>NW_026991720.1:65872500-67122500 GCF_029215605.1 Mirounga angustirostris | reverse complement strand
GTTGTTAACATAAGTGTGGCTGACTTGGCAGAAAGCATAATAGAAAAAAATATGCAGTCTTTTATCCAAGACATATGAGCTGTGCAACGTGACTTCATATGGATGCTGATAATTATGTTCACAAAACTGTATTTCTCCATAATAAAACTATTTTTTTATAAAACTATCACATTTTAAAATGCATAATATTTTTTTCAAGTTTTTATTTAAACACCAGTTAACATGCAGTGTAATATTAGCTTCAGGTGTAGAATTCAGTGACTCATCACTTAAAATATCCAGTGCTCATCACAACAGTGCCCTCTTTAATACCCATCACCCATTTAGCTCATCTCCCCACTTCTCCCCCCTCCAGCAACCCTGTTTGTTTTCTATTGTCAAGAATTTGTTTCCTGGTTTGTCTCTCTCTTTTTTTTGTCGATGTTCATCTGTTTTTGTTTCTTAAATTCCACATATGAGGGAAATCATATCATATCTGTCTTTCTCTGACTTATTTCACTCAGCATAATATTCTCTAGCTCCATTCATGTCATTGCAAATGGCAAGATTTCATTCTTTTATATGGCTGAGTAATATTCCATTGTATATATATATACCAAACATATTCCATTATGAGAAGTTATAATTATTATAGTAAGTTACAATATATGTTTGGAATTTGAACATTAAAATTAACCTTAACCAGAAACTAACAACAGTATATAACGCAGTTTAAATTACAAACCTTGTAGTAAGAATCACCGGATTTATTCCTGGCTCAGTTATGTATTAACTGTGTGGCCTCAGGCACATTACTTAATCTTTCTAAGCCTCATCTGTAAAGGAGATAAAGGATGTGTAACTCATGGGGTTATTGTACAATTGAGATAACTGTGTACTGCATTTAACAGAGTGGTTGGCACTCTGTAATTGCTCAATAAATGCTCATATTTGTTATTATTAATATTTGTTCTATTTAACTTTTATCACTGAAGAGATAAAGTAATGGAATGTAGTTTTTAAAAAAACTATCATGTAGCCAAATTATGGAAAGAGCCCAATGTCCATTGACCAACGAATGGATAAAGAATATGTGGTATATATATATATATATATATATATATATGTATATATATATTCCAAACATATATTGTAACTTACTATAATAATTATAACTTCTCATAATTAATAATAAACCCCACAATTTTATTAATAATAAATAAATAATAACCATTAATAATCAAATCTGCATGAGGATTAAGGAGTGTACTGTGATGAGCACCAGGTGTTGTATGGAAGTGTTGAATACTATATTGTACACCTGAAACTAATATTATACTATATGTTAGCTAACTGGAATTTAAATAAAAACTTTAAAAAAATCATATCTACAAATCATGATTAACAACAAAGAATGGAAGAAGTGTACTTCATTCTAGTCATTAAATTAAATCAAATATAACATTTTATATCTTTGCCTCAAATACTGGAATTACATGAGCAAATGGCCCAGCCTTGGTCTTAAACTACTTGTTTCTGGGGAAAACAGAGTACACATGTAAAACTAGATACTATTTTGTAATATACTCTTTTCTTAACACCCAATGAGAGAACAGTTAAGAGAGAAAAAAAAAACCCAACCAACTTGTTGATACCGTATGTGATTAAGTTCCTCATTCAAGTGCACTGACAGATGGCAGAAAAGAGAAGAAAGGATAGAGATGCCAGGGAGTGGAGGATGGTGTAATCAAACACAAAACCATCTGGATCCTGTCCCTCTGTGACCTAGTGTTTGTGTTTAAGTTAAACCTTTTGTATCATCACCTGACAGATCACAGACCAAATTTCTAACCTGAAACATTCTTTCAGCAAGCACAGAGCAGCAAAGTATTCTTTGAGGAAATTATACACTTCATCTATATAAAGGTTAAGTCAATGAAATTATTAAAATGGTAGAACAGGATTTGAAGGCTTAACCTCCAAGGATGCCATCATGCCTGGCACACAGAGAACATACAATATGCCCTATATAAAATGTCCACAGAATGCAAACACAGCAATCTGCTTTGTGTTACTTTCTAATAAACGTCAATGAGAAAAGTGTTTATAACTTGAAATTTGGGGGAGGGGGGAGCGGATCTAGTAGCTTGCCACATGAAAATACATTCTCCTTGTCGATTCCAGGAAAATGTCAAATCAGTACAACTGATCCAAGACTCTTGGTCTTCACTTCTGCATTGATTAAGCTGCACGTGCTACGTTTTTGGCAATATTCACAGCTATTTGGTAGTTGTGCAAATTAAGACACGTGGAATAAACAACTTGCTTCAAAACAGGTTAGAATTAAAATCAGCAATAAGATTCAAATCCAACTTCAGTGTCTTCTACTTACCTTCTCTGGGATGACTTAGTTTTGGCTCCATTGTTTCAATGATGGCTATATAGAATCAGTTCTCACTTCCAAAGCTACAATAGAATTATGGAACTTTCACTGCATCTTATTGGAAACCAGCTTTTGCCCATTTAATATGGTTCAACTAACTATTTATTTACTTACTTACTTAAAGATTTTATTTATTTAGGGGCACCTGGGTGGCTCAGTTGTTAAGCATCTGCCTTCGGCTCAGGTCATGATCCCAGGGTCCTGGGATCAAGCCCCCACATCGGGCTCCCTGCTCCGCGGAAAGCCTCCTTCTCCCTCTCCCACTCCCCCTGCTTGTGTTCCCTCTCTCGCTGTCTCTCTCTCTCTGTCAAAAAATAAGTTTAAAAAATCTTAAAAAAAAAAGATTTTATTTATTTATTTGAGAGGGACTCCCCAGTGAGTAGCCAGACTGACATGGGCTCAATGCAGGGCTCAATCCTAGACTCTGGGACCATGACCTGAGCTGAAGGCAGATGATTAACTGACAGAGGCACCCAGTAGCCCCTCAACTGACATTTATTAAGGACTTTACTAGATCTAGAATTGAAAAGGCTGAATAAAGACAGACCTTACCCATGAGGACTTGAGATTCTAATGAAGGGGGAGGAAAAGCCCTCAACGCAGTTAATTTCAATTAAGTGAAGCTAAAGGATAAGATAAAGGTATTGAGTGCCAGAGGAAGCTGGAGGAGGGGCACTGAGCACAACCTGGAAGTCCAAAAAAGGCTTTCAGGAGGGGATGATGCCTAAAAGGAGTCCCGACGGGGCAAGAGGATTTAGCCAATTAAAGAGAGGAGGAAAGAGCATCCCTACCTGGGGAAACTGCAGAAGCAGAGTCACGCCAAAGAAAGCTGGAAGAGTGTGCTCTGAGGAGAGGGACCAGAACTACTAGCCTAAAAACGCCAATTCATGGCCTTCCTAAACACAAAAAATTAAGTGTCTGGACAATGTTATTTAAAAGCTTTAAATTCATAGGGTAAACTATAACTGGGAAATCTATTGCTATTATATGATGCCCATATCAGGATGAAGAATTTGGTCCTAGAACTTCTATAAAAATTGATTTATTTTTAGAAAACCAAAATGCTCCTTTGTCTTCTGGTTGGTGACGTGGCTCTTGACTGCTCTCAGGTCAGTGTCCTCTTTGGGTGAAAGCTTGCTGTAATATCAGGAAAGACAAATAGAAACTCAATGGCTTCAAGTATAAGTCCCGGAAAATTGTTGAGGATTTTTGCATCTATGTTCATAAGAGATATTGGCCTGTTGTTCTCTTTATCTGTATCTTTATCTGGTTTATAGTATCTTTATCTGGTTTTGGTCTCAGGGTAATGCTGGCCTCATAGAATGAATTTGGAAGTTTTCCTTCCTTTTCTATTTTTTGGAATAGTTTGAGAAGAATAGATATTCACTCTTCTTTAAATGTTTGGTAGAATTCACCTGTGAAGCCGTCTGGTTCTGGACTTTTGTTGGGAGTTTTTTTGATTACTGATTCAATTTCATTGCTGGTAATTGGTGTGTTCAAATTTTCTATTCCTTCCTGATTCAGTTTGGAAAGGTTTCAATTTGAAATTCAGTTTCCAGGAATTTACCCATTTCTTCTAACTTGTCCAATTTTTGGCATATAATTTTTCATAACATTCTGTTATAACCCTTTATATATCTGTGGTGTTGGTTGTTATTTCTCCTCTTTCATTTCTGATTTTGTTTGAGTCCTCTCTCTCTCTCTTATTTTGTTTTATTTTGTTTTGATAAATCTGACTAAAGGTTAATTTTGTTGATCTTTTCAAAGAACCAGCTCCTGGTTTCATTGATCTTTTCTATTGTGTTTTTTTGGTTTCTATTTCATTTATTTCTGCTCTAATCTCTGACTTCCTGCCTTCTACTGGTTTTGGGTTTTGTTTTTCTTTTTCTAGCTTCTTTAGGTGTAAGATTAGATTGTTTATTTGAGATTTTTCTTGCTTCTTGAGGTAGGCCTGTATTGCTATAAACTTCCCTCTTAGAACAGCTTTTGCTGTATCCCAAAAGTTTTGGACCATTGTGCTTTCATTTTCAATAGTCTCCATGTATTTTTGATTTCCTCTTTAATTTTTTGGTTGATCATTCATTGTTTAGAATAATGTTCTTCAACTTCCATATATTTGTGTTCTCTCCAGATTTTTTTGTGTGGTTGATTTCTAATTTCATAGCATTGTGATCAGAAAAGATGCATGGTATAACTTCAATCTTTTTCAATTTGTTTTGTGGCCTAATATGTGATCTATTTTGGAGAATGTCCCATAAACATTTGAAAAGATTATGTATTCTGTTGTTTTAGGATGGAATGTTCTAAATATATCTGTTGATCCATCTGGTCCACTGTGTCATTCAAAGCCACTGTTTCCTTGTTGATTTTCTGTTTGGATGATATATCCATTGATGTAAATAGGGTATTAAAGTCTCCTACTATTATTGTATTACTATGGATTAGTTCCTTTATGTTTGTTATTAACAGTTTTATGTATTTGGGTGCTCCCATGTTGAGTGCATAAATATTTACAATTGTCAGAACTTCTTGTTGGATTGTTCCCTTTATGATTATATAGTTTCCTTCTTCGTCTCTTGTTACAGTCTTTGTTTTAAAGTCTATTTTGTATGATGTAAGTATTGCTGCCCCAGGTTTCTTTTCACTTTCACTTGCATGACAAATGCTTTTCCATCCCTTCACCTTCAATCTGCATGTGTCTTTAGGTTGGAAATGAGTCTGTTGTAGGCAGCATATAGGTAAGTTTTGCTTCTTTAATCCATTTCATCACCCTATGTCTTTTGATAGAGCATTTAGTCCATTATATTCAAAGTAATTATTGATAGATATGTATTTATTGTCATTTTGTTACTTGTTGCATGATTGTTTTTGTAGTTCTTCTCTTGCTCTCTTCTCTCAGTTTCCTGGCTTTCTTTAGAGATATACTTGGATTCCTTTCACTTTATTTTTTGCATTTCTTTTCCACTTTTTGATTTGTGGTTACCATTAATTTTTTACATAACATATTATGGATATAGCAGTCTATATTAAGTTGATGGTCACTTAAGTTTGAACTCCTCAAACTCAACACCCAAAAAACAAATAATCAAGTCAAAAAATGGGCAGAAGACATGAAAAGACACTTCTCTGAAGAAGACATACAAATGGCTAACAGACACGTGAAAAAATGTTTATCATCATTAGCCATCAGGGAAATTCAAATCAAAACCACATTGAGATACCACCTTACACCAGTTAGAATGGCAAAAATGGACAGGGAAAGAAACAACAAATGTTGGAGAGGTTGTGGAGAAAGGGGAACCCTCTTACACTGTTGGTGGGAATGCAAGTTGGTACAGCCACTTTGGAAAACAGTGTGGAGGTTCCTCAAAAAATTAAAAAGAGAGCTACCCTATGACCCAGCAATTACACTCCTGGGTATTTACCCCAAAGACACAGATGTAGTGAAAAGAAGGGCCATATGCACCCCAATATTCATAACAGCAATGTCCACAATAGCCAAACTGTGGAAAGAGCTGAGATGCCCTTCAACAGATGAATGGATAAAGAAGATGTGATTCATATATACAATGGAATATTAGCCATTAGAAGGGATGAATACCCAACTTTTACATCAACATGGATGGGACTGGAGGAGGTTATGCTAAGTGAAATAAGGCAAGCAGATAAAGTCAATTATCATATGGTTTCACTTATTTGTGGAACATAAGGAATAAATAGCATGGAGGACATTAGGAGAAGGAAGGGAAAAATAAAGGGGGGAAATTGGAGGGAGAGATGAACCATGAGAGACTATGGACTCTGAGAAACAAACAGGGTTGGGGGGATGGGTTAGCCCGGTGATGGGTATTAAGGAGGGCACATACTGCATGGAGCACTGGGTGTTATATGAAAACAATGGATTGTGGATCACCACATCAAAAACTAATGATGTATTGTATGGTGACTAACATAACATAATAAAATTTAAAAAAAAAAAGTTTGAACCCATTCTTAAAGCACTAAATTTTTACTTCTTTGCCCCCTGCACATTTTAAATATATGGCATTGTACTTTATATCCCTTTATTTTGTGAACCCCTTGACTGATTTTTATAGATATACTTCATTTTACTGCTTTTGTGCTTCCTACCTTTCTTACTCCTGCTTATGGCCTTTCCATTCCACTTAGAGTTCCTTTTAACATTTCTTATAAGGTTGGTTTAGTGGTGATGAATTCCTTTAACTTTGAGAAACTCTTTATGTTGCCTATTCTGAATGATAGATTTGCTAGATAGAGTATTCTTGGCTGCAGGTTTATTTTCTTCCAGCACTTTGAATATATCATGCCACTCTCTTCTGGCCTGCCAAGTTTCTATGAAAAATCAGCTGATAGCCTTATGGGGTTTCCTTTGTATGTAACTGTTTTCTCTTGCTACTTTTAAAATTCTCTATCACTACTTTTTGCCATTTTAATTACTGTGTGTTTTGGTGTGGACCTCCTTGGGTTAATTTCACTGGGGGCTCTCTGTGCCTCCTGGGTCTGGATCTCTGTTTCTGTCCCCAGATTAGGAAAGTTTTCAGCTATTATTTCTTCAAATAAATTTTCTGCCCCCTTTTATCACTCTTCTCCTTTTGGGATCCCTATAATGCAAATGTTGTCATGCTTGAAGATGTTGCTGAATTCCCTTAATCTATTTTCATTTTTTATTATTCTTTTTCTTTCTCCTATTCAGCTTGTTTGCTTTCCATTATTCTATCTTCCTATGTTGCTTTATCCATCCTTCTGCATCCTCTACTTTACTATTTATTCCATTAGGTGTATTTTTTTATTTCAGTTATTGAGTTCTTCATCTCTGACTGGTTCCTTTTCATGTTTTTATCTCTTTGTTGAGGGTCTCACTGAGATCTTTCACTCTTTTCTCAAATCCAGTGAGTATATTTATGACCATTACTTTAAATTCTGTATCAGGCATATTACTTATATCCATTTCATTTAACTTTCTTGTGATTTTGTCCTGTTCTTTCATTTGGGACATATCCCTCTGTCCCCTCATTTTATCTAAACTTCTGGGTCTATCTCTGTGTGTTAGGTAAGTTAGCTATGTCTCCTGCTCTTGAAAGTACTGGCTTCATGAAATAGAGGTCCTATAGTGCCCTGCAGTGCAATGTCCCCTGTTCACCAGAGTCCTGCACTTCACGGGTGTCTCCTGTGTGTGTTGCATGTGCCCTATTGCTGCAGCTGAGCTGTGTTTGCCTTCAATTCAGTCCCATCTTCAATGGCTCTCTTTGCCTATTGTGAGCAGAGCTTGATCCCTGTATTAATGGGCCAGTCTGGGGCTGCAATGGGCTTGAGTTGGGTCAGACCAGGCATTTGACAGAACTGCAGTCACACTGAACCACAGGGAGCTCTCCCTGTGTTGTCCCCAGAGAAGCTTTTGTAAGTGGGCAGGGCCTGGAGTCAGACCAGGTTAGGGCTGCAGTCAAAATGGAGTGTGTGGTTACCCTCTCCTCTCCCCAGGACAGGAGTCACTTTGGATTGGTGCTGGCCCCCACTGTGACTACTTGTACACTGCCAGGTTTGTGGAGACACTTTGGATTGGCTCCTGCCAAGGGTGTGTTGGAGGGGGTGGGTCCACAGGAGAACGCATGGGTGTGATGCCCTGTGTTAGCAAGGTTTGAGCCCATCTGCTATGGGAGGGGACCTATAGCCACTTTGGAGAATACTTTCTGAGGTTGGGTTGGAGGGGATGGGTCCATAAAACAGTACAGGGGCAGGGTATGCTGTGAGCAGCTAGGTAGAGAGTTTGGGCACTGTGCTGGTTCCCACAGGTGTCCATGTATCTAGTCTGGGAGGTGGGGGAGGAAAATGGTACCCTCCAGCTCCTTTGTTCTTGGACAAGTCTCCCAATATCCCTGCCCCTCCAACACAGTCTGAGATTAGTAAACAAATCTCCCTCCAATATATCCCAAGTGCTTTTCAAACTGATGCTTCTATGCTGTATCTCAGCAGGGCTGTTTGTTATGCTGTCTCTTTAAGGGCAGGATTCAGTTTCCTATCACCTTCAGGTTCTCCCAGAGCCAAGCCTGCTGATTTTTAAAGTTCTAGGTGTTAAGCCCCACTGATTGTAAGAACTCGTGATGTTAAGCCCCTCTGTTTTTTAATCCTCCAATCATTATGGGGATTCATCTTCCCCATACAGGTCCTCCTGGCATGGGGTACCTGGTGTGGGGTCTGCTCATCTTCCTTCTCTGTACCTGCAGTGTCCCACCCTCCTTTGGATATTCTCACAGGTCAGCTTGGTTTCCAACCACATCTCCACTTTCTACTCTTATTGATATGGCTTCTCTAATTTAGCTGTAGAGATTATGTTCTGCTAGCTTTCAGGTAATTTTCTGGGTTATTTACACTAATGTGAGTGTTATCTACGTGTATCTGTGGGACAAGGTGAGCTTAGGATCCTCCTACTCTGTCATCTTCCCCAGAAGTCCTAGAAGCCATATTTTTGTATGAAAGACATGATTTTCTACTGAATTCCAGTAACTAGAATAATTCTTCAAGTGTCATTCTTCAAGTGTGCACATTCTACATGGCTACAGAAGGTGGCATGATCTCTTACAACCCAACAGTACTGCAGTATGCTAATCATAATCCTATGTCCAGACCTTCCTCCAGGCTTTTCTCTCTGCCTGGAATGCTCTAGCTCCCCTTTTACTCCCACATTCTTTGAGGAAAGCATAACTAGTGCCCCACAATATACAGCTCTCCACTCCTCCCTCAGCATCCCAGCTTACTGCAGTTAGATAGGGCTGTGAACTCATTCAGGTCAATGGTCTGTTAACAGTGGAGAAAAGTATTGCATAACCTTCCCCCTCACTCTTTCATTTTGGTGGAGAACACGACAGCCATGTGTGGAAATGGAGGTCCATATGATGGACCTGAGTCACCAAAAGAGTACAGTTGTCCCAGAGAAAAGCAAGAAATAAACTTTTAAGTGTTAAGACACTATGATTTGGGGGCTACTTGTTACTACAGCTTAAGCCTGGCCCATACTGAATAATATACACCACTTACACCCCAACCCCATCCGCAACTTACTCCCTACATCCTTGACCTCTACCTCACCACCTACCTGTCTGAGAGGTTTCTTGTCAATCTTCAGATCATGACTCATCTGTTCGTCAGAGAAGTCTAATGATCATCCTTTCTTAAGGTCTCACCCTTGCTATCCTCTATTATTGAGCCCTGTTTTTTATTTAAAATTATTCCCTGAATAATTTATACTTACATATTTATAAATATGTACACTTATTTTTTCTTGTCTCTACCACTAGACTGTTACAAGGAATCTATAAGATCATCTAGGTTTTACTTATTAAAAAAATAGATAAACTAGAACTTAGAACATCACTAGGTCTTAAAAAGTGTATTTTTTAAAATAAATGAATATCACTCCATCAAAAGAACTACATATAAGTAGAAGGAAGTTTGTTGTTTCATAATATGGACAATGGCATTAGAAGACAACCGACAGAATGGGAGAAGATATTTGCAAATGACATATCAGATAAAGAGCTAGTATCCAAAATCTATAAAGAACTTATCAAACTCAACACCCAAAGAACAAAGAATCCAATCAAGAAATGGGCAGAAGACATGAACAGACATTTCTCCAAAGAAGACATACAAATGGCCAACAGACACATGAAAAAGTGCTCAACATCACTCGGCATCGGGGAAATCCAAATCAAAACCTCAATGAGATACCACCTCACACCAGTCAGAATGGCTAAAATTAACAAGTCAGGAAATGACAGATGTTGGCGAGGATGCAGAGAAAGGGGAATCCTCCTACACTGTTGGTGGGAATGCAAGCTGGTGTAGCCACTCTGGAAAACAGTATGGAGGTTCCTCAAAAAGTTGAAAATAGAGCTACCCTATAACCCAGTAATTGCACTACTGGGTATTTACCCCAAAGATACAAATAGCAATTCCCCTTGGGGATAATTCAAGTGGTGTGTAGTCTTAGTGGGAGGGCACCAAGTGCCACCTTTCACTACCATTTCCCATTTCTGAAGAGGGAGCCTGTTTATTCCTTCATTCCTTCCTTCCTTCACTAGCTCCCCAGTACACCCTGCGACCAGGCAATCAAACACCACTCTTAGGGCTGTAAATGCCAGTGAGTGGGCAATGCAAAGGAGGAGGGCACAGGCAGAGGCCAAATTCATTGTAGTGGTATTCAGGGCCCAAGAATCAGGCAGCTCCTGACTTGAAACCTTGGTTAACTAAGGTCCTGATGCCAGAGATGCCCTAGCTCTTGTCACTTTCTCATAGCCCTACAGCCCCAAATCCCTGCCAGTGAATTCTCCTTTGACTTAAGATATTTAGGGTTGGTCTTTGTTGCAGGCAACCAAGAACTCAGACCAAGGCTGCTACATACAGCTATCTAAACTGTACTTTGGGGCGCCTGGGTGGCTCAGTTGGTTAAGCAACTGCCTTCGGCTCAGGTCATGATCCTGGAGTCCCGGGATCGAGTCCCGCATTGGACTCCCTGCTCAGCGGGGAGTCTGCTTCTCCCTCTGATCCTCCCCCTCTCATGCTGTCTCCCATTCTCTCTCAGATAAATTAAAAAAAAACAAAAACAAAAACAAAAAAACCCTGTACTTTGTACAAGAGAACCCAGCAAAATAAAGTGTAGTGGCTGAAATCTAGCCTGTGCTCCACTTGCCAAGCTTGTGGGGCTACCTTCTGCTGAAGGCAAGGGTGGCATTTTCCAATTTCCTTAGAGGCATTTATAGGTGGGCAGGGGCCCTGCCCCTGACTGATACAGATCCCCATTTTTCAGTTGTAAAACAGGCCTAGAGATTAAGTCATTGACATATAAACTATGATTACAGTAATGTAATGATACTACAATGGGCTATTCTGCTGCCTTTCTCTCTACCTGTAGATTGAACCACCTATTTATTCCTGCAGGGAAAATGTGAAAGGACAAGAAATGTTCTTGTACAGTTCATCCTTCTATAATTGGGCCTACCACAGTCCGAGGTACTTGTAATTTGCATTCAAGTATTATTAGGGTTAGAATTTTAATTTAAAATATATTTACAGATATCTAACATTCTGTGTTATACTAGTTTTTAATTAACCCTTCATATTCATCATCACTGGCAGGAAAACAACTCAAAGAATTTAAGAACTTTCCAAGTATCTTTATTTCCTGTAAACTGAATTTTTCCGATTTTATAGAGGTACTGCAGAAGGGGAAAGATCTCCAATTATGCTGTCCAAAGCTCTTATTCTAATCTCTTCAATTTTCACATGATAGCTTTTACATTTCCCACATGTCTTTTCTTCCCAGCTTAGATCATAAATTTATCTGGAGAATCTGTGGACTAGTATGTATATCGTGCCTGGTATGCAAATGGTATTTATTGTTAACAAGGAAATTAGAGCACCACCAGTTCTTCCATTAGGAATCTAATAGTTATGCTTCTTTTCCTTTTACCATATTAAATCCTTCAGTCTTCTTTTCATGTTACTTTAAAATGATCAAAATCTTTTGTTTCTACTTCTCCTTCCCATAAAGGAAAATTAGATTTGTTTTCAGGCTTTAATCCTGATAAGATAACATGAACCAACTCTGTTTTCATTACTGTCCAGTCATGCCATCAATCACTGAAAAGAATCACTAAAAGCAATCAGCGAACAAGGTCAACAGCACTCCACAGAGGATCAGTGCAATAGTACTTCAGCAGATCAAAATGAAAACTGGGAAAAAAAATGGCAGTGCTTCACAGTCCTAAGAGACCCCGGTATGGCTTCTTAGGAAGTTGCCTCTAAGCAGGAAGGGAGAAGATGATTGAGGGAAGGGAATTATCTTTATTATGTAGCAGGTCTTCTGGTACCAAGCTTGTTCATGTAACAAAGAGCTAAAAGTTTCATTTGGGGGTTAGGGTCACCATGTCTTGGTAGTGACTCAGGTTTTGGACTTGGAGACAAAGAGCCTAAACTTTCATAGGTCCTGTTCTTCTCTAGCAGTTTGTGTTGTCATATCCAATGAAGAACTGCAGAATCTTTCACAAACATAGATACCAATTGGGGTTAACTTGTTGTAAATGACAGAAACCAACTTGACTTAAAAGGGACTTTGAACGACTATACTTTCAGAGATCATTTCTATAGTTCGTTAAAAGGGACTTTGATGGAAGTGAGAGTTAAAAGAATCAAAGATGATGTTGAAGTGCCAAGTTTGAAAAAGATAGAATCCAAGATACCCTGGTAGGGAGAAGAGTCTCAGAAGCAGGAATGAACTGGGACAGTTTTTCCCATCTTTTTATCTCTCTGAGATAGAAAGTCTGAGAAAGAGTTTAATTGGCCTAGAATTGGCCACAGGCTTTCATCCTTTTGGCTTGGGCTGAATAGGGGACCTTAATTCTTGGCTTCCTGAAGACTGGAGGGGAATGATGGGGAGGTGGTGGTGTTAACTACGCATAAGGAAATCTGAGTATTGTTATCAATGTAAGGGCAATGTACTGTGGGTTGCCAAGTTGAAACCAATGTCCAGCTTTTGTTTTGTTTTGTTTTGTGTGTACCCCCCACTAACAGTTAAGCTCTATCAAGGCAGGAGCCCTGTGTATCTTTTTCTCTGCCCTGGACAGACAGCCGATGCTCAACAAAGAGATCTGACTTAGGAAGCCTTTCCAGCAGAGGTAATACCTGCCATGGGAGAGGTACAGAGAAGGGAGAGCACTGGGTAAGACAGGTGGGAGAATGGAGGGTAATTGAGTGAAGAGAGTTGGGCAAGAGATAACAAGAGAGAGGATGGAAGGAGAGTGTCTGCCAGGTTGCAGAGGGTCTCCAGTGACAGAGTTGGTCCTCTGGGTCCTCTGAGCCTTCTAGCTTGGCTCCTTGTCACATCACATCACATTGCTGCCAGCAAGAGACGCATGCATGAGGGGCAACTCCGTGCATCCTGGCATTTTGGGCCCTGGTTCAGAATGAGGCCTGAGCCTCCTGCCAATCCTTGGGGGCAGCTTCTAATTGCCCCACTTCTCCCTGGCAAGAACTGCTTTATTAACTACATGTTGCCACGTTTTTCTTCTTCACAAGACTGTGTGCCTCTTGAGGGTAAAACAGAAATTGTTTTAACCCAAAGGCCAGAAACTATCTATCTATCTATCTATCATCTATCTATCTATCTATCTATCTATCTATCTATCTATCTATCTATCTATCTATCAATCACAACTTATATTAACACTGTATAGAGCACAGGTAGATTTTGTATGTAAGTTAACAGCTTAGTTTCAGTAAATACACAGTGCCTGATGCATGGTAGCTACCCAATAAATATTTTTTTTTAACGAATTTCTTCTTCAGTGCTTTTTGTTCTCATCCCTTCCTTTATACCATTTATATTTCCTAATATTTAATAACTATTCCTTATTCTAGATTGATGAAGTTAGAATCCCCAAAACAGAAAGTTCAATGCAGTGGAAAGAGTACTGGAGTAGAAGCTTTTCTTGCTTCTGCCCTATGTGACCTTGGGGACAGGTCATAATTGATTTGGGTTTATTTCTTCAACTGCAAAATGAAGTGGTAGAGGTAGATGCTCCTTAAGAATCTGTCCAATTCTGTAAGTCTAACATCATGGTGACAAATATAAAGATGCCTAAGACTTAGCAAATTTAGAAAAAAAAAATGTTTATAATTTTCACAGTATGTAGTGGTTTTACCCTGAATCTGGACAGAAAGCAAAACCTAACTTACTTAGCAGTACTTAGGAGAAATTGCCAATGTCATAGAAAATCTAGATCACTGTTATCAAACTTTAAAGAAAGGCAGTGAAATCGATTTTTCAAATGAAATCCTACATTGAATCCCAATGTCTAACACAAGTAAAGGTCGAAAAGGTCCAAATGAAACAAAGGGGGATGTGTGGACCCCTATCCTCACACCTTCATCCACAAGCTCCTAGGAATACTATTAGACATCACTCATCAAATTCCTGGCTGAATATCCTAGACTTTTCTGTACCTGTGACAGTTCTAAAATGAGATTACCAATTTCATTCATTCAAGAAAAATTAAGGAAAAAGCTTTCCAAGGGAAAGGAAAAGTATATATGCTCTCTTTCAATGGCATTAAAAAGAGAGACCATTGTTAGTCTATCAGCAATTTTAATTTGAAAAACAAAATAAAATCTAACAGCAATTAATCCCCTATGCCATGTCAACTAGTAATATACAGACTGAGACTATTGTATCAGTGAAAACTTAGCTTCCAAAATGTTTTACTAATTTAATGAGCTAAATTGTAAAATATGAAGAAACTTCTCCAATATATAAATCAATAGTATCTAAAACTTTGCTTATAATTTTTACACATTTTAGCAAGACTTCTTTATCCCATGAAATGTTTTTCCTATAGTCCTGCTTCAGAGGAAAGATACATGTCTCCAAAGCCAAAGTAATTTAGCCTATCTATATCTATCTATTTATCTGTATCTACCTATCTGTGTATATATTTAGATATATACACCCTGTTCTTAATCACCAGAGGGGAAATTACTGAAAAATATTAAATGACCTAAACACAAATTGTCATCTTTGTGATTAATGATAGTGACCTTCTTAGCCCTAGCAAAGAAAAGCAATTGCTCTTTTCATAAAATCTGTCCATTCCTCTACTTGGAAATATCATCATCAAAATCACTAGGATATAGCCTATCAACTTGAACCACAGGTTTCTACACACAATGCAATGAGTCTTTGATTATGAGCTCTGCAAAGTTCAAACATCCTTATTAAATCATTTATCAACACTAATATAGATAAGAGAACATCATTTTACCTTAAGGATTACTCTTGAAAACATAGGATTCATGTAATTAATGTATTGAATAATTAATGAACAATGATGTCATATTTTGGGCAAAGTAAAAAGTTACGGAAATTTTTTCTCCAAGACATTCACTGCAGGCAATAACAACAACAACAACAAATATATATATATATATATATATATATATATATATATCTCACAGTCATTGGTGATCTTCTGGAAAGATACAAGGTTTGAATTATCTAGGTACAACCAATGAGATGACACGGCCTATTATAAGGATTTGTGCCTTATAACCAAGAAGCAAGGTAAAAGTCATCTCTGTTAAAAAAAAAAAAAAAAAAAGTATCTCCTCTATTTCCTGGTCTATACTGACTCTGCCGGACCTTCTAAGGGCTTGACTTGTGAGGATGAGGTGGGCAAGCCTTCCAGGTACCAACTGTTGGAAAGGCCTCTGGTGCATTCAAGCAATTGAGTATAATGACTTTCTGCTTAGTGATTTATCTTTCATTTACTTTTCAGAAGTGACCACAATAAGACATTACTGAAAATCAAGTGATGTAAACTGAGATAAGCAGAGGCCGATTATAATGGGCTTTACGAGTTTAGTTTTATGCTGCTTTAAGAAGTCCTTGATGGCATTTAAAGATGACATGGTCTAAATTTCAACAAGATCCATTTTTTACAGAAAAGACTGTAGGGCAGAAAAAGTAAAAGTAGGGAGACTAGTTAGGCGATCATTACAGAAAATCCTAGTGAATGATGGTGGTGGTTTAGATTAAGATACTAGAAAGTGGGAGTAGACAGATTCTGAATTTTATCAGTTGTTTCTGGATACCAGTAACCAAATACCCAACCTAAGATGTCTTAAATAAAGATATTTGTATGCTTATTTTACAGGAAGTTTAGTGCCACAACAGCCTCAATGATATTATCAAAGAATCACATTCTTCCAGACTAATTATCTTAGGCCTCAAACTGGAATAGTTGTTAGATAACTGCCACTAGCAATTAAGACTACATGCTCCTTATTCACACCTATAGAGAGGCTTGCTTTATGTGGCTATTTCATAAGCCAGGATTCCTCTTTACCAGATGCCCCCCGCCGACTGTTTATTGGCCCATACTTATTTAAGCCTGCCCATCCATCATCCATTCATTTGTATGAGAGATGGAGTTATGACTGACTAAAGATTAAGCAGAGCCCACCCTGAACTGGGTATGGGGTTGACTGGCCTTGAGTCACATGGCTTATGTGAACAGATAGATACCTGAGGGAAAAAAAAAGATTTGTTAGAAAAGAGTAAGGGGGAAATAGATGCTCGGTAGGCAAGCAGGGTTATCAACTACATGGGATAATGCTTTGCAGGTGTTGACATGGCTTGCCACTAGATTAAATACTAAGAAGATTTCAAGAACAGTTCTTAAAGTGTTGGCTTCAGCAATTGGGAAGAAGGTGGGGTATTTACTGAGATGCGAAAGACTGGATGAAAGATACAGGTTTGAGAATAATCAAATCTTCTGTTTTCACCCAGTTAACTTTAAGATACCCATTATAGATACTGAAAAGGTGATCAAGTTGTTAGTGGATATGAAAGTTTACAACTTCAAGGAGAGGCAAAGACTGAAAATAGAAAATAAAATCATACATATGGAGATTTTTTTTTTTAAGCAGCTGAGACTGGACGAAATTACTAAAGAGAATGTAGTATGGATAGTGCAAGAAGTGGGTACAGGATAGAATCTAGATCTATGCCAAGATTTAGAGTTGGAATACAACCAGAGCCATTAAGGCAGCTAGAAAACTCAAGTCTAATTCCCCAGCATCATCTGTGTGGTAGATGGAGAGTAGTGTAAATTGTTAGCTCTCTGCCAAAAGAATGGAAGATGTTCCCTCTCTCAACTTGGTAACTGTGGGACAGAAAGGATATGGCTATCTTTAAAAAGTACAGGATAATCATGATATGCCATAAAAAGGCATTATTAATACACCATACAATCTTTCAAAACAGTGTTGGCTCATTATCATAGTTCTCTAAATTAAACATTTCTAGTGAAAATAGGAAGAAGAGACATGGCATCCAGTGGCAACAATTCTAATCCAAGGCCTGACGAAAAATACTGACCATTATTACACCTACAATTTAAATTCAAAACGATTTCAAATGGACTTAAGTGATTATGGAAAATGACAAAGGAAAAAAAAACAACCCAGGATTCTTGTCTTTATCTGACACCTATTAGCTATGCAACCATAGCCCCTTTCACTTCCTTATTTTCTATGAGGTGGTTTTCTATTTGATGAAATGTTTACAACAGATAGGCCCTTCCTGCCTGCTTTGGCAGGGCTGTTGTGAAGATCAAAAGTTAAAGAATCTATTAACTTTTGTAAAGTCCCACAACAATAATTTTCTTCAGCTGCTTGACTTGTCTCACTTTCTACCACTGATGGCTTCATCATCCCAATACCAAATACCAATTTTCAGGTACTCAATCCTTAACAGAAAAGAACAAACTAAATTTCGAAATTTCATTAAGAACAAAACGCTAGATAACTAATAAAGACCCATTAAAGCCTCTGCCCAATTCCTATAAGGTTTCAAAATTGTACCTTGCATCAATTTAAAGTCATATGAGGTGGCCATCCTTCTGGGTAATGATCTGACACTGTCATATGGTGTCTAAAGATAATCAATGACCAGAGTACCAAGAACATATACATCAAAATATTTCTTCACATGTCACAACAGTAGCATGTTTGCCTGTGCTGCACTACAGGATTATAAATACAGAAGATGCTTTTATACTTTCCAAAGTTCTTTCTTATTCCTTAGTCTATCTGATCATCTAGCAGTTCTCCAGGTAGGCAAGGCAGATTTATGCTCGTTTTAGGAGGAGAAAAACTTCTGTTCAAAATCATTTTGAGGCTTAACTTTCAGGCACCCAATTTTATTTTGGTGTTAATACATCATGTCACATAAATTTTACACTCTAAATTATTCAACAGTTCTGCTAATTCTCCTTTAAGTAACACATTCAAGTTTGAAAATATTCCTAATAAAAACTATACATTAGCTTCATTCTAAGTCTTAATGAGGAAGAATCCTTTACCAACTAAATTATATCTCCCACTCACAAAAGTAGATGTGGCAATGATAATCACTTTGCAGAATCTTAATTATATCAAATGACTGTTATGTAGTACCTGAGAATATGCCTATGTTAACAAAGTATCTTGAGACGACTTCACCAATTTTGACAGAGGACACTGTTCTTAGACTGTGATCAAACCACTTGATTTTAAGTACTAATACTACTCTATCAACTATTAATACTATTATTAATGGCTCAGAAGCTAATCATAGCAATTAAAAATGATTAATATTTTAAAACACAGGTTTTAAAGGGTCACCTTAGAGATGTCAGCAAATGTTCCCTAAGTTTTCAAAATACAGATGAGATTAAGGTTAAATGCAACTTAAAAGAAGTAACCTTATAAATAAGATCAACATTAAATTGATGTGGTTAAAAAAAAGTACTGAATTGGGGATCAGATAAATTTACTGTCTCTATATAATAAAGTCCTAGAAAATCATAAGCAGTCTGAGAAAATTAATGACGGGAGAAGCAAAAGATCGAGACTTCTGAACCAAACGAAGATTAGATCAAAACATTTATTTTTTGTGTTACAAAAACAAAAATAAATCCAAGCAGGTAATGAAATAAACATTTTTTTTTTAAGTGTCCCATCCTGGGTTCTCTGTCCTAGAATTTAGTAAACAGTTCAAGTTTAGGTTGCTTCAACACTTCTTCTGGATGCTATGAGGTCTCCATCTTATAACCATGTTTCTCTAGTTCAGCTCTATAATAAAACACAAAAGGACAACATCACTGGACATTCTTCATGATAAAGAAACAATGTTTCTAGATATAATACAATTAATAAAACAATGAGCCAAGCCTAGGCACCAATATAAAATACTACCAAGTAGCTTTTACTTTATACCCTTAAAAGAAATCTGGGTAAGAAGGAATCCAAATGTGAATCAACATAATGCTAATAAAATTCTGCTTTCCCATTAGTAAACTTATATTTTATATTCCTTACTTTTCTGATAAATCTATTTAAGGAAGAAATGTGAGAGATTAACCACTATCTTCGAAGTATCTTTGAAATACCATACAAATAAATGTCCTGTTCATAATAAATATTTAAACAAATTTTAAGAATTATCAACCATATGGCTAAGAAAACAAGACATTTGTTATCAAATTTTTAGGAATTTTATAATCATAATAGGTATTATTGCTATTTACACATAAAGAATAAACAGACTGCTTTCCATATTGACATAGATCTACTGCTCTGACCAAGACAAAAATTATTAATCAAATTTAAAAGTACATGGGAACTACTCCCCATTAACTATATGTAGACAAAATAAATATAAGTTATAAAATACTAAACAAGATTTTACTTTAAAAATTTTAAATGTGGGGGCGTCTGGGTGGCTCAGATGGTTGGGCGTCTGCCTTCGGCTCAGGTCATGATCCCAGGGTCCTGGGATCGAGCCCCGCATCGGGCTCCTGGCTCGGCTGGGAGCCTGCTTCTCCCTCTCCCTCTGCCTCTCTCCCTGCTTATGCTCTCTATCTTTGTGTCTCAAATGAATAAATAAAACCTTAAAAAAAAAAAAATTTTAAATGTGTATAAAAACCTCCAAAAACTTATAAATATATACCCTTTAAAAAGACATTTTATAATTTTAAGTAATTTATTCAAGCTGAAGTTTCAGTCATACTTTAAGAATATCAATTGCAATTTTTGATATGCTTTGTATAAAACCGATGCACAAAAAAGTTTAGCCCTATCATCAATTTCAGCTGAACTACCACTCCAAGTATCATCAATAACTTCTCTGCTACAATTCAATTTTATAGAAGTTCACAACAAAATTATTTCAGGGCCAAAATATGATAAAACATTGTATAAATGTAAAGTATAATTAATGTGCCCTACACCATTACATCCAATAAGATAAAATGACATTTGTTCTCAAGTATAACTTAGCTTGGACACTATCACACTATCCAATGTAAACACAACACAAAAAAACACATGTAGGAATGTAGGAATGATGTATAATATTTATTATTCATTTACCCAAATGTCACTAAAGTTATTTATAATACAAATACTGACCTAAAGTCCATGAATAATATTAAATAATATTAAAGCCAGAGATTATTCATATAAAACATTTTTATCTTCTGCTCAGGTGTAGAGGATAGTATGGGCTGGTGGTAAATCACTCATTTAGGAGTCAAAAGATCAGCACAAGTTTCTGACACTACTCCTTCCCTTGGTAAATTTAACCAAAATGCTTCCTTTAGACACACCCCCGACCCCTTTCCAGGAGATTAAAGATTTTATCTGTTCATGTTTTCTACTTAAAAAGGAAATAATTTTAAAAGTTTCTTAAATAATAGCTTTCTGCTGCGTTTAACAGAATCAATGTAGATTATTCATTTTCTCTTATTTTACAACAACAACAAAAATCCCCGAAAATCAGCCTACAATTTAGTTAACAAGTACACCAGATCTGTCCAGGTTTGCATCTGCCTTCCTGACAGGAGGTGGTGACCAATTACATTTATAAACTGTTAACAAACACAAAGGAGATTATGATATGCTTCTCTATTTTTGGAGAAGATGAAGTTTTTTTGCTAGAATTTAGGACATACAAAAAAATTAAAAGGAAATAAATCGAGGCCACTAAGTACAAAACACAAAACAATACAAACACACTAGTATCATCATCAGCCTGTGGGATGAAAAAAACCTAAGAAAGAGATGAGAAAGAAATTCAGCACAATTGGAACAGTATCACAGGACCCACATAGTGAATGTACACGATTTGAAACAAAAACAGCAGCTTTCCTTTTTCAACAAAACAAGGATAAGACAAATAGCCACTGGTAGGTTTGAGAACTCTTATTATCCAAGAAACTATTCTGCTATAGGACAGTGGCTGTATTTGACATGGTAAATCAAGAACAATATTGGCTTCTTGGATTTTTTTATGTAACATGTGATGCAAGGTCAGAAAAATTAATCCTACCCATTTCTACTGAATGTGTCTCCAAGTAACTCCAAGAAGTAAAAGTCATTGTTTTTGCTGCTTCTGATACATTTGTTTCTCTTTGACTTTTAGTTACTTGGAGATACAGGTGGCCTTTTTCTTTCTAATTTTACTTGTTAAAGGTAATTACAGTTTAAGAGAAAAACATGGAAAGTGGAAGGCTAAGTCCTTGCTAAGACATGTAGCTAATAAAAGGGAGATCCAGAGTTGGAACCCGGGGAATCAGAGTGACTCTAGAAAATGTACTGCCTCTCCAAAGTTAGATGGAATTTGGACCCATATACAGTATCAGAACACAGTAAAACATATGCTTTACCATGGTTTATAGTATCACATTGAGGACCTCTATATGTTTTACAAAGACTAGGAAGAACATCTTTGCAGGAGACTTGTTAATCATGACAACTTTTTTAAAGCAAAGATAAAAGTATTATCTGAGGCTGCAATGTCCAATACAGGAGTCACTTATGGCTATTTATTAAAATTAAATAAAATGAAAAATTCAGTTCATCAGCTTCACTAGCTACATTTCATGTGCTCAAGAGCCGTATGTGGCTAGTGGCTTCTGTACTGGATAGGGCAGTTTATAGAACATTTCCACCAATACAGTAAGTTCTAGTTTATAGCACTGGTGATATATCAACCCACATGTAGAAAGAAACTCATGACTCAAACAGGGAAATAAGAAGAAAAATCTTATTCACTAATAAAGGTATCAAAATTTATACTCTTATGGAAATCCCCAAACCTAAAGGCAGAACACAAGAAAACATAAGAACACTGTGTAGGTGTATTGTATAAACAACAAGCCACAAATAATATATGAATAATGCTCTACTTCCAAACCAGCAGAAAGGCAAGATGCAGCAGTGGCAAGAAATCCAATTATCAATATATTTACTACTAAAAGTCTCCTGATAAGATCACTGTATTTAATAATGTCTTTAAAGAAAAAAGATTTTATTTATTATGAGCGAGTGAGCGCACGCACGCATGAACAGGGAGAGAGGGAGAAGCAGGCTACCCGCTGAGTGGAGAGCCCGAATGTGGGGCTCAATCCCAGGACCCTGTGATCATGACCCCAGCCAAAGTCTAATGCTTAACAGACTGAGCCACCCAGATGACCCAGTATTTAATAATGTCTTAGTTTAATTTTTTAAGAGAAAAGTGCTATTTTCTGACTTTGAAAGACAAAAAAGAAAACCATTTTGAAGAAATTTGACTTTTTTGTGAATAGCAAAGGAAGATAACTCATTTAGCTTCAACTTGAAAAATTTCAAGATAACAGGAAAGAAAAAACTGATAGATGATTAAGAACTCAGAATGGGGATCAACAGAGTTCGAAGGCCTGAAAATATTCTAACAGCAAAATATGATTCTAGTGAGGGAAGAAAGGGGGGCATGCCTACTAAAAAAAAAGAGAGAGAGAGAGAGAGAGAGAGAAAAGGCAGGGTGTTCTCTGACATTGCTCAGTTTTAAAAGAATATAAACCAAAAATTAATACAAAAAGAAAAGTGCCAAGAATTTGTACACAAAATTTAATCCCAGAATGGACTAAGAGCTATAGAAAGAACAAAAAGGCTCTGAGAGCCATACATGAATAAAGAAGAATGAGAACAGATCCAATGCTTGGAACAGATGTAGTATTAACAGATTTAGAGAAAAAGCGGAATTATTGTTCAACAGCTATTGTTCCTATCTTGTTCATAAAACGGCAACAGGAAAAACATCATTAACACAAAATTGAAAAGTAAGACAGGTGAGAGAACTCTAAACTGCATTAAAGTAGTTTAAAACCTCTAGACTCTGAATAATTACATCTCAGGGCACTGAAAAAATGAAAAGATATAGTCAAAAAACAGAGTCAACCATTTTGAGAAATCATGGAGAATTGTAAAAGTACCAGAATAACAGTGAAAGGTAAATTGTGCTATTTCCAAAAAGGGGAGAAAGGTGATAGATAAAATTGTTATTAGTCCCCAGAAAAATACTAAAATGTCTTTAGAATGTAGGGCCTTTGAGCCCGTGAAAAACGCAGTGTAGAACAAAAGGTACTGCATTATCATTAAATTTATTATAAATCATCTTTCTTTTTGAACAAATATACTAGACTAGAAAACTAGAAGACTGCAGTAGAACTGCTAGATCTTGATTTGAGCAAAGTACAATTTACTTAGATAACTCTGTGGCCAAGACAGATACATATGGGTTGAAACAAAATAAAATTAGGGAGGAAAGAATTATCTCTATAACAAATGGCACTGGTATAACTGGATACCCATTTGCAAAAGAATGAAGTTGGACTCATTTCAAACAATGTACAAATATTAATTTGAAATGGATCTTAGACCTAAATGTAAGAACTAAAGTTCTAAAACTGTGAGAAGAAAACACAGGGATAAATTTTCCTTGAATTTGGCAATAAATTCTTAAAAAGTAGATAAACTGGACTTCATCTGAATTAAAAAGTTATGTGCAAAGAACACTATGAGGAAAGTGAAAAGGGAAGTGAACAGAATGGGAAAAACTATCTGTAAATAATAGGTCTGATAAGAGCTTAGTACTCAGAATATATAAAGAACTCTGACAACTCAATAACAAAAAAATAATCAACCCAACTTAAAAATGGGTAAAGGACTTGACTAGATTATTTCTTGAAAGAAGATATACAAATTGTCAACAAATATGTGAAAAAAGGCTCTCCACTAGTCATTAGGGAAATGCAAATAAAAACCACAATGAGATACCAGTCCAAGTTTTGATGAGAATGTGGACAATTTAGAACCTTCATACACTATTGGTAGTAATGTAAAATTGTGCAGCTGCTGTGGAAAACAGTTTGGCAGTTCTGCAGAAAGTTAACAGAATTATGACATGACCCAGAAATTCCACTCCTAGGAGTATATCCCCAAAGCTGGAAATAGGTATTCAAACAAAAACTTGTACATGAATGCTCATAGTAACACAGTTCACAGTAGTCAAAAGCTGGAAACAACCCAAATGACCATCAACTGATGAATGGATAAACAAACTGTGGCATATCACACAATGGAATATTATTCAGCCGTTAAAAGGAATGAAGTATGGTACATGCTGTGGCATGGATGAAAAGTGAGAATATTATGCCAACTGTAAGAAACTAGACACACAAGATCACTTATTGTATGATTCCATTTTTATGACTTCTCTAAAACAGGCAAATCTATAGACAGAAAGAAAATTAGTGGGTGCCAGGGGCCAGGAAAAGAAGACTGCAGAGTGACTGCTTAATAGGTATGGTGCTTCCTTTTGGAGTGATGGAAATGCTTTGGAATTACACAGAGATGATGGCTGCACAAAATTGTGACTATACAAAATGCCACTGAATTGTACACTTTAAAGTGATTAATTTTATGATATATGAATTTTACTTTAATCAATCATATTAGGTAAATTTGTACATGAATATGAAAAAGTACACTCCCATCACCCCAATCTCCATTCCAGTTTGAGAATCACCAATCTTTTGGGTCCTAGCACTCTGGTTCTAATTTCTGTTGAGTTATTCAACATTGGTGGAAAATTAATGTTGACAGAATTAAACCCACTAAAATAAAAAACAGCAAATATGCTTCTATTTAACTACCTTTGTAAAGAAACTAGAAAGAATAAAAGTTCTATGCAATTACACAAAGTACTCATGTTTAGAAACACAGATGAAGGTAAAAGGTTTTCCTTTTCATAATTCAAAAATGTATTTCAAAGATTATCTTTTAAAGAGGTCAATTATCATATGTAAGTTACATATTCCATTCTTACAATTAATACTAAGCTATATAAAATCTGACTTAAAACTTACCGTAACTGATTGGAGAAGTCATCCTCTACATTGTCATCATCCCAATTATCCTCCCAGACATGTGCATCTTCATCTTCATCTAAACCAGCCCAGTCTAAAAACAAAAACAGATGCTGTCTAAATACTTCTCACATGCTATTTCCATAAATACAGAAACTTCAGAAAGTTTGCCACTTAAGACAATTCAAAACATCTAATACCATATCTATAAGAAATGGTAAACTTCCTCCTTAAATCTCAATTTATGCTGTCTTGTTCTCTCAATTCTTGAATTTGCAGATAATCTTAAACAGAAGTTAATACAAAAAAAATTATATTTGCTATGAAAATGTATTATAGTTTCAGGAGGATATTTACTTTCCTGATTTTTCCTTGGGCTAATTTTTATAAGGTCTATTTCACAATCTTCCAAAATACAGCACCAACAATGCGAAAGCAAGTTGGGGAGCAGGAAGATACCAGCCTGAAATTTAAAACTTCTAAACATAAAAAATGATAAGTCATACATAAATAAAAAAATGGACCAAATTATAAGCATCACTAACATTTGCCTATCATCAATATAAAATTTTTATTTTTAAAGAGAGGACAAATGTAAATATGTACAAAGAGGAATGTTGTAGTTTTTAGTTTTCCCAATTTTCTTTTTTTCTTCCTTCCCTTTTGGTGGTGGGGAGAGGGGTTAAATTTTAGCTTTTGTTTAGAAGACTCAGAAAACATATATAAGCTAACATCTCCTTCCTTATTACCTCAGATATTCGCATTATCATTTCTTACCTATACAATGGCAATATTCTTCTATCAGGTTCTTCTTGCTTCTACTCTCTTGATCCTGATAAAAATCTAGCCTCGTGGGTGATAATGTCATTATGTATTTTTTTTTAAATGACATCAAACCATCCCAGAAGAGAGTTTATGCATACTCTGCTGTCCTACTTAAGAGGCACCACCTGCTATAATCTTGACATAGCTTTATTATAAAAAATTGTTATGATTTTGTGTGATATATTTGTTTTAAAACAAATATTTTTAATTATTTAAATTTAAATTCACTGGGATGATTCACTCATGTTAGTCATGCAGCTTGAAGTACTCTCGTATACACATTTCCTCGTAAAAAATAACGGTGAAGAGCAATCCACAATATCTTCATTTTTATTCAGTCCTAACTTTACTTGTTTTGAAATTGCTTAAAATTTTCTATTCATCAAACATGCTGTTCCTCATCTGTCTTTCTGCCATCTTTTGAACCTACTAGTTGGCCTGATATATACTTAATTAAAAAACCTTAATTAGTTAAAATACCATTCTCCATTAAAAGGAACTATGGCTCCCTGAAGAAATGGCTGATCTCAGATCTGGAATAAGGAAGTTAATAGATAAGTTTGGGATTCCTTTTTATAACGCCCGAAAACATGTCAAAAGGTACAAAAACTGGCTTTAAGGTGTTTCCACTGGCCAAATCTGGAATAACTTAAGAATCACAAAGAATGACACACTGAATTAAATTTAAAAAATCCATGAGTCCATAGCAATATGCTGGGGGGATGGGATGATGGGGAGGGGATGCTCTTTACCATTCCCAGGTACATAAATGCAGAAAGAATAACAGAATTAGAAAATTACCATTTTGCAACCCTCAGTACAATTCAGGCAAGGATCAACAATGGATACTAAAACTATTGAGTGAAAAATAGCTGGGACTCCAGGATAGAGTACCTATCCTGTAGATCTGGTAATCACAATCTCAACCAATGATTAAACTTAACATCAATAAATTTCGACAACTTGACATATATCTCTGAGAAATAAACATCACCTATGTAGTATTCACTAAAAATGCTGACCCTTAATCTAATCATGAGGGAATTATCAGGTAAATCCAGAATGTGAAACTCTTTATAACTGGTATCTTCAAGTAAGTTAATGTCATGAAAAACAAAACAAAAAAAGGAAGGGACCGTTCTGGATTGGGGAAAAAAGTGACGACACATTTTCTGGAACAGTTGGTAAAGTCTGGATATGGACTGTGTATCTGGATATTATTGAATTAATGTTGATTTTCTTAAACATGATTGTAAAATTGTTTTAGAGGGACATGTCCCCCTTTATGACATGCATGTTAAAATATTTAAGAGCTGTGTCATTTTGTCAACAGTTTACTTGCAAGTGGTTCTCAAAAATATTCGATATATATCATATATATTTCTATCATACATGATAGAAATAAAGTAAACATGACAAAATGTTAGCAACTGATAAACCTTAGGTATTTGTTGTCTTTTTTTAACTAAAGTACAACTGACATATAACATTACATTAGTTTCAGGTATACAGTATAATGATTCAATAATTGTATATTTTGCAAAATGATAATAAGTCTAGTTAACATCCATCACCATAGTTACAAATTTTTTTCTTGTGATGAGGACTTTTGAGATTTACTCTCTTAGCAACTTTTAAATATGCAATACAGTATTATTATAGTTGCCATGCTATATACAGTACATTCCCATGACTTATTTATTTTGTAACTGGAAGTTTGTACCTTTTGACCCCTCATCCATTTTGCTCACCCCCTACCCTGTCCTCTTTTTTACTACTTTTCAAACTTTCAACCCTATAGAAAAGTATTAAAAAAGAGGACAAGGTAGGGGGTGAGCAAAATGGATGAGGGGTCAAAAGGTACAAACTTCCAAAATCACTTTGGAAATCAACTCTGGAAGCCTTCCCTATGCCCATCTCCTCCTCCTTACCCTCGGAGATTAGGTCCCCTCTTTTGTGTCTATCTCTATTACAGCACTTACATACTGTACAACCATAATCATCAGTTTACATGTCTATGTCCATTACTGGTGTCTGAGCTCCTTAAGAGTAACAACTCTGTGTTATTTACCTTTGTATTCTTAAACTACAAACAGTACCTAGCATCATGCACAACAAATGGCTATGAAAGATGAAACAAAACTCTTAAATCACACCTTGTATATTGTTGTAGTTATAACCCCTTCCCCTCCCAAAACAGTAAAGTTACACTCTCTCTTAATACGTCCTAGCCATAAGTTTCACCTTAGTAATTACTTATTAGAGACATGGCTAAGAACATTTCAACTTGAAAAGAAAAATAACAAAAGGTACAATTTAGGTTTTTTTAATAAAGTACATATAAATTTAAATCTATTCAACAATCATTCATAATATGGGTATATTATTCATTATGTTATATACCTAACAAAAATTTTTGAATGCAATACATGTCATCATCATGATTTAAGAATGGAAGAAAGTACATCTATCTGGTCCCCCAAGACAGAAACTTAGGAGGCTTCTTAACTACTCTTTCTCCTTCAACTACCACAATCACTCATTATGTCCCTTCCATTTCAACTCCCAATTATCTCCAGAATAAGTCTCTCCTTCCCTATTCTTACTGAAACTTATTAATTTAGGATTATTCCCTTCATAAATATTACTGTAGTCTTCTTTCTGTCCTCTCCTCCCCAGTGTTACACAGTTTATACCATTCCTCCACTGATGCCTAAAATGCCACCACCATTCCTGTCCATTACTATTCAAAACCTTCAGGTAGGAACCACATTTTATTAAATCTGCAACTCTGATGCACACAGCTGAGTGCTGGGCACACCACAGACACTCAATAAAACACTGGGTAAATGGAGCTATACTTCTCAAGTGCCCTCTGAGTGGTCAATCTCAAGAAAACAGAGGCCAGTGTGATTTCAGTGAAGCCAAGAGTATATATTTCAACACAGAAGAGATCAACAAGATCATGTATTATGAATTGGTCATGTAAAATTCTCAATTATATTTAAGAATGTCTTTGAGAACAGTGATCATTTCATCCAATGCTCCCCAAGGAGAGATCATGGGGGAAATTTAAGACCCCAGTACCTGAAAAGATGAAAAAGTTTCTCTTAGGCAATTTATTTCAGGTTGTTAGGAAGCTCAGTCAAATGTATACCCAACTTTAGTTTAGGGGCACCTGGCTGGCTCAGTTGGTAGAGCGTGTGATATTTTTTTTTTTTAAGATTTTATTTATTTAAAAGAGAGCACAAGCAGGGGGAGTGGCAGAGGGAGAGGGAGAAGCAAACTCCCTGCTGAGTAGGGAGCCAACTAGATCTCAGGACCCTGAGATAATGACCTGAGCTGAAGGCAGACACTTAACCCACTGAGCCACCCAAGCACCCCAGAGCATGCAATTCGATCTCAGAGTCATGAATTCAAGCTCCACGTTGGGTGCAGAGCTTATTTAAAACACACACACACACACACACACACAGAATGTATACCCAACTTTAATTATTGGGTATATAGGCAGTGAATGTATATTCATTAATAAAAGCTCTCAATAATCAAAAGTATTTTTACCCACATAAATTTTCTTGTATCTCTCAGCAATATTATTTTCAAACAGAGAATACTGTAATTACCTAAATTCAATTCCTATGCTATTCTCTGAGGTCCTTAACAACAGTAATACTTAACAGTAGTATTAATTACATGTCAATATTGACTGGGCTAGAAACAGCCTTATATTTTCTACAGTACCTTGAAACTCAAACTGAAAATTTTTATTCTGTTTGTGAAACTAGCTATATTTTATAATGAGAGTAAAAAAGTTTAAAATTAGGGAACCACATTAAGGATTCCCCTTAGTCTGTGGAATTGTGATCAGAAAGCTACTGCAACCCATTTTTATTTTTTTAAAAGATTTTACTCATCTATTTGAGAGAGAGAGAGAGAGAGAGTGCACACGAGCAGGGGGAGGGGCAAAGGGAGAAGCAGACTCCCTGCTGAGCAGGGAGCCCAATGCAGGACTCGATTCCAGGACCCTGGAAATATGACCTGAGCTGAAGGCAGAGGCTTAATGACTGAGCCACCAAGGTGCCCAACCCATTTTTACACACACACACACTCCCAAAGCTAAAATAAACTGAAAGAAAAACTTTTTTGCACCTTTATAGACTAGAAAAGTGACTTAGTTAAGAGTTAATCATTTGGTATTGGGATAAAATAGTACCGTTAATTCTCATATTGCTGTTGCAATCAATAATAAACCGTTCACTATATACATTATAATATTATGTATAAACTTTCTTTTTATTCTTCTAAGAGGGAAATCTAAGAAAGAAGTAAGATATTCTAAGGGAAAAAATAAGGGGGCAGAAATTGCAATGTTAAGTACATGAGAGGAACACTAAGTAAAGGTGGTGCAGCTTTGGGTACAGCTAAGATAAAATTTTAAATTAAAAAGGAGACTCATTTCAAACGGTAGATATATTTCTGTGATACTGATTTTAATTTTAAAATTAAAATTGAATAAAGCACTTCAAATAATCTCAAATTTAATTTTCATAGAAATTTGTATTCTTGTATGTTGAACTTGTGTTGGGACAACTAAATTCATAATTCCTCTTATGGCAAGTGAACAATGACTATATGCATTCTTCCACATTCCCTCCAGTCTTACTATAACCTATACTTCTTTGAGTGTCTAATAGTATTAATGGACAGCTTAGGATTTTCTCGTGTTGTGCTAATTACACTAAGGTCTTCCAGTATAAAAAATTCACATAAAACTAACTATATCACTACACTTGCAGTGTAGCAAGGTTTGGTTTTACACTTCAAGTTTTTATAAAATGGCTAAGATGAAGTACTGTTTAAAATTACAGAACTTTAGGGGCGCCTGGGTGGCTCAGATGGTTAGGTGTCTGCCTTCGGCTCGGGTCATGATCTCAGGGTCCTGGGATCGAGTCCCGCATCGGGCTCCCTGCTCCTTGGGAGCCTGCTTCTCCCTCTGCCTTTCTCTCTCGCTCTGTCTCTCATGAATAAAAAAAAAAAAAAAAATCTTAAAATTACAGAACTTTAGAGAAAGCCTTGGAGATCACTGTACATCATACCTGCTTTGTTTGAAAACCACCACCATTACCACTACTATAAAACAAAGAAGGTGAAGACTGTCTTACAAGAAAATATTTAACTTTTTCTACCAATATTTCATGACCTCAAATCCTAGACTTTAAATATGATATCTGTGTTGAGCCTAAAAATAGGAATTCCCATTAAGTATTTGTTTTACTGATACTTTAAGCAGTCTTCATAAAGATATCTAATGGAGTGTAATGTTCCACAAAATAATCTAAATATATTAAGACTGGATAATATGTTCTTGAGTAAAGGGGGTGACATAAGTCACAACTGAACTGTTTTAAAGTTCTAAGAACAAAGCCTCATATCAGCCTGCAACACTTCTTTTTTTTTTTTTTTAGCCTGCAACACTTCTAATTAAACAGCTTCCTAAATTGTTAACTAGGTTATTTCTATCAACACTACTCCCTAATTAACAAAAATGTGTCAAAAGATTTAAGTTAGAAATATAAAATAAAAGAATATTTATTTAACATTTCTCTAATCTTGTAGGCCTACCTTTTCAAGAAGAGTAAAAACATAGCTCCCCCCCACCCCTGGAACTTTTAATCTTACTATGACCTGATTCAAAATGTTGATTTCAATACTGTTATTATTTGATGTCATTCAAGCTGGCTTTTAACTGAAGAATTTTTAACTAAAGAGACTTAAAAAAACAAAACACAAAATCGAACATGTTAATATATATCCAGCTTCCTCAGAGAATCACCAATAAGAAACAACAGATTCAATAACTTGTTTTGTAGGAGCTCCCAATTCTTAACTCTACATAGGATAGAAAAAGTCAAAATTCTTAACATGAAAGAAACTAGTTTGAACAGTGTCTTAAAATTTTAAGAGTGGTACAAGTTTTGGTTTAAAAAGTTGAATTCTGGGCGCCTGGGTGGCTCAGTTGGTTAAGCAACTGCCTTCGGCTCAGGTCGTGATCCTGGAGTCCCGGGATCGAGTCCCACATCGGGCTCCCTGCTCAGCGGGGGGTCTGCTTCTCCCTCTGACCCTCTTCCCTCTCGTGCTGTCTCTCATTCTCTCCCTCTCAAATAAATAAAATCTTTAAAAAAAAAAAAAAGTTGAATTCTGATGATCATCTAGCATACAGATAAAGTATCTCTCCCTCCTTTAAAAACCATCTTGTGCTATTTTAATGGCAAGGAAAGGAAAAAGAAGGAGGTAAAAATAAAGTAAAAAAAAGGAAACTAGCTCCTGAGGGTGGGGCAGGACAGTACTGTGATTAAAATTTCAGGTAGAGCCCACAAAAAAAATTCATAATGATAGTTCTGTATTTCTTTAGTAGTATTATACAGCACTTCATAATTATATTATTGAGTATACAAAAATACAAAAATAGAAAAGCTGGTTAAATTCTTCACAAATCATCATATGAATTTCAATATATTACTCTTTAAACTTACTGCCTTATCTTAGGAGTAAGACACACTGAATCTGTATAACATACTATCCTTCCAATTACCACAGGTGAAGAATCTAAGACAATATATAACCTTTTGAATTACAACTTATTAAGCATTTTAAATTATTTAACAAAAGCACCAATGAAGAAGCATGTGTTCATTCATACTGACAAATGGGAATCCATAATCTATTTTAGGTGGAAACGTTAAAGATTTTATTAACAAAAATTGTACTAAACATATTATGTAAGAAGTTTAAGTGATAAGGTATAATATATCCAAATATTATTTCCAAACACTTATAAATCTTCCATGCTGTACATGTTGCAATATATGTAAATTACAATATATGTATAATCATACTAAGTGAATGTGTAAATTAAAAAGCCATGATTGGGGCACCTGGGTGGCTCAGTTGGTTAGGCAACTGCCTTCGGCTCAGGTCATGATCCTGGAGTCCTGGGATCGAGTCCCGCATCGGGCTCCCTGCTCGGAAGGGAGTCTGCTTCTCCCTCTGACCCTCCTCCCTCTCATGCTCTCTCTCATTCTCTCTCTCTCAAATAAATAAAATCTTTAAAAAAAAAAAAAAAAGCCATGATTGTTGTAATCTCTGGTATCTGGCATTTCTTGCAATATTTCCCTGATTTGTGTTTTAATTTTCAATTATAACTACCGATAACTATGCAATTTTATTTAATCACTCCTTTTTAAGGCTTAAACCCAAAAATAGTTTTTGAAAAGGGCAAAATAATAAAATGAAACAAAGGATACCTGATTCATGTCTATGCTTTCCTTCAATACTTAGCTGACTTCATAAAGTATACACTTTATCTTCAACACTAAATGCATTGCCAGGATTGTGATTATCATTTAAATAACCACAGCTGTGTTTACTTCAGTGTGCAGGCCTCCAGATGTGTACTGGTAAAAAAATTACCATATTTTAAGAAGTCAGAATTGGAAGTAACCAATAACAGATGCCTAATACATAAGTTTCTAGGAATTCTAAATCATTTAGGACTTTGCCCCCAAATTTGGCTTTGTTCACATTTGCCAGTGAGAACTGTATCTGTGACTAGCCTTAAATTTCACAAATCTGAACTATCAAAGATCCCACATACTTCATCTAAGTATCACCTTGACATTAAGTATGGAAAGGGTTTTCTCTCAACTTAGTATTTTTGAAATTACTTACTCTCCCCACTCTCCAATACACATTCCAAAATTTCTTAAAAGTATGAAGTATACTATTTTGAAGAAAAGTAAAGAAGAAATTCCACTTATATCAAATAGGGTTGCAAATGCCCTATTCTATACCAATGTGTAGGAGCATCAAATTCTCATTCAATCCTTAACAGTAAAGCTACCCTAAATATAAACAAACTAATTCTCAACAAAGTTTCTTCAAATAAAAAAATGTGCATCTATAATGCAGAAAAATATTTTAAAAAACAAGTGAAAGTTTGAAAAATTCTTAATTGTAACTTACCACCATAGGTAAATGTAGAGAACTACCTATCATCATAGGTAAGTAAAATGGAACAGCAATAGTTGCAAACATCATCTTTATGCTCATGAATATGATAATGAAGCCACACTAAATCTAGTCATTTTGAGATAAATATACGTGTTCTTGCTTAAACTGTATAAAATAGATTAAAACAAAAAATGTAAGTTCTATAGGTTATCACGATATAAAAACAACTATATCCTAGAGATCTAACATCTATTCAGTAGCTAAAAAATCAGTACCTAGCACAGCACCATAATATTCCTGTATTTTCTCCAATAAGGACCAAAAATGTCAGTGAGGAACTTCAGACCAAACAACCAAAAGCAAGTCATAAATGATGTTGCTACCAGACCATTGGGAGCTTTCAGTTATTTGTGGTCAGCAGTCTGAAATAGAGGCTCAAAATAACTTAACATAACCATTTATAATTTTTCTTATATTTTAAAATAAGGAAATTCAAACACAATTCCTTTCATCGATAATTTAAAAATACACACCTCGGGGGACACCTGGGTGGCTCAGTCAGATAAGAGACTGCCTTCGGCTCAGGTCATGATCCCAGGGTCTTGGGATCAAGTCCCGCATCGGGCTCCCTGCTCAGCGGGGAGCCTGCTTCTCCCTCTGCCCGCAGCTACCCCTGCTTCTGCGCTCTGACAAATAAATCAATCTTAAAAAAAAAAAAAAAATACATGCCTCTGGAGAATGGCTCCACAATAATGTCTTGCTGACTTTGCTTCTTTTTCTGTACTTTTATAAAATTCCCCAAAGTCATTACTCTCATCTTTTGCAAGCCTTAATGCCCTACACTTGTCTCAATTCCCTCATTCTGATCCTCCATATGACTGAGTTAAGTAGTGAACCCCACCACCTGTCTTCCACTAGATATGCAAGTGCAAAATCACAACCTCCAATTTCTTATTCCCAACGGTCCTTATCAAACCAGTTGCCAAAGCTCACTTGTTACTCTTGTGTCACTCTCTTCACTTCTTTCCTAATAACTACCTTTCTCAGGCCCTTAGTCCTCAGCTAAGCTACTTCAACAATTTGCTCATCAGTTTCCCTGACTCAGTCTCTTTTCTATCTTTCCAAATTAATTTTGCTGGGTTGATTTTTCCTAAACTGCCTACTGCTTAAAGGAAGCTTACACATACCAAACCAAAAAAACTCTACTTCTCATGTATCTAAGGATAAAGTCCAAACTGGACATTTGGCTTAAAGCTTTCCAGTATTAGGCCCCAAACTACTTGCATTTACAACCACTATTTTTATGGTCAAATAAAACACACAAACAAATTATTTTTTCACCTCCAAGTATCTACTCTCTTCCCCTTCTTTTGGAAACCCTTGTTCTACATTTGTATCTTTTGAAAGCTCTGTTCCAATGTTGCTACCTCACCTTGTACAGAACTAATTTCCACTTACTTTCAACTGCTGTTAGTTACACTTTACTACCAGTTGTCTAATTCCTTGCCCTCCCTATCCCAGCCCCACCACTGGAATGAAACTCAAGTGAAATCTTACCCAGACGCCCAACAGATAAAGATAAGCAAAAGCAAAGTTGCTCTGATTTAATTGGGGGTAGAGAGGGAAGGGCTTGGAGCTCCACCTCCCAAGATAAGCACTTCCAAAATACTAAAAAGCTCAAGCTTACTATGAAAATCACTGTGCCCTGCCTCTCTCGTATTTCTAAGTTCAAAGACAAGTATCTCCCTAAGGAGTCAAGTTTGCCTCAGTGCCACCTCTAGTTAACTGTGACCTGGTGAATTACCAAATTTTGCTGAGCCCCAAGCATAAAACCTTCATAAAGCTGCTATGTGGATTAAATGAGACTATGTATCTAAAGCACTTACTACTTACTACCATTCAGTGCCAGATTTATAGGAAGCACTCAACAAATACATATTGAATGAATAAATCATTTATTATGCACCAATCACCTCACAGGAACTTGAGGGGTAAGGAAAGTAAGAAGAAAAATGTTCCAGAATAAAGACAATACTATTTCTACCAAACATTACATGTACAACACAACACAGGAAAAAAAAATACATTTGGTGAATTTTTTTTTTTTAAAGATTTTATTTATTTATTCATGAGAGAGAGAGAGAGAGGCAGAGGGAGAAGCAGACTTCCCACAGAGCGGGGAGCCCGATGCGGGACTCGATCCCAGGACTCCGGGACCATGACCTGAGCCGAAGGCAGACGCTTAACCATCTGAGCCACCCAGGCGCCCCATTTGGTGAATTTTTAATACTTCAGAAGAAGAGTATAAGTAGAGTCTTTGAAACTTTTATTTTCCCCTTAATATTCTCAACAATTCATCACATCTTTCAATGAGTAATGTTTAACAACAATCCAGTAATAATGTTAAATATTGAAGTCTCAATTGCTTACTGCTTGTTTATTCTATAGAATCAGTGAAACAGCTAATCCAAACAGTTTTTCAAAGTAATTTTTACTGCTTAATATCCTGGACCACACCTCTCACTAACCCCTCCCAAGCACTGGTATCTTTTTTTTTAGTAATTTTTTTTTAAGATTTTATTTATTTATCTGTCAGAAAGAGTGAGACCACAAAGCAGGGGGAGCGTCAGGCAGAGGGAGAAGCAGGCTCCCCACTGAGCAGGGAGGCCAATGTGGGACTTGATCCCAGGACCTGGGATCGTGACCTGAGCCGAAGGCAGACGTTTAACCAACTGAGCCACCCAGGCGTCCCCAAGCACCAGTATCTTGATTTGGGTTTTATTTAACTCCACTGTATTTCTTTATACCTCTTGCACGTCTGTATGCACCCTTAAGCAATATATGCTATTGTTTTATGTATCTTTATCTTTTATATGAATACACTATTTTTAAAGTACTTTTGGAAATTAAAAGTTTTTAATCCTAGAAAATAAATTAATTTTTAAATAACAAACTCAACAAGCTTAATTTTGGATATACCTAAAATTACAAATAAAATATTTGTCAGAAACAATTCAAATTCTAATACCAAATATCCAAAATCCAATTCTCTAAGGAGATTAGAGGGAAGAAAAAAAAGGGACTAATGTTTACTGAATACCACTTTGTGCCAAACTCTGTGTTATGCAATCTACATGTTATCACTGGTATGTTTGTATCCTTCCCTGAATCCCAAAATAATTATGTTGAAGCCCTAACCCCCAATGTAATGATATCTGGAGATGGGGTCTTTGGAAGGTAATTAGGGTTGCGTAAGGTCATGATGAAGTCCTCATGATGTCATTAGTGCCATTATAGGAAGAGACACCGAACAGCTTGCTCATTCTCTCTCCACCTTGTGAGGACACAGTGAGAAGGCAGCAGTCTGCAAGCCAGAGAGTCCTCACCAGTAACTGAATCAGCCAACACCTCAATCTTGGACTTCCCAGCCTCCAGAACTGTTAGAAAATAAATTTCCATTGCTTAAGCCACTCAGTCTACAGTATTTTGCTATGGCAGCTACAACAGATTAACATACTCATGTAATACATAACTCTATTATCCACAAATTACATATGAAGAAACCGAGGATTAAGACGGTAACAGTTCAAGGAAAAACATAATGGTCAATCTCACTCAAATCAATCCCCAAAATCAAAATGATGACATTGCATTTTTCATCCATCAGGTTCACAACAACTAAAATGCTTAATATGGAGAATAGGCAACCTTATGAGGGAAGAGGTAAACTGTGATAGAAATTTTAACTGGTATAACCATTCTCGAAGGCAATTTAAGGCTGTATGTCAAAATTCAAAATGCACCTGGTACCAGATGAGGTGGCAGAGCCAAGAGGGCATTCCCACAGAGGCAGAACATAGAGTGACTGGTGTGTCAGATCTGAACTGGGTGAAGAAGTCATCCCATGCTTAAGTGAGGAGGGGAGAGGGTGGCCTGGCAAAGATGTTGAAGGCCAAGTGACATAAGAAAGGCAACTGTGGGTGGAGGGGGCAACAAAGATTGGCTAGGGAGCAGGATGACCAAACAGAAAATGTATTTAAGACAATGAAAGCCAGGTTTCTCACTGCTGGGGAAGGGAGTTACAAATATGGAAAGAAAAAGAGCTAGAATGAACCCTGCGGTGTTGAACTGTAATTAGATATACTGTGTGAACTTATGGTTTTATACACACACACACATAAATATAAAAGTGTATAAATGTATACACACATTTGCATATTTCCTAGTTCCTTCCACTGAGAGGGTCCCCTAAGCAACTAGCAAAACTGGAGTTAAGATCCTGCCTTCTGAATATCATTCTCCACTAAAAGAAATGCTCCTTGGAGAAACAGCTGATTCCAGGATTAGAGCAGGGAAAGAACAAGATTAACTTGGAATACCTTTTTGTGTCAGAATGCTTGGAAATGCACAGAAAATGATGGTGCCATGTCAAATGGTCACAGAGGACAGTATGAAGGGGCTCCCCATGTTCAAATATAGGACAATTTGAGGATCAAAATAAATAATAGCACCATATTATAACCCATTAAATGAGAATCCATGAGTCTGTATGGATATAAATAACCAAATTAATAAATTGAAAGTTTGATAATGGAATTTTATATTTCCAGTTTCACAAAATGCCTATTAATTACAAAGGGAAAATGAGTAATCTAATGTTGGAAAGTCTCATAGACACTACCTTAATAAAGTGATCAGAGTGAACATCATCAGTAATGGGACAAATGTGATTCAATGAGAACACAGAATCACAACTACAATATTCCTGCCAAGGTGTAGAACCTGAATCTAATCAGGTGAAAATATCAGACAAATCCAAGTTGAGGAACATCCTACAAAATAACTGGCCTGTAAACTTCAATAGTGTCAAAATCATGAAAGTCAAAGACAAACTAAGAACTGCTTTAGAATGAAAAATAGTATATGGTCCTCTGTATTTTTAAAATAGATATAAACACACAATATATACATAAATTCTGGAAGGATACTAAAAAAAACAATTAACAGTGGCTATCCCTGGAGTATGGCAAATGTTTTGGGGGACAGGCAGGGAGAAACAGTGCTTTTACTTTTTACTTTATGCCCTTTTATAGGCTTAAGTTTTTCTCTAAGCAGTTTTTTGTACAATTATCACATATGTAATACTAAAAAAGCATTTTAAAGAAATTAAGTAACTAACATTAATTGACAATCTACAAGTTGATGAGAGATGGATTCTGAACCTAGGTCTGATCTTAAGATTCATTGTACTTTTTCCATCCCTGGGTTCAAAAACTTTCTTCTTGCATATGATTACCATAAATGGACACTCAACAGGCACTCTGCCATACATATTTATTTATTTATTTTATTTTTAGTAACACAATTTCTCCATTTCTTGCCACCACCATGTAACTAATTTAAATGTGTGATAGTGTTATTTATGTGTCCACTATATTACATTTAATAATTGAAAATAGCAGAGCCCCTCTGGGCATTAGTTAACTGACTAGTACATTATCTGACACAGTGAATATCAGTTGTATCTGCTTTTATATTTAAGATTCTCAGGAATCCTATTGATGGTTTAGTCCAGTTGGAATCCAATCAATGTAAATATTTCTCCATGGCATTTTTCATAGGACAATTCTTCTTGTACCGTACTGGTCTATGCACAACAAGCATTTAAAATCCTTGGCCTCTACCCCTAAATGTCATTACTTCACATTTGCACCTGTCAGGTAAATGTGACATCCAAAAATACTTCTCTGGATAAGAACCACTGTAAGATGCCCTACTTTGTTAGGTGAGAGTACCTCAGTTATTCCAGAGGGGACCACTAGCTTGTTTACTGTCTGCCTCAACAGACAGATTTCCATCAATAACAGTCTCTTACCCAGCAATTTCTCAAGGAGGGTGGGAAGGTAGGTAGTATACCCCTCTTGAATTCATCAGATAATGAAGCATTTCCACTGATCATAGAAAAATTACAGAATACTTAGTATTAGAATTCCTTATAAATATCATTACTTCTGGAAGCAAACTGAGTTTCCTTTTAAATATTCTAAAAAGTTCCCCCCCCCCGAAAAAAAAACCCCAAAAAACAAAAAAAACCAAAACAAAAACCCTTCTCAGTTCTGGCACAGAAAGAAGAGAATAAAAGAACCTAAAGGCCCACTTGTTCTTCCCACTTTTCTCACCCACTTCTAATTGTCAGAGAAAGGTGATTAATGAAAATATTTTAAATATCCTTTCAATATCTGATGAAAATTTTTTTGACATTTTAAACAAATTATAAAGGATTTCGGTTTTAGACCCTGCTCTACTACTACCAACCTAGCTATATGAGCTTGACAAGTTTTATCTTCTCTAGATTTTAAGTTGCTTTCCAGTTCTAACCATGACAAAGCCTCCAAAATTAATTATAATCAATTACACCCAGTATGTTGAATGTCCTCCTAACAAAGCCTATTCTCAGTTTAAATAGTCAAAAAGTTGCAGAATGCATTTCACAAAGATCCTAAACATGATTTTTTAAAAAAGATTTTATTTATTTATTTATTTGACAGAGAGAGACACAGCGAGAGAGGTAACACAAGCAGGGGGGGTGGGAGAGGGAGAAGCAGGCTTCCTGCGGGGCAGGGAGCCCGATGTGGGGCTCGATCCCAGGACCCTGGGATCATGACCTGAGCCGAAGGCAGAGGCTTAACCATCTGAGCCACCCAGGTGTCCCCTAAACATGATTTTTAAACAGTTCTTTTTTTTTTTTTTTAAAGATTTTATTTATTTATTTGAGAGAGAGAGAGAGAATGAGAGACAGAGAGCACGAGAGGGAAGAGGGCAGAGGGGGAAGCAGACCCCCGCTGAGCAGGGAGCCCGACGTGGGACTCGATCCCGGGACTCCAGGATCATGACCTGAGCCGAAGGCAGTTGCTTAACCAACTGAGCCACCCAGGCGCCCGATTTTTAAACAGTTCTTAATGACCAGATCATATACCCATCAGTTAGAGTAACTGTGAAGAACTGCCAATGTAACACAGATCCACAGACTAAATAATGACAAGTTTTTAAAAAAAGAAGCATTTGTTCCTCTGGACCTTCAGAGAATTGTGCCCCACCACCACTGAAGAACTATTCAGAAGAAACAAAGAGGCTCCACGAAAACACATTACCATAGTTTCCTTTTTAAAACAGAAATTCCCCTTCTTTAAAATGACTGAATGACATCCTACCAAACAAGTTCTTATCTGGGATAAGATGAAGCAACAACACTCCCAAAAAAGATGGACAATCCATTACATCCACTTTCTGGAGCAGAGAGGCAACAAGGCCCGTGAAAATCAGATCTCCTCTAGACAGAAAAGATGATTATAGGCCATTTTAAGTTTTATCTGTTACTGTGCTTGTCAATGGCACATTTACCAAAAGGACAAACACAAGAAAGAGAATTTCCAAAGAAGGCAGAGAACTTGGAAAGTAATTCAGGGCATAATCACTGAACTGAAAATTCAAATACTAAAAAATTCAAAAGAGGCCATTTATTCTCCAACTGTAATGTGCATACAAATCTTTAAAGAATCTTGGTAACGTCCAGACTAATTCAGTAGGTCTAGGCTGAGACACTGCATTTCTAATAAGCTGCCAGTTAATGCCAAAACTGCTGGTCCATGGATCACAACTGAACAGCAATGGAGACTAAACCATGACTAGGCCATAAAAAACAAATACACAAACTAAAAGTGTATAGTCTCAAAAGATAAATAATTCAGTAATTCCTTGGTGATATTTTTCCAGGTTTTTTCTCTTTTAGTTTTGTTTTTTTATTAAGAGTTTTTATTAGTAAATATTGATTGGTTTCACCTATTGGGCTAATTTTGTACCCAGCAAAATCTCAATTCAAATTAACACAAAAGGAAAACCTGTCTAAATTATAAACCACAGAAGAAACATAGAAACCTGAACATTTCAATGTTATTTCTCATTCTAAAGGAAAAATTCCTAAATGAATTAGGTTCTACACATCCAAACCTGAAGACAACAAATATTTTATAAGGTGACCAGTTAAGTGGTGAGTTACTTAATTTTAACAAACTGGCTGATCATGAGAGGCCTTGGTCTTTAAAAAAAAAAAAAAATTCTCAGGGCACCTGGATGGCTCAATTGGTTAATTGACCGACTCTTGATTTCGGTTCAGGTCATGATCTCAGGGTTGTGAGATAAGCCCTGCATCAGGCTCCATGCTGACCATGGAGCCTGCTTAAGATTCTCTCTCCCTCAGCCCCTGCCCCCCTAAAAAATATTCTCTGCTTTTCCTTGTAACTTTAATGAGATTTTTTACTATATGACTACCAACACTTTGAACAAATATAAACTTACAACATAAACTTAGAATAAAAACAAACTACATATTCTGCAAAAACTGATGAACTCAAAGTTGCTGAGAAAAATCATGTGTATCATTAGATACACAGTTATCTCTAGAACTTTCTAAGCAGTCAATTCTCAACTACTTGCTTTAAATGCAGGTTTATTCATTCAACAAACATATATTAACCACCTACTATGTGCCAGGCACTTTGCTAAAGGTTAAAAATAAAGCTTATGTTGGGGAGTCACATAGACCTTTCAGATCCTGGCTTGACTACTTAATGACAAGCTTTTTAAATCTAAGCATCGGCTTCCTCACCAGTTGTAGTGATAGACTATATAATGTAAACAAAGTGCCTACCACTGTGATAAACAATGGATAAAAGCTATTTGAAATATGAAGTTTGAGTAAAAAGTTGACCCTGCCCTCAATAAGTCAGTTCTCTACTGTATAGCTCAATGTTAGATTATGAACCAACTTGACAGTGAGGTAAAGGAAAGAAGCCTGGGTGGCTCAGTCAGTTAAGGGTCTGCCTTCAGCTCAGGTCATGATCCCCAGGTGCTGGGATCCAGCCCCCCCACCCCCCTGTTTAGCAGGGAGCCTGCTTCTCCCTCTCCCTCTGTCTCTCCCCTGCCCCGCTAGTCTCAAATAAATAAATAAAATCTTACTAAAAAAAAGAGAAAACATGTCTGGACAAATAAATCCACTACCAAAACAAAAACAAAAACAATCCCCTCAATATATAATGAATCCCATAACTGAAATGTGCTTTGGGTTAGTTTATGAGTTTGTGTCATATGAACACTAATGTCTTCTACCGCTAAACAAAATAATAGAGTACACCATAAATAAAAAGAACAAATGTTCAAGCTATGTGGTTTTTATGCACAATAGGGTCACGATGGGGTACAACTTAGGACAATTTTAGTGAAGTTGTAATTGCTTAACGTAACAGATTTGTACACCATTAACCACAATTCTCTTCCTACCACCTTCAGAAAGGCTACCCAATAGTAGCCTTTTCTTACAAGACAAATATTTATCCTACACATAACAGACAATAAAGCAAATAATTCTAGAAACCTACCTGGCAACAACAATTTAAAAAATAAACAGAAGCAGTACATCATTCCTAGAAGGTATCCATCATTTCTAGCCAGCTATGTGACATTGGACAAGTTTCTTAATAGTGCCAAACTTCAATTTCTTTATCTGAGAAACGGTAATACCGGTACCTAGTCGCTAGAACTGTGAAAATGAATATAAGCAAAACACTTAGACAAGTAATTACCCAGTAAATGTTAGCTATTTGCTTTCACTTACAATGAGAAAACTAAAGTTCCTCTTGGTAACCATGAAAACTAATAAAAATGTAGACGTTTATCATCTTGTAAATCCTTAAACTTTGTTAGTTTGAAGTGATCAAAAATGAGAAACAAGCATAGGGTAATAACGTCTTTTTACCCACCAACACCTGATCCTCCCATCCCACTTAAGAGGCTTCATTTGTAAAGTCCTAAAGGTAAGCAGTATTGGCCTAAGCAGGTACAGCAATTTAATTCTGGATGGTTTAAGGACAAAGGAAGGCTGCTACACTACAAGAAAATAAAGAAAAAAGAGGTTTATACAGCCACGAACGAAATGGCGGGTAACTCGGCTGAAGAGTTAAAAAAAAAAAAAAAAAAAAAAAGGACCAACCATCCCGGACTCAGAGCTAGAGGCCCAGGTCACCGTGGCTCCTCCCAATAAGGAAGCAGAAGGCATTCAGCCTCACTAGTGAGGCCCACCGAAACACTCCGAACCCGAAGCCGGTCGCACGGAGGGTCGCGCGTGCAGAGCCTCGAGAGCCGGCCGCAGGGGTCCGGACTTCCCGCGGGCGCCTCGAGGCCGAGCCCAAGCATCCGCGCCGACTCCAGCCGGAGGCCTGAGTCACCGTCCGCGCGGCCCAGAGGCCGGGGCCCAGCCGGTTACCTTCGGCAGGGAACTCCTCGAACTCGTCGTCCTCCTCCAAGAGACCCAAATCTACCGGCTGCTTTTTCTCTGACATGACGACGCTCCGCGCCAGAAACCTCTCAGGCCAAAAGGAAAGTTAGAACTCTCACTTTTCCTCACCGAAGCCACCAATGCCGCTGCCGCCTCGGAGGCCGGCTCTACCATAGAGACGCGGTAGAAGAGCAACGGAAGCAGCGCGAGGAATGCTGGGATAGTGGAGGTCCACCCAGCGCCTCCTGCGGGTTTAGCGATCCGTCAGAGTTAGAGATGGATCATTTTGTGCTTTTAGTTTTATCTGGACTCTCTGAATTGACAAATTTGGCATCCGGGTAGGTTTCCCTCACTGGAAAAGACTCATAATATGTGGAAAAATTAAACACCTTTACTTAAAGTCTGAGGGATAAAGTGCCCGCTAAGATTCCTGAAGGGCCTGCTAAAGTGTTGAGCCCTTAATATAGATTAGCCCTATCCTTAAACCAATTCCCTAAGCACGGTATTAACTATCTCCACGTCACAGAAAAATTCAGGTTCAGAAAGAAACAGCCAAAGTCAGTCAATCTCCAATCTCCACACCCTTCGTTGTTCCTCCATCTTGTAATTACGCTGTGGGGAATACCCTGTTAAATAGAGTGTGTTTTTGTGTGTGTAATAACTAGTTCACAGGTTATTATAAAATCATACTATGTAAAACTCGATATATTTAACATTTTATGATCAAATATATCATTTGAATTTTTCAAATATTAAATATTTTTAATGTAGCTATGAACTTATATGTGTATGTAATAATATACATGGATATTATGTAATATAACATACAGTTGGGTGTTATAAATTTTTATGCATATGCTTGTGTATATATTTAAAACCTATTCCTTCATTCAACAGCAGTAGTTATGTTAGTTCATACCACGCACCAGGCACCGTACTGGAAATCAAACTTGGATAGACAAAGTCCTTACCTTCCAGGGGTTCAGATTCCACTGGGAGACATGTAAATAAGTAAATCACAGTGGAACATAGTAATACATTTGAATTTCTATTTTAAAAGGAAATTATCTGAGAAATGAACAGAGTGTATGGATGTACAGAGAATAGAGCAACTAAATACAGCACAGATTTGGACCAGAATTTGGGAACCTCAATTAGATGTAAATTAAAAAAAAAAAAAAAAAGATGGCCCTTATAATACTATTTTGATTTGTAGTGGTTACCAAAAACATTAGCAGCCTTCAGATTAAGTTCAAAGTTACATAATTTGACATGTTATATGAATAAATACCAAAAGAGAAAGAAAATATGAGGAAAATCTAAAATTGGAATTAAAATTAGAAGTAAACTAAAACTGTAAGTAAATGTGGACAGTGGAAATGTAGAAAGTATGTAGTATATTTCTTCATATTAAAATCCATACGTATGGCAGCATTTGCTAACCTTGATGGGACCTCTTAGAATTTTGTACTTTGATGCCGTCTATCATATATATTACATATGCCACTGGGAACAACACACCAACGTAAAGCTTTGGGCAGGCAGTTTGATTTAGGCAGCAAGGAATAAGAAATCACAGATCTGAGACAGCCATTTTGTGCAGAAATAAAAGATTTGCCTAAGGACATATCCATAGAGACAGAAAAATTAATGGCTGCCAGGAGATGAGGAAGCGGGGGAATTGAGACTAACTGCTAATAGGTATGGGGTTTGTGGGATGATAAAAATATTCTGGAATTAGGTAGTGATGATGGTTGCAAAACAGAGTGAATATACTAAAAACTACTGAAGCGTACGTTTCAAAATGATAAATTTTATGTTATGTGAAGTGTATCTGAATTTTTTTTAAATGCTATAAAAAGTTTGGCCAAGGAATCAGGAATCCCAAATTCTAAGTGTATAATTTATCTGATAATGTGATTGATGTTTATATTAATTCTTAGCAAAAGGAAAAAAATCAGTGGTGATACAGTGATTTCCCCTATAAAATTGAATAACACAATTTTGTTTTAAGTCTCCAATTTTGGAAAAATTTACTGATCCGTTAAGTCCAGAATGCTGGAACTACAAAAATAACTTATTTATTTATTTATTTATTTATTTATTTAAAGTAGGCTCCACACTCAGTGTGGAGCCCAACTCAGGGCTTAAAATAACAACCCTGAGATCAAGACCTGAGCTGATACCAAGAGTTGGAGGCTTAACCGATTGAGCCACCCAAGTGCCCCTGAAATAATGTATTTTAATCATCATGACACATGCCACAGTGAGCAACTTATCATTTAAATGGCCGTGGCTCATGGAAAAACTCTGGAAAATGATAGCCATTAAGGTGTAAGAGGCATTATTGCTTTGCTAACTTAAGCACATAAGAATACGTATTTGATGGACCAGGAATCAAACCTAGGCTCAAGTCTTACTAAACAGGAGGTTTAGGCAAGTTGCTTAATTTCTCTGAAGTAATTTTAGTGATTTGTAGAGTTACAGCAAAGATTAAGTGACTATATATATATATATACACATGTGTGTGTATGTCATATATATATACATACAAACACATGGCATAACCCAATACCTGGCATGTAATAAGTAATCAATACATGTTAGCTCTTATTTAAAAAGGGTCTTAAATTTTAAAATATCTCAGATCCTCCATACTAACCCTTAAAGTCTTTAAATGTGGGTTTTGTTTCCTAAATGATACCTTGGTAATACTTTGGGAAGAAGTGAGTTCCTCCACAAGTTAATAATAATAATAGTAATAATAATAATAGCTAACATGTATTTAGTGTTTACTTTGTATCAAGCACTGTGCCAAGTCCTTTTTTGTATTAAGTGAGTACAATTTAAATCTATTTAATACTTGAGGGACCTGAGGCACAGAGAGGTTGTAATGTGGCCGAAGTCACAGTGCTAAGAAGTGGTGGAGCTATTGTATCCTAAGGGCTTTTTAAGGAATAAGAAAAAAACCATCTCAATGTGTAGAGAGGCAGACAGTTGACATAAGAACCCCTGGAATCATTTCTTTCTAACACTACTGAACATGTGCACATGTAGGAAAATGGCAGAAACACATAAATGCAGACAGAAGTATAGAGGGCAAAGAGGTAGAATGAAGAAGAAAATCGAATCTTAAAATTGACTTAGCTGTGTATGGCTAGGAAACCCTCTACAACATTAGAGAGAAGCACTGCAGTCAAAACTATGCCTTTATCTACATATGAAATCTGTAATTGGTTGATTATATTTAACTACACAAGAAATCAAGCTAGCAGCAGATTTTATAGTAGATGATTCAGTTTGTCTCTAGCAAATCTTTTTTTTCCCTAAAGTCACATTTGGGATTTATATAGTTTTAGTTATACCACAAATACCTGAATCTTGAAGTTTGCTGTAGAGTGACCATTCACTAACTAGGCAGAATGGATTCTACAAGATTGACCTTCCTATATCTATCTCTAACCAGGAAGAAATGGTGAGGGACTGCTAAATGCCTGATATCTGGAGGAAGGACTGATTTCAAAGTCACCTTCATTTTGACCTCAGGAAGTTACAGCTAATTAGCCAACCATGAAGAACTGAGGAGACAGGTCTACACATCAAGTCTCTAGGATGTCCTTTCAGGGTATGTAAAAAAAACTTTGGTGCCAGAATCACTCTACTTAACTCAGGCTCTTACCACGTGTGGGGCCCTAGAAAATTACTTTCCCTCTTGGTCCTCAGTTTACTCATCTTTGAAATGGGAGTAATCCGTTACCTTCTCCATAAGGTTGTTGAAAGGATTAAATGAACTATTTCGTATGAAACACACTCAGAAGGATGCCTGGCATATGGTGAACAGGCAATAAATAATAATAGTTTGAAGTAAAAAGGAGAATGATAATGTTGATTTCTACCCTCTAGCAATTCATAAAACTCCTCGAGGTTAGAAGAAAAATTTAATTCCAACAGCTTACATGCTTGTCATCAAGAAGTACTGAACTTTTGCTGTGCCCTATCTTTTTATCTGACCTTTCTAACCTCCAGAACACAACTATTTGCTGGAGCTTCTTTCTGAGTCTCCAAAGGACAGGTCCTAGATGAAATTAAATCTGTAAAGCAGACCTTCAGGACCCTCCTCTCCCCACCAGGTCACAACATTTAGGCAGTTAACCAACACCATCATCAAAATTTCACATATATTTGTGATAAATGCAGGTGTAACTGTTAGGAGAAAATGGAAATTTGAAAGGGTGGGGCAAACTAAACCATATGCAATTTGCAGCATATGGAAATAAAGCAGGAAATGTAGAAAGGATGAAATTTAGAAAGTAGACTTTGGGATAACTTTTATAGAACATCTTTTATTTCATATAAGTCCATAGCTCCATGTTCACATTTTCATTCTTTCTGGGCCTTTAAAATTTATTCACTTTCCCCTAAAACAGATCTTGAAGGTCTTTAAAAAAGTGGACTATAACTGTGAGGTCAGACTCTGAACACCTGCAGCTAGCTCCAAACCCTGCTATGATCTATTTTTTTTAATTTATTGTGGTAAGAGCACTTAATATATCTACCCTCTTACATTTTTGAATGCACAATACAGTATTATTAACTATAGGCATGATGCTGTACAGCAGCTCTCTAGAACTTACTCATTTTGTATAACTGAAACTTTATACCTATTGAACAGGAATTCCCCATTTCCCTCTTCTTCCAAACCCTGGCAATCACCATTTTATTCTCTCTTTTTATGAGTTTGACTATTATAGACACCTCATGTAAGTGGAATCATGCAATATTTGTCCTTCTGTGGCTGGCTTATTTTATTTATCATAAGGTCCTCCAGGTTCGTCCGTGTTGAATATGGCAGAATTTCCTTCTTTTTTAAGGCTGAGTAATATTCCATCCCTTCATTTGTCACTGGGAATTTAGGTTGTTTCTGTGTCTTGGCTATTGTGAACAGTGCTGCAAAAAACATGGGAGTGCAGATATTTTCTTGAGATTTTGATTTCAGTTCTTTTGAATAAATTCCCAGAAGTGGAATTGCTGGATCATATACTAGTTCTATTTGTAATTTTGGGGAAAATCTTCATACTGTTTTCTATAGTGCTTGCATCATTTTTACATTCCCCAAAACAGTGCATAAGGGTTTTAGTTTCCCCACATCCTTGTCAATACATGTTACCCTTTTATTATTGTTGTTGTTGTTATTATTATTATTATTATTATTATTGCCACCCTGACAAATAGATGTGAGGTGGTGATATTTCATTGTGGTTTTTATTTGCATTTCCTTGATGATTCATGATGTTGGGTATCTTTTCATATACCTACTGGTCATTTGTATGTTTTCTTTAGAGAAATGTCTATTTAAGTCCTTTGCCCATTTTTTTTTCTTTTTTGAGAGAGAGAGAGAGTGCAGGTGCATGCATGAGGTGGAGGGAGGGGCAAAGGCAGGGAAAGAATCTTAAGCAGGCTCCACACCCAGTGCAGAGCTCAGTGGGGGACTCAATCTCATGATCCTCAGATCATGACCTGAGCCAAAATCAAGAGTCAGAGGCTTAACTGACTGAGCTGCCCCCAGAAGACCCCCTTTGCCCATTTTTTTAATTGGGTTATTTGGTTTTTTGCTATTGAATTGTAAGGAGTTCCATATATATTTTGGAGATTAACCCCTTATTAGTTACATATAGTTTGCACATATTTTCTCCCATTCTGTAAGTTGCCTCTGTGGATTATTTAATTTATTATGCAGAATTTTTTAGTTTGATGTAGTCCCACTTGTCTATTTTTGCTTTTATGGCTTGTGCTTTTGGTGTCATATCAAGAAATTACTGCCTAAACCAATGTCATGAAGCTCTTGCCTATGTTTTCTTTCAGGAGTTTTATAACTTCGGGTCTACGTTCAAATCTTTCATCCACTTTGAGTTGATTTTTGTATGTGATGTATGTTTAATGGTTTGGTTTGGGGGAGTGGGAAAAACAAAATGAAATATAAGAACATTTTCTTTCTTTTTTTTTTTTTTTAAAGATTTTATTTATTTATTTGAGACAGAGAGAATGAGAGAGAGCAAGCACATGAGAGGGGGGAGGGTCAGAGGCAGAAGCAGGCTCCCTGCCGAGCAGGGAGCCCGATGCGGGACTCGATCCAGGGACTCCAAGATCATGACCTGAGCCGAAGGCAGTCGCTTAACCAACTGAGCCACCCAGGCACCCAAGAACATTTTCTTTTAAAAACATAAAACTTGAAATACGTCATTTTTGAAATAAAGGGATATGTTTCATTCTCTTTTGTCAAAATGATTTAACATTGTTTATGGATTTTGCTCTAAACTACATGATGTGCAGATGCCACTTGCAGACATAGACCCCTCTTAGAGTTTACATCCTCTTAGGCTTTTTAGCTTCCATCAGTTCACCTGGAATAAAGCTAAAATTTGTTTGAAGCAAATATTTGAGACTGTGTTTCTAAACTTTAATGTTCATTTTTCCCTGGTGATCTTGTTAAAATGCAGTTTCTGAATCAGCTGGTCTACCTAGGGCCTGAAATTCTACATCTTTACCAGGCTTTCATTTTGCTGGTCTGGGGACTAGATTTTAAGAAGCAAGGGTTTAGATGAAATGGAAGAGAAAATACCTGACTTTCTGATCATTGATCCAGCTAACAATACTGCATGACTAGTCTATAACCTGTGGCTCCTTTAACAGTGTAGGGGAGAAAAGACTTTCCCTTTGTTCTCCTAGGTTCAATAACTGGGTCTATAAAATAAATTGACAACAGGCAGATTAACAGGAGCAAAGGCAAACAAACTTATTAATTTTTAATATTATGCACACCAGGGCATCACAGGAAAAAAAAAGTGAACACCCAAAAAAGTGGTGAGATTTGAGAGCTTATATGCCATCTTTAACAGAGGAAGGAGGGGATATAGGCAACTTAGGGGAGAGTAAATTATTTTTAGGAAAGATGAATGGGCTGTTAGAAGAATAGATAGGAGATATGATAATTTGTGACAAAGGTTGTGTGGGTGTTGAGTTGACTTCTAGTTTCCTCCTAGTGGTAGGAGTCAGTCCCAGGAAGGGGATTTATGACAATTGAATTCCTTTTGAAGGCTCTGTCTTTTAGGCAGAAAAGGAAAGTTCAGAGAAAGCCTCCTCCTGTATCTGCCTTTACTTCAAAATAATCACTATACCAAAGTGACATGTTTTGGGGTGGCATGTCCAGAAGTCCTTCAACAACCATACTAAATTACTTGTTTCTTGCTATTGGAACTTTACCCCTGAACTGCTCTTGCTCCTTAAACATTAGGAGGCTTATCTCTTAGAGGCATATACATCTGTGAACAACGTACACTTACATCTTTGTTAATATTATGAGGGCTCTATACTCAGTGATTAGTCCTGGACTTTCAGAAGAATTACAGTCCCAATAAAAGAAGAGTTCTTGGCTCTTTTAATATGACAAAATACTTGCATAAATAAAATGTAAAAATTATAATTGTAAGATAACTCTCCAGAATATCTAGATCTCATTGTAGAACAATTAATAATGAATAATGAAATGGTTATATGAAATCCAAACACTAATAATGGTAAGTACTTAATCTACCACAAAGGAAAAGCCCAAAATACCCTTCTTGCACCAAAATACATGTTCAAAAATCGATATTTGCATGCCCAAGACTTGTTTGAAAAGGCGATTATGGTCTCACAAGTAAATCATAAGAATTTTTAAAATTTTGTAAATGCTGTATTTATATGACAGACAAGAACCACTCTGAAGGAATCATTATGGTTTGGGAAATGATATGCAATTTCAAAATCATCTAAATCATTTCAATTGCCTGTATTTACATTTATATAATGGGTATTTATAATGATGATTATTTTAGAACTTACCTTGTTTTCCAGGATCTCACATTGGTTTCTATGGGAACGAGAATGGCTCTGAAGAGCATTTTAAGAACTCTTTTTACATTCAGTGACTGCTAACTGAACTGCAAATTCTGTTTGTTAATGGTTTTTAACTCTTAAATTTTAACACAGAAATAAAAGTTGGGCATTCTAGCTTCATAAATCATTTTAAATAGTAAAAACTATTTTTATGAAACATCTGGCACATTGAAACATTAGAAACTAAAATAACTAGCTTTAGGAGCTAATAATCTGTTCACTTTATTAAATTCATTAGTGATTAATCCATATTGGCCATGTGCTTACTCTTGAAAAATTGTGTAAATATACCATCTGATAAATTGTTTCAATACATTTTCTCTGCTATTGATGTGTGTATATGTGTTTTCTTACTTTTGTAAAAATCCCTTTAAAAAGCAGTATAAAATGTTCTGCATTTAAAGTTTCCTTCTGCCAATGCCTCACCCATCCTGTGCTATTATTTACCCTGGTACCATGTTATACCTTTACCATGTTCTCACACCAGCTGGAACTTATTTTTAGTATTTTTTGAACAAGCTCATAAGTCTTCGAATTTCATTTTTTCTTTTTCTTGGAATAGATTTTTAGATCATAAAAAGCCCAGTGTGTAACTTATGTATACATTTGTGCAGTTTACTATATTTAATATTTCCTCACATTTCATGTTTTCCCATAAACTTTATTTTTTTAATTCCCTGGAGAAATGATATTTCAGTATATTTTTATTTAATTCCCTCTCAAAAAATTAAAACCCACTAAAAATAAGAGAAGCTTATTTCAGAAAAGAGTGCTAAAACTAAATTTTCGTAATGCCCAAACTATAAAAGATGCCGATTGAAAGCACATGGCATCCCATAACCAACTTATGTAATAGCTACTCCAGTTATTGCTGACATATAATCTGTGTCTTAAATCCAAAAAGTGCAGGTTGATGGCAGAATGCCAGGCAGGGTGGAATAAGCCAGAGTGTTTTTTACCTTCTTGGATTGGTGGATTTCTGCTGTTAACAGTGTTACCCTAGCCTTGGTCAGGATTGCTAGTGACTAGAGAAAGTTTGAGAAGTGAGGCTGCTGGCATTGTGTGACCAAGAGACTATCCTGTAAGGTACTGACTTGGTATAAACTCCAAGAGGTTTTTTTTTTCTTCCGTAAAAGTATTTTTCATTCAGATTTGATTTTATGAAATAAGTTAGGGATTATTATACTTTGAAAAAAGTGAAGATAAATAAATGGGAAACGTGCAACCAAATGTTTTGGGAAAATGATTAATTGATTGGCTCTTCTATTTTCTAAAGTTGATTTTCAAGTGAAGCAGAAAACAAGCTGAAAAGTAAAAGCAAGTATTATGTTAATCTTCAGAAAAGAAATATTTATAAAGTATCTGAATCTGAAAGTGAGGAAAATGATTGTTCGGGCTACTCAAAGTAGGGTCCATGGACCAGTGCCCATCTAGGAAGAGATAAATACAAAAAGTGACTTTAGAGCAATCTGACATTGCCACTTCATCCAACCCTGTGATTTTGTATTTTACAAAAATCAATCCATAGCATTTGGGAATTTGTGAAATTTGCCCTTTACTACAATTAGTTTGAGTTGCACTGATTTAGCATAAATTACTATAAACCAGGAAAAAAAAAAGAGTGCTATTTGAACTTCATAGTACTGAAAATAATTTATCCTATCTGATTCTGTCTGAAAGCTAGGAAGTGAAAGGTTTTTATCTCTGAACGATCTCTTTCTAGCCCTATAATAACATCTTTATTTTCATAAATTATAGCAAAGGAAGCTGAAGCCGATATTCTCTCCTTTTACAGATACAAAAACAAAAGTACAAAGGGCTTAAGTGAGATGTCTGATATTACACAATTACCATCAAAATTTTAAAGTCAAGGGAAGAGCATTGCACAGAACTTATTTAATATTCTGATGAATAAAATAAAAACAGCCTAGCTTGATTATGGCAGCAAATTGGATATATTTGCAATTTCATATGGTAGATGGCAGTGCTTTGTCTTAAGGTTTCAGAAGGAAAAGCATTGTTTTATAGTCATTCAGTGTAGTGAAACTACACATACTAAAAAATCAAGGTGAGGAGTTTGAAAGAATTCACTAAGCAAAACCAAAATTGAAGAGAATGAAGAAAGGTAGGAATGCATGTATAGCTAGTTTGGCTAAAGAACTGTTAAGAGCAGTAATATAAGTCCACACTTCTTTGAAGGATATAAAATCCCATAAGAGAGAACGCTTGCTGCCTTGGACTACAAATAGAAATAAAATGAAAATATGAAAAGGAAAGTTTAGACATACACTGGGAATTTTTGTTAATAGTTGAGAGTATTAGGTTAGTTGAGTGGGCGCCTAAAGGAATCTCTGAGGACATTTAAAACCTCATTGAACAAAGCCATGGACATTGTATTATGGAGAGCAAGACTTCAATGGCAAGGGGGATGGACTGGATCAACCATGAGGTCTTTTCAAGCTCTGATTTCTAGTATTCCATAGCTCTGTGAAGAATAGTTGCTAAATTGCTTGATCAACCCAGACAAACAAAACTCAACACAAGAATAAAACCCCAGACAAAACAATAAAGTTAGCCAAAATTGAAACACGCCCCTCCAAAAAGAAAAACAAAAACCCTAAATCTTGCATCATACACCAAAGATGACAAATTCAGGCTCTGGCAACCTGCCCAGAGAAATGAATTCCAGAGACAGTACCTTTCAGTGAGCAAGCCCAACCAAAAAGTGGGGAGAGTTCAACTTCTCAGTCAGGCTTGCAAAACCTCCCAGATATCTTAATACTAGAGCAGCCTTAAAAAGTGAAAAGGGAGAGAAATCTATTAAAGAATTTGGTCTATGAGTGAATTGTTCATTCAACGAGGATTTATGGAGTGCCTGCTCTACACCAGCCACTACTATAGGATAAGGTACCTCAGTGAACAAAACAGACAAGATCTCTGTTCTTGTGATACTTACATTCTAGTATGAGGAACAATAACACAGGATGGTATATTGTAAGTTAAGGGGTAGTAAGTGCTAAGTGGGGTAAAAAGCAGATTTAAGAAGATGAGGGGCAGGGGGTGGAATCCGGGGAGGTGACTGTATTTAATAGTGCAACCAGGGTAGAACTGAGGGAGGAGAGACATCTGAGCAAGACTGGAAGTGAAAGGGGGTAGCCAGGTGGTTTTGTGGGGGGGAAGAATATTCAGTGTAGCAGGACAGTTGGAGCAGACCTGGTATGTCTGAGGAACAGGAAGGAGGCTAGTGTGGCTGGAGGGGAATGAGCATAAGGAAAAGTATAGAGTGAGTTAAGGTAGCCTTCTAGGTTGTTATTAGGACCTTGTCTTTTACTCTGAGTTAACTACCCACAGCATCTTGCTTTTAGGATCCTAGGAACTCAGAAACTAATTCATGCCAGGTAGCAACCTCCCCGAGAAACCACTCCACCCATATGTCAACAGTGTTTCTGCAGGTTACTTCAGTCTGTAAGCTTCAGTAATGTCAGCATTATCCAGGGATATGGCCCCTTAATATAAAAATATGTCCTGTAGTTACTGCTCCTGAGAATGAGGAAGACTCATTAATATTGAAACTCTGAATATTTGCTTCCATTTATTCTTAGATCAGCAATAAAAAATCCAGTTATATTTGTGATCTTTGTGTGTTATTTGCACATATATGAAGTATGTCTTCTGTAACACAAAATAAACCCCTAATATCGGCAATATTATTATGGGCTCATGTCTTGAAACCTACTCTTTATTAGGTGATGAATATTTAAATGTAAGGAGAAGCATAAAAAATCAATTTAGAAAACAAAAAATGGATCTGCTTATGAGAAGTAAAGACATGAAAGGAATTATTAGATGTTTTCAGGTATTTGAAAAAAATTATAATAAAATTAAAAGTTAAGTTAGAAAAGCACTCTCAATGTTCATTCATTAATTGAAAAAATTGTGCTGAGTGCCTGCTGTGTGCCTGGCAAGTTTTCTAGACTCTGTGGATACAAGAGCAAATAATACAGGAAAGCCTGCAGTCTACTATGTTTCTCCCTTAAGATTCTCCTCAGGCAGTTCACCAGATCATCCTTGTGTAACAATATACAGTTGAGGACATAGGTTGGAGGCTCATCTGCAACCCAACATCATCTTTTAGGATGGGATATGTCAGGAAAGGATGCTTCATGACTTGTCCCCATCTGGTCATTCTCCTCAGGCACAGACAACATGCTGAAGTTTTAAGAACTTAGGTGAGGAAAAGAGCATAACATTTGAGTAAGAGCTTTGTTGTCCAATATACCAGCCACCAGCCATGAGTGACTACTGGGCAATTGAAATGTGGCTAGTCCAAATTGAGATGTGCTCTAAGTATAAAGTATACTGGATTTTGATGACTCAGTTTGAAAAAGAGAATGCAAACCATCTAAACATTTTTTATGTTGATTACATGTTGAAATAATATTTTTAACACATTGGGTTAAATAAAATATGTTATTACTTTCTTATTTCTTTTTACTTTTTATATGTGGCTACTAGAAAATTTAAACTTATATCTGTGGCTCAATTTCCCCAAGGGAGGGTATCTGTATTTGTTTCCTGTATCAGCTCAGTACTATTGCATAATAATAGCCTGTTCTTATGAGTACTCAGCTCACTGAGTGGCAAACTCTCTTCCAAGCAAATTACTTGTATTTAAACATTTAATCCTCATAATAACCCTGTGAGGGATGATTTCTCTGGATGAACAAGTTGAGGCACCAAAAGGTCAAGAAGCTTGCCAAAGGGTACACATCTAGTGACCAGGAGAGCAGGAAGGCTTTAAAGCTGTAACTAACCCTGTGACTCTCACACCTGAATGTTCATCAAAATCACCTGCAGAGCTTGTTAAAACAGATTGCTGAGCTCCCCCTCCAGAGGTTTCAGACTCATTTGATCTGGAGTGTAACCTGAGAATGTGCATAACGAATGAGTTTCCAGGTGATGTTGATGCCGCTGATTTGCAAACCACATTTTGAGAACCATTAGCCTAATTCAATACACTTATACCACCAGCCTCCAATTTTAATACAGTCCTCAGCCTTTTTGAACCATAATTTCTTTACCTTAAACTGTGGATATTTCATATACCTACTTCACATACCAGAAAATTTCCCATTTTGAAGAGTACAACTCCAGGGTTTTAGTATGTTCACAGTTTTGCAACTATCGTTGCTATCTAATTCCAAAATATTTCCATCACTCCAAAAAGAAACCCAATACCTGTTAGCAGTCATTCCATTTCCCTCTTCCCCAGGCCCTGGAAACCACTAATCTACTTTCTTTCTCTATGGATTTGCCTATTCTGGACATTTCAGGCAAATGAAGTCATATAATATGTGGTCTTTTGTGTCTGACTTCTTTCCCTTACCATAATGTTTTCAAGGTTCATCCATGTTATAGTATGTATCGATACTTCATTTTATGGTCAAATAATATAAAATTGTACCATTTTTTGTGGTGCACAGATTTTGTTTGTCCATTCATCAATTGATGCATATTTGGATTGTTTCCACTTTTTGTTTATTATGAATTTGTGTGGATATGTTTTCATTTTTTCATGGGATATAACTAGGAGTGGATCCAGTAGGAGTAGAATTGCTGACTCATATGGTAACTCTATATTTAACCTTTTGAAGAACTATCAAACTGTTTCCAAAGCATTGTAGCATTTTACATTACCGTTGGCAATGTATGAGGACTCCAGTTTTTCCATAACCTTGCCAGCACTTGCCATTGTCTGTCATTTTGATTATAGCCAACCTAGTGGGTGTGAAGTAGTGTCTCATTATGGTTTTGATTTGCATTTCTCTAATGACTAATGATGTTCATTTTTTCAAGTGCTTATTGGACATTTGTATATCTTCTTCAGAGAAATGTCTATTCAAGTCCTTTGCCCATTTTTAAATTGGGTTGCCTTTTTATTGTTGTGGTATAAGAATTCTTTATGTATTCTGGGCACAAGTTCCTTATTAGATGTATATAATTTGCAATTTCTCCCATTCTGTGGGTTGTCTTTTCACTTTCTTGATGGTGTCCATTGAAGCAAAAAGTTTTTAATCTTGTAATTTATATATTTTTAAAATAGAAACTGTATATAGTTAAGTGTACAACATGATGATTTGGTATACATATACACTGTGAAATGATTAGTACAATTAAACAGAATAACATATCATCTCCTGATATAGTTACCATTAAGTTTTTAATCCTGATGAAATCCAATTTATCTGTTTTTTATCACTTGCACTTTTAGGTCACATATAGAAACCATTGCTTAATCCAAGGTCATGAAAGATTTAGGTCAATGATCCATTTTCAGTTAATTTTTGTACATGGTGTGAAATAAGGGTCCAACTTTATTCTTTTTCATATGGATATCCAGTTATACCAGCACCATTTGCTGATCATAGGATCCTTTTAAAATTTAGGTAAAAATACTTTGGAGGCTGTATTAATTATAGTATGTTTATTAATATTAATTACAATACTATTTTCCCCCTCTGGGTGCTTCCCTGCTATTCCATCAAAGCTTTGTAAACAGTGTATTTAGAACAAAACAAATGTCCACTGAATTAAAACTTCAAGTCAGTAATGACCGACCACAAGATAGGCTTGTTCAATTGCACTCCTTCATTTACTGTTATGTATTAAAGTTCCAACATCCCTGCCATTATGTCAACCTATATTAATTCTCCCATTCACACACATAGGATGAGGAACAAAGGAATGTTTATCCTATATGATTCTCCTTTGTGATTTTATAATACCATTCCCCTCTTGTTTGTGCTTATGGTACCTATTCAACTGATAGCTATGAATTTGAAATGTGGTGAGTTATTGCTATATGCAATTGTAGTAATATACAAAAGAGACCAAAATAAGATAAATGCTAGGGAAAAAAATTTAGAAAGGAGAGAAAAAGACAAGTCCTACTGTGAGACTGACAGTAATTAATGTATATAGATACTTCCTTCCCATAGGAAGTCAGCTAAATGGAATGTAAAAAACATTGTCCAAATGTTGTAAGAGGGTTGCAGTGGGGGTAGAAATATAAAGGCGTGGGTGCATATGGCATCCAGAAAAATGAGAATTTTAAAGTAAGAATGTTTTGGTGTGTCCCAGACCAGTGACAGGAATATTTAGGCTCCTGGGCAGATAAAAGTCTGTGGTGCCATAATTGTAAGGGGAAGTTTCATCAAGCTGTTTCAGCTTGAAAACATTCTCTTTGCTTTATTCCCTGCCTCCATAGTTATTAAGCCTATGTTGGTCCTTGGTTCATTTCTGAGATCAATATCTGGAGAAAAAAAAATTTCTTAATGTAAATACTTCGCATTGTAAATGAATAAAGTTTTCTAGTGACTTTATGGAACATAAGCCTAAACTCTGTTAGATGAAGTTCTGGATCTAAGAACTAAGGAAAAAATTCTAGACTAGCATTGAGTCCACGCCACATTGCTGAGTAGAACATGATAATGAAATTAGAAACCAAGCCATAGAGCCTTGTACATTTGTTTCAGAATCACATATATACTCAATAAAATTCTCATTAGTTACTATAATGAGTCAAATGATAGAAATAAAATGTGAAGTCAGATTCTTCTTTTTGAGTAAATTAATTTAATAACTCCTTAGCATTCAAAGAATTCTGGATAGGGATGTAAGTACCTCAGTATGTTTAAGGGAGGTAGCAATTCTTTAAATACCTATTCCTGTGAAAATGCCCACTAAATTTGGTAACATGCAGTTGAAAGTTTCTGAAAAATACACATTACTCCCAAATAAGAATCAAATCAACATTTTTCCTTATTATTTCTTATGAACTTCACTCTTATGAACAAGAACTGAAAACCAAAGGGTGTTATCCCACAACCTCAGACTAGGAACTATGACTGGACGACTTTTATATAATTTGTTTTTACAACTTCCTCCATGCTTATTACATTCTTTTCTGGTGTCAGCATTCCTACAGTACTTAGATCTAAACTTCTAAAGCAGAAATGGTGTGCATGTCCATACAGTTAACAATAAAGTACTAGGGAGTACATGATCCACTCACAGCCAATCTTGGAGATGAGAAGAAACAGGGATCTCTAGGGATAGATGCAGTAGGCATAGTATTAAAGAGAAAAGGAATGCAAGCTATGGAATTCAAGTCTTACAACTTTAAAGTCATGTGGTGAATTTATGTTCTATAAAATTCTTGTCAGTGGCTACCATGAGTCATAAGTCTTAATCACCATGAGTTCCATGGACCTACATGAGGGAAGAAGAGGAGCAGTTGGAAATTACCTTCGGCCAGAGACTGGACCCAGCAGGTTCCACAGAGAACCTGCCTGTCTCTTGTTGGTCCTACCAAGTGAGATTCTCTTGAATTAGGCAATGATAGCACAAACCATAAGAACAACAGACACCGCAGAAGTGATGACCATACTCTCTGGCTGCCTAGTTTCTGATACAGACCTAAGCAGGTCTCTTTTCAGAACCTGCAGTCATCTTTACTGTCTTGTGACTTCTGATTACATGTGGGGTTGTTTCTACACTCACACCTGTGACTGAATTGAATAGATGATTGCCTCACTCTGTTTCATATTACCTGACAAGATCAAGCAATGGTGTGTCAACTCTAAGGGCTCAGGGATGGTGAGCAGAAGCAAAGCAAGTATGGATAGTGAAAGCCAGCACCTAGGGTCTTATGAAAAGCATGCATTTTCAGGATATTAGAAGAGCAAGCTGTAGTTAGCTTAATTCTGAATTCTGGGGCTGATTCCAAGCAAAGTAAAATTCCCCACATCCTGGGCAGAGCAAGTCTGTACATGTGGTGGCCTTGATGTCTTTTCCCTAGGCAATCACCTCTCTTACCTTAGAACAGCACAGTCAGGTTGCCAAAGACTTTTCCCCTCACATCGAGGGGCTGATTCATGAAACAGTGACTTGCTGGGTTACACCGTGTCCTGGATTTAAAAAAACTGAGCAGGAGCCAGGGTGTGCACTGTCTATGCAATCCTGTCCCCAGCCTGTGTCAGCACGTCTTGGTATTTAAGCAGAGTTTAAGTGCATGCTGATTTGTGTGAAGAAAATTCAACAAAGGAATAAAATCATTATAGGCATCATCATTTATGGGAAAGTCAAATATTCTGGTCACTGGATGAAATGGATGAAAATTGATTATTTTAAAAAGCTCTGATATTATAACGTTAGTCCTAAAGTAATTCTTTCTATAAACTATCTATTTCATTGCATTAAACTTTATAAGCCTCCCACAAGGTAAAATTTTATCTATTTTACAAATGGAAAAATGACTTTTTAAAGATCATAATCAATAATAAACCTAAATAAAAATAGCCCTGAATTTCTTAATCTCTGTTCATGATGGCAGGATGGGAAAAGTAATTTATTGCACTTCCATGATAAACGCATTTCCTGTGAATTTTTAAAAATGCTATTCTGTGTGCTTGTGATTTAAAAAAAAAAACCCATGAGAACAGAAGAACATACATTTTAAGGAATTTATTCAAAACAAAACCCTATTTACATACTCTTTTATTTTAGTTATTTGTCTAATAAACTTTATTTTCTAGAACAGTTTTAGATTTATAGAAAAATTATGAGGAGAGTATGGAGATTCCCACAATTCCCACAACAATTAGTATCTTACCTTGGTATGGTATATTTGTCACAATTAATGAACCAATATCAATACTTTATTTTTAATTAAAGTCTGTGCTTTTCTCAGATTTTCTTAGTTTTTACCTAATGTCCTTTTTCTGTTCCAGGATATCATCCAGGATGTCACATTACATTTAGTCATTCTGTGTCCTTAAGCTTCTATTGACAGTGACAATTTCTTAGACTTTCTTGGTTTTTGATGACCTTGACAGTTTTGAGGAATACTTAAGATATTTTGGTTTCGGCTATATCTCTATCTATATTAGCTGTCTTGTAAAATGTCCTTCTATTGAGATTTTTCTAATATTTTTTCTCTTGATTAGATGGAAGTTAACAATCTTTAAAAGCAAGACCTCAGACATAAAGTGCCAATTTAATCCCATGGTTTATCACTGTTGATCACCTTGACCACCTAGCTCAGGTAGTGTTTGTCAGGTTACATGCTCCTTTGAATTTTCATTTAATCATAGAGAATGTTCTTCTTATTAAAAATTCTTAACTTTAATTTTAAATGTAATTTGTCCAAATAGCAATAGAATTAGAACTAGCTATCACTGAACAGGTTACAATACATAAGAGATGACATTGCATATTTAGGAGGGTGACAGGAGGAGGAATTACACAACAGAAAAACTGGTTTAGTGAGTCTTAAAGTTTATCATGTGCAGGATTCCTCTGGAGCTGGTTGATAAAATCAGTTCACTAGCATATTTTACTTTGCGAAACATGTTGCAATTGCTCCTTGGTTATCTCCCTTCCCTACCTCCCATTCCTAATGAGGAAGCAAAGTAGGGCTTCCTTCATTCACTTTCAACAAATGAAGGAAGGACTTTGGAGAAATTTGTGTTTGATTTTGAACTTAGCCACTTTCTATTGAGTGCTCTTCGGAAAACTTTTGAGAGTACCTTGTCCATAAAAGGGAACAGTGGCCATATGTATAAGAACACAAAAGGAGTAAATGTGAAGTAAGTTGAGCAAGGAGACATGATTACTACAAGGTGAAGAATATGAATTCCATAGCTTAATGCCCATATGGTTTATGGCACAGCAGAAAATATGAAGCAGATATTTTGCTAAAGCCTCATGGTGTGAGGGAGAGACTCAAGCCTACTAAGTAATAGTGTTATTATCTCTGAATCAGGTGAATGAAATTTTAAGAGCTCAGTATTTGGAGTCAAAAGACCAGGTTCTCTATCCTAAGTCTGTCACTTTCTACTGTGTGGCATTGTAAACATTACTTAATATCTCTTAGCTGTGGTGTAGTTCTCTATAAGATGACTGTAATGTGGGGATTAAATAAAAGCATCTAGCACATCAATTAATATTAACTTCATCTGAATTTTGATCAACTTTGGAGAAGCTAAAAGTCAACTTGCCTATGGAATAACTAGCAGAAAGCTGCAGAACATTCTTAGCTACACTTTCAATAGAGAAATTGGGCTCTTAATGTCCTCGAAGGCCATTATTTTGACATTTTGTCTAAGGCTAGTTCTTAATTTGACTCAGTTATTTTAGGCAGGAATGTTTTCAAAAGACCTAAGTGATGTTATTAACAAATGGGTTACATCTTCTCTTCACAAAGTTAAGCCTCTAATTATACCTTGAGCTGATTTATTAGTGCTACAGGCTTAAACATTTCCTAACTATTAAGACTGACTAGAGACTCAGGATAACTGTCCACATGCAAGGGATCTAAATGGCAAAAACACCACAGAGGAAGAGGTGATACATGGTGGGTGAGTCACAAGGAAAAGCTCAGAGAAAGGTATTAATTAGAGTAATAGGAAATTATAACAAGTAAAATATGGGTTAAGTATCACTGAATTTCCCTTAAGGACATACTTCCTATGATAGGAGGGAAGAGTCTAAAGAAGGTGATTAAAACCTCCAAGCCTAAGACCTTTAAAACGAGACTGAACAGAGTTCTTATGAACATACCAGAGAGAAGAATCCCGCACTGGTGGGAGTATGGGGGCGGGGGTTGGTAAGTGATCTAATAGCCTTTTGCACTGCTATTGCCTTGAGTCGCTGATCTACCCAGTAATTGAACACATTGTAAACCACCAGGTATGCAGTTCCCTCCCTTGAGTGTGTAGCTGTCATTATTATAGGCACTATTTTGGGGGGGGGCAGCCTTCCAATATCACTGATATTACCATAAAAATTCCTTGTCTGTCTTTGTTTTTAAGATCCAATGTATATATTTTGACCATTCTTCCAGCAAAGAAAATTTTATTTCTCCAGATATAAAGGATTAATTATTAATTTCAGTTTCCTTAAAAGGAATATAAATTATCATTTAATGCAAAACTGACTTTAAATTTTTGGAGTTAATTATTTCATTTCTTTTTTAGTAGAACACTATTAGTTTAGTAACATCAAGTGAGTAAGGATGAGCTGCAAGTCTCAGGAACCCCACCAGTGGGTATGTATTTAAGGAATGAGGAATTGTTAACTATCACTCTTTTAAGTCGAATAAGGAGAAAGTGCACACAGACCCATAGTCTTAGCTTCAGCAAATTTGTACCCCACCTGTGGTATCCACAGCTGGGCTGCTCTGAATCTCAGGCAACACTGGGCCATAGCACTCCTCTTAGACCCATTACAGCTTGAACTTACATCCATTGATGAGCAGGCTAGGTGGCCACCTATGTGGAGTGATTTTAGGGGTGCTGGGAAGGTCTTCCTTACCTGCCTGCTTTGTGATATCTGCAACAAATATCATTCTTTAATTAGCATCAAGGCGTGACATCCTCCCCCCCACCACCCACCTACCCATTCTCATCCACCTCTTCATCCTGCTCCTGTCCTGCTTTCCACTTCTCTGTATCTCTCTTTTTCCTCTCAAGCTCCCCAAACTATTTTGGGGCATTGCTATTTGCTTTGTACCCTTATTTCATTTTAATAGCCAAGACCTGTTAAATCCACTTCCAAATGTCTCTAAAATAATCTACTCTTCTCCACTACTATAGTTCGATTCACACTCATCTCTCTCCTGGATTATTACAACAGCCTCCTGAACTGGTCTTGCTTTTCTTTTTTTCTTTCTTTCTTTCTTTCTTTCTTTCTTTCTTTCTTTCTTTCTTTCTTTCTTTCTTTCTTTCTTTCTTCTTTCTTTCCTTCCTTCCTTCCTTCCTTCCTTCCTTCCTTCCTTCCTTCCTTCCTTTCTTTCTTTCTTTTTTTTTTTTTTTGCTTCTCTTCTTATCTCCCTTTAATCCATAGTCCACAGACCAGCCAAGGTGATCTTTTAAAACACTAATCTATGTTAAAAGACTTAAAATAGGGAAGGATATGGAGAAAAGAGAATACTTGTGCACTTGTGCATATGATCTGGCAATTTCACTTCTGGAATTCTGTATCCAAAGGAAACTAATACACTAACTCAAAAAGATATCTGCACCCATGTATTCACTGTAGCATTATTTACAATGGCCAAGACATGAAAACAGACTAAGTGTCCATCAATGGATGAATGGATAAAGAAAATGATATACATATATTATGTATTATTATTATTATATTATATATCATAATACATTTATAATATTTGTAAATAACTTATAATGTTTATAATATATCTATAATATTTATATATACTGGGGCGCCTGGGTGGCTCAGATGGTTAAGCATCTGCCTTCGGCTCAGGTCATGATCCCAGGGTCCTGGGATCGAGCCCCACATCGGGCTCCTGGCTCAGCGGGGAGCCTGCTTCTCCTTCTCCCTCTGCCTCTCTCCCTGCTCATGCTCTCTTCCTCTGTATCTCTGTGTCTCAAATGAATAAATAAAATCTTTAAAAAAAATTTATATATACTATAATATATGTAATTATAACATAAATGTATAGTACTTATATATATGTAATGGAATGTAGACATAAAAGAGGAATCCTGCCATTTGTAATAGCATGATGGACCTTGAGGTCATTATACTAAGGGAAATAAGTCAGAGAAAGACAAATACCATATGATCTCACTTATATGTGGAATTTTAAAAATGAGCTCATAAATATTGAGAACAGATTGGTGATTGCCAGAGGTAAGTGGGTGGTAGTGAGACGTGAAATGGGTGAAGGGGGTCAACAGGTACAAACTGCCAAATATAAAATAAATAGGACATGGGGATGTGATGTACAGAATGATGACTATAGTTAATAATACCCTATTGTATATTTAAAAATTACCAAGAGAGTGGATGTTAAAAGTTCTCATCATAAGAAAAAAATAAGAATGGGGCACCTGGGTGGCTCAGTTGGTTAAACATCCAACTCCTGATTTCGGCTCAGGTCATGATCTCAGAGTTGTAAGATCAAGCCCTGTGATGGGCTCCATGCTAAGCAGAGAGTCTGCTTGAGATTCTCTCCCTCTCCCTCACCCTTTGCCCCTCCCCCTGCTCACACGTGGGCATGTTCTCTCTCTCTCAAATAGATAAATCTTTCTAAAAAATTATAACTATGTATGGTGATGGATATTAAGTAGACTTGTGGTGATTATACCATAATACATACAAAATTGAATCATTATGTTGTACACCTGAAACTAATAAAATATTATATTTCAATTATATCTCAATTGAAGAAAGCAAAATAAAACAAAAAATCCAAACAGTAACCTGATTATGTCATGTCCCTGCTTAAGCACAGTACTTACTTCCCTGCTGACTTCAGTGAGTTTCATATTCCTTACACATGGATTTCCTCTCTAGCCTTATTTCTCTCCTCTCTCTGTCTCACATTCAGTGCCGCAGCCACACAGAATTATGGGCAGCACTTTAAATATGCTGTTTCTTTCTTCCTTATCTTAGTTCCTTCAACCCTTAATGCTCTCTGCTAATCCCTTTTCAACTGAATAACTCTCACTTACCACATAGATGAACTCTAGACAACTTGTTCTCTAAGTCTTTCCATAGTCCCCCAAGACAGGATTAAATGCCCCTCCTGTGCACTTCTGTGCCCCCTTATATGTTCACCTCTCTGCAGTTCTATCACACCTTAGTATTTCCTAAGAGATTGTCAATCAGCAAGTCCCAAAACTGGGACTTTTTTTTAACTAATGTATTTATTGATTTTTATTTATATTTATTTTATTTTTTATTGAAATAAAATGGACATATAATATCCTATTAGTTTCAGGTGTACATCATAGAGATTTGATTTTTATACATTATGAAATAATCTTCATAATAAGTCTAGTTATTGTGTGTCACCATACAAAGTTATTATAATATTATTGACTATATTCCCTATGTTGTATATTACATCCTCATGACTTAACTTATAACTGGAAGTTTTTACCTCTTAATCCCCTTCACCTATTTTTCCCACTCCCCAAACCCTGCTCCAACTGATAACCAAGAGTTTCTTTCCTGTATCTACAAGTCTGTTTCTGTTTTGTTTTATTCATTTGTTTTGTTTTTTAGATTCTACGTATTAGAATCTTATTTCACTTAGCATAATACCCTCTAGATTCAACCATGTTGCAAATAGCAAGATTTCGTTCTCTTTTTGTGGCTGAGTGATAGTCCATTGTGTGTGTGTGTGTGTGTGTGTGTAGACATACATGTAATGGATATATACATATCCATTCATTTGTTGAGAATTTTTACATATACATTCATCAGGGATATTAACCTGTAATTTTCTTTTTGTGGGGTCTTTGTCTGGTTTTGGTATCAGGGTAATGCTGGCCTCAAAGTGTTCCTTCCTTTTCAATTTTTTGGAATAATTGGAGAAGGATAGATACTAACTCTTTATATGTTTGATAGAATTCACCTATGAGGTGGTCTGGTCCTGGGCTTTTGTTTTTTAGGAGTTTTTAAATTACTGATTCAATTTTATCACTTGTTATCAGTCTATTCAGGCTTTCTATTTCTTTATGATTCAGTCTTGAAAGGTTGGGTATTTCTAGGAATTTATCCAGTTCTTCTAGGTTATCCAGTTTGTTGTTATATAGGGACTGGGTCTTTTCCCCTGTGTTATCTCCAACATTTATTATAATGCCTGGCAATGCTTAGTAAATACTAAGTAAAACCTTGTTGAATCAATAAGTGAAAAACAAATCTTCCCCTGGGAGAAGTAACACATTGATTCAATAGCATAAAAGGCATACAAGCTAGGGGAAATTACCTCGGGAACTTTGTGGAGAAGATGAAATTAGGACCAGGCAGACAAGGTGGCATTTATGGTGGGAGAAACTGTATGAACAGAAGTACCTAGAGGAGAATAGGTAAAAAACGTTCATAAAATATTGAAGAGTCTAGCTTTATTAGAGTGGAGGATATATGCTGAGAAAATGGAGAATGGCCAAATTATGAAGGATTTTGAAAGACAGGGTTTTTTGACATAGTATAGTTGGAAATTGAGACCTATTCATGATTTTAGAGCAAATGGATGACATAATAAAAGTGCTTTTTGAAGAAGATTGATCTGGGGGGCGCCTGGGTACCTCAGTTGGTTGAGCGTCTGCCTTCAGCTCAGGTCACGATCTCAGGGTCCTGGGATCAAGCCCCACATCGGGCTCTCTGCTCAGTGGGGAGCCTGCTTCTCCCTCTCCCTTTCCCTCTGCCCTTCCCCTGCTCATGCTCTCTCTCAGATAAATAATCTTAAAAAGAAAAAAGAAGATTGATCGGAAATATATACAAAAAACATTGGACAAGGATGGTTCTACATCATCAAAAGCAGTTAAGAGGTTGATGTACCATAATATATAAATAAGGAGATGAGGTAAGTTAAATTACTATTCCAAATATTCATTCCCTCTCTCTTCCACCCTATATCTTTCACCTCTTGCCTCTGGACTTGATGATGTGATCTGCTTTGGCTGCTAGAATGTTAGTAGGACTCGAGAAGCACTTGTGTGATTGGACTTACTTCATCGGTCATCAAGAGAAGAACATGTCTTAGTTAGTCTATAGAGAGAGAGGTGGGAAGCAGTTGAGCCCCAACTAACCCCAGGCAGCCCACAAACACATGATAAATACTAAGTAATTGTTTTAAGCCATTGGGTTTTGGTGTGTTTGTTATACAGCAATAGTAACTGATACAGGGAATAGGGATGAGATAGTGGTATAGAAAGAAGGAAGGGAATGATTATGACATAATTTTGAAGGATAAATTAATTGGTTGAAATAGGTTCTGGCCATAATGAAATAAATTTATATGTTAAAAAAGCAAAAGAATAGCTTTAAAAACTTTTTTCCTTTATTGAATAAATCGAGAATATCTGAATAAGAAAATCTGAAGTAAATGAATGACATTATTATTCTTAAGAAGCAGTTACTTAGGTATATTCTTTCTCTTCTGGGGGTAGACTTATTTTTCTATTCAGCAAGTGTTCGCTTTGTGCATTTGCATTCGCAATGGTCCTTATTTGGTAAAATCCTTCTTTTGGAAAGTGTACCAGTCAGTTAATTATCTACTTAGGAGGGAGGATGATGTCATTGGAAACCATTTATTCTTGTGAATTTACATAAGTGTAGAATACAAATAAAATAACATTTTTGAATAGTCCCCTGCACATTTTTACTTTGGGAGAAAATAAAAATTGACTGTAGATTTCTGGTAATTTTTTTTTTCTTTTGTAGAGTATAGGTAATTTGGAGTGACTAATCTGGCTGTCTTTACTCAATTATCTGGCATGCTTCTGGCAAGAAGCACATTAATGGAAGAAATCAGAGGGGACATTACAATTAGAAGAGCAAAGAACCATATAATGCTTTGCTTATAAGAATCACCTATTGTTGTTGGGGAAATTGCATTGCAATATTTAATTTGGAAGTCAAATCAGTCATCCTTGTCTAGACATAATCCTCTGACTACGGAGGAAAGTGCTTCTTTGCCCTTCCACCAAACTTCCTGCTGCAAATCCACTTTTACCTGTGTCCCACTGTGTGGAATCATATTGCTTTGGGCAAGCAGCTTCTGATTATTTCGCACGCAGAAAAAGAGGGCAGGAAGGAGAGAAGGTGGGGTGGGAGTGGGGAGAAGAGAAGACAAGAAGGAGAGAAAGAGGAAAATGAATGAAAAATTCTCTACAGGGTTACTGGGGGCCAATAAATATGACTGAGGTATATGTACTTATCAAAGCTGGTCATACTGTCTTGCCCTGGCTATGTTCTTTGTTTTTGTTTTTTTTTAATATTTTATTTATTTATTTGAGAGAGAGAGAGAGACAGAGATAGCGAGAGAGAGCAGGAGCAGGGAGGAGAGGGAGAAGTAGGCTCCCCGCTGAGCAGGGAGCTGGATGCAGGGCTCAATCCCAGGACACTGGGATCATGACCTGAGCCAAAGACAGACGCTTTACCTACTAAGCCACCCAGGCGGCCCAGCTATATTCTTTCTAAAAACTATACACCTTGGCACAAAACTGCCACCTCAAGTCTGTGAAATACCCTCTTCTATCATTGTAGAAGTACAGCTTTCTGGATTAAAAACTCAGCCTTAACATATTTCTGGGCAAACATGTTTTCTTAGACATATTTTGTAAGTGAGGACTGGGATACAGTTGGGAGTACCCAGGCCATACTTGGCTGATTCTGTTAAGAGAGTAAAGTAGCTCTAGGGGCTGGCTTCCCCCTAACTCACTTCTGGGGATGCCAAAAGAGAAAGAAAAAAGGTTGAGGAATCCTAGAACCTGACATTGAAACTGTGAGGAGCTCCTCGGAGACAGAAGAAGATTAGGTCCAGGTGTTAGAATCGTATCAACTCAAAAGCAAGGAACCATCCTGTGCTCTGGATCAGAGTCAAATAGGGAAGAGCTCCCTAGCTTGGATGGAGAGTGATAAAAATTAAACAAATGCTATGGTGAGCTCTGTGAATTGTGTAAGACTGTTGAATCACAGACCTGTACCTCTGAAACAAATAATACATTATATGTTAAAAAAAAAAAAGAAGAAGAAGAAGAAGATAGTAGGAAGGGAAAAATGAAGGGGGGGAATCGGAGGGGGAGACGAACCATGAGAGACTATGGACTCTGAGAAATAAACTGAGGGTTCTAGAGGGGAGGGGGTTGGGGGATGGGTTAGCCTGGTGTTGGGTATTAAAGAGGGCACGTACTGAATGGAGCACTGGGTGTTATACGCAAACAATGAATCATGGAACACTACATCAAAAACTAATGATGTAATGTATGGTGATTAACATAACATAATAAAAAAATAATTGAAAAAAATTAAACAAACGAACAAAACCCATATATGCAGGAGGCTAGTCCTTAAGCATTTATCCCTCCCTCTCCCCTTTTCTTTTCAATACCCCATGAGATAGGTGATTGTCGTTCAGAGAGGTAGCTTTTGACAGAGTAGTGCCATAGGCCAAGGTATAAGGTTTCAAAGCCAGTTGCCAAGTTGATGGTGGGGAGAACAAGTGGAATGAGGGATAGAGGGTGAATTTTAATACCAGAGCTCATCTTCTAAGAAGAGCATTCCCTCCCCAATGCCAAATACAGTCAGATGGGTGCTAGACAGGACCTAGGCTTTTGCTGCTTCAGATTGGAAACATTACCAGCCAAAGTAGAAATTTTCTGAGGTGTAAGTACTATAAAAGAAGACAAACTGGACAACCTGTACTAGGTGAAGCACCATTAATGTACCAGATAGAAGAAAAAGATTTTTAAAGCGTAATAAAGATTTTCAAAGAACTAAGGGAGATTATTAGGAACACAAAACAGACAGAAATCATTATAAGAATGAATCAGTGAGGGGCACCTGGGTGGCTCAGTCGTTAAGCATCTGCCTTCGGCTCAGGTCATGATCCCAGGGTCCTGGGATCGAGCCCCGCATCGGGCTCCCTGCTCTGCCGGAAGCCTGCTTCTCCCTCTCCCACTCCCCCTGCTTGTGTTCCCTCTCTCACTGTGTCTCTCTCTGTCAAATAAATAAATAAAATCTTAAAAAAAAAAAAATGAATCAGTGAAAGAAACTGGGCATCAAAACGTGAGGCTTGAAATAAAGAACTCAACATACCTGAAAATAAATTAGTGAACTGGAAGATCAGCTGAAGAACTCTCCCTGGAAGCAACAGACAAGAAAATAAAAAAGAAAGGTAAGAGATACAGAGGATAGAAGTTAAAAAAAAATGCTGAGATCTATAAATAGGCGTTTTGGGAAGAGGGAACAAATAGATGGAGGAAGGAAGTCTTGCCATTTTAACAATATGGATAGACCTTTAGATTATTATGCTTAGTGAAATAAGTCTGACAGAGAAAGTTAAATACTGTATGATATCACTCACATGTGGAATCTAAAAAAGCCAAACTCATAGAAACAGAGAGTAGAAGGGTGGTTGCCAAGAGCTGGGAGTGACAGAAAGGAGGAAGTATTGGTCAAAGGGTACGAACTTCCAGTTATAAGGTGAATAAGTTCTGGGATCTAGTGTACAACATGGTGACTATTGTTAACAATACTGTATTGTATTCCTGAAAGTTACTAAGAGTAGATCTTAAATGTTTTCAGCACACACACAAAAAGGTAATTATGTGAGGTAATGAATGTGTTAACTAACCTTACTGTGGTAATGATTTCATAATATATGTGTATCAAATCATCTCGTCCATCTTAAACTTACCCAGTGTTACAGGTCAGTTATATCTCAGTAAAGCTGGAAAAAAGCCCCAAACCAAACCAAATAAATGAAGGAAAGGGAATATTTGAGGAGATAATAAACAAGAATTTTTCAGAACTGAATAAATATATAAGACCTTAGATAAAAAAGACCATGAACTAGTAAATAGAGTGGATGAAAAAAAGAAATCATACCTAGGCATAATATACTAACATTTAAGACCATCAACCAAAAAAGAAAAATTCTACAAGCTTCCAGAATGGGGGTGGGGGGTAGGCACAGGGTATTATATCTATAAAGAAACAAGAATGAGTTTGCTATTATCAACATTAAAGGAGTTAATGTATGTAAATTGTGTTGAACACTCCCTTGCACAGTAAACATTCTTTAAGTGTTAACTATTATTATTATCAAACTTTTCCTAGATGGAAGACAATAGAGTAATATTTGTGTTACCGGTTAACACAAAGTATTAAAGGAAGTCTTTGAACTTAGGGTTTTATGATATTCTCAGTAATGTAAGGCTGATAAAATGATAAGATTTCCATAAAATGTATCCTTGGACAAATATTTCCAGTAGGAAAAAAATAGATCACTCTGATCCCAAATGCAACCGTTGTGGCCCCCTTTGGTGTGTGGTGTCCTCCTCTCCTGGGTTGTGAGTATATGACTAATACACTGCTATCAAGCTCATATGACTTGTCAGGTGTCTTGTGTTTGGCCATTTCATACTATTGGTAAGGGAGGGAAAATCCCTCCCTTACCAATCAAAACATAGCTAATATGGGATATAGACTTAAATATATTTATCAGAAAACAAGAAAGTCTGAAAATACATGAGCTAAGAATTCAATCAAGGGGGAAAAAACAACAAAGCAATGAAATAGAGAATAGCAAAAAAAACCTGGATAAAATATATAATTTTGAAAAAACAAAAAAACAAAAAAATGCATAATTAGCCCAAGAAGAAATATAAAAGCTTAATAGACTGATATAATTACATTTTTATGGTAATCAAAGCATTTTTACGATTTTATAGCTGAGTTTTACTAAATTATTAAAGAACTGTTAAACTTTATATCAGTTATCCCAGAAAACACAAAAAGGGAAAACTGCTCAAGTAATTTTATAAAGCCAATAAAACCTTGATTTTAAGCCCAGATGAAAAGAGTATAAGAAAAAAATATATGTAGATCCACCTTACTTATGAATATAGATGAGAAAATTCTAAATAAAATTATTAGCTAATGGAATCAAGCTGTGTGTTTAAAAAAATAGCATCATGGGCGCCTGGGTGGCTCAGTTGGTTAAGCGACTGCCTTCGGCTCAGGTCATGATCCTGGAGTCCCTGGATGGAGTCCCGCATCAGGCTTCCTGCTCGGCAGGGAGTCTGCTTCGTCCTCTGACCCTATCCCCTCTCAGGTGTTCTCTCTCTCTCAAATAAATAAATAAAATCTTTAAAAAAATAAAATAAAATAAAATAAAAATTAAAAAAATAAAAAAATAGCATCATGATTAATAAGTTTTTCTCTTGAGAATACAAAGGTCATTCAACATAAGAAAATGTACACATTAAGGGACTAAAAGAAAAAAAAATCTGTTATTCAAATAGCTGTAGAAAAAGAATTGGATAAAGATGATTTTTTAAAACTTTTCCTTTTAAGGGAATTTTTTTTCCCTGAATAAAACTTATTTACTAAAACTTTAAAGCCAACATTATACTGAATAGAGAAGGTTGGTTGCAATGGTTGGTTGCAGTGGTTACCATTATTTGATATAATACCAGAAGTTCTGGACAAACAATAATATTTGAAACAAAATAAGAGCTGTAGGATTAAAATGGAACAAACAACTATATAAATTTACTTTATAATTCATTTTATCAATTTATATTACTATATAAATTTATTTTTCCTATCTATATAAAAAACTCAAAGGTTTAGCAGACAAAATATTAAAGTATTAGGAGTTTTGCTAGAGTTTGGCAAATTTGGCAAACAAAAACAGTTTAAAAATTTCAACCAGCAATAATTAGCTTAAAAACATTAATAGAGGGGTGCCTGGGTGGCTCAGTTAAGCATCTGCCTTCTGTTCAGGTTGTGATCCCGGGGTCCTGGGATCGAGCCCCGCATCGGGCTCCCTGCTCCGCGGGAAGCCTGCTTCTCCCTCTCCCACTCCCCCTGCTTGTGTTCCTGCTCTCGCTGTCTCTCTCTGTCAAATATATAAATAAAATCTTAAAAAATTTAAAAAAAATGTAAAAGAAAATCTTAGGAAATAAATAAAATTACAGCATAACATTTTTTTCTTTCAATATTGACCTGAAAATGTTAATAAAATGCTAGCAGTATGTTTTTAGGAATTTAACCAACTGATAATAAGATATATGAAAGAATGAAAGTCCGCAAATTACTAGGACAATTTTTAAAAGGAAAGGCAAAGTCATTTTTAAATGACTCACATCAGACATTAAGATTCTTAGCAGACATTAACTGATTCTTAGCAACAGAAACAATATGGTATTGGTACAAGAGCAGAGACCAGTGTGATTGAACAGAGAGTTTATAAACAGACCCATGAACATATAAACACTAGAATATGATTGAAGAAGCATTACAAAGCAGTAGAGAAAACTAGATTTTTAATGTATGATTCTGACTGTGCTGGTTTGCCATATAAAGAAGAATAAAGTAGTTCTCTACTTTATACCATACACTATAAACTATAAAGCTTATATATTAAACTATAAAGCTAATAAGTAGAATGTAAAGGGATGTTTTGTAACTTCATCCTGAGGAATGGCTTCTTGGATCAAGGAAGTATACACAATACTGCCCCAAATTGATGACTATAACTGTATAAAGTTTAAGAATTTCTATTCAATGAAGGGCACCATAGACAAGGCTAATAGAGAGGTCTTTGGAAGGAAATGTTTGCTAGCTCTAAAGAGAGTGTCTAGTAACTAAAAAAAATAAAAATACAGAGAAAAGGAACCATGGCTATAGAAGTGATACACGAAATGGAAGATAGCCAATGGATATGTGAAGAAATGCTCAACCTCATTAGTAATCAAGAGAAAACAAAAAAAAAAATTAAAACAACATGAAATGTCATATTTTATTGATCAGAGAGACAAAAACTAGAAATAGGATAATATTAAGTATTAGTGAGATGTACATGGGAACAGGAAAACCAGAGCACTGCTGGTAGGAATGGAAACAGGAATTGCCATTCTGGAAAGAAGTCTGTCACTACTTACGTTTAAATACATATACATATGTATACATATATATAAAAACATTTATTTCTATAAATTGCATATATATTCTCTATTTGCTGACCTATCAGTCCCATTCCTGAATTTATACCTCAGAAGATAAACTCACAGATCTGTAGAAGTTATATATAAGGATGTTCATATGAAGTGGTGTGTGATAAGTGACTTGGAGAAAACCTAGTTGCAATCACTAGGAAAAGGCATAAATAAAATGTGGCAAGTGCATTTAAAATACCATACAGCAGATAGAAGCATACTCTCAGTGTACATAAGCAACATGGATAGATCTTAAAAACACAGTGTTAAGTGACAAAATCAGTGCACATATTGACACAGTTTTCAAAGATACGTGCATATCCAGGGACATATTAAACAAATTAGAATGGCTCTCTTGGTGAAGGAGCAGGCATTGGGGTGAAAGGGGAAAAAATAGAAATAGAACAAGAGAGAAGATTGGCATAGAGCCAGGAATCATGAGTGTAATAAGCACAACTGTGCTTCTGGAGTCCCAAGGGAAAAAAGTCCCAATGCCTTGTCTAATTGCTGACACAAATTCTCCCATAATCTCATAAGATGTAAACATACACACATGTACACACACACACACGCTGAAGGAGCATGCCAGACAAAAATGTTTTTAAAGCCTTAACTTGAAGGGTTTATTTTTGTGTCTAACAACTAGTCAAATCAATTAAGGCAGTTAAGCTGGTTTGTGCTTTTATTTTCCTCTTCTCCTTACGCAGATTTCTCTGCCCAATCAGCACTACACCCCATATCAGTTACTCCCCACAGCTTTAGTGAATCAGTAATATTAAATGCTGAAAAGGAACTTGTGAAGATAAGATAAAATTCAAATTAATTTAGTCAAAATGTACCCACTCCATGTACTGAACCTTCTTGGTGCTGGTTAATTGGGGCATCAGGTAATTAAGCAGCAATTTTGATTAGTAGATTGCCAACAGGAAATTAAACCCCAAACTTTTGCTCAGTGGTAAAATTCTTGTCTAAAATGTCAAGAAGATGTTTCATCAAAATCATTGAAAGAGAAAGCAGAGTTTATTAACTACCTGAGAAACTGAAAATATATAATAGTTAGCTGGAGTATTGCTACTTTCCAAAACAATACCATTAAAATATTCAAATGTGAATAGTTAATATTTATTAAGAGCTTACAATAGCTGAGCATCCTGCAGGCACCTTATCAGGTGGTTGCTTTTATTATCATCTTTTTTACAAATGAGGAAACTGAAGCTTAGAAACGGAAAGTATTTAGCTGAAGATTACATAGCTACTAAGTGGCCAAAATGATGAAAAACAACAATCAGGTTTAAGAGATGTTTCCTTTTTCTCACAGGAAATCCTTTATATATGTCTGTAATGGCAGAGGAGCTGATTCTGAACTGCAGTATTAACTCTAGGTAGAAAAGAAGGTGATTTGTGGAGTCATGCCTTTTCCTGGTAGGCACAAGTTGCCAATTAGCTTACCTGATAAAAAATTTGACCTCCATTCTATATGCCTTTCTTGCCCTCTGGAACTCATGATATGAGACCCCAGCTTATTAGACCTGTTCAAGCCAGACTTCAATGCATTGTAAGCCTTGGGGTTATGTTTGGTCTGGTACTAAGTTCTGTTTTCACCTAAGAGGAGAGAACATCCCACGCAATCCTGTTTCCCAAGAACTGTAAGTTAAGACACTGTGCAAGTAGCTTTTTGGGGTTTGTTCCAAGGTCAATAGTTATTACTGGTCATTGTGTTTTCTATTATCCTCTTTCTTTCCTTTATTTCTCTCTCTCTCTCTCTGGTTTGATTTTTGCTGTGAGCAAGTCTTAAAATATATTGGGCAGTTTCCATTATGTACAAGAGTTAAAATTTCTTAAGAAGCAAGATGGTGTATGGGCAATCAGGAAGTCATGATAGTTAAAACATTAGTTTATGTGCTAAAAAGCCCACTAAACTAGGAAACAGGAGACCCTTGCAGTTCTGATATTGAGCAGTTGATTTACCTCTTTGGGGCTTCCATTCTGTCATCTATAAAATGACTGCCCTGGGCAGATAATTTCTAATGTCTTTATTAAAGTTTAATGTGCTCCTGGTAAATTAATGCATAATTAGAAACAAAATGGAATGCGATTAAGAAAATGCCCAGGTTACAATATTTGAAGAGGCTATCTATGTGTCAGCACAGCATATGTGACCTAAGGGTCATGAACAGTAACAGAACAATGAGAAAGTCAAAGGCAGGAGGCTCTGGGCATAAAAACAAGCACTTGTGGTTCTTAAATTTGGGTATAATGAGTCAGAGCCACAAGGTAATCCTTTCATGACAAACAGGTATTGCCAGACCTTTCCTAGAAAAAGGGGCTGATGCACTGATTCTCATGGTATGAGTTTTTTTAAGTGGCATCTTAAATGTGGTTTTCAATATTGTTGGAGTAATAGACTTCTTTCAAAATCTGATAAAATCTAGTACTTTTACTCAGAAAAATACAAATATGAACACACATCATTTTACATAGAATTTTAGAAGCTCACAGACACCATGCATTCAGCCTCCAGATTAGCAACCCTAAGGGTATAAATGATCTCTACGTCATCCAGAGGCTTAGTTGACTATTTTCTTGTAGTTTTAATGTTTATGACCTGGCTCATTCATTCATTTAGTCTTTCAACAGATGTTTATTGATCACCTAGTAGGTACTGGGAATCCAAAATTGAAACATATAATGTGCCTTTCGGGACTTTAAGGAGGTAAGGATGGAAAAGTACAAATTAGGAGCAGTATATGTGTAGGACAAGGTTTCCCAGCCTTGGCATTTTGAGCTGGATAATTCTTTCTGTTGGGAGCTATCCTGTGCATTGTAGGATGTTTAGCAGCATGCCTGGCCTTACCTACTAACCTACTAACCACTGGTAGCAGCCCCACTCCAGGTTGAGATACCCAAAAATGTCTTCAGACATTGCCAGTTGTCCCCTGGTAGGGAAGGGGGGTGGAAATTCACCCCTAGTTGAAAACCACTGGCTAGAGTAAAGAGCCTCTAAATCTCTTAGCAAAAACTAGGGAAGGAAACACACAGGAATAAACATTGGAGTGAGGCATGAAGAATGTTAGACAGGACTGCCTTTCTCCCACTTCTAGTGTCCATGTAGAAGGATTTTTAAAAGCACATTCACATTCCTGGCCTCTCCTTGCCTCTTTATTTATTTACTCTATCCTAAAGAAAATAAAGTGACTGGCCTGACTGGAAAGTTTACAAAAGATCACTGGGCTTAACAGGCTCTGTTTCTCTTTTTCTCCTCCTGGGATCTGCTGCCTTTGGGGTATATAGGTGACAGTGCTTCTCCAGGGTCCCCTTGGTCACCAGGGTAGGATTTTCCTTGGTCATGGGGGAAGTTTAGTCCCATCCAGTCCCACCACTTCAGCTGGTGAGTTTCCCAACTCCAGGGCTCTTCATTAGCATCCTCACTAGTTTCACACACCTAAAGCCATGACCTCCAATCAGGGCTCCAACAGTAAGCAGAGTACTATTTTGATCTCCAACCCTCTCATCCTTTATTTTTCAATTTATTCAGAACTGATGGTAGGGAAGAGGGATATTCTATTTTGAAGCCCTTCAAAGACCACCTCCCCCAGATGATTAGAATCAGGCAGGTAGGTTGGGAGAGGATAGTCTAGACAAAGGAAACATCATAAACAGAATAAAGTGTGAGGTTGTGGTCTACTCAGGAAACTGTATAGTCAGTTCAGTAACCAGAATCTAAAGTACAAGGCCAGGGAAGATTAGGTGGTGAGTTAGGTTGGACAGAGAGGTAGAAGTCAGATCAAGAAAGGCCTTCTAGACCACCTAGAAGAATCTAGATTTTTTTCCTGAGGTAATTATGAGCAGTGTGGAGGAAAACTTGAAGAGATTGTTGTCAGACAGGACTATTAGGGTGGCTGCTGTAGAAGTCAGGTCAGGAGAGACTGGGGACCTGAGCAAGAGAATTATGGAATCTCCTACAGAGACTTAAAAGTAGGACTTCTAAGTATAGTGTAAGGTGCTATGCATATAAATGTTATAAAGCATTGATTTTGATTTTGTTTAAAAACAAAAACAAATAGATGACTTTGAGCTTGCAGTATATAAGCAATAAAAAAGCAAAATACATTCCACTCTGGGATTTTGCTAATATTATCTTAGATTCACTAACTCAACAAATATTTTTTGAGTGGCAACTATGGAGTTTACATTTACTAAAATAGGGGATTTTGTGAGAGAAGGGGACTTGGGGTGTGCATATCAGAAGCTCCATTTTGGATAAGTGATTTTTGAGATGCAGTTTGGCATAGAAGCTTCTACACTACAAAGCATGAAGCGAAAAACAGATTATCTAACTCTCCTTTCCCTACCACCCCCACTTTATACAACCTCCCATTGACCTGTTGGTATAAAACAAAACAAAAACCTTTTTTTATTCCAAGTTTTAAAATTCGCATGATGATTGTGCTATGCTTTAATTTTGCTTTTTAGTTTTATTTTGTCTAATAAAGTGAAATATGCATTAAAATGCCTGGCACACGGTAGGCGTTGAATAAATATTTGTTGAATGAATGAATGGTAGTGGGGAAGCCCAGGGCAATTACTCTTTCCTGAAAAGATCACACAGGAATGGAAGGAGAGCAAGGCAATGTTGTTAGAGTCTAAATAAGAACCACTATATGTCTCAGGCATTTTCAGAAAATCAATGAGCAATGAGAAATCCAGAAATCTATAGACCCCAGAGAGTTGGACAAAAGCCTTCAAACAACATATTCCATTAAAGAAAGAACTTTTGAAGAGAAAAATACTATGTTTTTTTTTTTCCCTTTCTTAATCTTAGCCTTACAACTCAAACCAAGCATAAAGAATTGGCAGTACTTTTTTTTTTTTTTTTTTTGGAAAAAAAGCCTTCCTACAATGAAAGATAGAAAACAGTGTTCCCAGCCAACAAGAGAGTGGTTTTGTAGCATGATGGGAAGAGATATTAATTTGGAGCTATGTAGCTGTAAACTGACTCATTGGTAATATAAAATGTAGTCTTTGGGAAGAGAGCTAAGGATCCATGTGCAAGACAGACTCATTGGATGAGATTTTTAATCTGTGCATAAGAACCCTTCAGAGCTCTCTTCTGGAAATAGAGGAGGAATCTCACACAGTAACCCCAGAACTGAGGTAGTTTGTGCCATGTGGTTGAATATAAATGCTTAAGAAGGGGAAGAGCTTTTACATTCAAAGGAAGAGAAAGGCTGCTTGAGTGTAAAAGAAATGTTAAAATTTGGTGGGCTTGAAGGCAGGGATAACTGAAGCAAAGATTCTAATTTCTTTGAACGTATTGTGAAATTGTCATTTGTAGCCTATGAGAAGCAGATGCTGAGATGAAGTGGAGTTCAAGTGGTATTGGGAGGCCAGGGAGTGCAGGAGGAATACAAGTTAGGGAAGATAAAGGAAGGAGGAAGGTGACTTAGCCAGGGAAAGTGTTCAGGCTAAAATGTGGTTCTAACACCTACACAAGGAAAAGGGCCTGGGGAAACTGAATTCAGCAAGAAGAGCCTCAGACCATGATAGAAATCCAACAAGGTCTTGGCCCACCCAGTAGGGAGCTTTCAAGCACAGATAACTGGCTTTTGGAGGCTGAGTTGGGCAGAGTGGCCAGGCCCTAATACCCTTGGCATGCCTAGCCATTGGTAGAAGACTTCCTAGGAAGACATGGCCTCAGCTCAAAAGCTGAGGAGAATACTGAAGGCTCCGAAGCTAGAAGCTGTTAACTAACCATGTTCCCTGCAGATGAATGGGAAGCTGCTTCTTGAAGGGAGATATGAGCAGGGAACCCCCATGACTATCACACAAAATACCATGGTCTTAGTGAGGCCACCTCACTATACCAGTGTTGTGACCTAATACACTTTGGTGTATTAGGTGTATCCAGTAAATGTACTGGAAACCCAGCTGACGTTGTATAAAATATAATGCATGTTTGCTGGAACACATCTTATAAAAACACCAGATCTCTCCATCCATGTTTTTGAAATAGTGCTGCCATACCTATTTAGAGCATTTTAAAATCTCATATCATTAGTTCTCCACAACTCTGTAAGGTAAAAGCAAACAGACATAACAACATGTGCGAATTTTTGAACTATCATTTACAATAGCATCATCAAATATCAAATATCTAGTAATAAATCTAGCAAAAATACGTAAAACTTCTACTCTAGAAATTATAAAACTTTTCTTAGAGAAATTAAGGAACTAAATGGGGAGATAAACCATATCTGTGCATTAAAGACTCAGTATTTTTGAGATAGCCACTCTTCCCAAATTGATCTATAAATGCAATGCAATCCTGAAGACTATTTTTTTTTAAATTGTCTCTTTATTGAGGCAAAATTAACATGGAAAAATTTTTTTAAATTTTGCCTCTTTATTGAGGCAAAAGTAACATGGAATAAGATGCACACATTTTAAGTGTATATTTCAGTAAGTTTCAACAAAGTAGGCTCCAATGTATCCACCACCACAATTGAGATATAAAACATTTTTATCATTCTGAAAAGTTCCCTCATGCTACTTTACAGTCACCACTCTCCACCTGAGTTCTAGGAAACTGCTGATCTGCTCCCTGTTTTGTCTTTCCTAGTCATTCATATAAATGGAATCAAATAGATGTGCTCTTTTATGTCTTGCTTTTTTTTTCTTTACCACAAAATGCTTTTTAAATTCATCCATATTGTTGCATACGTTAGTAGCTTGCTTTTTTATATTACAGATTGCTGTTCATACATTCACCATAATATGCTTATCCAGTCACCTGCTGGTGGATATTTGGGATTTTTCAGTTAGAGCCTCCAAAAATAAGGCTATTTAAACATTCATTTAAAAAAATTCATTTTCGGGCGCCTGGGTGGCTCAGTTGGTTGAGCGACTGCCTTCAGCTCAGGTCATGATCCTGGAGTCCCGGGATCGAGTCCCGCATCAGGCTCCTTGCTCAGCAGGGGGTCTGCTTCTCCCTCTGACCCTCTTCCCTCTCGTGCTCTCTGTCTCTCATTCTCTCTCTCTCAAATAAATAAATAAAATCTTTAAAAAAAAAATTCATTTTCAACTTTTTGTGTAGACTGTGGTTTCTCAACTTCAAAACTATTGACTTTAGGTGTGGCAAATCCTTTTTGTTGCGTGTTGCCTTGTGTATTGTAAAGTTTTTAGCAGGATCTTGGCTTCTACCTACTAGATGCTAGTACTCCCCAGTAGTGGCAATAAAAAAAGACTTCGGACATTGCCAGTGTTCTTTGACTGGGGGGCATGGGAGTGTCAAGACTCACCCTCAATTGAGAAACTACTGTAAACATTTGTATTCATTGTTCTTGGGTAAATACCTGAGTGGAATCCCTGGGTCATAGTGTAAATGTATGCTTAACTTTATAAATAACCGAAAACCTGTTTTCCAAAGAGCTTGTTCCATTTTACACTTTCAAGAGCAATGCATGAGAGTCCTAGTTGCTCCATACATTTACCTGCATTCGGTACTATCAATCACTTTTGTTTTAACAACTCTAGTGAAGGTTAAGAGTGTCTTGTTAGATTTTCATGATTACTCATGTTGTTGAGCATCTTGTTCTTCATATTTGCCTTTTTACTTAAGTCATTGTCTTTTGCTCAATTTTTAATTGTTATTTTTTTAATTGTTTTTATAGAAGTTCTTTGTATGTTCTGTATAGCATTGTTTAACTTATCAATATTTTTTTAAGGTTAGTACTTTTGTGTTTTAAAAAAAAAATCTTTCCTTTTATCTTCCCAAATTTGTGAAGATAATTCTCCAGTGTTTACTTAGAGAAACTTTAGGTTTCCAAGTTTTATATTTTGAATGATGAGCAATTGTGCGTGTGTTTTGGGGGGTGAAGTAAGATAAGAGTTGAGGTTCATTTTCATCCTTGTGAATACCTAGTTCAATATTTGTTAAAAACACTTTTCTCATTGGTGGCTTGACTAGAATTTAGTTGACTACTGTATGTGAGTCTATTGCTGGACTTTCTCTTCTGTTTATCTAATTGTCCACTCCAGTGTTTCTTAACCTTTTTATTATTATCCCCCTAATGAGCCTTCCTAGACATTTTTATTCCTAATTGCCCCTTTCTCCCATGAACTTTTAATAGCAGATGCATATTGTGTATTAATTTATGCACTGTAGGTATACCTGTGCTTTATATGTGAAAAGAATAAGAACATTTTCTTCCAAAAACCAATTTCTACCTCCTTGGGGGTGATATTACTCCCATTGAGAATGCATTATCTATTCTCATACTAATACCACATTGTAGCTTTATAGTCCATCTTGAAATGAGGTGGTGTAAGTCTTCCACCTTTGTTCTTTTTTATTTATTTATTTATTTGTTTAATTTTTTTAATTTTAATTTTTATTTTTTTAAAGATTTTATTTATTTATTCATGAGAGAGAGAGAGAGGCAGAGGGAGAAGCAGTCTCCCAAGGAGCAGGGAGCCCAATGCGGGACTCGATCCCAGGACCCTGAGGTCATGACCTGAGCCGAAGGCAGATGCTTAACCGTCTGAGCCACCCAGGCGCCCCACCTTTGTTCTTTTTTAAAATTGTATTGGCTGTTCTTACCCTTTGCTTTTATAAGTTTTATAATCAGCTTATCAGTGCCTTTCTAAAAATGCACAGTGAAATTCTGTTACTGTTCATGAAGGAGTAATAGGCACGAGATTTACTTTTTCATTTAAATTATATGGGAAAAAAAAGAAGTAAAAGAAACCATATGGAAGATTCTACAAAATACATGAACATTTATTTTTTCAGACACTAAACAACAGACAGTATAGGACTGTGGTCCCCAAGAGAAGGAGAATAAATAAACTGAGCCAGGTGATCACCTCAGTTTACTGCTTTGAGGCACAATCTGAATTGTGGAATAGGAAGAAGGTTGTCAAAGAAAACACAGCAATTTTGCTGAATTGAAGACATAGAGATGAGAGTTCAGGGAATCTGAGATAGCTGGAAAGTGCAGGGAAGAATTCCAGAAGGGAGGCAGCTAAACAGAAAAAGCTTCAGAAATCTATATAGAGTTCCCCCTTGGGTTTTTGATTAACACTAATATCTGCACACATAGGATAAAACTCTCTGAGCTCAGGAAAAGAGCAACAGAGCCATGAACTAAACTGCTCACAATTCACACAGGGCTTGGAATTATTTGAGTTCCCATTAGCCGAATTGGAGATTCCTCACTAGTTAATTGTAATATTCAATAGAGATCCTGGAAGGGTCACCTGTATTATGGTGGGGCTAAACTATTCCTACAGTAACAGCTACTGTAGACCCACTCTAAATATTCTTAAAACAAGTCTCATAAAGATCAAACTAAAATAAAATGCAACTAATTTAACAGCCTACCAGAACTAATTAAACACTCTTTAAAGAAAGGCAGCAAAATCCAACACTAAATATAACATTCACAGAAGCTGGCAAACAACAAAAATTCTTAGACATGTCAAAATCAGGAGATAGTATACTTTATAGTATGTATATCTCAATAATAAAGTGAAAAGATGAAAGACAGAGTTTTTGGTAAAAAGTATTGTTGGAGGAAGCATAGAATATAGTGTGTATCAAACTTTCAGAATTACCCAGAAGGTTTGTGTTGTTAGAGCACAGATTGTTGAAGCAACCCCTAGAATTCCTGATTGCTGGGTCAGTTATTGAGGCCAAGAATGTGGATTTCTAGCAAGTTCCCAGGTGTTACTGCTGCTGCTACTACTGCTGTGGCCCGCTCTCGAGAACCACTAGGATAGTGGTCAGTTTTAGATTCTAGGGTTAGTTAAACCTACTTAGCCATATACTCACTTTGAAATCTTGGTTGCATTCCTCTCCCTTTTTTAAAAATCAAGTCAGTATATTTCTTTGTTTGCTTTTTAGAGGTGGTTTTCCATTATTGCATTATAAATCAACTGGTAGGCACTTGGAATTATTTTGTTTTATTTTATTTTATTGAAGTATAGTTTACACACAATGTTACATTAGTTTCAGGTGTACAACATAGTGATTCAATAAGCCTATATGTTATGCTATGCTCACCACAAATGTAGCTACCATCTGTCACCATACAACCCTATTACAATACTATTGACTGTATTTCCTATGCTGTACCTTTTATCCCCATGATTTATTCATTCCAAAACTGGAAGCCTTTATCTCCCACTCCCCTTTGCCATCCCCCACACCTCTGCCTTCTGGCAACCATTAGTTTGTTTTCAGTATATATAGGTCTGTTTCTACTTTTTTGTTTGTTCCTTTGTTTCATTTTTTAGATTCTACATATGAGTGAAAATATATGGTATTTGTCTTCTCAGTCTGACTTATTTCATTTAGCATAATACCCTCTAGGTCCATCCATGTCACAAAAGGCAAGACCTCATCCTTTCTTATGGCTGCATAATATTCCTTTATATATATAGATATTCCTTATATATGTAGATATATATACACACACGTATATAGATAAAGAGCTAGATCTTACATTTTCTTTATCCAGTCATCTCTTTTTTTTTTTTTTAAAGATTTTATTTGAGAGAGAGAGAATGAGAGAGAGCGAGCACATGAGAGGGGGGAGGGTCAGAGGGAGAAGCAGACTCCCTGCCGAGCAGGGAGCCGGATGCGGGACTCGATCCCGGAACTCCAGGATCATGACCTGAGCCGAAGGCAGTTGCTTAACCAACTGAGCCACCCAGGCGCCCTATCCAGTCATCTCTTAATGGACCCAGGTTGCTTCCATATCTTGGCTATTGTAAATAATGCTGTAGCAAGCATAGGGATGCATATATCTTTTTGAATTAGTGTTTTCATTTTCTTTCGGCAAATGCCTGGTAGTGGGAATTATTGGATCATATGGTATTTCTTTTTTTTTTAAGATTTTATTTATTTGCGAGAGAGAGAATGAGAGACAGAGAGCATGAGAGGGAGGAGGAGGGTCAGAGGGAGAAGCAGACTCCCCGCTGAGCAGGGAGCCCGACGCGGGACTCGATCCCGGGACTCCAGGATCATGACCTGAGCCGAAGGCAGTCGCTTAACCAACTGAGCCACCCAGGCGCCCGGATCATATGGTAGTTCTATTTTTAATTTTTTTGAGGAACCTACATATTGTTTTCCTCAGGGGGGCTGTGCTAATTTACATTCTCGCCAACAGTGCATGAGGGTTCCTTTTCTCCACATCCTCACCAACACTTGTTACTTCTTGTCTTTTTGATTCTAGTCATTATGACACATATAAGGTGATATCTCCTTGTAGTTTTTGATTTACATTTCCCTGATGATTAGTGATGTTGAGAATCTTTTTGTGTGTCTGTTTGCCATCTGTATGTCTTCTTTGGAAAAATGTCTATTCAGGTCCTCTGCCCATTTTTCAGTTGGACTATTTGAGTGGTTTTTGTGTGTTTGTGTGTGTTGAGCTATATAAATTCTTTATATATTTTGGATATTAACCTCTTATAGGATATATCATTTGTAAACATCTTCTCCCATTCAGTAGGTTGCCTTTTCATTTTGTTCATGGTTTCTTTCACTGTGCAAATTTGGTTGCATTTTTTGATCTCTCAAATCTTTGATTTTCTTCTTTGTAAAACAGAGGTAGTAAAGGTACCTCATATGATTGATATGAGGATTAAATGAGATAATATACCCAGTAAGTGTGCAATAAAAGCTACTTTATTATTATTAATAGTGTTATATATATTGTTAACTATTTTTATTGTTATCATCACTAAGAACAAACTAATGTTTTCTGTGTTTATTCTATGGCCCTAAATTAGCTGGTTCATTGTAGTTAAATGTGAAAATCCTTTTTAATCCGAGTTCTTTTTTTCTTTTGTTTATAAAACTGCTTTCCAAAATATTCCTTTGGGGCTAAAATTTTCCATGCTTGGTTTAAGCCAAAAGATGAGTTTTTTTTTTTCAAGACAAATGAATAAAATCAGTTAAAACTTGCTGAGTTGTGGGAAAAGGGGAAAAAAGAGTACTTTTCATTGCCTTAGAAAAACAACCTCATAGAAGTATCTAAAGAACAGTGTAAACAAAGTAAGTTCAGTTTGGCATAATAATGATTCTTGAGGAGAAAACTTAAATTAGCAACATTGGAAAAATAGAGGTTTTTTTTAGTCTAGGGTTTTACTGACTTTAAATTAATTATAATATATATATTTTAAGATTTTTATTTATTTATTTAACAGAGAGAAACACAGCGAGAGAGGGAACACAAGCAGGGGGAGCGGGAGAGGGAGAAGCAGACTTCCCGCTGAGCAGGGAGCCCGATGCGGGGCTTGATCCCAGGACCCTGGGATCATGACCTGAGCCGAAGGCAGGCGTTTAACGACTGAGCCACCCAGGTGCCCCAAAATTAATTATATTTAAGCTTCTTTTTTTTATTAGCGTATAGTGTATAATTTGTTTCAGGGGTACAAGTCTGTGATTCATCTTACACAATACACAGCACTTACACAATACACAGCACTCACCCCAACACATACCTTCCCCAATGTCCATCACCCAGCCACCCCATCCCTCCCATCCCCCTCCACTCCAGCAACCCTCAGTTTGTTTCCTGAGATTGAGTCTCTTAATCTTAAATTTAAGCTTCTTAAGGGAAAAATTAGTGTTAAGATAGGATAAGGAGATGACAAATAGAAAAATCTCATAAACAACATTGTGCAATTGAACAGTTAAGGTACTAGTGGGAAAGCAGCTGTCCAAGAAGAAATCCTTTCCTGTACAAAAGTATCCAGTAACCAGCTCCATAACACCTCATTGACTTAACCCTAAAAGGAGTTTTGATATAGTTTTGAAATATGAATTCACAAACCCTTTGAAGAATAGACCTAAGATATATCTTTGGTCATATTTTAACTATGATACCACAACTGGGTCTACATATAGTGTGGTAGGTATATCATTCTTCAAAATACCCCCTTCCTATGGAGATTGATGTCAAACTTGGTCAGGTGACTTATTTTGGCCAACGTGAAACATGGGTGAAAATGATACTGCCGTATCCAAGCAAAAGCTTTAAAAGCCATTATGTGGCTTTGCCCCCTTTATTTTCTCTCTGCCACAGACTATGTAATGTCCCAGGTGGGGAACTGTTTTTTCAGTTGGGGTCCTAGAATGAAGAAAATAAAGCGCAAAGTCACAGGTGGCCAGTGACAGATGAATAGTAGAAGCAAGAAATAAACTTTTTTTTTTTTGGCTAGGTCACTGAGATTTTAAGATTTCTTGTTATTGCAACATAACTTAAGTCAACACATACACATACACACACACACACACACATTTTACATTGCCCCCCAACACACATAAACATTATATACCCACCCCCACACACATCATATATAGTGATGCTGTCTGCAAAATGGGGCTTATGTTGGAGTCCTATGGATACATGTCTCAAACTTTAAAAAGGCTCTCTCCTCAACAGTAACCTCAACTAGGAGGAAGAGAGACAGGAAAAAGATAGGGAGAGGATGCTATTGGTAGGTAAAAAAGACCAGAAATCTCAGTCTACTTCCAGATTAACTTTTTGCCATTTTTGAGAGCCAAGGGTCAATTCAGATTTTACTTAGGACCCCCTGTGAAATATTGAATGTCTGTACCTATCTTTGTACCACCAATAGGCCTAGCCCAATAAAGCAAATGGTGTATACATTTAATTATGTTTGGGCAAATGAATGACTGATGATGACACTGACCATAGAAAACAGAGACATTTTTTTTTCTCCCTGAATTATGATGAATCTATGAAATTAACACCATGGATATTTTCCTAGAGAAACTATTCTTAGAGACTCTTAGGTTGATGGGGAGAAATAGGATGAGAAGGGAAGGGGACAGTGGTGAAGGATAAAGAGAACTAGATGGTATCAGCCAAGCAATTTGGATTAATTAACAATTTTTTTAAAAGTAGATGACAACAAAATATAACAACTAATAGGTCCTTCCAAACAGCTTCACAAAGTGTCAGGTTTGTCTGGGAATTTTTCCAATAATAATGCATGTTGCCATGCTTTAAAGAGGCTAAAGATAATCTATAGCTCACAAAAAAGAACAGGTCTGAAGGTATTAGGCATATGTAATTTTCTTGAGTCACAATTTCAAAGAATTCTGTAAGTCTGTGGAATCCATTAAGTAAATTGTATGAACTCTCTTAAAGTCAAATTGTTTATTAACAATATTTTATAGAAGTTCAGAACTTGAGTATTTTTATTAAATATATTTTTGGCTCTCATTTTTTAAAAATCATAATTTAAATGACCATGGTTTGGGCTCATCAAGCAGTTTAAACTGTTTTTGAAAAGTTTGGGGTTCAATAAAACCCAAGTTGCTTTTCGCCAAGCACCTTTTCCTCTCATTTTAAAAGCCATATGTATTTTAAGGGAAATTTAACCCATGTGTTTTTGATTCATTTGAATTTAAATAATCAAAATGGTGTTTTTTATAAGGTCGTTGATGTCAAAGACGCTTTGAGCCTTTTAAAGCAACTTTTATTCTAAAAACAAGAAGCAATGATTTGCCAAGTATAAATGCATTTCAACACCGAGAGACTTGTATTCATTTGTAACTGCAGACTCCTGAATCCGAGTCCCTTCTATATCTGGCAGAGATAGATCATTCTTGTTCTGTAATGTATTGGGGAACTGAACTCCCCAAAGCTAACTAGCTTTTCAATGAAATAAATGTATTAAGGCTGTAAAAATAAGAAAAATGGTAATGATTGTTAAAATGATTCAGGAACATTGGTGCTATGAGAGGCTGTTTAGCCAAATGGAAAGTGTTTCCCTTCGTCTATTACACATTTATTGAGTTTCTATTGTGGATATGGCACTTGGTGGTGGGAAAGATACTAAGATGAACATCTTTGGAGTTCCTTACTCAAAATTAGGAAGAATAACCTCAGAAGTTTGCTTTTAAATTCATTAAAGTAGGGAGAGCCCCCCAAAGTCCAGTTGGTGGTATTTTGGTGGAAAGAGATTGGTTTTGGAATTTTCAGAGATAAGGGTAATGTTCTTAGGGCATTAGATTAAGAATGAGAAGGGAGGGACGCTTGGGTGGCTCAGTCAGGTTAAGCATCTGTCTTCGGCTCAGGTCATGATCCCAGTGTCCCGGGATCTGGTCCACATCAGGCTCCTTGCCCAGCAGGGAGCCTGCTTTTCCCTCTGCCTGCCCCTCCTCCTGTGTGTGCTCGCGCTCTCTCTCTGACAAATAAATAAAAATAAAATCTTAAAAAAAAAAAAGAGTGAGAGGGGATATGGGGCACTTGTATGTCCAACTCTTCTTTTTTAAAAATATTTATTTATTTGAGAGAGAGAGAGCATAAGCAGGGGGAGCGGGAGAGGGAGAAGCAGGGAACCTGCTGAGCAGGGAGCCCAATGAAGGGCTCCATTCCAGGACCCTGGGATCACGGCCCAAGCCAGAGGCAGACGCTTAATTGACTGAGCCACCCAGGTGCCCTGCAACTCTTGATTTCAGCTCAGATCATGATCTTAGGGTTGTGAGATCAAGCCTGAAGTCAGGCTCCATGCTGGGTGTGCAGCCTGCTTAAGATTCTCTCTCTTCCTCTCCCTCTGCCCACCCGTAACCCCTGCCTGCTCATGTGGGCATGTGCACTCTCTAAAAAGAAAAGAAAGATGAGGGAGAGGGATAGAGTTTATCAGGTAGATGGTACTGCTTTTTCTTTCTCCCGCTTCTGTCTCTCCCTAAGATAGGACCACTCAGATGACTGACCAAATCATAATGTCCTTATGTACTGAAGCATAAGACCCACTTATTTTAAATCTTCAGATATCCTATCTAAACTTGAAGTTGACTTAAATGTCAGATGAATAGACCCCTCACCTCTCTCCACTCTGGTTCTCAGTAGCTTCTTTTCAGGCCTATAAATGTGAATAGCATTCAACTTATGAATCTTTCAGAGGGTAAGTAGGATAACAACTTGACTTTTTGCCTCACTCTCTGGAAATTTGCTCCAGAGAAAGAATTATTTAATTATTTTGCTGCCCTCCTCCTCTTGCAGAGATGGGGAGAAGTGAGGATTAGGGGAAGGAGATAGGAGAAGCTTTGCTCCAAAATTTGACCTAACTCAATATAAAGACAAAATTCTTGAAAAAGACTAAATTACAATTGCATGGCTTCTACCATGTTTTTATGGACCTCAATGTGTACCTGGAGTAAGATGATTCTTAGGCAGATGCTGCCTAGCAAGACATTGTAATGGGCCTCATTTCTTAGACACATGGAACTTTGCATATTGTCAAAGAAAAGATAATTTATTTGCTTATATAAACAAAATTGCCACATATAATTGTGCAAGCTGTGTAGTACATATCCTGTGTAGTTTTATGGTGGCTTTGTGTATAAATGAAATGTCCAGGGAGAGATTTCAGACGTGTCTGGTTTCAAGTATTCAAGTGATGGCATAGTGATTTTCTTTCTCCCTCCCTCTCTCTCTTTCTCTGTCACAAACACACACACACACACACACACACACATCTCCCAATAGTTTTCTTCCTCTACCCTTAGAGTCACAATACTGGTATCTAAAAAGAGCTAAGGGATGGTTTAATTAGGAAATGAGCTCAAGAACCTCTGCCACTCTTTTAGATGAGCTGCCCTGAGCACATCATCCCCAAATAGAGAATATACAACTAATAGCAGAGCATGGTGAACATTAAAAATTACAGCCTAATTATCACTGTTTTGTCTTGGGTCATGTGCCTATCTCTGAACTGAACATACTGGCTGGGAGACTGGAATGTTCTGGTGGGCCAGACCTGAGTCTTGGTCAATTACCAAAATTGAGGGGTGGATTCAGCCCCACCTGAACCACATGGAGTAAGAGTGAGAAGGGATAGTTTCCATAGAGAATAATGATAGGAGGCAAAAAGTCTAATGTCCATATCTGCCACCTGATATTTTTCATTTGTTACTGAGCCATGTTGTCTTCAAATACTATTTAGATATGTCCTTATTAAATTTCACCTGCTTGGTTTTCTACTGGGCTTCTAGAACACTGGAATAGATTTGAATCTTTATTTTGTCATCTTTAAAATAAGTCACATTAAGCAATGGAGAAGTTAATCTTGTATATCCAGGTTACTATATAAATATTGAATAATACCAGACCAAAAATTGTTGTGACACTTAACTAGCTTCATGTTGACATAATTTCTTTAGTGGTTATTTATCAAACACTTAGTAGGTACCAAACATAAAATTACATTCATTAATACTTTTGGTTATTATTGTTCAATCAGCCTAAAATTCAGTTATACTTATTATTATCCAACCTATATTTTTTATCTTCTATCCAAGAATATCTCAATTCAATTTACATAAACATTTTGAATGTGAAATTATGTGCCAGAAATTGTGCTAACATTGGGACTACAAAGGAGCCTAGTGGGGAAGAGAGATGTGTAAAAAAACAAAATAATATTAAAATAAAGTATGATCGAATGAACACAAATCCCTGCATCATTTCCCAAATGCTCATGCATCATCTGTTCAGCAAACAACTCTAAAATTTTACTAGAAATAAACTTCACATTTTAGACAATTTCCAAAAATTATCATCTTCACCTTTCTTTTAAAATCAAGACCCTTTAGGACTCTCACTTATTTTCTATGATGTCACCAGAAGAATTAATGTGACTTAAAAACCACTCCTGCAGTTCTTTCACACCCTGGAGTATAAAATATCTAGGTGCAGACATATTCATTCATTAAAATGGAGAGATGCTGTATTTTTTTATCTTACTGCTTTTATATCTATAGACCAGTGGTCCTCAAACTTTAGCATTATCAGAATCATCTATGGAGTTTTAAAAACATAGATACAATCAGAGTTTCTGATTCAATGGACCTGAGATGGAGCCTGAGAATTTTTATTTCTAACTAGCTCCCAGGTGATGGTGATGCTGCTGGTCCAGGGACCACATTTTGAGAACCTCTGCTGTATAAGTTACATCTACCACTTTGTTTGGAAATAATTTTCCTTGCCAAAAAAGACAAAAGACAAATGAAATAATTCTGCCTTCTCCCTATAACTCAGCAACATCATACCATCTTCTCGGAACTTGTTCATTTATTTAACAAATGTTTATTGAGTACCTACTATGTGCCAACTACTGTACTAAGCACTAAGAAGGCAAAGATAAAACAATACCCCAGCTCAAAGAGATGTTCATATGGACTAAGCAAATAGAATCTTCTTGGAAAATGCTGTGTTGAGGTTTGCCAGGATCATGTGAGGGACCAGAGCAGTGCCTATGTGCATTTTTTTTTTAATTGAAGTATAGTTGACACACAATGTTACATTAGTTTTAGACCTATGTGTATTATTCATGAGTCTTTTGTAGGGGAAGGATACTTCCCCTAAGAGGCAAGAATCGTTCTGTTACCAAGAGAAGTGATGCTGGGCAAACAGAATCCACACTCCACTTTGGGGTTTGGAGAAGATTTTGCAGAAAAGTTGACAGACTATGAATTATTCCTATAAGTTTTTCTTAAATTTTTTCTGTTGTATTAATCTTTACTATAGTAGTCTTTATTTACATGCTTTTTCCTTTTACATTTGAAATCATTGATCATCTTACAAATAATTATAAGAAAATAAAGTTTTAACGTATTTTGAGTATCCTTTCCTCAAGAATTAGAGGTAAAAGGCCCACATTACTACACCTACCTGCTGCCCCCTGCACTAAGTGGGAGCAGAGCCAAGGCCCTGGAATATGTTGCACAGCATCACACCTGCATAACCAGGGTCAGGTTACATTTGTAATACAGGAAGCAGAGACATGGGAGGGGAAAAGGGAATCATGGGAGATACACCATTAACTTTGCCTCATGTTGTTCTAGAAACCCAAACCTCAGGGGGAAATTGAGTCAGAAACCAAGAAGAGGTAGGCAATGTCAGAAATGAAGGTTTTAGGTGGTACCAAAAATTTTTCCAGAGAATTGCTTTTTATCCTTTAAGTGATTTGTGTTGGACTTTGGCTCTATTAGGTCATGGTATACTAAAGGTTGAGTTCAGCCTTTGGCATAATTTCAGGCACAGTCTTTTTATTGGGTGTGAACAGGCCCACAGCATGGTTGCCATTGTAGCTTCTCATAATGTGGCCTCACTTCCCCACCAGGGTACCCTGAGGCAGCACTCTCCTCCCTCTGAAGAGTAACAGGAGAACAGGCTAGGCTATAAAAGAGAAAATTCCCACAGTCTCGCCTTGTACACATTACTTTTACCTTTAAAGGTAAGTGATTCAAGCTATTTCAACCTTCAGCTTCTGTAGCCCATGTGATCTCTCTTTCTCTCTCTCTCTCACATGTGCGCACGTGCACGCACACACACACACACACACAAGAATATTAATAAAAATTGCATTTACCTCTGGGTCAGGAAAGGTATTGGACCATTATCACTTAACAACAAGTATTTATTTAGTATCTACTAAGTGCCAGGTCCATTTTAGGTGCTTGGGATGTGCCAATAAATAAAATAATCAAGATACTCTCTGACCCTTGTAAAGCTCACTTTCTAGTGATCTTGTATATCCCATGTGAGTGAAAGTATCAGATTTTCCCCTGAAATGATATTTAACTGGGAGGGGGCACAGTTAATAAAGTATAAAATAAAATGGGAAAACCACAAGGAACATGATGTGGACAAGTGACTTCTCTGAGCAGGAGAGTGGGTAGAAAGGGGATGCGTGACAGAGATAAATTCAACCACTTTATAGTTTTGCTTGGGGTAAACCATCTATTTTTTAATAAAAATGGAAAAATCTATTAAACTAGGAAGCATGCAGGTAGGCAAATTTTAATAAATAAAGCCATTTTCTTTTTCTTCCCAACAAATCTGTTTCTGCTATTCAGGTTTTAACATAATCCACCTCCTAATCAGTTGGTCAGTCAGTCAGCACCTTATGCTCATAGTGTTACAGTAGGGCACTTCCTAGATAAGAATCCCATTCTTTCTTTTTTCTTACGTGGTTTCAAGAGCTGTCTGGCAGTCAGACTGTTGAATTCAAGGATGCTTTCAGATTAGTGCCATGAAACAGGCAATTCACCATATCTGGTGAATTGGTTGTTTCCCAAACTACATTACCGCCCCCCAATGAATGATATCTGACAGAAACAGTAAAGAGTGGCTTATCTAGCATCCAACAAGCATTGCTTTTCCCAGGATGGGCAGAGAAAGGGATGCTGAAGCATCACATGTAAGACAAAGCATCACTAAGTAATCACAATGAGTACATTGTAATTAAGTTGGCCCATGCCAATCACTGTGGCTGGAAAACTTATACTATGGCAACTGTCCTTAAACTGAAATTCCATTTCAAGTGCAATAGAATAAAAAGTCCAATTCTCTGGAAACTCTGAAAAGAGAGCCCGTGTATTCCTGGAGAAGGAGAAGTGGCCCCTGAAACTATGTATGAGACCAGAGTGGGTTCATCAGTGGACTTTGTTGCCAAGTCTTGTGGGATCACAGGGCTAGAGTTGCTACCAAGCATTCACCATGGGGAAAAGTATTGTTCTGGGTTTGCCATTCAATTATGGGTATGATGTCTCAGAAATGCCTACAAAAGTGCTGTAGCAAAAAGACCCTGCATAGGGGCAGTTAGCTAGTCCGTTACCAGGACTGTTGGCTGCTATTTTCTGTTGGAAACAGATTGAAGCCCCAGTGCAAGTAAATAATCTCATCCTGAGGCAGAGGAAGACTTTTCTCATCCTTAACGGTGTTCTTTGGTGCTTGTTTTAGAGTTTCATAGAGTCATGGATATCACTGGGAATCAGTTCCAGATTTCCACAGGATTCTGTATTGTGAAAATTGCTACATCAAATGAACAATGAATTGGTTCACAGCTACTTTGGAGTAGATGGGTGGGAAATACCACAATGGTTGTTTCCCAATTTATAAACCAGGAGGATTTTTTTTCCTTGAAAAATTGGACACATATGTAGCTATAACTAATCTGATGTTTAGTTTTTCATTTTTTAAAAACTATGAGTAAATGTCTTCTATATACAGTGTTTTGTGTGCTAGCATCAGTGGAGAAAGGGTTTAGGCAGGGTTGACACCATTTTATAAAATGATTATTAAAAATCTGTATGGGGTGAAAATTCAAAACAAATACTTTTCCTGAAGTTGTAGATTCAACCTAAAATTAAATCCACAGTTATTCCACTGTGGCTAGAGGTGGTAATCAAAGATTAAGTGGATTTGTTTCACTGGGGGTCCCCACTCACCACCAAAGCACCTCTAATCTCTGTATTGAGCCCTATTCCTATAATGTAACTCATTTGTTCTTTCACACTTCCCCCTTCAACTCTAATAGATTCCTGTGGCTTTTGTGTTATATTTTCATCGTTCTGATCAAATAATTATTCCCATCCCATCTTGCTCATGCTTCTTTGCATCATCTCTTTTGTTGTGCAAGATTTAAACTTGCATGCACTCCCTCTTGTCTCCTCCCTACTAATCCCACCCAGGAAACATTCTATGGATGAATAAAAGGTGTTGACTGTTCAATATGTTTTCTGTGTATTGTCAGCTGCTTTATTACTGCCTCTCCCCAGTTCTTTGCTGCTAAGAAGCATGGAGATGTTCATTTAAATCTCTAGGCTTCTGTCATGTCACAATGGAGTGGATGCCTGGAATCGGGTGGATGCTTTGAGTAATACTGAAAGCTGTGTCTAACTTATGTCAGCAGTGAAGTGGCAAAGAATGCAGAAATACCATCCTCAGAGGATACAGAAAAAGCCTCTTCAGAGTGGAACTATTTTCCCAGAAATATGAAGCTTACTAATTTCTAGTGTCCAGGGACTTGTAATCATAGTGAATGAGCTTGAAGTTTAAGATTTTGTAGTTGTCATTCAAAGAATATTGGAGAACCAAGATATATCCTCAAAGTGCAAGCACAAACTGCATTCATCCTGGTACTTTCTTCTCTGCTAAATGTCCATCAGTATCATTTATTTCTTTCTGAGCATATCTCAGATTGGGGCCATATGAAACATCATTGAAATAGGTGGCCATTAAAAGGAGGGAGTTGAACCTTATGACAAGGAAGGATGTTCCGAATATTCCGTGTGCATTACATGATCTGCCGATTTTGTTACACGCACAGCAGACACATGCACATAACCCAGGGAACAAAGAATTAAATTACATACACCAAAACATTAGCTGGGGATATCTCTAAGTGCTGGGATTACAGAGGATTCTTATATTTTTCTTTATGGTCATCTTTGTTCTCACAGTGAACAAAACAACATTATATATTATAAATTAAGCCACAGGCAATTTTACTTCATATATAGAGGGCCTCCAAGGGGATGGGACTTACATTAGAAACAAACAGAACAAAAAGTCCATGTTACAGTTGTATGATTTCAAAAGGAGTAACTTAGAGGCTTCATAATGATTTACTGGTTCTCAAGGGGAAAAAAAATTCTTTTACATTTCAAATTAGTTTTCATTGAGGCTTTCAGTGTTCCCATTCATTGTTCCAATGTGTGTTTTGCTTATATCTAACACTATTTCCAGATAGTTTGGAAGGAAGAAAACGGAAGTTTTTTTAATGCAGTGTCATCATATTTTATCCTCATATTTGGAAACAAACAATTTTATTGTGCCCTACTTTTATGCATACATGTATACCCTTCTTTTGAGATAGTTAAAGAATATTTTTCTACTTCCTCTTATGCCTTTTTTCAAGTTGGATCTTTTTTTTTTTTAATTTATTTAGTGTTTTTTGATCTCCCTCCAAAAGCTCTATGACAGCTGAGTTTAAGTGGTTGCTTCAAGCTATAGAAGTCAAAGATGAAATTGAATTATGCTTCCAGGCTTGGCATACAAAATCAAGAAAAATTTCATTCATTATGATTAATTAATCCAGAGGCACAGTGGTAGTATTATGATTATATTGTATCTGGAACTTGGCATATTTTCAACTGACATTTACATGGTAAAGGAGAAAAGGGAATGGTAACTCTGTGCCTGGCAAACTGCTCCATAATAGGCTGGAGAAAAAAAAAAAAGAAAATAAAAGAACAAACTTAGAGATCAAGGAGAAGAAAAGATGTTATATATTGCATGTGGGGGGTTGGGTCTTTTGAGATTCTTCTCACTTGATTATCTCTTGGAAAGCCCTGTAATATAGGATAATGAATGGCTTACAAGTCAGTTACCCTCAATACCATTTTTACTATATGACTCAATTTGTCATACATGGTGTTATAGTGAAAGTTACTCACAATGATAGTGACATACATAAGTAAGTAATAAAAACATTTCAAAAATGCCTGTTAGAGAAGAAGCATTGCTAGCAAGAATTGCCTACTCAAATCCTTTTATATGGACTTCTTTCCTTTGTTGTGATAAACTTCAAAGTAGACTACCTGGGATTTGTGTTACTATCTAGCAGACAGTTGATGTATCTACTGGACTAGCACCAGCTGAGGAGGGAGACTTCTCAAGGATGAGAAAAATGGAGAAAAACAGGGAGAGAAAAAGAAAGGGAGTGAAAGAAGGGAGGGAATTAGAAGGAGTGAATCCCATTAGCTACTGCTGTAATAATACTGGATAAAACAAAACAAAATCTCAGTGGTATGCAACAATAAATATGTATTTGCCATGCATCTGTGGGTCAACTCTGCTGGTTTCTGCAGGGTGTGCTCATGCATATGCAAATCAAGGGAAGGTCAGTTGCCCTAGGCTAGTTGAGATCTACTGAGCTTCTCAGGTTTAAGATGCAGGTCTGTAGGTCACCCTGAGGGCTATGCTCCTCATCTTTCTCAGAAGAGCTGTCTAGTTGAGGCATATTCTTCTCATGGCAAAGACGGAGGCCCAAGAGAGAGCAAGTTCCACTGCACCAACAGCTCCAAGCCTGAATGCCCATGACATCTGTAAACATCTCATTGGTCAAAGGAAGTCACATAGCCTGGGCCTTAGTAGGATGGGGAAATAGGAGACCCTGGAGAGAGAGTAAAGAACTGGGAGCAGTAATTCCATCGTCACAGAAGGTGGAAGCAGAAGGGGAAATGAGTATGAGAGAGACCTGGAAACAAGCAATTTCCTTTAGATCTTCCCCAGCTGATGGCCAAGCAAACGAGGAACTCATATTGGTAATGGTTTTGACCCTTCAAAATGTTGGAATTTTCATGGGGGCGCCTGGGTGGCTCAGTTGTTAAGCGTCTGCCTTCGGCTCAGGTCATGATCCCAGGATTCTGGGATCGAGTCCCACATCGGGCTCCCTGCTCGGCAGGAAGCCTGCTTCTCCCTCTCCCGCTCCCCCTGCTTATGTTCCCTCTCTCGCTGTGTCTCTCTCTGTCAAATAAATAAATAAAATCTTTTAAAAAAATTTATTTTGGAGGATTCTTGCTAATAAGGTGGTGATTTGGGGAAAACATTCTGTTGTGGGTCACAGTCCCCACTTTATCAGCAACTTGCCAGTATGTTGGCATGAAGTTTTTTCTGAGCCGTGAGGGAGAAACTTTTCTGGGGGCCTGTGAATTTCCATTTGTCATTAATTTTGAATCATGTTGTCATCATGACAGCTCGGGGCCTTACAGATGCAAACGTCAAATAGGCAGGTAGGTGTAAATCAGGTTGCTCTCTGAAATGTACTGTTCATAAGTGTTATATATGGATGAGAATCCAAAATATACCTCCTATATAAGAAAGCCAGTTAAAGACAAAGAGCACTTTAATTATTAAGGCACATACTGAAACACTTCCAAAAGAGTGGCCTCTGTATCTGGATATAAATCCATTTGTGTAACATTATGCAAAGGAAACCCTTTATACTCCTTGAAGAACCTCATTTTCTATACCTATAAAATGAGATATTTAAAACATGTAGCAAAACTTACCTGTATAACTGAAAGATCTATACTGAAATATTCAAGTCTATAATTTTAATGAAACTAAACGTGTTCTACTTTCAGTGTTTTGCAAAAGCTTTGTGGCATAAGTATCCAACAAGTAAGTAGCTTCTAGGCAATGCCAGGATCAGACATTGCACTGGAGCAGATAACTGATATCTTTTTTCTACCCAGCATGCTTCCCTTCACGTATCTATTGCCCCTTTACTATAGGAGATTCTGGGGGAATTGTTAGGGGACCCTGCCCTCCTACCACTACCACCAGTTGACCCTAACTAAAGCAATGAAACTCTATCTTCTGAAAATTGGTATATCAAGGAGTGATACCCAGGGATGGAATCCCGTGAACAGACATAAAGCAGAAGGAACTGAGCCGTCCAATGGCAGGATACTAAAGAGAGAGAGTGTGTGTTCTTAAGTTCCATTACCTAGATCTTCAGAGTTGCCCTGGTTTCTACCTTTTCCAAGATTAGAATATTATTTTCTTGGCTGTGTAACCACTCTCCTTCTAATAAATTGTTGTGTGTTTTGTTTTTGTTTTTTGCTTATGTAAACCAGAGCCAATTTTTGTTGCTTGCAACCAAACCATGCTTGATAACATGGTTGGAATCAGTTGGCTTCTGTTCCACTATTATTCTAACTGGAGAGGCTTGAAAGCCAATACCCTCATTTCTCATATTCCCTTATAGTTAGAGTTATAATATATATTAATTCTGGATATAATTCCAGTTCCATTAATTTGATGCATTAGTATAAGATTTTGAAATCTGAAATGAGGCAGAGGCCATTTTCCTGTTCTGTTTTGGTAGTCTTTTTTGATAAACTGGTTGTGAAAATCTGAGATTTCTCTGCAGCAGTGTCCCACCATCCACTCTCTAGCTTCCTTGGTGATGAGAAGTTGGGGTGGTGGCAGCAGCAGCAGTGGCTACTTGCTCTGATCTCCCAATCCCTGCCTTGTAATCTCCTGGGTACCCAGAAGTGCTGGTAGCAGTGGCAGCAGAGTGGTAGCACTTTGTTCACTTGGGCGTGGCTCTGATGGTGCCTCAGTGGTAGTAGCTGCTGGGTCAGTTCTTTATTATTCTGCAACCACTTCTGGAGACCCAGACTACAGTCTGATCATTCCATACTTCCAATGATTTTATAAGAACTCGTTTTCTGTATTAAATTCTCCCTGCTTATAAGTACCTGAAGTGGTCTTTCTTTCCTGCATTGAACCTTGACTAATACAGATTCCTAACCAATACAAATACATAAATGATCTAGAAAAGGATCACATGAGCCAATCAGGTAGGAATAAGCAAATAAAGCTAATGTAGTACAAGGATGATCAAATTAATTTTGTACTTGAATTTCTCTATTTCATCACCAACAGATATGTACTTATGTCATCAAGAATACAGTAACTATAAAATTTGTAAGATATAAATAAATGCTGAGTTATAAGAATTCAAATTTTGCAAAATAATTAAGGTGATTTCCTTATAATAATTTTTGTCTAATATTAATATAGTTACAGCAGACAGTTTTTTAATTGAAAAGTTGATTCTAAAACACATTTCGAAGAACAAAGAACTAAGAATAGCCAAGATACTCCTGAAGAACTAGTAGAACAAAGTGAAGGGACTTGCTTTACCAGATACAAATTTATTCCAGAGCAATGATTAATAAGGTAAAGTGTTATTGTTACTTTGGGAAAACTGACAGAACAGAATTGAATGTCTAGGAAGAGACTCACACAATACGGAAACTTCATATATGACAGGGCTGGCAATGAGATCAGTGGAAAGAGTGGACTAGTCACTTCAATATGCTGAGAAAACTAGCTATAGGAAGAAAAGAGCCATACTTTACTATCTTTTTCTCTCTCCACACACACACACACACACACACACACACACACACACACACACACTTCAGAATGGTTTGGTGATCTATCCATGAATAGCAAAACTCCAAAATTTTTTAAAGATTTTTTATTTATTTATTTGAGAGAGAGACTGAGAGAGAGAGAGCATTGGAGGGGGGAGGGTCGGGAAGGTCAGAGGGAGAAGCAGACTCCCTGCCGAGCAGGGAGCCCGATGCGGGACTCGATCCAGGGACTCCAGGATCATGACCTGAGCCGAAGGCAGTCACTTAACCAACTGAGCCACCCAGGCACCCCAAAACTCCAAAATTTTAAAACTTTGAGAAGAAAATAGAATAGCTTTAAAACTTCTGGGTAGGGTTGAGTAGAGAAGACAACAAGATATCGACATTAAAAACCATGAAGGAAAAGATTTGCCTTGCCATTGACTGCAGTTAGTTCCTGAAAGACACAGAAGTCCAGTCAGATAAAAGTCAGATGCTTCAGATATTGGTCCTTCCTGGTACTCCACACTCAGCAACAGAATCATGTTCAAACGACTGGGACATAACAGGAACACAGAGTTAAAGACTGAGATAAGGTGTTGTATAGACCAGGTGGGTAGGGGGGCAGCCAGGTGAGTGCCACATGAGGCAGACTTACTACCATTCCAGAAAAAGGTAAGATGTATAGGAAGGATAAAATTCAATACCGACTCTCATATCACATCCCACTGTAATGTCTTGTTGTTTTTATTTTCCAGCATATGATCCCTAATATGGATTTGTGGCTTTATTTAATATAAATTCTGTTCAATGAAAACCCTTGTAGGACATATGGCATCTCTAGTTCCCATAAATATGAAGCCTTCAAAACACTAAGATAGCTACTGATTTTTTAATCACTGTGTGTCTACTGTATTTCAATATAATGTAAGATGTCTTAAAATGGGCTTGGCAAAAGGCTCTACTGACATTTTCAGGGCTGAGGGGACAAACTGCTGACAAATCCCTTCCTTGGAATGAAAGGACTGTTGTAGGTGAGATGGAGAGTGGAATCATAAGGCAAGACATGGAAGTGCAGAAATGAAAATGGGCAATCTCTCAGCTAGAATTCATGTATGAGAATAACAAAAACCATGTCCTTGACATGGAAAATTATTTTTCACTTTTTATACAATTGCAAAACTTCTTCCAGAGGAAAAGAGACCATTTTAATAAAATGGAAGTCTATCCATTATAACAGTTTAGAAACAGGTTGACTGATAAAATAAGCTCATGTTTTAAAAAAAACACTGCATCTCTTAAAACTTCATAAACAAAACCTCCCATAGACTAATATCCTTGAACAAGGACAGGTATTTTGCTTTTTATTTTAACATTTTTTAAAAAAATTGGGGAACAGCTTTCCTTCTCAAACATTTCTTGACATGTTAGATAAAATAACAAATAGAGGGGATAATGTCTTAAAAGAGGGTATCTAATAACCTTAGCCTGAACATGTAAAAGCATGTAGGTCTCAAAATAAGTAGACCTGCGTTCAAATAATTAATCTTGAGAACTTGGGCAAATTTCCCAACTTTATTACATTTTGGTTTTCTTGTCTGTAATATGAGAGTATTGAACAAAATAATATCAAGAACAAAAATGAAAATCCAAACAGAAAGGCAGGCCTTAAGCACCAGGCAAGTTCTGGACTCTGAGTATTAACAGCAAGTCAGAGACGAAAACTTAACAAGAGCACAACAGAGCTTTACTCTTTAGAGAAACTGGATATCTAGCAAGCTAATAAAGCAGACAGCATTCAAGAAAGGAAAAGATACACTGAAGTTAGTGGAGACTGAATCCCCTGAACCAGATGAAACTCCAGGCTGCAGAAGGGGGGTCTAAGAAGGAAGCTGCTTTTGCTGATAGATACACATGCTGCCAAGTGTGGAACCAGTGCTCCCCAAAGCACCACTGTCCTTCTTGAGTCTGACATTAGAGTTTGGGATTAGAAGAGCCTGATCTAAGAGATGGGGCCCAGGGGCTCTGAAGGAAGGTGACAGCAGAAGCTGGGGAACCAGGAACCTAAATAGCACTGTGGCTTTCAAGACATTAAGTCCCTCACAGAAGAATGAAGATTTCATTAGCACTTTTGTAGAGCCAGAAAACATAGTCCTAGACAGGCTGTATGGCTGTCAGCCCAGAAACTTCACTGTAAATCATTTGGAAAATCATGTTTGTCAACAGAAAATTAAAATGCCTTTAATGGTAGTTGCTTAAATGTCATCTGGTGTTTTCACCACAGCCTCTTTTCCTGGGGAGAAAATTTCAAATTTGTCATTATTTTCCTCTCTTAGAAGTGGCTCAAGGCAGTTGTTGTATGAAACATAAACCAAAACACAACAATCAACTTCCGAATGGGATGCCAGTGTCGTGTATGGAAGCAGCATGTAAACCACAACGGGAGGAGTATAGCAGCACATTTGTCAGGTTGCCAATACAAGACAATGTCTACATTTTCATAACTAGATCTGCCTTTAGAATATTTTATGTTTTCCAAATCAAACCTGGGGCTTTCTGGAATGATGAACAGTAACACCCTAAGCAGCAAAGTCTTAATCAGTACTACTCTGAAATTTGTAACTGAAAATTAATCAAGTCTCCCTGTTGAGGTTAAGAACATGATTATGTGATAATGTTGCTCATTTCACACATGGAAAAACCCCAGGGCAGTTAGGATCCTATTAAGCCATTTGTATTTTTAAATCATTTATTCAGATTCAACTTTTCTGGACTTGGTTTAGAAGCTGTTACTTTCTGTGTGTGTTAATCTCTACATCTCTCTGCCCAGTTTTCAATACAGTATAGTGTCACTGGAAGAATGGCTCGTATTTACCACATACTTTCTGAGAGCCACTGAGTCAGGTATCTAAACTTTCTGAGACTTTCTCCAGTCTGTAAGGATAATCATACCCACTTCACAGTCTTGTCCTGAGGAACAACCTGAGGGAACCTCTGTATAAGGCCTGGTGTTCAGCACATGTTAGTTTCCTTTCTTGGTCTACAACTGACCCCCACTATGCGTACTTAACCACATTTCCTACTCCCTTCTAAACCCTACAGTTTTCACTCCAACAACGCAAGCTCCTTAATGTTCCTGCCATGCTAATTCTCACTTTCCACTTTGGGTTATGTTGGTGGGCCCATTCTCTTTACCTAATTTCTACTCATCTTTCAGGTCTGTAAGGCAAACATGTCTACACATAAGTATCAACAAAATGGAAATAAATCATGTTATTTTATTTTACTTATACCTCTAACATTTTTTTCTTAGCTACCTATTTGTGTAAGATGGTCATTCCTCAGTTTGTGGATATCATGGGGAATACATGGAATAGATTACTGAAGTTCATTTGTGTTTATAATTGTACAAATATCTATTGCTTGGCTACTATGCAGAGGGTATAAAGTTGGGGGAAAAATCAGTCCCTTCCCTTGTAGGCCCATTATTCCCTTCGGAAGAAATTTGAGTGATGCTGCATGTTGTGTTTTCACTCAGCTAAGGTAGCTATTATGAATTATCTTGTGTCTTTATACTTGGTAAAATTCAGGCTGTAGCCTTTTGCTTATATTTTCTGGAGAGTGAAATGAGATTATGTAGTCAGTGCTTTAAATAATATAATATATGATGATTTTCAAACAAGATGCTCTAATTTCCATCTAGGCTATCTAAAAATTAATATTGAGTAAAAAATAGACAATTTCTTCTAAATTTACCAACAGAAGATGGCTTGGTAATTGATTCGTTAGGAGTTAAGCAAAGGGCTTAGTGGCAAGGTGATGTAATCAAACACATTCTCAAGAGTTACATTTGTCAGTCAAATGAAGAATATGTCAATCCATGTGATTCTTTGCCTTAAGTGAAAAGTACATCTGGTTAACTATGTATAATGAATTTTGTCAGCTTTGTTCACATAATTTATATTTGAACTCAAAGGTGCTACCTTGCTTTATTAGTTCTAGGCTGGAGGCTCATCTCTCTTCTTCTAGAACATTCCCTTTGTGCACTATTAATATCTCCATCACATGGACTAAAACTTTTTCTTATGTTCACTAAGAAGACCTTATTTCTTAGAAAATAAAAAGGAAGCAATGACATACTTCCTGGCAATATTTAGTTTGGGCTGATGTGGTAGGAAATTTTTATTGATTTCTCCTGGGTAGAAGAAAGATATGGTCTCCTTGTGTTAGAAAAGTTATGTGGTGGGGCGCCTGGGTGGCTCAGTCATTAAGCGTCTGCCTTCGGCTCAGGTCTTGAGCCCAGGGTCCTGATCAAGTCCCACATCGGGCTCCCTGCTTGGTAGGAAGCCTGCTTCTCCCTCTCCTACTCCCCCTGCTTGTGTTCCTGCTCTTGCTATCTCTGTCTCTGTCAAATAAATGAATAAAATCTTTTAAAAAAAGAAAGAAAAGTTACATGGGGGTGATGGCCTTTAGCCTTTTGATCTGCCCACTCTCTCTGAGAACCTGCTGAGCATGATTATAGATCATGAGTTGGGCTTGGGTTTTCCCAAGCTGGCTGTAGAGACAACTTGTCTAGGCTCCCAGTGAACAGCCACAGCCCACAGAGAATGTGTGTTTACCCAGACCTTTTCCATGGTTTACTTCTGAAAATTAGTTCAACCGCATGGGAATCTAGTTAGACTCTTGGAATTATAATCTTTTACTGGCACATAAACCAAACATTTTTTATAGGATTTGGAAAGCAGATTACAACTTAAAAAATGAGGGAAGAATAGTAAGAGTTCAGTCTAAACCTCTTTCAGGTCTACCTGAAATCTACCTTTTAGAGCATGGGTTCCCATCACCAAATCATCTAATTTTATTAGATGTAATTTGGAAGCAGAATTTTAGTGAGACACAGTGACAGATAATTTTTCAGTCCTTCATGCAACTCACTTGGAAGGTAAAGGTATGTGCAAATTTCCCCTATTAAACTAGACATATTCCACCCACCAGGAGAATAGATTTTTATAGGATAAGGTTGATTTTATAGTATACACCGGTGATATTTCATACATGAACCAAGGTCAGTCCTATGGTTGATAAACTGAAATATAAAGTTGATAGATAAACTCTTATCCTTAGGAATCTTCAAGCTATTATATCTGCATTTCTGAGTGCAATTAAGACTGATGCTTTATTTGAAAATGCATTGTTTTTCTTGTCAAGAATAAACCATACTTACTAATAGAAAGAAAAAGCTTACCCATAGTAGAAAGCTAGCAAAAAACTTGCTATGCAATGAAGAACTTGCCTTTTCTAGTTCTAACATTCAGTAGCTGAAAGCAGATCATTGCCATAAAGAAGTATTTACCAATTTTAAAAGGTCTTGGCCCATCATAGCTAGTGTTAGATTTGGAATATAGCTTTTGTTGCCAAGGTGACAAACACTTATAAATATAACACATCTTCTAATGTGCTTTTAACTTGGTATTTTTATGGCTTTTAAATCAGATACCATTAGCAAATATATTAGGTAATTTAGCTGAAAAACCATTTTTGTCTAACACTTTTTGTTACATTTCCCCAGGTAGTTCAGTAAATGTCTGTTGTGACATTCTACTCCTGCTAGGCTTCCAACGTAAGGGGATACATAAAGTACATCTAGTAAAGATTAACATATATTACCTTGCCTTTTTTGTATTGATCACCGAAAAAATGTATAAAAGAGAGTTAAATTTGTAGTCTCCTTGAAGAGCAATCATTGTTCCTATTGTTATTTTGGGGTCTGCACCCCCTCCCCCCAAAACAATCTGGCTTTAAGACTCAATACACAGAGGAAAGGGTTTTGGGACAGCATAATAACTATATATTAATACTCCCCAAAACCTCCGCACCTAAAATGCTTTCCCTTAGATATCAAAAAAGGGAGGTCTATGGGGAAAATAGTTACAATAGACCATCTGGAGCCCTAGTATTTCCATGAGTCTCAGTTATTATTCCAAACAATAAATCCAACAGCCCAGGCAGGGAAGGAATTAGTTCTAAATGTATTCACTGGATTTTTAAAAGAAGGCTCATGAGGTGGACATATTTGTCATAGCAAAGATAAAATCAGATCAGACATATTTAGTTTAGGCCCAAATTTGCATTTATTGTTACCTTGTCAGAAATTCTTCTTAGAAGATTGTCCATTAATGCATTCATTCTTTTTTCTTTCATTCATTTAGCCAGCAGACATTTAAGAAACATCAACTGTGTTCCAAGTGCTGGAGATACAGAGATGAGCAAGTCCTGGCCTTCAAGAACATGTTATCAGGAAAGAGGTAGGCAAATAAATGAAGTATTACAACACACTGTTAAGTGCAAAGGTAAAGACTGCACACAAAGAAGGGGTCAGAGAGTCCCCAAAGAGGAAAGGCTCTTTGTAAATTGTTTTAAGAAAATTAAGATGGAAAAGAGGAATATATATTTTTAACAGCAAAACTCTTGACCGCTAATGTTTTATATAGTAAGTCCAGAATTGCTATTTCCTTACGGTGTGATCCTGAATGCCTCTCTGTGCCTCAGTTACTCCTTCTATGTAATACAGATAATTATCCTTGCCACCCGCATAGCTCATTGAAGACTGTTGATAGGAATAATGGGATATGGGTGGTGTAGCTATTTGAATTCTTAAGAGAAGAAAGATGATGTGTAAACACACAGCATCCTTATTATTCCAAGCAGTAGCATTTTGGATAATTACTGTATAATGCTGCACCTTTGTATGTGTGTGGTTTGTTTCTTTATAGAAAAGTAAGTGCTAATGTTGAGTTTCTCTAATGACTTTGGAAGTAATTCTAATCCAGCAGACAAAACATAATCATCTTTAGAGTAAGTTAAATCCCTTTGTATTTGAGTAGATTTTGTTATTTACGAAGGTCTTAGGCAATTTTACCACAGTTATGAAAAGCGGTGCCCAACAAGCCCAGCTCTCTCTGCGAGTATCTGAAAGACACTACTGCAGACAGGCCAGAAGCTTCTTTACAACAGATACAGCTCAGAGCGGGTGCGCGCACACTCACCTGCGTGTATGTCGTGTGCGCGCCTGAGCCTTGGGCTTGCCAAGAAGCACTGGGAACGAGCTGAGACTGGCTAACATACCTGAGGCAGCGGTTACACCGTGGCGCCTGGATTCTTCTCGCAGACTCCAGCCTGGCTCCCCTCCTCCCCTTGCTCCTCCCCTTCCTCCTCCTCCTCTTCTTCTTCCTCCTTTTTATAGTCTTTCTAACTCTGCCTCTCACTGTCTTTCTTCTGCCTCCCTGTGACTTGGTGGGTGATACCCATGGCCTGACACTGTGCCCTAGTCCTGCTGCCAGACATTCCAGGACTTTCTGACTGGTGGAAGAACTCACGCTGGTCAGGGCATGAAGTCTCATTACCATTTTCATCTTTCCTTTCACCCATTCAGTCTCTTTCTCTTTCTCTCTCTCCTCACTGCTGTCTAATTCTCACCTTGATTTTTTTTGTGGAGATTAGCCATGAATTGCATGGCAACCAGGGAAAGTGACAGTTCAAGGCAGACCTGCTCTTGGTCTCTGAAACTTCCTTCGGTCTATCTCAGCAAGGTATTATCTATCAACTTGACCTGGGATTTGCCAAGGCAGTCCAGCCATTCATTAATAAAAGAGGCAGCCTGTATTAATCCCTCCTCTCCCCCAGAAGCAGTGCTGCTCAGAAAGCTTCCTCTAGGAAATGCCAAGAGCAGTGAGGTTATACAATAAATAACTAAATAGCTGCAAGGGTTAAAAAAAAAAAAAGAACTATACAAGAAACTTTACTTTTCAGTTTAATCTGGCTTCGCATGGTTTGAGGTAGTTTTCCATAGGCTGCCACCAGAATTGGACAGAACTAGTATAGCTGATCAAGATGAATAAGGAAAAAATGCCGGTGCTAAACCAGCATGGAAAAGGCAAAGAACCCTAAACCCCTGGAGGCCCCAGGGCCCTTGACAAGGGTAAAAGGTATGTATCACCAGTGGAAAGCCCAATGATATTAATCCTAAGAGGTGGTCTCTGGTTACATTTCATGGACTTGGGACTCACTGACAGAAAAGAGCAATTACTTATAGTCATATTTTTTTAATTTGACAAAGATCCCCATCATGGTGGATTAGGTACATTTAATATCTCAATTAATAAGCCTTCTACAATAGTAACATGTCAACTTTGGTTCAAGAAATCCACTCCAGTTGATAGTCATCCAGGAAATGTCTTTCATGCCCACATATTAAATTTAATCTGCCACCCCTGTCTTATAAGACTTTGTATTCATCTGCTGAAGAAAAGATGCTTATTTTATCATTCCAACTTAACAGCATGCTTAGCAGAGCTGGTAGGTAGGAGTTTAGAAGATATGCATTGAATGCCTATTTTGTACATTCACAAAAGAGGTAGATTTAAGGGAGTTACCCAAAAGCAGTATGTTTTTTGTCCCACAGTTATCCTGTTGGTCTCCCTTTCATTCAGCAGATTTATCTGTCATGAAGAATTTAAGTTTCATATTTTCCTCTGTCAGTTGTGAAAAGGCCTGTCAACTGGGGCTTACACTACAGTTTGCCAAAAGGCCTATAGTACACAATGACTATACAATCTTATATTTGTGCTCCCAGTCCCCAGATAATCCCCCACTTTCCTTCTCTGCAGCCCAGTTATGATCAGGCTTAAGTTGCATATTCCATTTTTTAGCCAGATTTTGTTGATAAATGCTATCAGCAAGGCTGAAATGAAATACAGCAGGTTTAGCTCTTATTACCAGTGTAGAACATGCCTTGGGAGTTGTGTGTGTGATACTGAGACAGTAGTTGTATAAAACTATTTAATTCATATAAACTCAATAAAGGAATGTTAATGGTATTGGCTTTTATCTGCTGAACGTCCCAAGATCCTTTATTCATGCACCCGAAAATATAGACCTTTGATTAACATTCTAGGAGATGTGCCAGAGATACCAGGCCATTTCCTGGATTGCTTCCAGTAGGGGATATAATTTTGAGAGAAAACTGTGCAAAGTCTTGACATTATTTGTTGAAACCCTCAAACATAAGAAAGTTTGTTTTTGCCATTTTTATTCTGAATTCACACATACCCCTAGTCTAAGAAAGATTTACATTTCCCACATCCATACAGAAGCTACTACATTCTCATTAATAGAAACCATATACATAATCGGAGGCCTGCAGACCATTTTTAAATGATCTAGTGATCTACAGCAAAAGGCAAAAGGCTGATACACTAGAAAAATGCATCATTGATTTGGCCAAAGAGAGGGAAGGGTTAATCATTATTCCTCGAACTCTGAAGTGGAACAAAAGCTTGCAGCCTGACACCAAAATAACATTACAATGAGAAGTGAAATTGCTTCTAAGGCTAAATTGCTTCATTTGAAAATTGTAGTGATACTGAGAACAATTATGTCACTTAAACTTTCAAAATTTTGTTTTTATAAATCAGTTATAAAACTATCATGTGGTTTAAATGCAATTATTTAATAAGGGCATTTGTAATTGTCCAACATAATCAATTATGCTTCAATCAGGTTCTTCTCTGTGACTGTATTTTTGTTAGTGTCTGAGTCATTCTTATGCTTATACATACTTTTGGAAAAAGCCAAATAAAATCATTGTTTTCCAGAAAAGTTTTTTCACCCCTCTGATTGCAAAGCGTTTCCCCCACTGCAAACTGAGTCTCAGAACTCTTCTTTTCTTTTGTCTTAGAAACTAAATGTCTACTCAAAGCATGAGAAGAAAAAAACAGTGCTAAATAACAGGGGCAATGAAAGTTGGTTCTTCAAGAGTCATGATAGTGTTGTCAAGTATGTTTTCTGAACTGAGACAGGGGCCGGAACAGGGGGAGCATGGAGTGGTGCTTGCGAGTTACCCAGCAGGAGCCATTACAATGTTGGTACCACAAGCTGTATATCATGACTTTGATTTTCTAAGAAGGAGGAGAGATTAATCATGGGCTGAGTCTAGGCGTGCTCAGGCCTCCCAGAGGCTATAGGATTTTAGTTGCTGTGTTGTGCAATTTGTGAGCTATTTGGTCCACTTTAGATTGCCTAAAAAACTATGTTTTCCTTCAAAATTTCAACTGAAGTCTCTGTTAATGCCGTCTCCCTGTGTTTTGCCTGGCTCATCCTGATCTCTGTACCCATTGGCTTGGCCAAGAGAATTTTCATGGAGCCAGGCCTCAGCCTCTCTTTCTTCCCCATTCTTTTTCTCTTCTCTAGATAGAGTCTCCCTTACCTTGATTTCTCTTTTACATTTTCTATTTTGCTAAAGATTTACACCACTTCATAGACGCTATCAAGCCTTTTCACTCACTCTGCTGTGTATCCTGCCTTAAAAGCAGATGCTTCTACAGAAGAGTATTTCCTCATTTCAGATCACTCTTCAAGAGAATGACTGAGTCCTGCCAGTGACTACAAGATGTTCAGCTTCAGCTTCATAGATTCAGCAGAAACTGGAGCAGGAATCTTAACAAAGACTTTTCCATATAGAAGCCCATGTTTTGAATTGTTTTGAACTCCAAATATGATAGTATCACTTTCTAGCTTAAACCCCTCCCATGGTGTTCCCTCGCCTTAGAGTAAAAGCCAAAAAGTTCTGTGGGCTCTGGCCTATGTTGTTTTAGAGTTTTTCTCAAGCCTTCTTTCCCTTCACCCTTTGTTCTACCCAAGTATGCCTGCTCTCTAAAACGGGCACTTTCTCTTCCAGCCCAAGACCTGTATACCTCCTGTTCCCTCTGCTTATGATGTTTTCCCACACTTACCTCAATCCAAACCCCATATTCCTTACTAGACTAGTTCTTACTCATTCCTTTCTCCCCTTTCAGACCAACCACACTATTTCAGGAAGACCAACATGATGCCCTGAACTAAGAACACTGTTTCCCTGTTTAGTGCTTTTAGGGTGATGGACTTTTCCTTCAAATTATTTATTATACCTGTAATGCTACATTTATTTGCACTGTTATTTTATTATTATCCCATTCCAATGGCCCTTCCTTGAGAACAGGGACTTTCTTTTTGCTTTTCCTAGTATCTCTGCACTCAGTTTATTTCTCTTGAAAGGAGTTCGTTAACTCCTTGGGATTCATAAAAATTTGTATCAAAAATTAAGGAAAGCAAACTTCCTAAGCCTGGGTCAAGCAGCAAGGTTTTGAGAGCACCCTCACATGTGTTTGTGGAGAAATGTACAATGACAAATTGAAAACAGCCTAAGTATCAATGGGAGAACAGATAAATAAATTATGCTATGTTCATAAAACATAATAATATGCAGTGGTTAAAATTAATGAGTTAGTGCCATATATGTCCACAGGCTAAATCCTCAAAATACATGAAGAAAATGGGCATAATAAAAAATATATGTTGGTTTATTTGCCTCGAGTCTGTAGAAGAGTAGTCAGAAACAGTAACAGTGATATGCAAGTAAATACTACAACTAAGGATGAAATTTAGAAAGTGTAGGAAGATGAGACTTTGAAAGTTCTTTTCTTCCTTTCCATGTCATTCTCCAACTGGCTTACACTCAGGGGAATGTCATCAATCCGTGCTCTTTTATTGGCCACATCACTACTGTTTACTTTCTAGGGTCATTCTTAACTGCCTTTGGGAATAACCATATCTCCAAGGGGTAATGATCAGAGAATCATAATAATTTATAAATGAAAAATAAAAGGAAATGAACTAGAGAATAACAATATGGAATAAAAAATCAATTCTATACAAAAAATATCAAACTTCAATTCTTTTGAAATATTTTATGGAACTAAGATATAGAAGATCTCAGAGGCCTAGTAGAAAGTTGAAAATTAAATGAAATAGATAAGAATCCATCAAGATTCAGCCTGTAACTCTAGGCTAGAAAACATTAGACACTGAAGTATCTAACGCACTATGGCCTTGTTCCTAGTGTAAGCTGTTTTTCTCTCTCACTCTCTCTCTCTCTCTCTCTGGAATTAGAAAGTTTTAGAAGCCACTTTTCTCTTACTCAGTTTGCTACAATGCCTTTAAATCCACTTTCCTTCTTGACTTTGAGTCAGTGTGTTGAAGAACACTCTTAAACCCCCACAGGATTTTAGAACAGAAAGGTCTTATTTCTTAGATTAGATGAGAAAACTAATGCTTGGAAGGTCAAGGTAGCTTTCCAAGGCTACTCAGCAGTCATGTAGCAGATTGGGGACAAGAACCTCTGTCTCCTCATTCCTGGCCAATTATTCTTTCCAAGATACTACATGTCAGTGTTGGGTCTGGGGGCCATCATATTAAACATGCATCAGTTGTTAATGCTGTGGTTTGCATTTGTTTGGCAAGGCAGTCACCCAGCTGGTACCTGAGGGACAAAAAGGTGAAATCAGATGAAGAATGCTATGTGCATACAATGAAATATTATTCAACCTTTGAAAGGAATGAAATTCTGACAGATGATACAACATGGATGATATTTGGAGACATTATGCTAAGTGGAATAAGCCAGATACAAAAGGACAATATTGTATGTTTCCATATATATGGATTACCTGGAGTGGTCAAATTCATAGAGACAGAAAGTAGAATGGTGACTGCTGGGGCATGGGGGAAGGGAGAAATAGGTAGTTATTCCTTAATGATTACAGAGTTTCAGTTTGGAAGATGAAAAAGTTCTGGAGATGGATGGTGGTGATGGTTGCATAACAGTGTTAATGTTCTTAATGCTACTGAATTGTACATTTGAAAATAGTTAAAGTGGCAGATAGACTTTATGTATATTTTACCACAATTTTTAGAAATGAAAAAAAACAGATGAGAATTATGAATTATGGATTCCAGTCTAAAAGGCAAGTGTGGTGGGAATTCTAGACACCCAGATAGTACTATGAAAGTTCTATGTGCTGGAGGAGGATAGAGGGTGGGGACAGAGGGAGGAGGGGAAAAGAGAAAGATCTATAGTATAGACCAGTGCTGTCCAATAGAACTTCCTGTCATGGTGGAAAGGTTCTATATCCGTGCTATCCAGTTTGGAAGCCAGTAGCCAGTAACCACATTTGAGCACTTGAAATGTGGCTAGTGCTACTGAAGGACTGAATTTTTAATCTAATTTGACTTGTAATTGATTTATATTTAAATAGTACAAGTCTAGACCTTCTATTATTGGTGACTTGTATTTCTGCTTCTCTTAGTTAACTTTTTATAAATTCAAGTACCATTTATTTGTTCATTCAGTCACTGTTGGCAGATGCAGTGCATCTCCTGTGTGCTAGACTCTTGGTAAGCAATAGAGATTAAAGAGAGCAAGAGGAATTCTCTACACTATTGGAAGGAACATAAATAAGTATAACCACTGTGACCATCAATGTGGTCATAACTCCTGAGGTGAAAGATATTCCTATCCTTTGACCCAGTGCTTCTACACCCTAGAGAAACTCTCATATGTGCTTGGGGACATGGACATTAAAAATCATAAAAGGCCTAAAAATCAATAAAAGAACAGATAAACTATGTTCATAAAACAATACTGCACAATAGTTAAAATAAATAAAGGAGTACCATGTCAACCTATGTGGCTAAACCCCCAAAACCCAATAGTGAGCAAAAAGAAAAATTCATTTGCTGAAGGCATATAGGATGATATCATTTTTAAAAACCCTTTTTAAAAACTTGCAAAGTTATTGTTTATGGATACATACATATGTAGCAAACATAAAAATATGTGTAGGCATGAGAGACAGCATATTTAGGGTGGTGGATACTTCTGGTAAGAGAGGGAATGGGATGGGAGAAGGTACACAGAGGTCTTCAATCTATCTGCAATATTCTATTTATTAAAAAATATCTGAAACAAATATGATAACACCAGAAGGTGAGCCATTGGTATTCATTATATTATTAACCATATATCTGTGATACTTAAAGTATTTCATAATAAAATTGGTGCTAAGAAATGGCTCTGCTGTTAAGAAGCTCTCAAAGGGGAATCACAAGTACAAACAAAACAATTTTCATAGTACATTAATAACACGGGTATGTATAAGGTGGGAAGGTGAACATAGAGGAAGGTAGAACTAACCATTTCAAGGAGTAAAACAAGACCTCATTAGGTGATTGCATTTGAGTTCATTCTCTGAAGGTATGTAGATGTTTACTCAGGAGAAAAATAAAAGGGGTATTTACTTGAGGCTGAGAAGACGAAGGTCAAGATACAAAAGAGTTTTGTGCCTTCAAAGAACAGCAAGAAAACTTGGCTTCATTAGAGCTTAGAACTGTCAAGGTAGAGGTGGGGTGCTAAGGCTGGTAAAACTGATTGGAATTGACTCAGGTCTGGCTTTGCAATCTAACCCAGGGCAGCAGTGTGTGTAGGGTAGGTGGAGTTGAGGAGTGGTGGAATGTAATAGGGAGAGATTTGACACATCAGGAAGCTCTTGTAATTGTCCAAGTGACAGGTGGTAAGAGCCTGAACTGTTATAATAGTAGTAAAGACATGGAAGAGGATGGTTGGGGCAGCGGCTGTCATGGGTAGAATCTATAGGATTTGATGACTGGTTGAATGAGTGAAGGAATGACCTAGGGCAAAGAACTAGAAATGAGGTTCCCATCTTGGACAACCTTGGCTAGTGGTGGCATTGATCTAGAAAGTAATATAGGAGAAGGAAAAGAAGCATGGTTTCCCTAACCTTGGGATTGAAAAGGTAGAAAGGCAAGATGATAATGACTTTGATTTTGAAAGTGCTGAATTTGAAAAATCTCAAGGCAGAATGTCTAGAAGGGAGATATGGGGTCGGGCAGCATGGAGATAATAACTGAGATAGATGACACAGGCAAGGGATATCCTGTAAAACAAGAAAACAAGATTGCAACATAAAGCTAAGAAGTTGGATCATCATGCTTTAGGCACACTAAGCTATTGCTCCCAGAGAATGGTCATGTATTAGCAGGAGAATCTAAAGACCTGTAATTCAACAGCAGTAAAGAGGACTAAACAATGGGATCATGCTCCAGGGTTTGGCATCTAGCCTTAGCACACTAGTGTAGTAATAAAGGCACCAACTTTGTAGTTAAACAGACCTGTATTCAATGCGTTCAATGCATTTGAATTTTCATTCCTCACTTACTAGGTAAAAATTTGGGCAAGTCCCCAAATTTCTCTGAGCTTCATTTCTTCATCTAGAAATGGGAATGATAATACCTGCCCCAGAGGATTATGGTGAGGATAAAGTATAATAATGTTGGTTGGTAAAAGTAAATGTATAGACAAATATAGAATACTGTATTAACTGCAATGATGGGTAAATCACTTTTAATTCTGGTATAAAAGTTAAAAGACAAAGGTATTAAAAATAACTACAACTAAAAAAATATGTCAAATGATGCACAATATAAATAGATGTAAATTGTGGCAACAATAACAAAAAGTATATGTTGGGGGAGAAGTTAAAGTGGAGTTTTTGTATGCAGTTGAACTTAAGTTGTTATCAGCTTAGACTATTATAACTATAAAATATTTTATGTAAACCCCAAAGTAACCACACACACGCACACACAACCTACAGAAGTTACACAAAAGGAAAAGAGAAAGGAATCAATGCATATCAATACAAAAAAAATCAACAAAACACAAAGGAACACAGCAAGAATGGAAAAGACAGACAAAAGAACTACAACACTAGAAAATAACAAATGGCAATAGTAAATCCTACCCTATCAGTAATTACTTTAAAGGTAAATAGATTAAACTCTCCAATCCAAACGTAGACATAGGCCAAATGGATAAAAACAACAACAACAACAACACCCAATTATATGTTCTCTACAAGAAACTCACTTTAGATTTAAGAACACACATATGCTGAAAGTGAAGGGATAGAAAAAGATATTCCATGCAAATGGAAGCAGAAAAATAAGCTGCGGTACCAATATTTACATCAGGTAAAATAGACTTCAAAACAAAGACTGTAACAAGAGACAAAGAATAGCATTACATAATGGTAAAGGGATCAATTCAATAAGAGTTGGTTTTTCTAAAAGATAAAATTGACAAACCCCTTAGCTAGACTAAAAAAAAAGAAAACTAAAAAAATAAAATCAGAAATGGAAGAGAAGATTTTAGAATTGATGCCACAAAAATAAAAAGGATCATAAAAGACTGCTAAGAACAATTATATACCAATAAATTGAGTAAGTAGAATGGATAAATTCCTAGGAACATACAACCTACCAAGACTAAATTATGAAGAAATAGAAGTGTGAACAGAGCTATAACTAGTATGGAGATCAAATTGGTATTCAGAAATTTGCCAACAAAGGAAAGCCCAGTGGCTTCTTTGGTGAATTCTACTAAACATTTCAAGAATTAATGCCAATCCATCTCAAACTCTTCCAAAAAATTTAAGATGGAGGAATAATTATAAATTCATTTTATGAGACCAGCATTACCCTAATACCAAAGGGAAAGACTCCACAAGTAAAGAAAATGACAAGCCAATATCCTTGATGAATATAGATACAAAAATCCTCAATAAAATACTAGCAAATGGAACCCAACAGTACATTCAAAGGTTTATACACCACGACCAAATGGGATTTATTCCTGGGATACAAGGATGGTTCAACATGAAAATCAATTAATGTGATGCACAGAATTAACAGAAGAAAGGGTAAAAATTATATGATAATCTCCATAGATGCATAAAAAGAATTTGACAAAATTTAACATCCTTTCATAATTATAAACTCAACAAACTAGGAATAGCATAGAAGTATCTTAATATAGTAAAAGCCATATACATAAAGCTCACAGCTAGTATTTATACTCAATGGTAAAAAACTGGAGGCTTTTCCTCTAAGATTAGGAACAAGGGAAGGTTGCTCACTCTCACCACTCTTATTAGAAATAGTTCTGGAAGTCCTAGCCTAAGTAATTTAGGAAAGAAAATGAAATGAAAGGTATCCAAAATGGAAAGGAAGAAGTAAAATTGTGACTTTTTTTCAGATGATATGATATTTTATTTAGAAGATCCTAAAGACTGCATAAAAATACTGTTAAAATAATAAATGAATTCAATAAAATTGCAGGATACAAGATCAACATGCAGAAATCAGTGGCATTTCTATACACTAAGAGTGAACTATCTGAAAAGGAAATTAAGAAAACAATGCCATTAATAATGATACAAAAAGCAACATATTTACGAATAAACTTAACTAAGGAGATGAAAAGGCTTATCCTGAAAACCATAAAACATTGATGAAAGAAATTAAAGACACAAACAAATGGAAAGACAGCTTTCATTCATCGATTGGAAGAATTAACTTTAAAATGTCCACACTACTCAAGTGATTGACAGATTCACTACAATCCCTATTAAAATCCTAATGGCACTTTTTTTTTACAGATAGAAAAAACAATTCTAAAACTCATAGAGAACCACAAAAGACTCTGAATAGTCAAAGCGATCTTGAGAAGGAAGAACAAAACTGGAGGCATCACACTTTCTGATTTCAAAATATATTACAGAGTTAGCAGAATCAAAACAGTGTGGTACTGGTATACAGACATACATATAGAACAATAGAGCAGAATAGGGGATCCAGAAAGAGGTCCATGATCAACTGATCTTTGACAAGGGAGTCAAGAATATATAATGAGGAAAGGGTAATCTTTCCAACAAATGTTATTGGGAAAACTGGATAAACGCTTGCAAAAGAATCAACTCAAGAATGGATTAAAGACTTACATGAAGACCTAAAACTGTAAAACTCCTAGAAGAAAACACAGGGGAAAAGCTTCATGACATTGGTCTTGCTATTGATTTTATGAATATGATACCAAAGTCACAGGCAACAAGAACAAAAATAAATAAATGAGACTATATGAAACTAAAAAGATTCTGCACAGGAAAGGAACCAATCAACAGTATGATAAGGCAACCTACAGAATGGGAGAAATTATTTGAAAACCGTGTATCTGACAAGAAGTTAATCTCTAAAATATGCCAGGAACTCTTACAACTCAATTAAAAAATCTAATAGCCTAATTTAAAAATGGCTTGAGGACTTGGGACAGGCATTTCTCCAAAGAAGATATACAAATGGCCAACGGGTATGTGAAAAGTGTTTAACATTACTAATCATCAAGGAAATGCAAATCAATGCCACAATGAGATATTACTGCCCACCTGTTAAGGTGGCTATTATTTAAAGTCAAAAAACAAAACCAAAAAGTGTTGGTGAGGATGTGGAGAAATTGGAACCCTTGCACACTGTTGATGGGAATGCAAAATGATGCAGTCACTATAAAAAACAGTATAGAGATTCCTCAAAAAATTAAAAATAGAACTGCCATATAATCCATCAATCCTTTCTGGGTATTTATCCAAAAGAATTGAAATTAGGATCTCAAAGAGGTATTAGCACTCCATGTTCATTGCAGCACTATTCACAGTATCAAGATATGGAAACAATTTAAATATCCATTGCAGTTGAATGGATAAAGAAAATGTATTATATACATGAACAATGGAATACTATTTAGCCTTAAAAAAAAGAAGGAAATTTTGCAATATGCAACAACATGGATAAACCTTGAGGACCTGATGCTAGGTGAAATCAGCCAGTCACAGAAAGACACACACTGAATGGTTCCACTTATATGAGGTATCTAAAATATCCAAATTCATAGAATTAAAGGGTAGTATGGTGGAGAAGGAGAAAATGTGAATTCCTAATCAACAGGCATACAGTTTCATTTAAGCAAAATGGGTGCATTCTAGAGATCTCCTGTATAGCATTGTACCTATAGTCAGCAGTACTGTTGACTTAAAAATTACCTAAAAATTTAAGAGACTGGATCTCATGTTAAGTGTTCTTACCACAGTAAAATAAAAAAAAAAATTAAAGTATAATGTTGATAAAGTATTTAGTAAACATTAAGGACTAACTAAATATTAGTTCCTTGTCCTTCCCTTTGTCCTTGCTAATGCCAAGACTTGCCTGAGAACATTTTGCTTTTTCTTCAAGATAAGCAACAAACTCCTAACCACAGAAGCTCTAGATTCCTTGAAAGCAGAGACCATATCTTATACTTTGATCAATCAAGTATATATTGGACATATACTATTTGCTTAGCAAGCTGTAAATTACCAACAACATGTAGCACAATGCTAGTACATATTAGGTGCCCGATAAATAAATAAATGCCTCCTGAATTGACCTTTTTCTGCAGCATAACCAATAAAAGTAAGCATAAAATGTTTTATAATTTAGGCTGACACATATTCACTTGGTAACGACCTTGTTAAGCCTAACAACATCCATAGGCAATAAGCATATCATTTTATAAGGAAAGGGAAATACAATAGTTATTTGCTCAAGTTCACAGGAAAAAAAAGTTATTTCAGAACCAAAAATAGACAGCAGTTAATCTGTCAGCAAATATGGGGAAAGCTCCCAGTGGTATTTCAGTTATAGGCCCAGTGAGGTGTGAACAGACTGTCCCTTAGAATTTCTAATGCAAAAGAACAAACATAAAAATAGAAGACTGCCTTTCATGTAGTTAATCCCAAATTATCTAGTAATATTCTAAGCAACAACCAGAGCAGAGGACCTGGGGTCAAGGAGGATTTGACTTAGAGGGAACCTGTTTGGGTTCAAGGCAATGGACTATACAAATTATGGAAAGGGACCACATCTTTGGAGTCCTTTCTTGTGACCTGTGTTGAAAAAATAAGTTGATAGCATTGTCATCACAGAAAGGAGATCTTGTTTAATTTTTATCTTTGTGACTTTCTACTTAGATTGATTGTGGGAAAAGCATGATTTAGGCCAGAGTCTAAGGTAGGCCAAGACTTCCCATCTCAGGTATTAATGCTTTGCAGTAAGTACTCAGAAGTGAGGTTGGTGGGTTGCTGAAAAGCACCAGTGTCATAATGGCTAATTGGGATATGAGGGAGGGATGGGAAGATAGCAGAGTAAAAAAGAAGAGGTGGCCAAATGGAGCAGAGTTTGAGACAGGGATGTCTGTGGTATGCTCAAGTTAAGACAAGAATAAGTAAAGTTAGAGACTCCTTTCTGAAGTGGATGGACTAGGAAGGGTAGAGTCCCATCTCTCTCTGGGCTACCACATTCTCATTTGTAAAATGTATATGTTGTTACAGAGGATATTCTACTTCAGAAAATCTGTTGCTCTGAGATATGGAAGTTGGGGTGGAGGGATGGCAGGAAAGGCAATTATATAATTAGTTAGCAGAGGTCAAAACCTGAGAAGTCAGGAGGTTAGTTAGAGGCAACAAGAGGGATTTCTCCTAGGAAGCAGAATACAGAAGTAATCTTTTTGTTGTGGGTTGAATTGTATCCCCTGAAATGATATGTCTAAATCCTTACCCCTGGTACCTATAAATGTGACCTCATTTGGAAGTAGGGTCTTTGCAGATGTAATCAAGTTAAGATGAGTTCCTAATGGATTAGAGGAGAAGGCCATGGAGGCAGAGATTGGAACTATGTAGCTATAACCCAAGGAACAAAGGAACACCAAGGAATGCCTACAGTCACCAGAAGCTAGGAAAAGGCAAAGAAAGATTCTTCTATAGAACCTTCAGAAGAAGCATGGAACTTCCAGTGCCTTGATTTTGGACTTCTAGACTCCCTAACTGTGAGATAATCAATTTCTGTGTGCTCTTCTGTGTGCCTAGAGCACACAAATGCCTATGCCTCAAATTATTTCTTATCTTACTAGTATAATAGGTAGGTATGGTGTTGGCCAAGTAGAAGAGTAAGCATTAAAACAAATAATAGACTTTTTGAGTTTAGGGAAACCACTGAGTTAGTGGCTGCATTTTAGAATCACTGAGATTTTAACAAACACCAATATCTAGGTCCCACCTGCAGAGATAAGACTGTGGTACAGCCCAGGTATTGGTATTTTTTTTTTTTTTTTTTTTTTAGAGAGAGAAAAAGAGCACATGTGGTGGGTGAGGGGCAGAGGAAGGGAGAAAGAATCTCAAGCAGGTTTCATACTCAGCGCAGAGCTGAGATTATGACCTGAGCCAAAATCAAGTCAGATGCTCAACTGACTGAGCTACCCAGAACCCTAAGGTATTGGTATTTTGAAAAAGATCTCCAGTGTTATCAAGTTGAAAATGTGTACTCTGTGATGACCTGGGTGATAAGAAATGGGTCTATGATGGATCCATCCAACTTCTTGCCAGGTCATAGAGAAGAAAAATTTATTAATTTATTAGATGGATGATTATACCTGATTCCTGACTGTCAGAATTCTGTCAGAATTACACCTGTGTCTTAGACCTAACATCCAGCTTTGCCCCAAACTCTTCCTCTTTCTTCATCCCCCATACCCAGTCACCAAATCTTCCTGATTTCTGTCTTTAAGTGTTTCTCAAATGAATCCCCTCCTCTCCATTCTTTTGGCCATTCTCTCACCACTTTCTGCCTGGATTTCTACATAGCAGCCTAATTCAACCTCCTGCCTATAGCCTCCCCCATTTTCAATTCATTCTCCAATTGCCACCAAAAGAATCCTTTGGAAGTATAAAAGTGTGACTCTCCTGTTTAAACTCCTTTAATGACTGCCTTTTGCCTACAGAGTCACTTCTGAGTTAGTTACATGGCAAACAGGACTCTCCACAATCTGGCCCTTGCCTCCTTCTCTCCATTTTTCTCTTTTGCCATGTGACCCTTACACTTTATTCTGTATCCATAGATCACTGTGCTATTTCAGGCCTCAATCTTTTCATATATTGTTATTGCCTTTGCCCAGCAAGTCCCTCCCTAAACCTACCCTTTGGCTACCTGGAATACTTATATTCCTTATCCAGACATCTACTCCCACTTACGTCTTCTCTTGTATCATCTCTATGCTTTATTTTTAAAAAATTTTTATTTAAATTCAATTAGCTAACATATAGTACATCATTAGTTTCAGATATAGTGTTCAATAATTTATCAGTTGCATATAACACCCAGTGCTCATCACATCACATGCCCTCCTTAATGCCCATCACCCAATCCCCATCCCCCCACCCGACTCCCCTCCAGCAACCTTCAATTTGTTTCCTATAGTTAGGAGTCTCTCATGGTTTTTCTCCCTCTCTGATGACTTCCCCTTCACTTTTCCCTCCCTTACCTTATGATCATCTGCACTGTTTCTTATATTCCACATATGAGTGAAACCATATGATAATTTTCTTTCTTTGATTGACTTATTTTGCTCAGCATAATACCCTCCAGTTCCATCCACATCGATGTAAATTGTAAATATTCATCCTTTCTGATGGCTGAGTAATATTCCATTTTATATATATATATATATATAAATACAAATACATATATATTGACATATATGTATTTCCTTTTATTTGAAGCCCTTACCACAATTCTATATTTACATTTATAAATTATTTTTGTTTAATAGATATGTTCCTGATATATCAGGGCAGGGATTCATGTCTGGTTTTGCTCATTTGTATATCTGTAGTATTTAATATGTTACCTGGTATACATTAAGTACTCCATATCAATTTGTCATATGACCATATGAATGAATAGTCCAGTTCTTTAAACACTGCCTCTGGATTGATTACAAAATGAACATGCCCCTGATCTTATAGGATCTTAGGGACCTAAACCTGATTCAGGAATCCCCTGGAATCTTTTCTCCATCCTCTGCCTAGTTCATGCTACTCACTTTGTCCTAGACAGTCAAGCTTATGAGAGGACATGAAACTGTTGATTCTGAAAGCTTGAGATACATCACAAGATCTTAAAGTGAAATCAGGCAAGTTAGAGTGAGCAGCATATTAAATACCCACTAAATAAACTCTCAAACTGGTGATTTTAAACATAGAATGGTCCATGCCAGGCTTCTAATATGATCTCGGTTTCCAAGAGTTTTTTTTTTTTTTTTTCCAGTTTATTGTTCTACAAAGATGAAGTGATGGGAAAAGAATTCATAAAAATATTGAAAGTGAGTTGAATTCAGGGTTAAGACTGCTCATGCTACAGTGTTAGAACTCTACACTGTTACCAACAGGAAGCATTGCAGATCATGGTGAAGGAATAAGGCAGAGACACAGTTTCTTCAGGTCTTCAAATGCAGCAGGCTTTAGACTAAAAAAAGGCATAATTCTTCTTATACTGAGGAATGTTGTCATGGTGAAGAAGTAGAACAGGAACTGTTTGCATTAGTCAATGAAATCCAGAACTTGCTGGAGCACATTAGATTTTAAGTCAGAGGAGGATAAGGATCTTGTGAGATCTCACTGGATGCCCAGCAGGCTGATGTTGTGTTGCAGAAATGGAGTTCTGCACGGCCAAGTAAACACTTCTCTAGCCTGCCTTGTAACTTGCGCTACTGGAAGCTGGCCCAAACCATGCAGACATACATGATGTGCTGGGCCAAGTCTTGTGAGTAAATCAAGATAATATCAAAGGGATCCTTTATAAACTGTTGGAGCAAGGCATTCTACTCATAATGACTATACTGAGTCCGAAGGTAGCTTTGCTTTTCACTCTACTCTAGATTCAAACTAGTTTGTGTGCCTCTCAGAGATCATTTGGTATAGACAATTATTGGTCTTACAATTGGAGAGCATTAGATAATGATGGGGATGAGAATCAGTAATCTTTCATAACCCCATTTGTTCACTTTTATATTACATAAGAAGAATCGGAACCCAAGGAGCAAAGAGAGAAGGGGAAATGAGGCTTCACTGCAGGTATGACCCAGTGAACTTTAGGAGTTGCTTTGTATCTGGCTCTTTTGTCTTCAGGCTAACTATTGTTAGATATTTACCCTGTTTTAAGATACTGTGCTAAGCTCCTTGTATACATTACCTCATTTAGTCCTCACAACATATCTCTGAGGAATACATGGCTAGTAGCTCCTTTATACACATGAGGAAACTTTGGAATTTGCTAGTCTGCAGAGTCAATTCCATAGGCAATATACGAGATCTGCTAGGATCCATATCAATCTCAGTGCAATGGTTGTGATGGAAACATGACCTAGAATTCACAGGGCAGCTAAAATAAAGCCCAGATCAGCTTTTGCCTAAATAGTTCAGTTTGCCTATAGTAGCCCAGGGGGATCGTAAGTAATGCTAACAAAGTGTACAGACATAAAAGTCAATTCTGGGAATACTATGTCCTGGGATCCAAATTACCAAGGTAGGTTTCAAATCCAAGGAAATCTGAGAAGAAAAGGAATTAGTGATAAATTCTATCTTGTTAGTTCCTGATGATCATGGTTGGATTCTGATCTTAAAAGGCTAACCAGATGAGAATGATTTCTTTTTTTTCTTTTTATTATTTTTCATTATTTTTTTTCATTTTCTAAATGTTTATTAGGGAATGATTTTTGTGATAAATCAGAGATCTAGGAATGAAGGCATAATCCAGGTCAACATAGTCAAAATATAGTCTTTGGACCCTGAATCAGAGTTTCCCCACATAAGATCTTCCAAGTCAAAATCTCTGAAAATATCTTATGGAAATGTGGATAGGATAAAAGATAAGAGATGTGTTCATTCCTATTAATATTCAAAATCCTTAAAAGCATCCAATCAACTCCATGCCAATTTAGAAAAAAAAAAGGCCAAGGGCATATTTTTGAAGCTATTCTATGGTTATGGGCATTGTGAATAAATATGCTTGTGGGGATACACATCATTTGTCTACTTTGTAAAGCCTATAGTTCTGAAGTGACTGTCTGCCATTGCATTTTGTCCTTTACTCAAAGTATGAACTGAATAATTAATGAATGAAGCTAATATAGAGAGCTGGTATGAAGTGGTTAAAAGAGGGGAATTGGATCAGTGGAATTGTTGAGCCCGTTAAATCTCAAAGACTTCTGAAGGTTACAACTCGTTTTGAATCTCTGTTTTAGAAGACTTCAAATTCAGAGAGTGTAAGAAACATGCATTTGGAAGAAGCTGGTTTTTACCTTAAGATTGAAGTTCTATTTCTTTTATGCTCAAATTGTACCAGGAATAACTTCAGGATTTTTAAGCGAACTATAATTTGCTTTAGTGGCTCTCTAGTCAGTATTTCTTTTGAATTGTTTAGACCCCTGGCTAGAAGGAGTCATTCTGCATCTCAGGCATTGACAAAAAAAGTCAGAAATGTCAGCTAAAGACATGGGTTTGTCTCTGCAGAATCAAAACCTGCTTGTGTATATTCAAATGGACTGATTTGGAAGCAGGAATTAAATTTCAGAACCATATAAACAATTAAGAAAAGCTTAAAGATATTATCAGCCTGGAGTTCATCTAAAAGACATGATAAACTCCTTTTGGACATCACATCTTTTAGAAGGGGCACTGGATAAAAATATAAAGTCGGTATTTCAGTGGTGGTATTGAGTAAAACAAATTTTTTTCTCATTTTTGTGACTTACAGTTTAGAACACTGGTTCTCAAACTGTTTTCCTTTGAAACATGCTGAACTTAGATTTTTCTGTTGCTAAAATGAAGCAACAGGGATCTTTTCAGTCTGAATAAAAAAGTTACTCATTTTTTCTTATTTATTTATTAATACTGTTTATCTGCTCATGAATACTAAAGTGAAGGAATAAATGAACACATTGACAGATGAATTAATAAAGAAAATGTGATATATATACATATGTGTATATACAGTTATGCTAATGAAAGTGGTCAGAGAAAAATACTGTATATCACTTATATGTTAAATCTAAAAAAGCCAAACTCCTAGAAACAGGGAGTAGAATGGTGGTTGTGAGGTGCTAGGATGTGGAGGAAATAGGGAGATGTTGATCAAATGCTGCAAACCTTTAATTATAAAATGAGTAAATTCTGGAGATCTAATGTATAGCATGGTGACTATAGTTAACCATGCTGTATTATATACTTGAAGGTTGCTAAGACTGTAGATCTTGAATCTTTTCATCTCACACACACGCGCACACACACACACAGAAGTAATTATGTGAGGTGTTGGAGGTGTTAACTAACATTATTGTGGTAATCATTTTGCAATATATAAGTGTATCCAATCATCACCTTGTACACCTTAAACTTACAAAATGGTATATGCCACTTATATCTCAATAAAGCTGGGGGGAAAAGAAATGAAAAAGTCACAAAACATTAAAAATAAAAAGCCCCAGAAACAGCTAATCCTTGTCTGCCAGCTTGGCTTCTTTGAGAAGTGAGGTCATGGTGTGTTATATCACCTACGTAAATTGTTGTCATGTTGTATGATAGGAAAAAGTGCTCATATGATAGAAATATCTCCAGAAGTGTGTAAGAAAACCCCCCAAAGAGCACTGGCACTACAGGAACACTACCCACACAAAAAATTTGAAAATTATAAATTTTGTTATGCACATGTCCTCTGACCCGGTTTTCCACTTTCAAGTATCAATTATATCTACTGCACAAAAGAATTTAAATGTGTACATGGTGGTTCTTATAGCATTGTAATACTGAAAACTTGGAAGCAACTCAAACAGAATTTTTTGATAAATTTATTTTGATAAATAAAAGGCAGCTAAATAATAATCCATTATATGATCTCATAGTATGCATATTATATGGGAGGGGGAGAAATGGGGCCTTAGAAAAAAGTCAGGAATGATACACACCAGACTTAATAGAGATTGCCTCTAAGTGGGACAGTGAGGTTGAAAGGGTGAAGAAGAACTTGAACTTTTTAAACTGTATATTTCTGTATTACTTAAATATACCCAAGAATCTTTTGTGCACCTGAAAAACAATTTTCAAAAGAGAAATTATGTGCTGAAAGAAAACCACATGCAAAATTTCTTTCCTTTAGAATTTAGCACCAGAAAAACTTTGCCTTCAAAAAAAGAATTTGTGTACATGCTTCTTCATTCTGATGCTTCCCTTTAAATTCTGCCTGTCAGGAAACTCAGAATCAAAATCCATCCTCAGCCAGAACAGCCATACTAGTTTGTGAAGTTAGCATATTTACTATCACCTCTTTCCATGGATCCCATTTCTAATTCCTGGGTTTATTTTATCAAACTTATTATGTGATCTTGGTTATAAGCCACTTCAATATGTTTTAAGAAAGAAATGAGGAAGATATAAATAAATAACCTAATAATTATTTTCATTGAATTTGAAAGTCATTTCATGTTTCACAATTTCTGTTAGTGATAGTTTACTTGTACCCAAATGTAACTCAATTTTAGACATTCTTATTCTATAGCATGTAACTCACACCTTAAGAAAATAATCAGAGGGTTCCAGAACTTGTGGAAAAATATATACGGTATTTCTCTTTTTCCCCTTGTACTGTTTGAGGTAGTTGTTTAGATCTAGTGAGCCATCCAAGTTAATTATACCCAAAGGAAGTCCATAGACCTCAGGGATTTGATAGCAATGTATCTATTTATTGAAGTCCTCTGTGGATGAAGCAGAATAATCCTTAAAGAATATTCAGTGGAAAGGCCCTGGTGCAGATTTATACAAGAAAATGAAAATAGAGTTTACTTTTAACTAGTAAGACTTTTAAACTGCACATTCTTTAGAATACTGATAATCATGAATATAAGCACACCTTCCTACACCCATTGCCACCCAGCCACACATACTCTTGCACAGTATCCTGTTTCACAAGACTCAAGGTTGGCTCTATCCTTGGTTTAAAGAAAAAAATGTAGATCATTTTGGGTACTTTTTAGTGTGTTCTTTATTTTGAGTGTCTTTTGAAACACATCCTGCTGTGTTCCAGAAATAAACTGGCAGCTCCCTCTCTTGCCCTGTTGAAACTGCTCACCCTTCAGTTCCCCATGCAAACAAAGCTATTAGAAAAGTGTTTTGGACAAGTCCTTGCCCAACTAGAGGCTTCACTGTGCTCTGGGATCATTGACATGATTTTTTAATTAACATTAATTCTGCTTAGCTTTAACTATGAAAGAAATGGGGTTTCTTCAAACACCAATTAACAAAGCAAACCCCAATAAAGGAAAAATACTCTCTCCCCACCTCCAGCCTCTAACAGGAAATTCCCCCTGTTGAGTTTTCCCCAAGGTCTCTATAAAGCTTTTCTGATGAACTTGCTAGAGCCTTAATGAGAATGAATCAGCACAGATTTTCCATCATATAAACAGAAATATTTAATTTCATGAAAGGGGACTCTGCCTAGCCCACCACATAATATCTTCAGTTTTTCCTCCTTCCTGCTAATTTATTTCTCATAGTATTTTCACTACAATAATTTTTTCAGGGTTTCCCAAACCTGAGGACTATACCTACACATCATAGATGAAACAAAAAGACTTAAAAGCCTTTCCTTCATTGCTGACTCCATTTTCTTACTTGAAGCAGAAGGAAAATATTTGTCCTCTTTGTGTTTGCTTAGAATAAATTTTCCTGCATGGGCCACTCCCAGGACCCAGAGGGATAATTCTACTTCCAGACATGCCCAGGGGGCAGAGCAACATATCCAAAGATCCCACTAGGACAGTGTTTCTCACACCACGTTCAGAAAGAAACACAAGATGTTATTCTGTGTACTACCCAGAAAGGGTTCTGTGGTCAAATAAATTTGTGAAATGCTGGAAACGATGTTTTTTTTAGAGATTCACAAAACATACTGGCATGTTAAAAGCTCTAAAAGAGCTTTAATTAAAAAGAAAACCTAAGTAACTTTGCTTAACCCTATTTATTTTGCCAACTAATTTGACCACAGCACCTTTCTTCATAGAATATTAGCATTCTATAAATCACAAAAAAGTGGGAAGGAAATGAATACTTACTAAGCACCAACTACATGTATTGATTATTTGAATTAATCCTCCTAACCCAATGAGATAAATATTATTAAACCCATTTTTATAGGTTAGACATACACATACACACACACACACACATACTATAGCAAATTATAAAGCTAACCGTCTACTCTAGGTAAGTCTGATTCGGAGACCTGCATTCTTTCTACTCTATTACATTTACTGTTTAATCCCCAAACTACCTTTTTTGTGGTGACCAAACTTCAACTTACCTCTTGCCCTGTATTAGCAGATTGGTTTCATCTATGTGGAAGTCTCCATGATGATAGATGCTGAGCCTGTTGTGTTTATATGTGTCTCTCTCGTACTCAGCACAGCACCCTCAACAGCTATTGGACAAAAGAATGAATGTGGTATCAAGAACAAGTGAAACTAGAGAACTTTCCAGGGACAGTAACCCACATGGGTGAGGAGACTTGAAACTACATCACATGAGGAAAAGTTAAAAATTATAACTGCTAATCTGAGTTGGAGAAGTCTCTGAGGAGGGTAGCATGACATGATGAAGTCTTTGAATATTTGAAAGATGAGACTGTCATGTGAAAATTGGATTACTTAGACATTAGGTGGGGTGAATTTATGACCTTCCAGATTCCATTTAGGCCTGAAGTTCTATGAGCTTTTGGGCTGTTTAAGATGCATAAAAGGATGGTGTAGTTCACAGCCATTGGTGACCAATTATCTTCTTGCATGCTCACCTGTGGAATCATATAGCTTAGAATTCCTGTACTAGTCAGGGTTTTCCAGTGAATCAGAACCAATATCAGATATATATATATATATATATATATACACACTCTACGGGAAATGGCTTACACAATTACAGAGACTGCGGTATGCCACAATATGCCATTTACAAGCTGGAGACCAAGGAAAGCTGGCGGTGTAATTAAATTGGGAGTCGGAAGGCCTGAGAACCAGGGGCACTGATAGTGTAACTCCTAATCCAAAACCAAAGGACTGAGAAAGAAGGGAATGGGCAGCACTGGTATAAAATTCCAGAGTCTGTAGGCCCAAGAATCAGGAGCTCTGATGTCCAAGGACAAGAGAAGATAGACATCCCAACCCAAAGAGGGAGAAAATTTGCTCCTCTTCTGCCTTTTTGTTCTATTTGGGCCCCCAGCAGATTAAATGGTGAGGGTGGATCTTCTTTATTCAGTCTAGTTAAAATACTAATCTCTTCTAGAAACACCCTTACAGACACATCCAGAAATAGTGTTTTACTAGCTCCCTAGGCATCCCTTATAGCCCAGTCACATTGACGCATAAAATTAACCATCACAATTCTCCTATAGGGTGTCCTTACAGCTTGCAAATGTAGCCAAGGAAAAGTAATTTAAAGGCTACCAACACAACGTTTCAGTCCTACAAAAAGAACCTCAATGGTTTGATGATGGAAAAAACAAATCTTTTCTGTACCATAATTTGTCCTAGGAGGAAATTTGGCATAATACAGTAACATCTCTATTTTATTTTATTGGAATCTATCCAATGACCTTTATTTATAAGAAATGCTGGAAAACCGGGCGTGCTCTGTGTGCCGGACCCTCGGCTTGTGCAGTCCGGGGCTGCGGGAGCCGAGACGCATGCCCGTCGGGTAGCAGCCATGAGCACCCCAGCCGTGCCCCAGGACCTGGAGCTGCCCCCGAGCCAGAGGGCTCAGCCCGCGTTCAGAGAACAAAGAAGACAAAAACTCAAGGAACATATGTTAAAAAGAAAAACTTTTTTTGCATACAAACAGGAAAATCACATACCCAGCAGAGACCAGAAAGTGATGAACTCTGAGGGCCAAGTCCACGAAGAGACAAAAGTTCTGAAATTTAAAACAAAAATGGCTGGTAAAGAAAATGTCAGTAGACCTCCTGGGAACAAAAATCATGTAACAATGGGAAAAAATTGTATTCCTTTAAGACCTTCTAATGAATTAACCAGTTCAACAATAGCAGTTGACACACATAATTTTGAGGATAATAATCAAATGGGACAGTCCATACCAATTAAAGATGACCCTCAAAGTCAACACATGACATTAAGCCAAGTGTTTCATCTTAAAAACAACAAAAAAAAGAAACAAATATCCATAGAAAAACCAAAGCAAGATGCTAACATGTCCAAGAAGCTTGTGCTCGGGTCTTACCGTGGCCAAATTGTTCAGTCTAAGATTAATTCATTTAGAAAGCCCCTCCCAGTCAGAGATGAGAGTTCTGCAACAACGAGGAAGCCTTCAGCTGCTGTCCCTAAAGACCCAGAGCCTCCACCCACAGACACTCGCAGTACAACAGTGAGAAGCGATAGAGCCCCAAACGTGGTGACCACCACGAAACTTGGGAGCACTGCAGCTCAGGACAGACAGCTGGTGCGGCCTCCTATCAGAAGTCACCGCGACAGTGCTCAGGACGCTGTGAAACTGGGCATCGGGCGAGCCACTGCCAATGTTACAATCCGGAAGGGGCCTCGGGAGAAAGAATTACTGCAACCAAATACGGTTTCATCTAGTGCCAAAGCCAATTCTCAGGCTGTAGAGAGAAAGAAGACACTGTCAAGAAGCCTGACCTCTGAAACTATAGCCAGGCCTGCTTCGTCTTCTAACACCAAACTGGTACAGAAATCAAAAAGCATTGACCCTCGCAGACACACTATAGCAAAAGCAACTCTTGATAGATCGGCTCAGCCCAAAGAAACTGAAGAAGAGAGAAAAGTCCGTCTGGGTGAGTGGAAAGCTGGTAAAAGAAAAGTGCTGAAAAGGCCTCCTAGCTCAGTGGTTACCCAGCCTGAGCCTGAAGGGCAAAACGAAAACTCAGTTGGGTCCTTTTGGACGACCATGGTAGAAGAAGATGAACAAAGATTATTTACTGAAAAAGTAAACAAGACATTTTCGGAATGCCTAAACCTGATTAATGAGGGGTGCCCAAAAGAAGAAATATTGGTCATACTGAATGACCTGATTAAAAATATTCCAGATGCCAAAAAACTTGTTAAATATTGGATATGCCTTGCACGTATTGAACCACTCACAAGTCCTATTGAAAATATTATCACAGTCTATGAGAAAGCTATTCTGGCAGGGGCTCAGCCTATTGAAGAGATGCGACATGCAATTGCAGATATTCTAACAATGAAGAGTCAAGAAAAAGTGAAATATGGAGAAAGTATTGAGGCTTGTGCAACTAAGGAATACATCCAAGAAGTCAACAGTGAAGATATAGGTGTTAATCTAGAGTCAGGAAGAGCAGAAATGGAAAAGAAACCTAGAAATGTGGTATTTCAAGATGGTGAAAAAGAAGAAGATGACAAAATAAAGGATCCAACCAATGATGTTAAAACCCCCAGTACAGAAACCAGGGGCAGTTGCTTAATTAAATATAATGTGTCTACTACACCATACCTACAAAGTGTAAAGAAGAAGATCCAGTTTGACAACACAGATACTACATTTAAAGAGCTAAAGTTTCTAACACCAGTTAGACGTTCTCGACGTATTCAAGAGAAGACTTCTAAATTGCCAGATATGTTAAAAGACCATTATCCATGCGTGTCATCACTGGAGCAGTTAACAGAGTTAGGAGGTGAAACTGATGCTTTTGTATGCCGTCCGAATGCAGCACTATGCCCCATGTACTCAGAGCCTGGAACAGCACAAGAGAAATAAAGTGATGATAAGGAACGGGGCTCCTGTTTTTCCTGGGGGCTTTTGTTTGCTTTTGTATCTTTGTATGTCTCCTAGGAGTTGGCCAAGTACCTAAGTATTCATGGCAGTGCGCTCTTCTACTGATGTTCACATTATAGCAGGAATTGCCTTCTGTGCAGCAGAAAGCTAATCCTACCTTGTCAATCTCAGCAGAGGGAGTTCCTAAGAAAGGTAAATTTTGTCAAGTAGTTTACTATGTTCCTTGAATATAAACAGGTTTGATCATAATGTTGGCTTGTTCACTTTTAATAGTCTTAAATTGTTAGTCATTAAATGTAAGTAATGCGGCAGACAGAATACTGACTTTTTTTGCCTTTCCTTAATTTTGGATCAGTAGGAAAGTCGATAATTGTGATGTGATGACCCCTTTCAAAAGTGAAGACATGGAAGATGTAGCTTGCTTTTCCACCCAATTCTTGTTACCCGGGCTGCTGTGGTCTCTTGTGCTTTGGCTCTTCACTATCACTTTCCATCAATGCTAGTGAGTCTGTGGTCTCTGTTGGCTTCTTTTTTATTGTAGCTGAGGTCACCACAAACAATGATTAACTAAATGCCCCATTTCTAAAAGGAAATACTTTGTAGTAAAAAAGAAAATGTGCCAAACGCAGTGGGTATTTGAAACTTTAAATCTGAGTTTCTTTCTTTAGTTCCTTTTGTAACTTGGCTGTCTAAAATGTTAAAACTTTAACTTTCCTCATTTCATTTGATATAGTTGTAGACTATTAGAATGGAATTAGAGAAGGGATATATAATGTCATTCTCATTTAGGTAGTATTTTTTAAATAACTAATATAAAATATAACTAATATAAAATATAATAAAAACTTTACTGTTAAGTCATGTCCCTTGAAACATGATAGTTATATAAACAGTTTCTTCTCCCCACACATTAAGTATCACCCCTAAAATTGTTTTATAAGTCTCCAAACTAATACCTAAATACATCCTCTACCAATTCTATAGTTTCAAAGATTCGATAGTTTTAAAACTGTGTGTAATATAAATGTGCTTGAAAATCACAGTCTTATGTTCACTCATTCCATTTGTATAATAGCACCTATCTTTGTTCTGTTGTCTTATGCTCTAGAGAGGAGTTTTATTCTTTTATAAACTGTGTTCCTAATATTTATAAATAAATATATCTGTATAACGAAAAAAAAAAAAAAGAAATGCTGGAAAACCTTATAGTTTGTGTCCTCTAAAACACCCATCATTCATGGTTCTAGTCTACAAAAGAGATATTACAAAGAACATATTAAGGCATAAAGAGAGTAAATAATGTCTGGAAGACTTCTTGTATGTTAATCAATTAGTTGCATTATTTATAAAAAATCTTCCAAAGAGCATAGGGAACCATATTGGATTTGGGTTGGGAAGAGTGATTAGAAAGTTAAATATGTAGAGGTAGACATGGAGACAGAGATATATTCTGACTCAGGAGAGAGTAGGAAAACATGAAGGAATTATATTAAATAAAAACACATTATATTTCTATGTCTGTATATAAAACCAGTAATATTTTATCAAAGAATTTGGAAAAACCACTGCAAATGATAAAGAGTAGCTCTGCATACTGTGCAAACCTGTTTAGGATTTTTCTAAACACCAGTGTGGAAATGTTAAAGTATTAACAAAATCGACTCCTATGCAAACTATTTTCTATCCTGGTATGAAACTAATACTGTAGTGCCTAATTGTTTGTTCTGGTTTTCCTCCTTGTTCCTAATCCAATTATTTAGGATTTTCGAAACAGTGTTTTAATGCCTTTGCTAGGGAAATCATTGGGAATTGCTCATATTTAAAGCTATTTGTGTTAATTTTCTTAGAAAATAAAATGGAATATGCTTTAGATCCCTTGGAAGTCATTTATTGAACAAAATATGCTGAGAACCAGCTACATGGAGGGCATTTGGGAGGCCCAGCAAGGTGTGAAATGTGAGTCTGTCTAGAAATGCTGATGTTCCAGAGAAAGAGAAAAATGTGGTAATAACAGGAATACAAAGTAGAACGTGGCAGTCACTGCAAGAGAAGGAGAGATGAAGTAGGGTGGCTTCCAGAGAATGGTATTTATTTACCAACATAGTACATGTGTCAAATCTGGAGTCAATAGACTATCCTGGTTTCACCTTCCATGATATCTTGCTCAATACAAAAAGTCTGACCAAATGTTTAGGATAAACATAAAGTCTAGAAACATCGATAATATTTTATTTTTTTTACAGATTAAAGACTTTTTAAATGATATTATGATTGTTTGCCTATGTTTTCACATTGTATGGATATTTTATAGATGCAAAAACAAAGCAAGTTTGTGTGTAATCCATCCAAAATTATATGGAATAAGTGAGTGTCTTGGAATCCTGGATAATTCCCATTGCTCAAAATGTGAATAACACTTAATTTGCTAATAATTAATAGGAATCAATTATAGAATGATTATGGAAGAAAACAGATACCTTAAAGCCTTAATAATATATAATTGGTAAGCATAGGTAAGAGAATAACCCTATTTTTATTTCTATTGCTGGATTCTTCTTGGTTTTCTAAATATGCCCATGAGAAAAAACTAGAGATAAATTACCTTAAAATGGATAGCATGTATACTGTTTAATTGCCAGGAACTAATAAGCATTTTGAATCAAGTAGGACTGAAGGTTCTTAAACTTCAGGTAGCTTAAACTTGTTATGTACCTTAAGTTAAGAAAAATTTTTCTTCAAAGGATAATTTTATGCTCAGAATTATTAAAAACATGTAGCATAGAATGACTCTACCTTTTCCTATCGTTATCTTTTCATTCTTCTTTTTTTCTAAGACATAAGGTGACATATCCAACTGCTTGTCCTTCATCAGACATTTCTGTGAGCAACAGAGCAGAAAGCTCTAATATCTATTCATTTGTAATGTGTCATTCTGAACATATTAAGAACAATTGACTTCACATGTCATAGGTAATTAGAAAAGTCACCTTTAGTTCCAGGTTTTTAAAGTACAGTACCATATATTTTAATAAATACATGTGTTGATGTCTTTCAACATGCCTGAAAATCTTTCCGTCTCTCACTTTTATGGTGGGCAAATTATCTCTGTGGTCATTTAATTTAAAAGATGAATGAAAACATAATTCCTCTTATTTTAATTCCTTAGCTGGGATTGTACAGTAGTATTTTACAATGTTTTTCCTTGTAAACGAGAGAATTTCTTTCTTTTCTGAGGTTCAGTAACTCAGAATATTCTATTCCTAGAAGTAATTTTTAGGCACTCATCTGAGAAAACAAGAGAGTTGAATAAGGTATAGGTGAAAAATGTAAAGTTGATAAGTCATGTTCACCCAGCAGGTGATAGTAGGCTCCTGAATGTTGTGCCTTTTAGGAAGGGCAGAGTTCAGGTGTGAATGGCCACCTTGGCTTTCTGCATTTATTAACAGCAGTTCATTTGACCTGCCTGCCAGTGCATTCTAGTGGGCTGAGCTAGAATCACCCAGATGTCCAGGCCTTCAGATATGTGTGGATCAAACTTCGGAACTGAATGATGCATTTACTGCCATTCAAGGACATGGGGGGCTTATTTAAGACTTTTACAGACTTGACACATTTATTAGCAGAAGATGGACATTTAGGGCAGCATTCATTTTTCCAGATAAGGTGTCTTCAACACAGGTAAACGTTCTAATACTTATCTGTTGGAATCTTGCCTCCAGGGGCATCTTTACACCAAGCAATCATCAAAGCATCTGTTAGGTTTCAGCCCCCTTGGACTGGACCTCTATACAGTACGAAACATGACTGATCATGGCTTGTTTCTTGAAGCATCTTTTTCCTCAGCTTCCTCGATGCCACTCTGTCCTAGTTTTCCTCCAACTTCCCTGGCCTCTCTTCTGAGACTTTCTCTAAACAGCCTTTAAAAGGATACCATGGAGGTGTGGTCAGCTACAAATGATAGACGAGGGAAAAAGTAGACAATATGCCTGTACTAGTTCATCCCAAATACATATTGGAGTTCCAATGCAATTGAGGTTTATTTCTTGCTAACTTAACAGTTCAGAGTGGGGATTCAGGACTGGCAGGCAGCTACCTCACCCTACCCATTGTCACCTGCTTGCACACAGCAGAAGAGGATAAAAATGCAAGTAGGAGTCATAGCCCAGGCATTTTGGTTCGTAATCTACTATCTGAAGCATAATCACACTTAACTGCAAAGGAGACTAGAGAATGTGTTCTAGAATGTGCCTAGGCAAAGAAGTAGGGGACAGGTTTTCAGAGACAGCCAGAAAACTCTACCTCAGTATATTACAATGGATTAATAAATTGAGTAGAAAAAAACACAACATAAAAATAACTAAAGGACATACACATAAATATTACCAAAGCAAAAATGCATATCACCAGGGAAGAGACATTCAAACTCAGTATTTATCAAGGAAATGCAACTTAAAATAATGATATATCATTGTCAGATGTTTTAAAAAGCAATAATACCAAGTGCTGGTGAGTATTCAGGGAAATAGAATTCTCATATGTCGTTGATGGAAGTGCAAATTACAGTAACTTTCAAGGAAAATAATCTGCAAATATATATTAAAATATAAATATATACTTTCTAATTACAATCCAGCTTTTGAGAAACTTTGCAGTGGATGCTGTGATGTACCCCCCCCTAAATCACCTTCCAGGACTGAAGGTTCATTCACCCAGCTGCCAGGAGTGTTGCTTCTTGATGACTCACAGCTGTGTCCCTTTTCAGGAATTTTCCCCCACAAAAGGATGCTGCCTTACCCTAGGCCATGTCCCTTCCCTTGGGGCAGCCACCTGTGCTGACTGGTCAACTTAGAGGGTATTAAGTCTGACCTCCTTACCTCAGTTGAGGATATCTTTCAAGGATTGGCTCAGTGAAAAAAAAATACACGATTTCCCACAAGAGTATCTGCAAAGGCCATTACATACCAGAATGACGTAAGTCAGATAAATTGTTTTATTGGAAAGTCAATAACTCACAGAGAAGGAGCTTTAGGAGACTAGTATTAGGTGAATAACTCTGTTTGGGTGGGGGTATTTATTTGTTTATTTTTTTATCTCATGGCACAAAGTTGACTTCCCTGTAACTGCGTTATGTATGTTGGAGGCTTCATCTAATTACAACAGAGTAAATTGCCACTCTTGCTTGAGTAAATTTTCCTTTACTACCGAGTTACAACTGGACGCAGACAACTTGTTTGTACTTCAACCTGGGTAGTTTATTTATTTATTTATTTATTTAAAGATTTTATTTATTTATTTGAGACAGAGAGAATGAGAGACAGAGAGCATGAGAGGGAGGAGGGTCAGAGGGAGAAGCAGACTCCCCACTGAGCAGGGAGCCCGATGCGGGACTCGATCCCGGGACTCCAGGATCATGACCTGAGCCGAAGGCAGTCACTTAACCAACTGAGCCACCCAGGCGCCCCTAACCTGGGTAGTTTATATCCCTGTGTTTTACTTTCGTGTGCCTTATATAGTGGTTGTGATGGTTAATTCTGTGTCAACTTGACTGCACCATGGGGTGCCCAGATAAAACATTATTTCCAGGTGTGTCTGTGAGAGTGTTTCCAGATAAGATAGCATTTGAATTGGTGGACTCAGTAAAGTAGACTGCCCTCTCCAGTGTGTTTGGGCATCATCCAATCCACTGAGAGCCTGAATAGAATGGAAGGCAGAGGAAGGAAGAATTTGTCCTTTTTCCTTCCTGCATGCTTGGGTTAGGACATTGATCTTCTGCCCTTTCACTGGGATTTACACCATTGGCTCCTCTGGTTCTGCCTTTCCTTTAGACTAGGACTGGAATTACAACACCAGCTTTCAAGGTTCTCCAGCTTGCAGATAGCAGATCATGGGACTTCTCAGCCTCTCTGGTCATGTGAGCCAATTCCTTATAACAAATCTCTCTCGCGCTATTTATATATATATCCTAAGGAAATATTATAAAAATGCATATCTCCTATTGATTCTGTTTCTCTGAGAACCCTGACAAATATAGTGGTCTGCACTTGACCCTCATGACAACTTTGGGAAGTAGCTAAATGGTTATTGATGTGCCCATTTTACAGATAAAGGAGCAGTTTAAGGACAATAAAGAAACAATCATTCATCACCAGTTCATTATAAAACTGGAACTTAAACTGAAGTCTCTGATACCTAGAATAGGTGTATCCTTTCAGGCATTTTTTTTCCATTAAGTCCCACATAGGAAGATTGAAGTTGCTTCCTTTTTATAATATTTCTTCCATTTCATCAAAACCAATAGTTATCCAAGTAGGAACTTGCATCCAAGTCACACCATTTTAAGGACCCTTTTATGCACTTACCTCCATTGGGGAATGAAAAGAAAGATGCTTCTTGAGCAAGGGCTACATCTTCTTACAAGGTTTATAATGGATTCAGGACATTTGGGTCATATCTACATGATCAAATGTTTTCTCTACTAAAAGCAATCAGAGAGTGTATGTGTGTATGTATGTGTATGTATATGTGTGTGTGTGTGTCCAAAATGGCTAAACTCCTCCTGACTTCCCTTCCCATTTCTGAAACTGAAAAGCTCTTGCTCACAACTCTGAGGGTCTACAGGCTGCAGGGCATGCAGCAGCATTGAGAGGTATGCCCAAAAGGACTGTGCCAGGTCAGTGTGAGATATACTGCCCCAGGGCCCCAGCCCCTGTGGAATCTAGGCAGACTACAATGTGAGTACCTTTCCTCCTTTTGAACATGCATCTGACAATGATCTTTCATTGTAATAATTGCAGAGGAAGTAGCCAAGGTGTGGCTGTAGAACAATCAGTTCTTTTTAAAATTGTAAAACTACTCTAAGGAAGCCTTAATTTTGGTCCTTAAAATTAAATTAAAAAAAAATGTGGTTTCAAAAAGGCCTTTGTTCTGTACATACTCTGCACCTCTCCTCTTCTGTTAGCCTGCCAGCAACTGTCTAGACCTATGAGGTAGGAGTTCCTGTACAGTTGGTAAGTTTTAGCCATGACTGGAGAATTCTACAGCTGACCATTTAATGTTGTATTTTATTTTGTTTAGGGTATATCTGGTATAGCTTAACCCAGATTTAACTTTTAACTATTAAATGCCCTGCTGACAGAGACCAGTGAAAGCATAATCCTAATCTTTTATTTGGAATCCCAGGCTGAGGATGTATTTATACCTGCATCTGTGCCTTCAAATATCTGGAGGTGCATGAAGGTACAGTCCCTTTCCAGAAAGAAAATATTTCAACCACCCAGTCTCAAGTGCACAAAGGGCCCAAAGGACAGTGTAAAACCTCTCATCAGTTTATCTTTTGGTTCATATCAAGTTCGCCTCAGAGAGGCTCCCAGATACCCCATCCTCCTTGGTCTCGTTCCCTCTTCCTTTTCCAACACTTGAGCCTTGACCCATAATTGGTCCATCCTCCTTGTATGCTTCCTACAGCTGCCTCACATACTCAAGACCATGGAGGCCAGCATTTTTGATAAATTCATGGAGGGGGTTGATAATACCACATAGTGTGAGGTCAGTGGTCTGCAAACTTCAAATTGCTCAGAGTGAAGGATTTAGAGATGAACCATTTTGATGGGCTATCATAGGGATCACATCCATGAATTATGGTACTGAGTCACTCCTCCTCACAGAGATGGATGTGGGCATGGGTGAAGGTATAAAAGGACATCCTGCCACATTTTTCTTTTTCATTAAAGTATAATTGATGTACAGTATCCCATCAAGTATACATCATAGTGATTTGATATTTTTATACATTACAAAATGATCCCCATGCAAGTCTAGTTACCATCTGTCACATGCAAGGCTATTACAATATTATTGACTATATTCCCTTTATACATTACATACCCATGACTTATTTATTTTATAACTAGAAGTTTGTACCTATTAATCCCCTTCCCATTTCTCACTTACTCCCATCTCTCCCCGTTTAGCAACCAACAGTTTGTTTCCTATATCTATGAGTCTCTTTCTGTTTTGCTCATGTTTTTTAGGATTCTACATATAAGTGAAATCAAACAATATTTGTGTATTTCTGTCCGATTTATTTCCCTTAACATAATACCCTCTAGGCTCATCCATGTTGTCACAAATAGCAAGTTTTCTTTCTTTTCTATGGCTGAGTACTATTCCATTGTGTCTGTGAGTGTGTGTGTGTGTGTGTGTGTATCATATCTTCTTTATCCATTCATCTATCAAGGAATATGTAGGTTACTTCCATATCTGACTATTGTAAATATGCAGCAATGACATAGAGGTGCATGTTCAAATTGCTGTTTTTGGGTAAGTACCCTGAAGTGGAAATCCTGGATTGTATGGTTGTTCTATTTTATTTTTATCTTTTTCAGGAACCTCCATACTATTTCCCATAGTGGTTGCATCAATTTACATGGCCACCAACAGTGTGTAACGTTTTCTCCCTGTTTTTGTTAACACTTGTTATCTTTTATCCTTTTGATAATGGCCAATCTGAGGTGATATCTCATTGTGGTTTTGATTTGCATTTCCCTGATGATTAATGATGTTGAGCATCTTTTCATGTGCCTGTTGGCCATTTGTATGTCTTCTTTGGAAAAATGTCCATTCAAGTCCTCTGCCCATTTTTTAATCAGGTTGGTTGTTTTTTTGATATTAAGTTGTATAAGTTCTTTATATATTTTGGCTATTAACCACTTACTGATGTATGACTTGCAAATATCTTCTCCCATTCAGTAGGTTGCTTTTTCATTTTATTGATGATTTCCTTCTCTGTGCAAAAGATTTTTAGTTTGATATAATCCCATTTGTTTATTTTAGCCTTGCCTGAGGAGACTGGTCCAAAAAATATATTGCTAAGACTGATATCAAAGAGCTTTTTTACCTATGTTTTTTTCAGGAAGTTTTATGGTTTTAGGTCTTGACCCATTTTGAATTTATTTTTTATACATGGTGTAAGATAGTAGTTCAGTTTCATTCTTTTGCATGTAGCTGTCCAGTTTTCTGAGCACTACTTGTTGAAGAGACTGTCTTTTCCATTGTATATTCTTGCCTCCTTTGTCATGGATTAATTGACCATATAAGCATGGGTTTATTTCTGGGCTGTCTATTCTGTTGATCTATATATCTACTTTTGTGCCAGTACCATGCTGTTTTGATTACTATAGCTTTGTAGTATAGTTTGAAATTAGGGAGTGATACCGCCACCTTTGTTGTTATTTCTCAAGGTTGCTTTTGCTATTTGGGAGTTTTTGTAGTTCCATATAAATTTTAGGATTCTTTTTTCTAGTTCTGTGAAAAATGCCATTGGTATTCTGATGGAGACTGAACTGAATCTGTAGATCGCTTTGAGCAGTATGGACATTTCAACAATATGAATTATTCTAATCCTTGAGCATAGAATATATTTCCATTTATCTGAGTCTTCTTGAATTTTTTTCACCAATGTTTTATGGTTTTCAGAATACAGTTCTTTAACATCCTTGGTTAAATTTATTCCTAAGCATTTTATTCTTATTGATCCAATTATAAATGGGATTGTTTTCTTAATTTCTTTTTCTAAAAACTCATTGTTAGCATATAGAAATGCAACTGATTTCTGTATGTTAATTTTGTATCCTGAATTCATTTATTAGTTCTAACAGTTTTTTGGTGAAATCTTTAGCATTTTCTATATATAGTATCATGTCATCCGCAAATAGAGATAGTTTTACTTTTTCTTTTCCAATTTGGATGACTTTTATTTCTTTTTCTTGCCTAATTGCTGTAGCTAGGATTTCCAGTGCTGTGTTGAATAAAAGTGGTGAGATTGGGTATCCTTGTCTTGTTCCTGATCTTAGAGGAAAAGTTTTCAGGTTTTCACTGTTGATAAGATGTTAGCTGTGGGTTTGTCATCTATTGCCTTTATTTATGTTGAGGCAGTTTCCTTCTATACCCACTTTGTTGAGAGTTTTTATCATACATGATATTGAATTTTTTCAAATGCCTTTTGTGCATCTGTTGAGATGATCATATGATTTTTATCCTTTGTTTTGTTAATGTAGGGTAGCATATTGATTGATTTTCAGATGTTGAACATCTTTGCATCCCTAGACTAAATCTCTCTTGATCATAGTATATGATTCTTTTAATGCATTTAATGCATTTTAAATTTAATGCATATGATTCATTTTAATGCAAATTCAATAATACATTATATTCAACTATACTAATATTTTGTTGAGAATTTTTGCATCTACATTCATCAGGGATTTTGTCCTGTAATTTTCTTTTTTTTGTTGTGTCTTTGACTTTGGTATCAAGGTAGTGCCAGCATTGAAGTATTCCTTCCTCTTCAACTTTTTGGAATAATTTGAGGATAGGTACTAACTCTTCTTTAAATGTTAGGTAGAATTCACCTGTGAAGTGGTCTTGTCTAGGACTTTTGTTTTTTGAGATTTTTTAAATTACTGATTCAGTTTCATTACTGATAACTGGTCTATTCAGATTTTCTATTTCTTCATGATTCAGTCTTGGGAGACTGTGTTTTCTTGGAATGTATCCATTTCCAATTTGTTGTTGTATAATTGTTTGTAGTAATGTATTTTTGTGGTGTCAGTTGTAACATCTCCTCTTCCATTTCTGATTTTATTTAGGCCCTCTTTTTTCTTTCTTTCTTTCTTTCTTTCTTTCTTTCTTTCTTTCTTTCTTTCTTTTTTTTTTTTTTTGATGACTCTGGCTAGAGGTTTATTGGTTTTGTTTATTTTTTCAAAGAACCAGCTTTTTGTTTCATTGATTTTTTCTATTGTTTTTTTAAGTCTCTATTTCATAAATTTCTGCTCTGATCTTTAGTATTATCTTCCTTCTACTGACTTCAGGCTTTGTTCTTTTTTTCTAGTTCCTTTAGGTATAAAATTAGATTATTTGAGACTTTTCTTATTTGTTGAGGTAGGCCTGTATTGCTATGAACTTCCTTATTAGAACTGCTTTTGCTGCATTCCATAGATTTTGAAAAGTTGTGTTTCCATTTTTATTTGTCTCAAGGTATTTTTAAAATTTTTTTGTTGACCCTTTGGTTGTTTGTTTTTTGGTTTATAGTAGCAGACTAACTTACTGGCAATTCCTGATCTAACCTTAAATTAAGTTTTCAACCTCCAGCGGACGAAATGGAGCAGGAGAGTGGGCTGACAACAAAATATAAACTGAGAGTAAAACCAGATGCCAGAGAAACAGCAAATCAGGTCATCTGCGTTCTGAAAAACCAAGAGTTGACCTAGTTTTTCAGTTTATTCAGCATTTTCCAACACGGACTTTATTGTTTTTACAAGAGGTAATAGAGAAAAAGGAGAGCAATCATCAAACATGTTGAAAGTCTGCATAAATAGCAAGCACATGAATGTAAGTAAGAATTCTCTGGGGTCCTGCTCCAACTGCTGCCCAAACTGGACATCTTTCCCCTCTGCCTAATGCAGTTTTCAGTCAAAATACACCTGCTTTCAAAGAACTAGGTGTTTGACAAGAAGAGTTCATCTTTTGTTATACCCCAAGGAAGGTCTGTACTATGTCTCTTCAGACAGGAACTCAAGAGGGAAGTCCCACAATCTCAACATGGAAGGATCTACTGGATACCCAGGAACCTGTCTCCACAACCCCAGCAGGTTGAAACTAACAATCCATTTTAATAATTTTAACATATTTAGATAGCAAGATCCTGAGTAACAGTTGACACAAGTAGTACAACTGACCCTAGAAATTCTAGATATTTTAGGAAATTTGTTTTCATCTTTCTGGAATCAGCATAAACATTTTGCCCATTAAAAGAAGATATGCCAAATTGAAAAAGAGGATATGCCTTTTTAAAAAAAAAATCTCATTTTGGGGGGCAGAATATCCATGACTTCTGAATAAAGAAATAACCATTCTCATTCTAGACTAAATGCTACAGGTCATTTTACTTGTAGTGAACATTCTTCACATTTCCCAGAGATCACAAAAGAAAATTAAAACATTACAAATGTTGTATGGTTGCTTTATGAATTAGTTCTTTAATGTTTAAAAGCAAGTACAACAGATAAGCTTCATGGTAGTGCATTTTTTTCCTCTACGGGACCAATGAAGTGATATTTTTCATTCAGCTCTGGACTTTCTCCAGGAAATCACTAATAATTACTAATTGTATTTTTGTAAGTTAATGAAAGGATGCAGGATTTTTTCAATGCCTCCTTTCACTTGTGTAATTAATGATACTGCTTTTTTACATGATTGAGTAAAGCTACAATACAGAGACATGAATTACTGAGAAAGCTTCTTTGTGCAGTCTTAGAAAAATTAAGTCTAAATCTTAGTCATACAATTGTCTTAAAAGAAACTATTTATTCCTTTATCATCTTTTCCCCCATTTTTTTGCTGCTTAGATTTGTAATAAACACTAGCAGAAAAAAGAACCATTTAGTGATGTCCTAAACACAGTTTTGCATTTATTTATGGATGATCATATTTGCAAAAATATATTAATGGGATTTTCTTAGGAAGCCTTTTCACAGTGTTGAATATAATTGGATGTCAATAAGAGTAAACCACCCAGAGTATATTTTCTGATGCCTCCAAGGTTTCCAAATTGCAAATTTAGATAGCTTCTTAAATTTATGAAGTCATATTATTCAATAAAATCTCAAGTTATTTTATTGGATTGAGTGGAAGTTTATTTGGGGAAGAACCTGCTAGGAATAATAAGGAAAAAAAACTCATGTTTTGTATAAGAAGGTATTGGTTTCCCTTTGAAACTCTCCAGATTACTAGGAGGACATCATCATGAAAGCACATACATAGTTTCACTTACAGTGGTGTGTGTTTTGGAACATCTTACATTAAAGACTTACAGAAACTTGACCATGCATTAGACTCTTTTCTCTCCATGCAAGCTCCCTATATTTTCCTGTATTCTTTCTTTTGTCCTTTCTTCCTTCCTTCCTACATCCTTCCCTCCCTCCATTCTTTGCTCTCACTTTCTTTTTTATCCCTTCTTTCTTTCCTCCTTTGCTTTCTTACTATTACTATTATTGTAGTTATTATTATTTGCTTCATTTTTCACAGAAGAGAAATTTTTCAGTCCTTGAAGAGAGCTTAAAACCAGGTATTTATTCCCAGTTTGGGCATGAAGAAGGGACTATCACCAGATATTTCAAAACAGCCACACATTCAGCCTGTGATTGGAATGTTTGGGTTGGGGGCTGATAGCAGGAGCAGTGCAGTAACCCAAAAACAACTAAGGAGGTACCAAGTGGTACATGTTAATTGAATATCAGGTACCCAGGGCCACAATCAGGTATCAGGTGAGAGGAGCAAATTCAAAGCATTATACTACTACTAATACTAGCAAATTCAAAGCATTATACTACTACTAATACTAGCAAATACTAAAATAGTACATACTATGTGCCAGGCACATAGTTTATATGTTCATATTCCTTACAACAGTCCAATAAGGTAAGTACAATTATTATGTCCATTTTACAGATTGGGAAATGGAGGCAGAGATGGGATAAGTAACTTGTCCAAGATCACACATTATTATAAAGATTTAAACCCAGTCATCTTGTCTTCAAAATCCATCTTCTTAGCCACTATAATATTCTGTCTCTCTGCTGATTGGTTTCTTCCAGTTCAGTATCTTTTAATGAGATCACTCACAGTTAGTGTTATTTACCCATTGACATTTTGAAGGAACTGTGTTATATGCCATGACTAGGCAGTACATGTTGTGACATAGCATTATTCCTACCCAACTGCTAGGCCACTCTATTCCAAGAAAGCAAGTCTGGCCATTCATGCTCTATCCATCTTTCTATCCATCCATCTAGATATGAGATCCCCAGGATTCTCGCTCTAGGACTCCTCCCAGCAACATTTTTATACAGGTGAAATCTGGTTAGGATGGACATTGAAGGCAAAGGCAGCCTTGAAGGGGAAAAAGGCAACCAAGAGGGAAAGATTTCTGCAAAGAGAATTATGCAACCTGAGAAAAGTGGAAATAAAGCAGGAGTGTATCATGGTTAAGAATGTTGACTTTGGAATCCAGACAGACCTGGATTTAAATCCTGCTTCTGCTACTTCATTGCTGGGAGACCACAGGCAAAGTACTTAATTCTGAGCCTGTCTTCTCAGCTCTCAAATGGGAGTAATTACACATATCTTGCAGGATTATTGTGAGAATTAAATGAAGCAGTATCTGTCAAGTTCTCTCTAGCCTAATGCCAGGCATGAGGTACTTAATAAACAAGACATTCATACACATGGATCTGAACAGGTATGGAGTGGTAAGCAGCCCTCAAATTTCTGTGTGGGAAGAAATATTTCTGTGACTAAAAGTATTCATTGCTCTTTGCCTATAGAGATGTTAAGTTTTAAAATAATTTTTTAAATTAGCAACCTCTTACTCAGTTTTCAAGAATTCATACATATTTTTGAGGTTCCTTTTGAGAAGAAGCAATGCCCATCACTATGCAGAAGACACATACACACACATGTGCACACACACTCACACATAACATTGGGACAAACCCTTTTGTGGCTTGGACCTCTTGCCAAGAAATATAAACAGCAGAATGGATGAAAAACACTGGAGGTGAAAGCTGTGCCTGATGCCCCAACCCACAGCCAATGCTGAAGCACTTATGTTTGATACACACTTCAGTTAAGGCAGTAAACAAACTTCACAGCCCAAGAATAATTTTGGATTATTTATTTCTACAAACACATTCCCACTGGGTTCCTACTGATTGTGAATTAATTTCACTCGGGTATTTCTCAAGGGGAATGTTTTATGAAATTATCATATGCAAATAGCTTGTGGCATATTTTCCGTTTTATTTATTTATTTTTTATCTGCACCAGTTATTTTATGGAGTGCTTCTTCAGCAGCCCATCAAAACTTGCTTTTCAGTCATTGGGCGCAAAATATAGACTTCTAATCTTGGGGTTGGTTCACAAGTCTTGGAACTAGATGACTAATTTTCTTATTTCAGAATCTGAGAATCCAAAAGTATTTTGGATATTTCTTTGCATATTTATTTATGCCTGGTAACTCAGACAGGTACAGGGGAAAAGTCATCACGTGGAATAAATTGCAGTATTGTTAATCTCAACATGCAAAGTTATTCTATGATACCTAATTGCAATCTGTTATGCCTAATTAAAGTGGTGATAAAATGAGAAGTAGAGGATCTGAATTTTAAATAAATTTTAAAATATATGAGAATTTTTAAAGAACTTAGGGGTGGAAAACTTCTAAGTAAAATAAACCATCATGCTTAAAATAATCTTTAGACTCTCCTTTTTATGTGATTGGAAGACCACCCTTCAGAATGCTCAAACTGGACAGTCTCACAATGGACCAAGAAGTTGGTCTCTTTTAAGAATAACTAGTAGGACTCATGCTCCATGTTGCCTGGGGAGGTCTAAAGATGCATTTGATACTCTGTCTTGTGAGTTTTGGAAAGCCTAGGGCTTAGTCAATTCTAAATTCAAATTTTATGCCAAGATGCTCAAATGCTTCCTGATAAAAACTTTTGCTTCTTTCAGATTCAAATTTGTAAGTGGCCAGGCTGTGTCAACTCATGCGCCTACTGAGAACAGTAGTTCTTGGGTTAATCAGAGTTCAAGCTAGTGACAATATCTTTTGTCAGAACATTTCCATAAATAAAAATCTAAATGTGAAGAATGTTATTCATCAAGATACTAACAGTTCATTAGTAAACAAATACATCTATGTAAAATGAGTCTGGTTTCTATGGATATTCTAAGGAAACCCAGAATCACATGTTTATTTGGTAAATAGCAACACATCCCAGGGAGTCTCTATCTATTCTTGATAGTGCCTTCATCTAAAACAGGTTTACAACTACTAGACTTTGTCCTCAAGTTACATGGCAGCTTAATTTGCCTTTATATGCTCATGAGCTAAAAGACATGATAGAAAAGGATGTCTGGTAAAGAAAAAGGGCACCAAACCACTATTCCTCCAGTGTCTTGGGGATCCTAAAGGTGAGCTAAGCCTAGGCTATCCTGAGGGAGGTCTTGTGTTTGCTTCAGTACAGTAGCTCATCTGGAAATTCTAGCCTGAGCAGAAGCCCTTTGTTCTGGGGGCTATATAAGAAATTTCAGTTTTCTCTAAATGGAATAGATGTGGCTCAGAATCAGACACTCAAAACGACTGCCAGTTTTCTTTCTGGCCTCCCCTACCTGCTATGGAGGCCACATGACACCGAGTGGAGGTGAAGAAATGCATTTTTCAGAAAAGTAGAAAGATTCTCCTAATAGGGAAGGTGCAGGCACTTTAGATTCTCAAAAGTGGGAGAACCCAACTAGATGAAGTCCTAATTGGAATAATTAAGGTGAACAGCTAATTAGAGGCTTTTGAAGACTGAGTGGATGGAGGAAATGAGAAATAAAGGTGAAGCAAGCCAGAATGGCAAGCCTTCTTGACAAATTGCTGCCTAAAGCCAAGAGGCCTGATGTTCTGCCAAAGACTACAAAGACTGGAAGGTTTTAGACACTGAGAAGGGTTTCAGAATTATTACATTTTAGGCTTAAGAAGGAAGGCCCAAAGTCTAGTGATAGAGTATATTTAACCCATCTTTAAATGCTTACAATCTTTAATATTGTCCTTTAATATGATTGCCTCTTCATCCATTAGGCTATTAGGATAAGTCATTCCAGGTATTTATTTCTTTAACCAAAAAGAAACAGAATCTTTCCTTTTTGTGTGATTGGCAGGCCAGTCTTCAGAATGCTCAAACTGGTCAGTCTCATAATGGACCAAGAAGTTGGTGTCTTAAGGATAACTCTGTTTTAAAGGTAACTAGTAGGACTCAATGCTCCATGTTGCCTGGGGAGATGTGGTATATATATATATATATATACACACAAATAGAATACTACTCAGCCAAAAAAAAAGAATGAAGTCTTTCCATTTATGACAACATGGATATACTTTGAGGGTATTGTGGTGAGTGAAATAAATCAGAGAAAGACAAATACCACATGATTTCATTTATAAGTGAAATCTAAAAACAAAACCCAGACTTATAGATACAGAGAACAGATTGGTGGTTGCTAGAGGGGAGGGTATTGACCTGTTGGGGGTGCGGGGTTGGGAGGAGGCTGAAGTGGGAAAGAGGATCAAGAAGTACAAAGTTCAAGTTATAAAATAAATAAGTCATGGGGACATAATGTACAGATGAGGAATATAGCTGGTAATAGTGCATTAGCTTTGTATGGTGGAAAGAAACGATGTTAAGCATGAGGACACCTGTAATGTGAGTTTTTCTGCTGATTCCCACATAGTAGTAGGTTTAGTTTTAGGACGATTGATAGGCATGTATAATGATAAAGAGCTGTTGTGAATTCAGGAATGTTTTGATAATAGCATGCTATGACAATGTTTACAGCAGCTTTATTCACAATAGGCAGAAGCTGGAAACAACCTAAGTTCATCTATTGATGAACCTAAGTGTTCATCAATAGATGAACAGATAAACTGCGATATAGACAAACAATGGAACATTAGTTAGCTTTAAAAAGGAAGAAAATGCTGATGCATGCTACAACATGGATGAACTTTGAAGACATTATGCTAAGTGAAATAAGCCAGTCACAGAAAGGCAAATCCTTCATAATTCCACTTATATGAGGTTATATGCAATAGTCAATTCATAGAGCCAGAAAGTAGAATGGTGGTTTCCTGGAGCTAGGGAGAGGGAGGAATGGGGAGTTATTATTTAATGAGTACAGAGTTTTAGTTTGGGAAGATTAACAAGTTCTGGAGATGGAAGGATGGTGGTAATGGATGCACAACATTGGTGAATGTGCTTAATGCCACTGACCTGTAATTTAAAATGATTAAAATGGGGCATCTGGGTGGTGCAGTCGGTTAAGTGTCCAACTCTTGATTTCGGCTTTGATCTCAGGGTTGTGAGATTGAGTTTTGCATCGGACTCCATGCTCAGCGGGGAGCCTGCTTGAGATGCTCTCTCTCCTTCTCCCTCTGCCCCTCCCCTTGCTCACACTAAATAAATAAATAAATAAATAAATAAATAAATAAATAAATAAATAAATCTTAAAAAAATGAAATGGTTAAAATGGCAAATTTTGTGGGTATTTTACCACACACACACAAAAATTATATCCTATCACAGCAGCATCTTAAAAAACCAACCAAAAAATCAAAACTGTATTTATTCAATCACAGTCATACTAACTTGGCTATTCTTGGGAAAGTCCCACTAATTGCTATGTATAGCCACGAGGTAAGGCACCATTATTCATTAGGCAGGGGCCTCTTGAACTGGAACATTGAGATCAGGAAAAACTGTCAAAACTTGATAACCAAGTATTCCTGCACCTCCTCAGTAGTAAAGACCATACATGCATGTCCCAGAGAGACTCCTAAGTGTCACCTTGAGTTGTCATTGTCCCCTTGCTTCATAGAAGACACGGAATTATGCCCCAGCCGAAAGCATTCTTGTCTTTCTGCTTCAAACCACAGAGAGCTTATGTATTGAGATCAACAGCTTAAACTTTCCTCTGCGGCCTACAGCATACTCTGGCCCTTGGTGCAGCATGCCCTACATGACCTCAATAGTTAAAGCACTTTCTTCATGCTCTACTAGGGAAAAAGGAAATTATACATAGCTACAGTTGTATTGGTATTAAAGAAAAAGCATCTCAGTCTATTTTCACATATCTAATTCAGATAAGAAAAGACAATCTTAGCCATAAATTCCAAAAAGAAATCCAGAAGTAAAAGAGAAATCAGAGGAGTGACTAAGAAATACAGCAATCAGAAATCTAAATGTCACAAATATATATGTAAAAAATGTTCATTGCAGTATTGTTATGATCATAAGAAATTGGAAACATCTTGAATATCTGTCACTAAGATGATGATTAAATAAATTATACAGCCTCCACCCTGTGGACTTCCATGGATTTTGTAATAAATAATATAAGATAAAGGTGTGTAGGTGTGTAGTAGACATGGAAAATCCTTAATACGTCCTGTTCAGTGGAAAAATAAATCACAGGGGGGCCTGGGTGGCTCAGTTAGTTAAGCATCTGACTCTTGATTTCAGCTCAGGTCATGATCTCAGGGTCGTGAGATCAAACCCCGCATTGGGCTTCATGCTGGGCATGGAGCCTACTTGAGATTTTCTCTCCTTCTCCCTCTGTCCTCCCCACCTCACTCTCCCTCTCAAAAAAAAAAAAAAAAAAAAGCTTAAAAAATAAATCATAAAGCAATACATATTATATAATCACATTTATTTTATGATCAAAATTAAGCATATATAGAAATATTATACATATATCCTTAAATGCATTTTTAAAATGATCTGAGAGAATATACCTCAGTGGTTACCTCTGTGGTGGGAAATGAGATATAGAGTAAAGGGGAAAAGTAAAACCTAGATCTTTTACTCTACTTATTTAGGCTTCTTTTAAATGTTTTAACAATGAACATATATTATTCATATATTACTTATTTATATAAAATGCATAAATAAAGGTGAGAGGCAGCAACTAAAAGGTTCCTTACCTATAGTATCTTAAATGTTTTCTTTTTGCCTTATCCCATTTTCTTTCTCATTCTCCTATCCTAGTATTGTAGGAGTTCTGTCCTACAGAATTTTCAAGTCCCATCCAATGTCTTTTTTTATAGATAGCTCTTTATTTTGGTAACACTTGATAGAATTATATCACCATATATTTTAGGCCAGCAGAAGATTGATGGATTCATAATATCAGGACCTTAGTGGGCATAGTAGTTTGCTAGGACTACCCTAATAAAATACCAACAATTGGGTGACTTACACAACAGAAATTTATTTTCTCACAGTTCTGGAGGCTAGAAGTCCAAGATCAAGGTGTCATCAAGGTTGGTTACTTCTGAGGTTGCAGATAACCATCTTCTTACTTTGTCCTTACCTGGTATTTCCTCTGTGTGTGCCTATCATTTTGTGTGTCCAAATGTCCCCCCCCCTCTTTTTTTCCTCAGAAGCTCCTTTTTAAAGCAAAATTTTGTATTTGTGTATAATTGACACACAATGTTACATTAGTTTCAGGTGTAAAACATAGTGATTTAACATCTCCATGTTATGCTATGCTCACTAAAAGTGTAGCTACCATCTGTCACCATACAATGTTATTACAATATCATATTCCCTATGCTATACCTTTTATTCCCATGATTTATTCATTCCATAGCTAGAAGCCTATATCTCCCACTCCCCTTCACCCATCCCACCACTGCTCTCCCCTCTGGCAAACATCAGTTTGTTCTCTGTACTTATAAGTCTGATTCTGCTTTTTGTTTTATTCATCTATTTTGTTTTTTTAGATTCTACATATAAGTGAGATCATATGGTATTTGTCTTTTTCTAACATTTCATTTAGCATGATTTCGTGCATGTCCAGCATGTTGTTGCAAATGGCATGATCTCATCCCTTTTTTATGGCTGAGTAATATTCCATTGTATATATAAACCATATCTTCTTTATCCATTCATCTATTAATGGACATTTAGGTTGCTTCCATATCTTGGCTATTGTAAATAATGCTGCAATAAACATAGGGGTGTCTGTATCTTTTCAAATTAGTATTTTTTGTTTTCTTTGTGTGAATACCCAGTAGCAGAAATGCTGGGTCATATGGTATTTCTATTTTAATTTTTTGAGAAGCCCCCATACTGTTTTCCACAGTGGCTGTATCAATTTACATTCCTACCAACAGCATACATCCTCACTAACATTTGTTATTTCTTATCTTTTTGATTTCAGTCATTCTGACAGGTGTAAAATGACATCTCATTGTGGTTTTGATTTGTATTTCCCAGATCATGAGTGATGTTGAGCATCTTTTCATGTGCTGTTGACCATCTGTATGTCTTCTTTGGAAAATGTCTATTTACATCCTCTGTCCATTTTTAATTGGATTGTTTGTTAATATTGAGTTCTAGAAGTTCTTTACATATTTTGGATATTAGCCTCTTATCAGATACATCATTTGTAGATATCTTCTCCCATTCAGTAGGTTGCCTTTTAGTTTGTTGATGATTTCCTTAGCTGTGCAAAAGCTTTTAATTCTGAAGTAGTCCCAATAGTTTATTTCTGCTTTTGTTCCCCTTGCCTTAGGGGACATATCTAGAAAAATGTCGCCACAGCCACTGTCAGAGAAATTACTGCCTGTATTTTCCTCTAGGATTTCTATGGTTTCAGGTCTCATATTTAGGTTTTTAATCCATCTTGAGTTTATTTTTGTGAATGGTGTTAGAAATTGGTCCAGTTTTGGGGCACCTGGGTGGCTCAGTTGGTTATGCAACTGCCTTCGGCTCAGGTCATGATCCTGGAGTCCCAGGATCGAGTCTCACATCGGACTCCCCGCTCAGTAGGGAGTCTGCTTCTGCCTCTGATCCTCTCCTCTCTCATGCTCTCTCTCACTCTCTCTCAAATAAATAAATAAAATCTTAAAAAAAAAATTGGTCCAGTTTCATTCTTCTGCATATAGCTCTCCAGTTTTCTCAGCACCATTTATCGAAGAAACTCTTTTCCCCCATTGTACATTCTTGCCTCTTTTGTCATAGATTAGTTGACCATATAAGTGTGGGTTTATTTCTTGGCTCTCCTGTTCTATTGACCTATGTGTCTATTTTTATGCCAGTACTATACAGTTTTGATTACCACAGCTTTGTAGTATATTTTGAAGTCTGGAATTATGATACCTCCAGCTCTGTTTTTCTTTCTCAAGATTTCTTTGGCTATTTAGGGTCTTTTGTCATTCCATACAAATTTTAGGATTATTTGTTCTCGTTCTGTGAAAAATGCTGTTGATATTCTGATAGGGATTGCATTGAATCTGTAAATTGCTTTGAGTAGTATGGACATTTTAACAATTTTAATTCTTCCAGTCCATGAGCATATCTTTCCACTTGTTTGTGTCATCTCCAATTTCTTTTATCTGTATCTTCTAGTTTTCAGCGTACAAGTCTTTTACCTCCTTGCTTAAGTTTATTACTATGTTCTCTGTATCAATGAGTCTGGGTTTTGTTTTGTTTGTTTATTTTGTCTCTTAGATTCTACTTTTAAGTGAAATCATGTGGTATCTGTCTTTCTCTGTCTGACTTATTTCACTTATTGTAGTAACCTCAAGGTTACTAATAGCAAGATTTCATTCTTTTTTTGTGGATGAATAGTATTCTTTGTGTGTGTGTGTGTGTGTGTGTGTGTACCACAACTGTGTCCATCCACTGACAGACACTTAGGTGTTTCTATATTTTGGCTATTGTAAATGATGCTGAAATGAACATATGGATGCACATCTTTTCAAATTTATGTTTTTGTTTTCTTCAGAGAGATGCCCAGAAGCAGAATTGCTGGATCATATGGTAGTGCTATTTTCAATTTTTTGAGGCACTTCTATACTGTTTTCCGTAGTGGCTGCACTGATTTACATTCTCACAACAATGGGTGGGAGTTCCCCAACACTTGTTATTTCTTGTCTTTTTGGTAGTAGCCATTCTGACAAATGTGAGGTGATATCTCATTATGGTTTGGATTTGCACTTCCTTGATGATTAGTGATATGGAGCATCTTGTCATGTGCTGTTGGCCATCTGTATATCTTCTTTGGAAAAATGTCTATTTATATCCTGTGCCCATTTTTTGATCAGATTGTTAGGGTTTTTTGTTATTGAATTATATTAATTCTTCATATATTTTAACTAATTAAAATTCATCACATTTGTAAAGGAAACAAGAATTCCCTTACAAGATGGTTTCCTAATATTCTTAAAATTAATTAATTTCTGGAGTGCCTGGGTAGCTTAGTCGGTTAAGCATCCGGCTCTTGGTTTCAGCTCGGATGATGATCTCAGAGTCCTGGGATCAAGACCCGTGTCAGACTCCCTGCTAAGCAGGGAGGATGATTCTCTCCCTCTTCCTCTGCCCCTGCCCCCCAAAATAAACAAATACATCTTTTAAAAAACCAATCAATTTCTAAGATTAAAAGACTTTCCTGTTAGTGTCTTAAGAGGAATGCTGAGATTCCTATGAACGTTCACATATTTTTAAAACAGACCTTTGGCTTGTTATTCAAATTCCACTCATTACCCCCATGTGCCAGGAGATGGATTCTCATCAATTGCTGTCCTAGAGCTTACTTCCTGCCAGAAGAGCATAAACTACAGTTATGGTGTTTCCTAAATTTGTAATTAGACACTATATCAGAAACACTTTTTGTAGAGTTGTTTTGGAAGATTTTGTTTAGGCAAGGGACAGCCATTTGTAAATATCCTTTAATTAATTTATCATAGACCAGCTTATTCTATTTCAGACACCAAGCTTAAAGTAGGATTTCTTATAAGCTAAAAATGTTCCTTGCACTTTGAGAGTCCATTGGCTTATATTAGCTTGTGGTCTCTGCTCCACAAGTTTTGGCAACCCTCACTTTAGAAAAAAAACAGCTCACAAAAGACCCACATCTGGATTCAATTGATTGGACCATAACCAGCCTCCATCGCAATATGCAAATAATCGTCCTCTATGGTGTGTACATGATGGCTGATAAAACTGAGGTGTCATATTATCAGAGCCTCTAACTTCTTTCTCATTTCCTTCCTTCCTCTGATAGCAAAACCTTTCAAACACAAAGTGGCTTCATCCAGAATGCATCTCGAATGCTGGCCAGTATTGCCTAAAAACATCAATGCTGTACTGCATGATAGAAAACAAACAGATGTGAAACTTTTCATTAACAAGTTTGCTTCATTGTGAGGCAGACTGACTTGTTCCAGCCACTTCCATTCATGGATGAAGAGCAGACTTAGAACATGGACACAACTCTCTCCGCATATCTGTTTTTCTCACTTAAATTCCTCTCACTTTTATACTGACCCATATTCTCTCCACCTGTCCAGAACATCAAAATGTCTGCCTTTTTTTCCTTTTTGCAAATATTACTGGTCATTAATCTCTTCCCTTCTTTCAACTTTTCATCACTTTCTATATTTTGCTTCAATGACTTGCTTATTTTTTTATGATCTCTCTTAAGATGTCTAAAACATGGAGGTTGTTTTAATACTTGGGAAGTAATTCAGGATACCCAAGGAAGATAAAGTAAAAAATTTCACATGTCGAAATTTCCAAAATACCTGGTAATCTGAGTTTCCTAAAATCTGGAGCCAGATGTATCTAATCATAAACTTGAGAACTTGAGGACAGCTGATCAACATGATTATATATCCCTAATTTTAGTTCTAGATATGAAACAATATGCCTACAAAAATATTCCCATCAATGGTCTCTACATTGGATGCTAGTCCACTTGAGAATTCAAACTCAGATATATCATCCTATTAGTTTTGCTGACATTTATCCCCACCCCCACACCCCCAATTCCAGTTCCATGTGAATTTAACACAGGTGCAGACTCAGGCTTAACATAAGGGAGCAATTTTCTGATTCATTCGTGTAAGACCCCGAGGGAAAAAGAGAACAAGATATACCAAGGTAATATTGCATTGTTAAAAAATTAACTTAGCTTGCTTTTTTACTGAGGCAAGAACATCCACATCCAAATGCTTAGATATGTAATCCAGTCCTCATATACAGTTCTTGCACAGTGTGGTAGCATTTTAAAAAAACTCATTCTTAAGAAAATGGTTTTAAGGCAATATGGATATAGGATTATTTTTGTGCTTTTCTGGCGGGTGGAAAGTGAACCTGCATTGTTGTTTTAATTCTACTGGGGGCAGGGCTACAATAGCAAAAAATTGAGTGAACACTCCCCCCTCCCACCCCAGGCACATTGCTCTGCAAAAGCCAGTCTTGTTCTGAAAGGAAATGGCCTGTGGAAACACATTTTTAAATTATTATTTATAAAAATTCTTGGATTTTTGGGCGCCTGGGTGGCTCAGTTGGTTAAGCGACTGCCTTCAGCTCAGGTCATGATCCTGGAGTCCCGGGATCGAGTCCCGCATCGGACTCCCTGCTCAGCGGGGAGTCTGCTTCTCCCTCTGACCCTCCCCCTCTCATGCTCTCTCTCTCTCTCTCTCTCTCATTCTCGCTCTCAAATAAATAAATAAAATCTTAAAAAAAAATTCTTGGATTTTATTAGTACAGGGCTCAGTGAGTCTTCTAACTGAGCTGTATAGTTATTCAATGCCTAGAAGCAGAGTGGAGGGGGAGATCAATTAGCATAGTTCTTATATCACCTCTGGAAATTCTTTATTTGCCCTCAGGATCCACATTGGTGTGTCTGCTCAACACTGTTAAATATGACAAGGTCAGTAACCCTGTTTTTGTAACAATGAATGCTAACAAACTCGGGCTTCACACACATTGTCATTGTTTAACAAGGTCAACTGTGTTACCCGAGAGGATTATGCATGTAGAGTGCCAAGAAGGCCCCATCAACAATCACATATACAATGTTATCATATTAGCATAAGTAGTAGAGCAACAGATGGCCCAGCTGTGAGTAAGTCAGACTTATCCCAAGATTCGGCACCAACAGTTGAGCCATAAAATGATTTATACCATGGCCCAGAGGACACTGGACAGGGAAATGGGAAATGAGGTTTCCAGTCTCACCTTTGCCATTTCCCTCTGAAGGCTTAGTTTCCACAGCAATAGGAGAAATCAGACCAGATGACATCAAAAGCCTGTTTATGCCCTCAAAACCATGGTTCTAAGGCAGTCTACAGGATGAATGCATTGCCAGTATGAATTTCAACAGAAACATATTCTTAATACAGTGTGTTTTGTGCAACAATAGGTCTCTGTTTTTATTCCTTTGGCATTTGATGGAGAGGTAAAGAAAGCTGAATTCCAACAAATCTGGTTACCCTCAGATGGTGTGTGTGTAGGAACTTAGAAATCTGTACAAGTTAAATAAAGTGATGACCGACATGTGCTTCTTAGGCCTCACAACAATATCAACACTACAATGCAGTCTACTGAGTACTTCTGAGAAACTGCTTCGATTTCCAACAGGAGTCTGTGACTCTCTTTACAATTTTAGTGAAATAAACATTCTTTAATCCATTTCTCCAGTTTGAGAAATTGTGTCACTTCCAGTTTAGTCAATGTTAGGATAATTTTAACTCTTGATCAACAATGACTTGCTAAATTTATGTTGTTCAGATTTGCTTTTTTTCTGTCATGCACACAAAAACAATTCATAAATATCAAATAAATACTATCACAGGGTGGAACTATAACAATTGCCTAGAAAGAAAAAAAACACAATATTCTGTAAACATGAAACAAGATTCTTTTGATGGAAGGAAGAGAAACCAGAATAAAAGAAAAACTGGCTAATGGAAAAGTACTATAAAGTATTGTAGATTGGCATATAAATAAGACAAAAAGTATGAGGGAAGGAGTGTTGCTTTTAAATCCATTTTAGTATAAATACACATCTTAGAAAACAATTTATTTTTAATGCAAATTGTTCTAATGTTATAGTACAAATTTCCTTTACATATCATATTGGTTAAATTACATCTTTTCAACCTTAATTTATTATGTTAAATTGTAAATGTTTGTAATGGGCCTTTTAAATGCTTGATGCAATGTTATTATTCTTCAGCAAAACATTTCTCAAATGTGCAACATTATTTTAAAATAAATCCCTCAAGATGAACATAGTTGCTGGAGTCCCTTGAAATTTATGGCATTTAAGAATAGACGTGTGTTTCTTCGGTGCGGGAGCTCTTCAAGGGAATTTTTGACTGCTGATGCAAACGTTAGTAAGCAATGCACTTGTTTGGTTAAGACTTTTAGCCTTGACCTCCGGCTTTAAACCCTTGTCCTTTATTAATCACGTGTTTCCTGAATCAAAGAGAATATTTTTGGAAAGGGAAAATTGTTCTGGGACTGAAGGAGTGTTATATACCAAACAGACATGCCCAGATGACAAATAACCCCTGCATGATAGCCAGGGTTCATCCAGCTGGTCGGCCCCATATTTTGTGATTGATGGTGTTGATGTTCTAAATAGGCCTAAGATGTGCCAAGTATAAGAGCCATAACAAAGTCCTTCAGATTTATACTGTAGATAGAAGGAGGAAGCAAGAAGGCATGTTCCCAGCACATGGCAATTCTAAGAATGGTGTCATGATTACAAGTAACCTTGCAGGGTTTGTCTGGTTTCTTTCGAAGTTAAACAAAAACTATTTGCTGGTCAGGAATGAATAGGGTCACATAAGGTCTGTCTGAACCTTACGATTACTAAAATGTTTCTCTGTAACTGGACACCTTCTGAAGCTAGAATAACATTGGAATCCATTGTAGGGATCAATACACTGATTTTTCCTTTGCCTTTTGAGGCTTCTGAGAAAATAAGAACAGTTATTTGCTTTAAACAACAACAAAAAAAGAAAGTGACATCATGACATACATTGAAACCATTACATGCTTGAAGTAAAAAAACCTTAAAGATTATTTAACCTAACCCTACTCTCTGTACGTTAAGGAAAATGAGATTTTTTTTTTTTTTAATCAAGGAGAGTCACAAGAACTCTGGTTTATTTTTTAAGGCATTTATAAACAATCTTTAAAAGTAGATAATATATGAAAAAGCCAAAAACTTTTGAGCTTATCAAGAAGAGTGATAATGATAGCACTTACTATTTTTAAATTAATATTAAGTATGACTCATATGCATAGGAAGCTGCTGTACTGTTATTTTATGAGACTTTCATTAGTGAGAGTTAATATCCTTATGTGTCTATAGCAATTATGCTTGTGAACCTTCGCACCACTGAGGAAGCAGCTCCCAGGAAACTAACCCCCATTCCTCATCTCCTTTATAAAATTGCTTTTACTAAATTGATTCCACTGGGTGCTTTAAGGAACAGCCCTGGAAAACTTGTTCCCGGATTGATGTTAAGCATGTTGTTCAGGACAACTTCTGGGCAGACTCTTTAAGAAACTTCTTTCTAATCTCAGTATGCAAAATGGTTGTGCTTCTCTAAGACAGTGTACTTAACATTTATCATGGAGACCAGAGGCACATGAAGCTGAGGGCATTTCTTTCTTTGCATTGGCCATTAAAATGCATGGAACCTAATTTGAAACTCATCTTTCACAATAAAATAGGGCTTAGCAGTGAACGTTTTGGTTTCTGGTTCATTCCTGGATCCATTAGCTGTTCCTATCTTTTCTTTTCATAGAGAATTTCTCACAAAATTGTCTTATCTTACTATATGGATCTTTGTGGTCTTCAAGTTTTCTGGGAGCAAAAGAAGACTATTGATTAATGTTTTGGTTCATTATAAAAGCATGTTTTTCCCCATCAACTTTCAAAAATTCCAGAGGACGTCATAAATGGGAAAACTAGCAAAATGCAAAGTTCGTTGGATGGACATGGATGGTACTATGGCTTAATGTAACAGAGTATTTAAGATCAGAATTGTCAACTAATCAGGTCATATGAAGCTAACATTATCATTGTTAGTGTTAGAATTCTATTTCCCAATTGAGGATGGTTTTACCAGTCAGAGAAGCCAGTTAGATTCTGTTACCTAATTATCATATTATAATATTTATGATATAAATGGGTATGACTATATCTAGAAAACTAAAGTTGGTAAATACTGCACACAAGTGAAGAAAATCAAATCATGATGTTATTTACATTTTTGTGACTCATATCAACAATGCTTGCCATAACATTAGCAAAAATATCTAAAGGGACCTGGTAAATTACAATCATTTATTATGAAATCATAAATCAACTGGTGATTTGGCACATTCCGGAAGGCACAGCTTTGTTTTGTTTTGTTTTGTTTAAGATTTTATTTATTTTAGAGAAAGAGCATGTGCATGCACACACGAGTGGGGGAGGGGCAGAGGAGAAGGAGAGAGAATCCCAAGCAGACTCCATACTGAGCATGGAGTGTGACATGGGCCTCCATCTCACAGCCTCCGAGATCATGACCTGAGCCAAAACCAAGAGTCAGCCGCCTAACCAACTGCACCTCCCAGGCGCCCCCAGGAAGGCACAGTTTTTAAAGTGCTACAGAATTACCCAGTTTTGAAAAATATTCAGCAGATACATGTAGAATCTGATAATTTTCCAAGATCAGATGTTGATGTGTTTTACTTATTGTTAATATGATAATTTAGAAAATCTTTAAACCTGCAAGTCATGGGACATTCTATCAGGAAAAAAATCCATAGTTCTAAGGATGAAATACTCCTCCTTGCTTAAAGGAACAAAAGTGAAATTTTCCTCTCTATTGTAGTTTTGAAAAATATAATGTTACAATACTCTCTTCGGTTTTATTTTCATTTTTGGCACTTTGCTGTTTCTGTTATTATGATTGTTGTTATATTTAAAAGGGCTTTATATTTGCCCATTTAGCCTTCACGGCAGCTTTCCAAGGCTGAGAAATATCTAGTTTCTCATACCTAGTTAACAAACACACTAACTAAGGTACACACTTGGATTCTTTTTCACCATTATATAGCAAGAATGGAGTATAGCCAAGAATAAAGTCCGTGATCACGTGACTCAGGACAATTTGCTGCAAGCATGGGCTCAGGTCTCCATGAAAGGTGTGGCCAATTATGGTTAATTAGACCAAGCAACATAAATACATAGGGATATGACCACAGAAGAATTCTGCGACAAGCTCTATTCTGACTGGAGAAATTTTGAATCTCTAAATTATCTTCAGATGATTTTTAATATAGAAAAAAGTGAAAATAAAGTCTCAAAAAATCACTGCTGTCTTTTGCTAAAAGATCCTCCCACTGGCAAGATAGTGGATTTAGTCACAGTTTGTCACAGGATAACCTGGAGCTTCACCCATTGAAACCTGAGTTTTGCACCTCGACATATTAGAATCTTGACTTCTATAATCAGTTTGTCCAGTTCATATATTTATTTTTAGCACTAGGTGACTTAGTTAAGACAACAACAAAAGCACCCATTCCTAAGATCTGAGTTCTCTTTTCGTCTCAATTCTGCTGATTTCTTTCTTATGTCAGGGCTCTTGTGACTTTTTGGTGTGTTTGCTCAGCCACTGAAGCTGCAGTTGCTCCAAGTTTCCTTGAAGCAGGGTTTATCTATTAATAGTATTCTTAAGGATATTTGCTTCTTCCCAACCTCCTCAGAAAAATTCTGTCCTGGTTACATAACAGGCTGGGAATGCCTACTCTATTTGTTGCCCTAGGTTTGCTCCAAGCGCTGTTATAACCACTTCCTTCTGTGTTCTCCCTGTGCTAAATAAAAGAGGTTCTATTTTATACCTGAGGGTGGGGGAGAGCGGGAGGGCAGGGGGACTGGTTTCTAGAACAAAACTAAAATTCCTCAAATATACATCATGATTTTACCCACTCCACTATCATTTTAAATCAAGACTCTATCATGATACATCCTCTTTAACAATAGTAAATATGCATGGACCAGCTATTAGAGAACTCATCAGTATTCCAGGTTAGATTTTATTTTGCTTAAGTGTGAATCTTTCATTCAAGTCATTTGTCAATGTTGATGGAGTGGTTTCCACTCTACTAAACATCTACGTGCTTTCATAGTTTCACTAAGGCACCTATGAAGTCCCCTAGTTCTTCCCTCAGGTATCCTCCTCTGTTCCTGGCCTTTTATTTGTTTTCACTTCCAGTTATAGTGAGTGTGTGCTGTCTCCCTGAGCATTTCCTCAGAGACTCTGTACTATTATTCCAAAGGGCCTAAACTTCTATTCTATCTGTCAAAATGGTTAATACATGAGTATTAACGTCTCGTTTTTTATATAGTAATTGAAAGGTTGCCTGCTGTGCACAAGACTCTGCTCTGCTAGCCTGGAACCCGACTGGACACAGCATTTGCCAACCGCCTGCCGGGAGCGACAGTGCACTGAGATAGAAGGTGAACTCCGTCATCCAATAGGCATTTGCCAGTGTCTGATTTCTGTGATTCAGGCATGTACCTTTTAAAGGCTCCTCATCCAGCTGCAAATCTTCCCTTCACTCATCCACTTGTTTGGATTCAGAAGATAGCACTTGGCACAAAGAGACACATTCCCTAATAACATTTTATTCTTTTCTGTCAACCACCCTCTCTTTAATTCCCTGCATGTGGTGAGCTTACTCGAAGTCCCTGGACTATATACCCTGAACCCATATCCTCGAATCTTTGTGTCCCTTTTCACCATTATCACTCCAGAGAGATTTTCTTTGTAATTTTGGTCAGCTCTACAGACTCGTCCTTTGTAATGGTATGAATTAATATCCTTTCCTTTCTCTAGCATCCTGTAGGGTTTTCAAAACCTTCTGATTTTTAGCTTTTTTGTGTGTGATTTTCTTATGGTTCCATTTTGCACTTGTTTAGATACTTTCAATCTGATTGACACATCTGTCAAGATCAATTTTTTGACCCACTTTCTGCTCAGCTTCTAGGATTTGTTTCAGCAGTACACTGTGGTTTATTCATCCTTCTTGACTTTCCCTACCGTCTAGACTCCTGCAGATGATTAGCACTGCTTTCTCAGCATGGTTTTCACAGCCATTATGGGGCTTGAGAACTCTTGCAAAGGTCTAAGATTTTTGCATCTGTAACTTTTAACTGCCTTAATGAATTTACAAGGGTTTTTATTCTCTGCAGTGAATAAACTTCTCTCGTTCTTTATAGGAACACTCAATATCATAATGATTTCCATGCTGTTTAGTTCCCTTGTTTCTTAATCTTATTTTTGATTAGTTTCTACTAATCTGTCAGTATGCTTGGCTCGTGTTTTAACTATCCTACTTCCTCCTACTTCCTGTGCATCTGAGATTTTAAATCATCCCCGTGGATGATGAGTTTGTATTTCTCCTTCCTCCAATTGTAGTTTTTGTCAACACAATGCCTATTCATTCAAATAGGTACTTCAGGCTTGAGCCATAAACCTATATGTTGAAAATAACCAACCCTAAATGTGTAACTTCTCATTTTGCTAATTTGATTGGAGAACTGCAGGACTTATCTTTCCTGTCTTTGAGTCTTTAGAAGATAATTGTTTTCAAATATCTTACATTTTGTGACTCTCCTAAAGCATAAGCCCATTGCTGACTAATGAGAGTAATTGGAATCTCTCTTACTTAACATCCTTCTGTGTATGTGTTTATAGACTGTTATTAAGTTTTTTACTCTAAGTGAACATACCCAACTATTTTCCAGAGGATGACTTGTACAAACCCTTTATCATTTTTTTGTTGTTCTCTGAGCTCTCTCCAGTTTACTTGTATTTTAAAAACCTTGTTTGCACATTCTACCACATTTCCTATAATTCCAAAGAAAAGTGCAGGAGAAATTTAGTGCTCACTCTGACTCTGTTACTCGGTCTGCACTTAGTGAGTTGTCAGAGCTAGCTGGACCCCCTCATATCTCCTAAGAGCTCAGTGGTGGGTCTGACATCCCAAGGGTTCCCTCTGGCTTACCTGGTTCCCCTAAACAATGATCTCCTCCAACAGAATATTGCTTTGCAAAGGAGTGAACATCAGAGTATGCAGCCCTCCACATCCATTTGGTACTGAAGTAGCCATACTACCCTTTACAACTAGAAAATAACCAAGTTGCTTACGTATTTAAAGTTTTTAACAAAAGATTTCTTAGTTGGATGGCCACATGGGTTGACATTCTCATATGAAGTGAATCTGGAAACATCTCTTCCATCAAACTCCGTTCAGTTGATTCAATCATGCTGCCTCCACTATTAGAACCCTCCTGGGTTCTCAGAGAAATGGTTTGGAACAGAGAAACAGCTGTATCTGTTTTGCCAGTGTGCAAGAGAAATAGGTAAAATTGAATTAAAAAGTGGGGGATGTAAGAGGATAGGAATGATTAAAAAAGAAAGATAGCTAAAAATAGGTATAGATTCCAACTAATAATAGAGAGAAGTTACGTAAAATGCAAATCCTCTTCTCAAAACTGCCTTATCTAAATAGCCTAATATAAACCTTTAGGTTTTCCATGAAACCAAGATAAATTTTTTTTCTAGCAAAGGAATACTGCTAAAAGGAGCTACAAAAATTCTTTCCAAAACAATAGCAATTATAAAATTATTAGGAAGCACACTAATCTTTGATTTTCACCCAGAAAGGGGCATACTCCATGTGAACTTGTGGAGGACTTAACTTTCCATATTTGTACCTTGTTTTACTTTATTCTACAAGATTTAGAATTAATTTACTGCATCATTTTATTGATTATTTTTATTTATAATGACATTGGATTTTAAATTTCCAGTGACGCTGTAGATAATAATGCTGAAGAGATTTTACACCAGCCCTCCCATCTAGATTAACAAAGGAATTGGCACAGATCTCTGAGTACCAATTTAGGATCATTTTCAATGGAGAAAGAATCATAATAACAGACAAACAAACCATCCAGTATAACAGATATTTTGCCACTTTTTTTTTTAAAGATTTTATTTATTTATTTGAGAGAGAGGATGAGAGGAGAGAGAGAGCACATGAGAGGGGGGAGGGTCAGAGGGAGAAGCAGGCTCCCCGCCGAGCAGGGAGCCCGATGCGGGACTCGATCCTGGGACTCCAGGATCATGACCTGAGCCGAAGGCAGTCGCTTAACCAACTGAGCCACCCAGGCACCCAATATTTTGCCACTTTTTAAAACTGCTTGTAGAGGAGCATTGGCCAGGGTTGCCGTGGCAGCTACTAGGGTCCCATCAGCTGCAGTGGTCTAAGTCCTAGAGGATTTGATTTGTCTGTATTGATTTTCACAAAAGCTTTGATTTTGGTGAAAGGAGAGAGGTAGAGGTTTCTTTGGTGTGAGCAGTTCTCATCACTGTCCCAAATCCTGTCCATGCTCCCACAATGAGCTCTTTCACAGGCCCAGATCAAACCCTGTCCTCTTTAAACCTTCACAGTCTCTTCTAATTAAGGTCTTAAAACAAGTTTACAAAGACTAGACTAGAGGTATTTGAGAGATAGCACCCGGTGATGCATTTCCTTGTATTCTTCCCTGCTGAGAGCCAGCCAGAGTACCACAGCAGGGCATCCATCTTTGTCTTTCTCCTATCTCCATGTACATTTCCTGCATTAGTAGGGACATCACATTCTAAAGGCCAAGCGGGGCTGCTATGTCCTGTCCTTACTTGGGAGTGTTATTCCTGGTCCTCCAGGAGTTCCAAAGCTCTCCACACCAACTCTCCAAGATCCTAGTGACCTGCCCTAATATCCTAGATTTGTTGAGAAGTTCACACAGGCATTCCCAGAACACTTTTCTACAAAAGGACAAAGTACTACACCTAAGGAGACTACAAAATGGGGCTTGCCATTTAGCTTAGGAGACAAAGCAAAGATTGAAGTACCCATTATGTAGCACTCTACATATTAAAGAATGCTGTCATTTCGCTAGTTTCTATTTTGTCTCCACAATTACCCTGTGACATAAGTAGGGGCAATGAGATTAATTTTTAGAATTTAGAACTAATGAACCTAAAACTCAGAAGTATTAAATGGTTTGCCAAAGTTAGTTTCTCATAAACACAGACACAAAAATACTCAACAAAATATTAGCAAATCAAATCTCTCAATATGTAAAAATAATGCAGCATGAACAAGTAGATTTTAAACTGGGACTGTAAGACTGAAGTTTTAATATTTGAAAATCAATGTGATCTGTATTAATAATACAAAGAAGAAAAACCACATGATCATATCAATTGATGCAGAAAAGGCATTTGACAAAATTCACCATTGATTCCTGATAAAATCTTACAGCAAATAGGAAATAGAAGGGAATTTCCACAACCAATAAAGAACATCACAAAAACCTACACCTAATACCATATTTAATGGTAAAAGACTGAATACTTTCCCCTTAAAATGGGGAACAAAGCAAGGATATCAGTTATCACCACTCATACTGCCTTGTAGTAAGGCAAGAAAAAGAAACAAAAGGCATACACATTATAAAGGAAGAAATAAAATTGTTTATATTCTAAAATGATATGATTATATATATATATAGGAAATTCCAAAGATTCTAAAAATAGAACATCTCCTAAAACTAACAAGTAACTTTAGTAAGATTGCAGGGTACAAGGTCAACAAAGCAAGAATCAATATATTCTATATAGTAGCAATGATCAATTGGAAACTAAAACTCTAATATATGTAATTTATATATGTAAATTAAATACATGTGTACTTAATTTATTATAGCTCCAAGAAAATACTTAGGTATAAACTTAAAACATGACAGAGACTGTATGCTGACAATTATAAAAAAACTAATGAAAGAAATCAAAGAAGAACTAAATATAAAAACAGTGTTAATGGATTAGAAGAATAAATACACTAATAATGTGAAATCTCTCCCAAACTAATCTAGAGATTTAATGGAATTCAGAATTGCAGCGAGGCTTATTTTTTAAGATATAGAAAGGCTTATTCTAAAATTTATCTGGGAAGGCAAAGAGCCTAGAATAGCTAAATCAATTTTGAAAAGGAAGAATAAATTGAGGGAATCATATTAACTAATTTTATGACTCATTATATAGCTACAATAATTAAGATAGTGTAGTATTGAAGAGAGAAATCAAACACATAGATCAATGCAACAGAATAGAGAACACAGGCCTAGATCTCACACCAAAAAATTACCAGATGATTTTTAACAAGGTTGCAAGGGCAATTTAATAGAGAAAGGATTATATGTCTAACAAATGTTGTTGGATCAGCTTGGTATCCATATGCTCAAAAATGAACATCCTTCCTCCAGATAACCAAATTTCTTCCTGATGTCATCAAACTCTTTGCTGAAATGTCATCTTCTCTGTGGGACCTACCCTGACCACTCTGTTTAAAATGGCATCTCTTCCTGCATCCCCTCTCTCCTATTTACAGCTTAATATTTCTCCACAGCACTTACCATCTTCTAACATAGGGTATTATTTATTATGTACTACACTTATTTTCTGTCACCCCCAACGCACATACATGGATGTAAGGTCTGTGAAGGCAGAACTTTTGCCTGTTTTGCTCACTAATGTATCTTCAATGACTGGCACATAGAAGATTCTCAATAAATGTTTGTGGTGTGAAGAAAATGAGGGAGGAAGGGGAAGAGGGATGGAAGGAGAGAAAAAGTTAACTTGTCATTAGCTAGGTGAGGAGAAGGGGAGGGTAAGGAGGCATCACTGGAAGAGCCGGTGACTCTGCAAAGGCCAGTAAACTAGAGCAGTGTGAATGCTCAGAAGCCAAGAGCACAGGATGAGGGCAGAGCGGGCACTGGGAATCAGCCTTAAATGCCACACTGAAGAATTTAGTCTTTATCCTTGGGTTAAAAGCATTTAAGTGGCTGAGAAACATGATGATGTTTGTGTTTTACAAAGATCACTCAGCCCAAGTGCAGAGAATGAATTGGGTGAGGGCAGTGAGCTAGTTGGGGGGCTAATTGTAATCTCGTAACTAGTTCTTTAAGCAGAAGTGATGATGGCCAGAACTAAAACTGTGGCAAAATTGACAGGCAAGGGGACACATGTTGGAATCATTAGTAGAATCAGTAGGACTTCTATTAAATGTGAGAAGGGCAAGATATCAAGGATGCCCCCTGCCCCGCCCACCCACCAAATTCTTCCTTGTGCCTCTGGGAAGGAGAGCACAGATGAATGGCTTCAGTGGAAGAGGATGAGTCCAATAGCAAATTACACATAATGTCATGAACACACCACTCTTTTGCATCTCAGTGCCTTTAACCATTTGGAGTTGTTATGTACAGAATACCTTCTTATCCATCTTGTTAATTTCCACTTCTTTAAGTTTCAACTCAAAATGCTGACTCAGCTTATAAATATTATGAAAAAGAACTGGGTGTAACTGTCAGAAAAGGCAAGATGTAGGAACTGATAATGCAGTTATTGGACAGCTTATGGAGATCGGGATTGATCCCACTTAAAAAGCAGACATTTTCCAAACCAGCAGGAGATTTCTGTCCCAGAAATATGTTATTATAATATAAGTGGCCCACAAGGCTCATAGGGTTATAATGAGTTTACACAGGACTCACTAGGTTATAAAAATAAAAATATTAGTTTTGTACTGTCAATACCAAATGTAAATACACTGATTCTATGTGTTCCATTGATATTTGACCTTGAGCAAGTTCTTCAGCCCACTTTTGCCTCTGTCTTCTCATCAAAAGGACAAAATGATCTCTCAGGGCTCCAAAAATCTGGGATTTTGCTTTTCTTTCTCCATGAAGCAGTCAGAGCAAGCATTATGCATATTTTGCAGTTGGAAAACCAAGGCTCAGAGAGGAGACTTCCCTTTGAACAAACCTGAACAAGAACTGACCTCTTCCCACCCTAATACCTGTTCCCAGGAGCTTCCCATCATCCAACTATTGCAACATTAAAAACAATCATGTTTTTAAAACCAAGAGGATAACTTGATTTTAATGAACTTTTGATTTTTGCCACACAAGAACAACAAAATTTTTCTTTTGCAACTAAAATAAACTTAAGTTTCAGTCTGGAGGATTTTGGGGGAGGGGCAGTGTTTCAAAATAAATAAAAGTGTTGACCCAAACTTAACTACTGTGAGAATTTGGACCTTTTTTTTTTCTTTTAAGAAATAAGAAAGCAAATTAGGTGTTAATGTAGATATTTATGTGAAGGAGATCACTAAAAAGATTTTTAAAATGTTAAATATTAAAAGATGTTATAAAGTATTATTGGTTCTGAAAGTGCCAGTTATTTTTTAAATATATGAGTTGTATATGTTATGTTTTTAAGACTTAAATTTGATTGTAAACAAGTTTCATATTAAAAAAGAATATTATGACAGAAACCAAACCATAGATCCAGAAAGCTCAGAGAACACTATGTAAGCAAATACCTAAAACTCTACACTTAGGCATATCATATTAAAGTGCAGAGAATTAAAGACAGAAAGAATCTTGAAGCAAGCCAAAGGGGAGAAACACCTTTTTTTATAGAGGAACAAAGATAAGAATTACATCAGACTTTCCTTCAGAAATCATGCAAGTGAGAAGGAACACCACCAACAACCTAGCATTTTGTATCCAGTGAAATTATCCTTCAAAATGAAGGAAAAATAAAAACTTTTTTTTTTTCAGAAAAATAAAAACTTTTACAGACAAACAAAAACTAAAGGAAGAGATATGCCTGGCAAGAAATGTTAAAAGATATTCTTCAGAGAGAAGGAAAATGATATAAGACTCAGATCTACATAAAGAAAGAGTATTACAGAAGGAATAAATGGAGGGGCTTCTCCATTCCCTCCTCTGAGGTCCTGGAGCCATGCCTGGCACCTGGATCCCCCTACCCATGCTGAATAATACAAACACGATGGGTTGTTGGCTGGAAAAGAAAGAGGAAACCGCTTGCTTTCTTGACCCATAGCTGCAACCTCTGCATTTATTTTTTTAAGATTTATTTATTTATTTTAAGAGAGAGAGCACGTGAGCAGGAGGAGGGGCAGAGGGAGAGGGAGAGAGAGAATCCTCAAGCGGACTCCCTGCTGAGTGGGGAGCTGGACATGAGGCTTGATCATGACCTGAGCTGAAACCAAGAGCTACCCAAGCGCCCTGCAACCTCTGCATTTAAAGATACAGACTGGACATAGCAAGCTCTCTGACTCATGGAAGATAAGTATCTACTGCAAAGAAACTGAGCAAAACTGTAAATAAGAAATGAAAGTATGATTAAAGCTATCTTCCTCTTGATTTTATAGATACAGATAAGGTACATTGTTATGTCTTATGCAATGGAACGTTTTCATATAATGTCATAATGCCAGTTAAGTTGTGACATTATTTTGAGACAAATCATTCAGAGTTTAAAGAAAAGGAATTGAATATTTTAAGTGTACACTTATGAGCTCTTTAAAAGTCAAGAATTATTACAATCTTCAAACTAGAAATGAAAAGGCCATTGACGTACTGTATAGGTTTTAAATTCTAATAAGATAAATATCAATTGCTATAATCCATATAAACGAAAAGGCCTTTGGGATCCTTCCCTTTTATTTTATGAAGAGTACAGGGTTCTTGAGACCAAAAAGTGAGGAAACCATTGTGTTTCATCCCTAGCTATAATAGATCCATTTCTTGCTATGACCTCATAAAGAGCCATTTTTATGGAATTCCAAGAACCTATACAAGTCTCTGACTGGGCCTACAGTTTTGGTCCTTCTAGCTCAGGAAGCTGGTTTTTGGTGACCTATAGGACATTGGCCACAGTTAGCTTTTATCTTCTTTGGTTTTTTTTGTCATTTATTATTATTTTTTCTCTGCTCTTTTTCTTCTTCTCATTTTTTTCTTTTTTCTTTTTTTATTAAACCACTTTATTGAGGTATGATTGACATACAAAGAGTGTTTAATGTATACAATGCATATATCCTTAGAAAAAACTATAGGTGGAGCTTAATTAATCACATCTATATAAATATGGTTCAGTACAGAACTAATAATGTGATAGGATAAACATACCTTTTCTACAGAGTTCAGTGTCATGACTACTGTGCTGCTACAATTCAGTCAGAATGGATTTCTCATTTTTGTGCTCTTCCAATTACCTTTACTATATTCCCAAGGTCTCAATCATAATTTCTGTTCTATTTCTCTTATTTCTTAGAGATCTCCACTCCACCCTTCCCCCTCTTCCCCCCCCACACCCCCTAGCCATTAGTCCTTATTTGCTTTTAGATCTCCTGCACAGCTATCACTCTAGAATAGAAATGTCACTGCTCTCATAGATTAAATTAATTATTCTGAAACCTTTTTAATCAGTTATTGCTGCAAAAATGCTGTGTAGCCATAGTGCTGCATAACAAGCAACCCCAAAATCTCAGTGGCAACAACAAACATTGAATGTTCTCACTCTGCTTCAGCCTATGAGTTGAACTCAAGACTTCTCCATGTGTCTTTCATCTGGTGCTAGCAGCTCTGTGGGGCGTGCTCTTCTCATGGAAGATGGCAGAAGAGAGAGAGAAGCCAAATAAGCATGTTTAAAGCCTCTGTTCGTATTGCATCCACTGATGTTTCATTAACCAAATCAAATCACATAGCCAACCCCAACATCAAAATAGTAGGGAAATGTATTCCACCTACTCTAGTGGGAAACAAGCATTCACTTGGCAAAGGCATAAATACTTACGTTGATGACAGGGAAGGTGTGAAAAATGGGAAGCAACTGTCCAGTCCACCATAAAATCCCATGCCTTATACATTACTCCTTTATTTTGGTAAAGAACATCCTTTAGTAACTTCCTAAGAAAGGTGTATAGTAGGTAAACTTTGTGAATGAGACATGTCTGAAAATGCCTTTATTCTGTCCTCAGAATGGATAAATGGATAAAAAACCTCAAGAGCCTTGCTCCATTATCTTCCATTACCTAGTGGTGATGAAAAGCTTCCTGCCAGGCTGCTGCTTACTTGGTTGTGCCCCTTTTTATCTCTCTCCATATTCTCTTTATCCCTGATGTTCTAAAATGCCTCGATGAGACAGATACAGGTAATTTTTTCTTTATTGTGCCAAGCTCTGGGCCTTCTCCAACTTACGGACTTTTTATAAATCTTCCTGTTTTGTTGCATGACTCATTTCTGACTTCCTTTGTATCTACTGTTCCTAAGTATGGAGACTAGAGACTTATATCCCTCCAGGTATGATATAGTAGAGGCTGCTGCTTTCTCAGTTTTCTGCTTTTCATAAATTTCTTGAATTCCCTTGTCCACTTATGCTCTTTGTCCCACTCTCTTCATGCTGTAGAGTTGTAGTACTTAAAATTTTTTTGGCTATGATTTCATTGGTGGCTTAGGAGGAAGACGTAATAAAATGGTGTACCTGGGTCAGTCATCATGTTGATTCATCAGTCTCAGTATTTTATTTTGCTGAATACTTTTTGCATTTAAAGATAGACTGTTTAAAATATTTGTAAAATGTCTGGCTCTACCAGGGAGTATAACATTTCTAAGGCTATTTAAATAATCTGGCCATATTAGCATCCAGATTTTCAAAGGTAATTAGTTTGAATGTGATTATTTACTATACAGAAGAATTTGAAACATTACCAAAGATAGCCAGTTTCTCTAAGGTAGTACTGTGCAAGAGAATTTTTTTGCAGTAATGGAAGTGTTCCCTGTCTGCGCTGTCCAGTATAGTGGCCACTGAACACTTAAAATGTGCCTGATGCTACTGAGGAACTGAATTTTCAATTTTATTTAATTTTCATTAACTTAAATAGCTACATGTGGCTAGCAGCTACTGTATTGGTAATGCAGCATGGATCTAAAATTGTATAAATTCATAAAATTAAAAAAAATATTTTTAGGCATATGTCACTGATGTAAAGAAAACTACACCTGAAAGGGATAGACGTAAGAAATCTAATAAGATGTATAGGTAGTATAAAGTCATGTTTATGATTCATGCCACAAAATATACTCATTCACTCAGTAAATAAGTTAAGGGCACATACCATGTAGAAAACACTCTGTCAGGTGCTAGGGTTACAAAGATGAAGACACACAAGGCACGAGCCCTTAAAGATCTTTCAGTCCACTGAGGAACCAGACATGCAAGCCAACCAGTAAATATAATCAGAACATTGCCTTTCCTGCCTATACTGGGAGTTGAAAAGAGAGTGTCCAATTATCCGGGACATGCAGCTAAATCCTTCCACAGGAAGTAGTGTTTGGATCCTGACCCAAAGCAGAATAAGACTTTCCCAAGAGATTAATGGGTAGGATACTTCAGGCAGAGAAAGAACAGCAAGGGTACAGGTGTGGAGACAGGTTCCAGAAAGGCAAGCCACTTGTTACTGCTAGAACCATTCTAGAGTGCAGTTGTAGCAATAGCAGGAGATGAGACTGGCAAGTTAGGCAGGAGTGGCAGATTATTGAAATGTGAGAAGAGCTACCCTCTGCATTCGCTCAATCAACAAATACTTCTTATGTTCTCCTAAATCTGTTTTTACATGAATCATTGGCTTTACGAACTGCTTTTGAGTAGCTGCTTAAAAAAAGTAAATTTTAACCCAACATCAACTGAAATGAGTACAAATCCCTAATCAGAGGACTCTCAATAAACACATTTAAAATAATGATGGATATCACACTACAGACTTTTGCAGCTCCAGAAAATACAGAATTCAACTCCAACATACTGCTGCAGAATAGCAGAAATCATTCCAATTGCCCTTGCACTTTCCAATAAATCATAAATGTGCTTGTGCTAATTATTTATGGACATGCACATCTAATCATCTTACCTGCTTTTCAAGTTTGCAATTTTGACTTATTTACATCAAAACTGTTTAAGGCTACAGAAATTTGGGCACTTGGATAATTAGTTCTAAACAGTTTTTTCTCCCTGAGAATTTGAGACCATACCAGCCACACACTAATCACACTAAGAAATGGTAATTTTTGGAATAAGTTTTCTATGGAGAGGCAGGGAATATAGTTGAGAGCTGGTGCAAGATTTCTTTTTTTTTTTTTTTAAGATTTATTTATTTATTTTAGAGAGAGAGCATGAGTGGGGGGAGGGGCAGAGGGAGAGGGAGAGAGAGAATTCCAAGCAGAGTCCCTGCTGAGCACAGAGCCAGACTTGGGGCTCCATCCCAGGACCCTGAGATCATGACCTGAGTAGAAAGCAAGAGTTGGACACTCAACCAAAGAGGCACCCAGGCGCCCCTGGCCCAAGATTTGTATACGCTTTAAATTTCTCTAACCAAGACATAACAAGGTACAAAGTATTATTCCCTGGTCTTTTAAACATACACATATACACACACACAGGAAAAAAACCCACTAAAATACTCTCAGTTAGAGTCAGTGGAAATAAAGTCCTTGGTTAACACAGTGAGTTTAAAAAAAATAATAAAAAATACTTACCAAGGTATCATGACCCCATCTTATTGTTGAGTTCAGCTTTTCCATTCTAAATCCCTATTTTCTGTTTATAACTTACTCCAAAATGTTCCTTTTGACCTTTGGGTCTGATAGTTCTCTTGCCTCGTCTCAATCCAAAGGCGAATTTATTTGCAATTTGAACTAAATCTCTTCAGTTATTTCAGTTACTTGAGTTTGAAGAAAATACCTGCTTTGTGCTTTCAGAAATCGTTCAGGTTTTTTTCCGTGTTCAAATAGCTTAAAAATGACTTTGTTTTGAAGCTGTAGGATTGGCATGGCTGTATTGAAGATCCAATTCAAAAGGAGTTGGTTACAAAATTTAGATTAAAAAACCAGAAATGATGAGGCTCCATAGCATGTAATGAGGCAAGTGCACACCTTCCCCCACCAGTCATCCTACACATGCTTGTGACAATAGTCACAAGGTGAGTATGAGTAATTCAAAGAAAAATCCAAACTGACCTCAGAAAAATCGATTTAAAGGGCATGTCCAACTTTTAAAATTTTGAAATAATTAAACAGCCCCAGTTCCCAAGCCTATAAAGGATATATACATATGCAAGGAACCTCCATGTGACTTTTGCTAGAACTTGGAGACTATAATGCAAAATACACTACTGGGACTTGAAGCCTTTGGATTCTAGCTCAGCTTTTCTTCTGAATTTTATTTGATTTCAGCTTGAGCCTCTCATCTCGCTTTATCATACTCTCTACAAAATGAAAGATGACTTGATATGTAAGTGCGCTGGAAAGAATAAACTCTCCCATCTATGCTTTTCAAGGGCATTCATTTCAATAAGTAACTTTGTTTCACACCTACTAAAAGCCAAGGTCAATGTCAGTGCTGTGGATATGGAGATGATTGAGACAAAGATCCTTCCTCAGGAAATTCCCTGAATATGGAAGAGACTGATGAGGTATAATAGTATAGAATAAATGTAAACAGAGGTTATTTTCAATAAAGGCAGACAACAGTTTGACTATATTACTTTTAAGAAACGAAAGAGATAAGCAAATAGAGAGTAGGCAAATATATAGATCTAGACATAAATTCATAGATTTTTCAAAATGGAAAATTTTTAAATTCTACATAGTCACCATCAACCCCTCTTCACCCTCAGTCCAATCCAAGCCCTCCAAGTAAACGTATGCGCTAAAGAAAATCAATGTGCTGCCTAAACAAATGCATTTTTAGAGTAAGTCCCTTAGTTGTTCATTCATCTTTCCAACCAGATTGTCAGCTCTCAGCCACTTCTACTCAGGAACTGTGGAGCTCTCAACAAAGGCCATTTTAACAGACAATTATAGTAAAAATTTATAGTAAAAAATTAGCTGTTCCCTCTGCCCAAACATAAACTCACTGTCCTCGACTTCATTGTCCTGCACTTACACCTGCCTCTCCTAGAATGACTCTCTACTTTTTCTAGCTTCTAAATTACTAATTTTTTTTCACATTTTGGAAATCATCATGCATCTGCATTCAATGGGAATATATACTTTAAAGTTTCTTTTTCCCATGTAGGTTACTAAGTTGATAGTTGATCTTGTGCTGATACATTAATTCAATGAATATTTTTTGAACACCTGCTATATCTATGTCAGGCTCTATACTAGGCACTTGGGCCATATCTCACAGTCTTTAAAGATATATATCCCATGACAGTTTCAGAATTTATCAAGCACTAGGCAAATTCAAAGCAGCGAAAGAAGATAGCTGGTGAAATCTGGATTCAAAATCTCTTGACTTCTTGATTTGGATTTTTTATATGCATATTAAAGTGACTTTTAAAAAACTTATAATAATGGCATTCTAATGAAGTGAAGTTTTGGAGCTGAGATGCAGTGAATACATTATAGTGTGTACTATGGTGATGTGAAGTGGCTATCCACACAGATGGTTTTGATTTTCATTTCCTGCGAAGCTGAATCAACATGTTGTGGCTAATGTCTATGTAATTTAATGTATTGAATAAGATGTACCATTGCTCTCTACTGGGGGATAAAAGATCTTACTTGACTGTGGTGTCCTTGTGCTCTAAAACCACAACAGACATATTTAATAATCCTTAGTTACTAAAAATCAACCTAAGAAACTCTTTCCTTTTTCTTAAAAAAAAAAGTTTTTGTTTGATTAATTCATTTGTGTTTCTTACATCACAGGAGAAGAAGGGCAATATTAACAGAATTTTCTCACCTAGACTAATGAGTTTTGCAGATAAAATTCTATTATGGTGCCAATATCCTAAGATGTCCACAAATTGACTGGAAGGTTACATGGTAAAAATCCACAAGCTATGTTATCATTTCCAACTGGGATGAACTCTTCCCAAGGTTTCATGGCCGAGTAGGCTTAAAGGGGCCCTCCCTTCCTGTGCCCCTTATCCATCTTCTTTCTAGGTGCCCAGAGCTCTCATCTGATTCTCTGATTGTCTGAAGCCCCTCACTGCAGCACCTCTCATGATACCAGTCTCCTTTGGTTCAGTATGTTCATTTATTAAAAGGAAGACAATTATCCACACCCCGCCAACTTCACAAGATTTTTTGTGGGGAATCAGATTAGGTAACTTCTGTGAAAATACTCATAAAATTGTAAAGTGCAGTTCAAATGCACATCATGCCTTAAATGGTATTATTTTAAAATTTTTAATTCCTGTGTAGTTAACATACAGCTTTTATATTAGTTTCAGGTGTACAATATAGTGATTGAATAATTTTATGCATTACTTAGTGCTCATTATGATAACTGTACTCTTAATTCCCTTCACCTATTTCACCCATCTTTCCACCCACCTCCCCTCTGGTAACAATCAATTTGTTCTCTATACTTAGAGTCCATTTCTTCGTTTGCCTCTTTTTTTTTTTGTTCATTTGTTTTGTTTCTTAAATTCCACATATGAGTGAAATTTGTCTTCCTCTGACTGATTTATTTCACTTAGCATAATACTCTCTAGATCCATCTAGGTTGTTGCATTTGCAGAGTATAATGCTAAGTATAATTGTTTCCTTTGCTATGGAGAAGCTTTTTATTTTGATGTAGTCCCAATAGTTTATTTTTCCTTTTGTTTCCCTTGCCTCAGGAAATGAATCTAGAAAAATGTTGCTATAGCCGATGTCAGAGAAATTACTGCTTGTGCTCTTTTCTAGGATTTTTTTTATGGTTTCTGGTCTCACATTTAGGTTCTTAATCCATTTTGAGTTTATTTTTGTGTGTGATATAAGAAAGTGGTCCAGTTTCATTCTTTTCGTGTAGCTGTCCAGTTTTCCCAGCACAAAATTGTATTACTTTTATCAGTATTACTCAGCATTTGGAGCATTCTGCTCCAAAATTACCTGCCCTCCTGACCATCCAAACTGCCATCCCTATGAATTAGGTCAGTGATACAATTATCTGGCCTTACAAAAGAACCTTACAAAAATGTGTGAATGAATGATAATTTTTAAAAGGGCATCAGAACTGATAAAATGTATGGGGAAAAGTGATTTTTGTATATTAGTTCACTGGCCATTTTGCCACCATTATACAATGGTTAACAACCACTAAGAGAATTTTTATTTTGCCCACTCAATTTCTTCCCCAGATCTCCTAGAGAAGTATCTTCCCTTGGGATTTTGTGATTCAGAATTGGGAGAAAAAGACTGAAAAGAGGAGAGGCTCTTTATCTATGGCTGAAGAAAGAGTTTAAGGAGAGTCAAGTAACTCAGAGTGGGTGTTAAGAGAAAAGAGGGTTTAAGAAGTGTTGCTAAAGGCTATGTGTCCTCTTCAAGGAGCTTATCAAATATAAGTAAAGAAATGGAGCATATTAGATTTTTGTACATTTCTAGCCTCAGATTGCTATACTACTTAATAAAACTGGACCACATGGGTCACAGCTTCATATCAACATTTATTTAACACAAAACTAATTCCAGATAATATATTTAATCGCCCTTCATGCATTACCCTATTTAATATTTACTCTAATCCTTTAAGACATACTATTGCACCCTCTTTCATACAAAAGGAAAACAAAAGCCTTAAAGAGGTGACATAACCTACCACAGTAACACAGCTAGTGTGTTGCAAAGCTAGGACTTGAATTTCAGAGACTGACCTCTTAATCATTCACTGAACAATTTCATGCAAACCAGTACCCCTGTTGATGAACTGTACAGCAGAAAGGACTTTGATCAGCTGTGATGAGGGATAGGAGAGTAGAGAAGTGCAGCCTTTAGATTCCCTTCTGTAATCAAATTGGCTCCTCAGGTTCAGAAAAGCGGAGTCGCAATAGCCCCCAGTATCTGTAAGGTTAGTGACAACTTTGCTTTCTATGGCTAAAGCACCTGAATAATGGAGCACCCAGTGGTGCATACAAATAGCTTTTGAAATAACATTCAAAAGGAATACAAGGAACCAACACCTACATTCCCTGCAAACAAAAAAGGGAAGCTGCCTACATGAAATTAGGTTACCTGATTATGCTTAAAGCAGGGGCATTCCCTGTTACAGATATCTTTGTAACTGGTAAATTAATTCATGAGTTATCCCAAACTTAGACATTATGATCAGATACAGCCAGATACAGATGTCTCTCCTTTAACAACAGTGGAAAGGAATTCTTTTTTAAGAAAATTTATGTTCAAAGAAATTAATACACAGAATGATGTCATGGGTAAAGTATAAACAAGGTTACCAGATACTTACCTGATTTATGTACTATATAGTCTACTACTAGGTTTAAGTCAATTCTATTGTCTTTGGATTCCTAATAGTATCTAGTATGCTGACTTACCTATAGGTGACTAGTATGCTGACTTACCTATAGGTGACTATTGAATTAAAGAATGAACATGAACAGCTAACAGATTACAATACAGAGGTTTCTTCAGTAGAATGTGATCCTTGGGTAACCATTAATAGCTCCTTGCAAGGACAACTAAATTCTTCCAGGCCCCTGTGGCTAGGCTGAAGGTGGCAATGGTGACATTGGGCCTCTTTTATATCATTCTTGGGTTTCACAGTTGCCCTTACATAGTAAGACATTATTTGCTAATAGCATATTAATAAACAGCTTCTTAAACACCCTCTGAATTTCTGGAAGCCCATTTTCTATTGTTTAAGGCTCTCTGTCTTAACTGCTGCTATTACTCTTTTTTCTCCTATTGTGCTGAGTTCCCATGCACACCTTACTTACTAATTTATGCTCATTAGCTTTGTGTGTAAGAGCTGAGGCTCTGTATTTAGAGAGAACTGATGCAAATCCTTCCTACTGAATATCTTTGTAGCCTAAGACAAATTAAACATGTCCTTTTAAGCAACAGTTTTCTCATCTGTGAAATGGAAATAATAATAATATATATTCACCTTTCCATAGCCTTTCTCATCTTTGCCCATCTTCTGTGGATTATGCCTCCATGATACCAAGGTTTCCTGCCTACAAATGCACAGTGCCAGGGCCTTATTATTTCAATATAACTGTCACGTTAAACACTCCCTTAACTGGAACACTCACGACCACTGTTAAGTTTAAGTACTGCATGGTCAGTTAGCATTAAGTAGGCTGGGCTCTTATTGATTTCAGATTAGTTTAGAAGAAAAGAGACCTAGTGGCCATGAGGCATGGCCAGTTATATTTTAACCAGAATAGGATGAAGGGGAAGGAGAAAGATGAAAGTACAGACCCTGGTCATTGCCAGATGAACAGTACCAGGAATTAGATCTCCCTGGGAGGCTCAGTGGCCTAAGAGAGAGGGAATGCCACCTAACAAGAGAAGGAGAGGATGACAGACTAACCTTTTTTTTTTCCTACTAGTTTTACCTAAAGCAATAATACCAGCGAGAGCTAACATTTACTGAGCAATTATTGTATGGCCGATAAGTACACAGAAGTGTTCCATAAGAGTTTAAATTTCAAAGATTCTATCCTTTTGTCATAAATACATAGTCATATTTCTCAGATCATATATTCTGATTTAAGATTCTGAAAATGTGGTCATTATAAGGTTATGATAAGTCAAGGGTATAAGCTTCCTATGCTTCCACAAGCAGATTTCACAAGCAGGACATACCAACATACTACAACTGGGGACAACAACACATGAAGACCTAGATTGTAATAAAAGAAAAGTCAGCTTTGCTCTATTTCCCCCCAAATGATAGACTAGATGTTCATAGAAAGCAAGTTACTATGTTGGATAAAATATTTAAAATGTTTAAAATCTGTAGCAAAGCTGTTAAGAAGTAAGGGCTTTCTTCAGAGGCCAGAAACAAGAAAACAAGAATCCAGGGAGGTAAACAAGCACTGGAGGTAACTTTTGTTCTACAGTTACATCTGAGGTCTGCTGGATGACAGCTGAGCTTCCTAACCAGTGTGAGGATCCTGTCAGCCCTGGGGGTGATCAGCTGGACCTGGGGCAGCCAGAACTCCCACCAGGCTAATCACACCCATGAGGACTGCTCAGGCACAGTGGCCTCAGAGTCCTTGCAGAAAATGGGCCTCAGAGTCCTTGCAGAAAATGGGCCCTAGAAATGTCATCCTGCCCTCACCACTGCCTGGACTCACTGAATATAGCCCAAGACATCCATTCCATTAGCCAACTGTAGATGGACCACTGCAGACAGCAGTTCAACCTGTGGAGCTGTTGGAGGTCAGAATCCTGGTGCCTAAGGAGCATGGCATACAAAGATGCAGCTTCTTGAGAGTATGGAAGCCAGGAATCCAAGCTGGGTCTCCTAGAAGACAAAACTCCATGAAGTACCTCTCATCCATCTTCATTCACAGAGGGTATTTTAGTTTCCCAGGGCTGCCATAAATTATCACAGGGATGGCTGGGTGGCTCAGTCCGATGGACGGCCGACTCTTGGTTTCCACTCAGGCTGTGATCTCAGGGTGGTGGGACAGAGACCCGCATCTGGCTCCACCCTCAGTGTGGAGTCTGGTTGTCCCTCTTCCTCCCCTTCTGCCCCAGCCCCATCTGCACTCTACCTCTCTCTCTCACTAAAATACATAAATAAAATCTTTTTAAAAAATTACCACAAACTAGGTGGCTTAAAACAACAGAAATGTATTCTCTCACAGTTCTAGAGCCTAGAAGTCTGAAATCAAAGTGTTGTCAGGGTCATCTCCCTCAGAAGCCTCTAGGAAAGAATCCTTCTTTGCCTCTTCTAGGCTTCTGATGACTCCGTGCAATCTTAGCATACTTCGGCTTGTAACTGCATCACTCTGATCTCTGCCTCTGTAACCACGTGTCTTTTTCTGTGTGTCTGTATGTGTATGTGTCTCTCTGTATCCTCTCTTCTCATCAGGACACCAGTCATTGGTTTTACTAAAGCCCAAAATAATCCAGGATGACCTCATCTTAATTGATTACATCTACAAAGACCCTGTTTCCAAACAAGTTCACATAATGAGATCCCTGATAGGCATGGATTTTGGGGGGGACACTTATTCAACTCACTACAGAGGATATTTCTATATGTCTGTGGCTGATGTGTCTTTTAGCAACACATCACTAGTATCCTTTCAAAGTGACAGTATGATAATACCTGAGCAATCTACAAATTAAAGAAAAGCTCAACTGAATTAGAAATCCTTCTGTAACTGCCACAAAATAACAAGAACTCCAATATTACATTTGTTAAATAGAAAATGAAAGCTAGCAGATTCTTAAAATAATATTCTTGTAAAAATGGTTAGAAAGTCTCTATTCCCAAATGTATGATGAAGTTTTTTGTTGATGATGATTATCAAGAATTTTAAGAGATTATAGTTAAAAAGTCTTGACCAGGAATTGCATATAGCCATTTCAGGCAGAACGGAAATCTGACTAAGCAATTTGAAAATATTTGGTTCAGATATTTCTATTTAATATCTTAATGTGGTATTAATATGCAATTTAACAACCCAGATATCCATCAACAGGAGAATGAATATAAAAATTGAAGTCAAACAGTAGAACACTGTATAACAATAAAAATGGATGAAACTCTATATACAACAACACGGATTAATCTCAAAACCACAATGTTAAGAAAAAAAGAAAAAAAGCAAGTCACGGAAGCATACATATATTGATTCAGCTTATATAGAGTTCAGAAGCTCACAAAATTAAGTGATTTCTTATTTAAGGATACATACGTATGTGGTAGAACCATAAAGAAAAGCAAGGAAATTAATAGCACAATATTCAGCATAGCGGTTGCCTCTGAAAGGCAAGAGATCGTGGGATTGAGAAAGAACCCACGACATAAGAAAATTCAAAGATATTGTTCTATTTCCCTCTGCTCCTCCCCCTGCTCTTTCAGAATTTAAAAATCAATCTAAGGAAGACATGCATCCAGTAAGAGCTTTGTGTCTTTTTTTCACATCCTCCATACCTGATTCAACATAGAGATTGTCTTCATGTTATTTATGAATGTCATCCTAAGTGTGAGAACAAAAAGATTTTATATAAATGGAAGTAGAATCCTGAGAGTTTAATAATACCATGACTCTGGAACTTAGGGAATTCACACTAAAGCAAGTTACCATCTCTTTGAGATGCCAGGCAGTGACTGCCAAGTAGAAATAGGACAAGGAAATCAATGAAGGAGGTGGGACTTCAGAGGAATTAGCCAAAGGTATCTTGCACCACTTCCTGTTATTCACAGCACAAGTCCAGAACTTCTGGAGCTTTGCCCTGTCAATTGCCCAAGGTGTCCATTGTTGGAAAAGGTGGGGCAGAACAGCCAAAGGCAGAGAAAAGCCAGTTTGAAGGGAAACAATCCACAGCACCTTTAAAAATAATTCTATTCACAACTTAAAAGTAGTAGATAAATAAGTCCTGGAGATCCAAGTATAGTATAGTGAAAATAGACAACAATATTGTATTATAATCATCAAACTTACTAAGAAACGAGATTGTAATTATTCCCTCCACAGAAAAAGAAATAATGGGGGCCTGGGTGGCTCGGTTGGTTGGGTGTCTGACTTCTGGTTTCGGCTTAGGTCGTGATCTCAGGGTTGTAGGATTGAGCCCCATGTCAGACTCCACACTTGAAGTGGAGTCTGCTTAGAGATTCTTTCCCCCTTCCTCTCCCTCCCCCTCTGATCTCCCCCCCCCCACGCGCTCTCTCTCTCTCTCTCTAAAATAAATAAATAAAATCTTAGAGAAAGAATGGTTATGTGACCTAATGGAAGTGCCAACTAACACTGCAATGGCAATCATATTACAATATATAAATATATCAAATCAACATGTTGTACACCTTAAATTTACACAATGTAAATTTGTCAAATTGTCAACAATATGTTAGATATATTTCAATTAGGGGCGCCTGGGTGGCTCTGTTGGTTAAGCGTCTGACTCTTGATTTCGGCTCAGGTCATGATCTCGGGGTCCTGGGATCGAGCCCCGTGTCTGGCTCTGTCCTCAGTGGGGAGTCTGCGCGAGGGTTCTCTCTTTCCTTTTCCCTCTGCTCCTCCCCCTGCTCTTTAGCTCTCTCTAAAATAAATAAAATAAATCTTAAAAAAACTTTTTAAGGGCACCTGGGTGGCTCAGTTGGTTAAGCGACTGCCTTCAGCTCGGGTCATGATCCCAGAGTCTCAGGATCGAGTCCCACATCGGGCTCCCTGCTCAGCAGGGAGTCTGCTTCTCCCTCTGACCCTCCCCCCTCTCATGTGCTCTCTCTCTCTCTCATTCTCTCTCTCTCAAACAAATAAATAAAATCTTTAAAAAAAAAAAAAGTCTATGGTGTGGGGCGCCTGGGTGGCTCAGTTGGTTAAGCGACTGCCTTCGGCTCAGGTCATGATCCTGGAGTCCCTGGATTGAGTCCCACATCAGGCTCCCTGCTCGGCAGGGAGTCTGCTTCTCCCTCTGACCCTCCTCCCTCTCATGTGCTCTCTCTCATTTTCTCTCTCTCAAATAAATAAATAAAATCTTAAAAAAAAAAAACTTCTTAAAATATATTTCAATTAAAAGAAGAAAACAAAATTGGTGATACTAGCACAGAGACTCAAAGGCAAAGGAATCCTGGCCCCAGAGAAAGCTTCCATCTGTTGTTCCTTCTCTTGGTCTCAGGCTTCATTATGGGATGAGGGAAGCAGGTGTGAGAGCATTAAAAAATAAAATAAAGGTATATCTCAAAATCAATTCATGTTGTCTAAAAAAAACCCAGTGAAGATAAAATTGAAAACTTCTATCTCTCTGCCAACAGTGCTATTACCAGAAACTCATCCCCAGCCAATCTCTATAGCCCTATTATACGCATTTATTAATTTCATCCAACTGGTAGAATTCATGATAGTGACATGGTACCAGGGTGAAAATGTATACTTTCAAACCTTATTTAAAATCAAACTTTCTCATAGCTTGGTTTCTATTCAATTCAACTTAATTTCTTTCAGGACCTGGGCCAGCAATCATACTAATTTGCATGACCACCACTATTTAAACAGGCCCCTTAGTTCTTGATGAATGACCTTCTATATACAATCAGACTTTTGATACATAAATCAATTGCCCTTATTCTGGTAGGCCTGAGGCAAGAGTGGAGAGGATTGACTGTAGCTACAAAGCTGCCAAACTAAAAGAGAAAGGAATTAAAAGCAACCCTCCAAAAAGGAAAGCAAAACTAGTGAAATGAAATATACAGTGGACCTTACTCAAAGCAAGAATATGTACATATAACTTTTTCATTGAGCTGCTCTATCTAGGCAGCAATATTTTTGTCTATAGTTGGGCCACCACCATTTCCAGCCTGATACCATTGTCCTAAGGGTCAGTTATCATTTATTTAGGCTGACTGAGGAGTCTCAAAGGGAAAAGGGTAGCTGTGCTTAAGCAGTTTATAATATAAGAGGAAAAACTATGAGACAACACAAGGGCAGTATGAGAGCCTTCCAGCCAGTCACTGCCTTGGTTATTATATATTTCAAAACCATTGCCATCCATATCTTAAGCAATTTCATCCCCATGGATCAAGAGCTGTAACACCATTGTTTATTTAACATAGCTAAAGCTCATAGGGGAGGAAACTAGAATGAATATACTTGCACAAGTATGGATTTGTCTTTATGAGTCATAAATATAACTACAACAAAGAAATGCTACCCATCTGTCTGCTGTGTCAATGAGTGGGGCCAGAGGGTGAGGTATGCATCTTTCTCTCTTAGTCAAATTGCATTCCTTACCTGGCGGTACAGCCTGGAGGAGAACAAGGCTCTGGAGGCAGATATACTTAGGTTTCTAGGTCCTGGGTCTGGCTTTGCAACTTAATAGCTCTGTGATACATAACTTGACCTCTACACATCAGGCTTTTCATCTGTGAAATGGAGATATTAATAAGAAAGTTTAAACCATGTGAAATTGCAGGTGTCAACCATTTTTAACTTATACAAATGGCAATTTCACATGGTTTTTACTCAATAATATCCACCCCATAGGGCTATTATGAGGATCCTCTGAGATTATAGCATTATTTGAATTTTCTCTCATCAAGAATTTCCTTATTCATTCTACAGTTAATATAAACTCAGGTGAAAAAATGGAATCCACATCTACAGAGAGCATTATACCTGAGTAAGTAGAGGATGTCCAATATTTTACCTTCTCCTGTGAAATTTTCTGGTTGGACTTCATTTAAAAGAGATTCTCCTTTTTGGGATTCAAGAAATCTAGTGAAGAGTTGCCTTACCAACTACTAAGAATTGGAGACATTCAGACCTCATGCTGTCAGAGCAAAATAAATATTATGTTTCCTCCATAAAATTGAATTAAGTTATTAAGTCAACATTCTTCAAATCTTGGACTCTGAAGATCCAGGAATCTATAGGCATCACTGGGGAGTCCTTAAAAAAGCAAACACTATAGTCATATAAGATATTTAAATTAAAACAGCCCCTGTTTTCTCCAACCCTAATTGGACTCTACAATAAGAGGTGGGATCAGAAACAAAAAAAGCAAGAAATAACAATACAACAACAAAATCTAAGGCATAAGGATCCCACAACTTGGGAGTGTTTAATGGGTTAGGCCATGACTCCACAGTATCATGTCTGAGCAGTAAATGGTACTTACACCAGACTTGCTTTCAAAAATAATTGGAGAAAAGGGTAAAGATAATGAAAGGTTTCAGGCTATTTTGTGTTGGCCACTTCTCAAATGCTATATGCTTTTCTAAATAGTCTCTCAAATTGTAAGGCCACTTTCACTTCCAAATAGCTCTTCCTCTAGATTCAGACAAAGTGGTCCTACTACTTCCATGGTCTGTGTCCAAGCCCTAGGAAGATTGTCAATCACCATAAAATATTACTAAAAATATCTTAGATTTTGGCACGTGCAATCACATTTTTGCCTTCTGAATGGTTTCTCTGAATTTTAATTCTGAGGACATTTCAAGGAAAATTTAATTTTCCCTTCTCTGATTAATTTGCACTTCATTTTTCATTATATTTTCTAAGAGGAGTACTTTATAGCCAAAAAAGAAATGAGCCCTTTAATATTTTGGGTCTGTGAATGAGTAAGCCACATTTTCTATAAAGTAATTAAATGGTGACATGTTTCCAAATTCAAAACTTTTTTTTAAACATTTTTTTTTAAGATTTTATTTATTTATTTGAAGAGAGAGACACAGCGAGAGAGGGAACACAAACAGGGGGAGTGGCAGAGGGAGAAGCAGGCTTCCCACAGAGCAGGGAGCCCGATGCGGGGCTCAATCCCAGGACCCGGGGATCATGACCTGAGCCGAAGGCAGACGCTTAACGACTGAGCCACCCAGGAGCCCCAAATTCAAAACTTTTATAGACTTGATACCTGGCAAACTCTCTTTATTCATTCAGATGTTTGTAGATCATCTTTAATGTACAAAGCTCTATACTGTGTATTGGGTGGGTATAGAAAAATGGGCAAAATATTGCCCCTGTCTTCACAGAGCTTACCACCTCTTGGAGGACAAAGATTCCAAACTAAAATAAAATGTGATAAATATGAAAGAAGTGGGATTCAAAAAGTACTACTGGGAGTGTGAAGCATGAAACTGTCACTAACAACTGGGAGTACCAAGGACAGTTTCCTGAAGAAAATGCCAGTTTATGTGGGCCTCAAGAATGTGTGGAGTTTTAACAATAAAATAGAGGGTGAAAGGCACTGAAGGCAGAGGTTAACATGACCAAAAACATGAAGCTGTGAGACTATGTTTTGTATTGGAGGAAGCATAAATAGATTGGTGTGGCAGGAGTAAAAGGTACTTGGCAAGAGGGAGATGTGGTAATAAGTTTAACTGGTAAATTGGTCCAGATTATAAAAGGTCTTGAATGCCTTGCTAAGGACTTTAGAACTTTTTTCACTTAAATAATGGAATCATGAAAGGGTTAATTAGGACAGATATTGGGACATCTCCATTGAGATATGGAGAGAATGGATTTGGGGAGATCAATGTCAAAAAATAATGAACGCCTGACCCAGCACAGTGGTAATTGGGATGGGAAGAGGTCAGGGAAAAGAAACATTTCCAAGATTGAAATGATCAGGATAAACTAACTCTCTTGAGGTGTATTCAAAATGATGCATAGAAGGGTGGGAGCAGATGTCTAGAGTGACTCCTAGGCTTCTCTATAGCCATTATGTAAGATAGAGACTACCAGAGACTAGCAGAATTGAAGAAAAATATCATGACCCAGATTTGGAGCATTTGAGCTCCAGGTGCCAGATAGATATGGAGGAATGGCAAAAATACAGTTGAGAGCAGGTCTATTTCTCAGGAAAAAAAATGGCCAAAACTAGAGCCATAGATTTAGACAGGGCAAGAGAACCAGGCTAACTAATGTTGGTTACACTCCTTTAAATCAATATTCTTTCAATATCTAATTACATTAGTTTGCTAGGCCTGCCGTAACAAAGTACCACAGACTAAGTGAATTAAAAAACAGAAATTTATATTCTCACAGTTCTAGAGACTAGAAGTCCAAAATCAAGGTGTCAGCAGGGTTGGTTTCTTTTGAGGTCTCTTTCCTTTGCTCAAAGAAGGCTGACATCGCCTTGTGTCTTCATGTGGTCTTCCTTCTGTACATCTCTGTGTATAAAGTTACTCTTCCGGGGCACGGGGTGGCTCAATCGGTTGAACATCTGCCTTCGGGTCAGGTCATGATCCTGAGGTCCTGGGATCCAGCCCCACGTTGGGCTCCCTGCTCAGCGGGGAAGTCTGCTTTTCTCTCTCCCTCTGTCCCTCCCCCCTGCTCGTGCTATCTCTCTCTCTCTCTCACTCTCAAATACATAAATAAGATCTCTTAAAAAAATAAAAGTTATTCTTCTTATAAGGATACCATAATATTGAACTAAAACCCACCTTAATGACATCATTTTAATTTAATTACCTTTTTAAAGACCCTATCTCCATATATAACACATTCTGAGGTCCTGAGGGTTAGGACTTCAACATATGAATTTGGTAGAGATGGGGAATAATTCAGTCCATAGTCAATATTTATTGAGAGGAGAGATGGAGCACTGTGTGGAAAAGGGTAGAGAAGGAAAATCACATGTGACAAATGAGTAATTCAGCTTATCTTTGAATTGTACACCTTGCTTAGCAAAACAGAAGTCCTGAAGATAACTCCAGATTCACCTTCCCTAGGTGGCAGTTTAAAATCATCTGTTGGTAGTTAAGCATGCTGGATTATTTGAAGGACTTAATAAACTGAATCTGACATGTACATGGATGAATTGCCTACCAGATATTCAGGCACACTGCACAGCCAGAATAATAAAAAAAAAAAACAGATAAATAGACCAATGGATTAAAATACAGAGCCTAGAAACAAACATCTGCATATATGGGAATTTGATATATGATAAAGGTGGCATTACAAATCAGTACAGAAGCAATGTCAGGTTGATGGCAGACTGGCTTATTCTGTGGTGAAAAATCTGTATGATATGCAAAAGTGAATTCTAGATGATTTATAAAAATTACTTGTGCAGGATAATACTATATAGTTAATAAAAGAGTATAGGTTCTTTTGAGCCATCACATATTGACAAGCATCTCTGAAGACACCTGGGTTAGTCCTGTTTTAAATTATCATTATGCCTTCTGAGTATGCCATGCTTGCTGCTGGGACTCTGAGTGAGGCAGTAATGGGTACCAGGTATGGGGCATGACAAATAGATCATCAAAATTGGATTCTGAGATTGAGTTGCTCCTATGTGAAGAGTGCACAGAAGGCCAGAGGGATAGAAAGCATTGGGAATCCATAACATACAGTGGCATCATGGTCACTCAGATTTATCACCAGTGGTAGCATTGAGTGAAGGTAGTGATCAAGGAACTGGCAGATATAGTGGCTGTGGCACTTAATTGCTAAAATGACTGTAGTGATTACTGAGATGATGAGGTGGAATGGCTACTTAGGACTGCTCTGGATAGTATATATAAAGAAGAAGATAAGCATAAAGTCTTGATTTTCCAACCCAAAGCACTGGTGGAGAACCAGAAAGCCTCTGTGGTGCCTTATTTTCTTATCTCATGTAGGGGCATGGCAGATATGGCTGAGAATCAGGCCAAGGCTTGATTATAAGAGTTGAAATTGCTATTTCATTTAAATAAACCAGGCCACCAGGTCTCGTTTGCTAAGATGGGAGACTAGTTGGGAAGGAGTGGGGCTCTGATGATTGGGGTGGGATATTTAGACAAACACAGGCAAGGGTGATAGCTTTAAATCCATAGATATGTCTAAATCATTCTTGCAGGGGCTTTAATTGAATTGGTATCCCAGAGAACACCACCCTAGCCCAGTATCTGATGACATTATACTACATGGATCTTATGAGTGGAAAAAAGCAAGCACCTCAGATGCCTTAATGAGACATGTGTGCCAGAGAGAGGGAAATAAACCTATAAAAGTTCAGGGTTCCATCCCATGGGGGAGGTTTCTATGAGTCCACTGTCCTAGATCATTTCAGGGTATTTCTTCTAAATAAAAAAACATACTGATAGACCTTGATCCTCCCCTCATGAGGAGAAAGGTACAACACCAAGTGGACTTTCTTAGATTTTGGAGACAACATATATTTAAGTGTTCTGCTCTGATATTTCACTGTCACACTCAAACATAAGAAAAAGAAAAGTGCACAAATATTAGAAAGGGTGATGGTGGACAAAATATATCTTTAACCTATTTGTAGACTGATAGTAATAACCATAATAGTTGTTATATACTCTATTAGTTGCTCAGTTGTTGTACATTAATGTGTCGTCAGCAGGATGAACTTAAAGTATGTACATCCGTGTGTGTGTGTGTATGTGTGAGAGAGAGAGAGAGAGACAGAGACAGAGAGAGAAAGAGAATGAGAGAATATATTTTTAAAGTACATGATTCAAAATACTGAAACTTACAGGACATTGATGTCCATTGGACCTTCCTTAAGTGCTTTAAGACCTTGTTATTTAAGGGCGCCTGGGTGGCTCAGTTGGTTAAGCGACTGCCTTCAGCTCAGGTCATGATCCTGGAGTCCCGCATCGAGTCCCGCATCGAGTCCCGCATCGGGCTCCCTGCTCGTCAGGGAGTCTGCTTCTCCCTCTGACCCTTCCCCCTTTCATGTGCTCTCTCTCTTTCTCTCTCTCTCAAATAAATAAATAAAATCTTTAAAAAAAAAAAAAAAGACCTTGTTATTTAAAGTGAGGTCCCCAGATCAGAGGGATCAACATCACTGGGAGCATTAAGTAGAGGATCTCAGGCCCACCCAGAACTACTGAATCAGAATCTGTATTCTAAAAAACCCCCAGGTGATTTTTATGCAAATTAAAATTTAGAAGCATCACTCCTAAATATGTGTTTATTTTGGAAGATGCATCAGACATTGCAGAAGGCTGTGTGTGCATCCTTATACCTTCAGGGGTGCTGGTGTAATCTGAGAAGTTCCCACTTGTCACTCTAAGCAAAGCCTTAGGCTTTCACCTGTGTACTTTTCTGTGAAGGCTTTGGACTAAAAAGAGGAAAGCTGAATGAGAACAAATTGATAACTACAGCAGATACTAGTCATAAGTTTCTCATCTCTGTAATTTACCTCCAAAAATTCTAGTTCTAGAAAAAACTTTGCATCTTTCTTCTTCAAACACATCTATTGACCTAGAAGACCACCCAGAAAGTATTTGCAGATCAAGTGCCTTTGGGTCTTCACATATACTGTTGTCTTTGTCCAAAATTCTCTTTCCACGATGTCTCACTGCTCTTCACTAAGAAGCTAACTCCTACTTGAGCCTCTCAGTCTTAACATCTTCTGAGAGTAGTCCCTGACCTCCCCTCCTCATCCCATCCCACACTCTGTACTAACTTAGTGTGCCTTCCTGGGAGCCCCCAGATCAGGCTTCTGTTCTGGAACAGAGCATACTGAAGTGAAATTGCCTAAAAGTTCTGTGAGGGTAAGATGTCAATCTCTGTAACTACAATGTATATGCAGAGCCTGTCACTTTGCCCATGCCTTTATTTGCTTACTAGGTGAAGAAATAAATAAATACAGGAAAACTTACCAAGATCAGACAGCTGGGGCCACCCTGTGACTGAGCCTCCAAACCCAATGGGCTCTACCCATGGGTACTACCCCATGATGCCTCTAGGTCACCCAGTAAATAAACCAGAGTAAAAAGATTACAAAGCAGATTCATGACATGTATTTGTCCAGTTTATTTTATGCAGAAAGTGCATCTTTTTACACATATAATCATGTTACCATCACCACAGAGCTGTAGCACCTTCGAAGGAAGAGTGGGGAGAGGTATTTTAGAAAGAAAAGCTGTCCTTAGAATAAAATAGTTGTAAGGAAATGGTTATCAGACACAGTAAGTGCCTTGAAAGATAATTCAAATATGTATCATACTATTCCTTTGTTATAAAAAAAAATTGCTCTAACTCCGACTTTCTTTAATCACTCAAGATAAGTTCTCAGACTTGTTTTCAGAAATGAGTGCTTGGGTAAGTGGTAGTTCACACTTGATCCCCTTTGGTAGAAGTAAATATTTCTTCCATTTTGTGTTTGAACTTGTTGATTGTGGTAGCTGGAAGACTAAGGATCATAATAATTATTTCTCTCTCACCCTGGCACACCTTCCTTTTCTCTCTCTCTCTCTCTCTTTCTCTCTTTTTTAAAGTATAAATTAAACTTTAGGCACAGTTAGTTCTTGGTCTGATTGCCAGATTTTCCAGTAATCACATCTGAGTTTTTTTCAACATGTGGGTAATTTTCATTATTTCAATCCAGCAGTGACTTTTGGAATTCCAGAACCATTTCCCCTCCCCTTCCTGGTCCCCCCACGAGACTCAGTAGCTCAAACATCTGAGGGACCTCTGGGCATCTTCACATCTCTTGGCATAAAGATGAAGGCCACTGTGGTAGATTTTCAAACAACAGGTGTTGAGCTTGGGGAAGAGCTTGCCGGTTTTTGAGGAATGGGGAGAAGTAATACTTAATTCATAGTTTCCAGGCTCTTTGGAAACCCTTAGAAAACAAAGTTAATCTGTTTATACAGAGCTCACATTGAAAAACCACAATAAACAATCACTAAATAAAGTCAGACAGATTTTTGGTTTCAAAATCCTACATTTTATATCAATTTTCTATCCAGAGCAACTCAGTCTTTAAGTCTGGGATTATGTCTCCTTGATGCATCTTGAATCCATGAAATATTATTTATTCAAGGTGTGGCTTGCTTGTTCTTATGCCCAGTTTTCAACAATGTAGTACACAGAGTTGAAATTCTTTCCAAGACTAATTAGCCCAATAGATATTTACTAGGAACATGCAAGAGTGTGAAATACCATCTATATTATCTGCCTTCTGAAAGTCTCTGGAATCATTGCTTCTCTTTGCTCACTGGTAGTAAAGACTCTAAATTACAGAAACAATAGAAGCACTGTGTTTAACCCAAAATATCACTGAAATCCCATTTTAGGAAAATCTTTCTTTCAAATTTTCTGAGAAGTACAAAGTGTTGCTTGGTGTGCAGTTATCTGCCGGTATAAATGGTATAAATGGATGATTGCTTTAAATACGGCTTCTTTTAGAAGAGAGTTAGAGGACTTTACAAAAGCATCAAGCTGTGCTTGCCATACAGGTGAGCCTCTTGCAAGTAAATAATTTGACTTGATTGTTAGAAACAGTTCTTATCTTCTTATCCAGGCAATAATTGCTGTATTTCTAATCTGCTTTTTAAAGATCAGTTGGAGTTTGATTCCTTCCTGGTATCTTAATAGGAATGGGAAGGTGGATGAGAGTGTCAAAGATAAATGGTCATCTTCATCTAAACATCAAGAAGAAACACCTATCCTATCCTTACAACATACAGCTGACTACAACCCACAACAGGCCTCTGAGGCCTTTCAATAAATATACTTTATGTATCCCAAAGATTTGGGATTTGGGAGAGAGGTTTATCTCAAAAGATCATGTTCAAAAGAGCTTCAGTTTGTCAAGTCAAATGATTTTGAAGAGATGGCTTCCAACTCAAATTTTCTATAGTACTATGAAATCAGTGAGCTGGCCCTTTCACTGGGAACCACCAAATCCTTTTTTTTTTTTTTTTTAAGATTTTATTTATGTTTTAGAGAGCGAGCGAGAGACAAACAGCATGAGAGGGGAGAGGGTCAGAGGGAGAAGCAGGCTCCCCGCTGAGCCGGGAGCCTGATGTGGGACTCGATCCCAGGACCCTGGGATCATGACCTGAGCCGAAGGCAGACGCTTAACCATCTGAGCCACCCAGGCGCCCCCCACCAAATCCTTTTACAGAGGATGAGTTTTCTCTGACTCCCAAGTAGTGAAACAATCTTTGTCCTTTTGGGCTACCTTTTTAAGGTAAGCTACTGATGCCTGGAGACTAAAACTTATGCTTTACACTTCCACATTCTCATTTCTGCTTTCAAGTATGGGAGTGCCTATGTACTGTAGATTCTCAAGTGTTTATATCAGATTTTGTTAGGCATTTGACTGGAAGGTTTTACAGACCTTTGTGATCAGACTCCTTTTTCTCATTTGGTTAAAATTTGCTGTTAATAGACCAGTGTCATAAAAATCAGTGTATTTTATTTCTCTTAGTAGGGGTTTAGCCTACCCTGCCAACCACCAAGCAAGTACATTCCACTGTTGGAGAGGAAGACCAGATAGGAATGTGGGTGGCTTAGGGGAAATCAATCCTCACTAGAGAAAAAAAAAACATTCAAAGCAAATGTCTGGGTGACAGGTCTATGGTCTCATCCTCCAAAGACAAAAGCCCTGCCATAGACTTATAGACAAGCCAATCCAGTAATTAATCTCCCAGTTGGCATCCAAATAGATCCATGTATTTGAAAATTGTTTCCCAAATACTTTTCTTAGCTTAGCTTCACCATTGTTCTGTGAGGCAAGTCAGAAGAGCTCTTCTCTATTTCATAGAGGGAGAAAGTGACACCAAGAGAGATTACCAGACTAGCATAAAATAGCCCATCCCCTCTGTCTATTCAATGTTGCATCAATTTACTCCTCTTTCCTCACCTACCTGAGCCAAATGGCCTTCAGTTTGTTATTCCCACGTTTCTGGATCTTTGTAATAAAAGTGAATCCATTTCAACTAAAGATACAATTCCAGACCTTCTGGCAGACCTGCGTCTGAAGAAATAACAGAGATCTAGAAATGGTGTGGGAAACTACTAGAATTTCCATGGAATGGAGTATCACAAATAATAAACAAATAATATAAGTAAAACACATGATATATCTAGACACTACTAGGTTTCTTTTATTTTTATTTCTTACCATAATAATTCATCCTCAATCATCTACTAGCAAAGACTACATTTTTACTCACAATATCACCAATTTAGCAGATAACCATTTCATAGTAAAAGACACTGTGGCAGTATTTTCCAAAGATGGCCATCTCAGTATCTTTGATCCCACAAAATCTTCTAAACCTTGCCACTTCCATATTAAGAAGTGGAATCTAATTATTCTCTTACCTTATAACCAATAAAATGTAGCCAATAAAATAAGTCTGAGTGACTACCAAGCCTAGGTTGGAAAAAATGTTGTATCTTCCACTTGTCTTGTTGGAGCACTTAGACTGAGTCCTGAGCCACCATTATGTGATCAGACAGGCCTGAGGCCACCATACTGCAAAGTATCCCAAACTAGCCCACCAGTAGAGGACTTAGAGGAGTCCTGACACTGTATGAAGATGATAAATAGAAAGATGGAGGGATAGAGAAAGAGATAGGGAGAGATGCTGGCCTGCCCCCAGCTGCTCCAGACCATAGCTATTATAACCATGCAAAAAATCCCAGGCCAGATCCACCTAACTGAGCCCATTCCAAATTTGTGACCCACAGAAACTGTGAGATAATAATATGATTGTTGTTGCTTTAAGCCATTAACTACCAGGGTGATTTGTTATGCAGCAATAAAAACCGTAACAGACACTGTTCTTTATAACATAGAAGAAACAGCCTATGAATTTATTTCTCTGAGACTTTTTATAATCATTAGCAAGATAGGAATTAATAGACTGGCTACCATAATACTTCCTTTTGTTCCTTTAACTTGAATTAGTTTCATAGAAAAACTTGGAGATAATATGGCTTAATAACATACACATACCTCTTATAACACCAGATTTTGCCAGCTTATATTCATCTGATAGTGTCATCTTCAAGGTAGGTAGTGCTTTTCTGGATCTAGATCTGATTTAAATTATACTATGTACATTCTCTCCACCCCTAGAAATTCTGTCACTTTCTAGATGTAGGAACAAAATAGCATCACCGTCATCTCCTCACTAGTTAGTAATAAGCTCTGCAGAATATTTTTCTCATTGCCCTTGTCTTATTTATTTTGAAACATATTTATTTTTACGTAAACCTGAATGTACTGACACATGCTGTACCTTTCCTTAGAAAAAGTGCAGATGCTTAATGTGGCAGCTGCGTGCATATAGTTGATATGTTCTATTGGTGCAAAACAGATAATTTCTGCATTTCACAGATCTTGCCTTCTCATTAATTTGGCAAAGTGGGTGTTTGGGATTGCTGCCTTTTTTTCTTTTTCTTTTCTTTTCTTTTTTTTTTTTTTTGGTCCCTTTCAAAGCCAAAGGAGAGAGAGAAAATAATACCAAGTCAATTTTAAAAACCAAACCTACAAAGAATCTGCTGTTTAGATATCCTGCTATACAGGGGTGATTATACTCATTAAATGTTATATGTTAGAGACATTTACAGGTTTGTGGCAACTAAAATCACAGTAACTTTTACTTTTGCATTTTTCATGAAGATCCCCATGAGAAATTGCTCTGGCACATTAACAATCAGTCATGTCCTTAATAAAGGGTGGATGAGAGTGAATGTTATCTATTTGAATATCACATTTATTTTAAAAATCATGCAGACAATTCCGAGGTTAAGAAGTTTAATGTTTTTCTGCATCATGAAGAATGAAAAACTGAGTATGGCCCACTTCATTTAAACTAATCCATGCAAAGAGTTCAGGGAGTACGAAGAAATTTTATGTTGTAGAAAATCACAATTCCAAACACTGCTAACCTGCTTTAGAACATGACCACATGATTTTTTGGATACTTGGTCACTTGTTATTATGGGCTTTCTGTAGATTTTTATTATTAATTTTATTATTATTCATAGTTCTTAAATACAAATACCTCCATAGTTCTTGAACTTTCCCCCATTATGCTGTTTGTGCCCTTTCAAAGCACCTCGGTAATTTGTATGTACTTAATACTCTTTCTTAGGTAATGAATGCATAACTTCTGTACCAAGCAGGGCCTTATTCATTTCCTCTTTTGAAAACACTGTCAGTAAAAACTACCCACATCGAATCTACCTACGGTTTTGGCAGAGCTTGAAAACATTTGACTCCAAGCTATACCGTTAGCTTAATATCAGATCTCATTAAGCTGTGTTGCTTTCGAAGCATAATGTAAACAAAGTAGAATTATTAACAACTTCCCTGAGTCATGTGGTATAATTTATTTTTATAGCAGCTAGTTAATGAGGATATCTGTCTTTACATAGCAGTTACAATTTACTATGTCCTGTGTCTTCGCTGTTCATGAAAAAACAATTATGCCTTCAAAGACATTAAAGAAATAAACAAACTATAAAGTAAAAAACTTATTTTTACTTTTGCATTTCCAGTAGTATGAACAGATTTTTTAAAAATCCACAAGACTGGATTTTAAACGGTGCTGTCCATTAATTTGCTGTTTCTTATTTGTCATTGAATAGAAAAATAATTCAAAATTAGATTTCAACTATGTAAAATATATTATAACCACATATATATTTATTGCAAATCTCTACTTAGGTAATTAACACTTTTCTAATATCAATATTAGCAAAGAGCTTTGATAGCAAAGAGGCTTGGTTTATTACATTTTTTTCTTTCTTTCCCAAACCAAGCAAAGTGAAAACCAACTCTCTTCTAAAATTTGTGCCGCCAAAGTGAGCACAAAACCAACTCTCTTCTAGATGTAACCAGTTTTGATTTGGGTTATCCATAGCAAACTACTTCTGAGTTTGCCTTTATGCACCATGCAACACCCTGTTTTTCATTAACTGAATTAAACTGGAGGCAGTTCTGTGCTATGTATGGCAAAATGGGGCTCATTAAGAACAGATACTCTACCTTTTGGTTTTATTACTCTCAGAGAATGGCTAAAAGTAAACAAAACTTTTTTTTTAAGATTTTATTTATTTATTTTTTGAGAGAGAGAGAATGAGAGACAGAGAGCAGGAGAGGGAGGAGGGTCAGAGGGAGAAGCAGACTCCCTGCCGAGCAGGGAGCCCGATGCGGGACTCAATGCGGGACTCGATCCCGGGACTCCAGGATCATGACCTGAGCCGAAGGCAGTCACTTAACCAACTGAGCCACCCAGGCGCCCAACAAAACTTTTTAAAAGCAACATTATAGTGCTATCCATTTGGACACCATCGTCGTTAGTGACTTGGAATAAAAAAGACCTTTAAAAATATATTACATAATTTGACCAGGTTTATGTATACTATAGATATAGATGTCTAAAATTTAGTGCAGGGGTACCTGGGTAGCTCAGTCGCTTGGGCATCCGACTCTTGATTTTGGCTCAGGTCATGATCTCAGGGTCGTGGGATCGAGCTCCACAGAAGGCTCCAGGATCAGCACAGTCTGCTTGGGATTGTCCTCCCTCTCCCTCTGTCCCTCACCCCATTTGCTCTCCTTCTCTCTTTCTCTCTCTTAATGGATAGATAAAATCATTTAAAAAAAATAACTAAATAAAATGAAATTTAGTGCAGATTTTGATTTCAGACTCCATGTGGATTATCAGGAAGGACTGGACTTTGCTTCTCTACGATGGTTTCAAGCAATCTAGATGGATTCAGGGGTAGGCATTCCAATAGCACATGAGAGCTGAATAGCAAAATTCAGAGGAATGAGACTAAGGAGCATTCAATAAAGGACAGTTGGCTTATTTTATATCATGCAATAAAAAAGAAATTAAATATTCACAAGACAATACCCAGGAAGGGCTAAAAACATCTTCCTTGCCTCCTCTTTGGTGATATTGCCAATCACATAAATTGGATATTACCTACTAAACAAAGACATGTTGGCAGTGGTTACATTGCAACTGTTTAAACAGAGACATTTATCAGCAACTAAATGCATTTCTTAGAGCAATATGAGTTGCTCCCCACCCAGCACAAACGCCACTAAGTACTTTCTAAATTACAAATAGGATGTCACAGCCTTTAACCATTTGAACTTTCTATGTTGTTGTAGAGCACCTGCATTAACATTTTGTTCCTGATATTATAATAAATGAAACATACCTCTTATCTAATAAGATGAAAATCTTGAGATGAACAGTTGATTTTCCATGTACCTGCGTGTCTCTGTGAACATGGAACTAGCTTTGCTATTTTTCTAAAATAGAGATTAAATAATAGAGAAATTTTATCCAAAGTTCTTTCAGAAATCCCCAACCGCCCCCAGCCCCCACCCCGCAAAGAGGTTCCCTCAGTTGCTACCTTCTGTCCATTTTAAATGCTGAGTTTGGCACAGAAAACATTTAAGAAAATGACAGAAAAATGAGTGTCATCAGAAACTTCAAAGTAAGGCCATACAATTCAGAATTTGTTACTAAAACTTTCAGGTCTCAACCACACATGGAGGTAGTTTTCCACTCATTTCTTGAAGCAGAAAAAGCTGTGTTAAAGATCGCCCCAGTTTATTAATTTTGCAATTGTTTATACTGATTGCATGAAGATTTCCATTGCAAAAACAGATTTTTAAGGACTAAAAATATGACAATTATGAGGTTACTCATTTAAGTGAATAAGTAACTACAGGTTTTTTAAAGTAGCATACACTTAAAACGAAGGGAGTCATTTGCCCCCTTCCTTCACCTGCTTGAAATTTCCATTCACATTTTCAAGTGGGGGGAGGCAATGCATGTTCAATGATAGCAGTCAAGACCTTTCAAAGCAATAGTTCAAAAATTTAAAATGGGGATCCATGGGAGCTTTACAGATCATTAAAATACAATATTGTCTTAGAAGATAGCAGGAGGGGAAGAATGAAGGGGGGGGAATCGGAGGGGGAGACGAACCATGAGAGACGATGGACTCTGAAAAACAAACTGAGGGTTCTAGAGGGGAGGTGGGTGGGAGGATGGGTTAGCCTGGTGATGGGTATTAAAGAGGGCACGTTCTGCATGGAGCACTGGGTGTTATACACAATGAATCATGGAAGAATACATTAAAAACTAATGATGTAATGTATGGTGATTAACATAACAATAAAAAATTTTTAAAAATACAATATTGTCTTGATAAAGTACCTCCACATAATTAAATAGAGCCTGATTCTCAGAAGGGGAAATCAAAAAGTCATCTCTACATTCTGAAAGGCCTTCTAATGATGGGCAGAGCCTCACCTGGAGCTTTGCTCAACCAGCAGTGCATTCCTTCTTCAGTCCCTCCAACGGTCCTCAACAGGAAAGGGGGACATGATATTTTCAGGTGCTCCAAAGAGGATGAGGGGGTGCCGAACAAGCCCACAGAATAAAAGATTTCCCCACACAAAAAGTCCTGACTCCTTATCAAAAGAGGACCTTTTAAATTTCAACTGCCTGGGTTGCTCTTAGCTCCCATAACAAACATGGGTGAAAGGATGAATGGAATCTCCCATGCATGCCAATTTTAACTGAATAAACAGAACCCATTGTCATCATGGTGCAGTGCAGAGTTTCTCAAACTGGCCTGATGTGCCATTAGCACTTAAGCTCTGTGAGGGCAGGGATTCTTCTCTGTTTTGTTTGCTGATGGAGTCCCTGCACCCAGAATATGAGTGACATACGTTACTTGCTGAATAAATACATGTTCAAAAATTGAATGAGTCAAAGGATCCAATGGGGTGGTTAATAAAAATACAAATAATTGGGCTCAGCCTAGACCTGCTGAATGAGAAACTCCTGGCATCAAGCCATTTATTTAGTTTAGAAGCCAAATGGATTTGGGACAATGCCTTGCTTTACCACTTAACTGGGTGTGACCTTAAGCAAAATACTTCATCTCTGATTCTGATTCATTCATTAAGCAAATGGTTTAGGATGCCTACTCTGTTTCAGCATTGTGCTACTGGTGAGGATATACCAATGAACTATATAATAGAGGCCTTGCCTTCATGGAGCTCATGGGTCCTAACTTTTACAATGGGAATAAATAATATCGGTGCCTAGGGCTGATTTGTACGTCAATTGAGATAAAAATGTAAACTCAGCATTCAACACCAAAGTCTTTGTGTGGAATTCCCTTCTTTATTGACATCCCATTTACTGGTGGTCAAGGAGAAATCACCCCCACTCAACACACAGCAAAGTTTTCTTTTTTGTTGTTTTGTTTTCGTGCTTATCACAAGAAATAACAGCCTTTTTTTAAATTGCAATATAATCAACATGTAACATTATTTTAGTTTCAGGTGTACAACATTCGGTATGTGTACATATTCTAAAATGATCATCACAGTGAGTCTAGTTAACATCTCAAGACTTTTAATTGAAGTATAGTTGACATAAAATGTTATATTAGTTTTAGGTGTACATCATAGTGATTCAACAATTCCATGCATTATGCAGTGCTCACCATGATAAATATAGTGACCATCTGTCCCCATACAAAATTATTAGAATATTATTGACCATATTCCCTATGCTATACTTTTTGTCCCTGTGACTTATTTTCTAACTGGAAGTTTCTACCTCTTAATACTCTTCACTTAAGTTGCCCACCCCCTCCCTTCCCTCTGGCAACCACTAGTTTGTTCTTCATATTTATGAGTCGATTTCCTGTTTTTGTTTTAATTGTTCATTTGTTTTAAGATTCCATATATAGGTGAAATCATATATTTGTGTTTATCTGACTTATTTCACTTAGCATCATACCCTCTAGGTATTATCCATCCATGTTGCTGTGAATGGCAAGATTTCATTCTCTTTAAATGGTAAGTAGTATTCCACTGTGTGTGTGTGTGTGTATGTATACACATACTTAACCTCATCTTCTTTATCCATTCATCTCTTGATGGACACCTTCTATATCTTGGCTACTGTAAATAAGCCTGCAATAAACATAGGGATGCATATACCTTTTCAAATTAGTGTTTTTTTCTTTGGATAAATACCCAGTGATGGGATTATTGGATCACATGGTATTTCTATTTTTAATTTTTTGAGGAATCTCTATACTGTTCTCCACAGTGGCTGCACCAATTTACATTCCCACCAACAGTGCACAAGGGTACCCTTTCTTCCACATCCCCACCAACACTTGTTATTTCTTGTCTTTTCAATACTAGCCTTTCTGACTGTATGAGGTGATTATTTCATTATGATTTTGATTTGCAGTTCCCTGATGATGAGTGATGTTGAGCATCTTTTCATATGTCTATTAGTCATCTGTATGTATTCTTTGGAAAAATGTCTCTTCAGGTTCTCTACCTCTTTTTTAATTGGATTATTAGGGGTTTTTTGTTATTGAGTTGTATAAGTTCTTTATATATTTTGGATATTAACCACCTTATTAGATATATGATTTGCACATATCTTCTCCCATTCATTAGGTTGCCTTTTCGTTTTGTTGATGGTTTCCTTCTCTGTGCAAAGCTTTTTATTTTAATGTAGTTCCAATAGTTTATTTTTGATTTTGTTTCCCTTGCCTGAGAGGACATATCCAGAAAAATGTTGCTAAGGCTAATGTCCAAGAGATTACTGTTTATGTTTTCTTTTAGGAGTTTTATGTCTCCAGGTCTTATATTTTGGTCTTTAATACATTCTGACTTATTTCTGTGTATGGTGTAAGAAAGTGATCCAGTTTCAACACACAGCAAAACCTTTCAAAAACCATCTTTAACATGTCTCTTATCCAAGCACCACTCCATGTCAGAAGCCACCCAACTCTGGTCAGTCAAGAAATCAGACCAGTGAGATATTGGTGTTATAAAATCTTTATCTTTTTCTTTCTTTTTTTTTTTAAAGATTTTATTTATTTATTTGACAGAGAGAGACACAGTGAGAGAGGGAACACAAGCAGAGGGAGTGGGAGAGGGAGAAGCAGGCCTCCGTCAGAGCAGGGAGCCCGATGCAGGGCTCAATCCCAGGACCCTGGGGTCATGACCTGAGCCGAAGGCAGACGCTTAACGACTGAGCCACCCAGGCGCCCCAAATCTTTTATCTTTTTCCCATTTGAAGTTTCCATTACTCAGGACTTCACATTTCAAGTGTGAAATTAGTAATGACCATTATCCATATTAATCATGATGCTTTTATCTATAGAATGCACTTACATGCGTTTCAAATGATCTTAACAACTCACTTAAAACAGGTGGAGTGGATATTATTATCCCATTTTATAGATGCTCAAAGAGTTGAGGCACCTTTACCCATAGCATGGGTAACCTAAATCATGCACAGGTCTTTCTGTTAGACTCTTAAGCAAAGTCATTCAGAACAGAACAAAAGCCTTCCTTCTTGGTAATGTGATCTGTGGACCAACAGGATCAGCATCACCTGGGAATTTATCAGAAATGCAGAATCTCAGGCTCCACCTTATCCAGTGGAATAAGAATCTGCATTTTAACCAGAATCCCCCCAGGTGATCTGTATTCATGTTGAAGTTCAAGAGGAATTCTAGGGAAATAACTGGAGCATAGGTTGAATCGTTTTATAACCCTCACATTTCTTGAAGTGCTAAACTAGTGACTAATATATTATATAATATAATACCATCTAAGAAATAATTGTTTTTTTGCAAGTAAACTGTGAATGGATGAATGAATGAATATCTAAATACCACAGTGAATTTTATAGTGTCTTCATGTTTTCTTGCAAAAGTGCCAATAAGGCATCAGGGTGAACATTCATTTTCTTGCTGTCAATCACCTACTCACTCTTAAATCCTCCAAGATGGTCCCTGGTTGGAGAATTTGAAGATAAAAGTTTCATTTTCCACAGTATGCTTTTGAATACTTTGTTTCCTTAAAACAACTGTGTGTAGGATCAACTACTTTTTCATAGTCACTAGCAAGGCTTGACAGCTACAAGCTGAAGGAACTCTGGGATAAAAGAATCATTTATTTATCAAGTATTTTTGTACCTCTACCCATGCAAGACACAGATTAGGCCAGAGAAAACTTGGAGAACTTTAGTGCTCTATAGCGCTGTGTGGGAATCAAAGATGAAAAGGTATTGCCATTAAGAAACTGACATTCTAAAATTTGTGTAGTTACGATATAAGGTAAAATGTGATAAATTCCGCCCAAAAGGTAAAGATCAAGCACACTGGTCATGTAGAGACGGGGAAGGACCCTGTGCTCTGTGGTCAGGAGTAGGGAAGCTGGGCAGGTTTCAACAGGAAATGTGCTCTTGAGCAGTAGCACTGCAAACTGAGATGGAGTTTAGGTGAGGCCCCAGGGCTAGAAGAACAGCAGCTGGGTCTAATTGTCAAGGAGGAGGCTCAATAACCAGAGTATGTGTGTTTGGGGGCAGGGAATATCAGAGAGTTTGTTGGTAACAACTAAGGCTCCAATCTGGGCTCCAGATCCTAGGTCTGGAAGTACAATTTACTTTTGCAAAACCTCCCTCCACCACTGCACAGCTGCTGCTCTAAGCCTTACCTTGGGAAGGATTGGCTTGAAAACTGGAATCATCTGGGGAAAATCAGGGCAGATGACTGAGAAAGTAAAAGCAAGACGAAGGGGAAGGAGAGTTGGGCAGAGGAGAGTTAGGTATATTTTCTATACCTTCACTTTCTAGAATGTAAATTCTGTAAATCCCCTGCCCTGCAAAATTCTCTAGAAAGCTGACCTTTGCTGAAGTCCTAGTAGTGCTTCATACACAGAGGGTGCTCAAAAACATCATCAGATGATAACGTCTAGCAGTGCCAAGCAGTTGGCTCTCCTTGGCACCTTTTCTGCTCAGAGAATTAAAATATGTGTGCAGCCAGCCTAGAGGGACTTTACTTTTGTGAAATAGACCATCATTTAAGCTTAGCTGCAGGGTTCTCAGACTAGATAGTCTTCATTGTCCTGGAAGCTGGGACAGATGTAGAAAAAATATGTAGGAAAATCTCTACTAATTCCCGTGTTTCCCATGTACTTTATTTTTTAGTTTGTTCCTGAACTAAACTTCAGGAAGTTTGTGCTTCTTGTTTTGTTTTGTTTTTAATACAAACAGACCTTGTGGCTTTTTTTTAAAGATTTTTATCTATTTATTTATTTATGAGAGAGAGAGAGCAAGCAGGGAGAGAGGCAGAGAGGAAGAGACAATCTCAAGCAGATTCCACACAGAGCACAGAGCCCAACACGGGGCTCAATCTCATAACCCTGAGATCATGACCTGAGTCGAAATCAGGAGTCAGACATTTAACCAACTGAGCCACCCAGACGTCCCCAGACTATGTGACTTCTTGTTTTATATCTTTCTCACATGCACTAGAAAAATAATGGATTCTGGGTACTGTGTGTTTGTGTGTATTATTTCGAGTTTTTCTGCTAGGCTCACCTGTCACTCTTTCTATCCAAATGACCATTTCATAACACTCAGGAAGGATAAGTTAAAGCAGGGAAACTATTAGGTATGTCCTCCCTGCTTTAACTTATCCTTCCACCCAATTCCATGCTGGGCAGCCTCTTTTACATTGGAAAACTGTATATATTTCACTGAAGAAATCAGCACCAATGGGAGCATCTTTAAATTAGTTTTTCTGAGGTTTGATTTCTTGAAAGAGAAACTCAAAAAGTTAACACTAAAGACCTCAGGTGACTGAGATTTCTGGAGACCACAAGAACAAATTTAATTATGCACTCCTGTCCCTCCTAACCAAGACCTGTGCCCTATTTGGCACTGGTTATTTTCCCCAGCCACTTCATCTGAACACTCAAATTTTGATGTACCAGGGTCCACATAGATGAGCAGTGGGATTTCACCTAAATTATGTCTGACCCTCTACCTACTTACATTGGAAGTTATTGGGGTGCCTGGGTGGTGCTGTCAGTTAAGCATCTGACTCTTGGTTTTGGCTCAGGTCCTAATCCCAGGGTCTTGAGATCAAGTCCGGGTGTCGGGCTCCATGCTCAGCGCAGTCTGCTTGAGTTTCTCTCTCTTTCTCCTGCTACCCCCTTCCTCTCTAAAATAAATAATCTTTTTAAAAAAATTGGAAGTTATTGTGTTCACCTGAAATAAGCATGAAAAATAGCATGAACAGCTCTAAAATAGGCATCCTAAGCCCATGGCATTCACCCATCTCTCATTCAAATCAGAGACATTCTTATGAACCATATCCAGACAAAAAACAATTCTGAATATTTAAACTGTATGTTTAAAATCCAACTTAAATGGAATGACACATACTGTTGTAAAAGCAACATACTCCAGGTAGAATCCTTAAAATCTCTCAACACTCAGCATAATCCTAATTGCCATCAGTTCTGTGATCACTGTTTCTTCACAAAGTCCATATTTGAGCTATTTTACCCTAAATTGACTGTTTCAGCAAAGGATGAAAAATAAAGAATCACTATCACTCATATTAGTTTTTATTTGCATATCATATTATCTACAAATTGTTATCTGTGGGGTGGGAGGAAGTAGAGACGATATGTGCCCACATAGCTTCCTTCCTTCTCTGATTTAGTTCAAGAATAGAACAGCTAGACATTTCTGTGCTTATTTGGTTAACACTTTCTCTGTAGCTGACTTAGAACCTTCCTGATAATATTTACAGTTTTCTATAGGAAACTATATGTAATCTGTATCTGTTTTATGAAAATATCCATGGGTTTCATAATTATCCTCCAACCTAATAAATTCTCTTAAATTGATTGCACAGTTACTCAGCTGTGTGTTAACTCCTGGCTCAATAATAAAGCTAAAATGTAGCTATTTCACCTTTAAAATTAATAATGCCACAAAAAAATCAATGTGTATCTCATGTAAAAAATAAGAACAATTAATGTCAGTTAAACGAACTGTCATTTGTTCCTATAATTCCCTTAAATATGTTATATAAAGACATTTGGTACATTAAGAAAATTGAGATTTAGGTGTTTTGCTTTCAGACAAATGGAAATTGTCCTGACCCTAATATGAAGATGCTTTAGATTTTCTCACATATGTGAAATTTCTCTGACTCCTGGTTTATTTCTTGGCTATTCTGTTATACAAAAATACAGTTTAAAATAAGTAAGTACCCCTGAAACAAATAATACATTATATGTTAATAAAAAATAAATAAAATTTTAAAAGAATAAAATAAAATAAGTAAATAAAATTGTGCTCATCCGTAATACTCATAGAAATCTGTACCCAAAAATCCACTAACAATTACATACCTTCAGTTCAAGTTACACCCATGTAGATAGAGAGATGAACAGATCAGAATTGTACATACACTGATACTTAAGCCTCACCACACAGATAATTAATCTCTGTAGTACAAGAACTTTTATGTTTCTTTTTTTTTTTTGAGACTTTATTTATTTGAGAGAGAGAGAATGAGAGAGAGAGCACATGAGAGGGGGGAGGGTCAGAGGGAGAAGCAGACTCCCTGCCGAGCAGGGAGCCCGATGCGGGACTCGATCCAGGGACTCCAGGATCATGACCTGAGCCGAAGGCAGTCGCTTAACCAACTGAGCCACCCAGGTGCCCAACTTTTATGTTTCTTTCCTTGATTTTGCCTTAGGTATTAACCACCCAAAAAGTAACAGGGCTGTCTTTAAACATCTGTGCCAAACAGCTGGGTAGCATTTCACTTGACATAACAAGAACTTCAATAACATGACTTCTAAAAAATTAAAAGCTAGTTTGGATCACTTTTGTCTTTGGGTGCTTGGGGCCATTTGGAGTGGAAAGAATTCTGCCGTTAATTAGAAGTGCACACAATGAGGAAGTAGAGTCTGACATGGTTTCCCTTCAATGGTTCTGCTCATTCTAAAGAGAATCCATGTTGCAGTTCACGAAAATGTTGGTGCTCTTGGTTTGAGTTCGAATATTTTAGCCTCAATATCTAAGAGCATTCTAATTGTCCATGAAATCAGACACAACCCAGTAGAAACAAGATTTTTTTAGCCTATCTTTAAAATAACACAAGTGAAAGGGAAACAAAAGAAAAAATAAACTACTGGGACTACATCAAAATAAAAGGTGGAACAGCAAAGGAAATAATCAACAAAACTAAAAGGCAACCTATGGAATGAGAGAAGAGATTTGTAAATGATATATCCAATAAAGGGCTAGTATCCAAAATTTGTAAAGAACTTATACAACTCAATACCAAAACAAATAATCCAATTAAAAAATGGGTAGAAGACATGAACAGACATTTCTCCAAAGAAGATATACAGATGGCCAATAGACACATGAAAAGATCCTCACCATCACTCCTCATCAGGGAAATGCAAATCAAAACTACAATGAGATATCGCCTCACACATGTTAGAATGACTAAAATCAACAACACAAGAAACAACAGGTATAGGTGAGGATGTGGAGAAAAAGGAACCCTCAGGTACTGTTGGTGGTAAAGAACTTGCAAACTGGTAAAGCCACTGGGGAAACAGTATGGACATTTCTCAAAAAATTAAAAATAGAACTACCTTTCAATCCAGTAATAGCACTACTGGGTATTTACCAAAAAAATACAAAAACACTAATTCAAAGGGATACATACACTCCTATGTTTATAACAGCATTATTTATAATAGCCAAGATATGGAAGCAGCCCAAGTATCCACTGATTGATGAATGAATAAAGAAGATGTAGTATATATGTGGAATATTATTCAGCTATAAAAAAGAATAAAATCTTGCCATTTGCAATGACATGGATGGATCTAGAGAGCATAATGCAAAATAAAATAAGTCAGAGAAAGACAAATGTCATATGACTTCACTCATATGTGGAATTTAGGAAACAAAACAAAAAAGCAAAGGGGAAAAATGAGACAGAGAGTCAAAGCAAGAAACAAATTCTTAATTATAGAGAACAATCTGATGGTTACTAGAGGGGAGGTAGGTGGGGGGATGGGTTAAATAGGTGATAGGGATTAAGTAATGCACTTGTGATGACTACAGGGAACTGTTAAATTACTGTGTTGTACTCCTGAAATTAATATAATACTGTATTTTAACTGGAATTAAAACAAAAACTTAAAGTAAGGGATGCCTGGCGTACTCAGTCGAAAGAGCACGTGATTCTTGATCTCAGAGTTGTGAGTTTGAGCCCCACATTGGGTGTAGAGATTTCTTAAATAAATAAACCTTAAAAAAAACTTAAAATAAATAAGTAAAATAACACAAGTATGCATATCATAATCCTAATTTCAGTCCTGAATATACAATGATCCAGGAATAAAGTATCTTGTAATAAAAGGTTTCTCAAATTATTTTACCTTTGTGAGTACCCTTAGCTGACAGATGATTTGCAGGGACTCCACTCAGTAAAAAGATTGTAATTAGCTTAATCAATCATATTAGCGCCCTCCTAAATTTTAAGTAAAACATATGGGGATAACTAGCCAGTCAGCAGTGAGAAGAGCAAGGCGTAGATGTACAGAGAGAAAAAAAGACACCATAAGAAGGAGACTGGAGGCAGCAGGAGTTAGTCCCTAAAACTGCCTCAGAAGTTCATGTTTAATGAGGTCTTAGTATGTGCCAGGCTTTAGTTAAACACTTTACCTGCATCATTTTATTTAATTCTCACAGCCATGTTCTCATGAAGATACCGAATTTTAGAGGTGTGAAGTGACCAGAACACTATCAAAGTCTACCATCAAGATTGCAAAACCTGTGCTGTGCCAGCTCAGAACACAGCCAGAAAGAGCCTCTGGTTATAGCTTTTAGCATCATCTTGTCCTGGTCCTGAAGAAGTCAAGTTTTCTAGAGCAAGCAAGCCTTCTCTGAATTAGTACTGATTCGACCAATTATGGAATTGAGAATAATGGTAAGTGAAAGGGAACAATTCTTAATGAAACTCGTATTTGGCTTTTAGGACATCAGGGTGAAAAATGAATACATTCTGTGGCAGTACTCCAACATCCTGAAAAGCATGATTATTTATTTCCTCCCTCCTTCAAGATTACCACTGTCCAAGATTACCGAGCGAGATTACTAATAGTCATTAGAAGCAGCTTGTACATGCTGAGACAGTAAATAGTAAGGCGAAGGTAGAAGTCTATGTGCCCCTTTGCTTAGCAGTCCTCAGGAAAGACACTGGGACGCCCAGAAAACACGACTGCTTCAAGAAGAAAAAATGGACAGGAGGTAGTGTATTTCTCATTGTTCCTGACCTCCCTTTTAGTATCCCTTAATTCCTTGTGTCACAACAGGAGGTAAACTTAAGTTTGTTGGTGAACTCTTTCCCAGAAGTTTCTGGTGCTTATATTATACTTCCTAATCATCTATTAAAAGTCATGTATTGTTAAATACATAAAGATCTCTTTCTCAATCTCAAAAAGTGTGTGTGTGTGTGTATGTGTGTGTGTTCTTTCCACTTGGTGTATATACATCAGAGGATTTCACAAAACACCCAGTTTATAGTTCAATTTCCCACTCAAGTCGTCAGTGATCCCACTGCATGATGGGAGGAGTCTTTCTGCTTCTTTATCAATATGACAAGAGAAGAATTTGCTTTTATTGGTATCTTCCCTTTGAAGTGAAGTGAAACCCCACTGCTTTTATTTTGTTGGTAAAAATCCTTAAGAACCCTCCTATCTTTGACCCCATATGGAGTCCTATAATCTAGTCTCACTTGGGGCACCAGAACCTTTTAGGCCATCACTGCTGAAATTGGTACTGGAAAGGAAAATAATATCTCTCAGAAAAGTCAGAGAGACTAACAGGAAATTGTGTGAGGAGAATATGAGAAAGAAAAAAGCTGAGAGGGATTTTCGTGTTTCATTTTTACTCGAACTTTTAAAGTTAACTCTTTGTTGTTTATAATACTCTTGTTTGCTTCGTTTTGAATCACACATTTCTGTGAATCAGCTTTAGGACTAAAGCCATGTAAAGCATTGAGAAAATAATTGTTTTTCAGAAGAGTTTCTTGGAGCTCTTATTTCGTGTATACAGCACACCATCCAAGAGGGTTTTGCATCAATGTCTGGGAAAAATAAAAATGATATTGTCAGACTTTACATAGAAAACAGCAATGAGGCTCATAGCAGTTACTAATACCAAGTAGGAAGAAAATAGTTCCATGTTTATTTATATATTGTACAGATATCCTTTACTCCTTATTTCTAAGTAAATTCCATACATACATTTCTTAATTTTTATAATAAGATAGAGATAAATGATCAGAAACCAGGGGGAAATAGAATAAAAATGATTTTTCCAGGAAGAGCACTACAGTTAATTTCCAGTTTGACTTGAGCTTTTGAGACTCAGCAAAATCAGGAAAGAAAACATGTTGTACATTCTTATTATCAAATTACCAAGAGAAACAAGTGTTTTTCTGATAATAAATGCTAATAGAAATTGGTCACTCTAATTGTTATTATAAGAGCCATTTGAAAGTCCCTTACTTAACTTCTAATAACATCATTTGAAATTTTACTGCAGGAATAGAGCTTAAAGAAATAGAGGAAGGAAGAATTAACCTATCTATCTCATATGTATGTTTTGCAAGTTGAGTTTTAATAGGTGCTAGAGAACATGCATTCAAAGTTTTAACTTCTCAGCAAAGACCTGATGTGGCAAAACACATTTTGCTCTGAAAACCAATGGGCTTGTAGTTGTGCCCAAATATAATCATCCCAACCCATAGAGATGGCCTTCGGAGATATCTATGAGTAGGGTCAAACATCTCTCTGTCTCTCTCTGGATTTAATGCAGAACGCAGAAGCCACTCTAGGTATTTCCAGCAGAAAGGGATTTAATACAGGAAACCAGGTGATTACACAATAATTGGAAGGATTAGAAAAGCTTAAGTCACAGGTCTTTTGGTTCTAAGGTCAGCTGTGAACCAGATTTTAGCAAATTACTGCTACTATTAATATATCAGCTGACACAAACTTGGCTCCCTCCCAATAATGAAGCTGCTGACTATACCAGGAAATGTAGAGTCCAGAGCTTGGTTGTTGACTGCCACTGCTGCAAGAAGATAGCCTTCGATTTCCTTTTACCTTTAAAATTTCTTTGAATTACATATCATAATACATCCAGAATCCTAGCTGCAAAGGAATCTGAGAAATGCAAATTTTATCCTTCCAGCCCTTCAATATAGGGAAGGAGGACATGGAGCAAGATATAAATGGATTTTTGGCAAAAGTACACTTCCACAAAGAACTTTTATTCTGCCCTTTATGCATCTTTGACTGAGACCTTCATGTTCTGTGTCCATAATATGTTAAGTGCTATCTGTATACCAGGCTTCTTCAGTTCCTGAATCAATCCTGACTGCAGTTGAAAGCACTTGTGCTACTACAGGTTTGCTCATCTTTTTTCTCAATTGGGAATGAGTAAGTTGAACCAAGTGGGTAAGGATGGGTCAGGGTAGGTCAGAATGAATCAGGGTTGACCCTTGGGAATTAATGTGGTTCCTGAACTGACTGTATCTCTTTGGCCCAGGATGCAGAGTCCCTGAACAGACCCAATTCCAGCCTCTCTTGTCAATCCTGTTTTGCTGCATGTGAGTTATCATGCTTTGGGGATAAATCCTAATACAGAGAGTCAATTACTTGAACAGATGCTTTATTTATTTGTATAATGAGTAATATTTGCTAAAAAGAGCAATTTATTTTTAACAGAGCTGATACTAACCTGCTATTTTCTAGAGTAAAGGGCCAGCAGGTTCAATGCCTTCTTAAAACCATTCCTGTGATGACATAGGTATGTGTCTTGTGTTTGTTATGGTGGATGTGAATAATTTCTTCTTATCTGAATCAAGTTATTTATAGATTTGTTTAAAGTTATGACCTGCAGATCAACCTTCTTTTCCACCGTTTACAGTTGGTATTTGACTGGTCAGAAAAATCATTCTTGCCTTTTCTGATTCTGACAGATTGTTAACAGTTTAGATAGATTAGACCCCAATAATGTCCCTGTCTGTAATAGGGTAGAATGTGAATCTATTGTACATAGTCTAAAATCTCAAACATAAACATTCATATCAGAGATATAGCTGACAACACAAGGAAAACCTCAGTGTTGGCAGAAGGTAACAAGGAAAAACAGATGGCTAATAAGCAGGTAGCCCTGTGAACAGAAATAACCCCTCTGGTGATTAATAATAGGAATAACACCACAGATGTGGTAACACTCAACTTCCGTACTTGGTTATTTTCAGGCAAATGCTGTGGGTGGGATTTTTAGTTATTATCATGGTTTTTCCTCATGTGAAATCAGATTCTTCCACTAACTTTGCTTGGTAAAAATCAGATTTACCTTCCAAATGTTACTATCACATATACTCTCTGGAAACATTTGTCTTTTTGAAAAACAAGGAATGACCATGTTTTATTAATTTCCTTTATTTCATTATTCAATATATTTATGCTTTAGAAAGACTTTCTTATCAAATAAAATAATTGCTAATGTGGAAAAGTTATTTCCCACACTATTAAGTCTTTAGTGTAAGATAGCAAATACATATCTCAAAATAGTCTGCAGAATGGCTTGTATTTGCCCCATGGAGTGTATAAAATCATACTTTAAGATGTAGGGTTGAGGGAAATCCCTAGAAGTTTGTTTTGGATTTATTTTTATTGTTATGCCATACTTTTCTCATTTTTTGGTATCCATTTTGTAATGTTTTTATAAATCTGGCAGTATATGTATGTAACTTATAAATAAGTATGCATATAATTGAAGTTCATGCTCAAACAATTTTAACAATGGAGGTACAAAATCAAGAATTTTGAGAACTACCATTCTACATAAATGTTTGTTTACAAAACCTGCAGTAGTCCATCATATTCTCAAAAATTAATCAAGAGCTCAGTGAACATCTTATTGTAAATTTTTAATTCTTTCATGGATATAAGAAGATGAATCTTAGAGTCAGAGAATTACAGAACTTTACTTCTGGAAGGAGAATACAGATAATCTCATCCAACTCCCTCATTTTTCTGATGAGCAAAATGAAACTCCGAGGTTAAGTAACAATGTGTCACTCTACTTGCCCAGTGAAGAGGAAGAGGTAGTGTTCTTTCTGTAGCTGTCAGATCACTGCCCACACTCAACTTGTGTCATAACATAAACGCAGCTCATGTTGGTGCCTGTCATCAGCCATGCATATGATATCGACTTCTAATCAAATGCTACTGTGTGTGGCTGCTTCAGTGTCAATGGCAGTTGTATGAACACTGTGATACTATTAGTACATGGAAGGCCAAGGAATGCTTCCAGGCTAAGAACACATAGTCTCACTCATTAACATTTGCATTCACTGTCCATTCCAACTGAAATCTTTGGACCTGGTCTTTCTGGCCCTGGATCTTAAGTTTATACAAATCTGTGTAACAGCTTTTGCTTACCCGTGGAAACGTGCTGATTTGTTGGATTAAAGTAAATAGATTAAATTATAACAATAAGTACATGTGGTTAACTTTATAAGACCATTATAATCTCTTTGGCTTCCAACCTTTGTACTCTTTATTTTGCTTAGTGGTTAAGGAATACTAACTTTATAGAACTGGGGGCTTTCTATCTCAAGGCTAGTTATGTATTACCATCCCTGCTGACCCACATGATACCCCGCTCTCCATGACCATGCATGCTGGTTTCACATTCATACTAGGATAGCATTTTAAGCTCTTGTCTTCTCCCTACTCCTATAAAAGCCAGTTCCTCCAGGGCATCAAGATAAACTAGGCTGGCCCTCTCCTGATACTATTCTTCCCAGCTGACCAGCACTTTCCCCACTTTAGATACAATGGTTGGTCTTCTTCCCTCTCAAGCTTTCTGCAGTCCTTGACATTTGATCATTTACTTTTTGACACTGTCTTTTCCTTCACATTCTCTTACAAAGCCCTCACCTGGTTCTCCTCTTTCCTTTTTCATAAGGTTAGCTTAATCTCCTTCAAGGACTCCTGTCCTCTTGCCATCCCATTGTGTGAGCATACTCAAGGTTCCATTCTAAGCCACCTTTTCTCTTTTAGTTGAAATCTCTTCCAGTCATAGAACTTCAGCAATCACTGGTCTCTATCCCCAGACCTGGCTCTTTCATGTTTCCACTGTAAAGCCACAAATTCATACTATACATACTTGATGAGAAGCCCTACTGATGTCTCAAGATCAATATCTTTTACCCCAAACCAAGTCCTTCTTCCTACTTCTCTCATATTATTATAGGTTGCACTATTTCCTCAGTCTCTGAAGCTCAAAACCTTTTTTACAGATTCTTCTCCTCACCACTCACATCTGCTTAGTTACAATATCCTGTTAAGTTTTCATTTGAAATGCTCCTTAATGCCAACTTTTCCTTTCCATTCTAGATGCTGACATCCCTCCTCAGATATGCACTGCTCCATTTTGGTCAGCAGGGTAGAATGAAATACCTAAGAGCTATTTGCTATGAGACAGTAGAAGAAAAGCCAAACATGACCCAGGAAAAATCCTGGATCAGCTACTTAAGGTCAAACATGGGGTGCTAAAACATGGTCCATCCAGTGAAATAGGCTTGAATGGACCATGTCAGGTCACATTAGTACACTTCACTACAAACAGCCTAGAATATCAGAGTCCCAGAGTAAATTCATGAGTGGGACATTCAGTCCAAAGCCATGGATTTACAAGAAGCAAGGCACAGTAGCTAGGACCCAAACATGACTGGGGGAATCAGTGGGTTCAGCACTTGTCATGAAGGAGAACTTACAAAGGTGGGAAGCTCTGTCCCAAGTTCAAAAGACAGTCCTTTGAAAAGCATACACATGTGCCTTTCTCTTTTTTTTTTTTTTAATCTCCAATTATATCCCAGAATGGCCTCTTAACTCTTTTCCCTGACTTGGTTCTCTCCCCAAGAAAGAGGGTTTTCTATAAATCCTCTTTGATTCACTCTTGATTCCTGAGCCCAGAACCTCTGCACCTGCTAAACTAGGTCTTAAAAAATATCTCTTTTCCAAAATGCTGTTGATTTCATCCTTCTGAAATTTATTGTAGCACCTTAAAGGCTACTTTCGGCACCTACTGCAAAAAGTAATCATGAAATATTCAATGACAAATGTGATTATTAGCATGTGTTCTTCTGTGTAACCGGATAATCTGATTATTCTAGGTTTTTTAGCTTAAGTTACTTTGAGCAGGTTTTGATAAAATCAAAATTTAAAGATACTGATTTTAAAAAAGACTAGTAAATGTCAATGAGCTATAAAGAATCAGCCAATAAACCAAGCTCAAATATGTGGTATCCTCTTGAAAAATGTGTAACAAAATTACAAAAGTAAGTGTTACCTCACCTACAAGAAACCTATGGAAAAACTGCATTATGTAAAATGTTTCTAATGAGTGCCCCTTTAAAAATCTCTCTAGGACAAAGCAGATGTTGTATTTTATTCCCAAGAATTACTAAGACTGAATATATACATAGAATTATTTTACTCAAGGGTAAGATCTTTGAGGTCAGTGAATATGTCCTTCATGTCTTTGAATCAGTGCAATAAATTCACTCTCATGGCCAGTGGACCATATTCAAGAATTGACTATAGCCCCGTTATTATCAATGAATTATTTAATCTCTTGAGACATCACTTTCTTCGTCAGTAAATTTGGGATGATAATCCCATCCTATAAAGTTGTTGAAGGGATTGAATAAGATTTTGTATGTGATACAGCTGGCATAGCATCTGGCCCATAGTACGTATGTTTTGAGTTCATTCTTGATGTAAATCTCTGTGCATTCTCATGAGGATACAGCTATGAAATGGACAGCCAGCCATGTGATCTGTGCTCTCAGAGAACATGCAGTCTTTTAGGATTCATGCTCTGATGGGCAATGGACAAGGTGTTGCAGAAAGACCCGGGGGCTCTGAGCAGTCTTCAGAGACTGGCAGGAGGAGAAACAATAGACTAGATGAGGAATATGGTGTGTGTGTGTGTGTGTGTGTGTGTGTTTTGTATAACTTAGCTTAGTTGTATATGTGAAATTGAGGCTGTTCACCAGAAAGGTTTGTTGTTGTTGTTTTTGGTTTCTGTTTGTTTAGAGAGAGAGAGAGAAAGAGAGAGAGCACGAGCAGGGAGGGGTAGAAGGAGAGAGAGAATCTTAAGCGGGCCTCACCCCCAGCATGGAGCCTGATGTGGAGCTTGATCTCAAGACCCTGAGATCAAGACCTGAGCCAAAATCAAGACTCGGTCACTTAACTGACTGAGCCACCCAGGCACCCCACCATGAAGTTTTAATTCCGTGGATGATAAATGTTTTATAGCAATTTAAACATTCAAATGTGACATAACTAGATAGCTCTTTCCCAAAATATTTTTTTAATCTAGCTCTTCCTGCACTGTTCAGGGCTCCTCCTACTCAAAACAAGTTAACTTGTTAAACCTAGAATAAGCAAACAGCAGCACCTAATTACATTAAAGAGCACTTGTTGATCCCACAAGCAAGTTAACAGTTATTATTAATTTTCATTGAAATATACTTACCACCAACCCCTTTACCTTTATGAGTAAAAACATACCACTCTCCCACACCACCCCAGCCTGGAAAATCTATAAAAACATTCAAAGTGATAATAGCGGTTACTGGTTTTCACTTAGGAACTTAGTCCTATTGATAGAGATTTTTATTATTTTATCATTGTGTGATTTATTAACCAACAAAGTTTCTTTCCGGCCTGGATTTAGCACAAAGAACCCTAAAATGTCTGAATGAAAGGCAAGTCAGGTTAACAAGTCAGGTTGCTGGGGTCTGCTGCTGACTGCCCAGCTGTAGGGTTCCCAGCTGTAGGGAACCCTACAGCTGACTGGAGCGCACCCAGGAAGATACAAAAGAAGGAGCCCCAGCCACCAGCCTCTCCTTGGGGGTTTGTCAGAACCCACTCTCACACCCAGGGAGACTTTCCTGGCAGATCTTTGTTCTTCTGCCCCTCTCCATGACCTTGAGGCCTCCACAGTAGAATGTTATTTTTTCTCCTACACACTTTCAGCTTCTCTTAAACTAACAAGAACCCTTCGTTTTAAAGATGTGCAAGTGGAAGCCCTGAGAAGTTAGGAAATTGCCTCCAGGTTACACAGCTGTTGTTAGTAGAGCACCCAGGATTAAAACCTAGGGCTCCTGAGCCCCAGGTTCATGTGGCCCTGTCAGGTCCCACTGCCTTCCCCCCATTGTGGGTCTTTAAGGAGCAGCCTTGGTCAGCCCTGGAAGGGTCAGGCTTGGGTAGCACATCCATGTGGGAATTCCTTCCTAGTAGATTTTGGGAGATTGGTGTGTTTTTCTAAATCTCAAGAAAAATCTGTTGAGAAATTAGGAAAACTGGAAAAATTATTCTAATTCTTCTGCAAGAATTAAAATGTGACCATCACTGTACTGATTTGAAAAGCTTCACTGACATCAGGTTGAAAGCAGAGAATGAATCATGGAACACTACATCAAAAACTAATGATGTAATGTATGGTGATTAACATAACATAATAATAAAAAAAAAGAGAGAGAGAATGTAAACACACAGAGTCGAAGGTTAAAGTCGACCAGCATTTCTGTGAACCGGGGTAGAAACACAGAGGGAAGAAGAGATCAAGATCTACTTGGTCGGTCTGGCTTGTAGCTATTGCCACATTAAAAGTGAACATTCATGATGCTGGCTGATGCTAACAGTCATTCTTGCAAATAAAATAAATATTAGTACATTTACACACAGAATACTTTAAACAAATCTTATGAGTGGTATCCCAAGAAATAGCAAGTTTGGGAAGCAATATAAGTTTTTAAATTGGCAATTTTGAGACCTGATTCTGTATAGTATTGAGAGATCTGAATTTTACATCATTTGACTATTATCCAATAATGTTGGCAGGTATTTCACAGCATTTGAATATTTGCAATAGGCAAAAAAAGTTCTTAAATACTACCAAACTTAATATTTCTTACTTGTTAAACTAAATTTTTTAGATGTCTGTAATAACGAGTGAAGAATATGAAGAAGTACTTTAAAGACAAAGGCAACTTATGGTTTCAGGAATTCCTGAGGATTCCTGGCAATTTAGATCTCTTATTCCTGAATCCCAAAGATTATGATTGGATGGGAATTTAGAAAAACTAGGCTTGGGTCATAGATGAGACATGGTCCCAACCAACATGGATTATTGTTCTAATATAGGAATCTCACAAAGAGGAAAAAGTCGAAGACTTTTTTGTAATATACTAACTATAAGCCTACATTTCTGACATTTTGTATATAATATTTTGAAAAACAAAAAGCATAGTCCACTAAAGATAAAATGCTCTGCAGAAAGATAGCTGGCTAAGTATCATTTCTTCTCAGCCATTCCATGATTGTTCTCTCATTGTTCATTGCTATAGCTACATCTTTAGACAAGTTTTCTGGGGGTTCTATTTTCAAACGCTGTGGATAGAATATCAGCTCTTCCACTAGGTTAAAGAAACAACTTTTTCTTGGTAATTTCTTTCAGGACTTCAGATGGTGCTCAGACAGCGTGAGCCTTCCCCAAGCTGTATTGCTAACACATATAATGTGAATGATGGGAAAATTTAACTTTTTTAAAGGTCAGAACAAGCAATATATATTTACTAATTCTATCCCTATTGAAATAACACTCAATATTTGAATCATTCTATTGGACTGAAAGGCCATCTAAGTCTACGAAACAAAGAACTGGAATAGAAGAGAATATTACTTTAAACAAATTCATATTAAGAACGAAAAAAATGAGATGAGATGAGTTGGAAATTTTCATTTGGATAAAAAGTAATACAGAAAAATCTATTCATGGTAACCTAACTGAAAACCAGAAAGTAGGAAAGATGGGAAGGAAGGAAGGAAGGAAGGAAGGAAGGAAGGGAGGGAGGGAGGAAGGGAAGGAGAGAAGGAGGGAGGGAGGGAGGGAGGAGAAGAGGGAGGAGGAGGAATGAGAATCAATTCGTGTTTCAATATCTGATAAAGAAAAGTTTTGCCCCGGAGTTGTCTTTCTTCTTAGGTGCTGGAAGAGTTCATCTCTCTGCCTGGGTTATAGTAACACCTGAGTACCTATTTCTTATCCAGAGCTGCAAAGAAAATCCTTTCAAAACATATTGTTTATCACCATAACTCATTTCTTAAAAATCCAATAAACTGTGGAACTGTACAAATATTCCCTTAGCATATAAACATATGTCTTTTATAGAAATATGTTCACATGATGCCATTAGTACCAAAAATAGGATACAGAAGTGAAAACAAAGCCCTTTAGTTAGAAAAGGGGCTTAGGCATATTGCTTTTTTGGATTTCCTGTCTAGATCCTCAGCTGGATCTGGCCCTCAATTTACGTACCTTGAAAGGGATAACAAATCAGAAACCTTCAGAAAAAAAAAAAATCAACATTAAGAGCAATATTATTACTTCTCCTTTATTTTTTTAAAAGATTTTATTAATTTGAAAGAGAGAGAGAGCACGGGAAGGGGTAGGGGGAAGGACAGAGGGAGAAGCAGACTCTCAACTAAGCAGGGAGCCTGATGCAGGCTCAATCCCAGGACCTTGGGATCATGACCTGAGCCGAAGGCAGACGCTTAACCGACTGAGCCACCCAGGTGCCCCAACTTCTCCTTTATTTTTCATGAAAGCTCTCTAATGAGCAATAAGAGAGCAATAGGCAAACAAATAATAAATAAAGTGTTAATATCTCATGAATATCTTTACTACATAGTGAGGTTAATATCTTTAATATATATTAAATTTTTACAAATCAATAAGAAAAAACAGTAACTCCAATTTTAAAGTGGGGCAAAGAAGTGCACAGTCAATTCATGAAGGAAGAAGCCCAGATGTACAGCAAATATAAAGAAATGTTCAACACCACAAGTCAATAAAAGCTATAACAATGTATCATTTTTTTAAATATCATATTAGCAAAAGTTTTAAAGACTGATAATACTCCATATTGGTAAAGGTATTGTAAAAACAGGCACTCTAAAAAGTGACACAATGTTTCTGAAAAACTTAGCCAAATACACGAAAATCTTTAAAAATTACATTCCTTTTTATTTTTTTGCCAGAATTTTTCATTTAAAAATTTTCTTAAGCAATTGGACAAGAAGACAGAGAAGTACCTACAGCATGTTCCTTGCAGCCTTGTTTATAATACCAAAACTTTAGAAACAGCCTAAGTAACAATAATGAACTGGCTAAATAATCATACAACAGAATGGCTGGAAGAGAAGTGTACAAATTGTACATTAAGTACTGCAGTAAGGATATTATGATCCCATTTCTGTGAATAAAAATGTGTGGATATGGATGTGGATGTATAAATGCAATAAATATCTCTGGAAATAAGTTTATGCACCAAGAAATATCTGTTGAATAAATGAGCCAATAAATAAGTTAATAGTGGTTATCTCCAGATATCAATATTATGGGTGATTGTGTGTGTTTTGCTGATTTACATTTTAAAATTTTATACAAATTACATGGATTTATTTTTAATTTTAAGGAAATGCTTTAAAAAATGCAAAGTACTGAGAGGAACCAGATTAATTTAGAGCTCTGTTTTTCTTCTACTACATTTAACAGAATGCAGAGAGAGAAATGTCCTCAATTCTTAAGAAAACTGATGATTGATCTAGTAAATGGATGAAAGAATTTATTCACATAAAAATACCTGCCTTTGAAGTTAAGGTAAGTCAAAACTCTAGATTCTGAATATATGCAGGTTACGTAAGTAAAACCTGCCTGAAGGCAGCTTTTGTGGACACACCCAATTTTAAGAAACATCATTTTGTACTAAAGACAACAATTTGCCTTTTTGATCCCATTCTTCTTTTTATTCAGCTTACACTGGCTTTCTCAGCCATGTCTGAACCTCTCGCTTCACCCACATGCCAAAATGCCAGTCTTATATTCCACTCAAAAGGAAGATATTGCTGACTTGGAATACAACTTTTTTGAAAACAATATACGTTCCCCACATTCCTTCTCAGATTGTATGATAACAGGAAAAACTATATGAAACCCCAAATGCCAGAGCATGTATTAGAAATCGGATCCCTTTTTAACAGATACCATTATTAACTAAACTCTGAACAATTATTTTTTTTTAAAGATTTTATTTATTTATTTGACAGAGAGAGACACAGTGAGAGAGGAAACACAAGCAGGGGGAGTGGGAGAGGGAGAAGCAGGCTTCCTGTGGAGCAGGGAGCCCGATGCGGGGCTGGATCCCAGGACCCTGGGATCATGACCTGAGCCGAAGGCAGACGCTTAATGACTGAGCCACCCAGGCACCCCTAAACTCTGGACAATTAAAAGGTTTCCACTCTATGGTTAGAGCAAAGTGAGTTCCTCACTTACTAATGTATAGAACTGTACAAAGCACCAAGGATACAGAAATGAACAAGAAACATCCTCCAAACTCAAGGAAGTCACAATGCTGTAGGGTGATTAAAGGTGCCAATGGTAGCCTAAACTTTAACAGAACCCCTCAGGAGCAACCAGTTCTGCCTAGGGGCACAAGAAAGGTAGGGATGATCTTTGAGATGGAATTTAGAAAGTGAATATGCATTCCCCAGGTGTGAAAAGACTGGAAGGACATTTCAAGAAGAAAGAACAGCAGACACAAAGGCAAGATGGCAGAAAAGTGTAATAGTAGATGTGGCAAAATTCTAGCTCAGCAGGACTTGAAAATGATGGTAGGAAGTGCATTTGGCCTGAATGATAAATTAACAGTTACCTAGATGTTCAGTTTTATGTGACTGAGTTTCACATACCTAAAGACTGCTGTATTTAAGTGATTGATTGGTGTCTCAAACTAGCTCTTTGTTCAGCTATAGCGGTAATTGCCTTTATTCTAAAATGGAATCTTTTTTTCCTTGCCAAGAAAGGAGTGATTTCACTTTTGTCTCTCTTCCCTTTTGGTTCTTTGCATTTATGTTTTACAGACACACAGACACACCCATTAAGCTAGGGTTTCAATGAAAAAAAAAAAAAAACCTAGCCAATCCAGTTATAACATCATCATTGGTGATGTTAACGTGGAGACAGTTGCCTTCTTATTGCTCAATAGGGTGAGACTGAAAAAAGCTTGGGCATGTGCATGGAGCCAATGTGTCTGGCTTCAGCCACCTCCTTCTCCTACATTGCCAAGGAAGCAGAAGCAAAGGAACCATCTCCTTATTGTTCTCTTGCATAAATGGGCCAACTGCCCATGGGGGGTGGGTGGTGTCTGGCATTTACATGACCTGCTATGGAAGGGTGGGGTTACTGTCTCAAAATCCCTGCTCTTAAAAACTAAGGAAAGGAGTTCCTTCCAACTCAGTAAAGGAACAGAGAGTGAAGAATCGACCTGCAAGGCTGCTTGCTGCTATTAACAGGAAACAATGCTAGACCACCACGGATAGCAAGGACAGCTGAAGAAAATGCAGTCTAGGCTGCTATAGGAAATGTGAAGATTGCCAGCTCTTCACTATGCTGGCCAGCATCAAAAGGCCACCTCATTTTTCTTTGGACCAGATACACACAAGCACGCACTTTTGAATCTGGCATCACAGATGTTGAGACACAATTTTGCAGAGCAGTTTATGATGACATTTATGAGCTATGCCTCACAGTGACCTCTTAAGGTGAGTGAAGGCAATCCAACAGATGGGGAAACTAAAGCGTCAGGTCTCAGCAAGTTGAAGCCCATTAAAGGGAGTGACAAACCAACAGACCGTTCAAACCAACAAATTTAACTCCTGATGGGGGGTGTGTTTGCTTTCGAATGGGAGAGGATAAGTATATTTAGGGAGAGAAGTTAGATAAAGATAAGCACTGGGAGAAAAATATAGGAGGCAATTCGAAATCAAACCCTTCTTTAATATGCAGCCAACTCAAAGCATGAAAAACTAGATTCTAGAAATAGTACAAATATACCTACATAGGGCAGTTTCCTATTCCACTAATAAAGAAGCTGATTTCATCAAAACTGAGAGGCAAAAATAATTTCAAAAGATATCAGACACACAGACTACGTTCAGTTCTAGACAAAGAAACAGCAGAAGTTGAAGGTCAGACCGCACCATTAAACAGCCAGATGTGGACCTAGTGGCTGCAGGGATTACCTAAACATGGCTCAGATAGGTTTGAATGGTGGCATCTCTATCAATGGCCTGCCATCATGAGGACTTCTGCACAACCCTTTGGCTCAGAGAGCCTAGATACTCAATGTACTCTCTTTAAAGTATCGTGTCACATTACTACCATACAAGATTCTGGGTAAAGATCTATTTTTCCATCAAAAAAACTTTTAAATTTTTATTAAACTCCTCCAGCAAGATAACTGTTTTTAAACAAATTTCTTTTGGAGGTGGCAAAATCTGTGAGACAAAGGTTAAGATGTGTCATTTCACTTTTTTTATAAGAACATTTTTAACAGTAAAATTTTTCCTCTTTAAAATCTTGATTCAATGCTATTTGCCATCAGTGAAGTATAAAAAGCCTGCACAGCACAGGAGAGAGACCATTGACAACCTTGTCAAAAAGGAGGTCATATCTCACCATGCTAACTGCAGCCAAGAATAAATTTCAGGTACCAGGATTCTGCTTTTCAGATCTTAGCTCATGTTGCTTCTATTGTGAATGTAGCCTACTGAAATCCATATTCTTCTTTTTTTAGCTGTATTAAGTTTTGCATCTGCCTGGGGCATTGGAAGCATGGTCTCAGGCCAACCTGAATTTGGATCCCACCTCCCAGCTTATGAGCTGGAGACCTTGAGCTTTCCTCCATTTTTCTGTTTGATCTCTCAGAGTTTTCCTATCTTTGTCTGTTAAAAATGACATCAGGTTATTTTGAAGGCAAACTGGAGGGCTATGTTAGAGCAAATAGTGAATGGTGAGTGACAACCATGGTCCATCCAGCTGCCAAAAAAGAAACGAGCACCATCCTTGACTTGTCCCTCTCTCTCCCATCCTGTCAGTCCCTTCTTCTCCACTCCCCCTCCCACTGCTTCCTCTCAGGCCATCAGGCTCACATCTTTCATCTAACCCTCCCTGCACTCTCTCTGCACTCTGTATGCTGCCACCGTATTGTACTTCCTCAACCACGGTGTGATCCTATCATTGCCTGCTTTCACTCCTCCAGTGTCCCCCGCTGCACTCGGGATAAAGTCAAGGCAACTCATTACCTGACTCCAATACACCTCCCTTTCCAGTCTCACCTCTCACTTTATCCCTTCCTCTACCCCTTCCCATTCCCTCTCCCAAATCTCTCTGCTCCAACCATACTGGACTATTTATAGTAGTTAATATTAGAAGTAAAATTATCTAAGATTTAGTTTAAGTGCCACCTCTTCTTGGAAACCTGCCCTGACTCACCCTCTCACCATACCCATTCTGAATTGAGAGCCCCTTCCAAAGTCTCTCAAAGCACCCATGCTCCCCTTAATCATAGCACATGTTTCTCTGGTTAGTGATTATTTGTGGGCTCCTTAAAAATAAAGATTGTCTTTTTTGTCTTGGTAATCCTGACACCTAGCCCAGTGCTTGGCATGTGGGATGTACTTCATGATTGTGAATGAATATATGAACTCATATACCTAGCACAGTGTTAAAATGCATAGTAGGCATTCAATGAGGGCTAGCATGGTTTCTTTTCCTTCTTTCTCAGATAAGGTCCAGAATCAAGGGATTTCTGGAATGGTGATTGTTCTGCAAGAACTACTGTAAAGTTTTACCCTCCTATATATCCCAGGACATAACTGCCTACTTTCTACCCCTCCTTCCCATCTCTCTAAACACACAGACACACAGGCAGGCACACACACACACACACACACACAAACTGCACCACCACATCCCACTGAGGCATCTCCAGCATCTCAGAGAGATTCCTTAAACTAACCTGCCCCTCCATGGAACCTCTAGCCATTGGACCCTTGGATTCCTTAAGAGTCACCCGGGGAACTTGTTAAAATGTAGATGTCCATTTCCCACCACACCCCCAGCAAGTCTGGGGTAGAACCCAATGATTATAATTTTCAAAATTCTCCCCAGAGTAATTCAGAAGATCTGCCAGGATTAGGAACTGCTGCCCACGGGTCAAACTTACAGTTTCAAAGTCTAAAAGGAAACACAACTCCATCTACCTCTTTCCCGCTACTCAGCAGTAAGCCAGGCATGCCGCTGCTGCCAAGAGAGGAAACAAAAAGGAAGTGTGTATTTTTATTCATGTGTTTACTTATACTTTGTGTTCCAACACAATTTAGGGAGCCCTAGGACAATAGTACTCTATCAATAAATGGGAATTCATGGAACCTCACAAAGTCTATATCCATCAGATAGCCAGTCCTTATGTGAAGTGAAGAATGTGTTTCCTTTGACTTTGAACAGGGTCCTTCTGTGATATCACCTCTCCCTTTCCTGACACTCTTCACAAAGTTGTACAACTTTGGGACCATGATGCTTCTTCTTTTTTTTTTTTAATTTTTTATTGTTATGTTAATCCCCATACATTACATCATTAGTTTTAGATGTAGTGTTCCATGATTCATTGTTTGTGCATAACACCCAGTGCTCCATGCAGAACATGCCCTCCTCAATACCCATCACCAGGCTAACCCATCCTCCCACCCCCCTCCCCTCTAGAACCCTCAGTTTGTTTTTCAGAGTCCATCGTCTCTCATGGTTCGTCTACCCCTCCGATTTCCCCCCCTTCATTCTTCCCCTCCTGCTACATTCTTCTTCTTCTTCTTCTTCTTTTTTTTTCTTTCTTAACATATATTGCACTATTTGTTTCAGAGGTACAGATCTGAGATTCAACAGTCTTGCACAATTCACAGCACTTACCAGAGCACATACCCTCCCCAGTGTCCATCACCCAGTCACCCCATCCCCCCCCCACTCCAGCAACCCTCAGTTTGTTTCCTGAGATCAAGAATTCCTCATATCATTGAAGTCATATGATACATGTCTTTCTCTGTTTGACTTATTTCGCTCAGCATAATACCCTCCAGTTCCATCCATGTCGTTGCAAATGGCAAGATCTCATTCCTTTTGATGGCTGCATAATATTCCATTGTATATATATACCACACCTTCTTTATCCATTCATCTGTCGATGGACATCTTGGCTCTTTCCACAGTTTGGTTATTGTGGACATTGCTGCTATAAACATCGGGGTGCATGTACCCTTTCGGATCCCTACTTTTGTATCTTTGGGGTAAATACCCAGTAGTGCAATTGCTGGATCATAGGGTAGCTCTATTTTCAACTTTTTGAGGAACCTCCATACTGTTTTCCAGAGTGGCTGCACCAGCTTGCATTCCCACCAACAGTGTAGGAGGGTTCCCCTTTCTCCGCATCCCCGCCAACAACTGTCGTTTCCTGACTTGTTAATTTTAGCCATTCTGACTGGTGTGAGGTGGTATCTCATTGAGGTTTTGATTTGGATTTCCCTGATGCCGAGCGATATTGAGCACTTTTTCATGTGTCTGTTGGCCATTTGGATGTCTTCTTTGGAAAAATGTCTGTTCATGTCTTCTGCCCATTTCTTGATTGGATTCTTTGTTCTTTGGGTGTTGAGTTTGATGAGTTCTTTATAGATTTTGGATACTAGCCCTTTATCTGATATGTCATTTGCAAATATCTTCTCCCATTCTGTCAGTTGTCTTTTGGTTTTGTTGACTGTTTCCTTTGCTTTGCAAAAGTTTTTTATCTTGATGAAGTCCCAGTAGTTCATTTTTGCCCTTGCTTCCCTTGCCTTTGGCGATGTTTCTAGGAAGTTGCTGCGGCTGAGGTCGAAAAGGTTGCTGCCTGTGTTCTCCTTTAGGATTTTGATGGACTCCTGTCTCACATTGAGGTCTTTCAACCATTTGGAGTCTATTTTTGTAGCACCAAGTACCACTCCCACTACTGAACATGTGGTGGAAGGAAATGGTCCACTTTCATTCTTCTGCATGTGGCTGTCCAATTTTCCCAACACCATTTGTTGAAGAGACTGTCTTTTGTCCATTGGACATTCTTTCCTGCTTTGTCAAAGATGAGTTGACCATAGAGTTGAGGGTCCATTTCTGGGCTCTCTATTCTGTTCCATTGATCTATGTGCCTGTTTTTGTGCCAGTACCATATTATCTTGATGATGACAGCTTTATAATAGAGCTGGAAGTCCGGAATTGTGATGCCACCAGCTTTGCTTTTCTTTGTCAACATTCCTCTGGCTATGCAGGGTCTTTTCTGGTTCCATACAAATTTTAAGATTATTTGTTCCATTTCTTTGAAAAAAGTGGATGGTATTTTGATGGGGATTGCATTGAATGTGTAGATTGCTCTAGGTAGCACTGACATCTTCACAATATTTGTTCTTCCAATCCATGAGCATGGAACGTTTTTCCATTTCTTTGTGTCTTCCTCAATTTCTTTCATGAGTATTTTATAGTTTTCTGTGTACAGATCCTTTGTCTCTTTGGTTAGATTTATTCCTAGGTATCTTATGGTTTTGGGTGCAATTGTAAATGGGATCAATTCCTTAATTTCTCTTTCTTCTGTCTTGTTGGTGTATAGGAATGCCACTGACTTCTGTGCATCGATTTTATATGCTGCCACTTTACTGAATTCCTGTATGAGTTCTAGCAGTTTTGGGGTGGAGTCTTTGGGGTTTTCCACATAAAGTATCATATCGTCTGCAAAGAGTGAGAGTTTGACTTCTTCTTTGCCAATTTGGATGCCTTTGATTTCTTTTTGTTGTCTGATTGCTGTGGCTAAGACTTCCAATACTATGTTGAATAGCAGGGGTGATAGTGGACATCCCTGCCGCGTTCCTGACCTTAGGGGGAAAGCTCTCAGTTTTTCCCCATTGAGAATGATATTCGCTGTAGGTTTTTCATAGATGGCTTTTATGATATTGAGGTATGTACCCTCTATGCCTATACTCTGAAGAGTTTTGATCAAGAAAGGATGCTGTACTTTGTCAAATGCTTTTTCTGCATCTATTGAGAGGATCATATGATTTTTGTTCTTTCTTTTGTTAATGTATTGTATCACGTTGATTGATTTGCGGATGTTGAACCAACCTTGCAGCCCAGGGGGGACCATGATGCTTCTGAGGGAACTCAGCAATTTCTTATTCTGTCACTTGGCATTTCTGTGACATCACTTAACACTGATATAATACTAGTCAGGCAAAAGTATTGTAGTAAGAAGAGGGAAAAGTACTGGAACTAATAGAGGCTAACAGGGGTTTTTATAATATCCATTACACTTGGTGCATGGTTCTCCTTTTTGACATTATAGCAGCGCAAAATAAAGGAGTACGTATTTTTAAAAAACTAAACCAATTTAGAATTTCTCCCATCTGTGGTCTAAAAATCATCTCAGATTTGTTGCATGAGCACTCAAGAAAAAGTTAAATTTCCATAATTTTTCTATTTCTCATTTTATTTCCATTTTATTTCCCTTTAGGGTCCTTAAGGGATTGAAGGAAAAGTGCAGTTGTACTTTAGGAGTATAACTTTGGAAAATCCCAAACAATTTCCCCTGCTGCCTCAGTGTGTCCTTTTTCATTTTCTCCAAGGGGAACAAAAATGCCGAAGTCCTAGAAAGAGAGTTGCCTTCTGAAATATTTTTAGGCAGTATAGAAAAGGAAAAGTTGAGAAGTTCAGAGAAATAGGCTTCCTAGTTATTTTTTCTTCCTTTTGGTGCTACCAACTTCATTTTGTAAGTGTGATTTCCACATTCAGTAGGATGGTCTCCACCATGCCACCTTGAACCGAGAGCAGATAACACTGACCTAGAAATCTGCCAGGACTACTATGATCCTGGCTCCTGTCCCTGACTCCTTCCCCAAATTCCCAAGTAATTTTGAATTACTTTTCTTGTAGGGTGACCAGGAATTTTAGCCATACCCCTCAGTGCAAGAGATTGCATAAGAATAGAGAAGCAATGGCTGGCTACATGGAATAGAGCCTAGAAAGACCTTCCTTGGCTTGGAAATCCTCTATTTTAAGTGGTTCCAAGACTTTTGTTTTCTCCTCATTCTGATAGTGACCACTAGCAATAAGCATGACCAAATAGGAATTTCCTCAAAGCACACTCTTCTTGGTATAGCAAAGCACCAGCAACAAAAATAATATACCAGTTTTGGGGCCTTCCCTCACCCTACTTAGGTGGCCAAAGAACAGCTCCTTCTAAATCCCTTCACTTCTGACAATCCATCTGCCCTCCTGCACTATAGTCTCAGGGGAAAATCACTGTGCAATTGCACATGTCCCCTGCATTCCTCCTTAAGACCCAGCTACCAGAAGACATGCATGAAGTTCTTGGAGCAACTTCTATGCTACTACTGTCCTATGAGGCCATTATTCCTTGATATGCTAGTAGTTTCCAAACTGAAGTGGGGGTGTAAGAAAATATCCTCCCCCCATAGCCATCACACCCTGCTATTAGGCCACAAAACAGTGCTGCTTTATACTTAGCTTTTTATTAGCCCCACTCTTTTTCCAGCCTCATCTCCTGAAGACTCGCCCTGGTCCAAAGAGGGAGGCCTCAGAGGCAATAAGGGCGCCAACTTCCTTTGATGCCCTTGTTTTAGAAATTTCTCCCCAGGATGATTTACTTCCTCATTTAGCACACAGTTGGAGGCCTTGAGGGTGATCCTTACACCCCAGCAATTTAAGGCCAGGAGGCCGAAGATCAGCTGTGAAGCTCTGTCCACCCATTTCTGCTTTTTAGATCTCTAGGAATACCACTCACTCATAGGAAGTTAGGTCGGAATTTATGGTAGGCATATAGCTTACGTCCTCATCCTGAGATTTCTTTCATTCTACTTACCTCACCATGTTACAACAAAAATAACACTTCACCCATCCATTCATTTGTCCCTTCAACACATGTTCATTGAGTATCTCATATGTTCCAGGTACTGCTCCTGGTGCTTGGGCTATGTCAGTGAGCAAAATAGGTAAAAAACCTTTGCCCTCATGGAGTTTGATCCTAGTGAGAAAAACAATAAACAAAACAAAATGCAGAAGTAAGTTATATAGTATGTTAGAATATGTGCTGTAGAAGGTATAGAACTGGATAGGAGAGATCCGGAGCGAGGGAACAGAGTGGGGAACTGGGTGCAATTTAAATAGAATGATCAGGGTATGGCTCACTTAGAGGGTGACATTTGAGCAAGACTAGAACCAGGTGAGTGAGTTAGCATTTTGGTAGCTGGGAGAAGAGCTTTCCAGGCAAAAAGAATAGCAAGTATAAACCTTAAGGAAGCATGTTCTAGAAATGGCAATGAGAAGAATATGGATGGAGCAGAGTGGGAGAAGGAATGGGACCAGATTACTTTGCCAGGCCTAGGAGATTTGTTGTTCACAAAATACCTTCTCATACATTTAATATTACCAACCTTGTAAAAATAAGTTCCATAGTTAAAATAATAGAGATTCACAGATCATTCAAAACTCTTTTTTTAGCCAACACTGTCAAATCTGGTTCAGTAAAAAATTTGTATCAGAACAATGATGTATAAATAATGCTGATAAATATAATTTAATTTTCATCTGTTTTCCCTTTCTACCCCTCCTTCAGGGCCCTGAATAATCCCCTGTAGAATGTCCACCCGTATTGTTGATGTTTCACTACAATTATGGAGAATTGGCTTCAATTCTGAGGCCACACAGAGATGAAATTTCATGGGGGGAAGTTTGTTCATTTAAAAAATCAAGTTTTACATGTGTAGCTTTTAGTTTGCTACAGAAAAATAATGCCTCCAGGGAAATAGGAGGCCCAGGCTAGGAGCAGCCATTAACAGCACTTGACAACTTGGAGAAACCAAGGAGCGAGAGAGCCAGAGCCCACAGCCAATCCTTCAGCAAGTCCTGTCAGCATTTCTCTCAGTTTATCCCCAGTCTAACTGCTTTGCTCCACCTCAACACTCAAGCCTTCAGTTCTCACCTTGATTACAACAGCTCCTAACTGGTATCTTACCATGCTGTCTTCACACCCTTCTGGAGAGGAGGAAGCCAGCTGAGTGTGGTGCTAGAAAACATAAGGCTAGTTGATCTTGGGTGGCCCTTGAAAGCCACATGAGGAGTTTGGATTTTTTTTTTTCTGGGTGAGATGGGAAACCACTATAGAATCGTGATCTGGGAAATAACATGATCTATTTAAGTTTAAAAAGCAAAAAAAAAAAAGTTCTTGGTTGCTGCTTAGAGAGTTAACTGTACTAAGAGCTGAAGCAGGGAGAGCAGCCTCTGGCTGCTGTAGCAGAAGAAATGAGCAGACCTTGAGTCTCTCTGGCTCTTCCTTGTAAACTCCAAGCTTCTTCTCACTTCATGACCTTTGCCCTTCCCAGCGCCTTAGTGTCGAACACTGTTTTCCTAAATCATCCAATGGCTCGTTCGCTCTTCACTTAAGTGTCACCTCCACAGAGGCTTTCCCTGACCACTCTATCAAAGACAACCCCCATCTCTGCCAGTCATTCTCTGTCCCCTCATTTTTTCCTCCTGCTATTGACTATTACCTGATATTTCACGTAGTATGTATCTTTGTTGTTATTTAATCTGTCTCCTCCAGAGGAGTTTATATTCTCCGGGGGCAGGGACCTTGTCTGTCTTTTTTGCTGCTGTAGTTCCAGCACCTGGAACTGCGATTGGCAGAGAATAAACATAATAGGGATTCAATAAATATTTGTTGCATGCATGCACAGATAGATAGATGGATGGATGAATATGTTCGTCTGCTTATAGCACAGTCTGAAACGAATGAAATAGAACCAAGTTCTATTTCTTTAAAAAAACACTTATATTTCCAGAAAAAAGGAGATAATGTATAAAAAGCACCAGATACCTGATACATAATAATCATTCATTTTTTATTGAGGGTTCACTCTATTCTAGGCAGTACCATGAGTTTTACTTAATTTGTCTGATTGTATCCTTCAGCAGCCCTAAAAGGTAGATATTATTATTCTGATTTTACAGGCAAGGAAACTGAAATTTGGAAGAGTCCATACTCTTAGGAACACTTGTAATTTCATTGCCTTCCAATTCCGAGAAGCCCTTGAAAAGGTGGCTTTAGCCTTGAAAAAGAAAAGTTGCTGATAGGCTTGTTTAAAAGCCGAGAAGTTGTTAGAGTTTTAAAGCCTAAATTGGACCTGATGTCAGCTGATCCTATGACCTTCCCTTTTTTATTTTAGGTAATCCGGTAATCTCTCAGTGATGAGCAGAGCATGCACTCTCCATTAATACTGGGTGCAGTTAGACGACGCTGCTTCCAGCCTCGGGTGCCCAGTGGGAAGCCGTAATTGACAAGACAGATCTGAGTGGGGCAGCATGGTCACAGGCTGGTCACCTTTCCTGTCCATTCCTGCTCATGGAGCTTGCTGCACTGATTTACTGCTCACCTCCACTTTGACCCATGGCTGATGCCCTGGACTGGACATTCCTAGGTCGAATTCTGTTCCTAACCCAGATGTTGCTGAGGTGAGTCAAAAACACCTCACTGAATCTCACCTGAAAAGTTAAACAAAATGCCCTATCTATTCCTCACTCTCAGGATGAGCTAATACCCCCAAAATACGGGAAGTTCCTCAGAAGAAGGCCACGTATATAGTCAAAGTAATATTGTGAGCTTCAAATTTGGAACTTAAAAAGGCACTGGAAGAAGTGACTGTATGCAGATTTGCTGCATCCTTTACAATATAGTCATCATATGATCAACTTAATTTTCATTTAAAATACTTTCTTATGTTCCTAAGCATAAAGTTAGGAAAGATCTGACTTCCTGAAAATAATGACTGTGCATAATTTTGTTGTATTTTTAGATTGTCCACAGCTGGAATGTGGTGTTTATATTTATCCCTTTGAATATTAATGAGAAAGTTTATATTTGTATCTAGTATCCTAATAACATTAGGATGCCCCAGCCCCCTGGCCTTGTATGGATAGACCAGGTGATTCACCTATTCTCATCTTTAGAGCTTCGTTTCTAAAGACTTTATCATGAAGGGGTTACCTTTATAAAGATTTGGCATGCCTGTTTTTTTTTTTCCTCCTCTTTCAGCAATGGATTCTTTTCTGAGACACACATTGATTTGTAGGAAGGCAGTCTGAGAAGCAATTTGTTCAAGAGCAGAGATTGTGGTCTGTGCAGAAAAATGTACAAAATCTCTTTCCAAGGCAAGCCAGGAGGATCTGTGGGTCTAATCCTGCACGCCTAATGGGTGCAAGACTTTCTTATACTTCAGTACCTGAGGCTGTTTACAAATGAACACAGATCAAGGTGATATTCTGCTCAGGACAGCACTGTGAGGGGAACTATAGAGTCTTTTGGTTCATGACCTATTTGAAATGATACAACACCCTTGATTCAAGGACAGAATTCCGGCTGATGCAATGCCAAGTTGGGTGGGCCAGTACTGAGTACTATGATGAAAGCCCTTCACGAAGGGGCGCCTGGGTGGCTCAGTTGCTTAAGCGACTGCCTTCGGCTCAGGTCATGATCCTGGAGTCCCGGGATCGAGTCCCACATCGGGCTCCCTGCTCGGCAGGGTGCCTGCTTCTCCCTCTGACCCTCCCCCCTCTCATGTACTCTCTCTCATTCTCGCTCTCTCAAATAAATAAATAAATCTTTAAAAAAAAAGAAGAAGAAAGAAAGCCCTTCACAATGGTTTCCAAAGAATGGGGACCAGAAGCACTAAAACAAGTACTTTCACAGAGCTGCAAGAGAAAGGACTGCCAGTATTGCAGCCCATGGAAAAATGCTGCCTTAGCTCTATGGCTCTAAGCACAGTTCTGGGCTTAGAGAGGGGCTCTGGCAGGAGGCAAGGGAAGGAAGCTGGGGCCCTCCCCATCAGAGATGCAAGGCTGTTACACACACGCACACACACACACACATACACACATCAATGTCTTTAGCAAGACACATGTCACATTTTTATGATAAGCAAATATTATAATAGTAAATAGTCTCCTCTTCTCATAGAAGTGGGGAAGATGAAAGTTCTTCAGAAGGAATGTAGGAGAGTTAGAGTCCTGGGCTCCCAGATGTGACGGTGGTCTGTGACTGATCAGGTGATGGAATAGTCAGCTTTCGGTTTCACTGTATTTTTTGTGCTTCAAGGAATTCGGGACGTGTTCTGTGGCATACCTCTGCAGGGAAAGCATACCCGTAAGGGGCCCGGGTGGAAGGATGAAGTACAACTCTAAGCTAGTCAATTTAATCCTTAAAATCATCCCTCTCCCCACACCCAGCATCATTAATTCTGGGTTATCTCCCAAAAATCCTGGTCATGCTCATGAATCCTCAGCTTCATCACCCTCACACTTCACATGGGTGGTCCTCTATCCAATGCTCCTCCCATGGATGTTCTAATGGCTTCTGCTTTCCTATCATCCAACAGGAGCTAAAATGTCACCTCCTGAGAGAGACCCTCCCTGACCACACTGTCTAAAGTATTATCTCTCTTTTTTATTCGTAAATACCCTGTTTATTTTTCTCATGGTCTTTTTTTCTAACCTGTAATTCTTTCCTAGGTCTTTAAGACCTCCCTCTCCTATTTGAACATAAGTTCTTTTAGACTAGGGACGATATCTTCTTTATTACCATTCTCCACTCAGTTCAGTGACCAGCACATCATAGAAGGTATTCAATAGATATTTGTTGAGTGAATGAAACGGCTTAGCTGAAGCCCCACCTTCTCCACTTCAGTCCACAGTGATCTTCCCTTTCTCTGGCTCCATAAAGCTCTTAAAGTGGGTTCTGTGCTCACATTGTGCAGCACTTCATTATAGGGTCTTAATGGTTCCATGGTCCCGCCATCGTACCTCATTTATATGCTACTGGGATCAGGGACAAGATTGCCTATTCTTCCCTTTTCGCAAACCCCAGCATAGATCTGGATTCATTTGTCTTGAAGTAACAGAAATGTTAACTCTGGAAAGAAGAGTCTCCGCTGCCCCCTGGCCCCCTTAACACCTCTCGAGAACTTTATTTTTTTTAAGATTTTATTTATTTATTTGACAGAGAGAGACACAGCGAGAGAGGGAACATAAGCAGGGTGAGTGGGAGAGGGAGAAGCAGGCTTCCCCCCGAGCAGGGAGCCCGGTGCAGGGCTCGATCCCAGGACCCTGGGATCATGACCTGAGCCAAAGGCAGACACCTAACGACTGAGCCACCCAGGCACCCCTCACCTCTCAAGAACTTTAGACCTGCTGCCCAGATACTGCTCTAAGGACATGACATGAAACCCCAGGCCTTAGTTTCTGAGTATCTGGAGCAAGCTGTCACCTTCAGCAAAGCAGGTTTGCTTGTGGAAGTCTTGAACTTCGTGTAAACATTGCTCATTTCAGGCGTACTGTGAAAAATCTAAACAGTCTAAATTAAGAGCTGATTGTAAGTTATTGCAGATTTCCTCCTGTTGCTTCCAGATTATTTGTTTAAAAGGATCTGGTAAATACCAGATCTTTATTATGATGACTAATGTTCTGCCAAAAGAAGAAGGAAAAAAAAATCCTTTCAAAATTATTCTGCAGGGAAATGCAGGTGGCTCTGCCCAGCAGTGCAGATTTCCCCCCAGGCAGCCTGTCATTTCTAAGCCTTGGAAAGAGCTCTTTTAAGATTGGGACTTGCTTTCAAAATTGCTTTGACTAAGAAGCCAAAGCCTGTCGTCTTGCTAACATTCGCTCTATGTTGTCAATCTTAAGTGGTCAGCAAAATGACCCCCAAATGCCAGAATCCAAATGAATAATTCAGGCACTGAACTTTAGAATATATGCTTGAATCTTCAAGATAGGGAGTCCTAGCACCTGTCAAATGCTTGAAATGGGATGAGGCAGGAAGAAGATGGCAGTGTACAGAATGCAAAAAAGAAAAAAACTCATTTAGCTGAGCATCAGCTCCAGATTTCCAATTCAGACAAAATGGGAGCTCACAGTCTTGGCTCAGTTTTAACTGGAAGAAAAATGGTGAAACGAAAGGAAAGAAACATTAGTTTTTCATCAGAGACTTAATCATGCAAGATGTCCTGAAATTTCAATTCTAGTGAGCCAGTGTTTTCAAGACTATTTGTGCTGTGCTCTCCAGCTAGCACCACACACATACTCACATGCACACATACCACCACCACCACATGTCCCCAAGGGCCAAATTAATATCTCCCTCAACCAGTAACTCTGATTAATTCCTAAACTACTATTGCCCTGGTGATTCCCTCAAAGAATGTAAGTCAGCCTTCACTTTGAAAACATTTACAAGGTCTCATACCCTTATAGGATAAAGCTGTGTACCAGATGGATACATGATAAAAACGAAATAATGAAGAAAATAACAATTGTACCATTTTGAACACTGCTATAGACTGAATTGTATCCAAAATTCGTATGTTGAAGCCCTAGCTGCTAGTGTGACTGTATTTGGAGTTAGGGCCTAAAAGAGGTTATTAAGGTTAAGTAAGGCCATAATCCCTTAAGACTAGTGTCTTTATAAGAACTGGTATTCTTGGATGCCTGAGTGGCTCATTCGTTAAGCGTCTGCCTTCGGCTCAGGTCATGATCCCAGGGTCCTGGGATGGAGTCCCACATCGGGCTCCCTGCTCGGGGGAAGCCTGCTACACTCTCCCACTCCCCCTGCTTGTGTTCCTGCTCTCGCTATCTCTCTCTCTGTCAAATAAATAAATAAAATCTTAAAAAAAAAAAAAAAAAAAGAACTGGTGTTCTTATGAGAAGGGACACCAGACAACTCTCTTCTCTGTACACATGCACAGAGGAAAGGCCAAGTGAGGATTCAGCAAGCGGGTGGCCATCTGTAATGCAGGAAGAGAGGTCCCACCAAAAACCACCCCTGACAGTGCCTTGATTTTAGACTTCTAGCCTCCAGAAGTGTGAGAAAATTAATTTCTGTTATTTAAGCTCTCAGGTCTGTGGTATTCTGTTATGGCCTCCCGGACAGACTAAGACAAACACTTAATATTGCTTGGTGACCACCAAGTGCTCCATATGCTTTATCTCGTCTAATCTTCACAATAACCCTGTGAGGTAGGCAGTATTGTTATCCCCATTTTGAATATGAGTGAACTGAGGCATAGAAAGGTTATGTAACTTTCCCACCCAAAGTCACACACAGTGGCAGAACTTTTTGACTCCAGATAGATATTAGAATAAGTAAATGAAAATAAATATCTTTCAGATAAATCAGGGCTTAAAATGGATTTTATTATGGCTTATATGTGTCATTTATTCTTTCTGTTTTTATTCTGGGATTTTTGTCAGTAGTACCAAGTTGAACTTAAGTTAATAACTCAGTCTAAATTAACCAACGTAATGAGCTCATAATGCTCACATTTAATCAATACCCACCAGGGAACAGTTACATTATCATTTTTCTCACACTGTTTTGCCTTTAGGGGATGGCGTGATCTGTTATTGAGCATAAAATAGTAGGTGGATTTAAGTCTTTTTATTAAGCAATGCTGTCAAGTACTGCAGTTAGAGCTGCAAATCTTGACTCATCTGGTGGGAAATGTGTTCTGGATTCTAAGAAGCCTGTTCCTTCCTTAATGCATATAATTTAATGGCAGGAATAAGACAATCAAGAAAAATGTCTTGAAATATCTATTTTTAATTAGTGTGCCATTTATTTTCCAAGAACATTAACAGGATATGTAGATTTTTTATATGGAGGACCCACAGAAAATAGGAACTTTGGGAATGCAACACGTTCGTAGAACATCAGAATGCTGATAAACTCAGACTTGGCTTTACACAAATTTTGGCTCCATTTATAGATTGCCACTCACTACTAGTGTAGCCCAGACAAGTTACTTAACCCATCTCTACCTCATTTTCAGTGTGTATAAAATGAAAAAAAAAAATCAACCTCCAAAAGTCATTTTGAGAATTAAATGGAATGATGTTTATAGGGAGCTCAGCATTATGCCTGGCAAGTAATACAGGTTCAATAAATGTTAGCCATAGCTAGTGATGTCTGAATCAGGTGGGTTTTTCTTTCACAATTTACTTATCTAGCCATTCAGCATCCAGGCACACTCCTTCTTTTTTGGCTCTTTTTTGATATAAACAAAACAGACCCTGCAGGCACATTCAAGGTACCTTCAAGCCCTCAAAAGATACAATATGAGGGGGAAAGAAAATAGAGCAAGAAGTAGAAAAAAATCATTTTTCAAGATGAAGAACTGTTATTTTCTGGCTCCCAGGAGACTTGCCAACAATAAACAGCAAAAAGTAAGAGATGATTACACTTTACATAAGAGCCAGCTATTTATAAAAGAGCTTAAATGATGCACAACAAACATCATTGTGTTCACCAGCACAGCACAGACAGAGATGCAAGCCAGTCTGAAGTTGATGGGGATGCCTTTAGGAAATATCACACAAAGTCACTAAAGTGAGGTGGAACCCTGGTTACATAGCGAGGCATTAAATTAGCACCAGCCAAAGGCCTGTGAAACCCCAGGCTTAAGTAACAGAAATTGGTCAAGCAGCAAACACAGGCAAACCATGACCCTTGGTTTGGCTGCTGTTGTTTATCAGAGCCCACATTGCCCTGACATGAAATCATCACCTTTGAGACCTGGTGGGAGAGGACACACTGGTGAAAACCTTTAAAGGATAAGGTCAGAAAAACCCACCGATGACTTATGTGACAATGACAGTTAACTATTCCCCCGAATGTGCATTTCCCCTTCACAGTATGGGGTCAAGGCAAAATAGGTAGTGCAGCCAGCAATGTAATTTCTAAGCCCGCTTTGCATCTTAGCAATGCCATATGCCTGAATACTGGCTAATGGGGTGTGAATGGAGGTCATGTGTGCCACTTCCAGGGCCCACTGGTAAAACTTTCCAAACTTTCCTCATGGTACTATTCTCCTCCAGCCACTGGACACAGAAAATCACCACAATGACCTTGGAAGCTAAATGCTGAAAACTGCAGAGCCTCCATTAACCGGGGTCCCTGAATGACTGTGAACAGCCCCTCCTCCCCACTCCCCATTTGCCTTAAATAATGTGGGACATTTTCTGGGCAAGAAGTAAACTTCTATTGTATATGAGCCCTTACACATTCTAGCACCTGCTGGTTATTATGCTAGTATTATTCTAACTAGTACAAGCCACAAATATTTGGCATATGAGTATTACTACAGAGAAGATAGCACAGGAATTAATCACTCTTTTCTGTTTTCTGTTTCTAGTCTGATATATATTGGGCATGTTTCAAGAATACTTACTGAATTTTGTATGAAAGAATGTTTGGCCTTTGTTGACCTATGACAAATAATCTAATTTCTCTTTGCCTTTAATTCATAAAATCCACAATTAGCATCAGACTATTGCCACTCTTTTGAAATGTAGTGAAGATGAATAAAATGATACCTGACATACCTCTCTGAGCTCCTTGGGGTAAAAAGTATAGTAAATTAAGTACAGAATAAACACAATCAGGTTTTGGGTTTTTTTTTAAGATTTTATTTATTTGACAGATAGAGACATAGTGAGAGAGGGAACACAAGCAGGGGGAATAGGAGAGGGAGAAGCAGGCTCCCCGCCGAGCAGGGAGCCCGATGCAGGGCTCAATCCCAGGACCCTGGGACCATGACCTGAGCTTGAAGGCAGACGCTTAACGACACAATCAGGTTTTTAATGTATGTATTAAACACAAATCCAGGGGAAGTCATGTAACATAAAATTCAAAGTTATCTTGCAAAGCAAAGGAAACCTCAACAAAACAAAAAAGCATCCTACTGAATGGGAGAAGATATTTGCAAATGATATATCTGGTAAGGAGTTAATATCCAAAATATATAAAGAACTCATACAGGCATTTCAATTCTGGACTTCAAGCTGTAGTGATCAAAACAGTATGGTATGGGCACAAAAAAATAGACACATAGGTCAATAGAACAGAATAGAAAACCCAGAAATGAACATATAACTATATGGTCAATTAATCTTCAATAAAGCAGGAAAAAATATCCAATGGGAAAAAGACAGTCTCTTCAACAAATGGTATCAGGAAAACTGGACAGTAACATGCAGAATAAAACTGGATCACTTTTTTACACCATACACAGAAAATAAATTAAAAATGGATTAAAGACCTAAGTATGAGACATGAAACCATTAAAATCGTAGAGGAGAACACAGCAGTAACCTCTTTGACATCGGCTCTAGCAACTTCTTACTAGATATGCCTCTTGAGGCAAAGGAAACAAAAGCAAAAATAAACTATTGGGACTTTGTCAAAATAAAAAGCTTCTGCACAGCGAAGGAAACAGTCAACAAGATTAATAAGGCAACCTGCGGAATGGGAGAAGGTATTTGCAAATGACATACCAGATAAAGGGTTAGTATCCAAAATACATAAAGAACTTATAAAACTCAACACCCCCAAAATGATAATCCAATTAAAAATGAGCAGAAGACATGAATAGACACTTTTCCAAAGGAGACATCCATATGGCCAACAAACACATGAAAAGATGCTCAACATCACTCATCATCTAGGAAATACAAATCAAAACTACACAGAGATATCACCTCACACCCGTCAGAATGGCTAAAATCAACAACACAAGAAAAAAACAGGTGTTTGCAAGGATGTGGAGAAAGGGGAAACTTTCGCAGTGCTGGTGGGAATGCAAACTGGTGCAGCCACTCTGGAGAATAGTAGGGAAGTTCCTCAAAAATTTAAAAATAGAACTACCCCATGATCCAGCAATTGCACTACTATGTATTTACCTAAAGAATACAAAAATACTAATTCAAAGGGATACATGCACCCCGATGTTTATAGCAGCATTATCTACAATAACCAAATTATAGAAACAGCCCAAATGTCCATCGACTAATGAATGGATAAAGATGTAGTATATTTATATATATAATGGGATATTATTACTTAACCATCAAAAAGAATGAAATCTTGCAATTTGCAATGATGTGAGTTGAGCTAGAGAGTATAATGCTAAGCGAAATATATCAGAGAAGACAAATACCATATGATTTCACTCTTGTGAAATTTAAGAAACAAAACAAATGAGCAAAGGGAAGAAAAGAAAGAGGCAAACCAAGTGACAGACTCTTAAATCTAGAGAATAAACTGATGGTTACCAGAGGGGAGGGGGATGGGGATGAGTGAAAAAGGTGATAGGGATTAAGGAGTGCACTTGTGATGAGCACCCAGTGATGTATGGAAGTGTTAAATCACTAAATTGTACACTTGAAATTAATATTACACTGTATGTTAACTAACTGGAATTTAAATAAAAACTTAAAAAAAAAAATAAAGAACGCCTACAACTCAACACCAAAAAAAAAGAAAAAAAAAACAATTAAAAAATGGGCAAAGGACCCAAATAGACATTTTTCCAAAGAAGACATACAGATGGCCAACAGACACATGAAAAGATTCTCAACATCACTAATAATCAGGGAAATGCAAATCAAAACCACAATGAGATACCACGCTCCACCTGTCAGAATGACTGAAATCAAAAAGACCAGAAATAACAAGTATTGGTGAGGATGTGGAGAAAAAGGAACTCTCATGTACTATTGGTGGGAATGTAAATTGTAATAGCCACTGTGGAAAACAGTAATGGAGATTCCTCAAAAAATTTAAAATAGAAATACCATGTGATCCAGTAATTCTGCTATGGGGTATTTATCCAAACAAAACAAAAACACTAATTTGAAAGATAGGCACCCCTATTTATTGCAGCATTATTTACAGTAAAGATATTGAAGCAACCTAAATGTCCATTGATAGATTAATGGATAAAGAAGATGTGAGATAGATACACACACACACACACACACACACAATGGGATATTATGTAGCCATAAGAAAAGGATGAGATTTTGCCATTTGCAACAATATGGATGGACCTGGAGGGTATAATGCTAAGTGAAATGAATCAGACTGAGAAAGACAAATACCATATGATTTCACTCATATGTGGAATCTAAAAAACAAAACAAATGAGTAAACAAACAAAAGGTAGAATCAGACTTCTAGAGAACAAATTGATGGTTGTCAGAATGGAGCAGGGTAGAGGATGGGCAAAATAGGCAAAGGGGAGTGGAAGATACAGGCTTCCAATTATGGGATGAATAAGTCATGGGAATAAAAGGTACAACAGAGAGAATATAGTTAATGATACTGCAATAGCATTGTACAGTGACAGATGGTAGCTACACTTTTGGTGAGCAGAGCATAACATACAGAGATGTTGAACCACTTTGTTGTACACCTGAAACTAATGTAACATTGTGTGTCAGCTATATTCAAAAAAATTTTTTTAAAGACAAACAACTTGAAGTTATCTAGAACCCAAAAATCCCAATACTCCAATAATGTACACAAGTATGAGTAGCATTATCATGTATTTTGAGCAGGTAAAATTAGCTTTACTGCTCTTTAAGTGATACCTTAATAACTAAGAAGAGTTTTTAACTATGCAATAATAATCTCTTTCATAGACATGTGAGCCTCTAGGTTTGGTGTTAGCTAGACATGTATAAATCTATATAATCTTAATGTCTAGGGTGGTGACACCTAACAGTGCTTGTATGGGTGTTAGTCTGAGATGGACAGGAACTTCAATCCCCTGAAATAATTGAAAGAGTCATCCAAAAGGCGGTACCACTAATGGGGTCTCTAGCCTTTTGTGATGATTCTAAAAACCAGAAGTATATTTTCAAACATACTTTTAAATAATTTGATTTGATTTTGATTTTTTTAAAGATTTTATTTATCTATTTGAGAGAGAGCACAAGCAGGACAGAGGGGTAGAAGGAGAAACAGACTCCCCACTGAGCAGGGGGCCCTATGCGAGCCTCAATCCCAGGATCCTGGGATCACGATCTGAACTGAAGGCAGCTGCTTAACTGAATGAGCCACCCAGGCACCCAAATAATTTAATTTTATATTAATGTCTGTTAAAGGTGACCTTACACTATATTTGATCTAGTTTCCATGAAAGAAGACAAATACATGATGGCTTTAAAATTAGGTTAAGATGAATTATTTTTCACCTGATGATCTAAACTAAGGAAACTCCCCAACCCTAGAACTTTGGCTAAGTTTGGCACCAAGTCATTAAAGATGTATCTCTTCATAACTACAGTTTCTTTACACTGCTATGATTTATTCATTCACAGAATACTTAACTGTGAAACTGAGCTAGAAGCTAGAGATTCAAAAATGCCTACATTAGGGGCCCCTGCTTGGTTCCATCAGTGGAGTGTCCAACTCTTGAGTTTGGTTCAGGTCATGACCTCAGGGTCATGAGATTGAGCACCATGTCAAGCTCCCTGCTCAGTGAGAGTCTGCTGGAGATTCTCTCTCTCCCTCTCCCTCAGCCCCTCCCCCCACTCATGCACATGCTCTTTCTCACTCTTTCTCTCTAAAATAAATAAATAAATCTTTTTTAAAAATACCTAAGTTAGATTGAGCCCACGTCAGGCTCCCTGCTCAGCAAGGAGTCTGCTTCTCTTTCTCCCTCTGCTCCTCCCCTCTGCTCATGTTCTCTCTCTCTCTCTCAAATAAATACATAAATAAATAATCTTAAAAAAAAAAAAAAGCCTAAGTTCTAGTCCTTGTTCTCACAGAGCCACAGCCTAATAGAGAAAACACTCACATAAATATTTGACCATAAAGCACAGCAGTATATCTAATACAACTGTGTACCATGTCCAAATGCATCCCAAGCTCCATCATTGTGTCACAGAATATTATGGGATAGGAGCTAAGGGGAGATTTCTATGTTTTGCCATCTATGCTGCAAATTTAGCCTGAGGCTTTTAAGGTTGCCATTGTTCTGTTTGAACCTGGCTCGCGAGTGTAACACTGTGGCTCTTTCTTATGATTTGGAAATTTTAGATGCTCAAATTAAGAGGCTGCCATCTTGAATTCTCCAAAACGCATGTTGTTCTCATAAATGCAAAGTCTCAATTATATGACTTCTGGCCTTGACCCACCCATTCTACCACAGCATTAAAAGCCCAATGTCCCCTTCTATTCTTCTTTTACATATTCATACTTGGGCCAGAAAACCTTAGTGGGAATATTGAAGCACTGAAATAAGTAATAGCCATCTGGCCAAGCAAACTAATGAAAAAAAAAATTTGTAAAAAATAGGACTTTCTTTGGATGACACCTGTGTTCCAAGGAAACTGGCATATTATTATGAGCAGGGGGAGAAATGTCATTTGATCACATGGAGTAATTGTTAGCAGGCAAGAGATCATGTAATATACAGCAATTGTGGATTTTAAGGGCAATATTCCAAACCAGGATATAAGCCCAGTTGTCTGTCCAAGGTTAATGGGGTCCTGTTCTTGCTTACTCCACCTCAGAGCTAAATTAACTTCATAAATTCTTGAGTATAGGTTCTGTCTTTTGTCTATAAGAGTCAGAATTTAATGTTCTGCAGGGACCTGGAGGATTTGACGTTTAACAGAGTGTTTGTCCCTCTTTTCAGCAGACTGCAAACATTCCCCTTTCTAAGACACCCCTCTGAAAAGAGACCCATAGAGGTGAGCGTCTTTGCTGACAGCCTTTTTTTTACTTTGTTTAGAGAAATCTGTCAGGCATTGTGTTATGAGTATACCTGGCCTGACTGTAGCTCTGCTTCACCCGGGACTACTGCAGCATAAGGTTTAAATCATCATGTTCCCTGAGGCCAGCAAGTGCTCCCCAGTATTTCTCACTGAGGCTCTCCTTACAAGCTGCCAAAATGGCTGCCAATTCTGTAAGAAAAGCCATTCAAATGAGCCTCGTCTGTGGGGTGGGGATGAGAGGGAATCCAGCATGTATCAAGGCAGTGAACTGATTGATTGCATTTTTACTTTTCAACCAATTGTTTTGGCAGCCTGAAGGAGAGGGTCAGATGATCTATCCCCAGTTGAATGCTGTTGTTGTCAGAGTGAAGGATGCCAGTTTCTTTCTTTTTTTTTTTTTTTTAGTTCATAAGGGCTTTATTTAGTTATTTGCTCAACTATTTACAAAAGCCAAGATTATCAAAATTTCAATCCATTAAACAGGTAAATCATGAAATGTATATCCATTTTTTAATTATGTTATGTTAATCACCATACATTATATCACTAGTGCTTGGGAAAGGGCTACATTTATTGAGTGACTACCATGTTCCAACTATTTCATATACTTATTTAATCCTCACAAAACCTTGAGGTAGGTATTATTATCCCACCACAGAAGGAAAAGTTGAGATGCAGTGATGTTAAGATACTACAGGTCCATTTATTCCAAAGCACATGTTTATTCCATGAGTTCATTCTGCCTTCCAACTTCACTTGAGGCAAAAGCCTATTGATTCCCCTGGCTGAGGACTGGACCTATTCGATATGAGCCTAGGTGTTTCTTCTTTAAGGACCTATTCAATATGAGCCTAGTTGTTTCTTCTTTAAAGTCCTTGGCTATGGGACTTTGGGAAAAGGGTTTGGAGATGTTCAGATGAAAGAAAAATGAAGCATAACTTTCTATAGTCAAATATATATTTGATATATATGACAAAGTGCTATTGGCTATGCAGGTTTGTTCAGGAAGTAAGGTTTAAGGCTCTGAGACCAATAATAATAAAAATAACATCTTACATTTATATTATATGCACAGTTCTTTTGGCCACTTATTTTTTTATTATTATTATGTTATGTTAATCACCATACATTACATCATTAGTTTTTGATGTAGTGTTCCATGATTCATTGTTTGCGTATAACACCAGTGCTCCATGCAGAACATGCCCTCTTTAATACCCATCACTGGAGGATGCCAGTTTTGATGGCTGCAGTGCCATATTCAACATCTGGTAGCTTGAGAGCAAAATGATTATTGTCTGCAAGTAGCAGTGTTCAACAGTGACTTTTGTATGATACTTATATGTCCTTTGCTCTGTGAAGACACTGACCAAGATAGCAGTGGAGCTCCAGGATAAGTCCTTGACAGAAGCAGCCCTAGAGAGGCAGGTGTGCCAACAAATCGCCCTCTGCCCTGGGATTTAGAAATGGCCCATGTCCATCTCCTCAGGTCCTGCCTTTTTGTTTGCTGGTGAAACGAACTTCTTGTTCACTGTAGTTCAAAAACCTACATCATCCCAAAGTTGTGGGAAGTCTTCACCTATTTTACACTCAGAAAAAACACTTCCAGTATGAGGTATGTTCACAATGAAGAAAAGTTAGAGAAGCTGAGGAGGCAGGAGAGCAGGCCTGATGCTGGATCTTTGTGCCTCAAATTCTACGGCTCTCATTGGTACTGGATCTACCATCCACAAAGATGACATTCCCAAATTCTGATATTCTAAGGAAATGCATTAAAGTATATTCTTGTGCCAGATCAGATTCTCCCTGGAAAGCTCACAGGCTATACTCAGGGACAGAGACATGTATACAAATAATTTCATCACTCAATTATAAACGTTAGTGATGCAAGCCTGGGATGGTGAACTTGTTTGAGGACCTTTCCATTTTGGCTGCACATTCTTGAGGCTCTGTCTAAACAATCTAAAACACAGGATCAATAATTGGTCAATCCATTATAAAATTGGATTGTTATGATGGTTGCAAGACTCTATATAACCTTACTTTTAAAATATATGATTATACACTTACAATAGGAGAATTTTATGGTATGTAAAATATGTCCCAATAATTATGTTTATAATGAAAGGAAATATTGTTAAATAAACAACAAATAAATAGCCAATCTAATATTTTCAGATATTTTGATAACTAGTTTGAATTAACTTCATGCCCATATTTCTTCATGAAGAAATATGCCATTAATGTGGTCCCTGAGTACTCCAGTTTTTCCACAAGAAATTGTCAAAATCTGATCTGTTTATGTACAATTAACCATTTTTAAATCAAAGTAAACATTTGTTTGCTCATATCTCCAAATACACAAAGAATGCTTTTAAAAATCAAAATATGTTTTGGATGTAGACTGCATAGAGACAAGTATTTCAGTCATTGGAAAAGAATGAAGATAAGAATAACTTCACAAATGATCATAGAAAGAATGCTGCAACCATCCCTTTAAGTATGATTGTTTATATTCTGATAAAATTACATACATAAATTTCTCCCATTGGAAGATAATACTTATTTTTTTTTAATTAAATTCTCCATAAGCTGTGTGGCCCATATCCTTATGGCTAGAGACCTTACACGGAGGGGAAAAAAGTGTTCATCCACTTCAGCATAGCTACTAAACTTTTTGCCAAAAGAGAAATAACCTTCTTTCTTTAATGTAACTTCCATTTTCACTGGTTTGAAATAATGACCATAAAATTTTAAACAGCGGGAGACCTTACAAAAGCCAATTATCATTCATTCAAGTTCTGTAATCCTTGCCAGTTTATCTAAAACTAGTTCAGACCCAAAAGTAACTTCCCATAGAAAACTGAGGCTTTTTTTTTTTTTTGTGGTCTAGGAAATCAATCAACTCTTACTGTTTAATCTGTAATGTAAGAAAACCACTCTATCTCTGGGAATTCATGGGAGGCAATGATAAACATCTAGAACCTTCCATTTGCATGTAATTGCCCTTTTTATTATAATAAAAGTTTGAGAGAAATGCTTTCAGAGACTTGAGATTACAAAATTGTTTATTTCTACTATCTGCTGTTGTTCATTCATGTAGTGAATTAATTTTATGCAAAATGGTTTCAATTATTCTAAGGGGGGGTAGGTAACTCTAATTTCCAACTAGTATTTGATCCCCACAATAATTCTTGAAGCCAGGCAATATTATTACACCTTTTCAAAATATGTAGAAACTGAGGCTTAAAAGGTTAAATGCTTTGGCCAAGTTTATTAGGCTAACAAGCAGCTGAGACAGAATCCAAATCCAGGACTGATTCTAGAGTTAGAGTCAGCCATTCTGCAATAGAGGAAGAAAAGCTGTAACCCAAGGAGTCTCATGTGAGTGAGCCTGTCTTGGGGAAAGCTTTCTGAAAGACAAGATCACACCATCACCAAGTTTGCATTTACCCTGAAGAACTGAATTACTCTGAAGCTTTACATGTAAATGTTGTGCCAGAAGATATTGGCTCCCAGAAAAAGCTTTCCCCAAGGACTAACTTGAAGGAGGATTCTCCAGAGAAACAAGATGTACTGTTTGCAAATTTCAGCCCAAAATGGAGCAGCCTATCCAGGATAGGACCTGGTTAGGGCTAACAACATTTGTGATCTGTCACTTATGGAAAGTTATAAATTGACCACAGCTTCCAGCTGCTTCGGCTGGGTTATTTTAATAAGAGCATTTTGCTCACAGACTGTCAGTTCCCTGACTGATAAGCCCAAATGCAAATCGTGTCTCATACTGTTTGCAAGAGTAAATGCAAAGACCAAACTGAACAGTACATTTTGTCTGGGAATTCCCTAAACATTTTCCAGTTCTTTCTTCCTGCTGGCAGAAGAAAACAAATCTACTGGTTATTATAAGATGTTTCTTTTTCTTTTTTGTACCCCCAAAGAAAAATATTCTTTCATGAGAAATTTGAAATTATAATGTGCTCTTTTAGATATTGCCACATAATTTACACTTTTGGCAAAGCAGCCACTTGGGATACATTTTCATTCAGCACATTGGCACTCTTATGTCATTTTGATAAAGGTCTTATTGAGTGGAATAGCCGTGGTAAGCCACTGTCCTTTGGTTGTCCCAACTGGACTATTTGTTGAGTGACTTGAATTGCTGAGTGACTGGATAACCCTATTGACCATGAAACACGTTAGGTGGGGTGAAACAGAGACGATTATATTTAAAGGCTCATTAAGCCCTGGAAGGCAGGAGCTGGGCAGCTTTCCTTGTGTTGGCCAGATCCTCCAAAGCTTTCTGTTTCTCCAGGCTGAAACTTGGCCAATCTTGTCAGCCCAGTGACAATGGAAAAAAAAAAAAAAAAAACCTCTGTTAATAGGATTATATGATTTGGGAAGTAGAATGTTGTTACAGATGATTTATTTTGAAAGCTGATTTCGTTTTAGTGAAAACAAGCTCAACCCATTACACCAGAGGCTGCAGTGCCAAACACAATCATTTCCAGTTTGAAAGATGTGATTGCTTTTTAATGTGGAAATTTCTCAAGGTTACAAAGAGGAAAAAAATTTAACTCCTTTCATATAACAAAGTCACTTTGGGATATGGGTTACAATGCTCTGACAGTGTCCAGACACCCTGCCCACACTGCAAGTCAGAAAGGTGGATCCATTTGATTTACACCATTTCTCAATTGTGTTTCTCTTGTGCCTTTGAAATATCCTAATAGTTTTTTACCAAAATAAATAGAGCGTCAGATATTCTAAATGCTGGAAGTATGCAGGGTCAGGCAAGGACAGGAGAGATAGAGGAAATAAATACAGGTAAAGAAACTTAGTCTATAGATGTGTGTGTGTGGTGTGTGTATGTAGTGTGTGTGTGTGTAGTGTGTGTGTGTGTGTGTGTGTGTGAATTCTCCTTTGCCAAAACCATCTTATTTGCTTACTCTAGTTTGACCAAACCAATAGCCTGTTATTTAGCCTGTTCCAATTTAATCTGGTGCTTTGTTTTTACCAGGTTCTATATTACCGTCTTTTTTCCCCCAATACCGTTAGAGGATTTTAAAGGATATGAAGACTCATCAGATCATTTTTTTTAATGTGTTCATACGATATGGCTGAGATTTTCAAAATAATGATGGCTAGGTTTTGATTCTGCCATACTTCATCAGATCTTACAATTCTTTGCTAATATGTAATCTAGAGTGAAATTCTTAGAAAACAGTTGGTGGGCTGAGGAAAAAGTATTTCTACTGGTAAAAAAATTACTAACTTGAGAAAGATTTAAAAAAATATAAACCACTTTGAAGAGAATTGAATATTTGTCATATAGAATGCATCTTTCCATTCCTAAACTAGGTTGTCATCCCCAGCTGGGGAGGATGGTGCCATAAGGGGGAATATGGCAATGACAAAAGGAGAATTTTCAGAACCTTGGATAGAAATGACACATACACCATGAAATCTTTTTGTCCCTCCAGTAATTGGTGGTTGTTGTTTGTTTGTGTGTTTTGCCTGTGCATTTTGAATACATGTTATCCTGTTCTTTTGTGACTGCCAGGGGGGAAGCAGGTAAAGAAACCATATGACTGCAGGACTCCTTGTAGAAGTTTGGCCAACAACATTATTACTTCCTCTGCTGGCACCAGCACAAAAGGACATTAAGTGTAAGCTTTAAAGAGATTGGGATGCTGGAAGGGAAAGATGTTTGCCTTTTGTTGGAGTGAAATTTGGGGTAATGAGTTGGGAGTCCAAAAAAAATAAAAGCCACCAAAACAAGATTGGAATGCCTAGTTTTAAGTTTAAGCAAATCCTGGTCAGCTCCTGGAAGTTCCCACTTACTGCACCATTCACTTAGTACTTAGGCCAACCCAGAACCCCCACATCAGTTAACTTTATATGGTGAATGCAAATTTGCTTCCATTTTCCTTTTTCCATTCTTCCTTTCCATTCATTGTTACTTCAGTTTTCATATCGAAATATCTACTTGGATTGTTTTACTTCTTAGCCTCAGTTCATGTAAGAAGGGGACTTGAGCACTGTGAAATAAAATTTGAGATCACTATGGATCAATGTAACTAGTGCTTGGGAAAGGACTACATTTACTGAGTGACTACCATGTTCCAACTATTTCATATACTTATTTAATCCTCACAAAACCTTGAGGTAGGTATTATTATCCCACCACAGAAGGAAAAGTTGAGATGCAGTGATGTTAAGATACTACAGGTCCATTTATTCCAAAGCACATGTTTATTCCATGAGTTCATTCTGCCTTCCAACTTCACTTGAGGCAAAAGCCTATTGATTCCCCTGGCTGAGGACTGGACCTATTCGATATGAGCCTAGTTGTTTCTTCTTTAAAGTCCTTGGCTATGGGACTTTGGGAAAAGAGTTTGGAGATATTCAGATGAAAGAAAAATGAAGCATAACTTTCTATAGTCAAATATATATTTGATATATATGACAAAGTGCTGTTGACTATGCAGGTTTGTTCAGGAAGTAAGGTTTAAGGCTCTGAGACCAATAATAATAAAAATAACATCTTACATTTATATTATATGCACAGTTCTTTTGGCCATTTATTTTATTATTATTATTATGTTATGTTAATCACCATACATTACATCATTAGTTTTTGATGTAGTGTTCCATGATTCATTGTTTGCGTATAACACCCAGTGCTCCATTCAGTACGTGCCCTCTTTAATACCCATCACCAGGCTAACCCTTTATTTTTTTTTAAGATTTTATTTATTTATTTGAGAGAGAGCGTGCGTGCACAAGCATGAGTGGGGGAGGGAAAGGGGCAGAGGGAGAGGGAGAAGCAGACTCCCCACTGAGCAGGGAGCCTGATGCTGGGCTTGAATCCAGAGCTCTGAGATCATGACCTAAGCCATAGGCACTTAACTGACTGAGCCACCCAGGTACCCCTTTTGGCCCTTTAATATATATTTTCACACTTAATCCTTTCAGCAATCCTAAAACCAAATAAGACAGAGAGTATTTATCCCCATGTGACAGGGGAAGAAGCTGTAAGTTAGAGAGACTAAGCAATTTGTAATCACCTGGATAAGCAAGATACAGGAGTCTAAAACAGAGCTTGACTCTTCTCTTAAACCAGTTCTCACCCCTCCAGGGTAGAATAGCAGATTCATATCCTACTCAGCATTGCTGCTCTAAGGATTCTATGCTATCTCTGAGCATCCCTCTATTATTCTGTGTATCACGCTGTATTTAAATCATTGGGTCACTCATTTCCGTATCCATCAACTATGAGCTCTTGGAGAGACTGTCTCTTTTTCTTTCTTTTTGGGGAAAAAAAGACATTTCATTTAATTTTCTAAATTGAACAGAGTGTAAATTAAGTTCCACCATTCAGAACTGACAGTTGTCAACATTTTGATAGATTTGCTCTGTTCCTCATCTTTGTATTCTTGGTATCTAGCTAGCATAATGCCTGGCACATAGTGGGTGTCCACTGAATATTGGTTGAATTTAAATATAGGATCCATAATTATTGGAATGAATTAGGAAATTTGTTAACTAGTGCAGAAATAATACTTCAGATTTTTTTATTCCTAAAGTTGTCATGCCTGAGGCTTTTCTAAAATATTTACCCATATTTTACTCTTTTATGGTATGATGACAATGGTGATCATAAAAAGGCTTTGTAAAATGACGTCTCTCATCATCTTCCTTGTTTAAAAGTAAACTATACATGCCCCTACAATAGTATCCCCCACAGTGAATGAGTCTTATTGAGTATTGATTAATGGCTTCTTTGGTTTAAAAAAAAAAAGTTTCTTCTTGGGTTTCAGTGGTTGCTAAGACTGCACAGTCTACACAGGAATAAAAAAAACTGCATGAAACCAGACTCCAAGCTCAGAGGGCAAACATGCACACTGCACCAGAAATCATGCTATTCCAATCCAAATGTACTAAATCCTTCTGTAATGTGTGGTCAAGGAGTTAAGTTCTGAAGGAAAATGCAAGCAGCGTGAAGTGAAAACCATGTATGGCTGTCTCCTTCAGCCTCTGAGCCTCAGACAGCTCTCTGCAGAGGAAGGTGTCTTAATGCTTCACCCAGTAATGATAGCCTCACCAAGTGCTTCGAAGGAGTTATACAGTAAGGGCCAAGTTTGGGTTTGGAAAAGAGAGGAAGCAAACTGACTCTGTGGTTTGTTATGAGATCCTGGGAGGAGCTTTCAGCTTTACGAAGAATCTTTCCTCTTCCAACCCTTCCAACCTCCTCCTCACTCCCTTGTGGATTTCATTCTTTTTCACAGAGGCTTGGCAGTAGGCAGGGTAAGAAAGGCTAGTTGGAGAAAAGGACCCCTCAGCTCAGGTCTACTTTGGCATGACATATAACTGCAGCCCCAACAGTTGATTGTGAGATTAGAAGCCCTCTTTCATTGAGTCTGTCTTACTGAGAGGAAAAACTGCTTTGTGTGATGACTTTATGGCAAATTCTGGCAAAAGTTTTGTCCTGCATACTGAAAGAGAGACATTTCTAACCACAGCTCATGAACCACACTTATTTACTCTGGCTCACGCCCACTATTTGTTCATAGGCTTTCTGTCTCTACTAATGCGTTCCAACTTTGGAGGCTAAATCACTGCCAGTAGTTTCCAGGACATTCCGCTAGGCTAAGCAAAATCATCCTGAGCGGTAGTCAGAAACCACTAGAGTAGTATTGTAAATACAGATTATTTGCTGAAAATGAAAGGTACTAAACATCTTATCATTTTTGTGCTACAGGATTCCATGGGTCATATCTTGTAGAAAGTCGTGCAAGGTACTAACAACAACAACAACAAAAACAAGAGCAGGATACAAGGGCTTTCAGCCCCCCTAGAACTCAGAAATTGTGCTTGAAACCACCTTGAAAGTTGGGCACAGCTTAATACAACTAGAAGTACACACTATGGCTACATGCAGGAGGCATGCTAGAGATTAGATGCAGCCTAACCCATAGCAGCCTTTTGCCTGGTATGGATTTTAAAATGAATATGAAATCTATGGGGTGGTAGAGCATGCAATTCTTGATCTCAGGGATGTGAGTTCAAGCCCCACATTGGGCGTGGAGCCTCGAAAAAGGAAGGAAGGAAGGAAGGAAGGAAGGAAGGAAGGAAGGAAGGAAGGAAGGAAGGAAGGAGAGGTAAGAAAGGGAGGGAGGGATAGAGGGAGGAAAGGAGGGAGGGAGGAAGCAAAAATGAATATAAGACCTGAAAACAGTGGAGCAGTGCTATGAAGAAAATGGTAGTTCTCATGGGCTTCTTAATAACTATTTCTGCATTCAGAGATGGCCATCCCATCTCCATGTGAGTCTTTACCTTGAGCCCAATGATGCCTTAATGGATCACATTGAACCATGGGGATTTTAAGATCTGTGATAACTGGGAAATTCTCCATTTGTAATAAAACCTCCCAGCACTACTGAGCTGCCAGATTCCATATCTTGCCCCAGGCAGGGACTGAGGAAAGGATATGTTACATGATATTGCTTCTCTATCCATACCTCTTTTGCCTGTTTTCTATTGGATTTGTTCTAATCAGAGCAGAGATTTTATTTACTCATGTGCATTAATAATGAATAAGAGTGTGCATTATACATTCAGTAACTTTGATATGAGCTCATCAATATGACCATGTTTGTGCTTGGAAAGAGGAGGGAGGCTCACTCCTAAAGCAAATGCTCAGTATCCACCAAAAGTAATGATTTTCTTTTGAGATGGCCAAGCAGATTTTTTAAGTACTTATATGTTTTATAATACCTCTTGAGACTTATTGAAACAAGTCTCTCTCATCCTAAGGGTGAAGCAAAATTAAGTTGAAATAAGCCACAATTAAAACTCCATGTGTTGGGTTAGGAGGCAGAAGGAAGGGTATACATATCTCTACCCATGTGTATTGTGTTAACATTTCAGGCATTTTAACTGTGGGCAGTGGACAGAATGGAGGGGGACTAGGTAAGAACAAGGCCACCACATCAAACTGATAGTAGGGTAGAAGGAACATTTGACACCTCCCGCCTTCTCTGCCCACTGTCTGTTTTTAATTTTGCTAAATCATTCCCGTCTGGAGGTTGTATATTTTAAGTTGCCTCTCCAAGCAACACAGAGGTACAGTGTCAGGGAGCCTGATCTCAGCCGGGCAAAGAGATGCAAAAGCTGTGAAGACCCCAAGCCACAAGAAAGAAAAGGAACAGGGTGGGGTCCTGGCTACAATGACATTAGCCTTCATGGTCTGGGCAGTCACTGGGAAGATAACACTGGGAGACATCACATTTCTTTCATGGTGAGCGTAAGACTTTTTGTGTGTTTGTGTTTTAAGAAGTTAATATCCCTCTGAAAGTTCTAAAGGTGACTTCCTGAGAAATATGAACTACCATGAAATTTTACTGGAAAAGAGATTCCACAGCAAGAGACTTCAAAGTGAGAAGATTTGCCCATCATAAATATGAAGGGAATAGGAAAGGGGGGAAAAACTGGTGACAAAAACTGAAATGTGTTCTGCACGTGTGCACATGCTTGGAAACATCATGATGCTGTGGCACACATCAAGAGTGACTTGCAGAAAAAGAAAGTTACCCTCTCTGCATATCCCGACGTAGCTCCCATGTAAGCCACTTAGATCTCTTCAGGGGAATTTCAAGTTCACATGTTCTACGTATGGGCTGTTACACCTACATGTCTCCAAAATGCACACACATCTATTAAGATAGGCATAACAATAGTTTCATCCACAAGAGAAGTATGAGGCTCAAATGAGAACAAAGCAAGTAAAGTGCTAAGCATGGTTCTTGGAACAGAGTCAGTACTCAAAAATTGTTATCTGCTGTTATTATTTAGCGACTTACACGATATGGGAATTTTTAAAATATGGTACAATGATGATGACCAATAACTTCCTCTCTAGAAGGGGGTAGCCTTGAACCTAATTTAAAATTGTTTCAGTCTATTTTATTTCTCATATATGTTCTCCACCCCCCCCCACCTAGTTTTATTGAGAACTTTGTGAATTTGGCATCATTGCAGCTCTGCACATCACTGTAATAGTCTCTTGACAGAGTTAATATTTATGGTTTTAATAGAAGGAAACAGCAAGAATTGCATGGGCTCACGCACATAGATCTGCATTGCATTTAAAAAAAAAAAAAAAAAACCCCAAGAAACAAGAAAGGTCTCAAGTACACAACCTAACCCTACACCTAAAGGAGCTGGAGAAAGAACAGCAAATAAAGCCTAAACCCAGCAGGAGAAGAGAAATCATAAAGATCAGAGCAGAAATCAATGAAATAGAAACTAAAAGAACAGTAGAACAGATCAACGAAACTAGGAGCTGGTTCTTTGAAAGAATTAACAAGATTGATAAACCCCTGGCCAGACTTATCAAAAAGAGAAGAGAAATGACCCAAATCAACAAAATCATGAATGAAAGAGGAGAGATCACAACCAACACCAAAGAAATACAAACAATTATAAGAACATATTATGAGCAACTCTATGCCAGCAAATTAGATAACCTGGAAGAGATGGATGCATTCCTAGAGATGTATCAACTACCAAAACTGAACCAGGATGAAATAGAAAACCTGAACAGACCTATAACCACTAAGGAAATTGAAGCAGTCATCAAAAATCTCCCAAAAAACAAAAGCCCAGGGCCAGATGGCTTCCCAGGGGAATTCTACCAAACATTTCAAGAAGAATTAATACCTATTCTTCTGAAACTGTTCCAAAAAATCGAAACGGAAGGAAAACTTCCAAACTCATTTTATGAGGCCAGCATTACCTTGATCCCCAAACCAGACAAAGACCCCATCAAAAAGGAGAATTACAGACCAATATCCCTGATGAACATGGATGCAAAAATTCTCACCAAAATACTAGCCAATAGGATCCAACAGTACATTAAAAGGATTATTCACCATGACCAAGTGGGATTTATCCCTGGGCTGCAAGGTTGGTTCAACATCCGCAAATCAATCAATGTGATACAGTACATTAACAAAGGAAAGAACAAGAATCATATGATCCTCTCAATAGATGCAGAAAAAGCTTTTGACAAAGTACAGCATCCTTTCTTGATCAAAACTCTTCAGAGTATAGGGATAGAGGGTACATACCTCAATATCATAAAAGCCATCTATGAAAAACCTACAGCAAATATTATTCTCAATGGGGAAAAACTGAGAGCTTTCCCCCTAAGGTCAGGAACACGGCAGGGATGTCCACTATCACCACTGCTATTCAACATAGTATTGGAAGTCCTAGCCACAGCAATCAGACAACAAAAAGAAATCAAAGGCATCCAAATTGGCAAAGAAGAAGTCAAACTCTCACTCTTTGCAGATGATATGATACTTTATGTGGAAAACCCAAAAGACTCCACCCCAAAACTGCTAGAACTCATACAGGAATTCAGTAAAGTGGCAGGATATAAAATCAATGCACAGAAGTCAGTGGCATTCCTATACACCAACAACAAGACAGAAGAAAGAGAAATTAAGGAGTCGATCCCATTTACAATTGCACCCAAAACCATAAGATACCTAGGAATAAATCTAACCAAAGAGACAAAGGATCTTTACTCAGAAAACTATAAAATACTCATGAAAGAAATTGAGGAAGATACAAAGAAATGGAAAAACGTTCCATGCTCATGGATTGGAAGAACAAATATTGTGAAGATGTCAATGCTACCTAGAGCAATCTACACATTCAATGCAATCCCCATCAAAATACCATCCACTTTTTTCAAAGAAATGGAACAAATAATCCTAAAATTTGTATGGAACCAGAAAAGACCCCGCATAGCCAGAGGAATATTGAAAAAGAAAAGCAAAGCCGGTGGCATCACAATTCCGGACTTCAAGCTCTACAAAGCTGTCATCATCAAGACAGCATGGTACTGGCACAAAAACAGACACATAGATCAATGGAACAGAATAGAGAGCCCAGAAATGGACCCTCAACTCTATGGTCAACTAATCTTCGACAAAGCAGGAAAGAATGTCCAATGGAACAAAGACAGTCTCTTCAACAAATGGTGTTGGGAAAATTGGATAGACACATGCAGAAGAATGAAACTGGACCACTTGCTTACACCACACACAAAAATAGACTCCAAATGGCTGAAAGACCTCAATGTGAGACAGGAGTCCATCAAAATCCTAAAGGAGAACACAGGCAACAACCTCTTTGACCTCAGCCGAAGCAACTTCTTCCTAGAAACATCGCCAAAGGCAAGGGAAGCAAGGGCAAAAATGAACTATTGGGACTTCATCAAGATAAAAAGCTTTTGCAAAGCAAAGGAAACAGTTAAGAAAACCAAAAGACAACCGACAGAATGGGAGAAGATATTTGCAAATGACATATCAGATAAAGGGCTAGTATCCAAAATCTATAAAGAACTCATCAAACTCAACACCCAAAGAACAAAGAATCCAATTAAGAAATGGGCAGAAGACATGAACAGACATTTTTCCAAAGAAGACATCCAAATGGCCAACAGACACATGAAAAAGTGCTCAATATCGCTCGGCATCAGGGAAATCCAAATCAAAACCTCAATGAGGTATCACCTCACACCAGTCAGAATGGCTAAAATTAACAAGTCAGGAAACGACAGATGTTGGCGGGGATGCGGAGAAAGGGGAACCCTCCTACACTGTTGGTGGGAATGCAAACTGGTGCAGCCACTCTGGAAAACTGTATGGAGGTTCCTCAAAAAGTTGAAAATAGAGCTACCATATGATCCAGCAATTGCACTACTGGGTATTTACCCCAAAGATACAAAAGTAGGGATCCGAAGGGGTACGTGCACCCCGATGTTTATAGCAGCAATGTCCACAATAGCCAAACTGTGGAAAGAGCCAAGATGTCCATCGACAGATGAATGGATAAAGAAGATGTGGTATATATATACAATGGAATATTATGCAGCCATCAAAAGGAATGAGATATTGCCATTTGCAACAACGTGGATGGAACTGGAGGGTATTATGTTGAGTGAAATAAGTCAAACAGAGAAAGACATGTATCATATGATCTCACTGATATGAGGAATTCTTAATCGCAGGAAACAAACTGAGTGTTGTTGGAGTGGGGGGTGGGGTGGGAGGGATGGGGTGACTGGGTGATAGACACTGGGGAGTGTATGTGCTCTGGTAAGCGCTGTGAATTGTGCAAGACTGTTGAATCTCAGATCTGTACCTCTGAAACAATGCAATATATGTTAAGAAAAAAAAAAAAAGAAGAAGAAGAAGAAGAAGGTAGCAGGAGGGGAAGAATGAAGCGGGGGAAATCGGAGGGGTAGACGAACCATGAGAGACGATGGACTCTGAAAAACAAACAGGGTTCTAGAGGGGAGGGGGGTGGGAGGATGGGTTAGCCTGGTGGTGGGTATTTAGGAGGGCACATTCTGCATGGAGCACTGGGTGTTGTGCACAAACAATGAATCATGGAACACTTCATCTAAAACTAATGTTGTAATGTAAGGGGATTAACATAAGAATAAAAAAATTAAAAACAAAAAAAAAACAAAAAAAAACCAAAAAAACAAAAAAACAAAAAAACAAAACAAAAAAAAAAAAACCCTTCTGAATAGCATTTCTTCATGCTTTATCACCATGATAAAACTCCCTATTTACTCTTTTGCTAATAAAACAGAAGCTGTTTATTAAGTTCTAAAATGTATTTACCTTGAGGCGCCTGGCTGGCTCAGTGGCTAGAGCGTGCATCTCCTGATCTTCGGTTGTGAGTTCAAGCCCCATGATGGGTGTAGAGTTTACTTAGAAATAAAATCTTTAAAATAAATAAATAAATAGGGGCGACTGGGTGATTCTGTCAGTTAAGCGTCTGACTCTTGATTTCAGCTCAGGTCATGATCTCAGGATAGTGAGATCAAGCCCCGAGTGAAACTGTGCTGGGCGTGTAGTCTGCTTGGGATTCTCTCTCTCCATCTCCCTTTGCCCCTTCCCCCACTCACTCTTTCTCTAAATAAATAAATAAATAAAATCTTTGTAAATAAATAATAAAATAAAATGTATTAACCTCACCACTTTCCCAGAAAAATCCCTGTTGAGCTGTGTGTGTTGAGTTGCAATACCATTCTTTTTTAAAACTGAACAATTATAACTTGAGGTTGATTTGCTCAAGCATCTTTCTGAAATTGTTATTATTTAATAGAGATAGGGGCAGTGGAGACGCTACTTCAAATGAGAGAACAGGTAGTAAATGAAGAGCAGAGACCTGTGTGCCTGTGTGTGAGTGCACATGCACGTGTGCACTCGAGCCAGCACTGGAAATCCTATGCCCGATATGCATTTATGCGTGTGAAAGGCCTACGTTTACATATAGAGACCACATAATTATTAGGAACCAACAATGGTGCTCTTGATTCCCACTGAAAATCACTCCAAGTCACATGGGAAATTTTTCTAAGAGCTTAAATCAGAGCCCTGCCCAGTCAATAACTCAGCGAATGTGTCCTGGCTAAGCTACGAAGATATTCGGAAAATCTTGGATTAGGATAGCAAAAATGAAACATAAACAGTGTCAAATAAAAACTGCTGTGGGCATTTTTTAAAAGTTATTTGGCTTAAGTCATTTATGTAATCAGAAGTAAAGCAGTGCTGCTGTTTTCAAAGGGACAGTTAGGGAGCGAAGTGAAGATTTGATCAGAGGCATATACACATTTAAAAAGAAAACAGGCACGGATTGTGAGATTACATATTCTAAGTAGGAATCAGCTGCAGGCACTTCTGAATCATTTGTCTTCCTGATCTTTTAGGAATCAGCCTGTAGGCAAACCACGGGGTGAGGCCGGGAGTGCCTGGGTGAGGGTGCATGTGCCCGTGGGAAGGGTGCCAAGCACCCTCTCTCCATGCCAACCCTTCCCCCACCCCAACCCCCAGAAAGGTATGTACCTTGGTCTTCCTGTTGACGGAGCAGTTAAGCACGTTCTCCGGGGGCCTCGCCCCCTCCCAGCACCTCCTCCCTCAACAGTAATGAAATCTCGCTACACAAAACAGGTAATCTGATTCTCCCAAACTCAAGGGCCAGGCCTTCCTTAAGCTCAGAGTAGGTGTTTGTGCATGATTTTAAGAGTGCTAAAATTTTAGTGTGTCCATGTGCCCAAAATACTACTCCCACTCATTTAAAACGTAGTTCCTGAAACTTTACCACTGAAAATTCATATCTTTAAGTGAAAATACTGCTTCTCCCATGGAAGTATAAACCCCAACATTCTACTTCCATTGTACAAGGGACAGTGTATTAAACCGCTTTTACCCTTTCGACTCTCATTCTAATTAGATTACCAGATAACCCTTCTGCTCCCTTGGAAAGCAAAAATAAATATCCAGGGGGAATGGGACACTAGATAGAATTTGATAGAAAGTTGGGTCAACATGAGGAGTGGACAAGGTTCAGAACATGTCAGCTCAGGTGAGGGCCACAGTGAGGGGACCTTGGGTAACCAGATTACAAAATTACACCTGTAGGCAGGGGAAGTAGAGAGGAAGAGTGGTTCCAAAATAAGCAAATATTGCTAAAGAACCACTTACCAGCATTTCCTAAAGCTGGTCCTGCTGAAGTGTAGACCTTCCAGCAAAATATATTGTGAAAAATGTCATCCTTCCGCCACAAACATATACCCCACTCTTGCACTGCCCCCCTGCCCCAGTTTCCCATTTGGGAAACTTAGAGTTGCTATGGGAATGTCTAAGGTTTTTTTATGAACCACTCATGGAACAAGAATGTTCAGGGAACTTAGAGTTCTTCAACCAAATGATCATGTCTCAGATTTCCCAATTCTGACACCCAAGCTCTCATCTTAGCACATCAGTAAATTCTTGTCATACTGTTGGCGGGAAGATAGCAGGTAAATCTCGAGAACTGCAGAGATGTGCACAGGCTCCTCAGCATAACCTTGCTAAGAGACGATATGATATTTTCTGGGTAGTTCCTGTCCCATAATTAGGAATAAGTCATTATTATTCAGAAAAAAAAAATATATATATAAATATATTTTTTCCTATCATATCAACTCTTTACCTTCTTTTTGCAGGTCCTTTATCCTTTAAGAGAACTGCAGGTATTTTTAGTATATAATATATAATATGACCTATTAAAATAATCCCAATGGAATTGATTGTCTGGAAGACCAGAAGCCTGTCTATCACCCCAACCCCTCCAACCACCTGATGACACTACTTCCAAATCATGGAACTTCCCCATTTACTCAGGACTGTGGGATTCTTGGGGCAATTGCCAAGACCATGTTTCACAAACAGGCCAGGGAACTATTGGGAAAGAAGCTATCTTTGACTCCTTAGAAAGGAGGCTGTCTGGGTTTTGCAGTGGGTTTCCTAGAGGGACAGATGAAGTAGAGTGAAGGAGGTAGAGTTGATGCCTGAAACAGGAAAAGGAATAATTATCAGGAAAATTTTTTCTTTAGCTTTCAATCCAGTCCCTTGGGTTAAGAAGGAATTTAGGAGCCCGGTGTTCCTGATCCTTAATTTTGATAAAATTTGATAGAATTCTTAATTTTGATAAAAGCATGGGATTTTTAAAAAAAAAAAACAGAGGAGTGTAGTTGATATTTTAGGGTCTATCAGTGTCATACAATAAAGCTGACTGTCTCAGTAATAATATTTTTTAAAGATATACTTTCATTTTAAGTAGAGAAGGAAAAAAGGAAAGAAAGAGAAAAACAACATTTTAGCTACTTTGTCTCATTCAACTTAATTTTTCAAGCAAACTACAAATAAGAATGATAAAGTCATTCAGTCTGTTATCTCAAATGTTCATAATGTTTTACTAAGTATGTCATTTACTCTCCTAGCAATCATCAGGAGGCAAAAAGCAGCACCACCATTTACAGATAGGTTAAGAAACAGCCAAACAATTAGGTGAAAACAATTCAGTTCCCTCACTAGTTGTTTTCATAATCCCGCATTTGTAAACGTGACTTTTTTAAAATTTATTTACTTGAGAGAGAGAGAGAGCGCAAGCGAGAGAAAGAGCATGAGCAGGGGAGAGGGGCAGAGGGGAGGGAGAAGCAGGGAGCCCAATGCAGGACTCCATCCCTGGACTCTGGGATCATGACCTGAGCCAAAGGCAGACGCTTAACCAACTGAGCCACCCAGGCACCCCAAAAAGTGACTTTTTTAAACATCAAATTGATTGGGTGCTTTGGTGCTATGAGGACACAGCCTTTGATGAGAAAAACAAGTGATCAGTTTTCCAAAATTAATGAATCAATGAAGGTGCTGCTACTAGATTTGGCCAAAAATATACTTGTAGAAACATGTAATCCCAGAAATTTCATCCCATTCCTCAACTCAAGAAAGGTTTTCCTTGTGAACCACTGAGATTAAATAGTTTTAACAGAGATTATATCTAAGGAGACCACCCAAATTCACCTTTCAATTTCTTATTCCCTAGTAGCACTCTAGAGACATTAGGTTGGTATCTTGGTCCAGAAATACATATGTTCCATTGAAATTAAGTATGTCGGGCTTTCCATTCTCTGGGCTCAAATTAGTAGTCATTCACAGACTCTTTCTACCAGATAATGTTACCAAGGAAAAATGTCTCTTTAAGATTCTTCTGGATTAGATAGACAGAATTTTCTCTCTGCGAGGCTATGCCTCTGAACAATTATGACGCTGACCCAGAAAAGCGATGTCTGCATTTGGTCTTTGGAATCTGAGGAGGAAAACTAAAACAAGTGGTCATTACTGAAGGGGGTTTCAATAATTGCTTTAATGGGAGTGATTTTATGTGAAGGTCTTTGTGACAACTCAGGAAGAAACCATCAAAAAGAAAACTGTTTTTACAGCTTGTGACAAGGTAATACCAATAAATAGGAGTGGCGCCTTGATCATTTATCCCAGAGAGCCTAATGCTTAGATTGACTATGTAATTTATCGTCCAAACCAAGATTCTTTACAGAGTGAAAGGAGGTGCAGTTAGCAATTATGCTGGAACAACAGGTGTGAACTAGGACATTTTAGGCAAACGAGGTGAATGATCACCCTGCTAATACTGGGAAGGAGATTTGATTATGGAAGAACACTGATATGAGGCAGGCTTCTAATTAATACTTAACTTGAAGAGGGCATTTTATAAGGCGTTTAATACATGCTCAGTTTAACGATAGAGGATAGTGATGTCCCAGTTAGGTCCTCTTTTTACTGATCACTAAATCAGTGCATCTTATCTTCTCAAATCGTAGGTTATTTTATATATTTCAAACATATTGAAAGGGACACGGATTTTTAACACTGGAAAACAGTTATTAAAGCATAATAATGCCCTTGTCTCCTTTTTTTAATTTAAATTCAATTAGCCAACATATAGTACATCTTAGTTTCAAATGTAAAGTTCAATAATTCATCAGTTGTATATAACACCCAGTGCTCATCACATCACGTGCCCTCCTTAATGCCCATCACCCAGTTACCCCATCCCCCCACCCACCTCCCTTTCCGCAACCCTCAGTTTCTTTCCTAGAGTCAAGAGTCTCTCATGGTTTGTCTCCCTCTCTGATTTCTTCCCATTTAGTTTTCCCTCCCTTCCCCTATGATCCTCTGTACTGTTTCTTATATTCCACATATGAGTGAAACCATATGATAATCTTCTTTCTCTGATTGACTTATTTCACTCATCATAATACCCTCCAGTTCCAGCCACATCCATGTAAATTGTAATTATTCATCCTTTCTGATGGCTGAGTAATATTACATTGTGTGGGGGGGCTCTTTCCACAGTTTGGCTAGTGTGAACATTGCTGCTATAAACATTGAATGCCCTTGTCTCCTGAACATGAATGCCCATTCCATAGAGAGTAACCTACTTACCTGGAAGACAGGAGGAGTTTTCAATCTGTCTTTTAGTACTTTTAGTGTCTTAAAGGGTGATGTTCCTCCCAGATCATCTTGGGAGATAAAATACCATTGTTGGCATGGTAGTAGGTACACAATAAATATTTGTTGGATAAATGAATGATAGGTTCTCTGCAGAATAATTTCTTTAAAAAATATAAACATATATAGGAAATCACATATTTGTTTTTATTCAACTCTTCCTAAACAGTTGCATACAAGAGATAAATGAGTACACACTAGAGTCAATAAATTATCATTTCACCTATCTTTAGAAATCACAGCAAACAAGTTGCTATTCAGAACTTACAGGAGAGACAGCATCTTTCCATAGGACCTGCAAACTTAAGAGATGAAAAGGCTTTTCTCTTCTGGATTATTAGTATTAAAAATAAGATAAAACAGGAGTGGCTGGGTGGCTCAGTCAGGTAAGCATCTGCCTTCGGCACAGGTAACGATCTCTGGGTCTTGGGATCAGGCTCCCTCTTTAGCAGGGAGTCTGCTTCTCCCTCTCCCTTTGCCCCTTCCCCCTGGTTGTGCATGCTGTCGAGCACATGCTCTCTCTCTCAAATAAATAAGTAATTAATCTTTAAAAAATAAGATAAAACATTTTCCCCATTTAATTGAAGTATTTTATCTCTCCCTTGAATAAGATGGTCATCTTTGAGGAGGAATTTGATGGTGGTGTTGAAGTTTATCAATGGCTTGACTATGAAATAAGGGATAGAAGAGTTCTGAAGGCCTGTTTAGAAGGATTTATGGAAGAAAGCAGGAGAAACTTGAGTAAAGGAAACAAGGGAAATATATTTTTTTTAAAGATAGTTAGGTAAAATGTAATCTTTGGGGGAGGCTGGATAAAGAGTATATGGAATTTCTGTGTACTATATTTGCAAATACTTGAGTCTATATTTCAAAATAAAAAGTTAAAACAAATTTTTAAAAAGAAAAAGAAATGAAAGTTGAGATGGAGATATAAATGTCTTAAAACACATTCCATGTAATTTGAATGTGCTAGAGGACATATAGTGAACCTTTTGGCATTCTTTTCAGTGAATATTTTTTGAACATTCTTCTCCATAACAAAAATTCTTCTAAATGTTGAGGATGTTGTGGTTAATAAGACAAAGTTCCTGTTCTCATGGAGCTTAAATCCCCACTGCTTATTATATATATTAAGAAAATAATGGTCAGATAGATAGGGGCGCCTGGGTGGCTCAGTCGTTAAGCGTCTGCCTTCGGCTCAGGTCATGATCCCAGGGTCCTGGGATCAAGCCCCACATCGGGCTCCCTGCTCTGCAGGGGAGCCTGCTTCTCCCTCTCCTACTCCCCCTGCTTGTGTTCCCTCTCTCACTGTCTCTCTCTGTCAAATAAATAAATAAAATCTTTAAAAAAATTTATAAAAGAAATAATGGTCAGATAGATATATAATGCTTCAGATGATGGTAATTGTTCAGAAGAAAAATAGAGCAGAGTAAAGGGACAGAGTAAGTGAGAAAAGTGCTATTCTAAAGGGTTCAAGGAAGGTGCTCTGATAAGGTGACATTTGGACAGATTGAAGGAAGAGAACTGAGCCATGTGGATATCGGAGAAAAGAGCATTCCAGACAGACACTACATACAGCAAATGAAAAGTCCCTGAGGTAGGAGCATTCTTGATATGTTCAAAAACCAGGAAGGAGTTCAATGTAGCATGAGAACAGTGAAGGGGCAGTGATAGAGGATGACACCAGAGATGTAGTGTGAGTACAGAGAACATTATTGATTTCGAAGTCCATAGTAAGGATTTGGGATTTCACTGAGAGTGAGATGAGAGCCATTGTAGGGTTTTGAGTAGAGCAGTGACCTGATCTCATTTATATATTTTTTAAGGTTTTTAAAATGTTTTTTATTCTTTTTTTAGAGAAGCTTTAGGTTCTCAGAAAAGTTAAGGGGAAGTTAGAGATTTGTCATATACCCTCTGCCCACGCTGCACATGCACAGCCTCACCCATTATCAACATCCCTCACCAGAGTGGTACATTTGTTACAACTGATGAACCTACATTGACACATAATCATCCAAAACATTACTGAGCTAATACAAGTGAGTGATACTGAAGCTTGGACCAGGGCTTTAATGGTGGCAGTAGTGAAAGTAATCAGATTCAGGACTTATCTTGAAAGTAGAGTTTCAATTGAGTTGCCATTTACTGATATGGAAAGGATGGTGGGGGACGTTAGGTCTATCTGTTTCATACATGCTAAATTTGAGATGCCTGATAAAAGGCTAAATAGAGGTGTCAAGAAGACAAGGGGTTTGTAATTTAGGGCTAGATTAGGGTTTGGACATAAAACTTGAAAGATATCAGTATGGAAATGGGATTAATTTCCATATGGGGCTAGATGAGATTGCCAGGGGAAGGAATTTAAATAGAGAAGCCAGGTGGCTTAGAACTGAGCATTGAACACTACTGATATTTCAAGATGAAGAGGATAAAGAAGAAACTAAGAAGAAGCAGGTTGAGGTCGAAGAAGATCCAAGAGAGAGGTGCCCAGAAAGCCAAGAGAGAAAGTGTTTCAAGACAGAGAAAGAGGTCAGCTGCAACCAATGAGTTAAGAGGTATCGGACATGAAGATGGAAAATTACCACTGGATTTGGCAAGTAAATACCCTAAGTCACCTTGACAAGGCAGAGAATGGTAGGGCTGAAAGAGGAGTGGTTTTCAAAATGAATGGGAGATGGGGTGCCTGGGTGGCTCAGTTGGTTGCATCTGCCTTCAGCTCAGGTCATGATCTCAGGGTCCTGGGATCGAGTGCCATGTCAGGCTCCCCGCTTAGAAGGGAGTCTGCTTCTCCCTCTCCCTCTGCTCCTCCCCCCCAGCTCATGCTCACTCTCTCTCTCAAACAAATAAGTTTGGTTTTTTTTAAAGATTTTATTTATTTATTTGACAGAGAGAGACAGCAAGAGAGGGAACACAAGCAGGGGGTGCAGTGGGAGAGGGAGAAGCAGGCTCCTCACTGAGCAGGGAGCCCAATGTGGGGCTCGATCCCAGGACCCTGGGATCATGACCTGAGCCGAAGGCAGATGCGTAACAACTGAGCCACCCAGGTGCCCCGCAAACAAATAAGTTTTTTTAAAAATGAATGGGGGAGGGGAGAGGAAGTGTCTTTACAAAAGTAAGGCCAGCTTTCTTGAGGAAAATTGCTGTAAAGTTCAGAGAAGTGGGATGGTATTTGGAGGGGTGTGGAGTTCAGAGAAGTTGAGTGGAGTTTTTACCACTAAAACTTAAACCAGATTGGAATTATGCTGATAGGAATGATCCACAAAGCATAGAAATTGTATTGAAAGAGGTAGACAGATTTAACCTTGGTTGAAGTCTCTAAAGTAGGAATGAGGATTTTAGTTGCATAATTCTGGATTGATTAAAGGGAAAGAAGTTGAGAGAGGAACTACCAGTAGGATTACTATGATTTCTTGGTCATGACCTTGGCTGGGCCCTATTGATAAAGGGGGATGTAGGAGAGCAAAGACAAAGGAACAGAAAGTTCAGAAAGCTTCGGAAAAGAGGTTAAGGAAATGTGAAGTGAATACGTGAGATATAAAAAACAAAACATGGCTGACCAGAAAAGCTGATCTGGGAAATTTTGTTTATAGGTATGTAGAAGTCAAGTGCAATCCTTTGGTTGGGTTTGGGTTTTAGGAGTTATTTATTGTGAATTAGTATGTGCTTTTCATAAAAAAAAATCAGACAATATAAAAAAATATAAAAAAAGGATATAAAATAAAAGCTCAAACACACACACACACATACACACTATGTTCTCATATTGTACTCCCTAGGGGGAACCACTGTTAACAATTTGGTGCATATCCTTACAGATGTGTATGTGTGTATATGTACACACATATATGTATGTACAATTACTTTACAAAAATAAAATCATATACTATTCATACTATTCTGCAGCTTGCTTTTTATACCTAACAATATGTCCTTTGTATTTTTCCATCTCAGTAAAAATAGCTCTACTTCCTTCTTTATAAAAAAAAAATGAATAGGTAGTACATGAACATGATAAACTTAAAAGGGACAACAGCATATATATAGAATCTCCCTTCAATCTCCCAGCAGTCACTTTCTCCCCAGAGGCAACCACTATTACCAGTTCCTTAAATGTCGTTCTACAGCTAGGGAATGTATATAAACAGATACCTTTATATTTATATAAATGGAACCTTACCATACATGCTGTTCTATATCTTGCTTTTTAAATTTTAACTATATATTTTGGAGATCATTCCATATAGGGCTGCCTGATTCTTCTAAATGGCAATATTATATTCTATTGTATTTTTATTTAATCAAATCCTATAGCTGTGTCTTTCTAATTTTTCACAAGTAGCTAAATGCAACCAGATGGAGCAAGAATTTGGAATTTATTTAGCAAAAGGAAAGAGAAGAAACCAAAACAAAGAAAGAAGACCAAATGCATTTTAAATTGTAAAGAATCATGAATTAAGACTAAACCTAGGGCCTTTCTGTGTGGCATTAAAATAAATTATTGAAAAGCAATTTGAAATTCTAGATGCCAGCAATTCTTATTTATTAAAAAAAATGAATTCTTTGTATTACTTTCAAAGAATATGAACAATGAAGAGCCCATCTCTGTTTTGGGTACCTAAACACTCTTAATGACCTTAATGATGCACTTTTCTGGGACCAGTCAGTAAACTTTAGAAAGTCATTTTTTTGTTCATAGAAATGCCTGGTTAAGAAACCCTTCTCCTCCATTTGGTATTTGTCAATGGCTGTTGCAGCTGGTACTATTCAGAGATGCTTGCTGGTTTTACAGATATTCCAAATAAGACAATGTCACCAAAATGATACATCTACTAGGAAACTCCAGGGGGGAACAAAATGACATATTTCCTTTATATAAAATACATTATTAATTAAATTGGCTAAAAGACAACATCTTGTGGTGGCTGGAGTCTTAAGGTGTGAGTCCTCATGTCAATTCTGTGACCACTGGGTACATGAAGTTGCATTAATCAATTCTCTTTGTTTCAAGTTCCCATTTGGTTTCCAGATTTTTATTTATTTATTTATTTTATATTTTATTTATTTATTTGACACAGAGAGACACAGCGAGAAAGGGAACACAAGCAGGGGGAGTGGGAGAGGGAGAAGCATTCTTCCCACTGAGCAGGGAGCCCAATGAGGGGCTCGATCCCAGGACCCTGGGATCATGACCTGAGCCGAAGGCAGACGCTTAACGACTGAGCCACCCAGGCGCCCCTCAATTCCCCATTTGGAAGACAGGAGAAATAATTTTGTCTGATTCCCTTGCTTACCTCAAAGCCACGTTAAGAGAAACAGAAATTAGAACTGCAGTGGCAGGGGCGCCTGCGTTGCTCAGTCGTTAAGCGTCTGCCTTCCGCTCAGGTCGTGCGTGATCCCAGGGTCCTGGGATCCAGCCCCGCATCGGGCTCCCTGCTTGACGAGAAGCCTGCTTCTCCCTCTCCCACTCCCCCTTCTTGTGTTCCCTCTCTCACTATGTCTCTGTCAAATAAAGAAATAAAATCTTTAAAAAAAAAAAACTGCATGTGGCAGAAAGTTTTCCAGGAAGGTACTGTTTATGTAATTATGTTGATATGACTCTGCCTAGGTGAGGTCTCAAAGTGGATATAGAGCCAGAAAGATGTGTGTATCAGAATCAACTGGGGACATTTTTCAGACGGCTCCCTACCTCGCTCTTCCTTCCATCCCCAGTTAAGAACAACTGTGACTGAAGAAAGCTTCAGTGCTGTCAGGTATGGGAAGTAAGTATTGTGTTCTAAACTGAGGGGGATACACACAGTGGTGATTAAGGTCAAAGGTTTCCGTTTCAGGGAGACCTGGGTTGGAATGTTGGCTCCACCCCCTTATTAACTATATGATCTTGAATGACCCTATTTCACTCTTTGAAACCTTTGTTTCTGTAAAGCACCTGCCTTCAAGGTTGGCATGTGGCTGCCACATAGTTAGTGCTCAATAAACAGTTCTGCCGTTGGTTCATTGGTAACCTCAACCTTTATTGTTCACACGGAACCATGGATTTAAGGCAATATTTATCATCCTATGAGTTTACCAATTGCTTCTCTCATAAAGATTTAATAGATACAGGATTCTTACAAACATATATGCATAAGGATAGAATTTGAAGGCTGAAAATGGCTATAAAACCATAAAGATTACCCTTACCAACCCTACCTTTTATGTACAGGGAAGCTGAGGCTCACAAAAGCAAGAGATTTACCCAGGATCACAGGGCTGATATGGATAAGGGTCAGGACTAGAGGTACACCTTCTGTCTTCCAGTCCAGTGCTTTTCACTTCTTGCCACTCTCAAACCACACATTTAATAAAAATAAAATATACTTGCTTTATTTTTATTTAAAGATTTTATTTATTTATTTGAGAGAGCGAGAATGAGAGCGAGAGAGCACATGAGAGGGGGGAGGGTCAGAGGGAGAAGCAGACTCCCCGTTGAGCAGGGAGCCCGATGCGGGATTCCATCCAGGGAGTCCAGGATCATGACTTGAGCCGAAGGCAGTCACTTAACCAACTGAGCCACCCAGGTGCCCTAAAATATACTTGCTTTAAAAAGTTAATGATGAGAATGTTATTTCCTTTCTACGGCAGAGTCAGTGACATCATCACCTAGAACAAGAAAAGTCCTGTAAAATGGCCCTCGTCCAGCTAATAAAATTAGTAGCACAGAAAAGTGTGGAAAACCACCCCCATCATTGCAAATGTGGTATCCCCAGACCCAGAGAGAAGTGAGTGATGGCGTAGGGTGTAGGATCCAGATCAAGACCCCCATGGTGAGGGGAAAGATGATGAGTAAGAAGGGGAGTTTCAAGGTCTTTCCTGGGCCGCAAATCTGCTCCCCCAGCCTGGTCCTGGATTTCAAGTTTCTACGCCTCCCTTAAGGACTCAAAAGATTTCCAAAAGCTCCATGTTTTTTCACATGGCTGTTTGTTCCTCACATTCTCGACCCCTGCCATGTGATTAATACAGACGGTATATCTGCAATGAACTGATCTTACAATTCCTCTGCCCTGGGTGAACACGCAGGTGCCCAGACCCACAGAGAATTTAGGAAGCAGAGTGGAGGCAGATGAACACCAAGCAACCTTAAACTCAAATTAGCAGATGACGGTTAGATCTGTGCCTCTACAAACAGGACCAGAGGATCTTCTGGACTCCCCTAATAGGGCAGGGCTCCAGCACTGACTGAAGAGTTGCACCATGGGTCTGATTCACAGGACTGAGTGGAGTGAAAAGGGAAAGGCCGCCCAGTCCAGTTCTGGACACCTGCCCGTCTGCCCACGAATGGCCACTATGGAATCTAAGGCAAGCAGACTGCCCCCCAAAATCAGCCTGGAGTCTCTGCCTCCATGCCTGGCCTGGCCTTCAACCACAGCAATGTCCACTGCAGCCCGGGGCCACCTCAGGAAGGCGTCTGTTACCTCCTGCTTGGCCTCCAGTTCTGCGGTCACCGGGATAACCCAACGGCCATAAATTTCCAACTCTGCTAAATGTTGCCCTACTTCTAACTCTAGCTGACTGCATCTTGCCCTTTGGGAAAATAGCTTTACTCCTGAGTGCTCTCTGCTAAATGAGTGCCACCTTGTCTCTTTCCTCCACATCATCATTATAATTAATAAGCAACAATATCATCCCTCGTGGTTATGTTCTTATTAGGTGTTAACTGGCCTTAGCATCATTATCTCATTAGGCCTTTCCACCTAAATTACTTTATCAGCTTCCCTCCGAAGGGGGTCTGGTACTGTCTGGCTGAAAGGAATCCCCTGCACAAACACAAGAAAGCAAAAGGATAATCACAGGCATTTAGATCTGCTCCAGATATTAGTCGTCTTGAAAAATTAATGTTATTTCTACTATTGGGAATACTTGAATTGCTATAAATTCTTTCCTCCAAAGTGTTTAAAGCAATACCCAGAAGCTTTTAACTTAATCTCACTCATTTCTATGAGAAAAAAAATGTTGTGGAAGAATATATTCTAAAATATTTACAACAGTTAAAACTTCCTCCCTCGTCACTGCCCACTTTCTATTTGAAACGGTTATCTCCAGTTCTTTCACTAAGTGGCTGAATTTCAAATTTTTTTGCTTGCTTAGTCCCCACTTCAGTTGTTCTACATGCAGTCTTTTTTTCAACTTCTAATAATGCTTAGCTTTTATTTCCTTTAATAGCACTCATTTTATAATTCAACCTTTTGTAACAGGTAGATGAAGATGATTCTGCTCATAAAAGAATGGAGAACATAGACTAATACAATTCTCCAGAAATGCTTTTGTTCTTGAGGACTGATGATGCACATTGCTTCCTTTATTGTCCTCACAATTTCATGTTAACTTTCCATCTTTTCCTCCTTTATTTCTAGATTATGTATGCTCTCCAAAGATTAGGGAACATGCCATTAAGAGTCCAAACTTGCCCTTTACAGCCATTAGTCACTTTTTGTTTCCCATTCCAATTACTTCCTCCCTTCCTCACCTTCCCACATTAATTCCTCATTCATTCTCACTTTCCCTAGTAATTTCCTAATGTTTAAATGTCTTGTTATCTCTTGGGGCACCTGGGTGTCAGTTAAGCTTCCAACTCTTGATTTTGATTCACTTCATGATCTTGGGGTTGTGGGATCAATCCCGGCATGGAGCCCAGCATGGAGCACCACCCCCTCTGGCTCTGCACTCAGCAGGGAGTCTGCTTGGGATTTGCTTGGGATTCTCTCTCCCTTTCCCTCTGCCCCTCCCCTTGCTTGAGCTCTCTCTCTCTAAAATAGATAACTAAACCTTTAAATGTCTTATTATCTCATATTCCTCATTATCTGCTTATCCTTCAAACTCTGTTGTTCATTTCATTTTCTCACAAACTGTGTAGTCTTTTTTTTTATTACGTTATATTAATCACCATACATTACATCATTAGTTCTTGATGTAGTGTTCCATGATTCATTGTTTGCAGTCTTATCGGGTTTGCAGTATTCATTTCTCCTTCTTGCTCACCCATCCATTAGTCATCTCTTTCCCCTCTCCTCCCTACTTTCTGAGTTCCAACTTTTTTTCCGAAGGAGCAGATCATGATTTGAAATGATGGAGATGAATCTTAATGTCCCCAGACTCTCTATTTACTTAATTTTTAACAGCAAATTTTCACTCCAAGGGAGAAATCTGAGTTTTTAATTCTCAAGTCTTCCCACAGAGGCAATCAAATACACTAGGTCTCTCTCCTTTTTTTTTTAAACTTAATTGGGGATAATACAAATCTCAAATGAAATATTGCACAGTTGGTTGGTATTTATCTGAGATGCGTTGACCATTCTTTTTTCCCTTTGCAATTGAAGCCCCGAATGATGGCCAAAAAAACACGTTGTCTTTTGAATCTCTGTCACATAACACTTCTCTTAGAGATTGAAAGTAAATCCCTAACTACAAACCCTTCTGTCATCAAACTTTCTGTTAATGCTCAGCCTCTTTTCCTAGAAGAGTATGATTTTAGTTTAAAAAAATTTTATTTGTTTTATTTTTGAAACTTCACAGGCTTCAGGGACTTCTCTTTTTCTTGATCTTCCTTTCTTCCTCCTGAAATCTCGGATAATTAATTTTAACAAACTATGGAAACATTCTTCTCTTTATTTTCTCTACTTCAGTGGCCTTCCTTACCTCCTCCTTTTCCAATGGATACCTTCCTATTCAAGTGTCTGGCAGGAATGAATTCCCACCTTTGCACAGTCTCATCTTCACATTCTCTATCACTTTAATTTACTCCATGCAGTCAGTCCCTGACCATATTTAACAATTTGTGTGGCTGCTGAAGTCCTCCCAGCCTGTGTCCCTGGCCTAGAAGGCAGCCATCTTGCTCCCACGATGCCCTTCAAATGCTGGCAAGAGAAGGGTATCCTGATCATCAACTTTATTAGTAGTAACACCAAGGGAATGGAAGTAAACATATTAATCAAGGGACAGCCTCATTGCATCATGCTAAAGGGAAGGATTGGGGCAGTTTCTCAAACTCTATCTCCCTATTGTACTCCTCTGGAGATCTGTGTTCATTTTTCAGGCTTATTGATTTTCCTATTCCATCACAGGTATGTTATGTGATGCCTTACACTGGGATAAGGTTAGTAAATTGTAACCATTGAAACCTAGCATGCATTGCCATATGATTATGACTTTACTGTCATTCGAAGCTAGCCAAAGGATAGATCACTTGTGCAGTGGGAAATCCTGCTCATTAAATTACTAGTGGATTTCTCTGAGTTAATCCTTTCTTACATGATCCAAATCATCTACTCTTTTTTTCTAAAATATGACCCTCTTCCCCCCTCACTATTCTATTACAGTTCATACATAATGTCTCTAGAGGGTACAGTATAGTCTAATTTTCTTCATTATTCAATTTAGATCCTGTTAAGTGAGACAGGCATTCACTCATAAGAAGGAACATTTAAGTTTTGGCAAATAAGTTCATTAGTATTCAGAAAGCTTTGCACCCCTCATATTTAATAAACCTTTCCATTACAGAGTAAGAAATGCTGGAAAATAGTCAAACAAATTAACAATGGAGCCACCAAGAGAGTACATTCAACCCTGATTCAGAGATGTCTCAGTTTATCAGTTTTCTGTCAATCATTAAACAACAAAGATAAAACATGCAATTATATACAAGGAGACAGAACTCCTAATTCTTTCATCCTAGCTGAAGCAGAAGGGTTTTAATTGCTTGGAAAAATGAGATTTTTATTTTCTCTCCAAAGGGATAAAGAAAACAAATGTAAATTGGCTTTGAGTCAATGGCTGGAGCTACAAAACCTCAGGTTATGCAAATGGGAGTTGGAACTACCAGCCCATCATCTGTAGTTTTTGTCCTTCATGAGGACCAGTATCCACATATTTGGAAATCTGAGATGGTCCACAGACTATTTTCTTTTCTGCTACAGCTCCTTTAACACATAAGGGAAAAAAAAAAAAAAGAATGTGACCTTTTCATTAGAATGTTTAGAGTCATGAAAATTTACTGATACCACTTCTGCTTAATAGGAGTAACACTCACTGAAATATTTGAATATGCTGTCAATTATTGCAGGGTCAACTTTCCACTTATGTGAGTTACCAAGCCCTTTATTTCTCTTCTAAGTCCTATCAGCCATCTGATATTGAGAAATATAAAATATATGTATTTAAGGAGGCCACCCGCCATAATGAATATATGAAGCACAGTATGCATGAAAGATGTCTATTTATTGAAAGAAGTTTTTTTAAAGTTTAGTAAGTAGTCACCTAGATTCTCCCCACCTGGGCAGAGTTGGTTGCAGGAGATAGGGTAGACAGTGGCTATCACTGTATGGAGGACTGTCCCTCTACAGATTTATCCCAAGAAGTAAATGATTGTCTCTTCCTTATATCTGGACATAGATCTTTTTATGGTAACCCTGGGCCTAAGTGAATACCTAGATGTGGATATTAAGGCACCTCAAAATTGCTTGAGCAGAATGGGACCTCTGCCTATAACTGGTTGCCCTGGTAGGACCGACAGCACACTCCCCTGGGACATGGCTGATTCTCACCAAAAGAAAAGCTAGTAGATGAAAGGAAGGAGGGTTTTGTACCCTCTCCTGTGAAAGCTTCTGGACTGTGGGAAACTGTCAGGTTAACTTGTATCTCCAAACCTAGCACACACCTGGTACGTTTCACATGGTATATGCTCTGTGGAAGTGTGATCAGGGAAAGGAGAGGGAGAAAGGCACAGATGGGAGAAAGGGTACAGGAGGCTAGAGCCTCCGTGAGCTCTATGGGGAATTTTTCTAGAATCTGCTCAACTCCTAAGGGGAGAAGCAGATTCATTGTGTCCTATAAGGTTGAGAAATACTCCTCCAAAAAACAAAAAACAAAAAACAAACCAGTCAAGTGATTATGGCAGATCTACCTGACCTAACAGCTTAAGAAAAGTTGAATTAGAAACTGGCCAGTTGTCCAGTAGACTGGGGCCTGATGTTAGCATTTTTAGAGCTGGAAGGGATCTTGGATCACCTAAGAGGCCTCCAAGTGGAATGTGATATGACTTGCCCACAGTCACATAGCTCATTAGCATTAGAATAGAGATCTGGGTCTCAGAGTTCCCAGCCTAGCATTTTTCAGCCTGCAATTTCCCCACATAAAACAGAAGCAATAGCTGCTTCCCGAATTCTATCCCTTCATATTTCCTGACCCATGTCACTTGGTATCTCTCTCCCCCAGAAGCCCTAACTAAACCTAATCCCTTCCTCTGGCACCATGGGATTTTATACAGCTTGCTAGGGAAACAGTCTAGGCAGGTTCACAGAGCAGTTATAGAATGCAGATTTATAAGTCTTATAAATGCATGTTCACTAGGCTTGATTAAGGCCATAAGAATTGCTATACTAATTAGAATCTTGGACTCGAGAATATTTTTGTGTCCATTTGTTTGCTGTGGCCACTGCTCTTCACATCCAAGAGAAAGCTAGAATGTAAGCTCCACGATGTAGGAAACATGTTTATCTTATTTATTTATTCATTTATTTATTTAGAGTGAGCGAGCGAGCGAGCGAGCTCAGTGGGGGGCAGAGGGAAAGGGAGAAAGAGAATCCCAAGCAGGCTCCATGCTCAGTGCAGAGCCCGATGCAGGGCTTGATCTCACAACCCTGAGATCATGACATGAGCCAAAATCAAGAGTCAGATGCTCAACTGACTGAGTCACCCAGGTGCCCTGGAACCATGTCTATCTTACACCTAAGTCTCCAGTGTCCAGTAGGTACTTAACTATTTGTTGAATTTTTTTAATATGACCACCAGTTCCATATTTCATGATTCTAAGAATGTTCCTTGACATCCTTATCTACAAATAATCAGTAATATTGCCCTTCAGCCAAATATTTTTAAAGATCTCAACTCTACCTAGTGTCTCCATTGATCAAATTAACTCAATACAGTCTGATCACCCCTCCCATAGGCAGGGAGTTCAAGCTCTATTTGACTTGATCTACTGTGTTAGTTAATCTTTACCCTCAAGTGAATGAAGACATACTAAGGACTAACATCCTAGAACTGGAAGATAGTCTATGACTATGTTTTCATTTTCAAGCCCTAGGGTGAGGAGAAATGTAGGCTAATAAATTGGTGTTTCCTTCAAACCACTACGTGCCAGATCTTTATTCAAGGACAGGCTGAGTTCTGTGTGGGGAAGAACCAAGCAGGAGGATCAGTGGGGTAGTCTGCCTACCCTCCATGGTCACAAACAATCCAGACGGGGCACCCAAATTATGTATCTCGGTAGGACAAATAGCAGCCCTGTAGTAAAACATCCCCGTGCTCCTCTACATTTGATTACGCCTTACTTTCTACCCCTAAGGAATTTATCAAACCATTCCTTCCAATTCCATACAGAATTCTCCCTAAAATAAGTGCTAGTATTATGTTCTTCTCTTTATATTTCCGTAGATGTTTTAGCACTCTATGGTTATTTTGGTGCCCTTCTAGGTTAGTCCTGCAAGCAGTTGTCCAGCTGGTCTGTCTTTAATCTGATCCTGATGGCAGCCATTACTTGAAATGAAGAAGGCAGTCTAGTTAGAAATTGCAGTTGATGTTCCTCCTCTCTCAGGGGATAGGTAGCCCATCTGGAAGGTCTTCTTGACGATGGTGTCTGGGGCCAGGATTCAGGAAATTCAGTGGCAGTGATGGGAAGCAATGTAGGAAAAGGTCATGCTCCTCTAAAGAAGTGCATTTTCCTTCTGTCTCAGCAACTGTAAAATTATAAATCAAAGATTAAAAAGTTAAGCCACTGCTCAAGTGAAGATCTTGGTAAATACACCACTTAAGCAAACCCTGATGATGGATACATTGGCATCTAGATGAAGTCTGTGGTTTTCCAAACAATGGGGCAGAGACTACAGGGACATACAAAGTATGCCTAAGGATTCTCTGTTTCTTCATTTATTTTGCTTTATCAAAGAAAGAGGAAAAACTGTAATTGCCATTAAATACAAGTGAATCTGCCTGCAGAAAGAATGTAGAATGAGTGGGCTTAGGAGGGACATACTAGGGAAAAAGGAAAGAGAGCCCACAGAATCCAAAAACAGCTGCTGTTTCTTCACAGCATTTCACGGAGCTGACCTGAATGGAGTTGTGATTCTGTGACCTAAGAGAGAGATGAATAAATAATAATATTTGGGGACAAATGATTTAAGACCCTATGAAAAATTAGAAGCACAGTCACCCAAGCCTTACTCGGTTCCTGGCATCCAAAATGACTGATTCTCACAGTCGTTAAGAAAATAAGACAAAATGATAAGAACCTCACACAAAGACAGTCTAGATGAAGCATCACTAGTTTAGGGCATCTCCACTAAAAGCATCACAGGAGATGCATTAGAATGCCACTACATCCTCTCCTTTGCTGTACCACTCTGTCCCCTTCCTCAGGCTCCAGGAACCCAGTGTGCACGTGCCATAATCTACCCACTCAAATGCCTTTCATATGACAGAGACTAGCTTAAACCTAAGGTCTTCCAATTATTAGATCTGAATATTTCATACTAGAGTTTTAACACCTGGTGGCTTTAGCATTCCCATGGGCTATTTGCAATTTAAAATTACTTGTAATCTTAATTACTGGAATATGGGAAGAGGAAGAAGAAGGGAAAGTGAGCAAGGAAATAGGAGGGGCTTCCTATACTTCTCATTTAATCTCAACACGATTCCACACCAGCCATCAAAACTCCAAACGGTGGGCTTCAGCAACTTTCCCTCCATGTCACAAACGATCTGAACAGCTGCTAAACCCAGACTGAGAAAGTAGTTCTGTACTCAGAGCACATGAAGAGGATTCTTTAGAACTGATGTCTAAGCCTACAGAGAAGCCTCCTACAGATACCAGTGATCATGTCTGCAATCCAGGTATCTGCCCTGGTCCAAATCCCTCACTTGACAAGCAAACTAAAAGGTGAGTGACTCACCCAGTGTCACATAGGGACTGACTGAAAGGTAGTCCCAGTGCACAGCCCAGCCCAAGTAAATCTTCATGAGCACAACACATTGTCTTTGCTCTAGACACGATGATCATGTTCTTCAAACTCTAAAGCAGTATTTGGGTAGTACCTGAGTAGTAATTTCCCCTTCCTGGACAACAGTCTGGTTCAGTGGGTCCAGGGGAGGCACAGGAATGTTAACAGGTTCCCTGGGGGAGCCTGATTTGTGGGGTGTTGGAACCACCCGTATGCTTTGCTTATCACCCCTCCACTTATCAGCACCATGGAGCCAGCTGGAAGGTCCCCCTGACCTTCTGAGGGCATCCTCTGCTCTGAGGACATCCTCACAAGCCTGACTATCAAAGGGCTCTTAAAAATTAGGGCACAAGTCAGAGTCCTGAAGACAAACACCAGCAAATCCATGGAAACAGAAAGTGGATTAGTGGTTGCCAAGGGCTGGGGGGTAGGCTTGAGGGATGACAGCTAATGGGTATGGGGGTTGATGAAAACATTCTGGAATTAGTTGTGATGATTATACAACTTGGTGCAATCTGGATTATACATTTTAAGAGAGTGAATTTTATGGTTTGCAAATTATATTTCAATTTTTGAAAACCCCATATAGATGTGTGGGTACCGCATATCACATGCAGGTGGATCACCAGGTTCCCTGCGTCCTCACAACTATTGGGCGACGTCCCCTGAGCAACAGAGGCAAAATGTTGCCAGGGCAGCTGATGACTATAATGGCTACCATTTGCTGCATACTTCTTATGTGGCAGACACCTGTGATACACAGCACATGGTTATCTCAAATGATAAAATCATAACCAAAGATGTGGATACCATTATTATACTGTTCTTGTTAACATTTTACAGATTATAAAATGGAGGTATAGTGAGGTTAAACAACTTGATTAGGCCCATAGCCAGTAAGTGACAAAAGTAATAGCTAGAAAGGTGTGGCTAAATAGGCACCAAAAGAATCTGCCCCAAATCATGTCCCTCATGATTCTGATATTCCCACTATTAGATTTTGGGAAAATAGAATAATAATAATAATAATAATAATAATAATAATAATAATAATAACATAGCTAAGATTTATTAATTCTTGCCATGTTCCAATCTTTCTGCTAAATTCTCTACATAGATTATCTCACATAATCTTCACAAAAACTCTGTGAGGTACATATTATCATGGTGGAAGGTTAGGCAGAGAATCCTTACACAACTTGCCCAAGGCCACACAGCTAGCAAGCGATGAAATCAGGATTTGAACACAGACCCTACTGCTAAGCCACTTTGTCAGAGAGCCAAATTCAGATGCCTGCAGGGTCCAGAATGATGAAAGAGTAAAGTAGGCCCCATATGTTTCTTAAAATACAAAATAGCATCTGCCCATCTATTACTTATCCATAGAGATGTGGTACGATTTTCTCGTAATACTATAAGGCAAACAAAACCCAAGAGCAATGATAAATGACACTTTGCCTCAATGTTGAGGATACAAAACAGGGTGGCAAAAACTGGCAAATTGGAGAAAAGCCTATTTTCATTAAAGGAGCAGCCACCATTCAACTCCCAACGCTCTGTTGCCAGGTGGGTATATGATGCAGTATTGCCATATTTTCTGAGAGAAACCAGAAAGATTTTTACATGAAATCTTTTGGTTTTAAAAAAAAATGGCAAAATGGTGGGGCGCCTGGGTGGCTCAGTTGGTTAAGCCACTGCCTTCGGCTCAGGTCATGATCCAGGAGTCCCGGGATCGAGTCCCACATCGGGCTCCCTGCTCGGCAGGGAGTCTGCTTCTCCCTCTGACCCTCCCCCTTCTCATGCTCTCTCTCTCTATCTCATTTTCTCTCTCTCAAATAAATAAACAACAACAACAACAAAATGGCAAAATGGGATGCCTGCGTGGCTCAGTCAGTTGAGCGTCTGACTCTTGGTTTTAGCTCAGGGTCATGGTTTCAGGGTCATGGGATCAGGTCCCGTGTTTGACTCTGCGTGGAGCACAGAATCTGCTTGGGATTCTCTGCTTCTCCCTTTGCCCCTCCCCCCACTAGATGCGCTCTTTCTCTCTCTCTAAAATAAGTGAATAAATAAAGTCTTTGGGGGAAAAAAAGGAAAAGGGAAAAAAGGTAGATATTATTAGTCCCACTTTATTATTTTTAAAAAAATGGCAAAGAATTCTGAAGCCTGAATTTGGTCTGTAGCATTTCACTCTCAACCTCTGTATATAGTAAATTGCCTCCTCAAGCAGTTCCATGTGACTGGAATTTAGGATTTGGGGTAAAAAATGCCAGGCAGAATCTGGAATGGTGAGGAGGGGCCGTGGTGTGAAGATTCTTGGTGCACACCTAAGGAAGGTAAATCTCATTCCACAGGCCAGGGAAAGCCAGAAGCTTTGTTGTTTTGTTCTGTTTCATTTACGAAAAGAAAGACACCAGATCAGAAAGACATCCTGAGAATGATGTTAAGAGCATAATAGCCGGGAGAGAGAGCTAAGGCAGTGAGACTAAATGGGAGGTGACTATCAACCTCAGGGTAGTGGCAATGGAAGCGAGAGAATGGACATAAGTCAATTAATAGCAGAGATCTTCCTTAGAAAATAATAGATCTGCTTATATCAAAAGAGCATATACACTCTATTATGTAGCAATGGCATCACTTGATAAAGAAAAGGCCATCATCATGAAGAGGGAGACATTAGCAAATAAGGAAGAAAGCTATGAGAAAAACAAGAGAGGGGTTTCAGGATACGACTTGTTTGAGGCTGGGTTTGGCATGTAAAAAAGGAAAGAAAATGTCCTTGGCTAGGGTAGGGAGGAGACAGCTTGAAAACTGCCCAAGAAAACAAAAAAGTGAATGAGAAAAATAAAAAGAACACATATAAGGAGGTCAGGTACTAAGATATTAAGAAGAAATATAAGAAACCAGGAGGGAAAAAAATAGTCAGGCAAGGACGAGCAGTGCACGTCCCTAAAGTCCAGATTTAATGCAGATGAGAGAAACTGGGGAGAGCATTTTAAAAAGATGTTGTAATGAAGGCACTAAAGAGATTGCTTTAACAGAGACAGAACTCAAGAATAGAGACCACAATGGGGGTATTTATAAGGAGAAGAAGAAAAAGAGGTCCAAAATACGGGAAAGGATTTTAGCTATTGGAGACCAGAGGGAAAAGATGAGTTTTAGAGATGTCAGAAAGGAAAATATGACAGGATTTTGGAATATTCTCCGAGTGAAAATAAGGTCTATTCTGTAAAAAAATACAAAGTTCTCTCTCCACAAGTGCTTAAGAAGCAGCCCTGAGGACAGCCAAAGATAATACCAAAGCTGCATTCCGAGGGCATGAGGAGAAGAATGCAGTTACCAGAAAGTTCCTAAAGGGAAGGAAGCAAAGATTTTCATCTTGACCACGCTTGGTTTTCATTGGTTGTAACATCACACAGACCAGAATGAAGTATTCCACGGAAGCAACTTCAGAGGTAACCTTGTGATGGCCCAGAACACTCTGGGAGAACTACAATAGTTACAAAGGCAGAAGGAAAAGGAGGACCCTTTTCCATACACATGGACTAGGAATAAAAAGGACCAATAACAGTAACAAAAGATCTTATTTAAAAGCACATAGCTGGGGGTGCCTGGCTGGCTCAGTCGGTGGAACTTGTGATGCTTGATCTTGGGGACTGTGAGTTCGAGCCCCATACTGGGTGTAGAGATTACTTCAAAATAAAATCTTGAAAAAATAAAATAAAAGCACACAGTTGTACATTAAAAGAGAAGAAATACAAGTGAAGAGGAAGGAGGACTATTACAGTTAGGACAAGAAGGGGCTATCATTTAAGTGTATGTCATATAATATCTGGCAACTTAGTTACAGTATCCCATTTAAATTCCTCATCAGATAGGCAAAATTACTTCATTTTGCAGAAGAAAGTGTGGGAGTTATGTAAAATAATTACTTGGTAAAAAGTCACAAAGATAGTTAAGTTTTAGAGCCAACTCTTATTGGATTCTCAAGCTTAAGCATTTTCCACAATACCTCAGTCACTATGGGCCATCTTCCACCTGGATTTCTGCAAGAGCCTTCCTAACTAGTATGTCTCTCACCGCCTCCATCCTCCATCCAATATGTAGCCCAAGCAATAGATCAAAAATGCAAATTCCATTGTGGCACTGCCTGTTTAAAATCCCTTCAATAAATTCCCTTTAGTCTTCAGTGGCATCCAGACCACTTAGCACTCCCTACAAAGGCCATTCAAGGTCTGGCCCCACTCACCTCCCCAGCTTCATCTCAAGCTCCTCTCCTTGCAAGTGACAATTCAGTGACTCTGAATATATATTTAAGTCCTTGGAATGCACCATGATCATTTTCACCTCCAGGGCTTGACACATTGTCCCTATGGGCTGGAGGAATCATCTCCCTGACCATCGAACCCCTCCCCTTGGCAGTCACCAAGGATGACTCCTGGGCAACAGTAGGACTCCTTTCTCACAAAAATTAACACACCTTATTGGAATTCTCTTTATCTGTTCTGAGATCCCCATACCCCCTCTACCATGAGCTACATGAGCAGAGATCCTGTTTCCATTTTGTTCACTCTTAATTCCACAACACCGAGCACGTGCACTGACATATCACAGGTGTTAAGTACCCATTTAGTTTTGAAATGGACAAATAAATCTGATGGGGTGAGAGCCATTACTGTTTACTAAGTGAAGCTGTATCAGTAGAGGCCAAACTCCTAGCTGACCCCAAAGCCCCTACTCTTGGCATCTGCAATTTACTGTCCATTGCTGAAGATTCTTTTCCAAATTCCAAAATTCACTTCCAATTCCAAAATTCCAAAAAATTCAACAACATTTTCTAGAACATAGGCTCTGTGTCCTTTCTGCACTCAGAGCCATAAATAATTCCAAGGACAAGACTTGCTTCTTGCCCTAAACAAGCTTATAGTCTAGTGGAAGAGCTTTCATTTTGTCAACATGTTGCAACTCACATTCTCTTTAAATTCTTTCAGAACTGAGCTGACAAGGGAACCTTGATAGTCTCTTAAGCATTTGGTAATAGGCAATTAACTCCTACAGGATAACAAGGGGCTTGAGAGCTGAAGCCAAATCTTATTCATCATTATCATCCTGGTGGTTAGCATAGTGCCTGGTATATAACAATGGTTTTAAAACTGTCACCAAATGGGTGAAAGCAGAAACAAATGAATGAAGAAACAAGCAAACAAGTCAAGTCTTGGAATCTAGCTTTTTTTATTTTTTTAAGATTTTTATTTATTTATTTGACAGAGACACAGCAAGAGAGGGAACACAAGCAGGGGGAGTGGGAGAGGGAGAGGCAGGCTTCCCGAGGAGCAGGGAGCCCGATGCGGGGCTCGATCCCAGGACCCTGGGATCATGACCTGAGCCGAAGGCAGACGCTTAACGACTGAGCCACCCAGGTGCCCCAGGAATCTAGCTTTGGAATCTGGGTCAGAGTCTCAGCAGGAATTCTCCTGTATCACTAAACAGATAAATGACTTGGTGACAGGTCCCCGTAGAGAAGAACGGGCCCATTAGACACACACATACTGGCCAAAATGAAGTCAGTGGAGCATGGGGGCAGGGAAAGAGAGGAGCAGGCTACTCTTTTCAGTGGTTTTCCATTTTCCATCACTGGACAGGTTCTCTTCCCTGCCCTCAGGTTTAGAGGGGAGACACCTTGGGAGGATCATACCCATGGAAGAGTATTGAGATGGCTTCACCTGGCTCTCTAGAGCCACAAAGCTGCTCATTGAGACAAACTGGAGAGGTAGGTCAAAAGATAATAGGAAAATATATCAATAAATATAGTGTTCATCACATGTCTTCACTCCCTAGGAAGAAAACCCTTCAGTGACATTATTTAAAATGTGCATTAATAATCACCAACATGAATAAATATCTAACTGAAACAAAGATATTTGCTAGTTTCTATACCTTTCAAAATTAGAACCAAAAATCTGTCCAGAAACAGCTATCAAAGAGCATCATTTTCACACACACACACACACACACACACATATTCCTGAAATTTCCCCTACTGCCAACTTGTTAGTTATTTGAATAAACATTATTTCTGCCACATGCTTTAGCACCAAATAGTACCTTGTAGTCAGTTAAAAAACCTTTATCAAAGTTAGACTCTGGTATTATTTTGACACCAGACAGTCCTTTGCTTTTGTGTGGAATCACAGTGTTGCCTGAACAGTGTACGATTACGCCTTTGTGCAGACAATCAGCAGGTCATTAGAGTACCGTACAAATCACCTTGGACTCAGGATGGAACCCTGGGGACCTGAAGCTGCAATAGACTGCAGAGAAGACATGGTGTTGCTGACAGTTACCTCTGATGGCAGTTAAAAATGTATGATTGCAACCACATGACAGCTTAATACAACAGATCCCTGAGCTGTTCGCATGGCACATTCTGATTAATGGTATCGGTAATCATTATGAATTTTTAAGTTTTGGTGGAGTGCTCCATTACATCCTACTATTAGAATACAAGACTAACAGGCCCTTTATGAAATTACCATATTTTATCATTATTTTACTGCTGCTGGTTTTACATTTTGGTGAACACGATCTGACCCATAACATATTCTGATGGGGCAGGGAGAGTCCTGCTGCACATTTGAAAGGCTCAAGAAGAAATTTTTGTGTAAGAAAGTGAAAGTGACATGAACTGAAACTTGTTATGGGAACCAGAATTTGCCACTTTTACACACACACACACACACAAACACGGGCACATGCACACACACATACAGAGGATAAGGTCTATTTCCCTATATCCACATCTGGCAATGATGTGCACATAGTGAAAAGATTTCAGATTCCCTCCAGAAAGCCCTTAGGCTACAAGAAAAATCATCCTACATCTAATAAAGCCATCTGAGATATATCTACCATATGGGAAAGCCCTGTTCTGCTTTATTCCAACAAATTGGCCCTTGGATTCCTCTCGCAGCTGTTGCTGCTATTGTTGAAGATATCCGGAGTCCTGGCAGTGAGCAGGATGCTGTGCACAACAGTCAGGGTCCCCACATCTCTGGGCTGTGTAAGAGTTAAGTGGTATCACCTGTGACAGGTACTGAGCCCCAGGACAGTTAAAGGCCTGACTCAGGAGAAGTGCTCAGTAAATGGGGACAAAAAAAAAATGTCTTAATTAGAATATTTTGAGAGTTTAGTCTCAAGAGAAAAATGGGAGTCGATTTCTAAATCAGATCACCACCAAGACAAGAAGGATGCTAAAATAAGCAAACAAACAAATAACTTTTCCTTAGAATTTCCCCTTCAGGGACGCCTGGGTCGCTCAGTGTTAAGCGTCTGCCTTCGACTCAGGTCATGATCTCAGAGTCTGGGATTGAGCCCCTCATCGGGCTCCCTGCTCAACGGAGAGCCTGCTTCTTCCTCTCCATCTGCCTGCCACTACGCCTGCGTTTTCTCTCTCCTTCCTGCTCTCTCTCTCTCTGATGAATAAATAAATAAAATCTTTAAAAAAAAAAAAAGAATTTCCCCTTCACTATTCTCCCCCAGTTTGGTCGAGCTCAGGAAACACTAGTATGTGCCCAGCACTGTCCTAGCATGGGAGGCGTGAAGACACACGTGGCCACTTGCTGGCTTCGGGCAACAGCCCCTCAGCTGGGGAAACGAGACATCTAGGAGTCTTTCAAAGCAGGGTCCTTTACATTGCAATAGCATTTTGAAAGTTTATTATACAAATAATATAATCCTGTGAAAGGAAAACATTTACTCTTCTTAATAATTTTTTAGCTCAATAATTTACTGAAATATAATTGACAAAATAGGTGTACCTCATGGTGATTTGCTATACATGTACATGATGAAAGGATCCCCCATCTACTTAACTAACACATCCATCACCTCACATATTTATCTTTTCTTTTGCTGAGAATTTGTATGTTTAATTATACAATACAGTGTTATCAACTATAGTCACCATGTTATACATTAAATCCTCAAAACTTACTAGTCTTATAGCTGGAAGTTTATACCCTTTTATTATCTTTCTGTATTTCCCTCATACTCATTATGATTAAAGTTAGTTGGCTTTTTCATATTTCCTACCTTATATATAAAATACACATAGCAATCATCACACACACACACACACACCCGATATCAGGAGATAATTCTAATCCTCTTAGTCTATCTGGATAGGTCCTCTGCAGGCACATGGCCAGACTTCCTCAACACATTGAGTGGTTTAATATCATCACTGGTCTTGTGGGGAGGGGTTCCCCTCTTGGATTTTCCTTTCCAATTTTATCAAATTTCAGCAAATTCCTTTCTGTAGTTTAAATAAGACAGAAAGCCTTGTCAGCTCCATATTAACTCAGGACCATTTCCTGTTAACTTGGGATGGAGGGGCTCACCACCCCCTTCCTCTTCCTCTCTATCTTCCTTACTTTACTGCCTGATTTCCCTCTCTTTTGTTTTTTCTCTGATCTTCTTCTGAAAAGTTCCCTTGTCCTATGTTCTAAAAAAGAATAGCAAAGAGAATGGAAGATAGGACTGGAAGGGTGAACAAAGATGAAAACAAGAATTTTGAGGTTCCCTTGGCTTTTTAACCTCAGGTTCTATTTCTGTGGATAGCCAGAAGTGAAAAGACTAAAGAGGGCAAAAATGCTAGGAAGAGCGAGAACGTCAGAGAGATGCTAGAAGAGACTTTGCTGAAGGGAGGACTCATCTCAACTTCTTCCTTCTTCTAATCTCTTTTCACAGCTCCTCTGTGGTGCCCTTTACACTCCTGGTGGGATGGAACCCTTGGGAAGCTCAGAAGAGGTAGAAGGGACAAATGGCATAAAGTAAAATTCCACTTAAAAACCAAAAACCAAAACAAAACCAAAAAAACTTCCCCAGGGCCTCTAGATTCATTGCTCAAGTATTTTCCACTGCACCCCACCCACTCTCCCAGGCCAACACACACCACCAGCCACCCCACACCTGAACTTCTGGTTGAGCCAGAAGAGCACTGGGAGTTCGGGGGCAGGGCCAGAAACCCAGCACAGCCCCAGGCAGTGGGCTCAGCTGCCACCTCGACAGTGCTGGGAATGTACTGTCCCCAAAACACCCACCCCCTATCAGTAGAGAGAAGCAGCCAGGAATTTCAGAAGCGACTGGGATTGGCACCAGTGCTCACCCACCTTCCTGCTGGGCTCTAGTCTTGGCTACGAAAGAGGGTGCAAGACTATCCTGACCCTGTGTCCTAACTCCCAGTTAAACCAGAAGCTGTACATTCAGGGGAAGAGCCAGGAATGTGGCCGACCAGGTGTGGGGACATTACTGCCACAGTTTCCAACATGGCCCACAAGCAGAATCCAGGCAACACAGGTGTGTTTGTTGAACAGAAACATTCTGAGATTCTGTTTAAAAAGAAAACCTTCTGTTCCAGACTTTGAACAATAATGGCTGTCATTTGTTGAGTGCTTACTATGTACGGGCTAACTCTCCATGTAAGAGATCACTTAATTCTAATAATCCTATGCAGTAGATACTATAATTATCTCCCTTTTCCATACTAGGAAACAAGAATTTAGAAGAGTAGAGCAACTTGATTCAAGCTACTGAAGAGACAGATCCAGGATTCCATTCCAGGTAGATTTGACTCCAAAACCCATATCTTTAAAAATATCTCATCATTTTCTTTTTCGTTATTGTTGAAGTATAGTTGACACATAATGTTACATTAGTTTCATGTGTACAACATAGTGAGTCCACAATTCTATGTTATGCTATGTTTACCACAAGTATAATTACCATGTGTCACCATACAATCCTATTACATTACCATTGACTATATTCCCTATGCTGTACTTTTCATCCCCCTGACTTATTCATTCCATGACTGGAAGTCTATACCTCCCACTCCCCTTCACCCATTTGCCCATCCCCTTCCCCTTCTCCCCTCTGGCAACCACCAGTTGTTCTCTGTATTTATGGGTCTGTTTCTGCTTTTGTTTGTTTATTCATTCGCAAAACCCACATTTTTAACCATCAAGCATAGAAAACCAAAATTCTACACCTTTGAGAACACTCTTCCTGGATGAGACTTTTAAGTCATTTTGACTTTGTTTTGTTAGAGGAACAGATTTCAGTAGCCAGACAGCACATAGTTTTCCTCTATCTGACAATGTGCCTGAGGACAGCAGTAGATTCTAGAAATCAGATAAATGAGCATCAGAGATAATCTACTCATGAAACAGAACTTGGAGGAATATGTGGGTGGAAATGTGAATTCTGGGTTCAGTCTGGCTCAGAGTTGATTTGTCTCAAAGTTGAAGTATTTCCGTTGCCTTTCAGCAGCTGCTAATATAGAAAGACAGCTCTGCCGTGAGCTTTAGTCACAGTTCTAAATACACAGGCAACATGCTAATATCTGATATATTCAGGAGGTCCCTGAAGAACAAGCACTTTACTCACCAATTTCTTAACTTTCCGAGCCACATTTTTAGGAGAGATACTGACTGACCAACACCAAAGAGAAGCATCATCAAGTGCTGGGAAATGTTCTAGAAACTTCCTGAAGAAAACAGTAGATGCAATAAAGGAAGAAGTCAACACTGCCTTTATATCCAGTGGCCCCTCACTCTTAAGGAGTACCCTTATGATTTACAGCAGTTTCAGCAATAAATGTAATTGATAATTTAACATAATTATAAAATAAACATGTTGAGACAGTATTCCCCCTTCCACAGAGGCCTTAAGAATTCTCATGATGATGACTTTGGGAGCACTAGGACTATTTATAAAAGATTCTAGTCAGCCCAAACTACTATTAATACTTCCCCTCCCAGTACCTTGAACTCCCAGGAGGCTCCTATTTGTATACTTGTGGTTATCAAGGGAGAGCCCACTTCTGTAAGAAAAGAATGACAGCAAGAAGGTTCCCCACTCCCTCAGGCCCTTCCAACTCAATTGTTTGGGATTGCTCTTTTGTAGTGAAGTAGGAGCTAACAGCAGGTATTCCTTTCCTCACCCCTTTCTAACCCACCTGCTCCAAGGAAGAAGGATGTCCTTCAAGAAAAATAGTCACACAAAATGCAGAATTGGCCTACCTCAATTTCCATCCAAAATACAGAGGCCTGAGATCATATACAATAGCTCCAGTCCTACATGGTAAGCCAACTCCCTATGCGATATAATTTAGAACAAATCAAATGATTCTAAGATATATACCCCCCCACTACTTTCATTCAGTCATTCAGTCAACCATTATTTATTGAGCACCTGCTGTGTGGGGGTTTCTAGAAGATGGAAATACAATGGTCATAGGATTGCCAGATTTAGCAAATAAAAATCTTGTATGTGATCTGGCAACTCTAAATGGTCAGCAAGAGACCATGCCTGTCCACAAGGACCTTACAATCTAGTGCTCTCTGCATTCCATAAGAATTTTTAAATCTGTTAACACCTTAGCAAAAACGGTTTTATCCGACTAGCTGCAAAGTGCACAACCTGAGGGAATAATACACAGAAATAAGTTTTGAAGGAAAGAGTAAGGTCCGAGGCAAGGCAAGCATCAGTAGAATGTCACAGAGGAAGTAACAATGATTGACCCAGGACAATGCAATAGCTCTGGGCCCCTAGTTGGGTGGCAGGGGGGTGGGGGTGGGATTGTCAAGTAAAGGGATCCAAATGAAGAAATTATAGCTGAGAACTCAGCTTGCTTCACCTGCATTCCAAATTAGTGACAAGTTAGCCAAAAATGTTGTCAAGGTTGGTAAACATCTCAATTAGACCTGAACAGAGCATCTAGTGGAATCTCATGCCAGCTTATGGCTTGGGGTGGAAACCATACAAAATGTGGTGGTTTTATAGGGTTTGAACCTGAAAGCAAGCAAAATGTGGTGGTTTGGGCTATGTTTTTCTTGGAGTATTTTAGGTACTCAGGCATAAAAATTCACAGTCAGGCTTGGGAGGTCTGATCTAAAACAATAAAAAGTTTTCACACTATCCTTTCAGCAACCACAAGGAATAGGCTTCCAAGAGAAGTTGTAGACTCATGTTTGAAAATATGGTTGATAGGTGGACCAGTTAGGCCATGTTAATGTGGCAAAAAGTGATTTTGATATTTGGAGGGAGGAAAAAAAGGCTGTCTTTTTCTGGACCAATATTATCTACATTGGAAAAAGAAAGAAAGGGATTTTTATGCATGTTATTGTGTTAATCATAAAACTAGTAAAAGATTAGTTCCATTGCCAGAAATCTCTTGCTGTGAGGAACTCCATAGATTGAGTCTGGAGTGAGAGTGAGAGGAGTAAAAGAATTCGTGTTGTTTTACATGTCAGTTATTAAAACCACTTCAAAGCCTTCATGGAAAGATGTGGGGCATATATTAATAGGAAGAGCCACAGAAGAAGTGGCAGAAATGGAAAGATCCATTTGCACAGCAAACTTTACCACTTCCCTTACTAGATATTTACCGTTTCCTAATCTTAGGATCCCATACTCCATATTGTCTTATGCCAGTTGCAGAATACAAATTCCTGTCTCTCCATCCCTTCCCTTTCCTTGACCTTCTTTGTCTGAGCGGGGAACTGAAATACCTCATGGGAACATGTAAGTGCTGGGTTAGAGCTGTACTGGGCTTTGAATAATATAGATTCTATGATAGCATAGGAGTGCTCTGCCTAGGTACAAGAAAATAGACTGCATGACCTTTCCCAAGATCTTCTTGCAGTTTCTGTGAGGCCCATTCTCTGGACCTGCAACCAAATCGAAATATTTACTTCATTCTTTAGTACAAAGAATATGTTTCTTCATCATCAATGGAAATTCTATTGTTCTCACAATGAAGTGGAATTTTTTTTTTAATTTTGTATTGCTCTGTTTTATTTTCAAGAGGGCTAGAGGAACGATTACAGAATCAATTATGATTTACAGGAGTAGAACAGTAGGAATCGGGGCACCTGGGTGGCTCAGCTGTTGGGCGTCTGCCTTCGGCTCGGGTCATGATCCCAGGGTCCTGGGATCGAGCCCCGCATTGGGCTCCCTGCTCCATGGGAAACCTGCTTCTCCCTCTGCCACTCCCCCTGCTTGTGTTCCCTCTCTCGCTGTGTCTCTCTCTGTCAAATAGATAAATTAATTAAAAAAAAAAAAGAACAGTAGGAATCATCGTTATTATCACTTAACTCATATATATATATTAAGTTGTTCCAGGAAAATCTGGATAATTTGAAACTTGTACCTTTGAAACATTTGATAATTCCAAGATGGGGAACTGGCTTAACTTTTCCTTTGGTGGAAGTGAGAGTTTACAAATCTAATTAAGTGAGGTTTGCAGGGGGTGATTAATCTTAAGAAAACAAACTGCTTTCAAACACTCCAGTAATACCTGTTTCTGACAATTAATGAAACGATTGCAAAGAATCCTGGCCTACTCATTAAAGCAGAGCCCGTTATGAGGTCTTAGTCACAGAGAATTGGTTGCTGGCTTATGTAATCATATTATATGGTAGGTTACATACAATATTCTATAATTCTGGCATATCATGGTTTATACTGATCTTCCCTCAAATTAGCCTGCCATATGAAGGTTTCCCTGTATTTTTATTCCAAAGTTGTATGAACCCAAGATAACAGTGAAACAAGCCTAAGTGGTCTTGAATATACTTATGATCCATGCAATCTCTGTTAATGACTTTTTCGTATACATATGTCCTTTAAACCAGTGGCATAATTGGATTAATTGGAAGCCCACTTGGCCAACACACGGGGATAGTTGAAACCTAACTATTAACACTTGTATAGATAATCTAAATCACTATCCAAGGAATACGCATAAGCCATATGTTGAACAGTATGGTCAAAAGTCTACGGATTTGACAGGTAACCCAACTTGTTCATGAGCTCTTCATTTAAATTGGGAAACTCACTGAAGATATTTTGTCCTGAAAATACCAACAATTCCTTACAGAGCCCACAATCAAACTCTTTATAACGTTACTTATGGGACAGATAAGTCCCTTTTAGTACTCTCCTTGAGGCATACTAAGTAGAGAAAACTAAATGTAGAAGAATCCATCTAATTACAACGGATTTATAAATGCAAACAAAACAGAAAGACTGAATATTTATTCATCCAGAATACATATATTGAATATTTACTACCCATCAGGCTCAGTTATAAACTCTGAGAAAGGAAGATAAATAATACATGGCATATATAAAATGAACTGCTTATCATCAAATTAGGGAGACAGATAACAATGACAAAAAAAAATATGACAAAAACCCTACAAAATACTAGAAAAGCAATAAGCAGTGGGTACTATGGAGTCATAAGGACAGACACCTAATTTCAAGCATCAGAGAAGATTTCCTGGGGTGGTATTACTTGAGCAGAGCTGGAGAGGTGAGAAGTTAGCCAGGTGGGCAATGAGCCAGGGAGGGCTTTCTAGAATAAGGGGATGGCATATGCAGAAGGAGGAACCAAAAGGCTTTGTTAAACATTATATTAATGTTAATGGTAAGCATTAGCTAGTATTTTTTGAACACTTATTTTTCACAAAGCACCTTACTATAAGCCTTTTACAGGCATTTATCTCATTTAATTCCACTGTTACCATATAGGTCAGTTCAAATTGTCATTCCAATTGTCCAAAAAGAAAACTGAGACACAGAGAAGAAAAACAATTTGTTCAAGATTCTGCAGCAATCTGACTCAAGAACCCAAGGTCCTCACCCCTAAGCTCTAAGCCTCCCCAGGTATGCCAAACTGTGGAGCTTATCTTTGCTCTATGGGCAATGGGGAGCCCCTAAAAACTTTAGGTGAATCCCCTTAAAGTAAGCCTAACTTTTTTTTTTTTTTTTTGAAAAAGACCCCCATTGTTTGCCAGGTGTTTTTTTGTTTGTTTGTTTTTGTTTTTGTTTTTTTTAATCCTTTGGTCCAATACCTTGATTACTTTCTGGTTAAATTTGATTTACAACTTGAGAAAAAGAACAGTGACTTAAGAAAGCCCTTTGTGCATGTGAATTATAACCCCTAGAATCAGGACAAGCAGAGATGGGAATTGCTGTCTATCACTCTGATAAGTCATAAAGAAACCAATGTGGGTTGTCATGCCATGCATACATGGTAGAATCCTTCATTTATACCTACTCTCATGGAGACAGGGTCAGATTGTGAAATCTGAATACTTTAAATTCAGAATACTTCTTCGGTATTCTTTGCCTTATAATTGATGGTTTTTAAAGGGCAAGATTTGCTTAGAACCACGGTTAAGGTAGTAGAGTGGAACTATAGTGATCTAAAATGATCTAATTTTCTAGAAAATTACTACTTTCTACGAGCTGCATAAACTTTAATTAAAAAGACAAGGAGGCCTATTCTCTCTCCTTACACACATGCGACACACTAGGCTCTTGGGATCCTGGTAAAAGGAAAAGAGCAGATTGAAGAGATTAGAATTTTTAGCAAAACTCTAAAGCTAATTAAGATGTAATGCTTATTTCCGTCGTTAACACCAACATGTATCCAACATTTGTTGCTTTTCTAGACAGAAAATATTTTTTATTTCAAAATATATATAAAGTTAGCTTATAAAATGAACTGTAGAAGCAGGTTAAGTCACAAGTAAAACAACACACAAATTAGCTCATGTGAACATGACAATAACGTTTTTCAGTTAAATATCCCCAAAATGAGCATTCCTAAGAGGTTTAATGCAATGCTTTACGTATCTATATCCATTAAAATATCCCCAAACATCCTATAAAGAAATATTTTGGCAGCTTCCACTACAAAGTCTCCAGATTTTAATGGTAGCATATTTAGAGGAATAGATCAGGGAAAAGGGAGGCCACTAAGGTGAGAACAGAGACCGAGTCTGAAAATAACCTCAGCAATTCACAGGATAGGATCTATGGCCAAGAAAGGTCTCTCTGCCTAAGTCATCACTCATGGGGTATTTTTTCCCTTCACCTGCTTTCTCTCTTTGCTCTCTTCCTTCCTGTATGCTCTCTTTCCATGGTAGTCCGCCTTCCAGGCAGTGCTCCCAAACTCATCTAAAATCACTTTAAAAGGACATGTTTGATGCAAAGCAGCTTAATGTACTTTGTCCAACATGTAGAAGCATTTGGGTAGCCTCAGTGTCAGTGTGAATTGGGCTCCATGGAGGCTGGCCCACTGAGATTAAATGAAAATCAACTTTAATAGGGATGATGTGAAGCAGAAGAGCATTTTTTTAAAAACAAATTCAGATATGTGCATGTATTCCTCCCATTTCAACAAGTTCTGAAAAAAGCTGGTGGCAGCTACAGCTTCACAAGCAGCGTCTTGCAATCTAATGTTGATGCACTGACAGAAAATTGAGAAATGAGGGGAAGGATGTGTACACAGCACAGATGTTTATGATTATGTACACATCACTTATGTGGAGTATGTGGCCCAGCTATACTAACTATACTACCTGATTAACTGTATTTATGCATACAGGAGGTGGCTTGAAAAGCACTGTAGAACGTGTGTGTGTGTATGCAAGCAGAGTGAAATACTGTATTGTGTGTGTAAATATCAGGTAGTATAAAATGAAATACCCTATAGTTGTTTGTTTAGGGGCACATTTGGATTGAATGAGCATTATAACAATCATTTCTTTTAAAACCACAAAAACATCACACTTTTTAGTTTTAATAAAGTCTAGTTTCTGGCAGTTCTTTTATCACATCTGTCATCTCCCAAGCTTTGCTTAGCCAAAGCACTCAGACTTGAATTTTGAAATTGTCAATATAGGCCTTCTAATCTTTAAGTCTTAAATTATCTAAGCAGATTAACTACTATTATTCTATGCCTACAGGATGCAGGGGTAAAGAAAGGCAGAGGAAATATATAACTTTTTTTCAGGCAATTAAGTTCCTGTGGAGGTTGTGTTTGGGGCACGTATTTGGAAATGGTCCAATGTATTTATGCAAATAACCAGGTAGACAAGATGAGGGCATGAACTCCAGTATCTACATCTGTAAGACCAAAAAAAGGGGGGGCTCCATGTAAGATATTTCATCCTCCAGCTTTTAAATAAAAAGTTATTTATAGTTCATATTGACACTTTCCAGTTTGCCAACTGGCAATGGATGTTCTGAGAAGCCAAGAAAAGATATCTTGGAGAAACAAACACGCACACAAAGAAAAGCAAAAAAAGAGAAAAGGGGGAGGGGGCTCCTTTTCACAGCAGCATCTATCTGTGTGGTGACCTGATTTGTGCTATGATCTCCCTTTGGAGATCAAAGCAGGATTAATGTGATTCTTTACTGTTTGCACTGCACATCTCAAAGCTCTGGAGATGTAAGAAATAACTACAAATGCAGCCCTGGGACACAGGGGAAACGGAATATGAATGTGGTGGGTTAATAGTCCAAAGGCTAACTATGAAAAGTTATTTGGGATTTGGGAAGCAATGCAGAATTTAAAGTACTTGGTATTTTTAAGCACCTTGGCTTTCTCTTTTCTCATTTTCTGGGGTGAGGCTTTTGGCTCGTTGATGAGGCCAGCACTGAATGTCATATTAATAATTCTCCACAATGACCTTCTAGCTCATTTGGTATGTTTTGCAGCTGCTAATACACATTAAAAAAAAAAAAAAAAAAAAGAAGGGAACCCTGCAGCATGTTTTCACACTAAAACACTTTCACGTTACAACCAGGCATTTACGCAGAGGATTTAAAAGAAGGGAAAATCTTCTAAAATATCAAAATGTTGAGCTTTTGTGTTTTCACCGCGTGTGACATTCCTGGATGCCGGAACCCCTAAAGAGTGAGTGTTTCTGCAGCCTTTCAGAGGTGCTCGTTCTTTTGTTGAGAAAAAAGGCAAGTCCTATATTCCTGGGATCTCAGAAAGTGAAGGAAAAATCACTTCTATTTTTAATGCTTAGTGTATACACCTCTTGGAGGGGTAGAAAAAGCTCCCCTCCGCCAAACTTGACTGTGATTTCAGCTGCATTACCTAGAAGAGGGCGCGCCAGAGTGTAGCTCAACCTGCAGTTTTTAGGGACTCGGAACTGCCAAGGAGAACCGGATTGCGGGGGTGGGGGGCGGAGGTTCTCTCCGTCCGGGACGTGATCCCACGGTCTCCACTCTTGGTTTACACAATTCCACCCCAAACTCACCTTTTCCACAACTCTGCACGCCTGGCCACACAAAGACACCCGCACAAGAAAAAGTCCCAGTCCTGACAGCCCATTCACCCCCGTGAGCCCTGCTTTTTCCTGAGAGCACCTTCGCCTTGTTCGCTCTTCCAAGTTCCTTTAGGTCAGCGCTCGAAAACCATTTTTTTTTCCTTTCACCACTTCCCTTTCACCCTCCAAACCCAGCCACGCTACGTGGCCAAAGCCCAGGAAGTGACTGGAGAAGACGACTCGGCAGAATAGACCCCGGGATAAAGGTCTAAATAGGACCCGACTCGGGGTCCTTCCCGCGCGTATCCCCGCCCTGACACCCAAGGAGGTTCCACCTCCTTTTGCGTAACGTCCATTACGCCCGTCCCGTGCGGAACGGTGGGGAGCTTGAAGTCAGGCTCCTTCCAGGGCAAGGGGTGCGGGGCTGGGGTCCCCTCCGCTGCAGTCCCCGCAGCCCCGCCCCAGCGCTCCAGCCTTCGCCTCTGCGTCCTGGCGGCGCCGGACTCCCGCTGCCCGCCCCCAAGCTCCTACCTGGAGGGGGAATTCAATGAGGAACCTGGTGAATTGCCTCAACTGGAAAAGCAGCCTGCTGGTGAAGCTTTTTGTCCTGAACACAATTCCCAGGGCCAAGATAAGGAAGGGGAGGAATCCCCCTCAATGCCTAAACACGCTACACTCACCTCCAGTTGTTTTAATCACAACAAACACTAGCAAAGTGGACTTTCCTAGGCGTTTCCTTGCTTTATTTAGCTAGATCTGACGGTGTTGATAATTGTTTTCTCATTATCATGCTAATTTGTTAACAAGGACATTTTCATTTGAGTAAGGATTGTTCGGGAATGGTAACTAGGAATCCTGGCTGGCTGAGGGAATTGCCCGAAAATTCTACTGGAAAAGTCCGGAACATCAGTATCAACTCACCCTCCGCCTCTCACTCTCTGTTTTTACAGTATTATTCTCTCTGCAGCCCTGGTCTGCACAGCGGTGGCCTATCACTCGCAAACCATCCTGTAGCTAAAAGGATAGTAGTTAGAGACCCACAATTCATTTTTCAAATGTTGTTTTAAAAGATTGCAGGGTGTTTTTTTTTTTTCTCCCGAAGCTTAAAGTACCAGCTGAAATCTCAAATACAATTAGTCGCAGCATTTTAAGACTTTATATTGCTGAAAATTTTCCAACCGCGGTATCTGACTTTGAAACAAAACGTTCGAGTTAGATAGAATTCAGTAAAAGTTATTTAGTTATTAAAACGCAGTGGGAGCCCTACAAATTTTACAGTTTCTGTCAAGACATTGCTAATGTTTATGTACATATTCTCATGGGCTGTTTTTTAAAATCTCATTTTTAAAATTTCATATTTTGAACATGATTCCTTAAGTTCCTATTAATATATGATCTTTTTAAGCAGAAAATCGAAATTCTAAGGAAGGGAAGTGCAGGCTCCAGCCTCTTCTTTTCACATCGGTTAGAAGTTCGGTGTACCAATTCTTCTGACTGGTATTTGCTAACTTAGAAAACTTTAAAGGTAAATTTGGAAAATTAGCTTGAGAAGCCCATAACAAAGGGTGACTTTTATCAATTTTTTGGGAGGGGAGGGTGCTTAAATCAGTTAAGACCTACAGGGTAATTAAACTATATGACATTCTGAAATATATAACATGGGGGAGGGCTTTAAAAATGATCCCATCTAACAATTCCTATATCTACACGAGTAAGAAGCCCGTAACTACCAACAGCTAGCATTGCTTGCAAATTATATTCGATTGAAACTCTGCTGACAGAGTGTATCTTCCATTGTATTTTGGAATGTGTGAAGGTATGTATGTACGGGATATATGTATATATAATCCTTATACTTTATATATGTTTAGACATGCATTTTTTTAAATGTTTATGTAGTTAGTCACTTTAAGAACATCAAAATAAATTGTACGTTGGCTTACACTATCTCCCAAGTATTCCCAAACACTGATGAACAAAAATCTTTATATCGGAAATGAAGAGCTACCCATTTAAAGGAAAGAATGGAAAGGGGAACTCGATTTATTCTCATTTGTTTATCGCTAGACGTCCCTCTCCCCTCCCTCCACAAATTCATTTGAATAGCTTTCAAGCCGGAAAATGGAAATGTGGCTCCTGCCCTCTATTTCAGCGGCAAGCAGCAGCGTCCTGGCAACAGCGCAATTTTCTATCATCAAGGATAAATGGCATCGAACAGAACATTCTGATAAAAAAAAAAAGAAAGAAAGAAAGAAAAAAAGCTTCAGCCCAAGGAGCCCATGATTGCTGGCCTTCCTGTCTGTCATCCCTTTACAAAATCCTCTCCGCAAACCTGAGCGGCATGCTGTCAGAGCTAATAACGTCTTCTGAAGGGGGTGGGGGGGTGCATAGTCTTCCCTGCACAATGTTCCCATTTATTAAATCGAGTGCTTATTTTAAAATTGCAAATATCTTTGTTTGGTTCACTGCAAATTAAAACCAAGATGCAGGAAGTTACATGATGCAACAATTATTTGTGTCATATCAAAGAATCAAACGGCTATCTCGCCCTTCTTTGGGCTGAGGTCGGATGAGGGGGAAGGGGGAATCTGGGGGAATCCAGGGCAAGAGGGTTTCTGGTGGAAAAATACAAATCTGTTCGCCCTGCAGGTAAGCTGAGAGTAACTGAAAGCCGGAGGAGCGGAGCCGGTTTCCGCCAGGGAGAACGAGCTCACTGCGATTCCGGGAGCGCGTGTGGGCGCGGTTCTCCGCGCGACGCCGCACGCGGGTCGGCCAGAGCTCTGGGCACAGTCACGGAGCCTTCCCGCGGGAGGCTTTGAACGTAACGGTGGCTATTTCTCGCCCACTGAGATCCCTTTCCAGAAAAGGCCATTCTGTTCCAAGGAGCTGGATCCCTGGGGCCCCCGCGCCCGCATGGGGGCTCTTGGGGAGGCTGAGAGGACACCCCTGCAGGCGTTCCCCGAGTCACGCGCTTCTCGCGAGGGGTGGGGGCTCGGAGCCGTAGAGCCGCAGCCCACACGCACGCAGGCGGGCTCGCAGGTGCTGGCCTTGGGCTTCTTAGCGGCCCGGACTGGTGCCTGGGCGTGTGCGGTCCAGCCTGACTGGTGACTGGCTCTAGTGCCCATCAAGTTCTCGGTCCATCAGCGCTCCTGCACTTTGGGCGGAAACCCACATGGAGGGGGGTGAGGGTGGGATGGGGGTGCAGACGGTCGAAGCCGAAAGGAGTGGGGAGCGGCGATGTTGACACTCTTCCTGTCAGACCAACCGCTAGGGAATTTTCTATCTCGTTGCGAGGGAGAGATGAGGGAGGGGACCTAAAATGGAGAGAGAATCAGATCTTAATATCCTTTAAAGTTGGCCTTTGCAAAGAAAAAGAGTAACGGAGAGGTATGTAAAGGACCCTAAAATAAGGGGAGACCCTAACAGGTAGAAGCGGTAGACCGAAGTCTGGATATCAGAGATTGGGGCGTGCGGGGCGGCGCGGACGGGGACGGGTAATCAGCTTGGTTTGTAAGGAGTTCTGGCGGCTGAGAACGGTGGGAGGAGGGGAATGATGGGGAAACCTTTGTTTAATGAGGAAACCTAATTATTGCGCATCTGGAAGTCTTGGTCCCAACTAAGAGAAGAAGGCGGGTACTCCCGCCCCCCCCATGCAGTGCGCATGCCCCAGCCTTCGGATTTGCATGATAAGGCTCACACGTGAGCCAACGGTGGCAGAGCCTGGGCCCTGCCTTGGCAGCCAATAGAATCCCGATCTCAACTGCGCTCCGGGTCACATTGACATCTCGGTTCCCCCACAATAGGCCTTTAAACCCCACTTTAAAAATAAAAAGGGTATTTTAATATCGATTCTCGCCTTGGCACGCTAGATTTCTGTGGGAAATAGACACATTTTAGAACTACAAATACATTTACTAGAAGCAAGGGTTAAAGTATTCAGAATTTAAGAGAAAGTTAGAAGACAGGAGAAAGGAGTGTGTTCAAAGAACACTGGCGGGAAGTCAAGAAATCCTGGGACTGCTGCCTTCAGAGCCCTCAGATTTGCCCGACGTTGACTCTCTCGAGCCTTTTCTGTCACATGAAAATCCCACCTACTTTATTGGCCGAATGAGCCTCAGAAACGGAAACATTGCCTGTTTCTGTACAAGCCTGGCTTGGGAAGACAACCCCAAACCCAACTCCTTCCCTACTCCCATCGCCAGCTCCCACGCTTGCCTGGGAGATGGGAAGCTAGAACACCTGCATGCCATCCTTCTCCCTTTCCCAGACACCAAAGTGGTCTGTGTACTGAGGTCCATGTGTTAGCTCCCACATCTGCGAAATGGGGCTGATTATAGAAGGGCAGAGGGAACTAGAAAGGTAAAGAAGTGACATAAATCTCCTGCCTGTCGGGGCCTCCCTCACCTCCACCCAAGCTCTGAGGCTGGAAACGATGAGGTTGATTCTCTGGGGCCGCAGAAGGGGTGGGCCAGCTGGGAAATATTACCTATCTTGCCCCTTCTGCACACCAACACTGCTGCCTGCCCCCTCTGCAGCACCCTCCTGACAGTTACCAACCACCCTGTATTCTTCCCACCATGTATCCCTGCCAGAATTACTGCCCACAAATGGGCCTCCAACACCCCTGAGAGCGCTCCTGTCTGTGACAGGAAAACTGCTTGTTCCTATCACTGAAATAAAACAGGTGGGGATCATTATGTGCAGTTCCTCTCCCCTTTTGTGTAATTCACAAGTCTCCAACATAGGATTAGGCTTCAAATGCATTGGGTCAGGTACATACTTTTTAGTGCTCAGCTCAAACAATGGTAAAACCATTCCAGCCGTGCCTCTGTTTGTCTCTTAGGTCTTTCTTTCTCATCCTCCAGGCCTACAATCATCACATAACTTTTTTTTTTTTTTTTTTGAGAGTGTGAACCAGAGTCCCACCCCAACCAACCCTCCAAACTGCAAGGCACTAGAGTGACTTCAAGGTCTGACTTTTTCACCTAAGATCAATATTATTTGACCAATAAGTATTAAGTTGGCATACTGGTAAGCATTTAGCTGCCATCATCCATGTCTATTTTCTGAGATACTCACTGAAACCAGTAATGTCAGTTGGTAGTCCCTGTAAAGAGCAAAAAACTTTATCACGATTGTGTATGGGGATTGTCTTTGCAAAAATGAAGCTTTCTCCTAAGCTGGCCCAATAAAACCAAGAGGCTGCAAGATGGGATAGCCATGTTGTTTACAATCCTTCTTGAACATTAGATTTTAGGCTTTTTCTTATAATTGACTTATCTTTGTGCTTTATGGAAAATAAGGGTGCATTTGAAAGGAACTATAGACCTAAAAGAAAGTCCATCAGCCAATCAATAATTTTCACTGTCCTCAGTTGAAACAAAATCCTCCTTCCCTGTCTTGGGAGGGGCTGCAATAAAAGGTTTTTCTTCTTGAGCATGTTGAGTAAAATTGAACCAACATAAGTCTCAAATTCATGTCCCAACTTCTTTCTTGAGACAGGTTTCAGATCAGCCATGAGTCTAACTTCAATGACAACTCACTGTCACCTCTAAGAGAAGAAAAGACCCAGCAGGCTGGAGGTCAGGAGGGAAACACTGAGTTGTAGACCCAGGACAATGACCTGGAACCCTGCCTGGGCCACAGCTTCAGCCTATGGAGTTGCAGTTTACAGGCATCCTCAGCTCTAACCCAGACTATCTTACAGTCACTTGTCTACCATCAGTGTGTACCTTAGGGTACCTACTGGCTCCTGCCCTCCCAACAGACACTGTTGGCCATTAGCACCCTGTGTGGCTTGCTGGTAAACCAGCTGAGCTAGGAGCATGTCCTTCCCACGTGGGGCTGTACCACTCTTAATTAAGTTGGGACTGGTCAATTTATGGGGAAATGGCAAAGGAGGGTAAGGAGGAAGATTATTGAGACTACAAAAATGCAATTGACACTGTGAAGGCTTACGGAAGCCAACACTACCTCCTCCGTGAGGACTCTGAGGGAGATGCCCCATAGATCAGCTGGAGCAGGACAAACCTACCCCTTCCTGTTTTGGGTCATCAGAAATGGAGATTTGGCTGGGTGTGGGGGGTGGGGAGGATTCCCTTTTCTCTAGCAGGTCAGTCCGGGAGGCGAGGGGGCTTGGGACTCTCAATTCCACTGAGACTTCTTGAGGCGCCTTGACTCCAGGTCTGCCCCTGCCTACTCCCCAGTGTAGTCTCCGGGGCCTGGGACCACTCCCACCCCACAATCCCCACCACCACTACCCAGCAGGGGTTATTCTAAGGACACTGAGGGTGCTCCAGGAAGCTTTCCTCTATCTCCTCAAGACCAGGCAGCGAAACCAAGCCAGTCCGCAGGAGAGCGGCTTAGCGTGAGAGGCTCTGGACCAAGCCCAGGACTCTGGAGCCCTTGGGCCCTTGGGCAGGTAGCGAACAGATCGAGCGCGCGCTGCTCTGGCTGGCGTTTTCAAACAACATGGATTACAGGCTGCATCTTGAATATGAATTAGCCTTCTGCGCTGGTGTGAATTCGCTTTGAAACTCAACTTGTCAAAGTATGGTTTTAATTAAACGTCTTCGGCCCGAAAGATTACATGTTTTGTAAAATACATCCTAGCATGAAATTTACTTCCACAATCTGAAATTAGATTTCTTGTAAATGTTTTCATTAAAAAAAAGAAATAGGAAGGGTGTGTGTGTGAGAATGGAGCAGTTCATACTCGCGGCGTTCTTTTAAAACGTCCTGCCAAGCCGGCCAGGCGCCCACCAGGTCCCGGGCCGGCCCGCCAGCCCCGACCGGGACGCGGAAGAGACAGCGCGCCCAGGACGCGCGAGTAACCCGAACCCGCCCGGGCAGGCGCGGCCCGCGCAGCTCGTGCAGTTGGAGACAATTCAGCAGACAGACAAGTTAATCCCGCACTGATTTGTTTCGGATCCCTCTGCAGGACGCCAGATACCCCCTTCGGCTGCTGCTACAGACACCTGCCTCCCTCCCCACCCCGGACCGCTGCGTCGGTCGCAGCAAAGACAGTGAAGAGGCGCTGGGTGCAGGATGGCCTCAACACCATTCAAGACAACACTTCATCTCGAAATTTAAAGTTCACCTCTAAGAATTCCTGGCTAATATTTACAACAACAGCAACGTTGATCGATAGCCGTCCTAACAGACTGTCCAAAACTGCTCCAACCCAACCTCAAAGCTTCTCTAGACGGGAAGGACCCCCGGGGGGTTCTCTATAACCTACCTGGGGGCATCTATCACTGGTGTAGCCCTCAGAGAAAAAGGACCCTGTTTCCCTGCCTGGGGGCGGGGAAGGTGCCTGCGCACGCTGCGTCTTTCTATTCAGTACAGAATTAAGAGCTGCGTCCCTGTGGAATTCTCTTTTCCTAACTACTCTCCGAGGAACCCGCCAATTCTGGCGGGATTTGCTGGATTCTAGTAAAACTTGGCTCACATGGGGTGGGGTGTGATGGGGAGGAGGAGGGAGGGAGGCGCATCTCCTCTCTTCTAGATAATTGGGACCCAAGAAACGAGGAGGGGGTGGCGCGGTAGGGAGAGTTATTTACCGCCCTCCACCTGAAATAAGCAAGACCAATAACGCGCTTCGCTTTTCGCCCTGTTTACTCCATCCCCATTCAATGATTGGCAAAGCAGGCCCGAAGGCAAAGGCAATAATTGCTCCGCGCTCTCCTTACTAGGGATGTGTGTAGGCATTTGAAGTGTACTAAAAATAAACGAAGGAGCGAGAACATGAAAAGGGGACAGAGTGACAATTTGCGGCAATTAAAGCGTCTGCGCATGTTGCCGGAGGAGCAGGGACCCACAGCAGTTTTTGTTTTCTCAGGCCTGATGATATGACTAACTCGTTAGGGAATTTTCGTCCCAGGTTGTGTGTGTGTGTGCAGGCGCGCGCGCTTTGTTAAGTCCTTGGGGGAAGGAGGCAACTGGGACCATTTCTGCACCCCTGAAAACCGGGTTATTCTCGGGAAACTGCGGGGTCCAGCTCCCTCAGCCCTCCCCCCTCCTCTACCCATCCCCCACCCGCACTCCTGCAGGTCTGAGGTGAGAGCTTCTCCGTTAGCACTCAGCCGCCACTTCTTCTAGGAACTTTGGCGCAAGTTTTCAGCTCTAAGGTGTCTAACCTTAAAGGGGAAACGCTTAATAATACTAACGTTTATTTCACAACCACCGAGATGCAAAGGATAAGGGGTGGGAAGGGAGAAAAGGGGGGGCGGCAAGCCAAATCAAAGCTTGGGAGACATTTTGACAGCGCGCTTGAAATATTACTCTTAATTTTTGGAAGACTTTCAAGAAGTGAAAGGGGAATGGGGGTGGGGGTGAGTGGAAAGAACGACAACTTTCTCCTGTCACTCCAGCGTCCAAACAGGGAGGGCTCCAACCTCTGCCACACGCGGGAACACGCAGTGGGAAATTGCTTCAAGATACAGCAGGGCTCTCTTCTTTCCCGGGACCCTACCTGAGCCGCGAACTTCGAGAAAGGGTGGGGAGGAGGAGTCCCGGGTGTCAAAAGTCTGCAGAGCCCCGGAACCGGCGATCAGAGGGGTAACCGCAGGCCCTGAGCTGCGTCTGGGCCTGGCTCGGGCCTCCCAGGTGGAGCCCAAACTGGCACCCCGTGTCGATCAGCCCCCGCCCCCACCTCCACCTCCCCCCATCCCACCCCAGTCTCGGGCCTCGGAAGGGGGAGGGGGCGACACTGGGCAGCCACTGCTAAAGTCCAGCTCGGGCTGGCTTCAATGAAAGCTGGCAAATCCAGCAAGTCTCGCAGAAATTTTCTTCGACCCTAATTCAATTTTAGAGCGGATTTTTACTATTAAAAACGCTGCCGAGCAACACATTGAATTAATCTGACTGTACGGTTTTAATTACAGTGAGGGTTTCTCTACAAATCTGTACAAGACAGTGGCTGGCTCTTGGAGGATCTCTGCCTCCTGAATTCCATTATCCGGCCCCCCGTTCCCCGCAGACAGCGGCGCGTGGGAGCCAGCTGCGGACGCGGGCGTTCCTGTCGCCCTCGGCTGCTGCCCGCCCTCCCGGCTCCTGCCCTCCCCCGTCCTTTCTTTCACCCCAGCCCCAAAGAGAGCCCTGGACGCCTGCCTGTCTGTTTGGGACTGCTGCACTGAAATCCTGAAACACTATGCTCGCTTTTTAAGTCTTGGGCCCAAGACCTTTGGGCCTCCAGAGGCTCGTTCTTAAAAGGATTCATTTGTCCGGGGAGGGTGACCTCCTTTGTAATTTTTAAAGGGTCCTCCTCCTTCGGCTTTGCAGCTGTTAGAGGGAGCGACGTGATGCCCTAGGTGTTTGAGGGAAAAGCAGGCTAAGGGGTGGGGAGGAGATGGGGAGGAAGGTCTAGTGGAGAGCACTGACCCTGGGCGCTAGGTATTTGAGTCCAGCCAGCCCCCAGCCCCGTGAGCAGAGCGGGCTGCTTGTGTCAGACTTGGGTTTATTAGCTGTGCAACTAACATCATGGGGCAGCGGTCTCTAGAGAATTCGATGGAGAAGAAAATGAAGAGTGGTACTCTCCAAATGAAGCAGATGCACACTCATTCTCTCGTTCACTCTCTTGTAGCTCTCTTCAATTCCCTTTGTATGTTCCCTGCTTCTCGACTCTCTCTGTCTCCCTCTCCACAAAGCATGTGGGAAGAAAAATGGCAAACTCAAATATGAACCCAAATATGTATCCAAAATGGACACAACTCTCAGTGAGTATTTAAAGAAGCAAAGGCTTTGAGCTCGGTGGGGCAGGGAGCCTCACTTGGCAGAGACGGAGGGGACTCTCTGCACAAAATTACTGAAGCCTACAGAAGAATACGATTTCATTCCCCTGGGTAGGATGGAAAGGGGGCTTTCTTTCTCCTAGAGTTGTGTAAGAAAGGATTTGCTCTGAACAAAAGAAAAGAGAAAGGGCACAGATGAGAGAATGGGTTCAAACAAACAAATAAACAACCCCCTCATGTCTAAGAGCTTTCCAATAGGTTGCCCCCTAAGGAAAGTTCTGCTAAAAATCTAATAAATTACCTTTCCCTTTATTGGGAGGTTATAAAATAAAGGGGATATGAAGTGCCTACGAATAGGCATGAATATGAAAATCACAAGGTAGTCAGGTACAACTAGAGAGAGCTCTAATGAGAAATGGTTTTGATTTCTTTTTCTGTTGTAACAAGAGAAGCTTCTAAGAGTTCACATGATAGCAAGAGGATGTTTTCCACCCCAGGTTTTCCTCAAGAGCTGCCCTAAGCCCTGGCTCTCCCTTCACGTTGGGGCATTTGCTGTGACTTTGTTATGTTACTGCTGGTGAAGGGATGAAGAAATTAAAACAGAGGATGCTTCGAGGCATTTAGGAAGAGGCTTGGCCAGCTATATTAACTCCTTATTATCCTAAAAATAGTCTGCCATTTCCTGTTGCTGCTTGTTCCTGGCCTCTCCAGGGCTGCACTGATCCTCCAATGGTCAGGAGGTCCTAGTTTCCAAAGACGGGCTTGATTAAAGCTGACTTCTAACACCCTATCCCTCCCCTTTTGCCCTGCTACATTTCCCAGCAGGGCAAATATGGGGGGGGGGGGGTGTCAGCCTTGGTTTATCCAACAGGTTAAAAAGATAAATACCACTACTTATTTTTGTGTTAATCTAAATGTTTAAACACTATTGAGTTCTTTTTTTTTTTTTTTCCTGGACTGACAGAAAGAAGAGTATCTGTGTATTAGGGAGTGGGGTCCTATGCTTGATAAAAGAGAAAGAAATGGGGGGGGGGAAGGGAGGGAGGGAGGGAGGGAAGGCTTCTGTATAGTGTTGTTGTTTTGCCTCTTGAATCTGTTGTAGGCCCAGCATATTGGCTCCCTCTGTTACGAAAGCTTTGGATGCTCTCACAGTCTGGGAATGGGGTCCAGGAGAGGCAAAGGTGTTGAATTTGAGAACCTGGTTGGCTTTGCTTTTGTAACTTCCCTGGAGCCCAAGTTTGAAAAGACCTAGAGCAGGAGCCTCTAGGCTAGAACATGTTTAATTAATATTCTCCAAATTGAACAGTCTAGAAAAAGTCTGTGAAGCTCCCAGTGAGCATCACTGACCCTGGTGGGCCAGTGCCATCCATGTTGGAGCATCCTAGCCACCTGTTCTTGGGACTCTGGACTGGAGAGATGAGGCAGATGTTGTTTCCAGACTTTAGTGACCTTCTTTCTGGGTGTGGAGTAAACAGGGCCCACTCTTTAGCTCGCTTTTGGGGAGCCTGGGAGGGGAGGGTGTTAATATGGACATTATGTTTTGTAACTAGAGAAAATAATGCCACAGTCTTAGTGCTTTCTTGCATAGTCTGATACTTTTGCCTACCCCTGAGCATAAAACATCACTGACTTGGGCTAAGAAAGGGAAAGAGGCAGCTCTCTTGCTCCACTCCCAAGCTTTCCCAGGTGTGTGGGTTGGGGAAGGGAAAAGAGTGCCTGGGTTTCCAGGATATAAAGCACCCTTTCCCTACACAAGTACACAAACAGAATTTTACATTGAATGGGGAAAAGACTAGCAGGAATTTTTTTCCACCAATGTCTCCGCTTGAGAAGGGGGTTCTTAGCATGGCTATGTAAATCAATACCGAGTTATTTCTTTGAATTCAAAGGCTATTTATTGAGGTCTAATTTCCTTAGAATTAACGTGATAACTGAGCCCAACTTAGCAACCAAACCCAACCAGGCCCTGCCCGGGTTGAATGCACCTCTACAGGGCGCAGGGGCTGCAAACCCTCGTCAGCACCCAACCCATTCCCTGGTCAAAGGGAGCGGGCTAACACCCCTCCAGGGATAAAACAGCAGGGGAATTTCCGTCGCAAAGACCCCATCCCTCCCACAGCGGCCTTTGGCGCCTTGACCCACACAGCCTTATATTGACAATCGTTATTTTTCTCTAAATAACACTGACAGCTAGAATACAAGCCCCCAAACCTCGACTCCTGTAAAAGCAAAAAGCAGTTTAGGCCTCAAAGTCGGCCTTCTAACACTCCTTAGTGAATATGACCCTCACCTATTACAGGATCTAAAAGAGCATTCGGCCTTCTACTCCTCCAGATTGCCGGCTTGACTTCTGTTTTGAATGATAAAGACGGCGCGGGACTGGCCTGCCCACCTCCTCCCACCTCCAAGGGCTGGCGAGGGATCCCCGGCCGGCAAGACAAAGAGGTAGGAGCCAGGGCCCGGCGGGCTGCTGGAGCCCCTGAAGCGTGCGCCTTCGCTGCGAGGCCCTGAAGAATCCGAGGGTTCTTGCCTCTCACAAGCGCCGGAGGTGCGCGCTGGACTAGAACAAACTAGGGGTGACTCGCCTCGGCTCATGACCGCCGCCCACGACACGCGGCGAAGGACTCAGCAGCCGAGATGCAGGGTTCAGCGGGAGAGAAACGCCTGCGGGGAGCGGCCCCTGCGGCACACAGCCACTGCGTACCGAACTCCTCGAGCGGAGGAGGCTGGTGGCAGAGGCCACACGTGGCAGCCACTCGCTGCGCGCCACCTTGGCACACTGTGTGGGGCCGGACTAGCTCTCTGGCCGGCTATTCCCGGGACCCGCCCGAAAGCCGGACGCTCAAGCAGTGGGGGATTCCATCCAGCCACTCGCACGGAGAACTCAACCAAGGCGGGAGGGACCCCTCGCCCGCTCCGCTCCGCTCCCCAGCCCCTGACTGACTGAGCTCAGTCTGGCTCAGCAGGACCTTGCCCATCGGCGACAACTGCTACCTCGGTGTAGCTGCACACTTGCTCCTCTGGAACACAGTGCTAGGGGTTTGTCCTCTAATGGGAGTGGGATGAGAGCCCTGCAGCTACAACCCCGACAATTCCAGCCCTTCAGGCTTTCTTGGGAATTAACAAGGGGGGGGGGACCCATTGCAAATAGGGGCTACTGAGCCCTGGATCTGGTGTTCAGTGCGGGGACCTTCTCTGGTCCCGCCACACCCCCACCCGCTCCGGGTGCGGCCAGAGTTGGGGAAGCCAGCGAGGAAAGCGGTGCACCTGCGAGCATAAAGAGAGAAAGAGAGACATGCACGGGGTTGGGGGGCGGGGGGAGAGAAACGCCTTCACCATGTTAACAGCAAGCTGCAGGGTATAAAGCAATAAAACTGCCACGTCTACCTGCTAGCTTTGAGGACATTACAAACAAGCTCGGCGCGAAGCCCGGGTGCACCGAGAGCCCGCTGGGGAAGGGGGGGGACCTTTTCTTCTTCTGACCTCCCCTCTGCCCCCCCATACACACACCCTACACAGATCTCCCCCTTACCCAGCCCACCTTTCATTTTCCTTGAAGCTTTTTTTGTTGTTGTTTTAATTCACTGCCGATTTGTAAACGCGTGGATCGGGTTACTGGTTCGCGTGTTAAAGTGCACCTCTTGTTAAAAGAAGGGGAACAAGGCACGCCACTTAAAAATGAATTCAGAGTTACTGAACCGGCTCCCGAGGCTCAAGAAGTTAAGCGCGGCGGGCTGGGGAAGGGAGGGGAGAGGAGAGTAATACGCTGCTGCCCTGAGAACCCTGGAGAAAACCCACGGGCAGCGAGCTTCAGGTTCTGTGATAAAAGGGAGGAAGGAAGGAAAGAAAAAGAAGAAGGCAAACTAGCCTGGCGACGCCTGGAGACCCCGGGCTGGGAGCTGGGAAAATCAATTAGCATAAGCCGCCGCTGCAGAGCTTCGCACAGTATGTAAATAGAGTCCAAGCTGCTACTTCTGCAGCCACCTTTCCTGGAGTTCCGGGGGCGAGCGGAACCAATAAACTGTCCATTTCTCGGGTTCCTTAGGTCGCATAACTTACGGAGTCCAAGAGAACAGGGTGCATACAAGTCCCAGTAGTTTCCCCAAAGAAAGACCCAGACTCGTCCCTGCAACCTCTAGACACGTTGACCTGGAGATGTTAGATTGTACATTTCTCCGTGTGGTCAGAGGCTCGCGGCTTGGGTCTAGTCGCGGACTGAACGCTGGCGCCGAGCCCATGGGGTCTGCAGGTCGTGCCCACCCAGTCCCGACCCACTGACGGTGAAGACTTCCTGCGCCTCCCCGCAGTCCCGGGACCCGACTCCTGGCGCGGCCCCGGCCTGCCCTCTTCGGCGCCTGGTCCCGGGTCCGGCTCTCCTACCTGGTGGCCGGGCCTGAGCTGCGCTCCAGGACTCCGCTGTCTCTGCTGGCTGCCTGGATCTGAGTGGGTCTGGAGACTAGAGGGAGAAAGGCTAGATCCGCAGCCCTGGGCTGCTCTGAACTTAATGTCTTTCCCCAGTCCATCTTTGAAAGAGAAGTGGTTCTACCACCTGGATGTGCGGATATAAATCCCCTTGCAAATAATAAATGGATTAATAATAACAAGGTATGAAGTTCTTTTTATAGAAAAAAAGGAGAGAATTGAAACTAAATGCGGCAGTTAGACATCCATTTTGATAAGAGGATAATTGAGGCGACACTGGTGTATAATTAGAGGATAATTTATGCTATATCCACTTTTATTCCACCTCCCAAAATAAACCCAGTCCATAATCATTACAGGCAAATTGTTCTGAATTTTATAGCAGCAATTTGAACAAAGTACTGCAGTTAATCATGGGAGATTTTTGTGTATTCCTGATTAGAACCCTAATTGCCTCCTTCCAGAAAGTAAAAATAACTGTAAAACGACTCTATTTTTATCATTAACAATGTTGACAATAAAATAAAATCAATTGGAATTGTAATCGAGAGACAAATTTAGGACGAACGCACTTTTACTTGGGTAGTTTATATTGTAATCAAGATTTGCCAAACCACTAACCGCATGTATCATTTGCATATATTTGAAAGCATTACAGTAGCTTCTGTTTTCAACAGGAAAAAATGCATTACTGTCAGTCTTCCAACGATTCGCTTTCAGAACAGGCTGCTGCGTTCTGGGGGGAAAAATATTCTCCCCCTTTCTTGTTCAATATATAGGAACTACGGCCTGAAACGTCAGGAACCCCGCCAAAACAGGGTCTGATTTTTCTTTTTCTTTACACCCTCCCCCCAACCAAGGGATGGGGCCCAGGTGTGGGGGGTCTTCTTCCCTCTGTGGTTTCAATAAAGTAAGTCTATAAAAATACACGGTGACAGGGCGCTCCCGCGGGACTACACTGGGACTGAGGGAGGGGGGTGTGGAGAGGAGGTCAAGGGAGGGGGGCCTCGCTTTAAATGCAGAGGGCACTGCTTCTGAGAACAGGCAGCCTGCTGGGGTGCAAGGGGACTGAGAGAGAGCGGCCTCCGGCCGGGCTGTTCCAAGGCTGCGGTACTGGGACCTGAGGCTCCGGGTTCGGGGGCGCGATCTGCGGCGGGAGGCGTCGGCGGCCCGCCGGGCGGAGGCACCTCCCTCCCCGGCAGCCCTGCGCGCGGAGCCGCGCGGCCCCCGGTTGCAGCTCGAGGCTGGGATTGGAGTTGCCGAAGGTAGGCGAAGAACTCCGCGAGCCGCGCGCACACCAGTAGAAGCCGTGCGCCTGTGACGTCAGCGGGCGACTGACCAATGGGGAGGCGCTGCCCTTTGGAGACAAACCATTCGACTCGTGGCGTCTGCATCAAGTCTGAAAGCAGACGCGCAACTTTCGCAGAATCCACCTTAAAATCTCTGCCTTAAACTGCACCAGCCCCCAAAAAATCCAAGGGGGGAAAGAAGGGGGGGAGAGCAGATTCCCCCCTCCCCCCTCTCCTCTCCCATCCCTCCCCCTTCCTCCTCCCTTTGAGTTAACAAGGCCCTGCTCACTATATCTCTTTATATTAAAAAATATATATATTAGAGAAGAGCGAGGGAGAGGGCGAACAACCTCCACCCCCTCTTTTAAAATTTTTTATTTATTATTATTATTATTTTTTTTGCAAGAATCCCAAGAGCTAAGGTGGCTGCAGAGGGGACAGCGGCGCGAGCCAAGTGGGGGGAGGGTGGAGGAAACCCGGGAGAAGGCTTTCTCCAGCCCCCAAAGTTTTGATGATGACCATGACTACGATGGCTGACGGCTTGGAAGGCCAGGACTCGTCCAAATCCGCCTTCATGGAGTTCGGGCAGCAGCAGCAGCAGCAGCAGCAGCAGCAGCAGCAGCAGCAACAGCAGCCGCCGCCGCCGCCGCCGCCGCCGCCACAGCCGCACTCGCAGCAGAGCTCCCCGGCCATGGCAGGCGCGCATTACCCTCTGCACTGCCTGCACTCGGCGGCGGCGGCGGCGGCGGCGGCCGGCTCGCACCACCACCACCACCAGCACCACCACCACGGCTCGCCCTACGCGTCGGGCGGCGGCAACTCCTACAACCACCGCTCGCTCGCCGCCTACCCGTACATGAGCCACTCGCAGCACAGCCCTTACCTCCAGTCCTACCACAACAGCAGCGCGGCCGCCCAGACGCGAGGGGACGACACAGGTGAGAGGCCGCTGGGGCAGCTCGCTTCTCCCGCCTCCCGCCTCCCCGGCTGCCCCCCACCCCGCCCGCCCCGCGCACTTCCTCGCCGCCCGGGCCTCCGCCGGCCCCCTCCCCCAGGCGGCCCGGCGCGCCCCCGGCCAGGCCTCGTGCGCGCCCGCTCGCCTGGCGCCTGCCTGCCGGCCTCCGCCCAGCCGGGCCCCTTCTCGCCGCCGCCGACCCTCGGCTTCCTCGCGGCGCGGCCCGCCTCGCTCGCTGGTCTGCGGCGCGCCACTCGAGCCGCGCCTCCGGCTCCGCGCTGGCTTCGCTCTACGAGTTGGTACGCACTGCGCGCCCCGGCTCGCTGGGTCTGTGCGCCCTTAGCCTCCCTCCTCCCCTCCGGGCTGTGACCGGCGTTCGGCAGGACTGGGGACATTTTGGGCCGGAACTGGGGAGCGTGTTTTGCTCCCCAACACAGTTTGGGCGGCCAGTGGCCTACTTTGCGGGTGGCGCTCGGTGCGCTTCGGTGACCCGAAGGGAAGCTGACGTTGCCTCTAGCTCTCGTTAAGCTGGTGACAATTGGGCTCTTTGCTGCGGGCTTTTAGATGTCCCCCACCCCCCACCCCTGACCAGGCCCCCCTCCCTCTGGGTTTTCGATCCAGTGTTGGCTGCGCCTTTGTTCCCAGAGGCGAAGCAAAGGGCCGCGGGCGGACGGTTCTCAGCCCCCGAGGGGTTCAAAGTTGCCAGGCGATGCTCAGCCCGTTCCCGAGCTGGTCTGAGCGGCTGGTTGTGTTTTGTTTGGGGTTTCGGTCCCTCTCAGCAGAATCATTTCGAACACGCCGAGGGTCTTGATGCACCGGGCTTGAGGCTAGTGACATCAAGTCAACTGGCCGCATCAACATCAGGGTGGTTCACGCACAGCCTAAGGCACTGTAAAGCCAGGCCGAGGGCCCCCAGCTGTGCGGCGAGGGCAAACGCCCCGCAGCGCCGCGCGCCACCGAGAGCGGCCGGCGCCGCCTCCGCTGCGGCAGAGCGAGGCTGTTGGCCCCGGGGTCCAGGGCGCTCCCGCGGTCCAGTCCCCGCACTTTATTAGGGCCGGAGTTAGGGTCGGGAAGACGCTTTCGCCCCCACAGGAAGCACCTGGGCACTGTGAACCCAGAGAGGTCAGGGTGGCGTGGGGACGCTTTGAAGAAATCCTTTCTGGGCTTTGGGGAGACCCAGCGCAGGCCAGGCCAAGCTCCGGGAGGCTGCGGCAGTGGGCCTCACGGGTGACTGCTCCTCTCTATTTTCTGCTTGCAGATCAACAAAAAACCACAGTGATTGAAAACGGGGAAATCCGGTTCAATGGAAAAGGGAAAAAGATTCGGAAGCCTCGGACCATTTATTCCAGCCTGCAGCTCCAGGCTTTAAACCATCGCTTTCAGCAAACTCAGTACCTGGCCCTTCCAGAGAGAGCTGAACTGGCAGCTTCCTTAGGACTGACACAAACACAGGTAATTCCCGAGAAGCCCAGGTATCCCTGAAGTGCTGACCCTGCTTACAGATCGGGCAGGGAATGCATCAGGAGGAATTCTGGGCCTAGTCAACTAAAGACGGAAGGAGCTTACTGACAAATCCCTTTGCTCCATTACGCACTTTCCGGGACAACACGGTTTGGAATAAGTGACCTGGTATTCAATGCTGGATTGGATTTGCACATCCTCCCAACCCTCGGCGACCCCACCCCAGCCTAGTGTCCTTTGGTGACCAAACTCATAAATTAATCGAGGCCTATTCCAGAGCAGAACAACAAGAAAGAGAACAAACATGTAGGAAGAAAAGATGTTCAGGCCAGGAGGCAGAATAAGACCTATGTTTCTTAAGGATCCATTTGTGGGTCCTGGGACTTAATAAGGATTTCAACTCATTGACATAGAATTATGAGATGAAATGTTGGGGGGGGGGGCAGCCGATGGGTATAGGCTCCAAGAAGATTTAGTAAAGGGACCAAGGTGCAAACTATCCGTCATAGGATAGGTGAGTTGGCTTTTTCTGAAGATAGCCCTGTGCTCAATGTTTTAAATCATCCTGGGGGACTGGCTGGTGCAGGCTGAGGTACGTCCCTGGAGTACAGGACTTGGGAGCAATGGCAGAGTTGGAGATCAAAGAAGAATGCTCACCAAATTACAGCAGGTGAAGCCTCAGTTAAGTACAGTTGCTGAATTCTCCTGTCCCACTAATTTGAAAGACATATGGGGCATTTTAGACTTCACAGGAAGGGGCTTAAGTAGGTATATTAGGACCCTGGTCATAAAGCCAGGCTGCAATCACCTGTGGTTTTTGTCCTTGTCAATTAACTTAGCTGCATGGGTTGGTAGGCCTCATGTGAGGTGGATGATCTTCAGCATGGGGACTCCAGGGTTTACGAGACTCTTGCTGGTAGGTGATTGTGTGGTGCCTGAGAACGGATGCCCCTTAAGCTCTTCTTTTCAATTCAGCTTGCTTTCTCTTGCCATATTGCCACTGGAAATATTTGGGGTTTGATGTGAATGGATTCCTGCTACTCAGTAACTTGTATTCTTCTTGGAAAAGCAGCTTCGTATGGCTAAGGAATTTTAAAGGTGAAAGAAGCGGCACCATAGAATTTCCTTCTTCAAATAAAGTCGATCTGGGATGTTAGCTTAGATATGCTCCCATCCCAGAGTCCTGATTCGCATTTAATTTTCAGGAGCCCTTTGACTTTTAGCTACTGCACTAACAATCATGTCAGGATTATTGACCACAATTTGACTAAAGCAACATACAAAGTAGGGAAGTAGGGAGGCATCATCCCTATTCCCTACAGGACTATGAGGCTATATTTCCTTCAGGAGACAGATGCTCCATGCATGTGCAATATATGCAGAGGTATATTCAAGGCATTTGGTTATAAATGTACAGGCTTTTCTCTGTTCACAGCCATTTGCTCACTGTACATGCATAGAGATGCCAGGTTTGGGGGTTAGTAAATACAAAAAGAGACTATCAGAGGAAGTGTGTTCAACTGGCTTTCACCTGCAAAGTTCTCTGTTTAAAGATCCCCCTTCTGACTTTAAACCTGGCTATCTTATTCGCCTTCCTTCTTATTTATACTGCTGTTTTAAACCCAGGCTTGCATCCAACTGAAGAAAGAGTTGCAACGACTTCAGGTATCCAGACAAGATACCTGGTAAATTGGGTCAGGGTGGGGGACAGGAGGCTAGAAAGAGCTGGAGGAAGGCGGGGAGTTGGCATTTGCGGTTTTGTTTTGTTCTTTGGATATTGCTTCCAGAGCCTCGAATAGAGGCACTGGCTCGATGTTTTTCCACGCCTAATGATCACTGCTGCATTTCGTTCCAGGTGAAGATATGGTTTCAGAACAAACGCTCTAAGTTTAAGAAATTGCTGAAGCAGGGCAGTAACCCGCATGAGAGCGACCCTCTCCCGGGCTCAGCGGCCCTGTCGCCGCGTTCGCCGGCGCTGCCTCCAGTGTGGGACGTTTCTGCCTCAGCTAAGGGCGTCAGTATGCCCCCCAACAGCTACATGCCCGGCTATTCGCATTGGTACTCCTCTCCACACCAGGACACGATGCAGAGACCGCAGATGATGTGAGTTGTCTGGGGGAAATTGATACCCTAGGGAAACGTCTGAACAAGGCAAGGAGTCATGCAGGACCTGCTTGCATCTGCCAAACCCAGCCAAAGGAGCAGGCTCCGGAGAACTCTTCCGGGTAGCAAGACAGTCTGGGCGCTTGCTCGCTCTCTTGCTCTCTCTCTCTCTCCTCTCCTCTTTCTTTTCTTTTTTTTTTTTCTTTTCCTTCCCTCATCTGCTTTTTCCTTTGAGCAGCCTCAGTAACTGATCTTGCATTCTAGGGAGAGAGCCAGAGAGAGAGAGACAGAGACTGGTTTCTATGCCAGCGCTCCTGAAACCCCTCACTGCAAGGACATTTTCCCTTACCCTTTGGGATCCAGGCTCTGAGCCTCCTCTTCTCTTTGGGAGTATCCATCAAAACGACTTTTTTTAACAGACATTTCCCCCACCAGAAGAATCTGCGCAAACATGGCAGCGTTTTTACTTGTTTAATGAGCTTAAGACATTACATGATGAAAAAGAAGCATTTTGGGCTCCTGCATTTTTATTTACCAATCCCAGACTGACAAAAAAAGAAAAAGAAAAAAAAAAAAAAACAAGAAAATGAAAAGAGAAAGCAAGCAAAAGAAAAAACCCTCACATAACAGTCCTCTAAAGAAAAAGGAAAAATCAACTGTAAGATTAGAACATTGCCACAAAGGGAACGCTGCATGTTTTATCAAAATGCAATGAGCAAGAATGATGATGTTTAAAAACAACAACAACAACAAAACCAAACCACTCTTTCCCTACCCCACCCCCAAACCCTGAACTGGAATCAGGAAAGACAGAAGAAACAACCAAAATCACCATTCTATTGCTTTGATACCTTTACTAGGTGAATTGGTGGCATTCACTAAGCTAATAGGGACGTTTATATTGAGAAACATTTCTGTATATATTGTTGAATTTTAGTTGTACATATACTTTGTATGGTTTTGTCTTCTTTCATATATGGAGTAAAAGCCACAAAATGCTGGGAGTGTCCTGTATATTTCTCTCTGTGTGTCTCTATCTCACCACCCCCTCCTCCTTCCCTCCCAGTATATTTTCTATCACTCTTAAAGAATTCCTATTTCCTAATATGGGAAGCCCTATATATAAACATCAAGTGCCTGCAAAGATATCTGTTTGCAGCACAAGCCTTTGTCTTAAAGTACTCTAACATTAAACATGGATGTTTTCTCAGCTTCCTCTAATATTATATTTTTATTGTAATTTCTATACATTTATTTATTTTAAAAAAAACATTAGAATGATCTATCCCCAGGTTAACCTCTAGACATCCAGTAGTTCCCAGTGCTGAAACCGAGTGTTCTCCTTTTCCTTTCCTCAGCCAAAATAATACAGCTGTATTTGTCTTTGTTTGGAAGCAGTTTTTTTTTTTTTAAACAAGAGAAAAGAATACAAGAAAAAACACACAAAGTAAATGCACAATTATAACTACTTAATGTTTACACCTTTTGCGAGCTAGCTAGGTAGGAAAATGCATGATCCTGGATGAAATACATCCTTCCGATCTTGTGGAAAGCACAGAAATAATGAAAATGAAAAGCCCTTTCGTCATACAAGCAGGAAGCCCCATACTGCGAGAATTAATGGCTACAGACCTGGGCATCCTTCAAATTATGAACCTTGAAACCACTGAGCCATTTATCAGAAGTCAATAGAGATACTCAGAGTGCTCCATATAATGACAGCGACATACAGTCGTGCAAAAGGACAGTCACTATAATTAGACACAAAGCAAAGACTACTTACCAATATACCCGTTCCTTTTTTTGTTGAGCAACTTCCACGCTCAGTCAGTCTCAGAATGGTTTAAAACCGATCAGTCTTGTCATTTTCTAGCATTCGCATTGTTACATTAGGAAAAATGTTTTCTTTTCTTTTTTCCCCCTTCCTACTGTGAAACTTTGGGTTCGTAGCTCCCCAGGATCAATTCTGAACAAAGCCTCCAGCTGCAGTGCCATCCAATTTGAAGCAGACATTGGGGACAATTTAAGGTTTTTATCCACAAGAAGGTTTTTTTCCATTCTCTTAAATGCAGCCATAATTAGAGTAATTTTTCATGTAGCCCGCTGATTACAGCGTTTTTACCGTCAAAGATAATTACCTGTAATTTTCTTCCACTTTTAATACTAAAAAGCCATCTTTATTTAGATTCAGGAACAGGAAAGGCGAAACAAAAGAGGGAAATTATTCTGTTATTCATACACAAATTGCAGAGACGTAGGACCTAAAATTGAAAATTAACCAAAATTATAATGCTGAAAAGAATGGAAGAGGCTGCAGAAGTACAGCTGGTAGTGGGGCTTTGCTGAATTATTCAAATTACGTTAGAGAAAAAGCTACCATACATCGAAACCAACACTAATTTTTCTTAAAAAAAAAAAAAAAATCTACCAGACGCATGCCAAACCACTGTGAGTGCATGGAATTCTGAAACCCAGCAAATGCATTTTAACACATTGGAGGTGTTGTCATGATGCGCCTACAACGATCTCTCTATCTCTTAACTTGGGTTTAATTAAACAAGAAATTCTGCAAAGGGGTCCTCCCAAGAACTATCCTTGGAACTGGGCTTCCCCTGGGTCCTCTGAATCTAAAGGGTTAACATCTTCGCTTTTTAGAAAGTATTGACCCCATAGTAAACTGATAAGAGAGAGAGAGAGAGATTGAGAGAGGGAGAGAGACTGGTAGGAGGGGCGTGGGTAAAAGGCATCGCCCAGTTGCGGTGCCTACAACGCCTCCTCACGTTCGAACTTCCCCGGAGTTGGCGTTCTAGAGCCTCGTTCTGACCGTATTTTCCAGGTAAAAAAAGAACGAGAGAACAATAGCTGCGGGGGTGAGGGGAAGGGGGGAAATTTCTTCTCGGCGTCAATAAGCATCTCATTATCTTTTGACACAATTTAGTCCAAAGGTTTCCGCCGCCAGAGAAAGGCCTTTCTGTACAGGGGTGAGGGAGCCAGAGACTTCTCAGGATCCTGCAACTTAACATCTCTAGGTGCTTCCAGTGTCTACAAGGGTCAGGAAACAGCGTCATCTATAGATAGAACAGCACCGCTTCTTGCGAGAGTCTTCCTTGGTGCGTTCCTAAATCGGACTGGCTCCTGGGCTCCACAGCTCCGTTCTGTGTCTCAGCCAATCATGCCCCTCCAACCCCAAGGTCGCAGCGTTCGGGCCCCGCGGGCAATAGCTGTACGAACCGCATCCCGCCCCTCCCCCTCCTTCCCTCCCCCATCAGCTGGAGGCAAAGGCCTAGCAAAGCAACCCTGAAGGGTTTCAGGGGCCAGTTATTCCGGAAACTTTCTCCCAAGTGGAGGAAAATGTCGACGGGGCTATGCAGTCGAGAGATGCAGACTACACCTGCCTGCCGTTGCAAATGCCCGCCTACCTGTGATACTAAAGGAGCGTTGTGCCGAGCTCCGTTTGCTCTCTCGATGCCCCACAACTTAAAATCATCGGTACATGTAAAGATCTTAAATTCGCCTAGGACTAGCTTTGAGTAACAATTTCCAAACAGATTTTAGCTTGGAATCTCCAGCCGGCTCCCTCCACACCTTACAGAAACCTGGTCTTTTTCGCAGTCTCCAGTCACAAGCTGCACCAAGTACATCAATAGCACAGAAAGCAAAAAAGACATACCGAGTTCTTAAGGATCCCAACCTCACCCGAATCCTTTTACTCACCAGAACGACAACGCTTTTACTGTTAAAGGGGGATAAAAGGTCAGAATTGAAAAATCTATAAAGCAAAGTTGCAGTCTATAATAAATCACAACAGCAACACATATAGCTTGGAAAGTGTGAGAAGAGAAATATGAACTGTGCCTTGAAGTATGGAAGAAATAAAAACTTACCACCAGTGAATATCTCTTAAGCAATGATCAGGGTCTAGAAATCTATACTGAACAGAAGCAGAGGAGAATATTTGTCTGAGTCTCAGGGCAGAAGCTCTTTCTCTATATTCTTGGTTGAGTGAGCACATCCAGGTGTGAAATTGTTTGCACACCCCAGCACCTCTTATATTGCCAGCAAAATTAGCTGTTATTACTGTCACTGTTTAGTGATGGTTAGCGTGATACAAAAAAAAAAAAAAAAAAAAACTGCTGTAATCAAGACCTGGCGCATCTTTGCAAATTACAGATAATTGTAAACGTCCAGATTATGATAATAGCATCCTAATCCAGCCTGCAATATAATTATTACAGAGTGTTACATCTGAAACTGTCCAGTAGGGCTAATTCAGCCATTATTTAGACCCTATTTTTGCACTGCAAATGGGTTGCTGAGTTGAAAATGTACGATTGTAATTTCACAGGGCACTCAATGAGTAATGGTATAGGAAGAGGAAAATACAAAAGTGAAATGTGAACAGTAGCGATCAAATCAAACCCTGAAGGACAAAAGACTGTTTGATTCATATGGAAAAAGAAGAGCGGGAATTAAGAAAATAGCAAATCAGTGGTCTGAAGTATTAAGTGTACAAATCTCCAATATGTGTAGGGCTGATGTGTTTGCAAGGGCTGCTGCATGTGCTTCTGCCTGGAGTCTGAAATAATTTTTCTCTTTTTCTTTCTTTCTTTCTTTCTTTCTTTCTTTCTTTCTTTCTTTCTTTCTTTCTTTCTCTTTCTTTCTTTCTTTCCCTTTCTTTCTTTCTTTCTTTCTTTCTTTCTTTCTTTCTTTCTTTCTTTCTTTCTTTCTTTCTTTCTTTCTTTCTTTCTTTCTTTCTTTCTTTCTTTCTTTCTTCTTTCCTTCTTTCCTTTCTATGCCTCCTATCTTTGTTTTCCCTCTCTGCTAACGCATTTCCTTGCTTAGAAAAGAAAAGTGCCCTTCCCCCAAGCAAAGAACATTTGACAGTTTCACCATTGTTTCCACCAAGGCTGCCTCAGAGTGTGCCTGTCACTTGTTTATGAACATTTGTTTAAATGAGTTTGCAATCTCTCTTGTCATCAGAGCAAAATGCCCTGGGTGCTTGTAAGTGTTCCTGAGCTCCATCTCCATTCTCTTTCACAGCGAACAAGTCATTGAGAGTCCTGAAGGATATTAGCCGAAAACGTATTAATTGCTGCTAATTAAATAAAGCCGGCTGGGAAGCTGTCTCCTCCACTCGGCTAGGCTGACTATTGGCTTTAATCCTATCATTAACTTTTATTAATTAACACCCCGCATATAAACTAGTCCAGCTGCTTCTATTGCTATAAGTCACTGATGTGTTTCTTTCTAGATTCCAGAAAGTCCAGTATTTTTGATAAAGGACTGTTTCTGCTCCCAGACATGGTTGTAAAAGAGCAAGGTCAGTCTCTTTAAAATATGGAAGGACCCTAAAGAAAGGGAGTCAGAGTTAGAGCAAGAGTCTGGAGGGAGGCTGGGGTACTCTGCTGGTCCCAGAGAGAAAGTGAACCTTGGGTTCTAGCTGTTGCTTCCAGGAGGGTTAGCCCTGCCCTGGCTGAAATTTTTGGAATCTAGTTCTGGTTCCTGGTGTGTGTGTGTGGGGGGGGGGGGGTGTCCTGGTCAGATACCTAAAACCCTTATATCCCCAGACCTCAATTTTCCACCATGACTACAGAGAATTTCCTGGGCATCTTTTTCAGGCTCAGAACAGTATGTGATGATTCTCCCTTCTCCCAACACCTCATAGACCTGGGAGCTGCCCAACCAGGGCCATCCCGCAAGGTGGCAAGCAGGCTTCCTGGCTCCTATGACTTTAAGGGCAATAATGAAATGTTCCCTGTTTAGTGATCCCTGTTTATAGATGAAAGTTGAGTCCATATCCTGCCTCTTCGCCGACCCCTATATCCCACCTTGCAAGTGGTTAAGTGGCAGAAATAGTCCTTGGATGACAGTAAGCTTCCAGTGGCAGATTTCTGTCTTCTCACCTTTGCAAGAAAAAAAGAGTGTTAAAAAAAAAAAAAATCATAGCTTGGGAACTGTTTATTGCCCTTCACCCCCACCCACTTCTTTTTTTAAGAAAATACACTAGACTGTGTATGGTGGAGATAGAATCATTACTGAAACTTGGAGGGTGTGTGTGTGTGTGTGTGTGTGTGTGTGTATGTAATGATGTTATAAAGCCGTTTTTTTCCTTCCTGTGGGAAAGGTCGAAACGTGTGGTATTTCACGGTTCTATATAAATCTTGGTTTAGCATGTGGAACAGACTCAATGATACATGCACTTTTGGCAGAGACTCCTCCGGACCCCCCTAAATCAGAAGTAAATACGAAGTCCCAACGAACAAAAGAACAGAAACATTAATTGCTGCAAAACAAGACTCTCATCTCCTTTAAAAACAGATTCATGTAAATTCCCCTGGTTCCTATCTTCACTGTTAGAGCTCGACCTATAAAACAGGTTATTGCATTTCAGCTGGCAACCCTGGATGATTGAAGGGGAAGGCTCCCCCCGCCCCTCCGCAGTAGATGCTATGTATACTTTCTGCCCTGTACAACAGGGGGACCTAAAGCTTGTCAGATGCCAAAAAACGCGCAGGTGGGGCGGGGGGTGGGTGGTGGTGTGGCAGGGCTGCGTAGAAAAATCTTTAGCCAATCCCACATGTGCTACCGCTATTTGGGCTGTTTTCGAGGCCCAGAGTTCGCTGTGCGTCTGAAAAAAACGGGTACAGTATGCAAGGACCGAAGGCAACCTGGGACCGAGAGCGGAGGGCGGGAGCGAGCCACAGCGCCCCCTCCCCAACCTCACGCGAGGCGGAAACCTCCACCCAGCCGCTGTGGGAGGGGGGATGCTTAAGGCTGGAGGAGGGGGTTGACCGCAGGCGGATCCGCCGTCGTGGCGCGCTTCCCAGAGGTGCCGGAGGGCGTCTGTCCTCAGGGCGTGCCTCTGGAGAGGGCTGGAGAGCTCCGGGTTGGCGAGATCCCAGTGGCCAGTGGGAGGCGCGCGATCCAAGGGCTTGCGGGGATGAGGCGGGGAGGGTGGTGGTTGGGTAGCCCTAAAGGTCCTCTCCTCGAATAGAAGGGAGCGCTGACGGAGGGCGGGGGGTCAGGGGGCAATGTTCCAGGAGGCATCCCTTGAGCTTCGGGCGGGGGAGTTGAGGAGAGCCAGTGGTGTCAGGCCGGAGTAAGCTGTTGGGCGCGCCGGGAGGAGGCGAGCACCGCCAGGCCTTGGCGCGCTGTGGGCGACTCCCGGGACGGGGCGGCCAGGACGCCGCGAGCCGTGGGGCGTCCGGTGGGATCAAAGGAGCCAAGGGAGGCCAGCCGGCGCGTCTGGGATTGTGGGACACGGGGCGGGAGAGAAAAGATTGGTATGGGCGGGGAGATCCTGGCCTGGCCGATGTCCCCAGAAGGGGGTGTGTGCGTGGGTTTGGTGTGCGGGTCAACACGCTCCTGCCCGAGGCCGAGACCTGGGCGGATCTGAGTGTGGGTTGACAGGCTCCCGGGTGGGTGCCCCAACGGGACGGAGGGAGGGAGAGAGAGAGAGAGAGGTCTGCGGGTTCCTCTGTGTGTGTGTCTCAGGCCCTGTGGCTCAGCACTGGAGCCGCCTGGCACCCACAGGAATGCGGCTTCTCTCGGCTCCCCAGGCCGCCCCCTGTTCCACAAGGAGGTGGCCGCCAGGAAAAAAAAAGGGGGGAAAAAGGGCAGAAATCTGCCTAACCCAACACGAGCTTCAAACAAAGACCAGTTTATCTGATCTTTTACAGGAGGGCCCAGGAGGCGGGCAGGGCACCAAGGAATCGCACCGGCTCTGCGGGCAAGCCCCGGACCTCCTGGGCTTTGTGAGGAGGTCTGAAAATAGGGTAGAGGCTTGGGAGTATGGTGGGGGATGGTGAAGAGGCCCACGGTAAAGAAAATTAAGTTTTGGGGTGGGCTTAACGTCTTGGAAACACTAGATTGAAAGCTAGGCAAGTGGGGACCGGAAGGGGCAAACAGAGACCCAGCAGAGTGGTGTCAGACAGACTGCAAATATGCTGGGGAGTAGTACACGTTTATATTAGATACACGAATAAATAATGGAGAGAAAGAGGGAAGGTGGGAGGAAGGGCAAGGGAGAGAAACATCACACAGATATTTTTAGACTTTGCTGAAGATCTGTTATTTTTACATCTTTGGGCGCAGGACTGCAGGGAGTTAAATTCTCCTGGGAGAATCCCCATGGTGCCAGGGAAAACCCGCTGCAGAATGGTTTGCCAGAATATTTTTGTCCAGGGCTCTCAGACCAAGTTAAAAAACAACAACAACAACAAAAAACCAAAAAACCGCGCGAGAGAAGAGACCATTGCGAGGGGAAGAAGTGAGGTTAGCACAAGCAAAGGAATCCTGAAACCGAGTCTGTCCGCGCGGCGTGATGACTAGTGTCCTTAACAACAGGCAGCGCCAAGGCTGGGGGTGGGAAGGGCGGTCATGAAAGAAGAGCGTCTCTCCTTTCCCGGTAAAAATCCGAACTCGCCCTTCCTTCAGCTGGACCGCGTCCGGTGACTGGGGGTGGTAGAGAAGGGATCCCCTTTTCAAAGCCAGGAATGGAGGTGGGGAGATGACAGGGACGGCTGGAAAAATATCTGCCCTCTGCGTGTGCAGAAAGGTAAAGAACACGTTCCAAGCGCATTCCTGCAACTCTCAGGCGGCCAGGGGATGGGAAATGTTAGAGGCGTCCAGTGGGTGCGCCCCCGCCAGCTCTCCAAACGCGCAGCGGGGGGCGCAGGGTGTCTCGAAGCCGGATTCCCCAGATACAAAGCGCTGGCTTCAGTCGGTGTAAAGGAAACTCCCCAAATCTTTACAAGCGAAGAAAGAAAAGCAGAAAGGAGATCCCTCCACCTTTCCCCTACGGTCTTCCCATTCTGTCAGTGCAAAAAAATAAAAAAATAAAAAAAATTGGGGGGTTCGCATGGCTTGTCTCGGAGCGCGTCGCACCCGGAACTTCTTGCGAGAAAGGAGGGGCTGGAGGTGAACCGAGAAGAGGAAAGCTGCGACCGGAGAAACGGCCGCTTGCGCTTGGCGCGGGGGTGGGGGGGGGGGTGGGGGAGGTGGGGAGGAGGGGTCCACAGCCCAGGCCCGACCGTGTGCTGCCCCGGGGCCTGGCAGGGTGCGCCAAGGACCAGAGAAATCCTTCCCCACCCCCCCGCCACCCCCCCCCCGCCCCCCAGGCCCAAGCCTTTAGGAGCGGGCTGGCTAGAAAGGAAGGGAATCGGGAGAATGGGGAGGAGGGGAAGGGAGAGGGAGAGAGGAGAAAGAGCGAACACACTGGTAAATTCCCCTCCGGGCACGCAGCGTGTCTTTTCAGGTCTAGTTTCCCAACCCTGGAAGAACCTTCTCAGAAATCCTCAGATGACAGGATGTAATTTTTTATGTGCTAATCTCCAATTCCCCCCCAACTTAAGAAGACTCTTTTGTCACATTTATTGCTGCCGACTTCCTAGCTGTAAAATATATCTCACGCATCTTGTAATTTCCAACATAGGATTTCCCTTGGTGTCCCAAGGAAACAGAGTCAGGTGCACTAAACGACAATCAAACAGATGCCCACAAGTCAGGCCCGAGAGCGTAGCTCTGGACCAGGCTGTAGCTCTGGTCACAGTGTTGATATCTCTGTGCAGGGGCGCAGGGAGAAGGATGGGACATAGGCCAAGGTTGCTGCAAGTCCTTCCTCTCTGCCCCAGAGAAGGCTTCACAAAGCAGAGATCCCTACAAACATTCAATTTCCCATCCTTTGGAACCACTTTGCCACTCTTTTAGGTAAAAGCAAAGCAGAAAGACCTCCTTCCTGAAAAAACCAGAGTGGTAAAGAGGATGGTGGAGAAAAAAATATATATAATATTATCTCACACAAGATGAAATCAAAACCGAGCCCAAACGCTTTCATTCCTGTCCTCCACCCCACAATTCCCTCTCTTGGCAGGAGAAGGAATGCCCCCCTGCCCATCATGCCTTCCTTGCCCAACTGATTTTGGTTTATCATCCAAGTCCTGTGATCCTTTCCTCTCTCTAAAAGACCTCCAATAAATTTATAATCATATACCAAGGAGTCCGAGACACTACCATTTGCCATGCTGCAAACATTTCAGATTTTTAAAAAAATGTAATGGGAAGGAAAATTTTCTTCTTTTTCTTCTTCCTCCTCCTCTACTTCTTTTTATTCCTCTTCTTCTCCTCATCTCTGGAAGCTCCTATTTGAAGAGAGTGTAATTTGTCTAATTGCTCTGCCAATACACAGAGGTTGTTGGGAGTGGGGGGAGAGTTGTCCATGATAATTGCTTTGAGCTTAGAATTTGGAGCGGTTATTGATGGATTTCTGCGGCTTTTTTACTCACACACAGGGCGGGAGGACCGGATTTAGATTCCAGCATTACTTTCTACCTGAAACAATCTGGGGTTAAACTTAAAATTATCTAAATGTTTTTGTGGTTAGGCCAAAAAAAAAACAAAAACAAAAACAAAAACAAAAACAAAAACCAACCAACCCTAAATATATATTTTATGGCAGTACTATAAACAGGCCACATATGTATATAGACACATAAAGTACAGCATCCAACACACAGGTGTACAGTTTTGCATCCATGCAGCCCCCAATTTCTGTTTTCCTTTTTGCCCTGTTGGATCTCTGCAGAGCTTGTCTTCCTTTAATTGCCTGCATAAAACGTCAGTAGCCCAGTATAAGGCGGGCAAAAGGAGTATTTTTTAGAAACATTTGGCTTTCATGGTCGAAATAATTTTATTTATCCAGAATATACAGTTTAATTCCTCTATCTACAGTTATTTACATGGTTAAAATAACATTGAAAAAAAGTCTTTTGAAAAGTTGAGGTCATAGATTTCAAGGCACCACTGATAGTGTCCACAGTTGCGCAAAAAAGTTCGTCTGTAAAAAAAGGGGGGACGGGGGTCCTTTGAAATGCAATAACTTACATGCAAAAAAGCTTTACACATGAATCTTTTTTGTTTCCGTTTTCCAAACTTCCCCAAATGAATTCCTTTCTTTATGATTTTCTAAAACAGCAAAACACAGCAGTCCCAAAAAAGAGAGCAAGAGAAAGCCGCCTAATAGAGCGTCCCGGAGGCCAGCGCCAGCGGGTGCTGTAAGGAACCAGGCGGCGGCAGGTGGGAATTGATCGAGCTGGCTGCGCTCGGGTACCAGGAAGCCGAGTTCTCCAGGTAGCTGGACGCGGGGGACTGGTTGGAGGTCGGAGGGTGGGCATGAGGGTGGTGGCCGAGCGAGCGGGACGAGCCCTGGGGCTCCCACACCGCCGGAGACTGCGGCGAGTTACACGCCATAGGGTCGCTGGAGCTGGGGCTGTGCTCCGGGGGCATCTCCCCGTTTTTCATGATCTTCTTGATCTTGGATCTTTTGTTCTGAAACCAGATTTTCACCTGGGTGGGGGAACAAAGGCACACGTTACCGGGTCACTCAGAGGCCGCCCGCGCCTTCCCCAGAGCGGCGACTGGAGGCATCTTGGGCCCCCAGGTGGCGCGGACCTGGCGTCTCCCCGCAGCTCGCGCGGCCTAAGGTCAGGAGGACACCCTGACCGGCCAGGCGCTCACCGGCCCCTGCGAGGGCAGGACTCCGAGGCTTTAGCGTCTTGTTTGGGCTGGGGGAGGAGGGCGCGAGGGTCCCCGGCGGCGCGCGCCCACGTGCAGGCCTGCGCAGGGCGCACGAAACGCGGCGCAGCGAGCGTCTCCAAAACAATGGCCGCGCGCCGCGCGCGGGGGCTTGGGGCTGGCCGAGCGCGCGCCGGTGTGGAGGGAAAGGAGCATTGTCCCAATCTCCCGCCCGACTCCCTCCACTCCCTCCTCGGCTTCCAAAGGTCAGAATGCGCCTGCAGCTCAGGGCGGCGTTCGAACATTCTATTTTTTTTTTTTCTTATAGGCCCCAGCAGGGCTGGAGAGGGAGTGAAGGGAATGGGAAGACCCAGGGATGATTTCCCTGCACAGCAGCGCCCCCCACTTCGCGACCCTCAGGCTGCTACGGCCTAAAGCTGCGCAGGAGCAGGGCGTGACCCTTCAGCGTTCCAGCCGGAGGCGACCTTCGCAGCCCGAGACCACCGCGAGGCCGCCGGGCCCTGCTTTCCCCGAAAGGCTCTGCGTTGTGCAGAGAACCAATTTCTCCAGGCTTCGAGAGTGTCCTAGAAATGACCCTCCCCGTGTTTCCAATCTAGGAAACTGGCCCCTCGCCCCTGGAGGCCCGAAGCGGGGGATGAACGGCGTCTCCATCCCCAGCCCCACCGTCGCACGGCGGCGATACCCGGCCTGACTCATGGAGGTAAGGGCGCGGGGTCGGTGTCTTTCTGTGAGTTTCTCGCCGTGCTCTCCGATCGGTTCCAGCCGGTCGGGACGGAACCGCGCGGCCCAGCCTGCCTTGCAGCCGAGGCGGGGCTCGGGCCGCACCGCCGCCGGATTTACCTGTGTTTGCGTCAGTCCCAGCGAGGCGGCCAGCTCGGCGCGTTCCGGCAGGGCGAGGTACTGAGTCTTCTGAAACCTTCTCTGCAATGCGGCCAGCTGAAAGCTGGAATAAATAGTCCTGGGTTTACGAACTTTCTTTGGTTTGCCATTCACCATCCTCACCTCGGGCTCGGCCACTTCTTTCTCTAAATAATCAAAATAGACCCGGTTAGAGTTTGTCCGCAGTGTTTCTTTTGCAGAACCCTCAGATACAGTCCTTGAGTTTTGTTTTGTTTTGTTTTACCCATGCAGTCTTCAGTCTCTTTCACCATATCACCTCCTTTGCTTAACAAGACCCAGAGAAATATGCCCCTCCCCCAAGTCATGAAAAAGCCAGGTAGTTTGATTAATTCCCTACTTAGTTCATTCAGGTTATGGTGGGCTTGTGCAAAGCTCTTTGTACAGCACAGCTCCCTTGGCGTCTGGGATTTAGCCCTTGCAGCAGTTCCTGCTTCACCCTCACTTGTTTTTACGCCCACCCTGTGCTCACCCCCGTTTCTGGGGCGAGCTTGGCCAGCCCCTCCTGGGGTTTCAAGGGGGACGCTCTGGGCCGTGACCCCCCCCCCCGCCCCCACTGTCGGCGTCTGTTCGGGCGCCCGCAGAGACCAGACGCATGGGCAGGGAAGACGCTAACCGAGGTCTCCAAAGTTCAAAGACCCACAAGCAAACTATGCTCCTTCAATTCAGCAGCAAGAGGTCCAGGCCGCTGCAGACAGAGGGCCGATTATGCAGCCCCCATAATCTCCCTGCAGATCTGCGAGGGCACAGATGTGTCTGGTTTCTTTTACAAATAGACTTAATAAGTTCTTGGCCAAAAGGAAAAAAAAAATCTTTCACTTATGCACGAAATACAGAGACACTGAAAGGAATGAAGACATACCATCCCCTAGGTTCTCTTTTAAAATTTATCAAGAGTCACACATTGAAAAGGATTCGGTGGTAGGGTGTTTTCGTAGGAAAAGGGCGGCAGGTCAGGACGAATTTCTCAAAGTCGTGAATGTAGACGGGGAAGAGGACTTTCTGAATGCGTGCTTTACAAACATACCCTGGGGCCACAAGTCCCCTTTCCGAAAAGTACCACCTTATCAAATCTACCCATCTCTGGAAGGGGTGGAGAACCTCTCCGCGGTGTGTGTGTGTGTGTGTGTGTGTGTGTGAGCGCGCCGGTGTGTGGCAAGCTCCTGGGAGAGGAAGGGTGGAAAATGAGGGCTGTGGTCTCGGTTCTGCCAAAGAAGGGGATGCTAATATTAGCAGGATTATTAATGTGCTAGTGGGAAGAGATCAAACCTGACCAGCAAAACCTCTCCAAGGAGACCTCATGCCTCTCTTTTACCGCCCAAGCTCACTGGCCCTCTTAAACTCTCCAACGAAGTTTCAAGGAGGGCGAAAAGAGAGGAGGTGGGGAAGAGGAAGACAAAATTTAGGCACCCCTCAGCAACCCTCCTCCACCCTTAAATGGCTTTTTGTTTCTGGAAATGCCCTGGATAAACCGCAAGGCTCTCCGCGCGTTCTTCCTCTGGCGGGCTCCAGCTCCTCAGCCCTCCACCCCCACCCCGCGCGCCCGGGACACCGACACCACGCTGGCTCGTGGCTGCTCTCAGACTAATCCCGACAGCATCTTTGAGGCAGCCTTCCACTCCCACTCGCACCAACGGAGCACGCTCACCAAAAATTCCAACAACTAACCTCCCCTTTATTACGCAAACGCCACTCAGGCCGCTTGAGTCTTTCTTCTCTCCACCCCTACGCCCTTTTCAGCCTACTTGGCTTTCAGACCAGGCAAGTTGGGAATCCAGAGACTTGAGGGCCTCCCACCCCCAGGTGCCCGAGGGGAGGATTCTTCCAAGAATCCCTAAAATGCTGGCCTTAGAGAACGTCCCTCGGGTGCAGAGTCCAGGCCCCCCTCCCTTCTGCCGGGTGCGCCCCCACACTAGTGGTTGGCGGACCCCCAGTCTCCCAGCCCACCTCGCCGCTCCAGGATCCGGGCTCCCCCTGTATCTGCCCCCATCCCGCGCCCCCTCCCCCCTTACCTGGCTGGCTGGTGGCGCTCGGGACGCGGTTGTAGGCGCCGCCGTACTGGTGGTAGGGGCTGGCGTAGCCGTAGTCGGCGTAAGCTTTGGCGGGGTAGCTGCCGGCGGAGCCATTCACGCCGTGGTACTGGTACGGGTAGGGGTTGAGCGCTTTGCCGTAGGAAGCCGAGGTAGGAGAGCAGTAGCCGTGTGGGGCTCCCCCCGTGGGACTGTAGTAGTCGGAATCGGTGGCCGACGACTCGGGCAAAGTTGGCGATTCCTGAGACGGATGGTGCATGGCTGCGGACGTCTGGAACGGAGCTTGGAAGTCGCCGGATCGGATGCTGGGGACCCTTCTGTCAAACACTCCTGTCATCGCTCGCAGGCGGCGGCTGTCCTTGCTGCTGTGGCGGCGGCTGCTGCCCGAGTTGGCTGTGGGGCTGCTCTGGTCTAAGCAGACATGGCTGTGGGAGCGAGGGAGGAGGAGGAGCAGGAGGAGGAGGAGGAGGAGGAGAGAAGGCGGCGGCGGCGAGGAGGAGGCTGGGAGTCGTGGAGGCTCTGTCTCCGGCGGGCTGACTGATGGCTGAGGCGCAGCACAGCCGTGGTTAAATCCTTAATTGCGCGCTTACGCACAGCGGGGTGGATCGGGTTCCATTGGCCAGGGCCTCGGGAGCAGCAGCAACACCCTAACTCGTCCAACTAGTTTTAGCACAACAAAGCATTGCTTAAAAAAGAGAGAGAGAGAGAAAAAATGGAGGGGGGGGGGGGAGTGTGTGTGTGTGTGTGTGTGTGTTCGCGCGCGCGCGCGCGCGTGTTGTTGTTGCTTGTTGGGGGAGGGGGTCTCAGTCTGTTTTCAATGAATACCAAAGACAACGCAGAAGCCCCAACACCCAGCTCAGTAATATCTGGAGACAATGTGTTCCAATCAGCGGCCTCGGAAAGTGCACATATTTGGGGGGTGAGGTGGGCGTCGGTCTTTCCTTGTTCCCACTTTCCTACCCCTGTGGCTTGCCGGGGGTGGGGGGTGTGGGGGGCGGTGGTGGTGGTGTGGAACTGAACATTGATATTGAAATGAGGAATCAAAGCAGGGAATGGGAGGAGGGAGCAGGGATGTAGGACCCAAAGCGAGAAGGAAACGAGAACAATATTCTTAGTGGGGTGCTGGGAGCCAAGTTGTAACTTACCCGTATTGAAAATTTGTGATTTGGGGAATGACACAAATTTGCAGCAAGCACTTCTTTAGCACAAGATGAGTACTTCTCAGACAAGGGCTGGATAAGGATGCTCAAGAATGCACGCTGCCCATTCAGCTTTTAATGGCAGAGAGTTCCTGCAACCCTAAATCTCTACAATCCCTTAAAAATATCATTGTCACCAGCACAAAGAACTTAATGATGCCCAAATTGCTGGTCCCCAAGAAGAACAGGCAGCCCACATTTTGTTCAGTATTCTTGTCTGTGTGGATGCCATTGGAATAGAGGGTCCATAACTGTGTTCAGTGGCCAGATACTCCTGCAGAAGTGAATGGTTCACTTGTGATCTGTCATTCCTCTGGGACGGAATGGGGAAACCCTAAGAAGACTAGAGGGTAGACAGGGACAAAAACTCTCTGGGGAAGTTGCGTGAAGCCCATGAATTGCCTCCTCCTAGCTCCATAGACGTGGCACCCGAATGCCTGGCTTTCCATTTCTCAAGTCCCAGTTTCTGTATCCCTCCCTTTATTTCCTGCAGCAAACACACCTTAGCTCATATGCAAAGGGCATAAAGGCTCAGTAATCAAACACTTGGAACTCGAGGTTCAGAGTTTGCTTTTCATGACACGTCACTCTTGCTGTAGTGGTGATCCAGCTGGGAGTTTAGAAATTTAACATAAGTCAAACTACCACCTCCCTTTCCACTCCCCTCAAATAGGCAACCACAGGAGCTGGATCCTGATTTGGGCCCTCCCAGCATCTCCCTCCAGGGAATCTGAGACCCAGAACCTGGGATTTCCACCCCACAACTAGGGTGGGCTGGTCGGGCCTCTCATTCCCTCGCCCACCCACTCTCAACCAAAGAAAAGTGTCCACATTAGTTATGTCTAGCGCTAGTTTAGCTTTACCTTGGCCATGGAGCTACTCTGACCCAAAACAGGCCGGCAGGGAGAGCCAGGGATCTGGAACCCGGAGCAGGATGCCAGCCTAGCTTGGGAACTGCAAATCAGTGTAGCCATTCATGTGCCAACTGCCTGCCTCTCTGGGCTGGGTGCAGGGAAACCTCAGCTATTGCTGCACTGCCCTTTGGGGACAATTTCAGGGCAGGAGTGCATAGGGAAGGGGAGGTGTGTGTCACAGGGTTCCCCCGCCCCCACCTCCAACCCGGCGCAAGCCTCCTGCTTTAGGCCTGTGCAGCCCTGAACTTCTCTGACATAGTCGCCAGGTAAACAGAGCCTTGGTTGTCCACTCACCCTCATCTCATGGGGTCGATTTGGGCACCACTGTTCACCCCCTAGATTTAAATTGTGAAGAACTACAGGGCGTTGGGAAAGCAGGAAAGCGGTGCCAACCCCATTAGGCTTCCAGTCCTGGTCTCTGCTCTGGAGAAGTTCTTGGTGCCCATCGAGTCACCTTAGACACATCCTGCCATTTAATTACATGAATCGCTTCCCTAGAGCAATGCTAGGGACGCTTCAAAGCACCTCCTGGCAAAGGGGAGTGGTGCAGGGAGCTGGGCTGCCTTAGCTGGTCCAGCACTCCCCCACTTTTTATTTGTTAAAGGTTTAAAAGTTACTAGGCGAAGGGAAATAAGGTCAATAGGGCTATGCTCCCAACTGGTTATGTCCTTAGACCTTGCTGAGAAGGCGGATTTCAACTAGTATGGGATTGGAAAGGGCAGAATTTGGACACAATTTAGAAGTTAGGGATGGGGTCAGGAACACAATGTTACAATGTTAAGTTAGTTTAGACCTTGTTCAATTTCACTTTTCCCTTGTCAAAAGAAAAAGAAAAAAAAAAAAGACATTCTCATATTTTATCCAAGACAAGAAGGAACAGGGCGGTGGGGAAGGATTTAACATCTTTGTTTCAGTTCCTAAAGTGTTGGTCCTCAGGCCAGACTACAGCCACTTGTGCAAGGAAAGGCTGCGGCTGTGCGAGACCTCCAAATCTGGGGGTGCCTCTGAAGGTCCAGAGCCTCAGTTTTCTTGATTTTGTTCTTTTCTAGCTGGACCCCATTTTCCCCTACCCTTTCCTTACAGGCATCGGGAGGGAGTGGGAGCTCCACGTTGAAAGGAGCCTGATCACAGTCTAGTCCCATTTCATTTAACCTCATAGTCATCGTGGCTCTTTGCACGAACGGCACCCGGGCATGGCTCCCGCTTCGGATCCACACTCTGGGTGCGCACGCTCTGGGCCTCTCGGCTGTCGGGGCAACTTTTGCCGGTACTGTGGGTGGTTCTGACACCAAGGCCTGGGACTTCGTTTTCAGGCCAGCGGGCCGGACGCTGTTGCCTCTTTCAAAACCCACCGACAGGCCCGGCCGTGGAGAAACAGCCCCAAGGCATCAAAATTATCCAGAAGTGCTCTCCCCACTGCGACACGTAGGAAGAATATGAGTAATTTCATCTCCCGGTAGCCGAAATTTACATGGGGCAAAGAGGGGCAGGAGTGGGGGGCGGGCAGGACCCTAAGAGAAGTGCAAGTCTTTACCACGAGCGCCACCCAGTGTCCGCAAGAAACGGCGCGCTGATGGCAAACGTTTCCCAAGCCCAGAGTCACTGGCTGGACAGGCCGGCCGGTCTTTGGGGTTCGAGTACACTAGTACGTGGCTTTCCTTCTTTCCGCTTCCAGCAGATCTTTCTTTCCACTCCACTCCCTTTTGTTCCTTTCCTTGACTCCTTATATATTCATACTCTTCCTCCTTCCACCGGATCACCATTTTCTGGGATTCAGGACAAAATCAGGAGATGTGGGGGGAGTAACAGGCTGTGTTCAATCTGCTGACCTAGAGTGACTGGGACTAGTCGAGGGAGAACCTTATTTCCTGGACAGTTCTGAAGAAGCTGGCCCTCCTCTAACTAGATGAGATGCTGGAGAGGCTGCTGGTGATTCACTACTCTCATGAACTGGAAAGATAGTGCCACTGAGTTTGTGGGAGGAGTGCCTTGGAAAGGAGTGGGAAAGATAATTTTAATAGCCACATTAAACTCAGTTTTCTCCCCCTGGCCCATCTGGAAATCTGTTTACTCATAGGCATGTGAAAAGCAGAACATCCTTTCATTTGGGCTTGAAGCTCCGACAAATCAGTGCATCTGAAAATATTTAATTTATGTATTTAAGGTCATTTTAATATGGAAACTTTTTTTTAAAACTTATTTAAAATGTTGTGCACATCAATCAGATGCGCATAATTCAGGTAGATAAAGGACCCCATAGTATGATACTAGCATGATATATACAAACTTGATACAAACAGTGCTTTTTGACTTTAGAATTTTTATCGGACTACCTGTCTTTTAAAAGTCCCATTTTTAGGCTGAGGTTTATTTTACTTTTTATTTGCAATGCTTTACCCATTACTTTTCTTTATCTGTCCAGTGAAAAATGCTCTCAGAGCAGTTCACTCTTATTATGTCTTTACTGATCATGATCCATCTAGAGTACTTTCCAATCTCAGAAATCTCAAACACACACAAAGCTGGTTATGTCATACATTTCATGGAGATAGATCTGAGTAATTTTATTTACAGTGGAGCTTCACTTTTTCTCTGAGTTAGGGCTCTTAGACCATTTAATAACTTAAGGTAACAGCCCTGAAATATTCAGTTTGATGTTTGTTTAGAAGAGATACATTTCTTCGAACTGGGATGAGGTGAAAAGACAGGAATGATTGTTTCAAAAGTGGTGAAGGCTTTCAAAAATATCACAAGTTGTTGGTCATTGGTTTTGGCAACTCAGCTGAATGGCCTTTGTGTCTCCCAACGGAGAGCTGGGCACATGAGCTTGGGACTGACATTCAGAGGTGGTTCATCCTCTGAGTGAGCAAAACTGTTTAATTCCTCACCTAAGTTTAAAGTTCTTCCCATGTATTCATGAGGCTGAACTAACCAGGCCCAAGCTAAAATGCTTTGAAGCCCTTATAAATTGACAATGAGCTCACCAGGGAGGGAGGTGAGGGAAAGAGTATGGGAGGTGATGGAAAGGATAAGTAGAAAGCAAGATTCCTCCCATGCTGAAATTAATTACAGTACCCCTTTGTCCTCAAGAAAAATGTGTTTGGAGTTCAAGAGTGTCTCTACCAAAGTAATCTCAAAGGATTCACTAGCAAACACTTATAGAAATATTCTGAATAAATTAAAAATCCCTGTAGGGGGAAACTATTTTCCACTTAATTCCAACCTAATAGGATTTCTGTTTATTTCCAAATGATAGTGCAGATCATAGACTTCTGCACATTTTATTTTTATAATTAAGACATTAAAATGTTTATTCATTTAACTTAAACATAACTGGCTAGGAAAAGACCTTAAGTATCCACTCAAATCTATTCTGTATGAGACGAATTTAACATACCACAGCTGAAAACACTTCAAGTTCATCTAAGTAGGAAGTAAATGGGATTATATTATTATATGTCTTTGCAAACTGAATTGAGTCATATTCTTCATCCTAAACTCAGATTTCATCTTCTTGAAAGGAAGGTTTGGCTGTGATACTATTTACAAAACCTTTATTCTTCTTAAAGATATATAAATATTCCAATTAAAAAAATACCCCTTGTGGAGTTAAAAGAAAAGTAATCAGCAGACAGGAATTCAGAGCAATGATCCAAACTCTGGCAAGGAAATAGCAAGAGTGAAGCTTAAGTCATCTTTAATAACATTCTAATTCCAAGATCAATTTAGAATTTTAAAGTTCATTGATCCTAAGCCACTATATTTTTATGATCTGACAACACCATAGGCAAAGATATAAAAAACCACTTCTAAAGTCAAATCCATTCAGATTATGCAAACACCGTGAGCTGGGTAAAACTTGGCGCATAACATACGTGCACATGGGCAGATAGTATAATTTTATGGACGTTTTTGTGCTCTCTCTTAATTATATTATTTTAATAGTTTAAAACAAACAGCAAGAAAATGCAAACATCTTTATCTGCAGCTGTGTTTACTACCTTATACCTTTTATAAAGAAAAAGCTTCTTAAACAGGCAACCCCAACCCGAGATGAGAGGTTTCCCTGCTGTGGTACATGGCATAATCAGCCGAAGCCACGGTGCCCACCTGGACTTGCATCCCTCTGTGCTCCCACAGAAGAAAATTAAGGCAACAGAAAGGAAAAGTCAATAGCTTTCCAAGTGAAGTGTAGCTGACACAGCAATGGAGTCATTTTTATTTTTTTAAGATTTTATTTATTTATTTGGCAGAGACACAGCGAGAGAGGGAACACAAGGGGAGTGGGAGAGGGAGAAGCAGGCTTCCTGTGGAGCAGGGAGCCCATGTGGGGCTTGATCCCAGGACCCTGGGATCATGACTCGAGCCGAAGGCAGATGCTTAACCACTCAGCCACCCAGGCACCCCAACAATGGAGTAACTTCCAAAAGTTGTGGGCAGAAAAGAGACATTACTCTGCCATCCAGAATCTTAGTTATGGTCAACCTGTTTATCCCACGGGCATTTAAGTCAAATTTTGCTTTTGCAACATTAAGTCTTCAGTTTTATTTCACTGTTTCAACATGGTCTCTACAGGCCCTTGGATGGTGCATTTAGCCAAGTGTTATATGAACATATACATTCATGTAATTTATTGCTCCATCCTGGTTTACAGTTTTGGGTATGTGACTTCATACACTAACAACAGTTTGAGTGCACTTTCACAGTTTTAACCCCAATGGATGTATGCATTTCAGTTGGTTACTTAGGAAATCAGGGGACACTTTGGTTGCTGTTGTAACTTTTTGCAGGCAATGTATTATGTGTCTGCATGCACTATGGTGAGTCTAAAATGGGATAGGGGCAGCCAAAATGGGTGAAGGGGATCAAAAGGTACAAACTTAGAGTTATAAAATAAGTAAGTCATGGAGATGTGATGTATAGCGCGGTGACTGTGGTTAATAATGTGGTATTGCATATTTGAAGGTCCCTAGAGGGTAGATCTTAAACATTCTCATGACAAGAAGAAAAACCTTTGTAACTATATATGGGGGCAGATGTCAACTAGACTTAGTGTGATCATTTGACAATATATGCAAATATCGATTCATTATGTTGTACACTTGAAACTAATATAGTGTTGTATGTCACTTATACTGCAACAAGAAAAGTAAAATAAATGGGGTTTAGAGATAGTTGGGATTTTTCTTATAAGTTCCAGGAATCCCTGGAAATAGAGAGGAAAAAGATCATTCTGTTTATGAAACTCTGGACTTCAGCTAGCTGCACAGAATATATTCAGACATTGCATTAAATCCTCTCCTAGGAAAAACAAGTGAAGATGGAAATCAACAAATTAAATAAAGAACGGATACAGGTGAGTGTAGCTGCATTCATACATGGAAAAATTGAAAATATCCCATGGACATACCATTCTTTCTCTACACTTTGTTATTTGACTCTCTCTTGGCTGCAGGGGTGTCCTGTCTTACAGCTTTTTCATACTTGCCGTTTAAGAGTTGCAGACACTTCATAGAAATCACCGTGGTAGGTCTCTGATAGGTAATCTACATGGTAAACTTGGAGAGGCTAGGGAGAAATTTTTAGCATTGAGAAAAAGAAGTGAACCAATCATCTTTGTACAGTGAAAGTGTTTTTTAAAAAGATTTTATTTATTTATTTGTTTGAGAGAGAAAGAGAGAACAGGAGGAGGGGCAGAGGGAGAGAGAGAGAGGGAGGGAGAGAAGCCTTGATCTCAGGACCCTGAGATCATGACCTGAGCCGAAATCAAGAGTCAGATGCTTAACTGACTGAGCCACCCAGGTGCCCCTGGTGATAGTATCTTTAATAGAAGCCAGTGATTTAGGTGTGAAACTGGGAGAAAAAAGTATTCAGTAATTAAAATCATCTGGTACAATTTCTCTAACTTACGAGAGCAATGGAAAAGATTGGCAGAGAAATAGGTGGAAGACACGAAAGCAAAAAGATCAAAACAGCCAGGCATCAAGAACCATCCCATTCTCTCCAATTAGAATCATCATTGGGGTGGCATTTAGGAAATAAGCACTTGTCTACCCAAGGTTTGTCTTTTGGGAATACTTCCCGGAGAAGTTGGAATCTATGAGATAGAAGGTGCTAATGACTGTTCTTTTCTTTTGACTTTCTTTTAGTAAGGTCATTAAAATCCTAATGTGGCCCTAAATATCACACTTCAGGAAAAAAGTGCTCAAAGTTTTTCTAATATATTGCTGGGCTCCATTCTTCATAGTGTTATAGCAAACATTTGGCATGTCTTGCAAATTTTATGGACCTTTAAATGGTTTTTTCCCAAAGGGATGTCATACATAATTCACTTTACTTTCCTAGTAGCCTAAAGAAGTAGCTATGTCAGGTTGTTATGGGTGGTCTTCAACTTTTATATATTTGCCTTTCATTTAACTTGGACTTGCTCATATTCCATGTTGGCACTCCTACCCCACCCTTTATGGGTGGTTGCGAGCCATGATGTGGTAGCACTGCTTGCCAGCCTCTGCCGTTGGGAGTAAAGCACCTGGCTTTCCAGGGCTGACGTGAACATTGCCAAGTGAGTGTCCCTTTCATGCCACACCATGCCCAGGAGCATCCGGGCATCGAATTGCTGGCCCAGGCAGGGCTCCCATCCCTCCCTGCCTGGCCTGTTTCCTCTTTTTCTCTTACCACCATCCTTGCAATCCTTACCCTCTCTGTGGGCACTGAGTTTGCCTAAGTTTCTATAGGTCCCTCTCGGTTGGTGGGCACCTCCCATGCCCGTGAAAGACAAGCTACCACCTCCTCTGTGCTCCAGGTGGTTGGGCCAGAGGGAGAGAGCACCAGTAGGAACCATAGTTAGGGACCTTATATTTGTTTATCTCTTTAGAAATAAATAACCACTTTCGAATACATGTATTTTGGATAAAAGGTACTCCTTGAATAACTTTTTAAAATTTTATTTATTTATTTTTATTTATTTTTAAAGATTTTATTTATTTTTTGACAGTGAGAGAGAGAACACAAGCAGGGGGGAGTAGGAGAGGGAGAAGCAGGCTTCCCGCGGAGCAGGGAGCCGGATGCGGGGCTTGATCCGAAGGCAGACCCTCAACCAACTGAGCCACTCAGGCACCCCCTTGAATATCTGTTTGACAGATTAATAAACTAAAGCCCAAAGAGTCCACTTTCATAATAATAATACTGGACTTTGCTTAGAGTTTTAAACTTAAAAAAAAAAAAACAAAAAACAACCAGAGGGCTCTCATATAATTTAATATTTACCTGTACAGTAGGCTTGAGAGGAAAGCAAGGCCGGGAGAAATCTGACTTCCTAGCTTCCTGTTTGGCATACCCTACATTATAAGACTGTACTACTACCTAAGACTAGTAAAAATTTCCCGTGCTTAAAATGCTTTCTGGATACACATGCGCACGCGCACGCACACACAGGTGGTCATAGACTGAAGCAAATTTGCTACTCTTTTAATACAAAAATTAATATCCATGAGACATTACCTCTGTACTAACTGCTTTGTGTGTATTATTTTATTTCATCTCTACAACAGCCCATAAGGAAGTGCCATTGTTAATCCATTTGTACTGAGGAATGTGAGACAGAGAGGATAAGAAATTTAATTATGTTCCCACAGCTAGTAAGTTTATTGCATGGGGAAATCTCCAAAACCAGAAATCCTTTATCCTGTGGAAAATAAAAACAGTTGTGGCTTTAGATACCAGAATACCATTTCTGTTGCTGTTCTCCTTTCCTTTGTATTCTTTCTCTGAAGACACAGGCAATAATTCTTTTAGTTGTAATGGTTTGTTTGTGTCAACAATTTCCTTTTCCTTTAATGAATCACGCTTTTCTTTAGGATCCAGTTGCTGGATATTAGCATCCGCAACTTAGGAAATTGAATTGAGATATGAGGTATATCTGGGGGTAGGGAGAATTTTTAGGTTAAGTTGCTCTGATAGAAAGCTTAATTCCATAACTTACGTTAAATGTCAATGAGCAGTTGGTGACTGGAGCTAACTAATGGCAAATCCACATAAAACTGAGCCAGAGATCCTATTCTACTGTTTGCCTCCGTCCATTCCTTTCTTCCACCCCACGTTCACATAGGTATCTCACACATCCATCTGTAGACAATTCCTGCAAAATTTTCAGCTTATCAAAGCTGGTGGAATTATGTGTAGGGTGACTATATATTGTATCATTCAAACCAGGACACTTTTGAAAGTGAAGAGAGTATGGTAATAATTACCCTACCATAACAGGAATAAGCTGGAATGCTTCTGGCCAAACCTTGATTTTATGGTATATTTCTAACACTCCTCAAAGTCTCTCGGGAGGCCATCCTGGGAAGTTCTGTCCAGTAGCCTGGCATCATGGGAATTTGCATGGTAGGGAGAGCAGAGGTTTTCTAGATGCCTTGGGTCTGAGCTTCTCGGCCTGGCGCCAGGAGGTTAGGGATGGTCAGGCCCACTTTCTGTAGTAATGTAGGTTGTGTACTGCACAAGGGTGCCATGATGAAAGGAAAATGGGAACTGAAATCCAGCCTGCACCTTACTTGCCCAGGCATGTGTCCAGGCAAGAGGCTGTATCTACCTCAAGAAAAGTGCATCTGTTTCTAATTCACACAAACTCACTAGACTCTAACTCTAACTCACTCCACAGACTTGTGGATTCCCTGAGTACAACAGAATTCAGTCCTTTGTCTAACTTTTCTTACGTGTTGACTCTAAATCCCTTATTTCATTTTGATTATTATCTTTTTAATAGTCCTGGAAGAAATCACTCCTCTCTATTTTTAAAAATGCTTAACCTGAATCCCTCACATAATAGAAAACTTCAGAGAACTGAAACCCAAGGCGCCCAAATGCACAAAAGTATACTGGAAGGCTTTGTTTTCTTTTCAGCTTGGACCTTCCTAAGGCTTTTCAAAATCTGGTATATAGAGGGGATAAATGCCGTACCTCAACTGACCATTTATCAAGGGCCGTATTCCTTGTCTTCTGTGAGGTGTGCCATGTGTAACAAAGACATTTCTCTCACTGCCAAGGTTTCTTCAAAAAGTGAAACATGGAGAACTGTTACCTTTCACAAAACTTTTAAAATGTACTCCCTGCCCTTGCAAAAAGATATGACGATCTGGTGCAATTAATGTTGGACCATTGACCCCAAGAACAATGAATGTTTCAAACACAAATTGCTTTTGAGAATCAGAGTCCTATTCTGGGCTTGAAGATATTCATGTAGGAAATTAACAGAGAATTTTAATAAAAACCCTTTGGATAAAGAAAATTAGATGAGCAGTGCCAGTTTGTCTTTTAAGTTGCTTGAGCACATCTGTCATAACAGACATTGCTCCAGATTGTGGAACCCTTTCCTTCTAACATCTTTTAATGGTAGTAGAACTTACAACGCCATAATTTCCTTTCATTTTTGACAGTGTTATACTATCTTTATAGACTTACACTGACAGCATTTCATCTTGACATCATTAGATCATCTCACCTGACTTTTGCATGGCGCACATCATTGCCGTATGGCGATGGCGCTACACAATTACCGTGAAATGAATAGGGTATTAACATGATCACTGAAAAAAGGTTAGCACATACAGATATAGTATTCTGCATTTGAAAGCATTTTATAGCTATTAATTAGTCTGCCCAACGCTCCTGGGATCCCACTGAAACTTACTATTCTTTTTTTTTCACCAAGTAGGATAATGAAAGAGACTGACTTTCGTTAGGCAATATATACAGGACCAGGTAGTGGCTGAACTTTTCTTAACTTCCTTGACTTTTTTAAGCCTAAAAAAAGTTGGATATAAAGATGTATGGTAACTAGTCACTGTCTTGAAAGGCTAGGCATGTAAGAAAATTTCATTTCATTTAGGAATTCCACTTTTCCTCTCATCTACATGATTATCAGGGCAATTAATGAGAATCAGTTCTTCTAGGTTTTGTGAATGTTGGTCAATATATAGTCTGGGCTTATTTAAAGGTTTCTTTTAACAAGATGGCATTGATTTGGTCTGAGAAAAATCACTTAGGTTTTAATCACTACCCAGGAAATTGTGTGATTAAAAATTAAGTAATTTTTCTTTTTAAAAAAATTTTTTATTAACATATAATGTATTATTTGTTTCAGAGGTGCAGGTCTGTGATTCATCAGTCTTACACAATTCACAGCGCTCACCATAGCACATACCCTCCCCAATGTCCATCACCCAGCCACCCCATCCCTCCCACCCCCCTCTACTCCAGCAACCCTCAGTTTGTTTCCTGAGATTAAGAGTCTCTTATGGTTTGTCTCCTTCTCTGGTTTCATTTTGTTTCATTTTTCCCTCCCTTCCCCTATGATCCTCTGTCTTGTTTCTCAAATTCCTAGTGAGATCATGCTATAAAATCAACTCTAGGACCATAGAAATCTTGATAATGGAAAATTATCAATAGTTCCTTCATATTTTTTCTAAAATATCTAATAATGATAATGCCTGACCAATGACATTCCAGATATGAGAGTTTATGTGTTATCTGGGTAGGAGACGGTGGGCCAATTATCTTTTCCTTAGTCCCATAATTCACCCTCATTTGCAGTTTTAAGGTAGTGGTACACATTGGTTGTATGAATTAGTCAAAAATTTTATACACTTTCTGAGCCTCATTTTCTCATTTGTGTAATTATGAACAAAGTGTTTAGTAAAGATTGTCACGACGGTAAGATGAGATGCCAGGGGCACCTGGGTGGCTTAGAGCGTTAAGCGTCTGCCTTCAGCTTAGGTCATGATCCCAGGGTCCTGGGATCAAGCCCCGCATTGGGCTCCCTGCTCAGCAGGAGTCTGCTTTTCCCTCTCCCTCTGTCTCTCCCCCTGCTCGTGCTCTCTCTCTGTCTCAAATGAATAAATAAAATCTTTAAAAAACATGAGATGCCAGATGTAAATCTCTTGGCTCAGTGCTTGGGCATAGTAGGCTCTCAATAAAGAGGAACAATTACTATAGCTTGAGAGACCTTGACTAGCCTGGGAACTAGGGCAGAAACTTTGGTGGCTTGGGAGCAGGACTTCTCAAGGGACATTTCTTCACTCTTGGCCTTTCTTTTGCTAGGTTTACACTGCCAGGATAGGGCAACATTCCAGAATCTCAGGGATTATTATTTTACTTGGACACTGTCTGCAATGATTCAGTGGTGAAAGGGAGCAGTGTCAGCAGATGGAGCCTGTAGATGGATCAGAACCAGTTTGTCTAACTTCGACTAATATTATATTACCAAATCTGTCCCTACCCGCCTGTAAAAGGAAGAAACCATATGAGAAGAATATACATTTTCACCTTAATCGAATAAAGTCATAACTCCTGGGGTTATACAGATGTCCATGTATATTGATCTATTTAGAGTTACATCGATTTTGTGACAAATTCGTATTTTTAATCAAATGTACTTCTGAGGTCAGGAATATCACTTCTTTTATATCTTATCCACACCTCCAGTCTTTCCTTGTACCTTTGAATTTACTTTTTCCTCTTCAGTCCAGCCTGTCTAACTTTATTCTAGGCCCTCCTCATCTCAGACCCTGCTATTACGAAAGCTTCCAGTTGGTCTTCCTACTTACAGCCTCTCTGTGTTCTACTCCATCAACCCCAACCCCATTCTGCTTCCCCAGTGATAGCCATTTCCTATGAGATCTAGTCTGAACCCCACATTGTGGCATGAAACACTCCAGAGTCTAGCTCTCACCCCATTGTTCCCATACAGCTCCATCTCCTTGAGCTCCCAAAACAATCCCATTTCTTTAGTCAAGCTGATTTCCTCCTCACGCCCTGTTATACCATAAACCTTTTCACCTCTACATCTTTGACCGTTCTCCCCTATGTTGGGGCTCAGTGTGGAAAGCAGATGTCATTTTAGGTGTTTCAGGCAGCAAGGGACCTCATAGAGGCAGTTGGGTGCTTGCAAAAGTGTCAGAAGGGCTGGAGGAAGAGTCTAGGCCAGGCGTCCAAGGATGACTCCTGGAGCACCGTGGAGGCGGCTACCAGAGAGATTTCATTCACCAACACACTGCAGCAATGCAAGGATCAGAAGCTGCTGCCATCACTGCAATTGCCTCTCGACCAAAGAAGCTGAAGAAAAAACAAAACACTGAAATGTGATTGGGGCGGGGGGAATCCCAAACTCCTTTTCATACCCTGTAGCTAGCAGTAGAGAGCTAAAAGTGTCATGAAGATGACCTCTCCTTCACTTCTGCTTTCTACATGGAACATAGTGCCTATCACTGCAGCCAGGATCCGAGCTGCAAAGAAATCTTGGTGTACATGACCGCAACTAGAGAGAAGGTGAATGGAGGTTGAGAGAGCCAGTCCATGGTTTTAACACCTGCGCTTGCTCACTTCCCCTGCATATATGGTATATGATGTATATGTATGTATGGGGCATGACACCAGGGTCTGCCCTCTTCCTTGTCTACCAAAATTTACCCCTCTCGAGGCTTGATTCAAATGTCTCCTCTAGGAGATAGCAAACAGCGCCATTGGTAGACTTTTATACTTCCTAATTATCCTTAATGCACTTTGCAGAAATGGTAAATATGTGGTTCACACAGCCACATCCTGCCTCCTTACACCTCTGACAGTTATCCCACTTAAAATAGCGAGATTAAAGCACAAGGTCTACTCAGCCTGGCATCGGCCTCAGAATCCTTCTTATCTGGGTACTCAAGTCAGCTTCAGTCAACTGATAGACAATGATGCTTCAGATTAATGTTGTTTGCCATCCCTGATGTCTTTGCTGCAGGCATCTGGACAGCTCTTGATTTTATTGGATTGTAATTCTGACGTGATTGTTCCCTAATCTCAAAGTACGATGATCCGTAGGAAGGTACCTGCGGATGTGTTGGGAGAAATAAATAGTCCCTAAATCATAGATTTTTGATCCCAAAAGGGCTTAAAAAAAAAAATAACCTGGTAGGGCTCTTGGTCTATACGTAAGATAAGTATTATATCTGGTTTTAAAAATGACTAAACTGAGGCCCAGAGAAATTAAGTATGTTTCTGAGATTATACAGATAAATTACAGAGTTTTATCTGATAAAAAAACATTGCACTGCAAGGTGGATTATTAATGAATCACGTCTCCCAATTTTTATACTTCAAAAATTTTTGATAATTACCATGTATAAAGTATAACCTCAGTTACTGAGTCTTTCCCTTTTTTGCTATTTTTTGTCTGCCAGGAAAAAAATCACAAATAACAGAAATAGTACCTAGGATAAGACTGGAGGCTACTGAGTTGTTGTTTTGCAATGTTTAACCTTAAGAAAAAAAATTTGCAAAATAGGTGAAATTTATCTAACTTAACACCTGTCTTTAAGTGCTCAGTTTTTCCTTTCCCTTGGCCTACCAGGACTCTCTCGTGGATACTTAAGGTTTCCCACAGGCTTTTCCTCTCCGGAGAATTGCCCTGTACGCTAGAGCTTTTTCATTAATCAGCACACTGGTTACCTCTATAGTGCTATTAACCTAAAACTAATAGTTCTGTGTGCCCTTGCCTTCCCATAATCTGCATCTTATTGACTTCTCCTTACTTGCCTTTGCCTGCTGTGTTCATTTTCTATTGCTGCCATAACAAACTAGCACAAACCTAGTGGCATGAAGTATACAATTTATTGTCTTACCGTTCTGTGGGTTAGAAGTCTGGTATGGGTTTCACCAGACTATAATTAAGGTATGTGCAGACTGTGCTCCTTTCTGGAGGCTCTGGGGGAGAATCCATTTCCTGCTTCCGGGGGATGATGGTCAATTTCAGTTCCTGGTAGTGGCAGGGCTGAGGTCCCAGTTATCTTGCAGGCTATCAGCATAAAGCTGTTCCATTTTCTAGAAGCTGCTGTGCTCCTTAGCTCACTCCTCAGCTCTGTCCGCAAAGCCAACAACAGTGAATGGAGTCCTCATGCCGCAACTCTCTGACCCACGCTTTTACTTTAAAGGGCTCATGTGATTTGATGGGACATACTCAGATGACCCAGGATAATCTTCCTATTTCTGGGTTGTAAACTTAATTACATCTGCAAAGTCCCTTTTCCATGTAAGGTGACGTAGTTACAGGTTTCAGGGACTAAGTAAGACAGGGTCACCTTTGGGTGGCCATTCTGTCTGTCACACCTGGCTTCTGTGGCGTTACCTCATTCTGATCCAGTCTTCCCCCTGTATTTCTTGCTTGCCTTCTTTCTTTTCTTTTAGTCTTTCTTCTTACTACACTACTGAGCATCTCCTACAATGGGAGGTACTTACATGTTAGTGATACAAAGATGACAAAGGCATGGCCCATGTCCTCAACTATCTGGTGGTTCTTCTCTTACTCCTCCTCCTCCTCTTCTTCTTTTTTTTAAAGTAGGCTCCGTGCCCAAGCGTGGAGCCCAACACGGGGCTTGAACTCACGACCCTGAGATCAAGACTTGAGCCGAAATTAAGAGTCAGACACTTAACTGACTTGAATCACCCAGGCGCCCCTTCTCTTACTCTTCTGATTGTTCCTTTTATTTATTTATTTTTTATCATCCATCATTCTGTCCGCACATGGAGCCCGTCAGTGTCTGAGATTTTCAGCACATGAGCCTTGATTCTACTTCCCTTTTTCAAATCTCTCTCCTGAATTCCAGTTATACATCTGCAAATCGACACTTCAACTGATTCCATGACTACCTCCAGCTCAGGCAGGATGGACTTCATCATCAAGCTTCTGATTTTCCTCTTTCTTCAGTGAGTCCAAAATTCTCCCAGTCACCAAGGTAGAAAACTTTGCAACAACCTTGATTACTCCTCTCTTATTTCTGTAACAGAGATGATATTTCTGGGGGGAGGATATCAAGTTCATGTATTTTATTCCTGGCAAACCCTAATTCCTGGCTGTCCCACAGTTTTCACATCCAGCTCTAGCCAACTTATACTATTGCGGTTTTGTCATAGTATAAGGAAGATTTACCTTTTGCCTGTGATGGCTAGGCTGTAAAATTCTGCCCTGTGGTAGAAGAGAGATGCAACATAGAAGAATTTGAACTGAGAGAAAGAGTAAAGCCCTCTTTATTTTTATTTTTTTCAAAGATTTTATTTATTTGACAGAGCCACAGTGAGAGAGGGAACACAAGCAAGGGGAGTGTGAGAGGGAGAAGCAGGCTTCCCGTGGAGCAGGGAGCCCAATGCGGGGCTCGATCCCAGGACCCTGGGATCATGACCTGAGCCGAAGGCAGACGCTTAACGACCGAGCCACCGTGGCACCCTGGAAAGCCCTCTTTAAAGCCAAATAAGTTTCCATTGTGTATATACTATACTTTCTTGATCCATTCATCCATCAATGGACATTTAGGTGGTTTTCACATCTTGACTCCAAGTTCTTTTCTCCCTCATTGTCATGATGTTACATGAGTCTTGCTAACCTTGAGATGCATCTTGGGAGGAGCAGGGAGAGAGAAAAAAATCTGAAAGATTATGCAGCTTTCAAATAGAGGGGCACCTGGCTGGCTCAGTTGGAAGAGCATGTGACTCTTGATCTCGAGGTTGTGAGTTTGAGTCCCACATTGGGGGTAGAGATTACTTAATAAACATATAAATAACCTAAAAAAAAGACTGAATTATTGCAAAGTGACTTTAAAGCAGGGAGACCAAGACACTTGAAGTGTAAATTTTCTTGACCCTAGATTCATACATATGGCAGTGAGGTCTCATGAGAAAGATAAGATTGGTTATAGAAAATGAAGAAGCATGATTTTTTTTCCCTTGCATTTTTTTCATATTTTGTGACTATGAAGTCCTGCTACATTTCTCCTTCTGTGAAAATATAGCTTGTGGGCGCCTGGGTGGCTCAGTCGTTAAGCGTCTGCCTTCGGCTCAGGTCATGATCCCAGGGTCCTGGGATCGAGCCCTACATCGGGCTCCCTGCTCAGCGGGAAGCCTGCTTCTCCCTCTCCCACTCCCACTGCTTGTGTTCCTGCTCTCACTATCTCTCTCTCTGTCAAATAAGTAAATAAAATCTTTAAAAAAAAAAAAAGAAAGAAAATACAGCTTGCAAAAATCACTCAACTTCTCCCTCCCTCTCTGGATCTACTCCCTTTGCAACACGAAACTGACACTGCTCCCATCAAGAAGTAGAGTATACTTTTTGATTCTGGGCTGGACTTAAAACTTTCTTTGTCCAAAATAACATGGTAGAAATTGTGACATGCCAGCTTCAAGTCTATGCTTCAAACTTCTGCTCATTCTCCTGGGCCTCTGCTTTCACTCTGAGAACAAACCCTGGCTAGTTTGCTGGAGAAGAAAACCACATGAAGACTCAGGTCATCTCAGATGCCATCCTAGATCAGCCAGCCCCATCTGACAGAACAAATAACTCCTGCCTGCCCCAGCTGAGAAGAATCCTGCAGCCAACTCATAGATTCACAAGAAATAATACAGTTATTTGAAGCCAATAAATTTTGGGGTGGTTTGTTATGCAGCAGTAGCTAACCGATACACCTCTAGAAAAAAAAATGCCCTACTGCCTCTTTTCTTTCTGTCACTGCATCACAATAACCTTATTGTCTTACCGTTCAGCTCTCTCATTTTCTAACCATCTGGTAACTCTAAACCAGATCAAGCTCTGCACACCTCTTTCTTTACCCTTAAGTCCTGGGGATCAAAATCACAATAGTACTTGACACCAAATCCCTCCCTGATTTTATTTTCAGGGATAAAATTCCTTCCCCTTGCTGCAGCCCTCAGAACTTCTTAGTCTTCCTCCATCACTGTGGTAGCTGCCACCCCTGCAGCTCTTCTGGGAGCAGCTTCCCCAGCTGGGCCAGGGATGCAGGTCGCTGGTGTGCCATCCTCTGTGTGCTCTGCTCTGTATCACTCCCCCAAGTCCTGTCTCTGGAGGGGAGTCTTCCTGACAGTGTTTCTATCTACCCTTGGTTGGAGAGTCTTTCAGTGACGACAGGTCAATCTGGAATAATCTGGCCTCCCTGTGGTTGTCAAAGGCCTTTGAAAGAATGCCTACACTTTTTGTTTTTTAGCTTCAATTTTCAAAAAAGTTGGAGCAAGAAGGAACTGCTTGATACAATGGAATATTATTCAGCCTTAAAAAAGAATGAAATTCTGATACTGGCTACAACATGGATGAACCTTGAGGACGTTATATACTGAATGAAATAAGCCAGACACAGAAGAACAAAAATGGTATGATTCCACTTCTAGGAGGTACCCAGAACAATCAAATACATAAGGATGGAATGTAGAACAGTGGTTGTCAAGGGTCAGGAGAAGAGGGGGTGGCCAGTTACAGAGTTTCAGCATGGCATGGTGAAAAGTCCTGGAGATGGGTAGTAGTGATGGTTGCATGACCATGTGGATGTACATAATGCCACTTAACTGCCCACTTGAAAATGGTTAAAATGGCAAATTTTGTGATATGTATATTTTACTAAATAAAAAATGTGAAATAAAAAAACACTCAAGGAGATACCACTTCACATGTGCAAAGAAGGCTAGCATAAATTAAAAAGGAAAAAAAAAAAAGAAGGTCCCAAGGAGCTTTCAGACTGGCCTAAACTTGGCGTAGTCTCTAAACTCTTTCTAGATCCCTTGAGACTTTATTTTCCTTCTGGGCTCGAAAGTCTTACTGTGTTGTGTTCTGCTGCAAGTCCTCAGCCCAAAGCCACTTTCTTGTTTGGGTACTTTCCCATCTCGTCTCTGTTGAGTCAAACCCCTCCCATCCTGGGGTCCAGTTCAGATCCCATTTGCCGTATGAAATCCTCCCTGACTACCACCTCGATCATCCTTCGAGCTCCCCTTGACCTTACTGTTTGTAGTTATTTAGCCCTTTTCACGAACTGTTTCCCATTGTTAAAAACATTCTAATTAGTTCTTGACGTGTTCAAATATGTCCATATCAGCATCTGTTTACCCTGTGCTAGAGTCTCATCCAACTAATCTATACATACTTTTTTAAAAAAATAATCAAATTTTGTATCTCTCTAGTTCTTTTTTTTTTAAGTTTTTTTATTGTTATGTTAATCCCCATACATTACATCATTAGTTTTAGATGTAGTGTTCCATGAGCTCTCTGGTTCTAATAGCTGACATAGAACACTGTGTATGTTGTTGCTCAATAATTGTAGGTCAGTCATTTGATTCTGTGTTGTTCCTGCCAACATAATCACGACAGAACTTTTCTGAGGAAAATGCCCAAATCCAGTGTTTCTCAACCTGTTTTTCACCGTGACACCCTCCTCCCTCCAGGAGCCTTTACAGGTATGTTTTCCTAATCTCCTTCCCCCCTGAAATTTTAACACCACAGATAAACAGTATATCCCTTTATGGAACATTTGTGTATCCATACATAAAGAGTAAGATATTTTTCTCCTGCTTGAGAGTGATATCCTACCATGGAGAATGTATGCCTTAGCCCAAAGAGGACATGAGCTCTTAATGCTCTGCAGCAAGGCAGAGTGGATGGCTGACCAAGTATTTCAGATTCCTCTAAGCACAGTGTCATGGAGAAGTTCTTCTTTTTTTAAAAAAAATTTTAAAAGACTTTATCTATTTATTTGACAGAGAGAGACGGAACACAAGCAGGGGGAGTGGGAGAGGGAGAAGCAGGCTTCCCGCCACGCAGGGAGCCCGATGCGGGGCTCGATCCCAGGACCCTGAGATCATGACCCGAGCCAAAGGCAGATGCCTAATGACTGAGCCACCCAGGCGCCCCATGGAGAAGTTCTACCCCAGCCCCTGAGTTCCTAAAAAGCTCAGTTCTTTTTTTGCCTCTCTGAGTACCTTGGTGCTAGTTTCCTGCATTCCCAGGTGAGGACAGAGCCTGAAAATATCTCTTCAGAATGAATCGATTTCTCTAAATCTCATTGTTGTTCAGTTATTAACTTATTCTCAAGGGAAATGAGCTGTTGACACAAGGAAATATACGAGGTTGCCTCTTCTCTTAAAATGGGTGAGACCAATTAGAAAGTCTAGAGCCCTGTTGTGCCTTGCGTGAACGAGAGCAAGGAATCCTTCCTTTGGGTACCGTAGCTCTGGCCAGCACTCAGCTGTCCCTCCTCTGAACACCCTTGTGTTGGTGTCTTTATGGAGAGCACTAACTGCACACCCTCAAGCAGTAACACCTGAAAGAATAAACAGGTGTGAATATAAAAATTAATCTATTTGAGAGTGTCTGGGTGGCTCAGTCGTTAAGCATCTGCGTTCGGCTCAGGTCACCATCCCGGGGTCCTGGGTTGGAGCCCCGCATCGGGCTCCCTGCTCCGCGGGAAGCCTGCTTCTCCCTCTCCTCCTGCTTGTGTTCCCTCTCTCGCTGTGTCTCTCTCTGTCAAATAAATAAATAAAATCTTTAAAAAAAAAGAAAAAGAAATTAATCTATTTAAAATATATCTTAAATGCTATGAAACAGTTTATGAAACATGCCTTGTGTAGCCACGAGCTCCTCCTTCCCTCTTACCGACTGCTCGGGGTTTGGAATTGGGAAAGTCAAGCCAAGCTCTTGATTTCACATCCCTTCTCTTTGCTTGGATGTGGTGTTCAACTGGCATGGTCCCACGCCGGAGTGTGGGAGCATCCGGAGTGAAAGCATTTCCAGAGAGAACTCCAGACGAGTCATCATGTAGAACACATATCTCCTGGGACGCTGCGCCCCCAGAGTTTTAATTACATTTTCCCCTTCTCTTTTGGGCTTTCCATCCGAACTATTAAATTTAAGTTCAGATGAAAACAGTCCATCAATTTCAGGACCGATAACAAATTGTTAATTTGCGAAGACATTTTAACATCACCAAGGTTATTTTTTCAAGTTACCAGTGATGAAAGAGTTTTTCTGTTTCTTTAAGCTTAAGCCTAGGATTTCTGCCAAATGTCTGATTTTCTATTGTTACCACATTTGACCTCAAGTGAAAATAACTACGTTACAAATGTTATTGCATTATATAAGTGAGGGAAAATTTGCATGGCTTCTGGTGGAACAGAGGAATACCAGTAATTTCCTTTTTGGTTGCTCTGAGTAGCCGACAAATGAATTAACAAACTCCCCAAAGTATTATTAGCATGATTCCTAATGGAAAATATGTAAACTTATTTTTTGGGTAAATATTTTACCTTACAAAATACAGATTCCACAATATCAGTTTTTTTTCAGATTGCTTAATTAAGCTTTCTGGACTATTTGTTACAGAAAATTTGATGAAGGTAACAATGTGGGCTTAATTTGAGATTTATAAATCTCTGATTTACATATACTTCATGACAAACAGAACAATCCTATTTTTCCTTCAGTATCAAAAGATTTTTTTAAAAAAAGTTATCCATATTGTTTCTATGTCTCCTTTTACTTGAAATGTTTCTTTCATTTTATATCTCAGTTTTTACTTGCAAGAAGAAGATGTGTTCCTTCTTTGAAAATAAACCAGTGTGTAAAAATCGAATATAACAATCAACACGAGAACTTGTCACAGTTTATAGTGTTTTAAAGAAATTGGTTTCCGTAGGGCATTTAACATAGGGATTGATGTACTTTTTCACATCTTCTTGGTCCATAAAGAGAGGCGAAGTTTTCTTGTCCTTCAATTTCACATTGCGTGGATATGCTCAAGGAGTCTGTCAGCTTGAATCTGTCCTTTGCGGTGAGTTAGATTAAGTGGCAAGAGAATAAAGTTTTCTTTGGAGGGGGTGGAGGACAAGAGAGAACATCTTTCTCTTGTAAATTGTGGTGCCCTCAGAAACCTGGCTGCTTGCACACTGCTGGATCAGCACACCATGTCTGGGACCTTGAAGGGCTGTGCTGTCAGAATCTTCTGAATTCTCTACATCACCCTGAATCTGGAATGTCTGGTGTGCTGAAATTGCCATGAGATATGAATTAGAACACAGTTCACGATGAGTCTCTCTGATTTTGTGCTCTTGGGAGTCCAGCTGAGGAAGCGACCAAGCAGTTCTCCAGAGATGCAGATGCCTGGGCGGGGGTGGGGAAATGGTATTTTTCTCCTACAAGGCATAGAGATCTGGCTACCTATGCCTCCCAAAGTTCCTGAAAGTGAATCAGGTTTGGAAGCATCAAAAATTTTAAAAAACACAGAACTTTCCAATAAAAAAATCTATACTCCCTCTTATGACTCTGAAGAACAATTATGCATCTTTGTCTTTAATCACCTTAATTCAATGAAATGGTATTCTATGATAACCCCATCTTTAGCCCCTTTATGGAATAACTATCAGAGATAGAAACAGGAGCTGGGATCACAGGTTTTTGTTACCCCCAAGAAAATGAGGTGGGAAAAAAATCCAGATGCTTAATGTGGCAGGCTTATGAAAGTCTGTGCTTTCATTTCAGTGTGTGTCTGGCTTCCCATCACCTTAATTTAAATGGTATCTTTGGGGAGTAGGAAGAAAACCCAAGAATTTGGGTTAAATACAATTCAGTTACCATAGAGAATGGTCATTAAATATTTCATGAGGTATTTTATGTAGTATCTATTTACAAAAAGTACACACAGTGCTACTTAAAAGCCTTTATTAGGTACACAAAAGATATTGTTATAGGATGCTATGTTCAGAACATAAGCTATAGCCTAAACATCTCGAATAATTAAAATACCCGAAATATCTTTAATGGCTCAGTAATGAGGACTGTGTAAACACATGAGAAAATGTGCTTTGAGCTTCCAAATTGCCCATTGTATTAAAAGCTCCCATCACAGAATAGTGACGCAGGGGACTCTGGGATTCTGCCATAGCAATAGACCTCTGACCTATGCGACTAAGTTGAACACTATGAGTCAGATATTTGGTGAATAAAATTAAAAAAAAATCACTTGAAAAAGAACTAACCCACTAAGTCAGTATGGCTGAGAGCACTGTTTAAGAAGCAACAGCCAGCCCTACATGCAGCATTGCCGAATGCCCAGTGCTAAAGAGGAAGCTGTATTCAAAATAAGAATGCAAGAATTGCAGCCAGTTTATTTTAGAAGTTCTAATCCGCCCTCAGACAGGTAGCCTGAATTTGCCTCTAGGGAAGAGATTGGATGTGAGGGAGAGCTAAGTTGGGGGACATTTTGGCTGCAAATATATGGATTTTAAATTTTTTCTCTTGCATTGAAAACTCTTTATTTTAAGCCCACTGAATACTGCACTTCTAACCTTGAGGTAGGCTGGCAACAGTGACATCTAGTGGTCGTACTGATTCCTCTTTTTTTCTCTCTCCTATCTCCATTTTGCCCTCCCCCCCACCCCATTCTCTCCGAAGAAAGAGTGTTATCAGAGTTCACCATTTAAAGTTGAATTTCTCTATTAATACCCACACTTAAATGGTCTTTCTGGGTCTCTAAGGTGCTTCAAATACATGTGTTGATGGATTAAGACTGAAATGTTTCACTTTGACTATTTCTTTGACTTGTATGAAAGTCACCTAGCAGTACAGCAAAGGGAGAATAATTGGGCTCAAATATTTAAAAGGACAAGTTTGACAGCCTGAAGCGCTCAGTGATGGATAGAACGCTCACAGGTTCTGCATTTGCTTTAGCGCTGCCCCGCCCACTTTGTCCCATCCACACAGAAGGCTGCCACCAGACTAATCTTCCAGAATAGTAACTCTCATCAATCCTCACTTGCCCCCCAGTGCCCTACCACATTGAATTCATACGTGCCTGCTTGGTTTTCAAACAGCCCCCCAAAATAGTCCACTTTAATTGTTTCTCACTGTTGCACAGCTCATTTCTCCGTCCCAGCCAAGTCAGTTTCCTCTCCGTCCTCTGAACCCAGCATGTTCATTTCTCCTTTCCTACCTTTGCTTCTCAACTCTTCTCTCTTCCTTTCTTCTCGGCTGCCTTTTTTTCAATGCTCATTGTAAGCCCATCTTTTCTCTGAAGTCATCTCTTGTTATTTCTTTAAATCTACACTGATCTCTCCGTTCTCTGAATTACCATCTTATTTATACTTAGAACCACACGGTGAAGCATTAAGCTGCTTTTTGAGTATTTCATGCTTCTTTGTCTTGTCTCATCTTTTAGAGCTTAAACCCTGCAAAAGCAATCGTTTGCCACTTAATCACTGTATGTCTTTTTTATATTTTCCTTACTTTTTTGGGGGGGAGGGTACCAAGTTACTTTATTTGAAGGAATGGTACAAATGGAAGAACTTAAGCTGAAGTTTTGGTACAACCTTAGTTTTCTTAATGGTATAAAACATGCAAAACATATCTTCTTCTAAACCATTCCTTAATCTTCTCTCATGTTTCAGTGGAAAAGCTCTATTTCCTTTTGTCCAAACAGCTGATGGACTATAGTTTTTGGTAACTACTAGTATAATGTTAAGCTGTGATGCAAATCAATAAAATAAGCCTTAGATCAACTTGAGTTGTTATGAAAGTTTATTCCCGGGAGATTCTCAGGCAACATAAGCATAGAACAAAGTCATTCACAAATAGCAGATCCTATACAACAGAGCAAAAAGACATATAATACTGTGGAAATCTTTTTCACTATTTGAAAGCTCTATTTATTTTCATTTAGGAAGCTCATCTGCTCTAAAAATGTGACTCTGTATGTGCAACTCAAGTTCTGTTCACTACTGTTTGACATCTCACTGTTTTTCAAATGCTGTGATATACTATCTTGTGGACTATTTAAAGAACACTAGGTGTCAAATGAGGATTCCTAGTTTCTATTATTTTTTAAATAAAAGAAAGTTCCATACCAGAACTTGGATAAATAATATTTAAGATTCTATTACACATCGACTAAGCATTGGCCAGCTTAACACCATGTTGGTTAAGATTCAACTGAAGGATTGAATTCTCTCCTGGGCACCACGTTTTGAAAGAGACAGACAAATTGGAGAGAGTTCAGAGGGGAAGAACAAAAATGATCAAAGGTTTGGAAAATCAGCCCTGTGAGGAAAGGTTAAGAGAATCAGGTCTGTTCTGCCTAGAGAAGAGAGGGCTGAAAAGAGCCATAATAACTCTCCAAAATACATAAAAGGATGTTTTCAGGAGGAAAGGGACCAATTATCCTCATTAGTCAACAAGAACAGGACCAGGAGTAATGGGACTTAAGCTACAGCAAAGGAAGAAAAAAAAATTAAATATTATGAAAACCTTCATTTCAAGGCTGGGCCTAATGCTTTTTCTGAGTTAGGGATAAAGAAATCAGTCCTGCTGTGACTGTAGGGAAATATCAGAAAATTACCAAAGAAAACCTTGACAACTCAAGAATTCTAAGAGATAAAAAGGAGGGAATTTTGATGTTACTTTTCAGATTTATATAATGTCCACCACACCAGCCCCATGGAGTGATTTTTACCCCAAATCATACAAACACACATAGACACACACAAAGATGCACAGAGACATAAATCACGAAAGAAGAAAGACAGTTACCCATTTCTATACCATCTTGGCTCAGTCTTTCATAGCATTAACCCACAAAATAGTTTTATCTTAAAAGAATATACTGTTAATGTCCTTTGTTCCTGGGTTAAATATAATAATTATATTAAGTGATGAGAGGACCGATAGACCTTTAGGTATGGTAAGTCAAGTGTGAATGCAATGATGACAGATTGGAAGAAAATATATCTGAAAGTAATCAAAATTTGTATGTGATTTGTTTTTGTTGCCTGCCATTTACTCACTGTTTTCTTAACCTCCTACTTCAGTTAGAAGGTCAGGGTTACCCAGCTTGAGTATATAAAACCAGGGCTTTATATACATTCTATGCCATTTGCATCTAGATACATTTCCTTTCTGCACAGTTCTGATACTAAACCTCCCTTTCTCCATTTCTTCCTTCTCTTGACACGTATGTATGGTTACCTGCTGTTTGACCAGAAACTAGGGTGGTGCTTTCACCCAGTCTCATTTAATCACTCACTCAGTCATTTGTTCAACAGATATTTATTGGATGCCTTCTGTATCCTGGGCACTATGATAAACACTCTGGCTCTAGCTGAGGACAAGACACAGTGTGTTCCTGACCTTGCGGAGCATGCGGGGTTAACATAAACACACACGCTGAACATGTGACGTGTGTTGGGAAGGGAAGGAGAGAGGACTGTGGGGCAAATAGGTGGGGGACCTAAGCTAGTGTAGGGAAAATTGCCTTCCAAATGCAGTGAGATCCGAAACACAAATATGAGTTAGCAGGTACAGTGCGGGGAAATGTTCCAGGTTGAGGGAACAGCATGTGCCAAATTTCAGAGAGGAGAATGAGCGAGTGGTGGGGTTCACCAATTTATGTGTTTTAGGAAACTCCCTTAACAGGCCTTTTTAAAAAAGTGAGATTGGACAGTAACTGCACACAGCTTCTTGCCATTTGTAAGACTTGCCCCATAGACACAAGACTTCCACGGGAGAGAGATCTACCTCTACAGAAAGAACCAATTCGTAGTTACGTTCTCTCTATGAGTGTCATCTGTTCGTTTTTTTTTTTTTTTTACAAGCTTTTTAGTATTCTATTACATCTATACATGTAGAGAGATCGGTATTATGAATTCATCACCTAGCTTCAGTGATTATCAATATATGTCCGATCTGTTTTATCTATGCACCCTCCCCCAACCATGTCATAGTTGTTTGGAAGTAAATAAATGGCTTTGGGTTTTGGTATGAAGTAATACTTTGTAAGCCTGTTCTGGAGTGGAGGCTAAGAGAAGATTATTATTGAGTTTCCTCTAGGAACTTGGGAGAGAAGATCTAAGGTGCCCTCATAGGCCTGACAGAGGAGGAAATTGGAAAGAGATGTATGCATCCAAGAGAAATAGATCCTTCAAAACATGATGGAGTGTCAAGCCCAGGGAGAAAAAACTTACATTGAGAAATTCCCTAAGTCTGGGATGGGTAAGAATATTTTAGATTTATAAAATTCCACTTACTGCTCTTTATATATGATGCTGACTTGTAATTTGTCTCCATTTCCCTCAAATTCTAGTAAAAATGTGGATGTCCATAGAGCTTTGGTTGCAAGTAGCAAACAAAAATCAACTCTGGATAATTTATTTATTATTTAAAAAAATTTTTTAAAGGATTTCATTTATTTGTCAGAGAGAGAGAGAGAGTGTGAGCGCACAAGCAGGGAGGGGCAGGCAGAGGGAGAAGCAGGCTCCCCGCTGAGCAAGGAGCCTGATGCAGGACTCCATCCCCGGACCCTGGGATCATGACCTGAGCCGAAGGCAGACGCTTAACTGACTGAGCCACTCAGGCATCCCCAACTCTGGATAATTTAAACAAAAAAGGAAATTAGTAGAAGGATATTGTTACCAGAACTAAAAAAACCCTGGCCCCCAAAAGGATGGGAATTAGAATAGCTCTAGGAATATATGTAGCAAGAATCAGTGGACTGTTCTTAAGGTTACTGCCATTAGGGTGAATAACTTGAATTTATTTTTGTCGTAGTTACTTGCTCGTGGTTCAGATTCCAGCAAGAGAGCTTCAGATTGACCTAGCCTGGATCACATGCTCATTGCCTTGATTTAAGTCGTCTCAGAGGCATATCCAATGGATGAGGCTTGGTCTCCCAGAGAAGAACAGTTAGTGGATGCTGAGCGGGCAAAAACAACAGATGTGTGCTTCTCGGAAGCATTTTCTTTTACAAAAATATAAAGTGCCACATAAGTAGCATTTCCGTTGTACCATGCACAGTGATTCTTGAGCTTGAAATTTTGATTAGGATTCATGAATGTGAAGCTATGATCTTCATGGCTTTTTGTTGTTGTTGTTAATTCAACAGAACTTAGTTCTAGATTCTAATTAATATGGCCCAGAATGCAGATACCCAAACATAGAGACACTTCTATATCCAACAATAGTCTTGTATAAATGCAAGTCATATGCCTACCTTGAAAACCAAAAAAGGCAAACAGTTTTTCAGAGTCTCATTTATCTTTTAAAAAAGATACCCCACTTGTAGTCAAATTACATATCAGGGTAGGAAAGGAGAGGGAACCATTATCTTTTCGGGATTTGGGGTCAGTCCTCAGCATGAAAGGAGGCAGAGATATGAGTTGGGGGAGGGTGGAGGCCATCCTGATATAAGATCATGTCATTTTCAGATTAGGGTAATGATGGTGGAACTGAAGACAAATATGTAGACTTGGGGCATTTTGGAAGTGAGATTTGTATAATTCTACATTGTAAATACTTTTTAGAAGTGAGAATCCAAAATGGCTGTAATATTACTACTGTTTGCTTTTCCAATCCTCTTATCTGGTAACCACAGAATGTCCCTCTGAGTCTGAGTAACATTATTCTTCCAACTCTGCAAATACAGGAAGAAGACCTGCACATGTTTAGGGATTTATCCAAGACGAAAAACGAATCCTGTCACTTTGTTGATTTCCAACTTGTTTTATATTATATTATAGCACACGTAGCATCTCATTTTTCTTAACTATAGGTTTTCAAGGCACTTCCAGGTACCTTGATATCTTCAAAATCAGGATATCTTCTATCTGTCTAAAAGCCCCCATTTTTTATGTTCATTTTGGAATGGATGACAACTGCATGTGTGTTTTGAATAAGGGAACGGACAGCATATCACAGAAATCAGGACCTTTTCAAAAACCTACTTGGAAATTCTACTCCTTTTATATCTATTTTGTCGTATTTTGTTCATTCTGACAGCAGTTAAGATGATGACAATTTCCGTGAAGAACCTTTGTTAGGGGAGAAACCAATCATGATTTCTTTTTACCACATCTACTATGTGGAGACTTTACAATTGCAAAAAGACAGATGGCAAAAACCATGTCTGCTCCACTGAAAACATGAGGTTTCTTAGCATTTGTTTAATTAAATACGGCTGCTTCCACAGCTTCTGAGCCGATGTTTTGAAGAAATAAACTCTCAAAAAAGAAAAAACTTATTCATTTCATTTTATTTGCACAGTTCATGCCAAGTTTTCCAACCAACTCTCTTCCCAGAGCTATAATAATATCCAAGAGAACTCAGGAAAATATGTGAAAAATGGGTTGACTCGCGAGTGTTTAGAGGAGGGATTTGGGTTCAGTTCCGGGTGCTCACTAGTTCATATTTAGCACTTACTGGTGGCATTTACAGTTTGCCTGATCTCTAGCCATTGGAATGCACACCCAGAAAAATCCAGTTGCTGAGGTTATGATGCTTGTTGGAAGGATTTAGGGATTAGACTGGAGGAAACAGGATTTTGGTTTCTGGCTCTGTTAGTGATTATCTGTGGGACTTTAGACAAGTTCCTCAGCTTCTTTGTGCATCCCCCCTGCCCCACCCAACACCTTTCTTTCCCCCCAGCAATGAAAGGAGCAGCGAAAAAGAGAGGTGAAGACACTTCAGGGCCAACATAATTAAATCTGAACTGGTGCTTCATGACACTTGGTCTCTTTGTGATCAAAGTGTAAGTGGGAAAGAGTATGATTAAGAAGACCAAATAACTAACAAGTGATCTTATGTGACATGGTCCTTTTGTTTACACTTTCAGAGAAGTCTTTTTTTTGTTCTGTTTTGACATACAGTGTTAGTTTCAGGTGTACAACATAGTGATTTGACATTGTATACCTTGTGAAATGGTCACCACAGTAAGTCTCGTTACCGTCTGTCTCCGTACAAAGTTGATACAGTGTTAGCGACTGTATTCCCCATGCTGTACATTACACCCCCATGACTGACTTATAACTGGAAGTTTGTACTTCTTGATCCCCTTCACCCATTTTGCTCCCTCCCTCAACCCCTCCACTCTGGCAACCACCAATCTGTTCTCTGTATCTATGAGTCTGGGTTTGGTTTTGTTTGGTTCTTTTAGATTCTGCATATAAGTGAAATCATGAGGTATTTGTCTTTCTCTGTCTGACTTATTTCATTTAGCATAATACTCTCAAGGTCCATCCATGTTGTTGCAAATGGCAAGATAGATTTCATTCTTTTTTATAGCTGAGTGGTATTCCTTTGTGTGTGTGTGTGTGTGTGTATGTATGTGTGTATATATATAAGTATATATATATATCAAACACATCTTCTTTATCCATTCATCCACTGATGGACACTGTGGTTGTTGTGGTTGTTTCTATCTCTTAGCTGTTGTAAATAATGCTGTAATGAAAGTAAGGGTGCATATATCTCTTAAAAGCAGTGTTTTGTTTTCTTCAGATGGATACTCAGAAGTGGAATTGTTGTATCCTCTGATGGCTCTACTATTAATTTTTTGAGGAACCGCCACGCTGTTTTTCATAGTGGCTGTACCAAATTACATTGCCACCAACAGTGCGGGATGGTTGGTTCTCTTTTCTCCATATCCTTAACAGCATTTGTTATTTCTCGTTATTTTGATAATAGCCATTCTGACAGGTGTGAGGTGATATCTCACTGTGGTTTTGATTTCCATTTTCCTGATGAGTGATGCTGAGCATCTTTTCATGTGCTGTTGGCCATCTGTATGTCTTTTTGGGAAAATGTCTATTCAGAATCTCTGTCCATTTTTTAAAAAAGATTTATTTAATGGAGGGGGGAGGGGCAGAGAGAGAGGGAGAGAGAGAATCTCAGGCAGAGTCCCCCAACTTGGGGCTCGATCCCAGGTTACTGAGATGATGGCCACAGCTGGCCACGTAACCAACTAAGCTACCCAGGTGCCCCTCTGTCCATTTTTAAATTGGATTATTTGGTTTTTGGTTATTTAATTGTATGAATTCTTAAATATTTTGGATATCTCCCTTGTAGGATATATGATTTGCCTTCTCTCATTCAGTAGGTTGCCTTTTTCTTTTGTCGATGCTTTCATTTTGCAGAAGCTTTTAAATTTGGTGTAGTCCCAATAGTCTATTTTTGCTTTTGTTTCCCTTGCCTTTGGAGTGAGATCAAGATCCCCCAAAATATCACTAAGACTGATATCAAGGAGCTTATCGCCTGTGTTTTCTTCTAGGATTTTTATAGATTCAGGTCTCACATTTAGGTCTTCAATCAATTTTGAGTTGATTTTTGTGTATGGTGTAAGAAAGTGGTCCAGTTTCATTCTTTTTTTTTTTTTTAAGTTTATTTGTTTATTTACTTATCTTTAGTAGTCTCTACACCCAGTGTGGGGCTTGAACTCACCATCCTGAGATCAAGAGTCATGTGGTCTTCTGACTGAGCCAGCCGGGTGCCCTGGTGCGGCTTCATTCTTTTGCACGTAGCTGTCCAGCTTCCCCAGTACCATTTACTGAAGAGACTGTCCTTTCCCTACTGTATATCCTTGCCTCCTTTGTTGTAAATTAATTGACCCATATATAAACTTGGGTTTATTTTTGGGCTCTCTATTCTGTCCCATTGATCTATGTGTTTCTTTTTATGTCAATACCATACTGTTTTGATTACAATAGTTTTGTAGATGGTGGAAAAACAGGGAGTGTGATACCTTCAGATTTGTTCTGTCTTTTTCAGGATTGTTTTGGCTATTTGGAATCTTTTGTGGTCCTGGATACATTTTAGAATTATTTGGCCTAGTTGTGTGAAAAATGCCATTGGAATTTTGATAGGGATTGCACTAAATCTGTAGATTGCTTTGGGTAGTGTGGGCATTTTAACAATATGAATTCTTCCAATCCATGAGCATGGAATATCTTTTTTTAAATTTGCGCCTTTTTCAGTTTCTTCATCAAGGTCTTATAGTTTTCAGAGCCCAGGTCCTTCACCTTCGTTGGTTAAATTAATTCCTAGGTATTTCATATTCATAGAAGTCTTTCACTGTATACTACTGTGCATTGTTGAATGTCTAAATTTCAAAATTTAGTTCACTCAGCTTCTAATGGTTTATATCTATCTGAACCCTACAAGCTGAAAATGTATCTCTAAAAAGATATACTTTTCTGTTATTATTTTTTACAAAGGTTTTTATTGTTCTATTTCACTCTAGAGAAATTTCACTCAGAGGAAAGGATAATAATGACTGATGTGTCAAGGGAAGGTTTGTTTAGACGTGCATTAAGGATACAACTTGATGTCGTCATAATATACTGTGTACAGTAGATCTAGTCCAATTCTTGCTTTTAGCAGATGCCTATTCTAAAAGGGAGCATTAGTTTTGTCTGTGGGAAGTTAAGTACTTGATAATTGATCACCTGCAAGTACATTCTGCTTTTTAGAAATGATTATTTTGTGATGATTTGTTCTTCAATTCCCTTTAGCCCAGGAGGATTTACTCCCAGTCGAAGTGTGGAAATACACTAACACCATATGGCATGATGTGTCTAAAGGTAGGGATCGTGTGGTTTTCCTTGGCTTGGCTCAAGGGCTTGTGCCAGGCAATCTTTGTTGCTCCCAGATCAACTGAGCTGACTCCATCCCCTGACATTTGGTTGGCACATGACCTAGGCCTCACAAATGGAAATACAGCTCTACCCCTTGCCCATGGTGACTGGGTCAGGACTGTGTGTGTTATCCTCTCGAGGCCAGTGATAGTTTGGGAAAGAGAAGTTCTTTTTGCACTGTCGTGCTGGTAGGATGTAAGCCCAGAGCTATCTTGCCCATCTTTGCCATCATAGCCTATTCATTCTAGTAAAAGGAAATCAAAAGACAATTTGCTAAAAAGTAGTAAAAATGAGTAATAGATATTCAGTCTTACTAGTAATCAAAGCAATGCAAATTAAAACAACAATAAAACATGATTTACTTTTTGAATTGGAAGGTGACTACTTAATTGATTAATTAGACGATGAGTGTTGGACAGGATGCTATAAATGCTCAAGTTTATAGGTAGGGGTAGAAATTTCTGTGATGTTTTTTGAAAGCAATTTGAATGTGTATCAATATTCTTTTTTAAAAAGATTTTATTTATTCATTTGAGAGAGAGAGCGCACAAGCAGAGGGAGCGGCAGAGGGAGAGGAAGAGGCAGAGGGAGAGGGAGAAGCAGGGTCCCCGATGAGCAGGGAACCTGACGTGGGGCTCAATCCCAGGACCCTGAGATCCCGACCTGAGCCGAAGGCAGACGCTTAACCGACTGAGTCACCCAGGCGTGGTGTATACTGATACATCCGTGTATCAGTATTCTTTATCAATATCATATTCTTTGTAGCAATAACTGGGAATCTATTTTAAGGAAATAATTCTAAATACAGAAGAGTTTGGGACACAAAACCAGAAACAGTATCTAAAGGTATGAAATGTTAAGTAAATTATAGTAGATACATTTGGGATACTTTAAGATCAAGTGAATCAAGCAGAATACAAAATTATAGGTTCATAGTCTCTTAATGCCACCTGTAATATAATCGATTTGTTTTATATAATATGATTTGTCTCTATGATATTTTCCTTTGAAATAAATATATTAACCAATCACTATTGTCCACTTCTAAAATCTTTTTCCTCCTGCTGCAAGTACTCTTGGACTCTCTCAGCCGGTGAGACCTAGGGAAGTCTCTCAGGCCAAAGGTAATTAGCTTCCGCTAGCAGATCAGGCAGCAGGTTCTATTTATACTCTGAGGGTCCCTCTTCATATAGTTTGTATGTACTGAGTGAAAAGTTTTGCCTCAAAATGGTTGACATAATGTCAACTCTTGGAACAAGTGCTTGCAAACATCGGGTATTAAAGCTCAACTTTTCTGGAAGCTTGAGTCTTCAAGGAAATGGCAGAGGAAATAAAAAGTAAAATAAAATAAAATAAGTAAAGAGGATTAGGAGATTAGGGATTGGTGGAAATCCTTCAACCTTTTGAAAGCATGTAAACATCACTGCAAATCAGTAAACTTTTTTAGGACAGAATTTCTCTTTTTGCTAATGGGAAAATAACTCTTTCTGACCGTAAAATTTATAACATATAGGAAAAATGTAATAAAGACTCTACATAATACATACATAATACTCTAAATAATAAAAACTCTTTCTGACTACATAATTTGTAAGTCTCAGTGCAAAAATAAAAGTATGGAGCCCTTGTTTAAAGGCAGGGGAAAAATAAATAAAAAGCAGGGGAAAAATGCTGTTAAAAATGCCATGGTCTCTCTCTCTCTCTCGACCTTGTCAATGTGTTTTATTTGCTATTTCATGTCATTCTAAGTAAAGAAAAATTTAGATATTAAATGTTTGCATGAAATTTCCCATTTATTTTTATATTGTGCAATGCCAACTTTAAATGCAAATATCAGGACACAATATAACATTTTTTAAAAAAGATTTTATTTATTTGACAGAGAGACAGAGCACAAACAGGCAGAGAGGCGGGCTCCCCGCAGAGCGGGGAGCCCGATGTGGGGCTCGATCCCAGGGCCCTGGGATCATGACCTAAGCCAAAGGCAGATGCTTAACGGACTGAGCCACCCAGGCGGCCCTCAGGACACAATATAAAAAACAAAGGGGAAATCTTCTGCCTGCGGGGGTTCAGAAGAAAAACACAAGCCCTGCTGAGGCAGGGTGGAAGAAGGGCGGGAGCAGGACTTCGCCGAGCGGTGAGCGTGGACCCTCACAGCTGTTGGAGGGCGAGCGTGGCTTGTGTTCAGGAGGGGCCTGATGGTTACCAGCTTCTGCTCCCGCCAGCTGCTGAGCCCAGGCAAGATGCCTCAGCACGGGGTGGGAGGAGATCTAGGGAAGTTGAGGCTGATGCTCCAATCCACAGCCCATGGGTGACTCCTAAGTTTCTTTAACCCTCAGGGCTGGAATGTGCTCATAGTTTGGGTGGGAATAGGGAAGCGAACTCTGGCTCGCTGCCCATGGGATGTGTGGGGGAGCTTCTCTCTCTACACTGCACCCAGGCTTCTGCCGCAGCGGAGGGCGGCAGCTGTTGTGGGGCAGGCGAGGGGGAGGCTGGGGTGGGATGTCTGGGAATGGAGAAGCAGGCCACTGACAGCCCACCCGTGGTGAGGAGATGGATGGAGGCTGGAGGCAGGATCACGCGACAGCTGAGGCACCAAGATCCTGGGGCATGTGCCATTGTCCCATTGGGCTTCTCTCACAAAATCCAGATCCCAAGATAACATTATTAAGAATTTCAAGGCGGCGATCACCGAGCATTAAACCCCAGTGTGGGGCCCTTCTGAGCACCTGGCCCCGTGACTGCCCTGGTCTCCCAGCCCGTATGAAGGACACACTCAACGCTTGCTCATCTTGCTGCGGACTCACAGTTTCAGGATCTGTGGGTCCCGTCTAGGTCACGTTTCTCTCTCCCTGGGTGCAAATGGAGCTTAAGATTATATAAACAAATTCAGTGCTTATTAAAAAGCATTACCCACGGCCGCCTGGGTGGCTCGGTGGGCTAAGCGTCAGACTTTTTTTTTCTTGTTAGAATGGCTATTGCTATTCTTTAAAAAATTTAAATTCAATTATCCAACGTATAGTCCATCATTAGTTTCAAATGTAGTGTTCAATAATTTATCAGTTGCGTGTAACACCCAGTTAAGTGTCAGACTCTTGATTTCAGCTCAGGTCACGATCTCAGGGTTATGGGATTGAGCCCAGCCTCGGGCTCCACATTCAGCTTGAGATTCCCTCCCTCTTCCTGTGCCCCTCCCCTCTCTCAAATAAATAAATAAATCTTAAAAACAAAACAAAACATCCAAATAAAACCACTGGACACTAATTAGACCCTTAGTGTGACAAGACCAATGTGAACCTTACTTATTTTCTTACAGAGAGTTCTGTCTCCCCAGCTAGCCTGCGAAAGCCCTTAAGGGCAGAGACCCTGTTTTATACTTCCTGAATCCCCTTGCCCCCATCATCACCTCATTGCCTAACATGTGACTGGAGTCTTCTATTTATGATGGTGATAACGGTGTGTTAAGGTTGCTCTCTCCAAATGAGGTAATTACCTTCTTTAGAACAGTAAACACGTGCCTAGTCCTAGGTACTGTTCTATAAGTATTTGCAAATTCCTTAAGAAAGCATATTGAATCATATGATTTTAAAGCTGGAAGGAGGAGGGGGGTTCACCAGCGGGTTTGCACTCCTGGTCTAAAGTCATACAGCTCATTACTGACAAAGCCAGGACTAGAAACCATGTCTCCAAATTCTCAGGTCAAATGCTCTTCGTAATACGTGAAACTCCTGCTAAAATTTTAATTAGCAACCTAATTTGAATCCTCAGAGCTAGTTTTATGACACACAATGGGGGAGATGGTTGATATCTGAGAATGAGAAGAATAAGAATGAATGAGAACTGATAGAGTTATACATGTTAGAATGATTCATTAGCAACTTGAGAAGGATAATGAGAAAAAAGGAATGGCTTCTTCACATGATTTAAAAAAATACAGCTGTTTGTATTTTCCCATTGAGTCTCTATTGCCTCCATGTAGTTTATCCTCTGTGGTATAGACATGGAAAATGTAACCTCCAGACCAGCTCCCCCATCGTTCTCCACTTGGCTGGCAGCCTGCCTTCTCTGTCCACAGTGCTAATATTAACATCAGTCTGCTGTTCCTCTAAAGATACATCCATCGATTTCCTGCAGTTATTCGGTGCATTTAACTCATCTCTGCTGCAAATCTAAGCTGTTGGATACTGCGGAGGATATAAAGGTAATTAAATAAACAACAAAACAAGACAATCCTATTTTCAAGGAGCTCAGAAACAAGGACAGGAGACACCAGGTTTCTTTGCTGTTTTGTTTAATCCAAGTCACTGCTACCTGTTATTATGACTAATCAAAAGTTGAGGTGTAATACAAAAAAACAAACAGCAGATGGGGAAGCTGGAGACACTGAATCTAGTTCTTACTCAGCTTTTAATTAGCTGTATGACTTTGGGCAGGTCACTTAATCACACTGGATCTCCAGTTTTGTTTTTTCATCTCTAAAATGAGAGGTTTAGATGGGAAATAATTTCAAAGCGTCCTTCGAAGTCTAAAATCCCAATTTATGATTACAATATATTTATGTGAACTAAGCAATCACCTAATTTATTCCAGATTATGCCAAAATTAACTTATAATTAACTGATGTTACCCTTACTTTCATTCAGAGTACTGAATGAAATCGAAGTTACAAACTGAAGTCAAAATGAAACCAAGCTTTTTAGTGTTGGTGATGTTGGCAAGAAGGTCAGCAGTGAAGGTCTAAATGATTATATTATATTCTTTTTGCTTAGCTTTTGCCTAACCCATAGTTGCTGAGGGGGAAAGACCCGCGGTGTCATGTCTTTTTATTTTGAGGTACAAAGTGCACATGTGTGTGTGCGTGCACACACACACACACACATCTTATTTAGGGCAAAGGAAGGTAAAAGAAGGTATTTTGGCCCAGGGCTTACAATTCACCTATTCTTTGTGCCAAGTGAGGGTTTCCTCTTTCAGCTGTGGTTAGTCCTGATTTCTGTGCGAAGCGCTGGGCAGGCTGGTACATATGCATATACAGCTTTGCCACAGATCATGCCCAGAAGCCCTAACAGCTACAAACTACACTGGTGGTCCTGACCCTGAGGATGCCCATTTGACAGGGCGCAGTATAGAACTTGCATTCTTGTACGTGTCCTCAAGGTTGGCTTTTTTTTTTCTTAACGTTTCAGCGTATCTTTGCTTTCCTTTGATGCTTCTGAGGCTTTAGGGTGGTCACTGGCAGAAGTACACAAATAGAGTGTTCACAGCTCAGCAGTCCTTGGATCCACATTGGGAGTTCTACGTGGGTGGCATAGGAATGAACGCCAAGAAGAAGCCAGGACAGATCTGTTAACAGAAATTAAATGACTCAGGGTATGGCTCTGAAAGCTTCCATTAAAAGGCCGGCGACACTTAAAAATTATAATAGTAGGAAAAAAAGTCGATTTAAAAATTGCTAATAGTTTGAATTTATGGACCTTTTAAAAATATAACTTTTCACATGTGTACCAGTTGATATTTTTAATACTTTTAAAATTAAGAGGCAAGGTAGCCTTTAGGATTGAATTTAGCTTTGCATTGGATTTTTAAAAATTGAAGTCAGCAACAAAATTTCTTTGTGTTTCTACTCTGGCAAAAATAGGGTTGTGGAAACAGATTGGAAGGTGAGGAAAATATCAGCAAAATGTCACCCTAAACATAGCCTATTCTTCTACATTTATATCTTCTAGGGGATGCTATCAGTTACCTTGATGCAAGCAAAATCAGTTTCACTGAATTCAATGTAATTATTTAATTAAATTTCCAAAATTCTACTAACCGCAATATCAATGATCTGTGCTCAGCTTTCTTTTTTAAGATTAATGATCTTACTATTAACGCATAACCTGTTCAAGATTTCCATTCAAAAATTACAATGATTTTGCATATATGTAAAAGTAGAGGCATATTTTTTTTTCAGACAACAGTCTCCATTTTAGCTTTTTGGGTAGCAGTTATTTCAAATTCTGTTTTTGTCTGGTTAGAGGCAGGATACATATCTGAATATACAGCGAAATACTTAATTTTCATTATTTTCCTTTAACTCTTGGACACTGGAAATCACCCAGGTTACGAACTGTTCCTGCAGTTGCTTCCCCCTGGGTGTTAGGCTAGCCATGCTGAGCAGCCGCAGAGCCTGCTTTCTATACCAGAGCAATCTTTGCCTCCAAGAGGCACCATGCTGTGCTAGGATTAACATTAAATAATGGCCTCGGACGAGGCTTTCCTGGGACACAGTTTTGTGTTCTTCCCTGCCTCATTGCCAGGGCGATTATTCTCAGGGAAAAGCTATTTCCAGAGAGATTATAAGAGACTTGCTGGCTGCCAAGGGGAGGAATTTTGAAAACGGCTGTGGGGCTGGAAGAAATGATTCTGACCACATATGTTCCCTGGGATCTCAGAGAGAGCAAAGCTCAGAAAAAGAGAAGACTTCGACTGCTTCTCCTTCCTGAAGAGCAAGGGGGCTTGCCCTTTTGGAGTAACAACAGAGATTTAGGATGGGAAGCGGCATTCCCCTCTACGATCAAGGAAGGGCTAACGTCTTTCATCTGTAATGTAACAAGTCAGAAGATAACTGACATTTAATTGGAGTCAGTCGACTCTACTGAGTCTGTTGGAGTTGCAGTAGAGGGAAGTCTACCCATCAAATTGTTGTCCATTTTATGCAGCTTTGGCTTCTTATAAGACCTTCACGAAGATGAGTGGGCATGAGGCAGTCAAGTACCAGGTAACATTTCCTGAACACTTCCTTTGGGAGGATTGTTCCTATGGTATCCTGTTGTTCTTTACAGCCTTCCTAAGAGCCTCTGTAGATGCAAAATCTGAAAAACTCAAATGAATTACTTAAAGTTATCCTGTATAAGCAAGTTGGAACAAAGCGTAAGGACAAGACTCTGGAATCCAAACTCTGTGGTCTAGATGCTAAAATTCTCTCAGGCTGCAGAGACTGTGGTCAGAAATACCCCTTTTCCCTCATGGTCCCAGCAAAATTGGGTAGTGGGTTCTATGCTTTTGGTGACTATTACAGTTGTCTAGGCTGTGTAACAAACTACCCCAAAACTTAGTGGTTTAAAATAACAATATATTTTATAGTATTTCTTTCTTTCTTTCTTTCTTTTTATGGTATAGCTATTCAAGAAGGGCTCAGCTGGGTAGTTCTGGCTCTGAATTTCTCATCTGATTGTAGTCAGACAGTGGTTGGGGCTGGAATAGTAGATGGCTAGAACATCTGAGAGCTGGCCAGTCATCTCTCTCTTTATATAGTATCCCAGGCCTCTCCCTGTGGATTCTCTTTATAGGTTTAGTTTGGGCTTCCTCACAGCATGGCAGCCCCAGGGTAGGACTTCTTAACGTGGTATCTCAGGGCTTCAGCACAAGTGTTTCAGCAAATTCAGCACAAGTTGTGTCTGAGATTGAGAGTTAAGAGGTATGCAGCTTCTGGCTTCTCTGATTGGAACCCTCCTTCTAGGACTCCAGTTTTTAGACATAATGTATTCCTGGAGAATATGCCATATGGTAGTTCTTCCTTGGACTGCTAGGGCGTTGTTGAAAAACCTCAAATGCATGCATTCATGTAACAAAAAGTGACACTTAAGCCTGTGTCTGGCAAAAGAAAGACAAAATGAGAAAAGGCCAAAATTTGATGGACTCATCCTAGAGAAACCACACTCTGTAACTCAAATAAAGCAATAGTTGGTAAAGGTGATGTGCCAGGTCTCTATTCTTAAATTCTTACATTCTTAAATAGGTTTGTATTTTGAAATCAATCCAGCCAGAAGCCAGATCCTGTGCATAAGCTTCTGGAAAATAAAGTATGTGGTATAATCAAGGGACAGAGGTTTATCTTAACAGGTCTTATTTATCTGGAAAATGTCCATATTAATTAGGGTAAAGGCTAAATGACTCTCATAAAGAGATTTGAAAATACCATGGTTCAAATGAGATAGAATATTATATTTCCTTTATATATCAGTCCAGAATTAATTGGCAACTTAGGGTATGTGGGTTGTTAAGCTTCATGAAGTAACTTAGGGACTCAGGGTTCCTTCTGTCTTGTTGTTAGGCCATCCTTTGGTGTGTTGGTATGTTCAAAATCGGTTCATTAGTTTTATGCTCGGCATTTGAGCCTGGGCAAGGGAAGGGGAAATGAATTAGAGAGAAAAGAATTCAATTCTTTTTTGATGAATCTGACTCAGAATATGCACACATCACTTTTGTTCGCACCCCACAGGTTAGGATTGAGTCATATGTCTCTGCCTAGATACAAGGAAGACTGGACAATATGATGTCAGCTTGGCAGCCATGTGTTCAGTTAAAATGTCAGATTTCTGTCTCTAAAAGGAAGAAGTGGGAATACTATTAGGGAATCATGAACAATCTCTGCCACAAAATTATCATGGAGTTACAGAGCCTACATGGAATTGTTAGTAGGAGAGATAATTATGCTGAAGACATTATGCTCTGTTCATTCTCACTTTTCTCATCGAAACCACTGCAACCATATCTAGTTTGAGTATTGTTGAAGAATACTTAGTCTATAAAAGGGGTCTGCCTGAGGGTCCAAAAGGAATGGAGCCAGATAGCTCATCAGCTGCAGACTACAAGGCAAGTTTTTTTACTTGTGGTATTTCTATGGGGCCACTTTGGCATTGATAGTGTTGAGTAAGAAATCAAGAAACACATATCTGTTGAGGACCTAACATATGCAAAGTATTGTTGTGGGAGCTCTGTTAGGTAAAAGGAGTATGAGATGATCCTTGCCTCCGCAGAGCACAACATCTACTTGGGTAGACTCAATTTTGAAAAGTTGAAGAGCAATGAGATCATAAATAATAATTTAACATTTCTTTGATTACTCATTGTGTGCTCTATAACCCAAAAGGACCCTATGGCCTGTTAAAGATCCATCTAAGCTCTCGGTTAGGTGGGCTGCCTTATGCAGGCAAAAGAGAAGCAAAGACAAAACAACAACATTACTGAATAGTAAGGAGCTAGAGAGAGAAGGTACTCCAAGAGTGGACTGGGGATTGACAATGCCATTCAATCTAAACCATCTGCCCCCTTTATACCAACTCATGACCTAGTGAGTTCTACAGAGAGTAGCACAATGGAGTCTGAGGATGAAGGGCGTTCTTGGAGTTGAAGTTCTCTTAGGGCATTTCCTGAAGAAGTAAATGTCACTTATCATTGGAGAATGGACAAAATGGAGAAAAGAAAAGGGATCTTTGAGGATAAAGAGACAAAAATGGGAAAGGAAGAGGCATGTTCTAGAATTAGCCAGTTATGCCAATTGCCTGGACTGAATGGTTACACAGAAACAGATTGGGAGGAACAAGGGCTGGGATCAGTTTATGAAGGACTTTAAATGCCTAGTCAAGAAATCTTTTTAATGTGCTGTCTATTGTGGAAAGCAACAGGGTGGGCTTGGCAGCAGATGTTTTTAAATAACACGCTACACCTAGACAGTGAAGGAACATGACTTAGCTATATTAGAATTTAAATGTTAGCTGGAAGTTGCTAATCACAGTGGTTTCTTCTGGAACCTGGAGCAAACACAAAAGTTCCATTTTGGAGATCTATATTTAACTAGCTAAGCATGTTTTGCAGACTTTGGTCTTTGAGTGTTTGATCAGTTTTTGTTTATTGTGTTTAATGAGCCTGGTCTCACACAGCCTCCTTTGGGGCTTCCTAAATATGAGTGTCTTCAGGGGGAGAGGAGCAGGGGTTCACTGAGGCCTCCCAGGCCTGCCCCTCCCTCAGAGGAGTGTGGAGGTTGCGATATCATTATTGGTTGTTGTCACAAAGCCATGGAAAGACGGACACAGGCCTATGCATGGCCAAAGTCAGGTACTCCTGTAACATCCGGTGACATCACCTTAAAGATCCAAACGAAGTGATAAAAAAGTTTGCTTGGAGTAATTCAACTCTGCTGACATTACAGAAAGGTGCAAAATAAGGAGAAATTTAGTAGAGGAGAAGGTGTAACCTAGTGCCTGCATTTCTAGCACCTTTCCATAGGTCAATGAAGAGCATTTGGCTGGACATTTGTTTGATAAAAACATGTAATGTGTGTATATTAGCGCATTCCCAGTGCCAAGCACAGTGCCTGGCACATAGGAGATTCTTAATAAATTATGCTGGATGATTGAATTAGTGATCATGTAAAATAGTTGAGGGACAAATATCAACAAGAAAAATCATTAATTATGTGCCTACTTGTGGAATAGCCTTTTTGTTTGTTTTGTTTTAAAAGGCTCAGAGAGTTTGGGGGGAGGGAGAAGTAAAGCATAAAGAAAAAAACGAAAAATTGCTTCTCATTTCACTTTTCCAAGATAATCACTTTTAACATTTAGGTGTATTTCTTCCACTCTTCTTTCTTTGTATGTCTTTGTTCATATATAAATTTTAGCTAATTTAAACCAAGTACGTAATCTGGAAAACAGAGGCATAGGTTAGAGAATACTGCGTGGACTTACTAAGTTTTTTTCTCTGCTGCCATAAGACATAAAAAGGATATGCAAATATATACCTATATCTTATGTGAGTCATGATTAGCATTTTTTGTGAAACGAATTTTATCAAAAATCATTTAAATATTAATTATTATTTAAACAATGATTGAGATTTTTACACCCTTTTTACATTTTATTGTGTTAGGTCTGAGATATCTGATGTGGGCAGTTGATCCTTGAACAACATGGGTTTGAACGGCGTGGGTCCACTTGTATGCAGATTCTTTTCGATAAACACAGTACAGGATAATAAATAGATTTTCTCTTCCTTACAATTTTCTTCATAACATTTTGTTTTCTCTAGTTTTACTTTATTATAAGAATACAGATATAATACATGTAACATACAAAATATGTGTTAAAATCAACTGTTTATATTATCGGTATGGTCAACAGTAGGCTGTTATTGGTTAAGCTTTGGGGAAGTCAAAAGTTATACATGAATTTTTGACTGCTCAAGGGTTTGGCACCCCAACCCCTGTGTTGTTCAAGGGTCAACTATATTTGATTTTACATTTTTTTAAAAGATTTTATTTATTTATTTGACAGAGAGAGACATAGCAAGAGAGGGAACACAAGCAGGGGGAGTGGGAGAGGGAGAAGCAGGCTTCCCGTGGAGCAAGGAGCCCGATGTGGGGCTCGATCCCAGGACCCTGGGACCATGACCTGAGCTGAAGGCAGACGCTTAATGACTGAGCCACCCAGGTGCCCAGTCAACTGTATTTTTTTTTTTTTTAAGATTTTATTTATTTGACAGAGAGAGTCACAGCGAGAGAGGGAACACAAGCAGGGGGAGTGGGAGAGGGAGAAGCAGGCTCACCATGGAGCAAGGAGCCCAATGCAGGGTTGGATCCCAGGACCCCGGGATCATGACCTGAGCCGGAGGCAGACGCTTAACCAACAAAGGCACCCAGGTGCCCCCAAAACCCTTCTTATTCCATATAACTTTTTTTTTTAAAGATTTTATTTATTTATTTGACAGAGAGAGACATAGCAAGAGAGGGAACACAAGCAGGGGGAATGGGAGAGGGAGAAGCAGGCTTCCCGCGGAGCAGGGAGCCCAATGCAGGGCTCGATCCCAGGACCCTGGGATCATGACCTGAGCCGAAGGCAGAGGCTTAACCATCTGAGCCACCCAGGTGTCCCCTAAACATGATTTTTAAACAGTTCTTTTTTTTTTTTTTTTAAGATTTTATTTATTTACTTGAGAGAGAGAGAGAATGAGCAGGGGGAGGGGCAGAGGGGGAAGCAGACCCCCCGCTGAGCAGGGAGCCCGATGCGGGGCTGGATCCCAGGACCCCGGGATCATGACCTGAGCCGGAGGCAGACGCTCAACGACTGAGCCCCCCAGGCGCCCCGATTTTACATTTACTTCAGACCTGCCACACCCATATTTCAAAGTGCTCCAGAGCCATGCACGTCACCATTAGCTTCGTTCCACGCGTTTGGAGCCCTGCTGTATTAAAACACACACTTCATGATGTGCATATGCTCCTTTTTCCTCTAGATTTTTAGCAGCATTCAATTAAGGGCTAATTGATATTATACTAAAAGAAAGCAAAATCAAAAAAAAAAAAAAAAAAAGCAGACACAAATTCGAAAGGCTTTGAAGCCCTCGGCAGTGTGTGTGCATTAGTCAAACTTGACTTTCTTTGCGGAGACTTTAACAAAAGGGAGAGGGAAGCTAGAGGCGTGTATCCTGATTGCCCCCATACTGGTTATTTTGCCAGGACATGATTGCAGCCTCTAAAAATTGGCTTCTAGAGGCGCCTTCAGTCCAGAGATCTATGGTGAAGATAGCACTCAGGCCAGCAAAATATTTGAATACATTGGCATTATATAAATTGGATGCTCTCCTTGTTTCCCATAAGCCCTGGAAGGCTGTCCGCATCTTGAAGTTCAATGTTTTGAGTGTCCTCTACTCTGTCAGTATGCCAGGAAAATAATGGGCTTTTCTTAAGTACGATGTAAGGCGGCTTCTGTGGAAGGCATTTATTGCGCAGTCGGGATGTTTTCCCCTCTTCTTTCTTCTGCTTGCCTATCTAGCTGCACAGGAGGTACGATTAGGCGCCTGGGAGGGGCACGGGGGAGGCTGGTATGTGCTCTCCCAAACCTTCACCACAAACCCGGGCTGCCTAAGCTGAAGCAGCCACACAGAGAGCTAAGGAAACTTTAAAAACTTAATTAAGGGAAAAAAGGCAAACAAAATAATACTATAGTGGATTTACTTAGTGCTGTAGCCTTGCCAGGGAAACCGCAGAGCCTGCATTTAGATGTTTCTTATATAAGACATATTTAATTAAAACAGGAGACGAGACAACAAGCTTTCTTCTAAATTCATTTAAATACATGTTTATGTTTGTGTTTAAATTCCCTGTGGGGTAAAGTAACGCAGATCCAAAGGCATAAAAGCAATTTGATTAGGCAACTGTAGGCCTTCCTGAATACTTTTAGCCTTAAGTACTTAAGACTTAATCCCTCCCATACCCCATACAAAAGCTATCTACTGAGGCTGGGCAAGCCCCAGACCTGAAGATAATACTTCCCCGTTTGGACTGATTCACCTTCACCTTCGTAGTATCTTTTCGTCTTGCCTTGGCCTTATTAACTCAAAGATTATTATACCTGAGCCTTATTTTTGTTCTTTTTCTGCTCTCGATTATTTATGTTTTCCTTTCAGATGAGGTTTTTCTTTAAAAAAAGATTATTTCTCTTTTCTTTTTCTTCTCTCTCTCTTTTTTTAAAGATTTTATTTATTTATTTGTCAGAGTGAGATAGCACGAGCACGGGGAGGGACAGAGGGAGAGAGAGAAGCAGACTTCCCCGCTGAGCAGGGAGCCCGATGTGAGACTCAATCCCAAGACCCCGGGATCATGACCCAAGCCGAAGGCAGACGCTTTAACAACTAAGCCACCCAGGGGACCCTTCTTTTTCTTCTCATACCACCTTTTTTTTTTTTTTTTTTGAGAGCAATGAAAATATTTTAAATTGGACTTCAGTTTGGAAAAATTTTAGATAATGGCAAGTCATCCAAAATGTCCACATTATACATATCTGAATAAGAAGATGCAGTCTGGGGGAGTAAGATGTCATTCTCTATTAGCTGAAGTTATGGATTATGTTTTAGGACCTCACTTCTTCAAGTGTGGTCCATGGTCCAGCAACATCAGCATCACTTGGGAGCTTGTTAGAGATGCGGAATCTCAGGGTCCTCCCCAGACCAACTGGATCAGAATGTGCATCTTAGTAAGTTACCCAGATGATTAGTGAGCACATTATAGTTTGAGAAGCACCAATGTAGGGTAAATGTTCTTTCTGGACAAATCATTCTTCCCTCAGGCTCATCTTCTTGAGACATTATATAGGTTCTTCAATAGGAGGACTATGGAAAACATTGTGTGCGCTCAGATTAGGCATCTTAAGTGGCCTTTTATGGACCCATTAGGAGCCTGTTAAATAGAGTAAAAATGAAAAAATTCCTGCATAAGTTTTTAAGCCTTCCCTTTGATTATGTCTTAATTTATAATGGTGCTGGACTATAATTAGGTATCTTAAAAACTGATTTATTTTACATTTGTGAACACATTTAAATTGGGTACTTGTGAACAAATAAATTTCTTTCTTTATTTTTATTTTTATTTATTTATTTTTAAAAGATTTTATTTTTAAGTAATCTCTTCAGCCCATGTGGGGCTCAAACTTACAACCCCGAGATCAAGAGTCTCATGCTCTACCACCTGAACCAGCCAGGTGCACCCCACAAACTTTTCTTTAATATCATGCATGAATACATAGCAAAGTAGATTCTCTATAAAATATTTCTTCTGCCACAGTACTTGAGAGAGGCTGTAATTCCAACATATATCCATAAAGGAAGATTGGACTTATGATCTTTTTCTTTTAAAAAATTCTGTTAATAATTTGATTATATTAAATATATTATTAAATATTTGATCTAATTTTGAAATGTATATTTCATTACCAGTTGCATATGTTGTGACATACTTGAGAAAGGCTATAATTCCATCATATATCCATTTTAAAATAATCTCATCTGCTTAAGAACATTATTGTGTACTATCCAAAAGGCCTTTTGAGATCCAATTAAATAATTTAAAAAAATTATGATTTGTTCTAAAATTGAGCCTAATAAAAAGATATCTGTGATATTTGCTGTTATATTTTTAAAGAAATCCTGTAAACATTCACTGCCAAAGTCTTATTTTATGAAGGAATAACAAATGTTACTTTGCTTAAACACTCTTAATGCAACCTTGAAAACAATTTCTAAGAAGTTACTGGTTCAGAATAATGTAGTCTCTAGAACTATCCAACCTCCACTCTTCATTCCCTAGATAAATGATCCTCCTTCATCATCATGACTATAGAATAGTAGACAGAGACTAACCACTAATTTTCACTTAATCTGTCATTCTCATCCAGCATGAGGAGTAGCAATTCAAATGATTTCACAACACAAGTCCAAGACTGAAACGTTCTGTTCCGATCATTGATGCTGAGAGTCTGTCAGATATTGCAGTATTGAATCAGTAAACTCGGTGCAGATTTACATGAGATTATCTCTTCAAGAACAACCGTTCTTGTTGCTTAAAGGAAAGTCATCATGTGTGTGTATAGTAGGGGCCCAGGTATAAGCTCTGGTTTAAGAATTTAGGTAGTCATCAGGGGTGCCTGGGTGGCTCAGTCGTTAAGCGTCTGCCTTCGGCTCAGGTCATGATCCCGGGGTCCTGGGATCCAGCCCTGCAGTGGGCTCCCTGCTCAGCGGGAGGCCTGCTTCTCCCTCTCCCACTCCCCCTGCTTGTGTTCCTTCTCTTGCTGTCTCTCTCTCTCTGTCAAATAAATAAATAAAACCTTAAAAAAAAAAAGAATCTAGGTAGTCATCTAAATTGCATTACATCATTTCAATTAATTTAAGTTTCATACATCTAAGATTAATGCTACATCTAAAGTGAGGTAAGTTTAGGGGTGCCTGGGTGGCTCAGTCGGTTAAGTGTCTGCCTTCAACTCAAGTCATGATCCTGGCAACCGGGGAGTCTGTTTCTCCCTCTCCTTCTGCCCCTCTCCCCTGGGCTCGTGTGCTCTCTCTCTCTCTCCCTCTCTCTCTCGTTCACTCTCTCTCAAATGAATAAATAAAATCTTAAAAAAAAGAGAAGTTTAAAAAGACCCACTTCTTAAAATAAGTGCAGTTTCTACTGGCTATCAATTTACATCATCATCATCATTGCTAACACTAATCAGCACTTTCTTTTTTTTTTCCTAAAGATTTTATTCATCTATCTGACAGTGAGAGAGGGAGAGAGAGCACAAGTGGGGGGGAGCGGCAGGCAGGGATTCCGACATGGCGCTTGATCCCAGGACTCTAGGATCATGACCTGAGCTGAAGGCAGCCACTTAACCAACTGAGCCACCCAGGCGCCCCTAATCAGCACTTTCTATGTGCTATAGACTAGCTAGTCTAAATCCTTTTTGCATATTAAATCGTTAAAACACAGAAGAGGCTTTTGAGGTACAATATTTCATTCTCATTTTAAGAAGTGGAAACAGACCCAGAGAGCTTCAACATTAGTCCAAGATCACATAATTAAAAAATGGCAGAGCTGGAATCTAGCTGAATATAAATATGATTTAGTCACTTTAAATTTGTGAGTATGAAGAACACATATTGTGAACTTACTCTAATTTGGGGGCTCGGGGAAGAGGAATGACTTCCCTTGACAGACAGTTTATTTTTTGCATTTGTTCATATATTTGCTCACTTTTGCTTTCTGTAGGTTAAAAGCATAATGGCATTATGAAGTTGAAATCTTGGTCTGAATTTATCATTTAGAATTTTCTTCTTCAATTTTAAAGAAAATTATATAATATACAATTGTACATTATAATATGTATTATAATAAAATTGTATATTATGATAAAAATACTTTTATACATATATAATATGAGAAAGTAGATTACTAATAGCTTAGCTGCAAGTCTTGCCTTTGGTTTCAATGAGATTTTTAAATCTAATTTTATATTCTGTGGGCACAGACTTTACCCTGAAGACAATGGGAAAGCTTTGAAGGCTTTGAAGAAATTAGAGGACTGTGTGTGATCATTTAAATGAGGGAAAGAGTCTAGGCAGGTGGGTCAATGACGTGGGAAAAAAGTGACTGATTTACGAAAGAAGTTTCAACAAGAATTCTTCAATAACAAGATAGATGAAGAGAGTGAAAGTTGTTATAGATGTCTCTCCAGTCTTGAGTCTAGGTAAACCAAAGAATGGTAGAGAAAGAGGTCTTTGGAGAAAAATGATGAGTTTCATTGGGACATAAACTCTAAAAAGATGATGGGCCATCCAATTTGAACTTATCCCATGGTTAGATAGAGGGGAAGGCTGAAATTGTAGAGAGGTCAGTGGTGTGTGTGATTGGATAAAGTGTCCTGGCACTTTTCCAGGTAAGGGTACAGTGAGAACCTCCAAAGTGGTTAGAATGGGCTTGGCCAGGTGGGGGCAGCAGAGCATCACCAATCGCTGGGGACAGCTGGACAGGATAAGGGCACTGACTGAAAGCTGTTATTTGGACTGAGCCTTTGGGTGTATTCACATTTAGGTATGGGAAGAAGAACCATAGCTAGCTAAGGACACAGAGGAAATGGAACCCTACAGGTGGGGTCATCTGGACAGTACAGATGTATGGGAGCCAAAAGATTCAATTTCTAGAAAGATTTCCAGAAGGTCAGGAGACAGTAGGTATATAAACTTAAGCCAAATGACTAGTAACTTTGAAGTAAGTGATTTTAGAAGAGTAATGGGGCCAGTAATAGATTAAAAGGGATTAAGTGGGGGAATAGGAATGGAGATAGAGAAATATGTAATTTTTTCAAGTTTGCCAATGAAGGAAGCAGAGTGATAGGATGGTAATTTGAGGGGGAGGCAGAATAGATGAAGGGTGGTTGTTGTTGTTATTTTTTTATGTTAAGTATTCTCATAAATGTTTCTGAGCCACACAGAATAATCTCATAAAGACAATAATTGAAGATACCAGTGAGAGAAAGAATGAGTGGATAATTATGAAGCCACTTCTCAGAAGGATTGGGATATAATTAAGAATGCTGGTGGAAGTCTTGGATTGGAGGAGAGGAGGAAGGAAGAAGATCCAGATAATGGAGATTCTGTGGATCTTTATCAAGGGTGCCAACTTTGTATAGGTAAGCTGTGTTCTGAATGTTCATTAGTTATATGGAAAGCTTACCCCATGTTCTGAGAGAAACACTCCAGCATGGTGGATGTGGCATGTGGAAAGTGGGACAGTTCTGGACTGAGCTCTCCACCTTCTGCTTTATCATTGTGGATACAACCCAGAGTTATATCAATCTCTTTTCACTCTTACTTCTCTTCCTCAGATACAATTTTTGCTTTTATGGTTTAAAATATTGTTAGCTATATAAAAAATCTCCATTCCTATCATCATACAAACTCTTCGATATTAAGTACTGGATTTTTAGTAACCAGTTTTTAACACAGTGTCTTAATATCTTGGGTACTTTTCCCAGAACCCACATGTCTCCAAATTAGAAATTTAGACCATTGGTTCTCAATCCTGCCTGCACATTGGAATCACTGGAGGTGCTTCTAAGCAATATCAATGCCTCACTCCACTCTCAGAGATTCTGATTCAAGTGGTTTGGAGTGGGGTTTGGTTATCAGATTTTTTTTTTTTTTTTTTTTTTTTTACTAGTTTTCCAGGTGATTGTAGTATACAGCCAAAGTTGAGAAGCACTGACACAGACCAATAGCAGATTCCACTGGTACAAAAAGCAACTTTTCAATGCATCATGTAGGGCTGGGCTGTCCCTTCAAACTCAATGTGACTGAAGTATAATGCATTTCCAAAAGCAGTACCCCCCCTGACTTTTCTTTGTAAGGTGTACCACCCAAGGGAGACTGGGGATACTCTTTCATTCAGCCAAGTTTCCCATTTCCCCCCATCTGGTTTGTCCCTAAATCCAGTGTCCTCCAAAGTCCCATGACTATACTCCTAGAGCTTCCCCTACCTCCAGCCGTCACCTCCTGGCTATCTCTTGCTCTCTTTTTTGACTCAAGTGCAGACAGTTGAGTTAATCATATTCTTCTGTGAGTGGCACATTGTAGTCATGGGGTCACCACAAGGCCCTTCTTTCCTTTGAATGAAAGTAGGTATTAATTTATTCTTTTAACAGCCTATTTTGCACGTGGCTGCCAGATTATTCTTTTTCAAGCACTGTTCTCACCATGTCCTTCTGGTTCAAAGTTTCTAGTAACTCCTCATTTCTTACCCTCTAAATAGTGAACTGTGGGGGCATCTGGCTGACTCAGTCGGTAGAGCATGCAACTCTTGATCTCAGGTTTGGGGTTCAAGCCCCACGTTGGGTATAGAACTTACTTTAAAAAAATGGTGAACTGTGTTGTATGCCTTTTAAGGCTCTCCATATTCTAAACCCATTCAAATTGCAAAGTCACCTCTCTGGTCCCAGTTTCACCACTGTAATCAGATGTTAAAAAATATATATGTGTAAAATATATGTATTATCTATATATGTATATAGATATATGTGCATGTATATATATATCAAAACATATGGATATTCTCTTTAGCTCCAAACATTTTATTTTTTGACAGTTTTCTACTACTGTCTAGACTATTCACAATTCTAATTAAACTTGGTTTCTTCATTGTTTTAATGACGCAAGTACAATGTTGCTTCTCATGTTGGTTTTCTCTTTTGAAGAGGTCTCAGTCTTTCCTACCTGCCCATACTGTATTTGTCATTCAAGGCCCAGCTGAAATGCCACTCATCTTTTTTTTTAAATTTTTTAAATTTTTATTATTATTATTTTTTGAAATGCCACTCATCTATAATGTCTTCTTAGATGAGCAACTGAGTATATGTATATAATATAAGATTTTATTTATTTATTTGAGAGAGAGAGTGCAAACAGGGGGAGAGCAGGCGGGGGTGAGGACAAGCAGACTCTGCACTGAGTGAGGAGCCCGATGCAGGGCTTGATCCCAGGACCCTGAGATTATGACCTGAGCTGAAACCAAGAGTTCGATGCTTAACCAACTGAGCCACCCAGGCACCCCATGATCTAGTTTTTGATCAGTTTTTGTAAAGATTTTATGCAAGCTTGAAAATAATATAAACTCTTTTTTCAATAGCTTTTAAAAATAGTAATGTAAAATAAAATAAATTTTATATATAAAAGGGATAGAACTTGTTCAGAATTGGAAAGTACATCAGCAATCTACCCAGAAACAACAGTGCTGTTAATATTTTAAATATTTATTTCTAGGTTTCCTTTTTACCTTAAAAAAATTACTATCTCTCTATCTCCTGTTTTTGGTGCTTAACAATAATTAACAGGCACTTTCTCAGACCAAATATCATCATAGGCATCATTTTCAAAAGCGTATTAGATATTCCATTGCATATATATATCATAATTTACTTAATCAATTCCCTGATGTCAGACATTTCAATTTGATTCTGATTTTTACAATGATAAATAATGCTTTGTACTTCAAATGTTAATAGACTGGAAAAACAGTATAGTCACCCATTCCTGCTAATTCTTAGAAAGGTGCTAAAAGGTATATTTCAAAAAGCTGCAACTGGATTGGAAAAATAAAGGAAATTCATGATGTTTTAGGAAGTGTGAGGCATCCCTGAGAAAAGGAGAGTAGATGGAATATCCTTTAAAAAGGAAATTCAGCTCAAAAGGTGAGTAGAAGAGTAGTGCTAGCAGCAGAGGAGAGTGATTCCAAGAACAGGTCATGCTTGGGGAGACAGAACTGGGAGCAGGGAGGGTCCTGATGGCTAAGAAGGTGACTGGTTTGGGTGCTACAGCAGGATGGCCGGGTGTCTGTCTGCAGGTGAGGGCAGTGAGTACAGGAGCTTGGATCAGAGAGAGAGGTGAGTGCCTTTGGTGGCTTGACAAGGACCCAAGGGGAAAGGAATTTTTAAAAGTGGAAGACTGCCCACTGAGATACCCAAACTGGCATGACAGCCTACTGGCACATCCTTTCTGTGCCCCTACTCTCACTGAAAATAGATGGGCAGACTATCCTTAGTAGCTTATCTTGCCTGTCCCTCGACTAAGCAGAGAGAATAGAAGCACGAATAGGGCATCTGAATACAAAAGTAAATCCCCAATGAGAATTATCCACATTTGAGGAGAACCAATATCAGGAAAGATAATGGACTTAAACCGAAGAACCTACACCTCAGGAAACAGTTACAGACAAGCAGAACAGGGCTTTAGAATAAGTACACAAGGACTTTGGGATAAGAGTATCCAAGAAGAGAAGAGAGGATAGCGCATCATTAACTAAGAATAGTGAATGAGACAGCAAACTTAATGGGTGAGCTGTAGGGTAGATGAACACATCGGGATAGTCAAGGAATTCTTCCAGCAGAGAGTACCAAGGGATACAAATATGTAGAGTAGAGATATTAGTGACTGATGTAAAGTTTCAGCATCCATTCAGTATAAATTCCAGAAGGCAACAATGGAGATAAGAGAGGGAAGGTAAATTTTAAAGAAATACGATAGACTAGAATGTCCGAGACTTGAACGTCATGTGCCCTCACTTTTAAATGGATCAGAATTAAGCCAAACCACAGCAAACCAAATAAACCCAAACCACCAGAAGCCTAGTCCAAGGTTCTAAAATAAACTGAGGAAGAAGAAATGGAATACAGAAGTAGTGGTAAGGCAAGAAATTCATAAAAATTGATGTTTAAATACGTATTGATTGTTAAGGAAGAGTACTTTTAAGCAATATTCTGAACCCACAATTCCAACTGATAACCACAGGGGACTTTGCAGAAGGTAGCCAGGCAGGGAAACAGAATCATGCCAATGTTCTTATCTTATTTAGAAGAGGACATGCCTACTGATTAACTTTAAATATTTTTTGAACAATGTAACACTATGGATACACATTTAAAATGTAAGAATTATAACCCGAAATACAGAAATAAATGTAAAACTTTCCAGTTAATAGTTCAATAAAAGGAAATACAGTAGAAATAATCCAGACTTTGTGGTAAGCAGAAAACAAAATATGATAGCAGAGACTAGTTCAAAAAGGCCATTAAACACAATCAATATGAATAGGCTAAACTCATCTACTGAGAGAGTTAATAAAAATAAAATCTAGCTATAAATAGTGAAGAGGGGACAAAAGAGAATGACAGATAATGGTTGACAATAAAAAGGTACCTGAAGCAAATGCTAACAAAAGGAAAGCAATTGTAATTATATATTAATATTGGACAAAACAGAATTTAAAACAAAATATTTAAAGGGCCCAGAAGAACTTTTGCTAAAAGGTACAAGAAGATAGAACAATCATAAATCTTTTTTTTTTAAAGATTTTATTTATTTATTTGAGAGAGAGAATGAGAGAGAGAGAGAGCATGAGAGGGGGGAGGGTCAGAAGGAGAAGCAGACTCCCTGCTGAGCAGGGAGCCCGATGCGGGACTCGATCCAGGACTCCAGGATCATGACCTGAGCCGAAGGCAGTCGCTTAACCAACTGAGCCACCCAGGCGCCCGACCAATCACAAATCTTAATATGTCTAACATAACTGACTTTCAAACTAACTTTTATGTCTAATATAACTGTCAAAACATAGACGGCAAAACCAAATATAAGCAAATAGAGAAACTGACAAATCCACAATCATACTTGGCAACTCCAATGCTCTACTTTTTGAAATTGAGAGATCAAGGAGGCAAAAACTTAAAAAATAGAAAATTGGAATAATTCAGCTTGATCTAAGATCTATTTCACATATATATTTTGGACCTGCAAAGTAGAAATGACATATTCTTTTTAATTCATTTTTTATTTTTTTAGTGTTTTTAATTTTAACTCCAGTATAGTTTACATACAGTGTAATGTTAGTCTTAGGTGTACATTATAGTCATTCAACACTTCTATAAATGGCTGGTGCTCATCACCTATTTCATCCAACCCCCCTCTCCTCTCCGAAACCACCAGTTTGTTCTCTGTAGTTAAGAGTCTGTTTCTTGGTTTCTGTCTCTCTCTCTTTTTTCCCCTTTGCTCATTGTTTTGTTTTTTAAATTCCACATGTGAGTGAAAGTATATGGTATTTATATTTCTCTGATTGGCTTATTTTGCTTAGCATTGTACTGTCTAGATCCATCCATGTTGTTGGAAATGGCAAGATTTCATTCTTTTTTTTTTTTTAAGATTTTATTGATTTATTTGAGAGAGAGAGAGCACAAGTAGGGAGGAGGAGCAGAGGGAAAGAGAGAAGTAGGTTCCCTGCTGAGTGGGGAGCCCAATGAGGGGCTCGATCCCAGGACCCTAAGATCATGACCTGACGCCAAGGCAGACACTTAACTGACTGAGCCACCCAGGTGCCCCAAGATTTCATTCTTTTTTAAGGGCTGAGTAATATTCCATTTTATATATGAATCACATCTTCTTTATCTATTAATCTACTGATGGACACTTGGGCTGCTTCCATAATTTGGCTCTTGTAAATAATGCTGCTATAAACATAGGGCTGCATGTATCCCTTTGAATTAGTGTTTTTGTATTCTTTGGGCAAATACCCAGTAGTGGAGTTACTGGAACATAGGGCAGTTCTATTTTTAACTTTTTGAGGAACCTCCATACTGCACCGGTGGCTGCACCAGTTTGTATTCCCACCAGCAGTGCAAGACGGTTCCTTTTTCTCCACATCTTCGCCAACACCTGTTGTTTCTTGTGAAACAACATATTCTTTTAAGCATACTTAGAATCTCAAAAAATTGTGTAGAAGGGCTAAAGGAAATTTGAAGAAATTCCTTTTCCCTGATAAGTTGATAAATTACAACTTTTTCTTTGATTACAATGCAGTAAAATTAGAGAACATTTATGAATGAGAAGTAAACATCTATTTTTACATCAACTAAATAACTTTTGGGAAAGGAGGATATAAGTGTAAGTGATGAACTGTTTTGAACAAAACTCACAGTATATGGCCAAAGCAGTGTTCAGTGATCATTCTTAAGGTTTGCTTTCTATATTAGTGTTAGCTTCTAAAAAATTTAATGTGATTTCTTTTTCTATGTAAGATATTTTCACTGCTCAAAAGTTGAAACTATATAAAAATGTAAACCTAGAAGCATCTTATTTCCATTCCTATCCTCTCTGCCTTGCCCCTCACTGAAACTCATCCCCATAGGTAACTTTAAAAAATAGTTTTTGGTTTATCTTTTTGTATAAGGGAAATATTTTATATGTTCTTTTCCCATTCCCTTTTATGCAAAAGCTTGCCTACTATATTAGACGTTTTCCTGTTAACTGAGATGATGGATTTTGTGTTGAGAAATCTATTGATTTTTGGGGCACCTGGGTGGCTCAGTCAGTTAAGTGTCCGACTCTTGATTTCAGCTCAGGGTCATGAGATCAAGCCCGGCGTTGGGCTCCATGCTGGGCATAGAGCCTGCTTAGGATTCTCTTCCTCCCTCTCCCTCTGCCCCCCCCCCCCACCTCTCTAAAAAGAAAAAAAAAAAAAGAAATCCATTGATTTTTATTATTTTAAAATCAGAAATGGGTGTTGAATTTGTTTTCAGCTTCCACAGCAATGGTCCGTTTTTTTCGCCTTAGAAAAAAATTAGTGTCATTAGTACTTTAAATTATTATACCTGACAGTGTATCTCAACTTTGGTTGATTTTCTATCCTCGTTTATCAACAACTATAAACATCTAAAACATTCCTTATAGTTAGATCTTTCTGTACAGGTATGAACACATTTAGTGCCTCTTTGATATTTCTTATGTAACATATTTCAAAAACTTAGGAATATACTAAAGGAAGACTAATATGTTTTCCAAAGTGACTTTCAAAGAACAGACTCTCCATGAATTTATTTGCTTCTCCCATTCTTTGAACTGTTATGTTTAAGCTTGAAATTTTGACTTTCAAGAAGATCTGCTTCCTTACTATTGCATTTCAGTAGGTAGAGATACTCAGACACCAAGTAAAAATGTTTAAAGAAGTCCTTCCTCTTACATTTTCACCTCAACGTAGTGATGTTCCTATTTAGGACTCCAAGATAAAGTGGAAGATGAAAGACCATCAGTGGTATTGTTTGGCAGACTGTAGGTACTGACTGTGGTTAAATCCAGCTTATTCATCTCTCCAGGCCTGGAGAGCATGTGAAGGTTGTTTGAGTCAAAGATATATCTTGTTCCAGGCATTTACCTTTTCATAATTCTCACAGATTGAAAATTTGGAATTTAGTAGCTGTAAGTTCAAAAATGAGCCACTTATGCAACCAAATGCCTAATAACATAGAGCAGTTTCCAGATCTTTCACCACCAGCCTCTCCCATTCACCAGCCCTCTCTCATTCCGCTGTAGAGGACAAGACTTTAACCTTATTCGCAGGTAAGGATTATTTTCATACTTAATGTAAACACTAGAGCATAATACAAAGTAACAATGCAGTATGCTCCACACAGGTGTTTCCTGTCTTTTTCTTTCAGTTTACTTTTTCTTTTTTTAAATTAAAAATTAAAAAAAAATTTTTAGTACATTTTTTATTGATCACTAGAAAAAAACTGAATAGCTTTTTCTGATGCATGTAAGTGCACAATTAAAAGCTAAAAAAAAAAAAAAAAATCCAGCGACACAAGTAATATAAAGCTATATCCTAATACATATAATTAGGAAATGTAAATGTTTGGGGCACCCGGCTGGCTCAGTCGGAAGAGCATGTGACTCTTGTTCTTGGGGTTGTGGGTTCAAACCCCACATTGGGTGTAGAGATTACTTAAAAGTAGAACCCTTTTTTTTTTTTTTTCCAGTTTATTTTTTCTTCCTCACTGATTTTTCTCTATCTCCTTTGACCTCAAAGTTCTCTATCTGCTTGTCAAAAAACTTCCCTGGCAGCCCCTTCTATGTCTGTCTGTGTGGGAATTGGTCTGTACAGGTACCACACTGCGTAGAGCAATTGCTACATTGATCTTCGTTATGGGTATGAGTATATTGTGGTGCTTATGTTTTGTGAGCCCTGAAAGGCTTACATGATGTGTTCCACACAGAGTTTGGAGGAGTTTCCCCTTTCTCTTAAAAGTCCTTTCAGAGCAGGGGTGCCTGGCTCTTTTTTTTTTTTTTTTTTAAAGATTTTATTTATTTAAGAGAGAGAGAGAGAGAGAAGCAGGCTTCCCACTGAGCAGGGAGCCTGATGCGGGGCTCGAGCCCAGGACCCCGGGATCATGACCTGGGCCAAAGGCAGATGCTTAACCGATTGAGCCACCCAGGCCCTCCACAGCTGACTCTTGATCTCAGCTCAGGTCTTGATCTCACCATCAAGAGTTTGAGCCCTGCACTGGGCTCCAGTTGGGTGTGGAGCCTACTTTAAAAAAAAAAAAAAAAAAAGAATTTTCAAAGCAATTATTTCAGAGTGTATATGTGTCTGCTATTTTTACAAAAAATTTTGGAGGGAATCTGGGAGAAATCATGATTAGATTAGTAGAAGTAGAAGGTACTGAAATTACCTAACCCAGCGTTTGGCGTGTTAGACAATCCAGGCATAGAGTGGTTGAGTGACTTGCTTAATAACACACAGGAAAAAGAAACACATGGAGGAAAGATAAAGGAATAAAGGAAAAGCCTACATGAAGTGTACAGATCCAGATTAATGGCCAGGAATATAACTCAGATGTTATTTTCAATTCATGGCTATTTTGACCACAAGAGGAAAACTGGTCAGCCTAAATTGGAAGGTCAAGGAATCAGAGAAAATTTTGTCCTCAAAACATACCTCACTGTCCAGCTCATTGTAAAAATAAATAAATAAATAAAGGCCATCTATCATTATAGATGTTATTACTTGATTCCTCTTCCCAAGGCCTAACCGCTATGTCTTGGCTTCTCTCTCACCCATCATTTGACATTTCTGAGTATTGATTGCCCAATGTTCTGTGGACCTTTTCTGCTCCCTTTAGGCTGAATTAAGTCTTTTATTGTTATTTTTTTATTAATTCATTGGCAGAATGTTTTTTCCACATTTTTATAAGAGCTTTGGCTCTGAAAGAAGTATTTATTATACATGTAATTTAGCCCCAAAGGAAACCAGAAAAAAAGTAAACTGGAACAAGAAATTAATTTTCAATTTATAGGGATATTAACAGATGAAGTATGGTTAAAAAAAATTTCCTGAAGTAAAATAACCACACTACCATTCAATTCTTGCCATTAATGTGGTTTGTCATAATACCAAATTAAATCCATTTTTAAAAAATGTTCTTTGCTCTTTTAAACAAATATTTTTTCTAAATTTTAAGCAGAAGGAAAAAGTCTATTCAAGGTAATCAATATTAGAGTACTTACTATTTTTCGGGCACTGTGGTGGGCCCTGAAAAGAACACTAAAATGAATAAGTCCCTGCCCTTGCTAGCAGGGTGTGTGTCTTCTTTGTCTTTCAAAAAGTCTTTGCACAGAAAAAAGTTTGTGAGGGAAGCACATGAATTCTTATACTCTTGCCCCTTCATCACCAGCAGGTCATCTGAGTCATTTGACACCTCACAAATCACAAAATGCCCGCCCTCATGGAATCTGTATTCTAGGGTGTGTGTGGGTGGGTGGGGGGACAGACAATCAGCAAGTAAGCAAAATTTGTGTTTTAGAGAAAAATAAAGCAGAGAGGGGGCTTAGGGAGTTCTTGGCATGGTGATGTTGTAATTTCAAATATAGTTGCCAGGGAGGGTCTTAGAAGGGGACCTGAAGTTAAGGAGCTGGGTGGAATGAAGGTCTTAGACAAGAAGATACATTTGTGGCAGAGCATTCCAAGCACAGGGAACAGCAAGTGCCGAGGTCTTCAGCTGGGAGTGTGCCTGGCCTATTCAAAGATGACTAGTGTGTCTGGAACTGACCAACTAGGGAGAGAGCAGTAGGGGAAAATCTAGAACACTAAGAAGTGGAGAGACCTTGGGTTTTACTGAAGGATTTTGTTGAGCAGAGGAATAACATGATCTAATTTACAGTTTAGGTGGATCATGACCAAAGTTGATCATGGCCAGAAGCAGGAACACAAGCTACCACAATATCAGGAGGTGTTGACTGGAGAGAGAGACGGTTGTGGTTGCCAGCATGGTGAGAAATGGTTTAGTTCTGCATATATTTTGTTGGTGGAGCCATCAGGATTTGCTGAAGGACCAAAGGTGTGATGGGGGAGAAGGAAAGAGGCCAAGTTGCTGCCAGCTTTAGAAGCAGTCACACTCTCAGTATCACCTTTGCTAAAGGTGGGAACTTTTTAAATGTCTTGATTTTATGTTTTCAGCTCAATTTAACCAGCATCTCCAGGATCGTGGCCCTGGAAACAATACATTTAAAATGTTTCTAGGGGCCCCTGAGTGGCTCAGTTGGTTAAGCCTTCCACTCTGGATTTCTACCCAGGTCATGATCTCAGGGTGTGAGATCAGACCCGTGTTGGGCTCTGCACTCAGAGGGAGTAGGCTTGAGATTCTTTCTCCCTCTCCTTCTGCCCCTCCCCCTGCTCTCTCTCTCTCAAATCGATAAATCTTTTTTAAAAAATAAAATGTTTCTCTATGATTCTTCTGCAGCCAATTTGACTTGAGCTAATGAAACCTGCTGGCTCCTGAGATTAAGAATTCCTCATATCAGTGAAGTCATATGATACATGTCTTTCTCTGATTGACTTATTTCGCTCAGCATAATACCCTCCAGTTCCATCCACGTAGTTGCAAATGGCAAGATTTCATTCTTTTTTTTTTTTTTTTAATCTCAGGAAACAAACTGAGGGTTGCTGGAGTGGTGGAGTTTGGGAGGGATGGGGCGGCTGGGTGATAGACATTGGGGAGGGTATGTGCTATGGTGAGCACTGTGAATTGTGCAAGACTGTTGAATCACAGATCTGTACCTCTGAAGCAAATAATACATTATTATGTTAAAAAAAAAAAAGAAGAAGATAGCAGGAGGGGAAGAATGAAGGGGGACTAATCGGAGGGGGAGACGAACCATGAGAGACTATGGACTCTGAAAAACAAACTTAGGGTTCTAGAGGGGAGGGGGGTGGGAGGATAGGTTAGCCTGGTGATGGGTATTAAAGAGGGCACGTTCTGCATGGAGCACTGGGTCTTATATGCAAACAATGAATCATGGAACACTACATCAAAACTAATGATGTAATGTATGGTGATTAACATAATTAAAAAAAAAAAAACCTGCTGGCTCACAGCTCACGTGAGTTATATGAAAGAGGCTGCACCTTCAGGGTACAAATTAGGAGCACAGCACTGTGCAAAGTACGTGGGTAGGTGCTCCTGAATGGAGAGATGAATCCTAATCCCACTCTGATCCCTCTCGAGAACACAGGAACACTGTGAGACACCTGAAGTGGGTCTAGCCAACCATGGAAGACTTTCCGGAGGAGCCCGATTTTGATGGAGGCTTTCTCAGGCCTTTATCAGGAGAGAAGGGTAAGATGAATGGAAAGGAGGATGTGGTGTGACTGAGGGGGTGACAAAAGGCCCACGCCAGACCTCTGGTTGGCTGCCTCTCTCACTGGGACAAGTTTGGCTTTAGCAGTAGGGCCGGACCGCAGGCCCATCTCCACCAAGGCCACGCCCCCTCCAGGCAAGAGCCCGCCCATTTTCGCGTCAGCCACAGCAGCCCGGTTTCCGGAAGGTCCTGATTTTAGAGCGGACCAAACCGGATGAAGGTCGCGCGCCCTCTTCCGCTCGTGTTCCGGTTTACTAATACCCGGCTTCTCACCGCGGTGGGCACGCTTCGTTCCTTTGCGCAGGCGCGGTGTGCGGTCCACGCGCGCGGCTATGCCGGCCCGGCACGTCTCGCGGGTCCGGGCCTTGTATCGGCGCATCTTGCTGTTGCACCGGGCTCTGCCCGCAGACCTCAAAGCCCTTGGCGACCAATACGTGAAGGACGAATTTAGGAGACATAAGACCGTTGGTTCTGACGAGGCCCAGCGTTTCTTGCAGGAATGGGAGGCAAGTGAATGCCACCTTTTCTTCGCCCCAGACCCTCAGAGGTGTCCCTGTTTGTCCCTGTGAGAGACAGCCTGTCCCTGCTGGTTTCCCCGGGCGCCACGCAGAATCCAACAGCGGCAGCCTGTTCCGTTTGAATTAAACAGCGCAAAGCTGTTCAAACAGTACTTCCCAGAGTTACATCCCGAGCCGGTCTGTTTCTCCCACCGGTTCCGGGCTGGAGCTGATCCCGTTACCTCGGCGTCTCTCATACAATTCATCCTTTTGCGCTCCTGCGCGTGCCAGGCGCCGGAGGGGTGAGGATGGGAGGTTACAAAATTGAGTAAATAACCTCAAGTAGCTTTTTGCCCCTCCAGTGCCTTGCATGTAGCAAGCGCCTGTTAATAAGTTAATGGTTTTCTCATTACCTAGTTTTCAGACTTAGATTGTTTCCATAATTACTGTTTTTTAAATTTCCGTGCTCTTTCTTGGGTCTTAATGGTCTCAGTTGACCGAGGCAGATATCGGATACGACCACAAGCGGTGGAGGAGAAAAATGCTGAGTTAAGTCAGGTGAAAATTGGGTTTCTCCGGAGTCTCAGGTTCCGTTATTTAGTTACATTGCTCTGTCTCGTTGCACTAAATCTCAGACACATGCATTAGGGATTAGCCCTTTGACTACCCACTCCCCCCCCCCCTTTTTTTTTGAGTGAGGGAAAAAGATATTTAGAGTATTTCGTGGGGTTGGGGGCCTAGCAGCATTGCTCTTAGTTATGATTTGCAAATATTAAGATATGAATGGAATTGGAAATTAGAGCGACATCTCAGGTATTTGAAAGCGTGAACCAGTGTCGGTAAAAGAACAGAGGTAAGCGATTATTGGAAAGCCTAAAAAATTAATGGCTAGACTTTTTTTTAAATTATAAAGTTTATGGTTAGGGTGAACACATCTTTTTTACTGAATCTTAGAATTCTTGATTGTAGCTTGCAAGAGGGTTATTTAAGACAATCTTGAAATTTAGAACTTTAAAATCGTGTGTTAGCGCCAAGTAGCCTCTATGGAGCCAGGGAAGTTGAATCTTAAGTGCAGATTGCTTTCTTTTAATATTTGGTAAGTTAGTTTTAGAGCTAGAAGAACTGGATTCAAAATCAGATTCTGGAATTTTTTAAATGTCGTATCACTTAATTTTTCCTAGTCTTATTTTCTAATCTGTGAAATAATAACAGTATTTATGCACCTCTAAATTAGTGTATGTAAATTCATTTAAAAGCGCTTTGTAAATTGCTAATTGCAGTGAATCTGTAAGAAGTTAGAGTGTTTAAGTGACATCTTTTAAGCCAGGTCAGTTTGTGGCAGGACAAGAAGGAGGGTCTCTAGCTCTGTTTGAGAAGAAATAAGGGCACCTTGAGAGTTCCTAAAGTGTAAGAACTTGGAAGCTTTAGCAAGAGTAGAAACTCAGAATAAATTGATAATACGCTGGAGGAGAGAGATGCATAAAAAAACAACCAGGTAAATGTGTTGATTGACCGAGGAGGCTTGGTATCAGGAATTCAGCTTTTTTTTTTTAATTAAATAATTTTAGACATACAGAAGAGTTACAGAGACAGTACTGAGTTCCCCCCATACATCCTACATCCAGCTTCCCCAAATGTTAACATGGTACATAACCATGGTGCAGTTACCAAAAATAAGAAATTGACATAAAAAAGAAATTAACATTGCTGTAGTGATGTTAACTACAAGCTTTATTCACATTTTGCCAGTATATCCACTAATGTTCTTATTCTGTTGCAGGATCCAATTCAGGATCCTACATTGCATTTAGTCATCCTGTCCCCTTAATTTTCTCTAGTCTATGACAGTTCTTTAATCTTATCTTTCATGTGTTTGACACTTTTTGAAAGTATTGGTAAATTATTTTGTAGACTATCAATTTGGATTTTTTGATTTTTTTTTCTCATGATTAGATTGATGTTGTGCATTAGTGGGAAGGATACAAGGGTGATGAGTTTTTCTCAACACGTATCAGAGGGCACATGATATCAATATGACTTACTACTCATGATGTTAACTGTGATCACTTGGTTAAGTTTCTCCACTGTAAAGTGACTATTTTCCTTTTTGAAATTAGTATATATTTTGAGGAGATACTCTGAAACTATGCAAATATTTTGTTTCTCAAATTTTGCCAACTAGTTTAGCATCATTGATGGATCTTGCTATTGTGTTCTCATGGTGATTTTCTATTCCCTCATTCCTTTTGAATTTATTTACTGGAAAGTTTCAATAGGTAAACCTTGTCCCTTCTTCCCCATTATTGATCTAACATTTCCACTTATTTTTTGGAATGAAAAGTGTATTCCGTGGGGCTAGGGCTCTGTAATTAATGAGTTAGCAGCTGGGTAAAGTTTAGTTTAAACCTAGTAATGTAACTATTTGGATAAAGTAACAATTCTCACAGTTGCAAGGCAGCTCAGTCTAAGCCTGGAGTTGGAAGTGGTGGTGTGGATTCTGCCAAGAGAGTAGTTTCTCTTTTTCAAGGATGAATGATAGAGAAGATTCTAATGACTTGGAGGGGAGAACATGTTGGCTAGGGCAGTGATACTGGAAAGTGATATCTTCAGTCTTCTGGGCTTTTCCCTGCTACGTGTTCTTCAACACATCTAATTTATGATTGTGTTATACATGTTGCGACTAGTTATGGCCTGGATTTCTGTTGTTTTGGTTAATGATGATTACATATTTGGCACACATGAGTATTACTAGCTTGATGCTTATGTTTCTGTCAAGCTAATTGAGAGTAACACAGTTGTGGACTTCCTGTGCTTTGTGGACTTTGGGTTTTGATACTCTCTCACTTCTAAAATTACTTACGGACTAGAATGGATTCTGAATTTGTTTTACGTTACGGGGCAAACTTAGGTATAGGTCCCACTGGAGAAAAGAGAAGGGAAAGCTAAGGCATCTTAGAGGCCCCAGCATTAGGAGGAAAGTTCTCTGTTCTTTTCATTTGTAATCATGGAAAACCATGGCAAATGATAGAGGGAATTCAGCTGGGGAAGTTTCTGTTCCATGACCACTTAGGGGAAGGTAGGAGAAAAGTATTTCATTTTATCTTAAGGATAAAAATATATATATGCTTATTTACAGAGTAAATACTGAATTTATATAGTACTTTACCATAAGAGAAAAAAATGTAGGTTCAGAAAGAGATGTTGGGAATATTTGAAGGAGAATGTTTGATATCTGGTTGGGTAAAATATTTATTGTAATCTTAAGTCTTTTAGGAGGCAACTGTTAGAAGTGAAATTGGGTCTGGGTAGATCAGGGGTCTTATTTATTATGGCATATTTAAACTTCTAACTGCTGTTTTGAAGAATAGCTGATTTAGGTAATACTTTCCATTTTTTTTTTTCTTTGCCTGCCCAGTTGTGGAGAGAAGAACTTCTTGCCACTTATTTTCTGGGAAATTAGAATAAGCATTGAAGATTAAATAGCAAGTAAAACATGTTTGTGATAGAACCTGAGATGAAGGGTAAAAAACAGTGAGCTCTCAGGAGCCATTCTGAAGAGACTCCGTGCGTTTAATTTTTCCTTTTCTGCCCCATTTGTTTATGTCTCCTGCTTTCTTGCCTGGTTTCTTTTGCTTTTCTTAAGGAGCTGCTTTGCTCTGTGTCTGTTGGGGGATGTTTATAGTAGAACTTGTTTCTGGAAAAAGCCAAATGGCTTACACATTCTGTAAGTAGTTATTGATCACTTATTATTGCCAGGCAAAGTTCTAGGCATTATGGGACACAAAAATGAATAATAATTGTATTTTACTTTCACGGTGCCCAAAATTTAGTAGCATATATTAGACAGTTATAATACAGTATGAATGTGTCTGTTAAATGCGATGGGAGCAGGTAGAGAATGGAGGAAGTTGAGGGCCACATACAATGTCTGAGCTGAGCCTTGAGCAAGTCAAAGTTACCATGTCATGAAAAAGACTTTCTAGGTAGCAGGAGTAACATGCAGAGGTATTGAAGTAAGAAACAGTATGACTTTTTCCAGGATCTTCAGTGATGTGTTTAAAATTTAGTGTCTTAAGTGAGAGATTAGGAAGAGATAAAGCTAGAGAGGTGGCAAGAGACAGGATATTCTGCTAAGGATTTTAGGTTTTTATTTGGAATCATTGAAAGATTTTAAGCAGTGGTGAAATGATTCAAATTATATTCTAGAAAGATCACTTTAGCAGCAATATAAAGGAATGATTGAAGAATGAGTCAAATTGAAGGTAGGGGGAACTGTTAGGAGAGATGTAGTAGAGATGTTATAGGTGTTGAGAGCACAGGGTATGGATGTGTTATCTTTTATAAGGTAGAATGGGACTTAACTCGAGGACCCACAGAGGATTAGTGAAAAGGGAGGAAATAGAATGGAAAACTCTCTGTTTTAAGAACATAATACCAGTAACCAGACTAGGTATTTAGAAGAAGCAGGTGAAGAATGAGTACAGTATAGTGTATTTTGTGGTAAGCATCCTGGTGGGACAGTCAAATGGAGATGTTCTGAGGTATATATTAGTCTCATACTTAGGAGAGAGATTGTGGCTGGAGGTAGAGAATTGAAATTCCTCATCTGTAGTTAGTTGCTGGTTCAAAGTTGTGGCTGAAAGTGCCCAGATTGGGTAAAATGTGGGGAAAGGTAATCAAAGATAGACCACTAACATTCAGGAGTTAAGAGAATGAAGGTAGTAGTATAGTGCTGGAATTGTTCTGTTCTATTCTTCTGTATCTGGTTGTTTCTGGCTACTTCTGCAAAGGAACATACTTTTGTCCGTCTTGTGTTTAATTCTTTAGATTTGTATGGCAGTCTAGGTATCATATATAACATTTGATGTTTTGTTGTATTTGTTGGAGAAGAGGAAGTGCTTCATATTTCATGTAACCATCCATTTGTAACTCACATGGGGTATCTTTGTCTTATTTAGGACTTTGAAGTCGATCATCAGATAAAACATGTATGATTAAGTTGCCTGTCACCTATATTTAAAGTTTCCTTAACTTAGGATAATTAGGCTTGGATGGGTATTTTGTAGTTTTTATAATTGTATGCCTTTCTTACCTAATTTGGGGACCTCATTTTGTTGCTTTTGAACATCCTGATTTGTAGTTTGTATTTTAGCTTGCAGAAGAAAAGGAATGAATTACCTCTCTGTTCCGTAGACGGATCATAGATGTTGGGGATGCATCTACTAAGTCTGAGGGAGTCATTTGTGAACCTCTCAGTTGTACGTTTATTCAGCATGTTACTCAATGTAGTGTTTTTGTGATGGTTTATTGGATGGTGAGGGTTTACTGAATGGTGATGTATGTTTTCTACATTAAGCTTTACCTCTTAAAAATTTTTTAGCCATATTCTGGTCCTTATCTGGTGGTTGAAAAGGGGTGTAAAGGAGAGGATATGAAACTATCATTGGAACATAAAACATCTTTTTTTTTTCCATTTCTGAAGCATTGGCTTTTTAGTAATACTTTTAAGATACTGTTTTTATTTAGGAATATTTAATTTTTATTGATGTCATGAGATGTGTTCTGACAGTGCTTGTGTTATAAAGGTATTTTAAAAATCCTAATTTGATCAATATTGTCTATATTGATGTTGTTACCAAGACATAGAGGTCTGTTTCTTATATTTAAATGATTAAAATTTATTTGAATTTACAGATTTAAAATAATGGTGATAGTATAATAATATTAATATGCTAGTAGTTATCGTTCTAAAATAGATCTCTACACCCAGTGTAGGGCTTGAACTCAAAACCCTAAGATCAAGAGTTGCATGCTCTACTGACTGAGCCAGCCAGGAGCCCCTAAAAAAATAAAATAAGATAAAATAAAATAGATCTGTACATATTTATTTATACATAACACACAGTCTTAAAAATTTGAAATAAGGTTTTGTATAGAATTTAAGAAGATAAAGGATTGTATATGCATAGTTTTACTGGTTTTTACCTACTTTTTTTGAAATATATTTTACAGTTGCTTAATAAGAATACATGTCTGAAATTTTACATAGAGAGTATTAGAATTGAAAGGGAGCTTCAGATCGCTATAGTATACTCTTATTTTTTTTAGTTAATATACTTAAACTTTAAAAAAAGTCAACGTAATGTTATGTGATTAAAAAATTAGTGTGGGAGGGCTTATAATAAAGAGCAATATTTTCTATTCCTTATTTATCTCTTTTTAAGGGGACTTTTCATTTTATTTTGATGTCTTTTATGTTTCAAATATCTTGTGAATTTTGGTTATCTGTCCTTATTTACAAGGAAAGCAGTAAGAAACAGAACTCTGCCTACAGCTAGGCTTGTTGATTGGAAAATTACTTTTAGGCTTACAGAGTTTCCGTTATCTGCCTTAGATTTGCTTCTCACTCCTGATTTCCTTACCTACATGGTATTTGTGTTCATTTGGCTCTGGCAGTTTGGCTTGATCTTCAGCTATGTTCTCTCTCTTCTGTTCTAAGCTGTGGATCCCTATATCTGCACTGTTTTATGAGTTCACTCCTCTACCTGCTTTTGGTCTTGAGAAATTCGCTGAAATCTCTTGGCTGCTAATGGCTCTATTCTTGTTCTCGGTCATTATGGATGACTTCTTTTAAAAATCCTTTACTGTCGGGCGCCTGGGTGGCTCAGTTGGTTAAGCGACTGCCTTCAGCTCAGGTCATGGTCCCAGGGTCCTGGGATCGAGTCCCGCATCGGGCTCCCTGCTCTGCGGGGAGCCTGCTTCTCCCTCTCCCACTCCCCCTGCTTGTGTTCCCTCTCTCGCTGTGTCTCTCTCTGTCAAATAAATAAATAAAATCTTTAAAAAAAAAAAAATCCTTTACTGTCAGTTCAAAGGGGTTTTGGGAAGGGAGGAAATAAGAAATATGCTGCTATGAATTCTCCAGTCTGTCATCTTAAACTGAAACCCCAGTTCTATCATTTTAAAGAGAAAGTAACTGGGACTTACTGAAGTAAAATGACTTGTTTGGTATCACACAGCTAGATAGGACAAAAATCTTGTGTTCTTACCTCATGAAATTAATGTTTCCAAAAAACTATTAAACTTTTGCAGCATAAAATGGTTATTAGTATTTTTCTTTTGAATTATGCTTGTTTGCTTACTACAGTTTGTGTATTTGCTTCTCCATTTTTTGTATTTTTCCTAAGGGAAACAGAAGCTTCTCTTAATCATGTTTTTATCCTCTACACCTCTAGCATAATAAACAAATGTTTAATTATCGTTTAAAGAATAATTTATTTTAAGTTTATTAGCCCAAGATGCTAATTGCCAAAATTTTTTCAGTAATGAAATGAGAATGGAAGTTGTGATGTAACTGTTAAACTCTAGTTAGTCAAGCACATATGTTTTCTGTGTAATTTTTTGGAAGGTTTATTTAGGCCTCAGTGGTCTCAGTTGGAAAAATAATATTTTATCCTTGAAGATAGGAATGAACTGTTAAGTTCTTTCACCTCTAAGATACGGTTATATTAACTATATCAAATGGCTTAACCTATTTTACACTTTTCATTGGTAACACTGATTTTTCTCTTTCATCTTTTCTGTTAGTTTTAGGGTAATATGTTTTTATAGTAATAGAATGGGTAAAAAAATATATTTTGTTTTTGTAATACCATTACAATTAACATAAAATTAATAACTCCTGAATTTTAAAAAGTTAAAAAAACAAATGGAATATATTTTGAATTAATGTGATATATGCTTAATAGAATTAATATAAAAGGTTTATTAGCTTGGATTGGGAAAACACAGCTTTTAAAAAGAATGGGCAAAAGGGACTCTAGTAAAAGATCATTCTATGATTTATTTACAAGGATATTCATTGTGCTGCATGTATATGGTAATAATGACAAATCAAAAACAGCATAGATATCCAATGAGGGCAGAAGAATGAAATGATAGCATAGCCATATGATGGGTGGGTTAGTATGCAGCTAGAAATAGTGTTTCAGAAGAATTAATCACTGGGAGAACTGTTCATGTTATAATTAAATGTAAACAGTGTTTATCTTTGGGTGATATGGCAAAGGATGATTGTAATTTTCTTCCTTGAACCACCTATTTTCCAGATTCTCTGCAAAGATCAGGGCTACTTTAGTAATTATAAGAAAAGCCAGTAAATGTTATTTTTAAAAATTCAGTTGGATATACTCAATATTTTTGTTACCAGTCTCATGTCCTAAAGCACTTGAGGCAAACACATTAAAAGAGTCAAATACCAGCACCTTATAAATACATTTCCTAATTTTGCCCTTTCAATTTTGTAAGTTAGGGGCACCCGGGTGGCTCAGCATCACATCGGGCTCCCTGCTCAGTGGGGAGCCAGCTTCTCACTCTCTCTCTGACCCTCCTCGCCCACTTGTGCGCTCTTTCTCTCTGTCTCAAATAAATAAATAAAATCTTTAGAAAAAATAAATTTTGTAAGTTAAACTTAGACTTCTTCATGTTTAATAATGTCAGCTATATATTTTATGATTCTTGCTGAGTTTTGTAAATGAAATGAAAAAAATCTAAACATGTATTCAACATCGTAAATGGCCACTGAAATGAGACAGAAGAAATAAAAGGTACCCAGATTGGAAAGAAAGAAATAAAACTGTGTTTATTCACAATGTGATTATGTAGAAAATTGGATGGAATCTACAAAAAAAATCTAAAATTAGTATTAGGGTTGTATGATACATTATCATTATACAAAAATTAACTGTTTTTATCTACTAGCAATGCAAACTTGGAAATTAAAATTTAAAAATACGACTTACCATCAAAAATTATTAAATACTCAGGGATGATGCAAACAAAGGATGTACAAACTTGTACACTAAAGACTATGAAGCTTTGCTGAAAAAAATGTGTAGACTCAAAATACAACTTTATCTAGTGATTCTCTTTTACCTAACCACTGGAAGACATATTTTGAATCTTTAGTGCTCTAAACTGAGATCAGAAAAGAATCATCAGGGCCATTTTCTGGTATAGTAGTAAGTTTATTTATTTTTAAAAGATTTTATTTATTTGAGAGTGCGCATGTGCACATAAGCAGGGAGAAGGGCAGAGGGAAAGGGAGAAGCAGGCTTCCCACTGAGCAGGGAGCCCGATGTAGGCTGGATCCCAGGACCCTGAGATCATGACCTGAGCCAAAGGCAGCCGCTTAACCGACTGAGCCACCCAGGCGCCCCGTATTAAGTTTTTTTTAAACAACATGAAGAATCTTCTCTTGCTTAATTTCCTAGAGATTGTATTTAGTCATTGATTCTCCAGTAACTTAATTTGATCAAATTAAATTGCTACTTAATAACTTAAAAAATATAGTATTTTAATTTTTCACATTTTCTTTTTCTAAGCATTGTAGAAGTTGTGTCAGGCTGACAGGTGGGACTGGGAGGGAGATTGGTTAACTATCTGTTTGTCTTCTGGTATAGTCAGAGAGAATGGAAGACCTGTAAACAGGCTGACTTGGTGGCTTGGAAGCCAGTAGGTTAGAAAGGAGATTCCAGGTGGGTATGTGCCACTAAACATTGTGATTATAATTCCTGGTAATTGGCCTTGTAGGTCTGGAATTAGACTTTATATACCAATATACCCGGAGGTGGTCAGGTGTTGGCATCAGACTCACGTTAACTAAATTTATAAATATTCAATTATAAACCAGAATGATGATTGAAGTATAAACTAGAATATTCATTTCTGTCAGTGGGGGAATGGGGACTGGTGAAGGGGGCTCTTCTTTTCCAGGAATCAGAATATTTATATCTAGATCCAGGGAACTCTTTTTCAGATGTGTCTCACAATTCAGAATTTTTTAGATTTTTAGAAAGATAAAAAGGAATATGATTGAATTTTAAGAAATACCACCATAGAATCTGGGGTGACACCCTGTAATTGAATACATTAATATTTCCACAGTAAAATATTTGACTTTTAATATTAAGTGGAGTAAATAAAGGGTTTATGTCCATTTAGATCAGGATTTGCTGCCAATAAGTTCTGAAAAAGCTTTTGTTTGTCAAAACTTTTTTGACTTCAGAACTGTAAATAAGGGATTGTGGACTTCTATTAAGCTTTCTCAGAAACTGAATTAGTGTTTAGAAGGTTGCTGAGTAACATGGAATTAAAATAATGGGAAGTGGGTAGGCATGAGAGATTTTTCATTAGGCTTCACTGTATCTACAGCAGAAAACATCCTGGGTTTTACTGCTTCACTGCTTTTTTTTTTTTTTTCCCCCGGACAGTGCTGAACACATATTAGCAAGTTGGCCCCCTCGTAATAGTTTATTATTTTATTATTTTCATTGTAAGCACTTTCTGTCAAAGCATTATTGCCATTAATGTGTTAATAGATTAAGCTACCAAATTTCTCATCTGGGCCTGAGAGAATTCAGATACTTCCCATGGTGTGTGGATTTAATTAGCTTAATTCCCAAGGGAGGATCATATTTATCTTATTTACAAGTTTTTGCTCTTCTCAGCTCCTAAATCACTACAACTCAGAAGCATTTCCAAAATAAACACATTTTGACTTCTCTGCTCTCAAACACTAAAATATTTATGCTTTATTTGAATAGATTTTAAATACATACGGTTTATTTTCCTTCGAAAAGATATCGTTATTATAAATAAAAATTGTAGAATGTTGCTTATTTTATGTTTAGGCAAAGGTTTCTGGACTTTGATGCAGTGAGTCTTTGCTGAAGGTGAAGAGGTCTACAGTTTGTTTAAAGATTATTCCATTGAATAAAAAAATGCATACATTTCTCATAGAAGATTTCCCCCTTCCAAACTAAGAACGGCAGTAGGGTGGCATGGCAAATACACATACACACGTATCCCAAACCAGCTACAACGACATCGGCATGTAGCATCAGTGGGTATAGCCTCACAGCACACATTCTAAACCATGACTCCTTCAAAAGGCCTCTTATTCAACTGCCTCACACTTCCCAGCATGGGCCTCGATGGTTTGTGCATGTTACTTTTTCATGATAACTCCGGATTTCTAGCCAATAACCCTAGTTAACACCACTTGTAAAAAATGCCATGAACATCTCTAGATGCCTTTACAAGGCCAAGAGCAAGATGCACAGAATGAGAAAAACTTCTTATTTTAAGATATTTGGAAATATGTATAACTTTGATATAATTTTGAGTGCTCTAACACCCTTGGCTACTTCATTCATGTAAATCACTTAGTATTTCTAGGATGTTTTTAGAAACTGCAGTATGATCATATTCTAACTTCGTAATTAAATCTAATGAGGGCAGAGATACTTCAAAAACTGTTATAACCATGTTTTCCTTACTCTGGAATTCATGTGGAGATAGATACTCAGTTTTCTCTATCTTCCTCTCTTCCTCAAACACCTCCCTCTCCTCCTTTCCTATCTGTCATCCTCTTCACTTTCTTCTTTTTTTTTCTTTTTCAGGCAACAAGCTCTCTCCTTTGTACCATCCAATTTTCCCAAGCTGGCTAATTTTTTTTTTTTTTTTCTATTTCTTTGTTAGCCTCACTACCTTATTGCAAGGCTGCTTTTTTTGCTGTCATATTACTCCACATATGTTTGGTCTTCAGTGGATATGCCAGGGTTTTTGGATTCGATCTCAGTGTGGAAATCTGAACAGAATGGGAAGAAATTAGCCAGTAATGACCATTTGGGGGCATTAGGATCTTTCCATCTTCCCTTAGTTGGTCCAAAATGGTCCATTTTTGGACCATCAAATTTGGATTTCCTTTTCCCAGATACTGTCTTCTACATCTCAGAGCATTTGGAACACTGCAGAGGAAAAACAAAACAAAAACTGCAATGCTGATTGGGATCTCTGGATTTTTCTTCTTTTGTACTTCTGGCTTACCTGCATGGAGAAGGCAAAACAGACTCTTTGCTCTTTGGTTTCATGGGTCACTGTTAGCCATATTGACTATTGTTTGCTAATCTCTGCATATAATTTTAAAGAAGAATTTGGTAGTTTAATGATTATTGTTAGGATAGTTACAAAAGTATATATTTAAGAACTATTTAAGATCTACATTTCTATGCCATTTTCAGCTGTTGTATTTAATTTGTTTCATCTAGATTTGACAAGCTTTTGGGACAAAGATTGTAATAATAGAAGTTTCTGGAGCTTGATACTTTTGTAACTACTTTTATACTATATTTCTGAAAAGTTGTTTATAAATTGATTTCTTTTGAAATTTAACTATATTTTAAGTATACTGGCAAACTTACTATTAAAGGGAATTCTTTTGAGAATCCTTTTGTGAAGCGAATAATCAGCCCATAATTTGTTTCTTTGTGTAAACCTGCATTTGCATACATCAAATTTGTTTTAAATAGGGTGTGTCTACAAATGTCGATGGCGTGTGTCTAAAAAGAATAAAATCTAATTTCTGTTTGATGTGAAGAACAAATTTAGATTTGGCACTTTTGATGAGTGAGACATACCAGATCATTTTAGTTCTATTCTTTTCAACTAAATGCTATCAAAATGTGCTTCACACCCTAAATTAAGGAGATGGCAAGTGTTCATATATTAAGGTTGAACTACAGTATATTTTAAACTATATTTTCTTAAATAGTAGCAGGACTAGTGTGAAATTATCCAAAGTTTAAAAAGTTGTTTAGTAGTTTTTTCTTTCTTAAAAGCAAACTGGATCCCAAATCCTAATGATTTGTTTTTCTTTTTGTTTTATCTTTGTAATTACAGAAGTGTATGTTGCTTTTAACTATAACACGTTTGTTAGCTTTCTACTTTAGTTTGATTCCCAGCAGCTTATTGCTTTGCTTAATACTTGGAAGATACTAATGATAATTCATCCTCCTTTTATGGATACTGAAATGCTTTTAACCAGAATTAACCATAAACAGCTATTTAGTCCATAATATAGCATAAACAATATGAAAACAGAATGTAACTGCTATTGTGTAATATTCTAACTGTACTGTGGTTAAATAGACTTTTTCTGCAGGACTGTTTAGGAGCCTAACTACTATCTGTTACACTGTTTCTCTGGGAAAGGATATACAAATTAAAGCTGAGAGCATTGGGAACTTGGCCCCATCTTTCAGATCCTCTGCACAGCCTACTGGAAAGTCCATGAAAGGAGAACCCTCTCATGATTGAACATGGGTACTGTTGGACACCATGGAAAGTAAAGCCTTTCCTTGATAACTGAGGAGGGAGTCAGTGGGTTAGGGAACCTTTGGAAATGTCTTGGGATTTAGGAGAAACACCTCTTCTAACATAAATAGGGCTAGCCATTTGTTTTTCCATGGTTTTTACAAATTGAGGGTGTTGACGGGTTATCCAGAGGACATTAATAAGGTCAAAAACTGGAAAGGAAGCAAAGAATCAAGAGAGAGTTTTCATCACATCCAAGGTAGGACATGGAGAAATTGTTCCAAATGTGTGGGCCTTGAATTTTGTGAAGATGTTGGTCACACTGTACCAGGGAGGACTAAACAGAAGCCGCCCACCTGAGTTGATTTCATTCAGTGTCCACTCATTCATTCAGTGCCTACTGTTTTTCACGGAATTCAGAGGTTAATACATGGTCAGTATCTTTAAGGAGTTTATTAAGTTTGCTACAAATCTGTATAAGATAGTATGAGACTCATTGTACCTTAAAGAATAGCAGTTGAGGGGCATCTGGGTGGCTCAGCTGGTTAAGTGTCTGCCTTCGGCTCAGGTCATGATCCCAGGATTCTGGGATCGAGCCCCGCATCGGGCTCCTTGCTTGGCAGGGGAGTCTGCTTCTCCCTGTCCCTCTGCTCCTGTGTGCTCACTTTCTCTCAAATACATAAAATCTTAAAAAAAAAATAGCAGTTGAGAATGTTGGTCTTTTGTCAGTAGAGCAAACAATGGGCAGTATGAGTCCAGTGGGAGGAAAACAACTTTTTTGCCAATTGAATTCATGGTTAGGCAGTTTTCTCCTCAGTGTATCTACCTTGTCACTTGTTCCTTCATATAGATCCATTCTGTTGGATTTTGAAGATTTTTTATCTTTGAGTTTATTTAATTATTTATTTTTTAAAAGATTTTATTTATCTGACAGAGAGAGAGAGAGAGAGAGCGTCCGCGCACACGTAGGCAGAATGGTAGGCAGAGGGAGAGGGAGGGTCAGGCTCCCTGCTGAGCAGAGAGCCCGATGTAGGGCTTGATCCCAGGACCTTGGGATCATGACCTGAACTGAAAGAAGCCACTTAACCAACTGAGCCACCCAGGCACCCCTCTTTGAGTTTGTTTTAAAAATGCGGTTTTTAAGCCCCTTATGGGAGATTGCATTCTAATCTATTGTCGGTAACACTTTAATGATTATCTCACATTGGCTAACATCCAGTCACTTACCCTGTGACCTTGGGTAATTTAACCACTCCAAGCTTGTTTCTTCAACAGTAAAATGGGAGTACCAGCAGTAGTTACCCCTTAAGGTTAAAGAGTCAGTAAGGTAATATATTCATAACAGTTGCCTTGTATCATAGTACTCAATAAATGCTAGCTATTTTACCTCTAGTGTGGGGGAAGAAGGAGATTAAAAGGAAGGAGGCAAGATTTCCAGGAAAGAGCTTTGAGGGTGTTGAAAACAAATTTTGTGATTTCATTATTTTTAATTCTTCCTTCTCTCTTATCTTCTATATCCAGTTAGTTGCTAAATCCTGTTGATTCTGTTTCCTTTTACCATATCAGAATCCTGACTTATTGTCTCCATTCTCATTACCTCTATCTGTAGTAATTTCATAAATAATCTTGCCTTTAGTCTCTTGTCAATTTATAGAACACAACTTTGACCATATTATTGCCTCTGTCAAAAATCATCACTGTTTTCCCATTGACCTCTCTTTAACCTAGAGTTTAAAACTTTGCAAAATCTGGCTCAAATATATTTTTCCTATTGTTCATCTCAATATTCTCTGCCATGTATCCTACGTTCCAGTTCTATTTGAGGGCTGTTCTCTGGCTGTGGCCGTAAGTTGTTTTGGCTTTCACTATTCATTTGACCTAAATATTTTCCTTTTTCTGTATGGCCAGATCTTAAAATGTCTTTACAACAGCTCCAGTACTTTCCTATCAACTCTTTCTTAACTAATTCTTCAGTAAAAAACAAAATCCTATCTTCTAATTTCCTAAAACAGTATTTTTTTGGTATTTTTGTTTTGGTACTTAATGCTTTCAACATTGTGTTATAGTTATTTGTGTACATCCTTTTGGCACTAATAGATGATAAGTTCCTTGAGGACAAAAATTATGTTTTACCTACCTTTGTGTACTTTAAAGCTCTTAGGACAGTATTTTGCTTATAATAAATGCTCAGTAAATCTTATTTTTTTCCCCCAAAAGAAAAAATGTGTGATTATATTTCAGATGAAGACCAAACATACTAATGTCCATAGTTAGATTAAAAAGTAAACCAGTCATTTGAATGTGTGAATTGTAGTCTTTATAAAGATTAATAGTTTAAGCAAAGGCTTTTACTCTGAGAATTCTTAAATTGCATTTTATAAATAAGAATTCAGTGTGCTATTTCATAGGGTACTAGGCTTATTCCAAGCACTTTAATTCATGTTTTTATCTAGATACATTGATAAGTCAGTAGGCCTATGAATGTATGAATAGCTGGTTCAGTTTTTATTTTTTATTTATTTTTTGCTATGTAGCTGTTAATAAACTTTTGGTCTTTACAAAATTTACATTCAACATCTGTGGTTCCTAATTACTCAGGACAAGTTAAAGTAGTTTTATATTCCTGTTTCCTTTTCCATTGAATATAGTCTTTTAAGTGCCTAAAGTGGGGAAGAGATAAGGAAAGAATATTTAAGGAATTTAAGATCATGAACTGGGAGAGACCTAGGATAGCCATGATTGCCAAGAGTCTTGGAAACAAAAAAGAGGTTGAATGTCTGTCATGTAGTTTCCTTAAGCTGCAATGAACACCATCTTAGGAAGAAGACAGGAGCTAAGAGTTCCTGTGCATGATCATTTTCACTAAATTCTTCTAAGAATATGGATCTAGCTTATAACTGGATTCTACTATTGCGAAATAAATACTCTAATGAGATACTGGCATTTTTTTGTGTAAGTGTAATTTCAAAAATTTCCACATGATGGCAGAAAATCCTTATATCTGGAAAGGCTAGCACATGAAATTCAGAAAAGTTGATTACAATTTTATCTGAAATATTTATCTTTTCATATTGCAGCTAGTAATTTTCGTGTTTGCATTGTCTGATATAGATATGTTATTGTTATTTTAAGTATTTTAAATGGTTTCACTAATTTTAAAATGGAATTTTTTTCCTATTGTATACAGTTTAAATACATTTTTAAAGGTTTAATGGATTTCCCTTGAATAGTGTTTAAAATAATTGTTTTGGTGTCTTTTTTTTTTTTTGATTAGTTAGTTTAGGGGAAATTTAGTACAGTTATTTACTATTTATAAATGTATGAAACTTGATATATAGAGTTGTATTTATTTTCGAAATTGAGAAATTGCTGCAACATGCATTCTTTTATGTTAACTTGCTTAAAATTTTGAATGGCTGTCTCATGCTTCCTGCTCTCTTTACTGTTTTCTTTATCATTGTCAGGTCTTCTCTGAAATCACCCTTGTCTTAATTTAAGAAATTTATTCATTCTGTAAATATTTATTAAATGCTTGCTATGTTTCATATACCACCATAGACAGATGATAATTCATAGTGGTAAAAATTTCAGATACAATCTGTTTTCTAGAGTTTACAGTCTTGCAAGGCAGATAGCTTCCCAAATACATTGTTGTGTTTGAGTTAATGTTTGTGATTCTCACTAAAACAGTATACTTTTAATAAAATTTTAAACACCATGCAAGTTTTACATAGGTATAGCAGATTAACTATAAAATTATGAATTACTCAAATGATTTGAAAAAGATCAAAATAAAGATTTGGAAAATTTGTGGAAACTTAAATAGGCCAATTGTTTTGTTTGTTTTGAACACTAGATGATTATCTAGTTAAAAAGGGAGTAACATGACTGTTTTTACTTGTAGCTAGTAACATTCTGGCCTTTTTCAGTGTGCAAGTGTTTTATCTTATATATTATCTGTATAATTTGTCAAAACTGGGATAATTGGGAGGAAAGCACTAACAAAGTTGTACAACATATATAAAATGTATATTTATTAACTTATATATTTGGCTTTTATTGATAGACCTATAAAATAGCTCTTTATGGGGATACCTGGGTAGCTTAGTTGGTTAAGCATCTGCCTTCGGCTCAGGTCATGATCCCAGTGTCCTGGAATCGAGTCCTGTATCAAGCTCCCTGCTCAGTGGGGAACCTGCTTCTCCCTCTCCCTCTGCCTGCCACTCCCCCTACTTGTGCTCTTGCTTTCTCTTTGAGAAATAAATAAGATCTTTAAAAATAATAGCTCTTTGTGAAAACTTTCCAAAAATAAGTTGTCAAAATATAAAAATTATATGTATATTTACTTTAAGGCAAAACCCCCCCTCTATCTGAACAATACAAAAAGAACATAAGTAGCATAATAACTCTTGGGATATATTAATATTAGTCCTTTTTAGCTGTTTCTATAATACTGTGTCCCTTTTTTGTGAAGAATATAGTTTTGGCAATATGGTTTTGCTATTGAAAGTTTTCCCTTAAAATTGCTTGCTGTTATCCTTTTCAAAGTTATATTTTATGATTAACAGATTTCAATTGTTGACTTCTTTAATTGAGAAAACCACCTTTTTATAGGTGCTAAGATATCAAAGGAGTTAAAGGTAAATTCTGCTCAATGGAGGATATTTTCAGATCAACATTTTTTGGCATTTAAATGTATCAATATTTAAGCCCAAATATTTTAACAGGTACTATTTTTTAGTCTCCATTTAGAATAGTTTTCTTTGACAAATATTTTTATAAGACAGAACTTGTCAGATAAGTTGTCTTTGTGATTATTTTGAATGTTTTGCCAAATTCAGATGTTCCAAAATCATAGGGCTTTTCAATTTTTATTTATTTTAGTATGAATATAAATGCATCCAATTATAAATAGCTCCTTCAAAAGATTGCTGTCAGAAATTGTGATAGATATGTAATGATAGAATTTCAGAATTAATCTTGTATACCATTTGTGCTCTTAAAATTTGATTTGTTTCTTATTTTAGTAGCAGCAAATTTCAGTCTTCCCGCTTACAAGTTTTGTTTTTTAAAAATGCCATTTGTTGGAATTAAAAGCTTAAGCTTTTTGCCTCTTTGTCTCATATGTTAAGAATTCCTACTGATTTGAACAAAGTGCAACCAAAATTTAAAGACTTGTTTACAAAAAAGTTCAATATTATTGTAGAATACTTAGGTTGATTTACAAATTAGTTTTTTTAAAGCTCCAATATTTTTTATTTTTTATTTTTTTTTTAAAGATTTTATTTATTTATTTGAGAGAGAGAGAATGAGAGAGAACACATGAGAGGGGGGAGGGTCAGAGGGAGAAGCAGACTCCCTGCTGAGCAGGGAGCCCGATGTGGGACTCGATCCAGGGACTCCAGGATCATGACCTGAGCCGAAGGCAGTCGCTTAACCAACTGAGCCACCCAGGCGCCCGCTCCAATGTTTTTTAAATCTGTAGATGATAGGCAGCATAAAGAGAAAGTTCATACTGCCATGCTGAAGTGTTGCATTCACTGTCAGTTTTGTTACAAAATTCTGTGGATTACTCTTAATGTGTAAACTATAGATTTTTAAAAAGTGTCAATTTTGACAACAGATTCTGTTTTGATTAGAATATCACAGTTTGGGCACAGTTATAAATTATGTACACACCACAACTGATTCCAAGTACATTCCTTCTCTGAGGGTCTCTAAATTTAATAATAACTGTTTCTTTGGCATTCCACCAAGATATATTCATATTATCACTGTAAAAATGATGTTGAACTTTTTTTTTTGCAGAATTTGCAGTAGCACTGACAATAATGTCAGATATTTCACCTTTAAGAGAGTGAATTTCCATTTACTCTGGACTGGAAAGTTAAGAATCTGGAGCCACTGTGTGTGAGTGCCCTTGCTTATCAGTCAGGCCTTGCATGTTGTCTTCAAAAAGAACATGTTACTTACACTGCATCAGGAAAAGGTCAGGAAAGAGACGTGGGTTATTAGTAGTCCTCTTCTAGATTTAATGGCATCTTAAATTGAAAGCTTGTCTTTGTTGCATCTCTTATGCTACTAGACTAGACTGGCAGAAGTTGGAAGTACAAAATGAAGGTATGCCAATACCAGCCCAGTTATCTTAATGCAACTGTTGATATTTTGGTAAAAATTGAAAAAATTCAGGACAAATTTTAAACTGGATGAAATGTAAAAACAATGGTAATAAACCAGGGTGATCCTCTACCAATCAGAATGTGTGGTTGTTATATTTTTAGCCACTTAAAGTTTATCAGGCAATAGTTTTGATAGGGAAGTGGTTTACTATAGTTTTGGGAATAAAGTACTGAATTTAGTCAGGATTTTTAAATTCTTAACTCTGTCCACTGATTTGCTTTATCACCTTTGTCATGTTTCATAGTTTAATTTCTCCATCTTCCAAATAAAAAGAATATTTTCTTCAGATCCATTTTGTTAGAAAGTATTACATGAACAAATTAGACCTGGCAAGACATTTGGGTCTTAAGAAATAAATCTAAACCTAAAAGAATTACTGGTCACATAAGATGAAAAGTTAGGGCTGCCAGCAATAGCACTCCTAAGAGTATTACCAATGAAAATGTTCCACTAAGCTTGAGGGCTTAAATCCAGACCTTGCTGGAGGGGGCATAGCTATAACTCACTGGATGACAGAGAAGTTGCTGTGGTGCCATGCTGGCAGAATGTGCTAGAAATCTGCCATTTGGAGCTTGCCAGAAATTAGCACCCAAGCTGTGTACAGGGAAGTGTCTCACTGGAGAGGGGAGCTGTTGGCCGCTGGTTGTTTGGCCACTGGGCACTGCGTGAGCTGAGTGTTCTAGAGGAGCTCTGCTGGAGCAAGCCTGAGGAAGCAAAGCCATTTACTCCTGCAGAGTCGCTCCTGTGCCCTCTCCTGACGAAGCTTAACATTGTGCCAGCTGGCGAAAGAAAATACTTAAAGGGCCCAGGTCCGTTTCACAGAGCAGTCTTTGGGTGAATTTGGAGCTGTAAATTAATAATTGGCACAAAACCAAACAGCTTCCTCATTTTGCTCTGCTCTGGTAAATTACAGTTGCCATTCATCATGAAATTTGTCATCACTTCTTCCAGGTTTTTTTTTTTTTTTTTTAATTTTGGTCCTAGTTCTAGCTTTTGAATGTACTCAATTCTGCATCAATAGATCTTTCTTTTAAATTTAAAGTTGTCCATACTATATTTTTAAGCGGAAACAAATTTAATTATAATTTAAAAAACAGGCATTTTGATTTAATTACCAATTAATAGGTATCACTGTAAGTCATGCTGTCTTGCATATTCTCATATGCATGACACTGGTGCCTAGAAGAACATCACTTGAGCTGAAACAGTCCGTGGACACTAACTAGATTGGTTGTGTGCCTGTGTGTAGTACCAAAGTAATGCTTGCACTTTCCTCTCTTAGTACAGCACAACAAGATCTTACACGATACAGTTGTTAAAGTAAAATGTTTCCTATCAAAACAAGAAGGTTGTGTTTACAGGGAAAATATTTTATGCAGCTCAAGTCTGTTTGAAAGGAATTGCCAAACTGTATTCCAGAGTGACTGTACCATTTTACATACCTACTTGTAATATATAATTGACCAGTTTCTCTACATCCTTTCCAGCACTTATTGTCACTATTTTTTTTTTAATTTTTAGCCATTTTGATAGTTGTGTAGTGGTATCTCATTATGTTTTAATTTGCACTTTCCCAATGACTGATGATGGTGAACATCTTTGCATGTGCTTATTTCTCATCTGTATGTTGTCTTCAAAATGTCTGTTCATGCCTTTTGCCCATTTTCTATTTGGATTTTTTTTTCTATTGAGTTTTGGGAGTTCTTTATATGTATTCTAGATTTTAGGCTTTTGTCAGATATGTGGTTTGCACACATTTCTTCTAGACTGTAATTTGTTTTTCATTCTTTTATAATAGTCTTTTTCAGAGCAAAGGTTTTAAATTTTGATGAAGTCCAATTTATCATTTTTTCCTTTTATGGATCATATTTTTGGTGTCAAGTCAGATGATTCCTATGTCCTGAAGATTTGCTCCTATATTCCCCCCCCCCGGAAGTTTTATAGTTTTACATTTAACATTTAAGCCAGTGAGCCATTTTGAATTACTGTATGCAAGCAGTGTAAGGTTTAGTTCAAGGTTCATTTCTTTAAGCCTATGGATGTCCAGTTGCTTCAGCACCATTTGTTGAAAAGACTATTTCTCTTCCATTGAATTGCTTTTGCACCTTGTTAAAAAAAAAAAAAAAATCAGTTAGGCATGTTTGTATGTGTTTCTCAGTTCTCCAGTCTGTTCCATTGATCTGTGTGGCTATCCCTCCACCACACTGTCTTGTTTGCTGTAACTATGTAGTAAGTCCTAACATCAAGAAGAGTGATTCCTTACACTTTATTCTTCTTTTCCAAAATGGTTTTGACTATTCTAAGACCTTTTTTTCCCTCCATATACATTTGAGGATAAGCTTGTCTATGCCTACAAAAGCATTTATGGGATTTTGATAAGAATTGTGTTAAACTTGGGGGAGAATTGATATCTTGACTATGCTGAACTGCTTCAGTCTTTAAATGAAATAAAATTAAGAATTCACGTTCTCAGTAATCATATTTCAAGCGTTCAATAGTCATGTTGTTTAGTAGCTCTGCTCTTAGACAACATAGCTCTAGACTCCTGTACATGCTGGTCCCTTTTTCTGGAACATCTTCCTCCTATTTAGTTTGACCAATTCCTATACTTTGAGAGTTAGTCTAGATGGCACCTTGTTTCAAGCATCTTCTTTGCTTCATGTCTCATTTCTCAGCCCAAGTGCTCCCATTGAACTCTATATTCATTTCTATTTGTGGCAGTTATTCTTTTGCTGCTTTTTATGATTCCATTGTGTGCTAATTACCTTTTTACTTGTCTGTTTGATCACTGAATTATAAGCTGCTTTGAATCAGAAATTGTAGGATTATCCTTGTATCTCTAGCACCTGACATTTAATATATACTCAATAAATAATTGGTGATATATTAACAGTAGTATCACATCTAATTAACCTCATCATTTTCTAGAATTGTGGTCTCCATGCTTTGGGGGCATAGATTTTTATATATACTTATTATTTTATAACTTTTGAGCATGTCTTATCATTAGCTAATATCTGAAACACATTATTCACTTAAGGCCAAATATTCATCATTAACAATAGTGAATATAAATTTGTATTGCAGGTAGTCTTGATGATTTTGAAAATTTTGGGCTGAGTTTTTTAGGCCTGAATATGTTGCCATTTTTCAAAAAGTAAGGCATATTTATCACAACCAAAGAACTTCATTCTTTATTCATATTTGCTTAGTTTTTACCTGATGACCTTTTCTGTTCCAGGATCTCGTCTAGGAGACCACATTACATTTAGTTGTACTGTTTCCATACCCTCTTCTGGACTGGGAGAGTTTCTCAGACTTTCCCAGTTTTTGATGACCGTAACAGTTTTGAGGAGTGCAAGTTGGGTCTTTTGTAGAACGTCCTCCAACCGGGACTTGTCGATGTTTTCCTCGTGAATAAACTGAGGTTCTGAGTTTTGGGAAGGAAGACCACAGAAGTAAACTCTATTCTTATCACATATCCAGGGGACATTTTTGCCATTGTTTTTACTTCATTAATCTGGTCGATGTACTAGTAGTACATGTACTATTAGTGTGATGTACTAGTACGAGTAGTCGGAAAAGTGTTCTCTTTGCTGTATCTTCTTTGCTGGCGCTTATGGTATTAATAATTGTGTTCAGCCAGAAGATTCTTCATAGGCATCTTTTAAAGCCACCTGTCCATTTTATGAATTAGTTTAAGCTAGATAATATAAATTAAAAATCTGTTTAACTGACTTATCAAACTAGCACATCCAAATACGGTACACCAGAAGCAGACATAGAGGTTAGAGGAAGAGGTCTCTGTCAGCTTTGGTGGCACGGAGGAACTAGAGAACTAACCTCATGTATTACCTGAATCCTGCATGATTCTGTTACACAGTTAAGAGGGTGTCAGTGACAGCCTGTAACTTAAATACCAATAAAACAAAATTTCCCTTATTTTTAAAATAAACTTACATGGAGATTCTGATTATTTTCTTCCCTTACTCTGGTGGATTGCCTTGCTGTAATCCTGTATCCTTCAGGTGCTCACATTCTCACTCTGGAGACTAATGGGCTAGGCTAGTGAACTAAAAGAATTTCAAAGATCATTTTACTGTCTCCCAAATTTCCTTCTCTATATTCTCCAGACTTCTTCAAGTTATTATTCCTTTGTGCATGATGATATCCTTTTTAGGACAATTTCCTTCTATTTCCTGATAAGACTGAATGTTTTGGTTTCTACATTCCAGTTAGTTAGAACTGGGGAACCCTTCTAGAAATCACAGCCATTGTTAGATTCCTTGGTTTCCTTTTCAGGGTGGGTTAATGAGGAGATTATATCTAGGAGGCTGACATTTATTTTCTCTAGGAATATAGAATTTGAATGCTGTCATTCTTTTTCATTTTTTTCTTAAATCTGCATTTCTTTTATAACCACTTTCCTAGTTTCTTTATTTATAAGTACGTCTTTGAAATGGGAAGATACATGTGCTATAATGCTAGAAAAAAGTAATTAGAAAATAATAGCAGAATCATTTTAAGGAAACCCAGTGTACAGAATATGAACATAAGCTGTGATTAGTAGGACTGATGATTTTATTTCCACAGGGATCTTTTAAACATTTTAACAGAGTTTTAGGAATGAACCCTTTCATTCTGTAGTTCATTTAATAATTCAACTTATAAAATTAGGTGCATGCAGCTTTTTCAGAAATGCCCATTACACAGTAAGGTATGTATCTTTAGGCATTTTTGACAGATTCCTATTGTTAAGAGATTCCAGTTAATAGATTCTGTATAAAGCAGTATTTGGACAATCTATGCTGCCATAGATTACAAATGTAATAGTTAATGATGCATATTTTTGGTGGGGGGGGGGAATTTGGGTGGGCATCTGTAATCTTTTTTTTTGGCATCTGTAATCTTTTTAAGGAGAACATTTACCTTATGCATTTAGTCTGTAATCTATTTTACTTTATATAATACTGTATATTTTATACATATTAATATATTTTTACTTATTTTAACATTTATGGACTACATAAGAATCAGAAAATTGAATGTACATTAACTAAATAATACCAAATACTAAAACTCCAAATAGGAGAGGTAAATTGGAAAACTCAGTAACTGGCATTTTGATGCTGCTGTAAGGAAAAGAAATTCATGATACTTTTAAATAAGGCATATAGCAACATGCTCAAGGAAGTTAATATTTTATGTCTATTTGACATTTTTTGAGATGCTGCTTCCAAAATTTTTTTTTGCTGTATATTTTTTAGAGCATTTTGTAAAAGTATTGTTAATTTTTTTGTTTAAAAATGCATTCAAGATGAATGCAGGCTTAGGGCTTTGGTCATTCCAGGTGAACTGTTAACAGTTGCATGTTTTTTTATTTGTTGCTTTGCCTTCCCATTGTTTCAAGAGATTCTCTTTTTATTATTCACAGTTATTCTTTGTCATGTAGTTCTCATCTGAAGCATTATCATTCAGAAGAATAATTGCATGGATTTGAATACATATGAATAGATTTGTATCGACTGTGTTGTTCTTCCTTTTTAGCTTGAAACTAGTTCATAGTTGTTATTTTCAGTTATTGCTCCCAGGTATTTATGCTAAAACTCTCTGACTCAGGTGAAACTCACCTTATAAGAAAGATGTATTCTAGCAAAGTTAAATTTGAGTACATGAAATTCTATTTACCTAACAATATGTATTATGTATTATGAAATTTAAGATGTGGGGGGGCTAACATGTACTGCTCTAAATAACTTAGAGAAAAATATACCTGTATACACATATGAAAACAGCCTATTTTTGTTTTTCTTTTTAATGTTTGTTCGTGATTCAGCAATATAGAGAAAATACATTTACTGAGAGCCTAAGTGAACAGAACATAGTATAAAAAAGTCACTCATTTTTCTTTAAACAAATTCTTCATTTTACAGCAAAATAGCATGCATATCTTCTTGGTTCCTTCGATTCTAGGTCTTTAATATTCACATAATTAATGCCAACTTCTGTAACAATCCCAAAGTCTCGGTGGTTTATGATAAAAATTTATGTCTTGCTCTTGAAAAGTGTGTGTGGATGTCCCTCCCAGGGGGCTTTCCTCAAAGCAGTAACACAGAATCCAAATTCCTTCAACATTTTAGACATGTGGCCATTGTATGTGACCTTTAAATTCCCAGAAATATGTGGGTGCTTTTCAAAACCTTTATTTTGCAAAGCATTTTGTTCATTAGCCTTTTATTCCAAGTTTTTTGGTTAGTCTATTGTTTGCGTCAACTGTTACCTCTTGCCCCAGGCATCAGTAACTAGTATGCTTGCCTGATGTAGTTTTGACAAATGTCCCTGGTGGTCCCCCCCAGCACTGGGAGAGTTCTGAGAGGACAGATAAGAGCAAGCCCTTTGAGCTGCTCCTTTAAGGAGTTACCAAACAGGTCTCAACAAAAAAATCCTAATTGTTTGAGAATAAGGTCTTTTCTGTTCCCTCTGATACTGGATACCTATACTGGGAAAGTGACCTGATGTCCTCAACCACTGTCCAGCTGGAGAGCATGGGACAGGACCAGAGTGAGTTCAAATACCACAGAGCTCCTTGACCAAGATTTGACATTTTTTTCTTAGCTAAACGTTTACTTGGTTACTATAAGCTTTCCATTAGTTTCTAGAGTTCTGAAAAAGTTGGTTTTGCCAGTTTTTGCCAGTATATTTGTTGCTTTTGTGGAGGGATGAACTATTGGAGTTTCCACAGGGATCTTTTAAACATTAACAGAGTTTTAGGAATAAACCCTTTCATTCTGTAGTTCTGCTATTTTTGGTGACATCTGTTTGTATGATTTTTAATGTTTGAGAAAGGTTGTATTCTGAGGTCACTGGGAAAGATAAGTACATGTTACCCACTGGATGCTGATGGAAGAGTATCCAAATGGAGAAGAACTGTAGGCAGTTGTCAATACAGGATTGTAGTGAAAGGCAGAGATGTCAAGTTTTGAGATTAGGCTTTGGACTTGGTAGTGCTGAACCTTTGGAATTTAGAAGTAAATTTGTAGAAAGAATAGCAAAGGGCTGCTGAGGCCTTCGGTTTGAAGAACAGTATACAGTCATTGTGTAAAAGGAAACCTGTGAAACTGGTGTAGTAGAACTTTTTTTTTGAATGGGAAAATTTTTGGAATTTGGTATAAACTAACACATTGTGCCAGTTTCTTTGTCATCTCTTTTTTATTTCTGAAATGTATGTATTTATTGAAGTGTGATTGAATACATTATCCTATTAGTTTCATGTGTACATCATAGTGATTCAATATTTTTATACATTATGAAATGATCCCCACAATAAATCTAGTTATCATCTGTCACCATACAAAATTATTACAATATTATTGACTATATTTCCTATGCTTTACATCTCCATGACTTATTTATTTTGTAACTGGAAGTTTGTACTTCTTAATCCTCTTTACTGATTTAGTCCTTCCCACCCCCTCCCTCTTCTGGTAACCAACAGTTTGTTTCCTGAATCTGTGAGTCTGTTTCTATTGTTTGTTTGTTTGTTTGTTTTAGATACCACATATAAGTGAAATCATATGGTACGTCTTTGTCTGACTTATTTCACCTAGTACAATACCTCCTAGATCCATCCATGTTGTCACAAATGGCAAGATTTCATTCTTTTTTAGTGGCTGAGTAATATTTCATCACACACACACACACACACCTTCTTTACCCATATATTTATCATTGTACGCTTAAGTTGCTTCCATATCTTGGCTACTGTAAATAATGCTGCAGTGAATCTAGGGTCTTTGTCATCTCTTAAAAAAATAACTAGCATGTGGTCTGTGGGACTCTGTAATTAGCTGCTGTTAGTTGGGATTGGAAGAAGGAATGACTACAATAGCAGTGTTTCTTTACTTAGTTTTTAATCAGAGAATCACTAATTTGTACTCAATAAGAAAGACCTAAATGCTCAGTGTCATCTTTATTTTTGTTACCTTTTTTTTTTTTTTCTACTTTGCCAATTCTTTCTTCCTCCCAGAACTCAGGTAGCTTATTTCTAGTTACCATTAATACCAGAGCTTTTTAATCTCTGCCAAGTCAACTTGAACAACCAATTTAACAAATACTTTTTACTATCCTGTCCTTCAAGTAATCAAACTGATCTTATCCTGTTCTCCATTTCTTCTTCTTCCCATCTTTACTTCTCTCATATTTAACAGTTTGTTACAAGCCTGCAGGTATTTAAGAAAAGGCAATGAGATGAAATTTATCAAAAATTCCAATATACTTTGCCAATTACCAGGGTGGAATACCAGGGGCTTTAATTACTTGGAACTGAAAATATCCCATTAATTTTCAAAAGTGTAGTTCATAAATATAGACTGAATCATAGCCCCTTGGGAATTTCAAAATAATTTCTCTCTAGTGACTTGTAAGTTGTCTTTTAAAAATCAATCCATAATTAGACTGGAAAGGGAAGGATCTATCATGAAAGTTTTAATTGCTCCTGGAGTGTGTTTTACCAATGTAGTAACATTTTTTTTTTCTTAAATTGGAAAAGGAGGACAGTATAGTATTAGATTGTGTTATTGAAATAAGAAACACCAAAAGCATTTTCCCTAGCATAGTGGTTTAGTTAATGTTAACAATTTGTATATCTACTAATTAAGTGTAGAGATTTTAAGGAAATTCTACTAGGGCTAAATATTTAATTATGTGCAGATGTATTCTTTAAAATATTCTTGTTCTATCATTGTATGAGGATTAGTATAAAAACTTATCTCTGTGCACTGGAGATTATGTATACGCTTTGGAAGCTGGTCTCATTACAAAGCCAGGGTCTAACTCAGTGAAATGGGGAAACTTGTTAAGGGAGATAGGAGCATAAATCCTGTGGCATGCAGCATCTCCACTTCTCTGCATTTTCTTACTGTCTGAATATTACCTTTCCAAAGTGGGAAATGAAAAAGATGAGAAGTAGAGCATGCTGGCTCAGTTCCCCTTGACTCAGTAGGCAGCATGGGAGACAGGTCCAACATAATCAGTCACTGTCTCATTCTTCTTGGAACCTGTAGTGATTAAAATTCTTAGTAGCTGCAGTGGTTCTGATCTCTGCTTGTTTAAAATTATAGTCTAGCAAGTCATACAGTTTTTGGAAAAATAGTCTAAGGTCCAGTTCAGCTGAGCAGAGTATACATCAAATTTAACCTTATGTGACTTGTATTATCTTCATTATTGTATCTCTTCATTGTTATGGCAGTTGAGAACTATTTGTTGTGGAAATTAATAATTTTTACATTTAATTGAGATTTTGTGGTTAAATTATATTTAAGAGCCTTTTAAAAATAGAGTCCTATTTCTGTTTGAGAAGTTACTTTATTTAAAAAGAATGGGTAAGACTGTATATGAAATGGCAAATTTGTAAAAGAGAATTATTTTTCTTAAATTGATTCTACTACAGTATGGTATAACATTGAGAAATGAGCCAGAGTTTACAGTTGGTTTTACTACAGTATGGTATGATATTTATGAGAAATAAGCCAGAGCTTAGAGTTGGAAGTACTGTGTAGCCAGGTGCATTATAAATGATTAGAAATTATGTCTTCATAGTTTTCACCTTGAGTCATTTTATGGATTGGCCATCATAGAAATTTGTCCCAATTTTTCTTTATTTTGATTAAAGCCTAGAATTTTTAAGGTGAAATTATTTGCTATATGTAACACAGTATGGACCTCTTGTTTCTAGTAAATCTAGGCTAACATGTTCCGGTCGATAAAATTTCCCAGAAACGTTATTTTGCTAAATATGATATATATAAAACTTTTTTGCATAATATTTTCCTTAAGTTGATAATCATTTATAGGTCTGTTATTTTCATCCTGAGATCATACTGAATACATTAAATTTCCATTTTGGGGTGCCTGCGTGGCTCAGTGGGTTAAGCCTCTAACTCTTTTTTTTTTTTTTTAAGATTTTGTTTATTTATTTGACAGAGGCAAAGCGAGAGAAGGAAAACAAGTAGGGGGAGTGGGAGAGGGAGAAGCAGGCTTCCCGCTGAGCAGGGAGCCTGATGCAGGGCTCGATCCCAGGACCCTGGGATCATGACCTGAGCCGAAGGCACGACTGAGCCACCCAGGCGCCCCAGGCCTCTGACTCTTGATTTCAGCTCAGGTCATGATCTCAGGGTCCTGGGATGGAGGCCCGGGCTCTGTGCTCAGCAGGGAGTCTGCTTGAGGATTTTCTCTCACTCTGCCCCTCCCCCTGCTCATGCATGTTCTCTCTCTCCCTAAAATAAATAAATCTTTAAAAAAAAAACTATTTTAATACAATGAATAAGGGTTTTATTAAGGAAAATAACCCTCCTCCAAATCCATACCACCTGAATATATTAATATACTTGTGTTTGCTTGAAAGTGTTTGCAATTTAAGATATACCAAAGTAGGATAAAATTACAAAAAATCTTGCTAAGACTCTGACCTGTATAGTCACTTTAATTTTAATACTGATTAATTTTTAGAAACTAAAACTAGCTACACATTATGATTCCTGCTATTGTAATTTACTTTGGTACTAAGCTAAGCTCCATTTAACTATATTGTTTTCTTCTTCTCCAACAGACATTCAGTTGATTTCAGTTTTGTTCCAGGGTCCATATTAGCTTTTCATCATTAGGATAACAGTGACAATTGGTTTTTCCAAATACTTAACAGCTGTGAAGAATTAATAATCCTTAGAAGCTTCATTTTGGTTTATTAGCATTTATGGACATGTGCTATAGAACACATTCTATTTTTTATTTGATTAAGAATTAAGAGTGGGGCGCCTGGGTGGCTCAGTTGGTTAAGTGACTGCCTTCGACTCAGGTCATGATCCTGGAGTCCCTGGATCGAGTCCCGCATCGGGTTCCCTGCTCGGCGGGGAGTCTGCTTCTCCCTCTGACCCTCCCCCTTCTCATGTGCTCTCTCTCATTCTCTCTCTCTCTCAAATAAAAGAAAAAAAAAATAAGAGTGGATGAGTCAAAGTGATAAAAATTATGATATTGTAAGTACATCTTTTTAATGTTATGGTAGTTGTTTTTATGGTAATTTATAGTTAAGGAAGATACTTTTATTGGGTGAAAAGGTCTTCAGGGCATCCCTTCCATATTATTTCTTTTTGTGCAACACTTAAAACATTGCAAATTTATTATTAAACACCTATCAGTTTCTGGATATTAGAGGGCAGAATAAAGAGCAGTGTTAGTGATAATTGGTCCCCTTTCCCCAGGTATTTATGTTACATAGAACCAATCTTTTGCATGGGCTGTGCATATATATCTGTGTTTGTATGGAAATTGTTAGGATGCAACCTTTGTGAAGGAAGGAGTCAGGAAAAGAGAAGGTTAAACCATTGTAGTAGTGGTTCTCAAACTTCAGGGTACAGAAGAATCATCTGGAGGGCTTCTTAAACCACAGATTATTGGATCCCACTTGAAGTTTCTGATTCTGTTGATCTGAGATGAGACTAGAAATTTGCATATTTAACAAGTTTCCAGTGATGCTAATGCTGGCTCTTTCTGTCTTAGAGATTTGAGACCGATAAAGCTGACAGAAAAATCAGAAGACAGACTTCACTTTAGGAAATGAATGCAGATTAGAAATCTAAGAAGCAGGGTATATGGTCACCTGCCAGAAAGACATAATCACCAAACATTCTTTTTATTTTTTCAAAGCTGTAAGTTTACATAGCTTCAAAAGTCAAGTAGCACCAAAACATTTATAATAAACATTGCTGTCCTATCCCATCCCTCCCCATTCCTGCATTTTTTTTTTTTGCTTCCTAAAGGCAATCACTTTTAATTCTTAAGTCAGGTGATCTGATATTCACCATATCTCTCACACATGTGCACACATACAAAATGCCTTTTTGGTGTATGCACATCACCTATACAAAGCAAAATAAATTTGTAAGCATCTAGTTGAAGTACAGAAAAGAGAAAGCATAAACATTTCTAATGTGCAAATAAGTAGAATTGAACAAATTAATATGTAAAATATCATTGATATTGACCTTACTCAATTTGTTGTCTAGTATTTTTTTAAATGTGAATTTTAAAATATAAAGAGCTTTTATAGCTATTAGTTTCAATGTTGGTCTACCTATAGCTTCCCTGCAAGGTTTTAGATTGATAAGAAATAGGAGGGCATTTCAGATGGAAAGAATAGCTGGAGTAGAAGTTTAGAAGCAGGAAAAAGCAGACATAGAGATGGATCTAATGAGAAAGGTGATTTGGTATTTCTTTTCTTAATTCATTGATCTTTCATTGTCTATTTGAATAAAATATCTTCCCTGCTAAATAGCAGCTTCTAGTGGCTGTGATAGATACATAATTAATAAAACTGTGGTACATGCCAGCTTAGAGTTGGATACACACACACACACACACACAGTAATATATATTACTGTGGGAGTAGGGAATACCTGTTTAAGTTGAAAATAATTTTGGGGTTGGTTGATAGAATTTAAATTTGATCCAGTAGGAAATAGGATACCATTGTGGTTTCTAACGTAAGAGAATGACTGTATTTAATGTCATTGTTTCTGAATGTACAGTGGCAAGGTAATAATTATCCCCAAACTAAACTTAAGGTGTGTTGATTCATGGTTCTTTTATATAGCTATGACTGTTGTGCCGCTAGTCCCCTCGATGAATTGTTTGAATAACCAGGAGTGAAGTTTTGGAGTAAAAATTGCCTACCAATTTGGGGATGGAGGAGGACAGACTAACATAATTTCTCATAATTTGCTGTACGCTGAAGCCATATACTATTATCATATAAACAATAGAATAGTGAACTTAAACCACAAGAAAGATGGCAAAATAAATATATTAGAGAACATAGTTAAACTGTTGTTTTTGGGGTGCCTGGGTGGCTCAGTCGTTAAGCGTCTGCCTTCGGCTCAGGTCATGATCCCAGGATCCTGGGATTGAGCCCCACGTTGGGCTCCCTGCTCGGGGGGAAGACTGCTTCTCCCTCTCCCACTCCCCCTGCTTGTGTTCCAAACTCTCTCTCTGTCAAATAAATAAATAAAATCTTAAAAAAAACCCCAAACTGTTGTTACCATACCTATGAGGAAACTCTAAAGGAAAACAGTAGCTTGGAGTTCTTTTTTTTATTATTTTAAATTTATTTTTATTTTTTTTATTATGTTAATCACCGTACATTACATCATTAGTTTTTGATGTAGTGTTCCATGATTCATTGTTTGCGTATAACCCCCAGTGCTCCATTCAATATGTGCCCCCTTTAATACCCATCACCAGGCTAACCCATCCCCCCACCTCCCTCCCCTCTAGAACCCTCAGTTTGTTTCTCAGAGTCCATAGTCTCATGGTTCGTCTCCCCCTCCGATTTCCCCCCCCTTCATTTTTCCCTTCCTACTATCTTCTTCTTTTTTTTTTTTTAAAACATATAATGTATTATTTGTTTCAGAGGTACAGGTCTGTGATTCAACAGTCTTGCACAATTCACAGCGCTCACCATAGCATATACCCTCCCCAATGTCTATCACCCAGCCAATCCATCCCTCCCACCCCCCACCACTCCAGCAACCCTCAGTTTGTTTCCTAGATTAAGAATTCCTCATATCAGTGAGATCATATGATACATGTCTTTCTCTGATTGACTTATTTCGCTCAGCATAATACCCTCCAGTTCCATCCACGTCGTTGCAAATGGCAAGATTTCATTCCTTTTGATGGCTGCATAATATTCCATTGTATATATATACCACTTCTTCTTTATCCATTCATCTGTCGATGGACATCTTGACTCTTTCCACAGTTTGGCTATTGTGGACATTGCTGCTGTAAACATCAGGGTGCACGTACCCTTCAGATCACTATATTTGTATCTTTGGGGTAAATACCCAGTAGTGCAATTGCTGGGTCATATGGTAGCTCTATACTGTTTTCCAGAGTACCTGCACCAGCTTGCTTCCCCATGAACAGTGTAGGAGGGTTCCCCTTTCTCCGCATCCCTGCCAACATCTGTCATTTCCTCACTTGTTAATTTTAGCCATTCTGACTGGTAGGTGGTTCTCGCTGAGGTTTTGATTTGGATTCTCCTGATGCTGAGCGATGTTGAGCACTTTTTCATGTGTCTTTTGGCCATTTGGATGTCTTCTTTGGAAAAATGTCTGTTCATGTCTTCTGCCCATTTCTTGATTGGATCATTTGTTCTTTGAGTTTTGAGTTTGATAAGTTCTTTATAGATTTTGGATACTAGCCCTTTATCTGATATGTCGTTTGCAAATATCTTCTTCCATTCTGTCCGTTGTGTTTTGGTTTTGTTGACTGTTTCTTTTGCTGTGCAAAAGCTTTTTATCTGGATGAAGTCCCAATAGTTCATTTTTGCCCTTGCTTCCCTTGCCTTTGGCGATGTTTCTAGGAAGTTGCTGTGGCTGAGGTCGAAGAGGTTGCTGCCTGTGTTCTCCTTTAGGATTTTGATGGACTCCTGCTGAACATTTAGGTCTTTCAACCATTTTGAGTCTATTTTTGTGTATGGTGTAAGGAAATGGTCCAGTTTCATTCTTCTGCATGTGGCTGTCCAATTTTCCCAACACCATTTGTTGAAGAGACTGTCTTTTTTCCACTGGACATTCTTTCCTGCTTTGTCAAAGATGAGTTGACCATAGAGTTGAGGGTCCATTTCTGGGCTCTCTATTCTGTTCCATTGATCTATGTGTCTGTTTTTGTGCCAGTACCATACTGTCTTGAAGACAGCTTTGTAATAGAGCTTGAAGTCCATAATTGTGATGCCACCAGCTTTGCTTTTCTTTGTCAACATTCCTCTGGCTATTCGGGGTCTTTTCTGGTTCCATACAAATTTTAGGATTATTTCTTCCATTTCTTTGAAAAAAGTTTATGGTGTTTTGATAGGGATTGCATTGAATGTGTAGATCGCTCTAGGTAGCATTGACATCTTCACAATGTTTGTTCTTCCAATCCATGAGCATGGAACGTTTTTCCATTTCTTTGTGTCTTCCTCAATTTCTTTCATGAGTATTTTATAGTTTTCTGAGTACAGATCCTTTACCTCTTTGGTTAGATTTATTCTTAGGTATCTTATGGTTTTGGGTGCAGTTGTAAATGGGATCAACTCCTTAATTTCTCTTTCTTCTGTCTTGTTGTTGGTGTATAGGAATGCCACTGATTTCTGTGCATTGATTTTATATCCTGCCACTTGACTGAATTCCTATATGAGTTCTAGCAGTTTTGGGGTGGAGTCTTTGGGGTTTTCCACACAAAGTATCATATCGTCTGCAAAGAGTGAGAGTTTGACATCTTCTTTGCCGATTCGGATGCATTTATTTCTTTTTGTTGTCTGATTGCTGTGGCTAGGACTTCTAGTACTATGTTGATTAGCAGTGGTGATAGTGGACATCCCTGCTGTGTTCTTTTTTTTTTTTTTAAAGATTTTATTTATTTATTTGAGAGAGAGAGAGTGAGAGACAGAGAGCATGAGAGGGAGGAGGGTCAGAGGGAGAAGCAGACTCCCCGCCGAGCAGGGAGCCCGATGTGGGACTGGATCCCGGGACTCCAGGATCATGACCTGAGCTGAAGGCAGTCGCTTAACCAACTGAGCCACCCAGGCGCCCATAAATTCTTTTTTTTTTTTTTTTTAAATTGATTTATTTATTTGAGAGAGAGAGAATGAGAGAGAGCGAGTACATGAGAGGGGGGACGGTCAGAGGGAGAAGCAGGCTCCCCGCTGAGCAGGGAGCCCGATGCGGGACTCAATCCAGGGACTCCAGGATCATGACCTGAGCCGAAGGCAGTCGCTTAACCAACTGAGCCACCCAGGCGCCCCCCTGCTGTGTTCTTGACCTTAGGGTGATAGCTCTCAGTTTTTCCCCATTGAGAATGATATTCACTGTGGGTTTTTCATAGATGGCTTTTATGATATTGAGGTATGTACCCTTTATCCCCTATACTCTGAAGAGTTTTGATCAAGAAAGGATGCTGTACTTTGTGAAATGCTTTTTCTGCATCTATTGAGAGGATCATATGGTTCTTGTTCTTTCTTTTATTAATGTATTGCATCACGTTGATTGATTTGCGGATGTTGAACCAACCTTGCAGCCCAGGGATAAATCCCACTTGGTCATGGTGAATAATCCTTTTAATGTACTGTTGGATCCTACTGGCTAGTATTTTGGTGAGAATTTTTGCATCCATGTTCATCAGGGATATTGGTCTGTAGTTCTCCTTTTTGATGGGGTCTTTGGTTTTGGGATCAAGGTAATGCTGCCCTCATAAAATGAGATTGGACGTTTTCCTTCCATTTCTATTTTTTGGAACAGTTTCAGAAGAATAGGTATTAATTCTTCTTGAAATGTTTGGTAGAATTCCCCTGGGAAGCCATCTGGCCCTGGGCTCTTGTTTTTTGGGAGATTTTTGATTACTGCTTCAATTTCCTTAGTGGTTGTGGGTCTGTTCAGGTTTTCTATTTCTTCTTGGTTCAGTTTTGGTAGTTTATATATCTCCAGGAATGCATCCATTTCTTCCAGATTATCCAATTTGCTGGCATATAGTTGCTCATAATATGTTCTTATAATTGTTTGTACTTCTTTTGTTGGTTTTGATTTCTCCTCTTTCATTCATGATTTTATTTATTTGGGTCTTTTCTCTTTTCTTTTTGATAAGTCTGGCCAGGGGTTTATCAGTCTTATTAATTCTTTCAGAGAACCCGCTCCTAGTTTCGTTGATCTGTTCTGCTGTTCTTTTGGTTTCTGTTTCATTGATTTCTGCTCTGATCTTTATTATTTCTCTTCTTTCTGGGTTTAGGCTTTATTTGCTCTTCTTTCTCCAGCTCCTTTAGGTGTAGGTTTAGGCTGTGTATTTGAGACCTTTCTTGTTTCTTGAGGAAGGCTTGTATTGCTATGTACTTTCCTCTCAGGACCGCCTTTGCTGTATCCCAAAGATTTTGAACTGTTGTGTTTTCATTTTCATTGGTTTCCATGAATTTTTTAAATTCTTTAATTTCCTGGTTGACCCATTCATTCATTCTTTAGTAGGATGCTCTTTAGCTTCCATGTATTTGAGTTCTTTCTGGCTTTCCTCTTGTGATTGAGTTCTAGTTTCAAAGCATTGTGGTCTGAAAATATGCAGGGAATGATCTCAGTCTTTTGGTACCAGTTGAGACCTGATTTGTGACCCAGGATGTGATCTATTCTGGAGAATGTTCCATGTGCACTAGAGAAGAATGTGTATTCTGTTGCTTTGGGATGGAATGTTCTGAATATATCTGTGAAGTCCAACTGCTCCAGTGTGTCATTTAAAGCCTTTATTTCCATGTTGATCTTTTGCTTAGATGATTTGTCCATTTCAGTGAGGGGCATGTTAAAGTCCCCTACTATAATTGTATTATTGTCAGTATGTTTATTTGATTTTATTAATCGGTTCATATAATTGGCTGCTCCCATGTTAGGGGCATAAATATTTACAATTGTTAGATCTTCTTGTTGGATAGACCCTTTAAGTATGATGTAGTGTTCTTCCTCATCTCTTATAGTCTTTGGTTTAAAATCTGATTTGTCTGATCTAAGGATTGCCACCCCAGCTTTCTTTTGATGTCCGTTAGCATGGTAAATTGTTTTCCACCCCCTCACTTTAAATCTGGAGGTATCTTTGGGTCTAAAATGAGTCTCTTGCAGACAGCATCTCGATGGGTCTTGTTTTTTTATCCAATCTGATAGCCTTTGTCTTTTGATTGGGGCATTTAGCCCATTTACATTCAGGGTAACTATTGAAAGATACGAATTTAGTGCCATTGTATTGCCTGTAAGGTGACTGTTACTGTATATTGTTTGTGTTCCTTTCTGGTCTATGTTACTTTTGGGCTCTTTCTTTCTTAGAGGACCCCTTTCAGTATTTCTTGTAGGGCTGGTTTGGTGTTCACAAATTCTTTTAGTTTTTGTTTGTCCTGGACCCTTTTAATCTCTCTGTCTGTTTTCAGTGACAGCCTAGCTGGATATAGTATTCTTGGCTGCATATTTTTCTCATTTAGTGCCCTGAATATATCATGCCAGTCCTTTATGGTCTGCCAGATCTCTGTGGATAGGTCTGTTGCCAATCTAATGTTTCTATCATTGTAGGTTACAGACCTCTTTTCCGGTGCTGCTTTCAGGATTTTCTCTTTGTCTCTGAGACTTGCGAGTTTTACTATTAGATGTTGGGGTGTTGACCTATTTTTATTGATTTTGAGGTGCATTCTCTGTGCCTCCTGGATTTAGATCCTTGTTTCCTTCCCCAAATTAGGGAAGTTCTCTGCTATAATTTGCTCCAATATACCTTCTGCCCTTCTCTGTCTTTCTTCTTCGGGGATCCCAATTATTCTAATGTTGTTTTGCTTATGTCTCGAATTCTCCCCTCGTGATCCAGTAGTTTATCTCTTTTTCTCAGCTTCTTTATTTTCCATCATTTGGTCTTCTATATCACTAATTCTCTCTTTTGCCTCAGTTATCTTAGCAGTTAGAGCCTCCATTTTTTATTGCACCTCATTAATAGCCTTTTTTATTTTGACTTGGTTATGTTTTAGTTTTTATTTCTCCAGAAAGGGATTCTCTAGTATCTTCTAAGAGTTTTTCCAGCCCAGCTAGTATCTTTATAATCATCATTCTGAACTCTAGTTCCGACATCTTACTAATGTCTGTATTGATTAGGCCCTGGCAGTCGGTACTGCCTCTTGTTCTTTTTTTGAGATGAGTTTTCCATCTTGTCATTTTGTCCAGAGGAGACTAGATGAATGAGAGAACAAAATGCTGAAAGGGTAACAATGAACCCAGAAAAATAGACGCTAAACAAATCAGAAGAGACCTGAAACCGGGGGGGGGGGGAGGGGGGAAGAACATGATCAGGCTGGTGTATAGAACAGAGCCACACACTAGATTTTGGGTGTATTTTGGTCTTTTAGAAGAAATTGCCTCCCAAAATTTTAAGGAAAGAAAATCTTACATATATACAAAAATAAGGGTAAATACGATGAAGGGATGGAATATGACTGTAAAGATGAAAATTTAAAAAGATTTTAAAAAATGAATTGATAAGGTGGTTGAAAAATTTTTTTTAAAAATTAAAAAAAATGTGATCATGGCGAGACTAGGACAATGTCATACACTAGGTTTAGGGTGTATTTTGGTCTTTTAGAAGAAACCGTATCCCAAAATTTTAATGAAAGAAACATATATATACAAAAAAGTTTAAATACAATGAAGGGATAGAATATGCCTGTAAAAGTGAAAATTAAAAAAGATTTAAAAAAATTGATAATATGTTGGTTGAAAAAGGAAAGAAGAAAAATTCAACTAAACAAATAAAATAAAAAAATTAACTTTGAAAGAGTAAAGAATCATGGGGAAAATGCCATGAATTCTATATGCTGTATTCCCCTAGCACTGGGGTTTTGCAGTTCTCAGTGATCGGTAAACTTGGTCTTGGCTGGTTGTTCTTGCTCATCTTCTGGGGGAGGGGCCTGTTGCAGTGATTCCCATATGTCTTTGCCTGTGGTGGAATTGCACTGCCCTTGTCAGGGACCAGGCTAAATAATCTGCTTAGGCTTGCTCTCAGTAGATTTTGTTCCCTGCAAGCTTTCCGTACAGCTTTGGAGGATGAGAGTGAAAATGGTGGCTTCCCAATCTCTGGTCCCGGAGGAGCTGAGAGCTCGGTTCCCACTCCTCAGTGACCCCCAGAGAAAAGCAATCAATCACTCCTGTCTCCAGCTGAACTCCATGCTCACCCGGCCTGTGACTGAGCATTTCTATCTCTGGCACCTGACCCTGTTTGGAGTCTCCAAACCCAGCAAATACCTGTGGTGCGCTCCCATGCCGCTCCTCCCCAAGGAGGAAGGGGAGTCTCCCTGGATCTGCTGCTTGTTTGGTCTCTGCTGGAAGAGCAGTGGCCCCACTGTGCCGTAGATCACAGTTTATGGCAACCCCGAGCTGAGAGCCCACTCCTCGGCTCTGCCTTTGCAGCCGGCTTCCCTGCTCTGATACCTGGGGGCTCTGCTGCACTCAGGCACCCCCGGTCTTTCTGTGACCCCGAGGGTCCTGAGACCACACTGTCCCAATGAGGGTTCCACCCCTGCTTAGCCACTGGAGGGACATCCCTCAGCGGAGCAGACTTCTAAAAGTTCTGATTTTGTGCTCCGCTGGGCTCTATCACTTGCCGGTAGCTGGCTGACAGAGGCTATGTCCCCGCCCCTGGGGTATGTCTTCCCAAATATTGCCTTGGATTCACTTCTCTGCACGTCCTACCTTCCAGAAAGTGGTTGCTTTTCGGTTCATAGAATTGCTGCTATTGTTTTCTTCAGTCTCCTGTTGAGTTTGTAGGTGTTCTGAATGGTTTGATCCCTATCTAGTTGAATTTCTGAGACCAGACGAAATTTAGGTCTCCTACATCTCTGCCATCTTGCTCTTCCCACCAGGAGTTTTTATCATAATGGATGTTGTGCTTTGTCAGATGCTTTTTCTGCATCTGTTGTGATGATCATATGGTTTTTATGCTTTCTCTTGTGAATTTGGTATATCACATTGATTGTGAATTTGAACCACCCTTGCATCCCTGGAATAAATCCCATTTGATCATGGGTGAATGATTTTTTAAATGTAATTTTGAATTTGGTTTGCCAGTATTTAGTTGAGGATCTTTGCATCTTTGCATACCAGGGATATTGGCCTGCAGTTTTTTTTGTTTTTTTTTTTGTAGTGTGTTTGTCCTGTTTTGATATTAGGGTAATGCTGGTCTTGTGGAAGTTTTCCTTTCTCTCTTTTTAGAAGAGTTTGAGATGTTTGGTAGAATTCCTATGTGAAACCATATGTTCCTAGACATTTGTTCAGAGTTTTTTGATTGCTGATTCAATTTTGTTGCTAGTAATTGGTTTGTTCAGATTTTTTTTTCCTTATTCAGTTTCTGAAGATTGTATATTTCTAGGAATTTATCCATTTCTGCTAGATAGTGCAGTTTGTTGGCATATACTTTTTCATAATATTCTCTTATAATTCTTTGCATCTCTATGGTGTCAATTATTTTTCTTTCTTCATTTCAGAATTTGAGTCTTGGTTTCATTAATCTTTTTAAAATTATATGTGTGTGTGTGTCTGTATCTCTGTATATACACATAATTATAATTTCCTTCCTTCTACTAGTTTGGGCTTTGTTTTTTCTTTTTCTGCAGTTAGTTTGAGATTTTTTGTTTTGTTGAAGTAGGTCTGTATTGCTATAAACTTCTTTCTTAGAACTGCTTCTGCTGTCTCAAAGATTTTGGATTGTGTGTTTGAATCGTCCTCATGTATGTTTTGATGTCCTCTTTGATTTATTGGTTAACTCACTCATTGCTTAGTAGCATGTTGTTTAGCCTCCATGCATTTGTGTTCTTTCTAGATTTTTTAAATCTCTAATTTCATATCGTTACAGTTGGAAAAGATGTGTGACATTTCCATCTTCTTAACTCCACTTTCTCCTCCAGGTTTTATGTATATGACCTCATATCTTACATCTTTTTGTGTCTCTTGAGTAATTTATTGAGCTTTATTTTGTGGCCTAATGTGTGATCTGTCCTGGAGAATTATCCATGTGCACTTGAAAATAATGTGTATTTTTGGATGGAATGTTTTGTATATACATTTGGTCTATTGTGTTGTTCAAAGCCACTGTTTTCATGTTGATTTTCTGTCTGGGTTATCTATCCATTGATATAAGTAGATGTTAAAATTCCCTAGTATTATTATATTGCTGTCCAATTTCTCCCTTTATGTCTTTGAATGTTTGCTTTATCTATCTAGATGCTCCAATGTTGGGTGCTTAGATATTTATACTTGTTATATCCTTTTGTTGGATAGATCCCTCTGTTATGTAGTGTAGTTCTTTGTCTTGCTGCAATCTTTGTTTTAAAATCTATTTTGTCTGATATAATTATTGCTACCCCAGCTTTTTTTTTTTTCCATTTGCATGGTATATGTTTTTCCATTTTTTTCACTTTTAGCCTGTATGAGTCTTTAGGTCTGAAGCAAGTCTCTGGTAGGCAGCATATAGATGGGTCTTGTTGTTGTTATTTGTTTGTTTGTTTGTTTGTTTGACAGAGAGACAGCAAGAGAGGGAACACAAGCAGGGGGAGTGGGAGAGGGAGAAGCAGGCTTCCCATTGAGCATGGAGCCTGATGCAGGGTTTGATCCCAGGACCCCGGGATCGTGACCTGAGCTGAAGGCAGATGCTTAACGTTTGAGCCACCCAGGTACCCCGTTGTTGTTTTTTAAATCTATTCAGTTATATATATTTTATGGTTGAAGCATTTAGTCCATTTACATTTAATTTTTGATAAGTATGTATTTTTTGCCAGTTTAATTGTTTTATAGTAGTTCTTGTAGTTGTTTCTCTTTTCTTACTCTCTTGCCTTGTGTTTGATGGTTTTGTGTGTATCTATAGGTTTTTTATTTGTGGTTACATTATGGTAATATACATGTGTATATTTGTCTATATTAAGTTGATGATTACTTAAGTTTGAACACATGCTAAAAGTGCTACATTTTTACCTCCCCCTCCATTTTATGTATTGCATAGTTTGCATCTTTTTATTTTGTGTGTCTTGACTAATTTTATAGACATACTTCATTTTACTGCCTTTATATTTTAACCTCCATACTGGCTTTATAAGTGATTTATCTACTACCTTAGCGTATGTTTGCTTTTATAATTTTCCTTTGGTTATGGACTTTACATTTTAAGTCCCTTTAATATTTCTTGTAAGGCTGATTTAGTGGTGATGAACTCCTTTAACTTTTGTCTGTCTGGGAAACTGTTTCTCATTCTATTCTTAATGATAATCTTGCTAGGTAGAGTATTCTTTTTTTTTTTAAATTTAATTTATTATTTTTTTAATTTATTTATTTGACAGAGAGATAGCACAAGTAGGCAGAGCGGCAGGCAGAGGGAAAGGGAGAAGCAGGCTCTCCGCCGAGCAGGGAGCCCGATGCGGGGCTCGATTCCAGGACGCTGGGATCATGACCTGAGCCGAAGGCAGCCGCTTAACCAACTGAGCCACACAGGCGCCCCGCTAGGTAGAGTATTCTTTGTTGGAGGTTTTTTCCTCTCAGGACTTTGAATATATCATGCCACTGTCTTCTGGTCTGCAGAGTTTCTGCTGAAAAATCAACTGATAGTCTTATGGGGTTTCTCTTGTATGTAGCTTCTGCTGCTTTTAAAATCTCTTTATCATTACCTTTTGCCATTTTAATTATTATGTGTTTTGGTGTGGACTTTCTGGGGTTAATCTTGCTTTAAGGGCTTTCTGTACTTCCTGGATCTGGATGTCCATTTCCTTCCCCAAATTAGGAAGTTTTCAGCTATTTCTTCAAACATGTTTTCTGTCCCCTTCTCTCTTCTTCATTTCTCTTTTTAGGGATCCCTATAATACAGATGTTATTACACTTAATAGTGTCACTGAGTTCCCTTAATGTATTCTCATTTTTTATTACTATGTCTTTTTTTTTTTTTTTGCTGTTCAACTTATTTGCTTTCCATTATCCTGTCTTCTACATTGCTGATCCATTCTTCTACATCCTCTTTTCTGTGGATTCCCTTTAGTGCATTTTTTCAGTTCTTGAATTCTTTAGCTCTGTGGATTCTTTTTAATATTATCCATCTCTTTAAATTCTCACTGAGTTCTTCCACTCTTTTCTCAAGTCCAGTGAATATCTATGATCATTACTTTGAATTATCAGGCATTTTGCTTATCTCCATTTCATTTAGCTCATTTTCTGTCATTTTGTCCTATTCTTTCATTTAGGACAGATTCCTCTGTCTCCTCATTTTATCTAACTCTTGTGTAACTATGTATTAGAGAAGTTGGCTCCATCTCCTGGTCTTGAAAGTAGTGGCCTTGTGTACAACAGGTCCTGTGGTGTCCTGTAGCTCAGTCCCATTTAGTCACCAGAACCAGGAACTCCAGGGGTGTCTTCTGTGTGGACTGCATGCACCCTACTGTTGTGGCTGAGCTTGTTTGCTTTCAGACCAGTTAGCTGCAATGATCTGATCTGCCTGTTGTGGGTGCACATGTCAGGGTTTTGTCCCTGCACTATTAAGAGGCTTTGCTGAGGCCACCACAAGTTTTAGGTGGATGGGGCCAGCAGCCAGACTAGGTGTCTGCAGTTAACCTCCCTGCCACAGCTGCAGGTGAATTGAATGGAAGGACTTGCTCCCTGTGCAACCAGCTAAGAGGCTCAGCTATACAAGGACTGCAAACATGCTGGTGTGTGCAGTTATCTTCCCCTCTCCTCAGGGCAGTAGTCACTTTGGAGTGGTGGTCTCTGCTGAGGCTGCTTGCAGGGTATTTTGGAGCTGGAGCTGCATTGGTGGGAAGTCAGCCAAGGCAGAGAGGTTAGATGGGCGGGTCCTTAGGAGAATGTAGGGGCTGGGCATGTTGTACTAGCAAGATAGATACCATTAGCCAGACATTTTTGAAAGTTAGAACTATCTAGTTTGGGGAAAGGAAACAACAAAATGCCAGCATTTCGTTCCTAGAGAAATCTCCTGAAGATCACTGCCCTGCCAGCACAGGTTCTGAGATTAGTAAATAAATCTCCTTCATGTATATCCCAGGCACTTTTCAAAATGGTGCTTCGGTTTGTGTCTCTGGCCCAGTTTATTATGCTGGCTCTTTAAGGACAGGGACTTGGTTTCCTATCAACCTAGGCTCTCCCTGCTATTAAGCCCAATGAGGTTTAAAGTACCTGGTAAGTCCTGCTTATTTAAAAAGCTCCTCGTGTGGCGTCTGCTCTTCCGGCTTCTCTGTGCTTGGGGTGTCCCTCCCATTTGTGTTTAGTCTTGCTGGAGTCTCTACCTCTCCTGTCTTTTCAATGTGGCCTCCTCTCTGTGAGTAACTGTGAATAACTACACATTCTGCTAGTCTTCAGGTCATTTTCAGAGCCAGTTGCATAAATGTAGTTGTTATCTTGTTGTGTCTGTGGGATAAAGGGAACTCAGGATCCTCTTCTGGATCTTTCCTGAACTCCCCTGCCTTTTTTTAAAAGCCAATTTTGTTTAAGAATATCTTTAATGAAACAGTGTTAATTAATTTTGTTAAATTTTTACTTTTGAGTATGTCCTTTTAATATTCTGTGTGAAGAAATAGGAAGTACTCATGAAACACTTTGGTTTCATACCAAAGCATGATGATTATCTTGAATAAAAGCACTTATAAAGATATTTGAGTTGAAAGTTAAGTTACTTTTTAAAATGTATACAGTTTTTACCAAAAAGAACGACAACAAGTAATCATTTCTTGGACTTGGGAATTTGCAGACATTTTCTCAAAAATGAGTGGAGTGAGCCCATCACTTCATGGAAAGTTATTGACATTGTTTGCTAAAGGTGAAAATTGAGCTTTTGGGCAAAAATTAGGATTTTGGAAAACTATCCTCTCTCCATCCCCCAATTGGAAGATAGTTCCCAAGACAAATACTTTGCTCATTTTATCAGTGGAGATATTAATACATGTAATTTTTAAAATATTGTAGAGTAAAACATCAGCATTTGGGAGATTAGTATAACTTAGTGAAAGTAGTGATTTTACAAATGACCAATGCATGGTATTACAGAACCATGTAGAGATAAAAATTTCATTCAAAGGGTAAAGTGGAGCAATGAATTTTCATGTAATAGAGTAGGAAAAGTTCATTGATATGGTACATTGCAACTTTCCCGAAACTACCACTTGTTTAGTTTTGGTGTAGTATCAAAGAGTAATATCCACAATTATCAAAAAATGTATTAAAATTGCTTCCCTTTTACAAATGTTAATCAATGTAAGGTTAGATTTTCTTCATATACTTCAACCAAAATTACATATCACAATAGAAAGAGAATCCAGAGGTCTTTGTAGTAAACCAGTTATTAGATTTGCAGACCTATAAAACAGTACCATTCTTCTAAGGTGTTTTTTTTTTTTTTTTGAAGTTATTTTTCATAAAAATGTGCTGTTACTTTATGAGTTTATTGGTAATATATTTTTAGTGAATTTTAAAATGTTTTAATTTTTAATACAGTGAATATTGGTAGATATAATTCAGATAAAAACCTTTTTGTACTTAAGAATATGAAATTCTGAGACCAAAATATTTGACAACCATTGAGCAAAGATACCTTTGACAATGTCATCAGTAAGAAAAAAGATTTTATGTTTTCACTTTATGAAAATATCCATATTCAGTTCAATATCTTAAATTATGACTCTTTAAAAAAACTAGATAAAGTAAGCATATTTGAAGATTATGCATCAACCTTGTGCCTGTAATACCCTGGGAGAGTGGTTTCTGGTAAATGTTTGGACAGCATTCATTTATTCATCATAAGATGGTAATTATTGAGCACTTTCTTTGATCTAGGCACCATGTTAGATGAAGGGAATTCAGTAGTGAAAAAGACAGATGCGTCCCTATTTTCATGGACTTTTCATTCTAATGGGGGAAATAAAAATACCAGATTAGGGTAAGTACTGAGCAGGAAACTTAAGAGTATTGAGAACAGAAGTAACAGTTATATAGGAAAGAGTCAGGAAGGCCTTTCTAAGGAAGAGACATTTAAGCTATGATGAGGGTAGGAAGGCAGGCATGAGAAGAGCATTCCAGGCAAGAATACTCACAAAGACACATAATCACGAAGAGAATTCTACGGTATTTTACAGACTGAATGCAAAGACCTTTTAAAAATATTAACTGTTTATAATTTAATTGTCACAATAATCCTATACTATACATATTTGGTAGTTCTCATTAATAAAGATGTCCAGTTAGAGAGCTTGACAAGTTTTTATCATTTTAAAATATCTTGTGTTAACCTATCATAATATTACACATTTAATTCTATATCTAGAACATAATGAGGTACTATAAAACTTAAGCAAATTGTATTACAAAAGAATAAAATTGCTAAATAAAGCATAAAATGTACATATAATGCATTTACCTTCATAGTCTTAAAAAATGACCAGGAAAAAAAATTTTTTTTTTTTAATCTTATGAATGTTTTTGGGTGATGAAGAGTTGCCTTTAAGTAAGGTATCTTATGTAATAATATTTACCTTAAGTACCATGCTAATAGTAAGCTTCTAGGAACTTTTGGATGAATTTCATAAACAGAAATTTACTTATTTATTTGTACTGACTTCTCATTTCTGCCATTATGAAATACTTGATTTGTATGGGACTAATGTCAAGAACATACAGAATTCAGAGTAAACAAGTGTAAAGAGCATTTGTGAACCAGATCTTCTCTACATTTCCTTACTACATCCCTAACCAGGAACCTTCCATGTTCATGTGTTCAGTCTCTTTTTTTGCTCTGCTTTGAGTAGCAACTAACACCTTTTTTGCTAATCCCTGGAGTCCCAGGTGAGTCCTGAGTCTCCTTCCCTTCCCTGGGAAGAGGAACCTAGGGAACTTGATTCCCAAGAGGCCCAGCTTCATGGCCACCTGAGAAATACATATTGGTGACACTGGTGCTACTTTCTATTCTAGTTTGTGTTCTGTGAATCACTGTGATGTTTTATAACTATTTGGGTGCTGAGAAACAGCGTTAAGTTGTATTTGATATGTTTTGTGCTATAAAAATGGATCTGTCATCACTGATATGAAAATCATAAAATCTGTCAGCCAGAAGATCAGATTTATTATTGACAACATAGATTCTTTTTTTCTGTAATATAAAATATTCTGTCTTAATGACTTGGGCAGCTGTGCTTCAAATCCCTAAGGTGTCTTTGAATTTAGTTATTATAATTCAGGTAACTTTCAGGTTTCTTATGGAGGGGTTGTTTTTGTTGTTTTTGTTCCTCCAGGAGGCATGGCATTTTTAATCAGTTCTCCAGGGAAAGCTTGACTAAATGTTCCAAACTTTGTTGGTTCAGTGTTGCTAAATAAAATCTTACAGTAATTAATTTTTGGGAGAAACATAACTTTCCTTCTGGATCTACTAGTTTTCTTTCTCTTTGGGAGTTTACATTGAAGGAGTAACAGATAATTTAATTTAGCAAAACTCTGAAAGATTACTCTTATTTTAGCTTTCCAGGAAATTGTGGGCATGGCAGCACCATATATGCCTATAAGAGGAATTGATATGAATAGTAATACATATAATATGTAGTTCAAAAGAAAGATTAGGCTTCTTAAGCCATTTGTTTTCACTTTTCAAAGGGGCCTATGATAAATGCTTTTCTAAATATGAATATCCTCTTGTGAAGCAATTTTATTTAGGCTTTGACAATTTACATTATCATATCATGATTTCTTACAGAATTAATGTTTCTGACTGCATTTTTGGGTTGTTCAGTTGTAATTTTGTTTTAAAGAACAAAGGGCAAGTAGTAGATGTGTGATTAAACAAAATGAGAATTTGAGTTTTCTTCTGTTAATCTTTATGGCAAATTGATTTGGTCACAAATCATGAAAACCAGAGCTATAATTTCCTCCATTCTAAAATTTGTCCAGTAAAGCTTCTCTTTGCTTTGTTTTCTTTCCATTTAATTACTTAATAATACTTAATATTATAAAAGATCAAAACATTACAGAAGTGAAATGTTCAGAACGAAATATAAAAGATCACCCCCCAAACTTTTGTGAGCATCCTTTCAGCTTCTTCATTTACATGTATAAATATATAAGTATTCTATTACCTACATAATTGTGTACATATTCTAAAAACATATACAAATGACTTTTTTTTTGTTTTACATAATATTCTGCAAGTTGCTTTTTTCACTTAGGGAGCTCTTTTTAACTGTTGAATATTTTAGATGTACTATATTTAATTTGACTAATCCTTATATCTGTTTCTATATACATGTGAGACTTTTTAAAGATATGATGGGTTTAGTACCTTTTCTGCCCTGATATTCCTGTCATTCACAATTATAGTCTGAACTGTCTGAAGTCCATAGCTTTATTTACTTGATTCCTGGCTTTTTGTGACTCTATCACTGTCCCATGTTCAAGTCTTATTCTCTTACCAACAGTGTTCATTATTGGCATCTTAAAAAATTGTGGCCCAGATTTGTTCATAAGAACCAATTAGTCTCAATTTTTGTATGCCGGGTTTATAAGGAATCTTATCCCACTTTGATTCTAGCCTGCAGGGCGGGTGGTGCAAATCCAGTGATTCACATTATAAATACAAGTGGTATTTAATGGTATACTAAGTGAATTTAATCAGGGTTCACAAGCATATGCTAAAGTATCAAGTTGAAATCCTATTCTTTTGTAAGGAAATTGTTGTGAAACCTATTTAAAATTCTTGTTATGTTTTACCTAGGTTTTAAAAAATATGTATGGCTTAAAAATTATGGTAATAGTAAGGTATTTAAGAAATAGTTCCAGAAACAGAAGAAAAACTGCTGGTAAAGGTAGGGTTTTTTTCATTAAAGAACCTAGTGTGTTCTCTAATGAACATTTACTAGAGAGGAAGGAGAAACTTAATATTGTTTCATCCTCACTCTCTTGCCAATTAACCATTTCTTTAACAGGAAATAAAAAGGACAAAACTTTGTTACCCAGGTAATCATTATGACCTCATTAGAAATAAAGATCTCAGGGCGGGGTGGGTGGTGTGCCTGGCTGGCTTAGTAGGTGGAGCATGCACTCTTGATCTTGGGGTTATGGGCTCGAGTCCCATGTTGGGTATAGAGATTACTCAAGATACATATTTTTTTTTTTTGTAGTTTAACAGAAGTTTATTTCTCATTCCCATAAAGTCTCATTCCCACAGGACTGTGGGACTCTCCACCTGCTCTCCACATAGGGGGCTCAGCATTCCAAACTACTTTGATTTTCTGGCGCCTTTTTCTGTGTGGGCTTCCATGACTGAGGCAGGAAAAGCACTAGAGTCTTGCACCAACAAATAAAAGTGTAAGCCCAGAACAATAAAATCTTTAAAAAAAATTTTTGAGGGTAGCCTCAGAGCAAACTAGTTTTCTTCTTTGAACCCTGATGACTGTGTAAGAAAAAAAAATGTTATAAATTGACATGACAAACAACAGTTAATATTAAATCTGAAAAAGGTTGTTTTTCTTTGATTTACAAAAATTAAATATAGCAGTCAAAACACTTAATATCCTTTATTCATTGAAACAAAAAGAATTAATATGGTTTTTGGTTAGAGAAGTTAATATGAGAGTAGACTAGTCTAGAGTCCACAGGCTTGTGCTTAGATTAGGCCAAGGGAACTTTCCAGTGCTTTGGGAAGCTTTGTAGGTAAGTTTAGGAGTGATTGAAATAATGTTTTTTTTTTTTTTTTTAAAGATTTTATTTATTTATTTGGCAGAAGAGAGAGAGAACAAGAGCAGGAACACAAGCAGGGGGAGTGGGAGAGGGAGAAGCAGGCTTCCTGCTTTGCAGGGAGCCTGATGCAGGGCTTGATCCCAGGACCCTGGGATCATGACCTGAGCCGAAGGCAGACACTTAACTGACTGAGTCACCCAGGTGCCCCTGAAATAATAGTTTTAGTAGAATTGTATTTGCATGGCTAATTCTGTTTAAATTGTGTTGTATATGTGCGTGCAGTGTGTGTATATAATTTTTAGTTAATAGAAAAAATTTCAAACATATACAAATGTAGAGAATATAACGAACCACCACATCCCTATCACTTGGCTTTAGCATTTTTCAACTATGGCCAATCTTGTTTCATTTGTACCTTCATCTACTTTGTTCCCTCACCCTCAGATTATTTTAAAGCAAATCACAAGCCGTAATTTTATTCACAAATACTTATTTATCTCTAAAAGAAACTCCAAAATCGTGATCATAATACCATTACTGTACTTCTAAAATTAGCAGTAATTCTTAATATCATCAAACATCCAGTTTTTTAAATTAGCATTTTTGTTTGAATAAGAATCCAAATAAATTGATACATCATAATTGAGGTCTGTTAAATCTTCCTTTTCTTGAAATGAAAAAAAAATAGTTTAGCTTTTTAATTTGAATTAACTTTAGATTTCCAGTGGCAAAAATAGTATAGCTCCCCTACCTGTTAATATCTGGCATAATTATAGTACAATGATCAGAACTAAGAAATTAACATCAGTACAATATTATTAACTACTTAGTATATCTAGTCTCATCAGTTTTTCTGCTAATGTTCTTCTTCTGTTTCAGGGTCTAATCCAGTGTTCTACACTGCATATGGTTGTCATGTTACCATTGTTTCCTCTGATCTGTGACAGTTCTTTAGTCTTTGCTTTCATGACATTAAAACATTTGAAAACTACTGGTAGTTATTTGGTGAAGAGTCCCTTAGTTGCAGTTTGATGTTTTCTTATGATTACACTGAGGTTGTACATTAATGGGAGAAATATTACGGAGATGACATACCCTTCTCAGTGCAGTATTATCAGGGGGTACCATGCTGTCACTATCACTTATTACTGGTGATGTTAACCTTGATCATTTGGTTAAGGTGGTGTCTTAGTGGTTTCTCACTGGAAAGTTGTTTTTCCTTTATTAGCTCTTAGATTGGGGTTGTTGTTGTAGCCTGGATTTTGCTGATTGCATTCCCATAGTGATATTTAACATGTTATTATGTAAATTGGGTTAAATGTATAGGCTTCTTAGGTACAGGTTGATTTTTGGTATAGGTGATAAATATCGGGGTACATGTCTCTGGTTGTTTATCTTGTTAGATTTTCCGTTTAGTTTTATTAATTTCCAAAACTGGTAAAAAAAAATCCCCTACAGTTCACTTCTATTCTTTGATAAAAACCCTGTTCAATAGAAGTCAGTTTTCTAATAAGAGATAAAAAACTGTCAACTTAATAAAATTATCTTTTACATATGTTAAAGTCCTATTCTAATGGATTCTATCCACTTTGTTATCAGTATTTCAGTGGTATCGACTGGATTCAAGTTTAATATGTAGAAGATACAGTGAAGGCAGAACTAGTCTCAAAATATTTTAGTTGTTTTGTCACTGATAAACTGGTACTGTAGGTCCTCTGCCTTTTCAAAAACTAGTGAGAAAAGGAATTAGCAAGCTACAGCGAATTCGCCTTTTGATAACAGTTTAAGTTATTATCATAGCATGAAGGGTAGTTTTTTCTGTTAGACTTTTCTAAAACTTTCAGTAGTTTCTTGCTGTCACAGTTTCCTGATGCTGCTGTAATAAATTAGCACAACATGATGGCTTAACACAACAAAAATTTGTTCTCTCATAGTTCTAGATGCCAACTGTCCTACTCAAGGTGTTGGAGGCTCTAGGGGAGAACCTGAGCCGTGCTTCTTCCAGCTTTGGGTAGATGCAGGCATTTCTTGACTTGTGGTCACATCACTCCAAACTTTGTCTCTATATTCACATAACCTTCTTTTCTGGTATGTCTAATTTCTCTCCACTTCTCTCCTAGACGAACATTTCTGGTGGTATTTAGAGCCCAACAGGATAATTTCCTCATCTCAAGTATTAAACTTTTAATTACATCTGCAAATCCTTTGCCATACAGAATAACACTCACACATTCCAGGGGTTAGGACTTGATATCTTGGGGGACACCATTTAGCTCACTACATCTACTCTCACCACTATCATGAATGGATGTTGAATTTTGTCAAATGCTTTTCTTGATAAGATTTTTATCCTTCATTCTGTTAATGTGGTGTATCACACTGATTTGTGGATATTGCACCATCCTGTATCCCAGGGATAAATCCCACCTGACGATGGTATATGATCCTTTTAATGTATTGTTGAATTGGGCTTGGTAATATTTTGTTGAGGATTTTTGCAGCTATGTTCATCAGGGATATTGACCTCTAATTTTCTTTTCTTGTACAGTGTTGTCTAGTTTTGGTATCAGGGTAATGCTGGCTTTGTAAAATGAGTAAAATAGGAAATATTCTCTACTCATACATTTTTGGAAGAGTTTGAATTTACCAGTGAGGCCATTTGGTCCTGGACTTTATGGATTCGATTTCCTTATTAGTGATTGGTCTGTTCAAATTTTCTATTCATGATTCAGTCTTTATAAATTGTGTGTTTCTAAAAATTCATTTCTTCTAGGTTGTCCAATTTGTTGTCATATAAATTGTTCATAGTAGTCTTTTATCTTTTGTATTTCTGTGATATTGGTTATAATGTCTTTTTTTCTTGGTGAATCTAGCTAAATATTTGTTTATCTTTTAAAAAAAACAACTCATAGTTACATTTAACTTTTCTGTTGCCTTTTTTTGGTCTCTATTTCATTTATTTCTGCTCTGATCTTTGCTATTTCCTTATTTTTATGAACTTTGGGCTAAATGTTTACTTTTTCTGGTTCTTTCAGGTGTCAAATTAGGGTTTAAAAAATTTTTTTTATTTGAAATGTTCTTGTTTCTAATGTAGCTGTTTGGGGCACCTGGGCGGCTCAGTTGGTTAAGCGTCTTCTTTCGGCTCAGGTCATGATCTCAGGGTCCTGGGATTGAGCCCCGTGTGGAGCTCACTGCTCAGCAGGGAGTCTGCTTCTCTCTCCCTCAAATAAATAAATAAATAAAATCTTTAATGTAGTTGTTTTGAATTTCCCTCTTAGAACTGGCCTTTCTGCATCCCATAAGTTTGGTGTGTTGTATTTCCTTTTTCTCAAGATATTTTTTGATTTATCTTTTGATATATCTTTTGATTTATTCTTTGACATATTGTTATTCAGTTGTATGTTGTTTAATCTACACATATTTATGAATTGTCCAGTTTCACTGTGGTCTGAAAAGATGCCTGATGTGATTCAAGGCCTTGTAGACTAACATGATGTATGCTAGAGAATTTTCCACGTGTGCTTGAGAAGAATGTGTATTGTTTTTAGATGGAAAGTCCATCAGTGTAATGTGTAGTTTAAGTCCAGTGTTTTATTATTGATTTTCTTTCTAGATGATCTATCCAGATCCAGGTATTGAAGTTTCGCACTATTACTGTATTGCTGACTGTTTCCACTGTAGGTCTGTTAACATTTGCTTTATATATTTAAGTGCTCCTATGTTGGCTGCATAAATATTAACATATCCTCTTGTTGGATTGACCTTTTTATTATTATATAATGACCTTCTTTGTTTTTTATCAGTCTTTGTCTTGATGTCTGTTTTATCTAAGTATAGCTACCTTAGCTTTCTCGTGATTTCCATAGGCATAGTATGTATCTTTTCTGTCCCTTTAGTTTCAGTCTATAGGTGTCCTTAACTCTAAAGTGATCCTCTTGTAGACAGCATAGTTTTTGTTTTTGTTTTTTGTAATCCATTCAGTCATTTTGCATCTTTCTATTGAGGAATTCAGTCCATTTATATTTAAAGTTATTAATGATAGGTAAGGACTTACTATTGCTATTCTGTTAATTATTTTTTGGCTATTCTGCAATTCTTTTGTTACCTTTCATCTGTTGCTCTATTCCTTTGTGATTTGATGATTTTCTTTAGTGGCTTAGATTCCTTTCCCTTCATCTTTTCTGAGTCTATTTATTTCACTCTCTTTTAAGCTGATAACATTAAATGCATACTAAAGCTTCACATTTTTACTTCTTCGCCCCATGTTTTCTATTTTTATTTTCACAACCTACAACTTTTTATGTTGTGTATCCATTAATACTTTTGTGTTTAAACTTCATGTTGGATTTATGTGATTTACTGACCACCATTAGAGTATTCTGAATATAACTATATACCTTCACTGGTAAGGTTTTCCTGTTACTGTTTCTCCCTCTGTATTCCCATCAAGCAAAATATGTAGAATGTATTGTTCACTATTCAAGGTCAGGGGCTCTTGGGGTGGCTAACCCAGAGCATCTCCTCTGTAAGGAAGAGTCCTAAATGGCAGGCCTAGATCTCTTTGGAACACTGGCTGTGCAATAAGGAGAAGGGCTACAGCCGGCTGCTGGGCTCAGTCACTACATTATAAAAGCTTGCTACATATAGATCCTAGCAGTGAATGCTTTGTCCAGTCAGCTGCTCCTGGACTCCCTGTATGTAAGTTCTCTCAATAAACCTACGTTTCAGTTGCTTTTCTTTGGCCTCCCCAGACCATCACCCACCCTGGGCTTAGAGTCTACTGGGGTGCAATTAGACCATTGGCAGGCCAGCCAGGAGGCTGGAAAAAACCCTGTGAGTGCCTAGATGTGGGAAAGGGGGAAATTCTGGGGCGACCATCCACATTTGGCCTTATAGTTGCAATCATTGATGGATGGGGCCCACACTGTGAGTACAGGGACACCTTGAAAATGCTTAAGTGTCTAGAGGAAATTTTGATTTAGAGGATGGATACACAGGTGAGTAGCTGCCTCTGAGGTTGGGTGGCCCCTCCTTACAGCTGTCCTTGGGGCAGAAGCAGAATTAGCTGCCTTGGAGAAAATGTACCATGTGCAGGAGGAATTATGCTTAGAGAGGAACACTAGCACAAGCAAAGACTGTAGAGAACTTGATAATCTGCTTGAGGAAACAAGATGATAAATTAGAAACTCTAGCATGCAGACTGGCCCTGGCTGAAGGGTTGTAAGTTGCCCTAGCAATGAGTTTGGGTGGTTATCTCTAAGCCCACCTGGGATCAAGTCATGCAGCCCTGTTGAGAGCTCAACTGAGGAAGAGATTGGGATGAGTCCAGAGACATTCTCATTCCCTCAGTTCAGCTGGTTTTAACCACCAAAGTGAAAGCAGAGCAGCCACGCCACAGGGTGTGGAACCCCAGAACCACACTGAGCAACTATACACCAAACTGGTGGAATTGGGGAATAAATTCAGACACAAAGGAAGGGAGTCCATCACAGCATGGTTCTATCTATGGGATGTGGGCATTGAAGGCATTTTGCTTTTGGGAACAAGTGTCCAACATGGTGTCCATTATGACACATCCTGATTTAGAGCAGGGTCTGCATGGAGCCATCAATGAAGATCATGTGACTCCTTTACTCTCCTGGCTGGCATGGGGCTGTAAATCAGCTTGGCCTAAAGAGGGAAATATACGCACCTCTCCCTTTATGATGGCTGACCATGGAAGAGATATTGCAAGAGGAGAGAATGAAGCATGCCGTCTCTGCTGAGCATTATAGAGGTCCTGATAATAAACTATTTACTGTAGGTATGAAAGATGTATTACAGTCTGCCCCCAATCATTGGTATGGGGCACTTGTTTCCATTTTGAGGCCTCTAGTGGAGCTGCCTATACTGACATTTTACAGGATTTGCATTAGATCAGTCTTTTAAAAAGACATTAAGAGTGCAGATAAAACTTTACCCCAGTCTTTTCCCCTTTCTATGTCCTTAGAGGTAATCAGTATCTTGACATTGGTGTCTGTTGTTTCCATGTTTGTTTTGATATATTTTGCATATACATATATATAATGTTTGTGAATAATATTCTATTTTTAAAATGTATACAAAATGGTCATACTATTTATAAATAAGATTTTTGCTTTATTGGTCCTTTTTAACATTTTGCTCTGGTATGGCTAGGAGTGGCTTCATTATTACTACTTTTTAAATTTTTTATTTAAGTTGAATTAGCCAACATAGTACATCATTAGTTTCAGATGTAGTGTTCAATAATTTATCATTTGAGTATAACACCTAGTTGGAGTGGCTTCATTATGTAATTATCTTGCTGGGAGCTTACTAAGCTTTTTGAATCTGTACATTTTTAAGATAATTACTTTTCAAATATATTTTCTGCCTCATTCTCTTTTTCTGGGATTCTATTTAAATATGTAAATGTTTTGACATTGTCCCATAAAACATTGATCTTAAATTTAATAGTTTTTTTCTTTCAGATTGGATAACTTCTGATTTATTTTCAAGTTTATTGAATCTTTCTTCTTTCAATTCTAGTATGCTATTAAGACCAGTGAGGTTTTTTACATTTCAGATACTGCATTTTAGAGTTCCAGAGTTTTCATCTGGGTCTAACAGTTTCTCTTTTTTTTGTTTTTGTTTTTTGAGACTTCTCATCTAGGCATTCTTTATGACCAAATTTTCTTTTACATACTTGCACGTATTCATAATAGGTGGTTTAAAATCCTTTTCCACTGGGGGACCGGGTTAGCTCAGTCAGTAGAGCATGCAACTCTTGATGTCAGGGTTGTGAGATGGAGCCCCACATTGGGTGGAGACATTACTTAAAAATAAAATTCTTTTCCAGTAATATATGAATCATTTCAGACATTGTCTTTTCTTTTGAAATTCTTCATGTTTCTAGTAATCTTGGATTTGTTTCCTGGGGACTGAATGATACATTGTAGAGACCTTATTCCACTATCTTCTTCCAAAGCTTATTGATTTTATCAAGCAGTTACCTTGGCAGAACTCAGATCCCAAACTCTGTCTCCTCTGACAAGAAGCTGCTGAAATATCTATTTCTTGCTTTCTTTTTTGCCATTTTTTTGGGGGGGGGAGGGGCTGTGTGAGTCTGTCCTGAGCATTCATAGTTAAGGGGTTAGCCAGAGATTTTGGCAGAGTTTATTTACAGAATTCAGAGTTCCCTTTCTGTAGCTCTTTTTTCCTGTGATTTCCCCTTGTTGCTTTCCAATTGCTGTGGTTATCGTACAATGTCTGCTGATTCTTTAGTTACTTCTTGGCACCAACTGGGATCTTAGACAAAAAGTTGTAAAAATGGGAGTCTAACCTAGTATTTTCTGTAGTTTTCTGAAGAGTCAACTCCTTTCTATTTTCTGTTTGACTTTGGTTGTTCTCAGGTGCCCTGGGGTTGTTGTTTGATTATATTTGTCCAGAGTTTACAAGGTTATTTGGAGGAGGGTTGGTCTGATAGAAGTTACCCCACCATTAATTGATTGAACATCTTGCATAACCTTTTTCTTAATGTGATAAAAATATATATAACATGAAATTTGCCATTTCAACCATTTTTAAGCCTATAATTCATGAGCATTAATTGCATTTACCATGTTGTGCATCAGTTACCACTATCTATACCCAAAACCTTTTCTTAACCAAACAGGTACTTTGTGCTTATTATGCAATAAATCCCATTTTCCCAACCCCTGGCAACCTCTGTTCTATTTTCTGTCTCTCTAAATTTGCTTATTCTACATATTTCCTGTAAGTGGAATCCTATAATATTCATTGTGTTGGCTTATTAGCATAATGTTTTCAAGGTTATCCACGTTGTAGAATATACCAGAACTTCATTCCTTTTTTAATTTTATTGTTAGTCACTATACAGTACATCATTAATTTTTGATGTAGTGATCCATGATTGTTTTCGTGTAACACCCAGTGCTCATTGCAATATGTGCCCTCCTTAATACCCATCACCGGGCTAACCCATCCCCCCACCACCCTCCCCTCTAAAACCCTCAGTTTGTTTCCTGGAGTCCATAGTCTCTCATGGTTCATCTCTCCCTCCGATTTCCACCCCCCCCTTATTTTTCCCTTCCTTCTCCTAATGTCCTCCATGCTGTTCCTTATGTTCCACATATAAGTGAAACCATATGATAATTGTCTTTCTCTGCTTGACTTATTTCACTTAAGCATAATCCCCTCCAGTTCCATCCATGTCAATGCAAATGGTGAGTATTCCTCCTTTCTGATGGCTGAGTAATATTCCATTGTATATATGGACTACATCTTCTTTATCCATTCGTCTTTTGAAGGGCATCTTGGCTCCTTCCACAGTTTGGCTATTGCGGACATTGCTGCTATGAACATTGGGGTGCATATGGCCCTTCTTTTCACTACATCTGTATCTTTGGGGTAAATACCCAGTAGTGTAATTGCTGGGTCATAGGGTAGCTCTATTTTTAATTTTTTGAGGCACCTCCACACTGTTTTCCAAAGTGGCTCTACCAACTTGTATTCCCACCAACAGTGTAAGAGAGATCGCTTTTCTCCACAACCTCGCCAACATTTGTTGTTTCTTGCCTTGTCAATTTTTGCCATTGTAACTGGTGTAGGATGGTATCTCAGTGTGGTTTTGATTTGAATTTCCCTGATGCCTAATGATGTTGAACATTTTTTCATGTGTCTGTTAGCCATTTGTATATCTTCTTCAGAGAAGTGTCTGTTCATGTCTTCTGCTCATTTTTTGACTTGATTGTTTTTTAGGTGTTGAATTTGAGAAGTTCTTTATAGCTTGGAAATCAGCCTTTTATCTGTACTGTCATTTGTAAATATCTTCTCCCATTCTGTGAGTTGCCTCTGTTCTGTTGACTGTTTCCTTTGCTGTGCAGAAGCTTTTTGTCTTCATGAAGTCCCAAAAGTTCCTTTTTGCTTTTGCTTCACTAGCCTTTGGAGATGTATCTTGAAAGAAGTTGCTGTGGCTGATGTCGAAGAGGTTACTGCCTATGTTCTCCTCTAGGATTTTGATGGATTCCTGTCTCACACTGAGGTTTTTCATCCATTTTGAGTTTATCTTTGTGTATGGTGTTAGAGAATGGTCAAGTTTCATTCTTCTGCATGTGGCTGTCCAATTTTCCCCGCACCATTTATTGAAGAGACTGTCTTTTTTCCAGTGCATATTTTTTCCTGCTTTGTCGAAGATATTTGACCATAGAGTTCAGGGTCCATATCTGGGCTATCTATTCTGTTCCATTGATCTATGTGTCTGTTTTTGTGCCAGTACCATGCTCTCTTGGTGATCACTGCTTTGTAATATAGCTTGAAATCAGGCAACATGATGCCCCCAGGTTTGTTTTTCTTTTTCAACATTTCCTTGGCAATTCGGGGTCTTTTCTGGTTCCATACAAATTTTAGGATTGTTTGTTCCAGCACTTTGAAAAATGTCATTGGAATTTTGATCAGGATGGCATTGAAAGTATAGATTGCTCTGGGTAGCATAGACATTTTAATAATGTTTATTCTTCCGATCCATGAGCATGGAATGTTGTTCCATCTTTTTGTGATGGAACATGAGTGTTCTGTAGTTTCTAGAGTATAGATCCTTTACCTCTTTGGTTAGGTTTATTCCAAGGTATCTTATGGTTTTTGGTGCTATTGTAAATGGAATTGTTCTCTAATTTCTCTTTCTGCAGTTGCATTGTTAGTGTATAAGAAAGCAACTGATTTCTGTGCATTGATTTTGTATCCTGCCACATTACTGAATTGCTGTATGAGATCTAGTAATTTGGGGGTGGAGTCTTTTGGGTTTTCCACATAAAGTATCCTGTCATCTGCGAAAAGAGAGTTTGACTTCTTCTTTGCCAATTTGAATACCTTTTATTTCTTGTTGTTGTCTGATTGCAGGACTTCTAGTACTATGTTGAACAATAGTGGTGAGAGTGGGCATCCTTGATGTGTTCCTGATCTTAAGGGAAAGGCTCTCAGCTTTTCCCCATTGAGGATGATATTTGCTGTGGGTTTTTCATAGATGGATTTTATGAACTTGAGGAATGTTCCCTCTATCCCTATACTTTGAAGAGTTTTAATCAGGAAAGGATGCTGTATTTTGTCAAATGCTTTTTCTGCATCAACTGAGAGGACCATATGGTTCTTCTCCCTCCTCTTATTAATGTGTTCTATCACATTGATTGATTTGCGAATGGTGACCCACCCTTGCATCCCGGGGATAAATCCCACTTGGTCATGGTGGATGATCCTTTTAATGTGTTGTTGGATCCTATTAGCTAGGATTTTGTTGAGGATTTTGGAATCCATATTCATCAGGGATATCGGTCTGAAAATCTCCTTTTTGATGGGGTATTTGCCTGGTTTGGGGAGGTAATGCTGACCTCATAGAATGAGTCTGGAAGCTTTCCTTCTGTTTCCATTTTTTGAAACAGCTTCAGGAGAATAGGTGTTATTTCTTCTTTGAATGTTTCGTAGAATTCCCCAGGGAATCCATCAGGTCCTGGACTCGTTTTTTGGGAGGTTTTTGATCATTGCTTCAGTCTCGTTATTGGTTATTGTCCTGTTCAGGTTGTCAGTTTCTTCCTGTTTCAGTTTTGGCAGTTTATAGGTTTATAGGAAGCCATCCATTGCATCCAGATTGCTCAGTTCATTGGCATATAGTTGATAATAATTTCTAATAATTGTTTCTATTTCCTTGGTGTTAGTCGTGATCTCTCCCCTTTCATTCATAATTTTATTAATTTGAGTCCTTTCTCTCTTCTTTTGAATAAGTCTGGCCAGTGGTTTATTGATCTTATTAATTCTTTCAAAGAACCAGCTTCTAGTTTCATTGATATGATCTACTCTGTTTCTGGTTTCTAATTCATTGATCTCTGCTCTAATCTTAATTATTTCTTTTCTAATGCATGGCTTAGGCATTATTTCACTTTCTGTAGTTCTTTAAGGTGCAGAATTGGTGAATTCAGGATTTTTCTATTTTTTTGAGTGAGGCTTGGATGGCTATATATTTCCCCCTTAGGACTGCCTTTGCAGTATCCCATAGGTTTTGGACCGATGAGGTTTCATTCTCATTGGTTTCCATGAATTGTTTAAGTTCTTCTTTGATTTCCTGGTTGACCCAAACATTCTTGAGTAGAGTAGTCTTTAGCTTCCAAGTGTTTGAATTTCTGCCAAATTTTTTCGTGTGATTGAGTTCCAGTTTTAAAGCATTATGGTCTGAGAATATGCAGGGAATAATCTCATACTTTTGGTATCGGTTGAGACCTGATCTGTGGCCCAGTATGTGGTCTATTCTGGAGAAAGTTCCATGTGTGCTCAAGAAGAATGAGTATTGTTTTAGGGTAAAATGTTCTGTATATATCTATGAGGTCCATCTGGTCCAGTGTGTCATTCAAAGCTCTTGTTTGTTGATTTTTCTATTTAGATGCTGTATTGCTGAGAGTGGAATATTGAGGTCTCCTAAAATTAACGTATTATGATCAATATGACTATTTTGGTTAACAGTTGGCTTATGTAGATGGCTGCTCCCATGTTGGGGGCATAGATACTTACAATTGTTAGATCTTCTTGTTGGATAGACCCTTTAACAATGATATAGTGTCCTTCTGTGTGTCTGACTACGGTCTTTAGTTTAAAATCTAATTTGTCTGATATAAGAATTGCTACCCCAGCTTTCTTTTGAGGTCCATTGGCATGGAAGATGGATCTCCATCCCTTCACTTTCAGTCTGGATGTATCTTTAGGTTCAAAATGCATCTCCTTTAGACAGCCTATGGATGGGTCCTGTCTTTTTAGCCAATCTGCAACTCTGTGCCGTTTTAGGGGAGCATTTAGGCCATTCACATTGAGAGTGATTATTGAAAGATATGAATTAATTGTCATCATGTTGCCTGTGAAGACGTCGTTTTTATAGATTGTCCTTGTAAATTTCTGTTGTATATCACTCTTGGGGTCTTTCTCCTTTTATAGAACCCCCCCCTTAATATTTCTTGCAGGGCCAGCTTAGTGGTCACATATTCTTTCAGTTTCTGCCAGACTTGGAAGTTCTGCATCTCTCCATCCATTCTAAATGACAGCCTTGCCAGATAAAGTATTCTTGGTTGCATGTTCTTCTCGTTTAGGACCTGAAAATGTCTTGCCAGGTCTCTGTGGGTAGGTCTGACGTTATTCTGATGTTCTTCCCTGTGTATGTAAGGAATCTCTTCCCCCTACCTGCCCTTAAGATGGTTTCCTTGGTTCTAAGATTTGTGAGTTTTACTATTACATTCCGGGGCATTGGCCTTTTTTCCTTGGTCTTGGGAGGGGTCCTCTTGCCTCTAAGACATGACTGTTTGTTTCATTCCCCAGATTAGGGAAGTTCTCAGCTACGATTTGTTCAAAAATATATCTTCTAGCCCTCTCTCTCTCTTCATCCCCTCAGGGATCCCAATAATTCTGACATTGGAACATTTCATATTGTCACTTAGTTTTCTGATTCTGTTTTCATGGATTTTGAGTTGTTTCCCCCTCTTTATCCTTCTTTTCTATCAATTGGTCTTCTAGATCACTAATTCATTCTTCTGCCTCGCTTACCCTAGCTGTTAGAGTCTCTAAGGGCAGAACTTAAAAATGCTATCAATGAGATCTAATCTAGATACTCTAGGTTGCCATTAATCAATTTCTCCATTCTAGCTCTTGTCTTCACAACTGCTACCCTGAATTCCATATCCGACATCTTGGTTACATCTGTATCCATTTGTAAATCTGTGGCAGAAGTCATAATCTCTGAGTCTTTCCTATTTTGGGGGTTCCTCCTCCTACTCTTTCTGTTGATGGGTGGTTGAGGGAATGTACAGAGTCCAAATTATTGACCACAACCCAAGCAAGATGCACCTGTTTTATAGGGACCTTAGGGTTGTTGGCCTCTTGTTCTCCCAGCCTGTCTTCTCGGGGGAGGGGCCTGCTGCACTTTTACTCAGGCAAGCCTGTTTGGGCAGAGTTGCCCTGCCCACTGTGGTGGGGGGGGGGAATGGGCTCAGTGAAAACTGGTTTTTGGGGCTTTTGTTCTCTGGTGGCTTTCCTCGTCTCTTCCAACAGAGCAGAAGAGACCGTTTCCAACCCTCTGCCTCAGAGCAGAGAGATCACAGTCTGTTCTTCAGTGAACTCTCCAGGCCACATTATTTCCGTTTCTGTCTGTGCTGCTATAAACTGCAGTGTCCTGGGTTGTGCGCCCCTCAGCAGGGCTCCCAGTCCTTGCCTGCAGGTCGGGGTACAGGAGCTCGTCTCTGCCCTTTGTACTTCTAAAACCGTCAGCCGCCCCCAGTTTGCATACATGACCCCGCCGCTTCAGGTTTCAGTCTGGGGGGCTGCCTTAAAGTCCTTTCCCCACCACTACCAGTCTGTGAGTCTGTGCCCTGTCCCCAGTGCAGGAGGCTGTTGCTCACTGGTGGTGTAGGATCCCCACGGCTCCCTCCGCCTTCCATTTATCTTTGGATATCTGCCCACAGAATCATGGCTCCCCGCTTCATACCTCGAAACCAACTGCCTGTGATATTCTGTTTGTAGAAATCCAGATATATCTTCTTACATCTCATGCTGATTTCATGGGTGTTGAGTGGTCTGGTAGATATCCAGCTCAATTCCGGGGACCAGTTGGAATAGGGTCCCCTGCTCCTTCCCCATCTTTTTTCCATCCAACTTCATTCCTTTTTAAGGGTAAATATTTCATTTTACATCTGTACCACATTTTATCTGTTCATCTCTTAATGGACACTTGGGTATTTACACATATTAGGTATTGTGAGTAAGGCTGTTATGAACAGAAGTGTAGAAGTATGAATTCCTGCTTTCATTTATTTTGGGTAAATACCGATGAGTGGAATTGCTGGGTCTTATGGTAATTCTTTAACCTTGTGGGAACTGCCGAATTGTCTTCCACAGTGGCTATACCATTTCATATTCCCATCAGCAATGCCCAAGGGTTCCATTTTCTTTAGATCTTTGATTTGCATTTCCCTGATCATATTGAGTATCTTACAATGATGATATACAAATGGTCAAGAAGCACATTAGAAGTCTTTGCACATTTTTAAATTGGGTTGTTGTCTTTTTGTTGTTGAAATGTAGTTTTTTTTTTTTTATATAAGTCTGGGCTTTTTCATCATATAATTTTTTTTACCCATTCTGTAGTGTTTTTTCACTTTCTTAATAATGTTTTCTGGAACACAGAAGCTTTTGATGAAGCCCAGTTTATTTCTTCTTTTGTTGCTCATGTTTTGGGGTCATATTTCAGAATTCATTACCAAATTCAAGGTCATAAGATTTACCTGTATTCTTCTAGGAGTTTTATGATTTTCTCTCTCATATTTAGGTCTGAAATTTCATGGATTTTTGTGTTAAGTTTTGTTTAAGATAGGAGATAGAGATCCAGTTTTCCCTGAAGTATCTCTTGAAGAGATTGTTCTTTCCCCCATTGAGTGCACTTGACACCCTTGTTGGAAAACAATTGGCCCTATATATAGGTTTATTTCTGGACTCTCATTGTTATTCTGTTGATCTATATGTTTATCCTAAAGCCTATATCACAGTGTTTTGATTATTTAATGTAGCTTTGTCAGTTTTGAAGTTGGATGCTGTGAGTGCTCCAAATTTGTTCTTTTTCAAGTATGTTTTGGCTAATAAGGGCCTCTTATATTTGAATTTGAGTATCAGTTTTCCCATTTCTACAAATGAATACCTTTTTAAAATCCATTTTTTGGATTCTGTTTTGGACATTCATCCATGCTAATAGGCATTTAGTTCATTTACCTATTAATGGGTTCTAAAGTAATATCTGAAATTCTAGTCCAGGATGGCAGCATAGAAGACCTTATCTCCAACATTGATACACCAAATCCATAACTATTGATAGAGCAATTCCTCCTGAAAAAAACCTGATAGGTGACTGAACAGCTTCTGCACAAAAAAAGATAGATATACCATGTTTCCATTTCTCTTGCTGTTCTCTACATGATAACAAAGGGAACCCCCACCACAAAGTACAGTGGGGAGGGATCATACTGAGGGACAATAAGCAGATATGTTTGCTCTAGACCAAAGAAAAAAAGCTTTGGTTTAAAAGGGCAACTAGAATGTAAAGGAACCAGCTCTAGAACCCTGCCAAATGGCAGGAGAGCTGTTGGTGCTTTATACTCTCCCTCCATTTTGAAAGTACAAATGGGAGAAGAGGCTGGGTGCCTTGATAGGCCTTCTGCCTGAGTGAGCCCCAGGCTATCTGGCACACACCTGCAGCAGATGCCTTGGAGCACAGTAAAAAAGGCTGCCATTTAAAAGAGCAACTACAAGAAAAACAGAACTGGAGGCATCACAATTCCAGACTTCAAGTTATATTACAAAGTGGGAGTAATTAGAACAGTATGGTATTGGAATAAAAATAGACATGTAGATCAATGGAACAGAATGGAAAACCCAGAAATAAACACATGATTATATGGTCAGTTAATCTGTAACAAAGGAGGAAAGAATATGCAGTGTGAAAAAGACAGTCTCTTCAAGAAATGGTGCTGGGAAAACTGGACAGCTACATGCAAAAGAATGAAACTTAGACCACTTTTTTTTACCATATGCAAAAATAAACTCAAAATGGGTTCAAGGCCTAAATGTAAGACCTGAAACCATAAAAGTCCTTGAAGAGAACACAGACAGTAATTTTTCTAACATTGGCTGTAGCAACATTTTTCTAGATATGTCTCCCAAGGCAAAGGAAATAAAAGCAAAAATAAACTATTGGGACTACAGCAAAATAAAAAGCTTCTGCACAGTGAAGGATACAACCAACAAAATGAAAAGACAATCTACTGAATGAGAGAAGATACTTGCAAATGATATATCAGATAAATATATAAAGAACTTATCAAACTCAACACCCAGAAAGCCAAATAATCCAGTTAAAAAATGGGCAGAAGACATGAACAGACATTTTTCCAAAGAAGAGATCCAGATGGCTGACAGACACATGAAAAGATGCTCAATATCACCCATCATCAGGGAAATGCAAAACTACAATGAGATATCACCTCAGACCTATCAGAATGGCTAAAATCAAAACCCCAAGAAACAAGTGTTGGCAAGAATGTGGAGAAAAAGGAACTTTCATACACTGTTGGTAGGAATGTAACCTGCTGCAGCTCCTGGGGAAAACAGTATGGAGTATCCTCAAAAAGTTCAAAATAGATTCTACAATCCAGTAATCCCACTACTGGGTATTTACCCAAAAAATATAACACACTAATTCAAAGGGATACATGCACCCTATGGCTATTGTAAATAATGCTGCAATAAACAAAATATGGAAGCAGACCTAGCATCTATTGATATATGAATGGATAAAGAAAGTGTGGTATGTATATACGGTGGATTATTGCCCAGCTGTAAAAAATGGAATCTTGTCATTTACAACCTGGAGAGAGCTAGAGAAAATAATGCTATGTGAAATAAGTCAGAGAAAGACAAATACCATATATGATTTTACTCATGTGGGGGCGGGGGGAAGAGAGACACAAAGAAACAGACCCTTAACTATAGAGAACCAACTGATGCTTACCAGAGGGGAGGTGGGTGGGGGAATGGGTGAAATAGGTGATGAGGATTAAGGAGTACACTATCATGATCAAAACGAAACAAAAACCAAAGAACAGCTACAATATAAAGGATCCAAACAAGAAGGGAAAATCTGCCAAACAAGAGGGGAGCTCCTGAAATTCTCTTTGGGTAGGAGGGGCTGGCAAGAGCCTTGGTTTACATTTCCCCTCTACCTTGATAACATGGACAGGAGAAGGGTCTGGGTGCCCTAGCTGACCTATCACCCCAGTGAGCCCCAAGACCCTAGACCACACCAGCCCCAGCCATCCCATCAAGGCCTCAGAGCAACATAAATTAGGACTCTCATCATCAGCACTTACTGCAGTTCCAGCCGTCATGTCAAGGCAACACAGGAACAAAGCACCCTGGGACACTCTAGGCCCACACCACTCAGCTCTAGGTGGCTTGCTAGGGCCCTCCTACCTCAGAGTGCTCTGGAACCTCCTATCTTACATCTACTGTACTGAGCACCCTGGGACTCACCCAGCATGTACCCCACCTTGGCTCCAGCCACCCCACCAGGGCACCCTCTGCATTGAGTATCCTAGGACACCCCACTTTTCTTTCACTTTAGCTGTCCTGCCAGGGTACCCTCTGCACAGAGAGCTTTGGGACCCTCAGCCTACACCAGCCATAGCTCCAGGCAGCCAAAGTCACCAAGCACACATAGTTTCCCCTGGGGATGACCATATATAAGACCATTCCTTCAAGTTTGGGAGAATTCTAATTCATAGAAAGAAACACCAAATGTCAAGCACAACGAGACAGAGGAATATACTCCAAAGGAAATGGAGATAAGCAATATATGTGATTGATAGAATTTAAAGTAATGATCATAAAGATGCTCACTGGACTGCAGAGAACCAGTCAGAGTTGAAGAATACAATAACTGAAATGAGAAATACACTAGAGGGAATCAACACATTAGTGGATGCAGGGAAACTGATCAATGATCTAGAAGACAGGGTCATGGAAAGCACCCAAGCTCAACAGCAAAACGAATTTTAAAAATGAGAAGCTAAAAGATGTCTTGAACAATATCAAGTGCACATTCACATTATAGAGGTCCCAGAAGGCAAAGAGAACGCGAAGGAAATCTGCATCTTGGTCGAGGAATCACAGAGAGTTCCAAACAAGATGAACCCAAGGAAGTCCACGTCACTTGACACATAGTAATTGAAATGTCAAACATTAGAGAGAGAAAATTTTAAAGCAGCAACAAAGAGAAACTCCATAAAGCCTCTGTTGATTTTTCAACAGAAACTTTGAATGTATCATGTTGCTCCCTTCTGGCCTGTAAAGAGTTGAAAGAATATTCTGGGTTGTAGATTTTTTTCCTATTTGACAAAGACAGTTTCCCAGACAAAAGTTAAACTAAACCAAGATTATGAGAAATATCAAAGGGACTTCATTAAGTGGAAAAGAAAAGGCCCTAATTGGAAGTAGGGAAATATGCCAACATTTACATGAACTGTGGAAGTGGGAGTCAAAAAGTTCTTTTAGAATGTTTTCAAACCTAAGTGGCCACCATTTTAATATAGATGCTTTATACTTGGAATGTTACATATAAACCTCATGGTAACCACAAACTGAAAATTTATAATAAATACACAAAAAAATAAAGAGAAAGGAAGGCAAGCATAATACCATAGAGTCACTAATCCCAAGGGAAAAGAGTAAGAGAAGAAGAAATGAACAGAGAACTAAGAAAGCAAGCAGAAAACAGTTCAACAAAATGACAAGTACATAACTATCAATCATTATTTCAAATGTAAATGGTCTAAATGCTCTAATCAAAAGACATTAGATGACTGAATGGATGAAAAAACAAGACCCATCTATATGCTGTCTACAAGAGACTCACTTCAGAGCTGAAGACACATATAGGCTGAAATGGAAAGAATGGAAAAAGATATTCCATTTAAAAGGGAGGAAAAAAAATGGGTAGCAATACTCATATCCGACAAAATAGACTGTAGAACAAAGACAGTAACGAGACAAAGAAGGGCACCACATAATGATAGAAGGATCATCCAACAAGAGGATATAACAATTGTGAACAACTGTACATCCAACACTGGATACCTAAATACAGAAAGCAAGTATTAATGGACATGGAGAAATTGAGAGTAATAGGGGACTTTAATATCCCACTTACATTAATGGGTAGATTATTCAGGCAGAAAATAAGCCAACAGTAGCTTTGCATTCAAGACCAGATGGACTTAAATGCACAACACTCCATCCAAAACAACAGAATACACATTCTTTTCAAATGCACATGGAATATTCTCCAGGATAGACCACATGTTAGGCTACAAAATAAGTGTCAATAAATTTAAGAAGATTGAAATCATATCATGCATCTTTTTTGACCAAAAGGTGTGAAACTAGAAATCAGTCTCAAGAAAAAAATGGTGGAAACACAAACACATGGAGGCTAAACATGCTACTAAACAACCAGTGAGTCAAAGAAATCAAGAGTCAATTAAAAAAAAAAAAGAAAATGAAAACACAACAGTCCAAAATCTTTGTGATGCAGTGAAAGCAATTTCAGGGAGAAACTTACGTGTGATACAGGCCTACCTCAAGAAATAAGAAAAGTCTCAAACAACCTAACCTTACACCTACAGGACCTAGCTTGGAAAAGAACAATCAAAGCCCAAATCTAGTAGAAGGAAGGAAATAATAAAGATCAGAACAGAAATAAATGAAATGGAGACTAAAACAACAATGGAGAAGATCAATGAAACCAAAAGCTGGCTTTTTTTTTTTTTTAAGATTTTATTTATTTGCGAGAGAGAGAATGAGAGAGAGCATGAGAGGGGGGAGGGTCAAAGGGAGAAGCAGACTCCCTGCTGAGCAGGGAGCCCGATGTGGGACTTGATCCCGGGACTCCAGAATCATGACCTGAGCCGAAGGCAGTCGCTTAACCAACTGAGCCACCCAGGCGCCCCCAAAAGCTGGCTTTTTGAAAAGAGTGTAGGGAGGGTAGAGGGAACATTCCTCAAATTCATGAAAACCATCTATGAAAAGCCCACAGTGAATATCATTCTCATTCCCTTAAGATCAGGAACACGACAAGGATGCCCACTCCTGCCACTGTTGTTCAATATAGTATTAGAAATCCTAGCATCAGCAACCAGACAACAAAAAGAAATAAAAGGTATTCAAATTGGCAAAGAAGAAATCAAACTCTCTCTTTTTGCAGATGACATGATACTTTATGTGGAAAACCCAAAAGACTCCACCCCCAAATTACTAGAACTCATACAGCAATTCAGTAATATAGCAGGATACAAAATCAATGCACAGAAATCAGTTGCTTTCTTATACACTAACAATGCAACTATAGAAAGAAATTAGGGAGTTGATTCCATTTACAATAGCACCAAAAACCATAAGATACCTCGGAAGAAACCTAACCAAAGAGGTAAAGGATCTATACTCTAAAAACTACAGAACACTCATGAAAGAAATTGAGGATGACACCAAAAGAAGAAAAAACATTCCATGCTCATGGATCGAAAGAATAAACATTATTAAAATGTCTGTGCTACCCAGAGCAATCTATACTTTCAATGTCATCCTGATCAAAATACCAATGGCATTTTTCAAAGAGCAGGAACAAACAATCCTAATATTTGTTTGGAACCAGAAAAGACCCCAAATCGCCAAGGAAATGTTGAAAAAGAAAAACAAAGCTGGGGGCATCATGTTGCCTGATTTCAAGCTATATTACAAAGCAGTGATCACCAAGAGAGCATGGTACTGGCACAAAACAGACACATAGATCAGTGGAACAGAATAGATAGCCCAGATATGGACCCTGAACTCTATGGTCAAATATCTTTGACAAAGCAGGAAAAAATATGCAATGGAAAAAAGTCTCTTCAATAGATGTGCTGGGAAAATTGGACAGCTATATACAGAAGAATGAAACTCAACCATTCTCTTATGCCATACACAAAGATAAACTCTAAATGGATGAAAGACCTCAATGTGAGACAGGAATCCATCAAAATCCTAGAGGAGAACATAGGCAGTAATCTCTTTGACATCGGCCACAGCAACTTCTTTCAGGACACGTCTCCAAAGGCAAGGGGAAAAAAAGCAAAAGTGAACTTTTGGGGCTTCATCAAGATAAAAAGCTTCTGCACGACAAAGGAAATAGTCAACAAAACAAAGAGGCAACCCACAGAATGGGAGAAGATATTTGCAAATGACATTACAGATAAAGGGCTGGTATCCAAGATTTGTAAAGAACTTCTCAAACTCAACACACAAAAAACAAATAAGTCAAAAAATGGGCAGAAGACATGAACAGACACTTCTCTGAAGAAGACATACAAATGGCTAACAGACACATGAAAAAATGTCCAACATCATGAGCCATCAGGAAAATTCAAATTAAAACCACATTGAGATACCACCTTATATCAGTTACAATGGCAAAAATTAACAAGGCAGGAAACAAATGTTGGAGAGGTTGTAGAGAAAGGGGAACCTTCTTACATTGTTGGTGGGAATGCAAGTTCGTACAGCCACTTTGGAAAACAGTATGGCAGTTCCTCAAAAAGTTAAAAATAGAGCTACCCTATGGCCCAGCAATTGCACTCCTGGGTATTTACCCTCAAGACACAAATGTAGTGAAAAGAAGGGGCACGTGCACTCCAATGTTCATAGCAACAATGTTTGCAATAGCCAAACTGTGGAAGGGGCTGAGATGCCCTTCAACAAATGAATGTATAAAGAGGATGTGGTCCATATATACAATGGAATATTACTCAGCCATCAGAAAGGAGGAATACTCACCATTTGCATCGACATGGATGGAACTGGAGGGGATTATGCTTAAGTGAAATAAGTCAAGCAGAGAAAGACAATTATCATATGGTTTCACTTATATGTGGAACATAAGGAACAGCATGGAGGACATTAGGAGAAGGAAGGGAAAAATGAAGCGGGGGTATCGGAGGGGGAGATGAACCATGAGAGACTATGGACTCCAGGAAACAAACTGAGGGTTTTAGAGGGGAGGGGGGTGGGGAATGGGTTAGCCCAGTGATGGGTATTAAGGAGGACTCGTATTGCAATGAGCACTGGGTGTTATACGCAAACAATGAATCATGGAACACTACATCAAAAACTAATGAAGTACTGTAGGGTGACTAACATAACCTAATAAAAAAATAAAATTTATAAAGTATAGACAAAAAGAAGAGATGAAGTATCTGAATAAACCTTAGTGTATTTGTCCTTTCTCCTAATGAAAAGTACAATGAGATTTTTTCCAATTTTTGCTTTAACAAGTAATACCACGCTTCCTGTGCTACTCATTCATATGTTTGAAAGTCTCTTTAGGGCCATAGTTCTCAACCTGGGTCAGTCTTGCCTGCCAGGGAACATTTGGCAATGTTTGGAGACATTTTTGATTATCAAGACTGAAGGGAGGTGTGCTCCTGGCATCTATTGGGCAGAGACTAGAGATACTGCTAAAACATCCTACCCTGGAAGAACAGACTCCCACCACCCCACTACAAATTGTAGCATTATCCAAATTATTCAATTTGTTAATAGTGCGAAGGTTGAGAAACCTTGCTCTGGGCATATACTTTGAGGTGGGATTGCTAAAGCTTGGGGTACATGCAACTCTTTCAGTTATATGAAACAGATTTCTGTAAAAGAAAATATTTTCAATACAGGTAAAGGTCGGAATGTTTTGAATTAAAGTTTCTTTGGTGATAATGGCTATCCAGCAGTTATAAGCAATTTAATTAAACCAGATAAAGTTAGTGGCATTACATAGAGTTAACTATTTACTTACCTAGAGGGTACATGTAATCTTTTAACTTCATGAACTAAAATACATTGTTACTTCCTGTCTGATTAAAAGATTGATTGTAGAGTGAGAGTCTGCTTCAAAAAAGTATCACTTGTGTAAGACAACAGTAGTTGGAATATTAGGCTGCAGATGATGATTGAATGAGAGAAAAATGACAGCATAAAAAGTGTAGAATTTTTCCCTGACAGAGATTATTATTAAATATAGAACAGTTAAAGGTTTGAAAACATTCTCTCTAGTGTGATTTAATCTTTTAATTGTAAGCAAGGGAATTAACAATGAATTTTGCACCCCACTTTTAAGTCTATAAGACCCCTACCCCTCCTTAAAAACCTGAGGAAAGTTCTAGCCCCACAACTATCTGCAGTGCTTGTGTACATACATTTTAGCATATGACTTTTGGGTGGTTTATGCATTTTCTTCGAGTCTGTTCGTGGGTCACACCCAACCCCCAGATTTCCAGGTTAAAAACTTTGCTAAAAAGGTATATTTGAAATTTTCAGTAAAAACTTAACTATATTGTTTGTATCTTCAGTGATGGAGAAAAATAGGTGACTTAGAATTTTTCAAGTCCTCTAACATTAAATGGATGCATACATATCTTAATTTTATATATATAACCTTCAGTTTTTTTTTTTTTTTTTGGTCTTTTTATTAGGTGTATGCAGCAGTGCTATGGCAACAAACTAATGAAAACAGACAAAATTCAACAGAAAAAGTATGTTTTGGAGCTGCCCTACCAGAAGAAAAACTTAATGACTTTCGTGATGAACAAATTGGACAGTTGCAGGAGCTGATGCAAGAAGCTACTAAACCCAATAGACAATTTAGTATTACTGAGTCTAGGAAACCAACATTTTAGTCTACGCAATAAAGCTTAACAAGCATTTTAAGTTCAGAACCCCTTATTTTAAGTCTCATGGTTTTTAGGAATTTGTTTCTTAAGCTTTTAGGCTTTGAGAATGCCTAGTATTAATGAAATATTTTATTTGGGGGATGTTATTAGTGGTATCTACAATATATAGATCAATATGACTAGTACACAAAACTGCATTTAAGTAACAGTACTTGCTGGATAGGATTTGATTTTTGGACTAAACAAGAAAGAATGACTCTAAAATTCCACAAAGTTGTGGAATTTTGCCAGAATTTATTTTTATATATAAATTTAATACTGTTCTTTTTTTCCAATCAGGCTACAGGGTTTTTTTTTTTTTTTTTTATTAAAATATAATGTATTATGCTGTTCTTGTTCAAGCATTAGCCTCATGGTTTTAGCTTCAACAGATAAGTATATTGTGATAATGACAGATGTGGAATTCCAGCAAGGTTGTTATTTATATATATTGTCATTCTGAAAGTTTCATCATTTCTACTTTAATGATTATTCTTGTAAATATCCATTCTCCCCGAGTCATTGTTCAGATACAATGACAGATTAAAAAGAAGCTTTAACATTCAGTACCATCATACATTGTATAATCTATCATACAAATGATAGTGTAATGTTTCTACAGTGTTTCTTAATAACAGATGAGCCCTTAAATTTATATAATTTGTAGTTACCTTGAGAATCTCATTTATTGCCTCAAAGTTGGGGAGATATAAAAACACTTTTATAAATTTTTTAAGTTGATTATAAACTGAAAAAAATCAAGTGGTAATCCCATGTACATCCTAAAATGTTTAATTTAAAAAAAATTACTGAAACGACTTGTAACTTTAGTTATGTATGTCTACTTTGAGATTGTGAAGTGATTATTTTTCAGATGCTATTGCATTTATTCAGCTCTTTAAAAATTGATTCATATTTACTCTCTTTTGCCATATGGGCTTTTTGTCTGTGTATGGCTGCCAGACTCCTCACTCCTTTTTAGTATTCCTCATTGAGTCTGCAACCCTCAATGTACATTGATGTAACCACTGTGGAAAAGAGTATGGAGGTTCCTCAAAAAATCAAAAATAGAAATACCATATGATCCTGTAACTCCGCTACTGGGTATTTACCCAAGAATACGAAGACATTAATTCAAAAAGATGTATACACCCCTATATTTATTGCAGCATTATTTGCAATAGCCAAGATATGGGCCCAAAGTGTCCATTGATAGATGAATGAATAAAGAAGACACAGTGTATGTGTACATATAAACTGAAATATTACTCAGCCATAAAAAAAGAATGAGATCTTGCCCTTTGCAACAACATGGATGGACCTAGAGGGTATTACTCTAAGTGAAATAAGTCAGAAAAAGACCAATGCCATATGATTTCACTTATATGTGGGACTAAAACGCAAAACAAATGAACAAACAAGCAAAAATAGAAATAATCTCATAAATACTGAGAACTGGTGGTTGCCAAAGGGGAGGGGGATGGGGGACTGAAAATAAGTGAAAGGGATTGAGAGGTATAAAGTTTCGATTATAAAATAAGCCATCGTAATGAAAAATACAGCAAAGAGAAAACTGTCAATAATATTGTAATAACTGTATGGTGACAGAGGGTAACTACACTTATATACATGACACAGTGTTCACAACGATAATCGTTGAATCACTATGTTGTTCACCTGAAACCAGTATAAAAGTATACATCAACCAAATACTTCAACTAAAAATAAAAAAATAGTGTAGATTGTATGAGAAGAGAATAAAGGTAGTATAATTTAAGTATAAATGTGATTTCTAATGTATAACTCATTTTTATATAATGACCATTTTAGTGGTTACATGTTATATAGAATTGGTTTTCTAATCAAAACCAACCACTAAAATGATTGTTTTATAGAAATGAGTATGTAACTTCCAAGTTAGTAATTGAGGATAAATGAGATAGAAAAAAATTGAGATAATAAGCAAAATATGTCAGTAACACATCAAATGTGTATGGACTATTTTATTGACAAATAAAACCACTTATATGCACTTATATGCACACCTAAAGCATAAAATACAGAAAGTTATACCAACCAAAATTAATCTGATATAGATATATTTATATCTGAAAACAACCGTAAAACCAGAAACACTGTTAGAGATAAAGAAAGTAACTTCATATAATGAAAGGTTCAGTTCATTGAGAGGATAATTTTTAAATTGGTATTTACCTGGAAGTAAATGATTAAGCAGCCCCATATTTTAGGGAGTTAACACAGTTGTAAATAACCAATGACTCAATCAAGAAATTCTAATGGATCCTAAAATATAACTGGAACTGAACACTAGTGAAATACTTGATAAAATTTATAGGCTGTAGCTAAAACAGTAGCTGGAGGAAATTCATAGCTTTAAATGTGTCTAGCAAAAAGAAAGCCTGAATATTAATGAGAAGCATCTATTTTAATAAGAAAAATAGCACAAAATAATCTCAAAGGAGATAAGGATTAGAGCAGAAAGTAATAAAAAATCAAAAGCTTATTCTTTGAAAAAGACTTTTTTCAGTGACAAATCTCTGGTAAAGTTGAATAAGAAAAATATCAGGAGTGAAAAGAGGACATAACCATTTCTTTTCTGACATTAAATAGATATGATACTATGAACAACTCAAAACCAGTAAATTTGTAGTCTAGAAGGGTTAATTTTTAAAAATTATATAGCTTAGCAAAATAGCCAGAAAAATGGTTCCATAGCTTTTAAATTAATTGTATCAGTATAGAAAGAAAATTTGAGGTCTAAACAACTTCTTTGGTGAGTACAGCTAAATATTCAAGAAATTAAACAAGCTTTTTGAGAGAATAGAAAAAGAGGGATACTTCTTCCTAACTCATTTTATGAGACTGTCAAATATCTGATACCAATAATAATGGTATGAGTAAGGAAAATTACAGGCCAATTTCACTTATGATATAGATGCATAATTCTAAACTAAGTATTAGTAAAAACAAATACAGTAAAGCATGACTTATCATGACTTGGTCAGGTTTATGTTAGAAATCCAAAGTTGTTTTTACATTAGAAAATCAATTACTATGATCCACCACATAATCAAAGGAGTGTAAATGTCATCATCTCATTAGATGTATAAAAAGCATTTGCTAAGCATTCAACATCTATCCATGATAAAAATCTCTTAACAAACTAAATATAAAGGGCACTTCATCAATCTAATTAAAGGGTTTCTACCAAACATCTGCAGCAAACATAATGATGAATCCTTGAAAGCTTTCTCTTTGAGATTGGGAAAAAGACAAGAATATTTGTCATCACTGCTTTTCAAGTCAAAACTGTTAGTCTGAGACAATATTAATGTATATGTTGAACATCCAAAATAATCTATAAATTATTAGAATAAGAGAATTTAACAAGTTTGTTAGATGCAAAAATTGCTGTACAAAAATCAATTGCATTTCTATATAAGCAGCAACAATGTGAAAATTTATAAAAATATTAAAATAGTATCAACAAATAAATACAAAGCAATTTCACAAAAGGTATTCAAAACTCTCTGGAGAAAATTTTGAAATTTTTCTTAAAGACACTAAAGAAGACTGAAAATGTGGTATTCTTTTCACTTGGTTACATTTGTATACAGTTCTGATTGCCAGGTGCTCAGATAGTAAGTGACAAAGCAGAATTCTTTAAAGCATTAAAGTTCCTTATACCTAAGGCTAAATCTTGAATACATTATTGAATTCATTCATATCCTGATGGCTAGCAGATCAACATCTGCACATTTGGCATGCTTCATTTTTGTGTAATTTCTCATTGCAGATTTGTCAATGTACAGTAAATTTTGTAAACTTGCATCAGGTTTACGAATACAGTACCATTTAAAAAGTGTTACTCCATGCTCAAAGATTAGAAGATTTAGAATTGTAAGTATAATTATTCCTGAACCTTTATAGTTTTGATGTAATCTTCATCAAAATTCCAAATGGTTTTTTAATTGAAAAAGCTTAAAGATTTATATGGAAGTGGAAAGGACCAAGAATAGCCAGTACACTAAGAAGAGAATGTAATAGAACTTTCTCTGCTAGCCAGATATTGAAATACACTATAACTATAGTTATGAAGATAGTGCAACATTTTATTATATGGAGGCTTAGCTTATCCAATGGTGGTACCATCCTACAGGGCAGAAAGGACTGCTTTTCAACAAATGGTTCTGGGAAATTCAGATATTTTTATGGAAAAAAAATCTTGGGTACCTAGAATTGGTTGTAGGTTTCTTAAAGATCAAAAGAAGACAAAGTTACAACACTGTAAAAACACAATATAAAGAATATCTTCAAAATATTGGGGTAGGAGGATTTTTTTTAAGTAGGCTTCACATCCAGCATGGAACCCAGTGCAGGGCTTGAACTCACAACCCTGAGATGAAGACCTGAGCTGATATCAAGAGTCAGATGCGTAACCCACTGAGCCACCCAGGAGCCCCAGGAGAGGATTTTTTTTTTTTTTTTTAGTGCAAAAGTGAGAGAGAGCCCAAGCAGGGGTGGAAGTAGAGGGGCAAAGGGAGAAGGAGAGAGAGAATCTCAAGCAGGTTCCACACCCAGCGCAGAGCCCAATGCGGGCTTGATCCCGCTACCCTGAGATCATGACCTGAGCCGAAATCAAGAGTCAGACACCTAACCGACAGCCACCCACGTGCCCCAGGAGAGGACTTTTTTAAAGACACAACCAGCTCTAGCTGTAAAGGAAAAAAGTGAACATATCTAAACACATTAACAAGTTACTTTTCCATCAAAAGCGGTAAGTGCAAATGCATGCCTCAGAATATGGATAGTTGTATCACATCAATAATGCTCAAAGAAATAATATGCAGAACATCTAAAGAACTATAGATCAGGGGTGCCTGGGTGGCTCAGTTGCCTTTGGCTCAGGTCATGATCCCAGGGTCCCGGGATTGAGCCCTGCATCGGGCCCCCTCCTCCGCGGGAGGCCTGCTTGTCCCTCTCCCACTCCCCCCGCTTGTGTTCCCTCTCTCGCTGTGTCTCTCCCTGTTAACAAATAAATAAAATCTTAAAAAAACTATAGATCAATAAGAAATAAAATCCAAAACAAAATGGAGGAAAACCTTGAACAAGAAATTCACAAATAAGGAAATTCACATGGTCAGTAAACAAAATCCTTTTTCATTTGTAATAGAGAAATTCAAGTATAAATCACAATGAGATTGTATTACAGAACTTTCAAATTGAGTAAAATGAGGAAACTGACAATAACAGGTGTGGAAAATGATAGAAAGTAATGGAAACTCTCTTATCTTGCTAATGAGAGTGTTAATTAGCATAACTTCTCTGGAAAACAGTTTGACATTCTCTAACAAATTTGAAGATGTTATACTGTATAAATACTATTGCATTATGATGTGGTGGTTGAGTACCAATTCTGTTGCCAACTACATGGATTTGAATCCCATCTTTTTACTTCTATGACCTTGAGGATGTGACTTCAAATATAAAAAGAGTAAGATTTTTACTCTCTTACTCCCAATTCCTGCCCCAGGAACTAAGTTTTGCCCTCATGGGAGTTTTTTGGTGAAGATTAAATGAGTTAATCTATGTGAAATGCTCATAACAGTATCCAGAACATAATAAAAACTATAAAGAATTTTCTATCATTGTTATTGCTATCCTTGTTATTAATATTACTTTACAACCCACAAAATCACTCTGACATATGTACACTGGATAATCTTGTGCATTTGTAGTAGATTAGGATACTATGCAAGAATGCTCATATAAGAATGATTTTTAGCAGACTCAAGCCAGAACCAATCCTAATGTCCCTCAAACAGACTGGATAAAAAGTTATGGTGTAGTCAGAGAGCAATGAAACTGAATAAACTACATCCTCTCATAACTACAATACTGATGGAAAGAATTTAAGTCAAATCCAAACACATACAGTATGAATCCATTGGTACAAAGTTCAAAACCAGGCAAAGTGAAACAACAGTGTAAGGGATGCAGATATTAGTGGTAAAACTATAAAGAAAAGTAAGAAAATAACAGTCACAAAAAGTAGTTACCTCTAAGGGAGCAAACAAAGTTAGGATTGGGAATGATATATGGGGCTCTTTAAGGGTCCTGGGTGACTGTTTTATATTTTGACTGGGTAAGGTTTCTATGAATGTTTACCATTATTCTTGGCCTCTCCACTCCCGACATATGACATAATGGACCTTGTTTAAAAAAAGAGCATTTCGCTATTGAGTATGCTGTTGGATTAAAAAAAAAAAAAAATACAACAGGTGCCCACACTCAATATTCAATAAAGTCGGAAAATAATCATTTTATTAATCAACCACAGGTTTTCTTTCATTTGATATAATTAGCTCCCCCCTTTTTCTTTTTTAGCGTAATCCAACTCTACAGTTTTGATTTATTCATAGTATTTCATGAATGTGTTCAATATGTACTATAGGAACACACTGGCTTGAGAAGGAAAATAAAGATAAGGGTTAGTTTTGTGTTTGCACTTGTTGCTTTCGTTTTTTATAAAGCTCTTTACTTTCTAGCCCTTGGCACTGTTTTATGTTGATGTGTTTCAAGTAAACTTGGTTTTGCAGTGACCGGCAGGCGAGCTTGTCGGCGTCTTCTCTTCAGTCTCTAATTTATTCTTTAGTAAGAAACCTGATAGACAAAAGACTATAGGACTTTGTAATGTCAATTAGATTCATATAAAGCTATTCAGTTTGAAGAGGCTGATTAAGTTTATCTGGTCTAACCACATTTTTCACCTTCTCATTTTTAGAATTTATTTGATCCAGAAATGCATCTTCACTCTCAAGATTAGTGAATTTCAAACATAAATTTATTTATTTCAACTAGTTTTGTGCTCTGAATATCTCTAAGTCTGATAGAAACATGTAGAAATGCTGGGCTCAATCAGCAATTATTATGGGCTTTAATAAATGCGCAATTTCTATACAAACTCTAAGACTGTGCTATTTTAGCAAAGAAATAATGGAGTTCAATGCTAAATACCTGAAATAGTACACTCTTTTCAGGGTTTCAAAACATCTCAGTGCAAAAGCTGATAGAAGCTCAAAGTTAAATAATTGTTGCTAAGCAACTTTAAAATAATAACTATCTGCAGAGTAACGGCATATCTAGTGAATGCTGCCACTCACATTAGATGACTGAAAAGAGAACCAAGCACCAGGATAAAAAGAGTAAAACTGTAAATTTAAAATGTTTATCACAATGGACTTGTAAGACAAGTTCACTCAAAAGCAACGGGATTTTTATTTTTATTTTTTTAAAGATTTTATTTATTTATTTGACAGGGAGTGAAAGCAAGCATAAAGCAGGGGGAGTGGGAGAGAGAAGGAGAAGCGACACCCCGCAGAGCAGGGAGCCCGATGCGGGACTCCTCCCCAGGACCCTGGGATCATGACCTGAGCCGAAGGCAGACATTTAACCAGCGGAGCCACCCAGGCGTCCCAGCAATGTGATTTTTAAATGATTAAAAGAAAAGATTATGGTAAAAACATTTGAATGAACTAGATTTGAATGAGTTGATCTTTTGCACCAGCTTTTCTAACATTAAGATATGAATTTGATCTCAAAGCTTTATGAAACATGTGAGGGGTATCTTCTGCCTTCTAGAGACAGACATCTCACATCATTTAACTGGTGTCCCAATCCGTCTTCCTAGAGAATGCAAGTTCCATAAGGGCACGAATTTTGTCTTGTTTATTGCAGTTTCATCAGTATGCACAACAGTGCCAACCACACTGCAAGAACTCAATAAATGTTTGTTGAATAAAATAATGATATCAAAAATAGTGCATCAGTCAAGATCCATTATGGAAACAGAAATCACCATTAATTTGAATATAGAAGGTTTAATATAAAAAAGTATTAAATAGAGAAAGAACTAAAAAGATCTAGGGAGAACTCTAAAGGATACACTATCCAAGGAAGGACCGAGTTGGAATGGGGGGGCCCTCCCCAAGGCTGGGATTCAGAGCTCGCTGGAAAAGGCGTGCTTGAAGCCTGGGGGCCAGCAGAGAGGCTAGAGGTAGTCTGTATTTGCTGGGCAAGCAGGAAGCTTGCAGGAAGCATACCAAGCGGGTATGCTGAGGCTGGCAGGTGAACTTGCAGAGAGAGTTGAGGTAGCTGGATCCTGTTCATCGGCGGGGCAGTGTGCAGCCTGGGGTACGTGGTGTACGTATCTGGAGGACCTGGCGCAAGAACTTTGGGAGCACAGGCAGGCTGAGGCTGGCAGCAGGCACGGAATGAGTCAGGTGCCGCGAGGCCTGGGATGTCTGGGATCCATGTTGGGAGGGCCATGGGAAGTGTTCACCAGTCCGGGCCAGGCTACAAGCTTGACAAGAGACTACAAATCCTGGGTGTGCAGCCAGGGCAGAGCACCCCTGGATATCCCAAGACCTGTGCCGCTGACCTCTACACAGCAGGAGCCAGAAGCAAAAATGGCAGCACACTGGAGTCAGGGAGAAAAATCCTTCCTCCTGCAGTAACCATCCATTGACAAAGCTCAATACTGTGCTCAGTGCAAGGAAATATTTAAATCTGCATTAGCACGGAGCTGGTAATGCAGGATGACTTTGGAAAGGGAGGCAATAAACTGGTAGCTAGCACACACAGCTAACAGAAGGCTCAGTTGGGCTTTATATGGATTCTCTCATTTAAACCTCAACTCTCTTATGATTTGGGTTGCTATTATTTTCTGTTTTATAGATGAATAATCTAAAATTTAAAAGAATGAAATAACCAGCTAGAGGTGAGACAGCTGGTAAGTACAAGAGCTGGGATCAACGTTTATGAGTTTGCTAGTGCCTTTGCCTTTAACCACTTTACTGTTATACTTCCTCCCAAAGGAGAATGGAACTGAATCGGTAAAGGTGATAGATGGGTCGCCTGTTGGGTCAGCACTTATTGGTCATGTCCTCATCAAGTGACACATTAGACACTTGCTTTTCAGTGGTCTTACCCTCTCAGAGAGTCTCATTTTGCTCACCAGGTTCTCATCATGCTTTTAGGCACCTCCTCCTCAATTCCTCCTGGATGAGTGGCCCGCACTGGCCACCTAGTGGTCATGCCAACACTCAGGGCAGTCCCCTCTGACTCACTAGAGTCCCCTCTGCAGAGAGACACGGATGGCATGGCAGGAAACACTATGTAACAGCTCTCTCAAAAGGAGGAGACTGTGTAGCAAATTTCCCGAGGTCCTGAAGTCACACAAATGGCCCCTAAATCTCAACAGAGCTGTTAGTATCTTTCAAATTCAGGAATTTTCTTGATCCCCAGATCTCTGAATCCAACCACCTCTAGATGTCCTAAAAGCCAAAGCCCACAGTTCAAAACCAAATTCATTTGATTGCCTTAAACCTGATTACCCCTCAGTGTTTGGGCTTCTTTTCTATGAACTGAATTACTTACCCAGCTGTCATCACCAGAGACTGTCAACCTTGATAGCTTCCTCTTTGTCACTTCCAAAGGAAATAAATTTCTTTCCCTCCTTCCCTACCTTTATCCAATCCAGACTAAGTCCTTATGGTCCTAACTACTCAGTAGCAATTACTTCATTTTTTTTTTTAATCAATACTTTCACTTCTTCAGTTCAAGGCACTATTTCACCTGGATTTCTGCAATCCCTTCCTAACTGCCTCTAGTATTGACCCCTCCAATGTATTCTCCAGAGTGCAGCTGGGGTAATTTTTCTCAAGTCCAAATCTCGTTGTTACTTTCTTGATTTAAAAACCCTTCAGTGCCATTTTATTGAGAATAAGTCTTAACTTCTTAACGGTTATTGTAAGATGCTTTATGATCCAGCCTGTGTTGATTTTTTTGGATTAGTTGGGGGTTAGTCAGGGGACAGAAACCACACCAGTCACTGCCATTGAGAGAACTGAATATAAAGAACTGTTAACTAGTTATTGAAGAACTGACAAAGCAGAAAGAGAACACTAAGATGGAGCAGAAGCAAGGATTGCAAGAAACGGCTATTAATCTGCTGGAGGGCTGGAGGAATGAGGGAAGAAGTTGAAGTGACTCAACTTCAGAAGCTTGGAGGTGGTGCCCTGAGTGGATCAAGCTCTCCGCGCCCCGCAGACAGGGCAGAGCACAGCGGGTGCTGGTGGCTCTGAGATGGAGCAGGAGGAGGCTAGTTTGCAGCTGGTGGGGAATGGGCTGCTACTTCCTGAGGGAAGAGGTGAGGCCAGAGTGACTCTGAGTAACAGGAAGGAGCAGCCTCTTCCCCCTTCGGTCTAGTTTTCCTGGGATCCCCTATTGGCAGAGCCAAACAAAGCCTTTTGGCAAAGCCGAAATGTGATTGGTAGAGTCCCCGCCCCAATATCACAAACCGGGTATAGAAGGGTGGATTTGAAGCTAACCGAGAATAACTTAATAACTGGCAAAATCTGTCCCTTTGGCTGGTCAGCGCACACACACACATCCTTCCTGTGCCTACTGGTCTTTCAAACAACAACAGAAACAGCTCTCTGTTTTCATCTAGCAAGATGTACAATTTGTACAAATGAAGACGTTCTCATCCTTTTCTCAAAATGAGGAACCCGAAGTCTCAATAAGTGTATCCACCTTCATTAGTAATCCTACCATTTATCTCTGGGCTATAATACCTGGTCCTCAAATTCAGTCACAGTTCCATTTGAATATTTAATTGCCTAAAGGCTAAGTCGTAAACTGCCAAAAAACTTGTATAAGATAATAAAGGATAGGATGTAAGAGAAAAATAAATTTGTGTTTATAATTACACAAACATATACCCATTCATATAATCAGCAAAGAAGAAAAAATTTATAGCCATTAGTCATTGTTTCTATAGCCAGTCACAGGACCATTGTTTATATTTATAACCTCCTTCTTCCTCTACCCATCCCATGTTTCCTTTCCTGACAGCCATAACTTTAGCAGATCAAGGTATTTTAATTGGTGAGGTGTTCTAAATCTGCATTCTTAATGGGTCTGATTCTTCAGTGGACCTGCCATTTTGTGGGCAGAGAAATCCCTGGATTCCAAGTCGTCCTCCCTGTTTCAAACCAATTTCCTTCTAGTAATCAGAGATAATCATCTCAACCAGTAGATCATGTCCACCTTCACCTATTGAATCAGTAGCTAGCAAACCTCAGAGTTGTTGGGACAGAAAGCAGAAATTCTGCATGTGGATTATGAATAATGAGGGGAACCTCATTATTCCATGTATGTAATTCCATAGGTTGATTCCTGGACCCATGTATTCTAACTGTGGGTGAGGCTGTTTTACTTACTGGTCACTGATTCAAAATATGAACTGCATCCTATAAAATAGAATCCTGTCCTGTCAGGACATCATTTCCCAACTGGCACCATAACTGTCTTCAGTAGGTTGTTTCCCCATTCTACTGGGCAAACTGCTGCTAGTGATGGCTATTGGAAGACTAGTGAACTCCACTGGCATGAGCCCATTGTATGCCTCTTTTGCTCTGGAATGAGTTCCCTGCTTAGAAGTGATATTTGAATGATATCGTGATGATGAATGAAGCATTTCAGATGTTCACAAATTGTGGTGCTGGCAGGGCATTATAAATAGGGATGGTCCATTCATATCCAGAATCACGTCTATTTGATGAGGATAAATTCCTGCCTCCTCCATATAACCAACGTAAATTCATCCCTTTTGAATACTGGCACACCAGGGGGCTCAATCTTTGATGTTGGCAGGTTAGGCACTCAACAACAGTGGGAGACAGGTCAGCTTTGGTGAGGGGAAGTCAATGCGTACTGAGCCCATTGATAGCCTCCATTCCTGCCCCCACGGCCACTTTGTACATGGGCCCATTGAGCACTGGGAAGACTGGGGAGATATTCACATCTACAAGTCATTTGTTCAACTGATTACTGAGAACTTCCTCTGCAATAGATGTTTTTTGATGACCAATAACATGGCATAAGAATGTTTTCACACTCTGTGCCCATTCTGAAAGTTTCATCCTCATACTTCTTCCCCAGACCTCACTGGAGGGTGTTTTCCAATATTGTTCTTTCCAAGTCCTTGATCATCCAGATCAACTGTTAACAACTGTCCATGAATCAATGTAGATACATAGGTCTTCTGGTGCAAAGCGAATGATCAAATAAACTGCCCACTGGGAAAAATTTCCTTTACTGCTACTAGTAGAGTAGCCAGCCCTGGGAAGGATTGTAATGCTGCCACCATTACCTCTGGTTGCTGCTAGAATATCGTGCAGAAACACCTGTAAACCAGGACTGAGTTTTTCTCTCCTTGATCAACTGTCACAGGATTTCCAATGGGGCCTTAAGTATAGACTGGAGGAAATGGGGCGATTCAACCAAAGTAGGTGTCAAAGAAGTCTGAATCATCTACTCATGGAATGTGCTGATAGATTACTGTCATATACACTCGGCATCTAGGTTTCATTGGTAGCTCAGATCACAGGGTCATTTGATATCTCACGGTTAGGCATTTAATCTTTATCAATACCTCATAGCTAGCCAAAACCTGTTTCTCGAAAGGATAGTTTTCTGCAGAAGAGGGTGTGAGTTTGCTTCAAAACCCCCTAGTTCTATGCTGTGACTCTCCTTTCATTGCTTCCCAGAGGCTTGTACCTCACCCCAATTTGTCACAGACATTTTGTGTCTCATCAGATCTGTAGAGTCCTAAGGCCCAAGAGCAACTTGCATTGCAGTGTTGACTTGCTGCAGAGCCTTCAGTTGCTTTGGGACTCACTCAAAAGTGGCAATTGTATGGGTTACTTGGTATGGGTAGGAGTGGAAACCTCACGTCCCCTTTCCAACTTGGACTTTCTGGTGAAGTTTGTGAACGTCATGCAGTTTCATTAATGGCGCATGCTTGCTTTCTCAATGCTACAACTTTACACACAATGCTCCATAGTTTTGGAAGGCCTTCCTACACCTTTCCTGGCCCTTCCTCACCATTTTGGCCTCAGCTGAGGGGCCAACGCTGAGAGACTGCAGGGCGGTCTTCCTGTCTCCTAAAGCCCAGGTTGGGTGTCTCTATTTTGTGTTCTCACCATCCACTTGGCTTATCACAGCATTTATCAAATTGTGTTGAAATTGCTTGTTAAATTGTCTATATCAGTATTTCTTAACCCATTTTTAATATCATCCCCCCAAAGAAACTTTCTAGACATTTTTATCTAATCACTATGCCTCCCATAAAATTTTAATACCACATAGTCATATCTGTTCCTATACTGCATGTATATCTGTGCCTTATACACTTAAAAACAGATTTTTTGCAAATGGCAAGATCTCATTCCTTTTGATGGCTGCATAATATTCCATTGTATATATATACCACATCTTCTTTATCCATTCATCTGTCGATGGACATCTTGGCTCTTTCCACAGTTTGGCTATTGTGGACATTGCTGCTATAAACATCGGGGTGCACGTACCCCTTCGGTTAGCCTGGTGGTGGGTATTGAGGAGGGCACATTCTGCATGGAGCACTGGGTGTTATGCACAAACAATGAATCATGGAACACTTCATCTAAAACTAATGATGTAATGTATGGGGATTAACATAAGAATAAAAAAATAAAAAAATAAGTAAATAAGAAACACTAAAAAAAAAACAAAACAAAACAGATTTTTTTCATCCTCACAAGAACCAATTTTCACCCCCCCCCCCCCCCCCCGCCTTGTAGGTGATATTACCTCTCCCCCAACCATCCTCCTTCCTGAGAATGCCTGGTCTGTGGGCACCAACCCCCAGCAAGGCAAAAGCTGTGTCTTGTTCTTTTTTGAATTACCAGAGCCTAGCATGGTACTTGGTATGCAGTAAAGACTCAGTAGTATTTTGTAATAATGACCGATACAACCTACAAAGGACATCAAAGATCAGAGATCAAAGCAGATTGGTATCCCTATTGTCTTTCACCTTTGATTCACTCTCACAGAATTTGCTAGGCTATGATTTTTTTCTCCTTTACTATAATTTTTTAATATTTTTCTTCCCAAATTGTAATTTTCTTGAAAGCCAAGACATTCCTCATCCATTTGTTGACTCTTTCTAGAAAGATGGAGTATGGTGTTTTGCACATAGGACATAGTCATGACTAGTTATCCCAGTGTTGGAACTAAATTAAGAAACTTAAGTCTTGTCTGAGAGCAACGGTTGCCAGTTAAGCCCTCAGGAGTGGGTTGAGAAAGAGGGTGGGGGGTGATTTCCCTAAACTGACTCCAGGACCATGAGAGACTTTTCTACAAACTGCTGCCTATTCGATTTCTTCTTTCTCTGTGCTCCCTTAGCGTTTCTTTTCTGTTTTTCCATATGTCACGCGCCCAGAAAGACTGGAAGTTCCCCTCAGGCAAGGACTATTTTTTGCTCCTTCTTGTGTTGCCTGTCCCTCACATGCTATCAGACATTAAAGGAAGCAGCAGAAGCATATCCATGTGTGAGTTCTCCCTTTGCCTCTGACTGGCTTTGTCATCTTTGGCTAATCATTTAGATTCCTAGGTCGCCATTTTATCATACGATAAATGAGAGTAGTAACATTAACTACCTCAAAGGAGAGAACATCTCCTCTCTGAGGTGGAGTGTATACTCACACCCCCTCTGGGTCTCCGGCCCATGCCAGATGAGGATAATAGAGAGGCCTTTGGTAATACAGAAAGAAGGACAACTATTCTGTTAGCCAAATAATGCAATAGGTTATACTAAAAGGGGGTCATTCTTAGAATTCAAAGAGTTTATCTTGAAATATTTTATCTTCAAACTGACTCATAAGGACTGATTTCTTCCTTTTGGGTTGATCCTCCTACATTCAGCATCTCAGGATTCTGCTCCAGCCCTTTTCCTTATGTTCAGATTTTCTCCTCCTTTCTGCCATGTTAATGCTCTGCCTTTAAGCAAGCAGGTCCCCTCACTGACAGTTTTGCCAGCTACTGTGGGCCAGAACTGTGTCCACGTCCACATCTGCAAAGGAGGCAGGGAAATGCAGCCTTGTAGCCCCCAGGACCAGAAGGGTTCTATTAGTGAGAAAAATGGGAGGCAATTATGTGTGTCTGCTGCATACATGAATGGATTCAGTCGGATACATGTAAGTACTCAGTTGCAATTGGTAATTAGTTATTATTGGGTACTCAGTGCTTATTGAATGAATGTACGGATGGAAACATTCCCATATCCACAAGAGGAAGAATTAGACGTAACCCGCATTTATTCTCTTCATTTCACAGCGCATACCCCGTGCTTCTGTGTCTGGTCACCCAACGTGAGCCCTAAGTTCTGAGACATGCAGGGGGCAACTGCACAATGAAAAGCAGCCTTAACCTGCTGCTTTTATTGCCTTTCTCCATTTGAGGACACGAGAGCAACAGCGGAACTCAAGATTTAGGATGCTGTTCAAGCCCCTTTCCTTTATGTTCTCAAGAAGCACGGTCTTTCTGCTTCGTTCAGGTAACCATCGCTTCTTGAGCAAGTAAGGCCACCCACTGGCAGTTCCGTCTCCATTCCTACTTCCTCTCTGCTTTGTTTGCCCCTTTGCCTTCCTGCTTAGAAAGTTGTCTCCCCCGCCCCCGCCCTCCCCCCACCAAATGATGCCTCTTCATTTGTAGAGACCTTCAGCTTCAGGGTCCCTACCATCCCTGGACCAACCATTCCTCCCTCTCTGACTATCCGCCTTCCACCCTGATCTCTAACTTCCTCCCTGGATTCCTCTAACTGCTGAAATGTGCCATAACAGGCTTGATTTTTCTTCCTGTACGTTAGTTCCTGTGAGCAAGAATTGTGTCTTTCTCATTCTTTTTCCCTTTGCAGCTTCTACAATGTCCCAATACTCATTAGATGGTCCATAAACATAATTTGATCCACTGGTCAGTTGCTCCATTGACTGTGGTGAAGCCCGGGCCTTGCTGCTGTGACAGGTGATGGTTGACGAGGCTCAGAGGGAGACACCTTCACCTTGGCCAGGTGGATAAGAACCCCCATTGCACTGGCTCTCCGGCCTCCTCTGTTGTGTGAGCAAAGCAGGGTCTTGGTGAAGCTTCTTGTTCCAAAGCTTCCTTTCCCTTGGCCGTTTAATATTCATAAGGCCAGAAAGGCCAAATTATCCCAACCTTTCATGACCATAGGGACCCAAGCAGAGTTAACCACAGGTCCAGTCTTCCTTCCTCTCCGAGGGATGGTATCTCACTGACTGAAAGACTTGGGTGGGTGGTCAAGGCATTCGAAACACATCATAGGCAGTTTTGGGGGCTTCTGAATTTTAGGCAAAAGGCTACAGAAACAAATCTTGCCCCTTATAGCCCATAGGGAGGATGGGTTTAACTCTGATCAGGGTTTTACGCAGAAGCCAAACTGAAGTAAAATGCTCAGAACAATCCCTTCAATGCGAAAGACAAGAAACCCCTAACTCTATTGATCAGGATTCTTGAGAGCAGAAGAAGAATCCATTCTATGTGGTGAAAAGATGCATATTTGAATGGTTCATTTGGCTCATAGAATGGACACATTCAGGGGCAGGGTCTGAAAATGCATCCCACCATCTCTTACTTATTTTGGAAAAATCCCTGCTGCCATAGCTTGCTCCTTGCACCCTCTGATGCTAAAGTCTGGACAGTAGAAAGACAAGGACATTGCCCCAGAAAAGCCAGATACTTCTGCCACTGTGCCTCCTAGAAGCTTTGATGGCTTTGCCCGTGTCATCACCTGGTGCTCATGTCTGCCTCCAAGCGTGTAAGTGGTTCCCCTTGGCAGAAACTCAGTGCAAGATCACCAGGGTGGGTTTCCACTCTGGATGATCATTCAGACTTTCAAGGCACAACAGGCTTACCCAGCACAATGTTTACTTATCTTTAAGAAAGTTTCCAGAAAAGAGGGCGTCCAGGGCAAGAGCATCACAGAGACCTTGGCTACTGTTCCTGATGTCCCTAGTCACATGCATTGCTTACGTTCTGGCCACAGGAAATGAAAAGATGCTGAGTGAACGTGGATCACATCAGCACAGGGAAGCCCCAGAGTTCAGAATCCCTGAACTTAGACACTTTGCTAATCACCTAGCACCCCAGAGGTCATGTGCCGACCTCCCACTCTTTCTTATAACTATAGTCCTTCCGTAAATGACAAGTTATACAGCAAACAATCTTGGATAACTAAGTACAAAATACTTAGGAGTATTTTTGGTGCTCTCGACTGACCACAATGGATATCTCAAGAACTTTGACTACAGATTTAACTGTGCTCAAACATCTCTGAGGCTGGAGGAAGATTTATAGTCCAGGTGTTAATTCTTTCCTTTCACCAGGTCACATGTAGAATCCTGGCTGAAAGGGACTGTGTGAAATAGCTTTCCTATCATCTGTAGCCCAGGGAGCCGAACGAGAAGAAAGTTGGGGCAGAGCACAGTAGGGCCTACTGCCTAACTGGCTAAGGGCCTAGGGGTCTGACGATAAGCCTCTAACCCATCTGCCCTAAGTTGTGACTTTGGACAAATCACAGAATTACTGGGGTGCCTGGGTGGATCATCTGGTTAAGTGTCTGACTCCGGATTTTGGCTCAGGTCATGATCTCAGGGTCCTGGGATCCAGCTCTGCATCAGCCTCCCCACTGAGTGGGGAATCTGCTTGTCTCCCTCTTCCTCTGCCCTTCCCCCTACTTGCTCTCTCTCTCTTAAATGAATCTTTAAAAAAAAAAATCAAATACTCACTTGGGTTTTCTTCTTCTTGACTGCCATAAGAGATTTTTGGACTGTATTGCTTTAGCAATTAGTCTTGCTGTAATATTATACAATTCCATAATTTGGGGCAAATCTATTCCAGATTCATTGAGCTTTAGCAGCATGGAGGACACATAAGTAGATAGGCCATGCGTTAATGACTTTAAATCAAAAATCCATCCCACGTCAGAACCTTCGCTCTTATGCATCATCATACTATTTTTAGATTTTTAAAGTATTTTTCCTGCTCTTATGCTAATGGGACTTGTATAAAATCAGTTGGCTTTAATCACATTCATAATATTCAATTTCATAAGGTTAAAATCTCTTAGTATGTTTTTAATTATTTTGGGCACATTTGATTTCTGGAAAAAGAATCATTTTTATAAAGAAAATAGCACCACATGCTATTGTGTATGGATTTTACATACATAAAACATTGTGTCAGGTGGCATTTACCAACTTTTGAGGTGAAAATGAAACCACCTCAGTGGGACCTAAAGAGAAGTGTCAGTTTATTACCAGCTAAGCCAAAACCCCTAAAGGAGCTACCACCTGGGTATCTCTCTATCTGGCTTGGCTTTCCTCACAGATTTGTTTAAATCCTTGCCAGAGGGACGGTAAAGCTCTATGCACTTCATTACCTCTTTAGAATGATACAAACTTCAGAGAGACATTGAAAGGGCATAATGATTACAGAAGCAGAAATGATTAAATTAATTTAGAAATGAAAAATCCTCTGACAAGTGATATTCACCTCACTGCAGTGGTTACCAACAACCCCCCCCAAGTTGGTGAAGCATATTTTTACAACCTTAATGAATCCAGGTCTTATTGTGTCAAGTCATTTAGTCCAGATTACAAGGATAACTAAGAAGAGATTAAAAACATTAACCTACTTTGGCAAGTTCTTTAGAATAGTTCTCAGGGGCAGTTTATTTCCTGCCTTTGAGGGTGGGATTGATTTTGGAAAGGAGTCAGGTATAGCAAATACTGGGGATGATTAGTCTGATGGTACACATCGACTCTACAAAAACGGTAATGGTAAGTAGACGGATTTCTGATGCAGCTGAGACCCAGTTCTATTGAGGGGTCAGACACACGATTGATAAAGCTTGTACGTTGAGAATTTTTGTTCCAATTCTTTCTTTCACAGTTCATGTGCCTCCCTAACTCCCAACCCTCACAGTTTTGAAACCAATACAGGTTATAGGTCTTGAATTATTTACTTCTCAATATGACCACCAGCTCTTCTGGCTTTTTCCTTTTAGTTTTATTACAATGTGATGATAGAAGAGGCTAGCACATGCTTTTACCTGAAAAAGTCCGAGAGCCATTATTGGCAGGGGATGGAGAGGGGGTGGGAGGCCAGAAGAACCATGTGAAACCTTAGCAACCTCTGGGGAAAACAATTACAAAAATCGTCCCTTCATGTGTCAACCTCCATGACATAAAAACAAATCACCAAACCTTCCAGAGGTCCACGGGTCTATTCTTGTTATACTAAGAAAGTGCCCAGAGGTCTGATGTGATGGCCTCATCAAGCCTGGGGCTGAGCAAATATTTCTTATTTTATGATTTTGGCTTTAAAAATGTCACAAAAATTCGAATATAGAAAAGATGGCAACTGTGTCATCACATCATGTCTTGTTTCTAATGAATTAAAGGAAGGACTAAAAAAGGATGCTTCACGAGTGAATCACATAAAAAGAGTGAGGTGAGTTGCAGCAAAAAGAAAAGAAAGAAAGAAAGAAAGAAAGAAGGAAAGAAAGAAAGAAAGAAAGAAAGAAAGAGAAAGAAAGAAAGAAAGAAAGAAAAAAGGAAAGAAAGAAAGAAAGAAGGAAAGAAAGAAGAAAGAAGAAAGAAAGAAAGAAAGAAAGAGAAAGAAAGAAAGAAAGAAAGAAAGAAAGAAAGAAAGAAAGAAAGAAAGAAAGAAAGAAAGAAGGAAAGAAAGAAAGAAGGAAAGAAAGAAAGAAAAAGCAGCAAAATAAAGTTGGGAAGTTGGGGAAAGACTTCTAAGCACAGCAGTAAAAAGATGAGGTTGTGCCCCGGAAGATGATGGTGCCAAGGAAGGATTCACAGGAATAGCATTCCTTCACGAAGTTATTCCTGTTTAAGGATTGTCCTCATGTTTACCTTGGTGACAGGAGAAAGGGTAAAAATTAGTAGAGAGGTCTATTATTACTATTATATTGGGAAAAAAAATGGACAGAACATTTCATTTGTCCACTATAGAATTACAGTGAAAATAGGGACAGTAACTCCAGAGAGTGGTTCCCTTTGGGAAGGAACACTGAGCAGGTCCTAGCAAAAGATGAAATACTTGGTCTCTGATATTTGAGCAGGGGGGAAAGATATCTTAGAGGTAGGGTTGCCAGATTTAGTAACAAAACAAAACGTTTAACAACACACAGGAACAACACACACACAACAACAAACACACACAGGACAGTTAAATTTCAGTTTCAAATAAAAACCAGTTCTGTGTACTATTTTTAGTTAGCCCCAAAGGGCATACTAAATGAATCCAATGAATACATACAATTCAAATGTTACCAGGTACGCTGTATTTTATACCAGAGAAAGCCAGGACAGCCCCTAGGAGTGTGTGGAAGCAGAGCTGGACGGTGTAGGAAGAACTGGACCCTGTGGTACTATTTTTGGCAAGGAGGGGAGCAGCCACTGGAAGGGGTAAGAGGAGGAGCCAGAATTGGGCACCTTTGGAAAACACTAGGTTTTCTGCAATCCTGAAGTGTCCTGTCCTCCTTTATGGTAGCTGTCCTACGTGGCCAGAGGCAGAAAGGACAAAGCTTCAGGAGAAAGGAGTTCTATATAAAGCATCTCAGACTAAAACAATAATTGGGACTGGGCAGTCAACAAATACGTGTCAAACTAAGTGATTGCTCTCACCCACTTTTCGGAAACATGAAGCTTTTTCTGGTCTTCCATTTTCTCACTTTTGATAGAGACGTGAGTACCAAAAATTTTTTTTTTTCATAAGAAAAACAACAGAGGTCACATGATGATAAATGGCAGGCGCTGGGGAGACAGAAGGATCTGGGGAGAACTATGGGGATCTCCAGCCTATGAATCTTGTCTGATACCATTCTATGGTATCAAAATCCATAGAATGTACCACCCAAACAGTAACCCTAATGCAGACTATTGACTTTTACTTAACAATAATCAATATTGGCTCCTCAGTTGTAACAAATGTAACACACTAATGCAAAATATTAATAATAGGGGGCAAAACTAGGTGTGTGAGGAGAGGGTATATATGAGACTTTACTTTTTTGTGAAATTACTCTGTTAACTGAAAAACTGTTCTAAAATGTGGAATATATTAATTTCAAAAAAATGAGTACTCTGCTGGAAATGACTTGGAGCTTCTTGGAAATGCAGAATCACAGGTCCCTACAGAAGCATGCTGAATCAGAATCTGCATTTTTGGAAGATCTTTGCATGGTCTCCATGCATGTTAAGTTGAAGAAGCACCAGCACAGTTGTCAGAAATTTGGGTTATCATGTCTGATGGACTTGGTTTTCACTTCTATCTGTCATACCTTTTCTTCTAAAGGGGCCGCTGTGGGCAAGTTACCTAACGTCTTCAAACCTCATGTTTTTTTAATTCCTGACAAAGGGGAGTAAGAATACCTATCTCAAAGAGTTATTAAGAGGAAGAAATGGGTATTAAGGAGGGCACGTATTGCGATGAGCCCTGGGTGTTATATGCAAACAATGAATCATGGAACACTACATCAAAAACTAATGAAGTACTGTAGGGTGACTAACATAACATAATTTAAAAAAAAAAGAGGAAGAAATGAGATCCTGCTTACAAAGCTCTTAGCATGGTGCTTGGCAAATAAAAAGTAGTTGCTAGGGGGGCGGAGCAAGATGGCAGAGGAGTAGGAGACCTGGATTTTGTCTCCTCTCAGGAATTCAGCTGGATAGGGATCAAACCATTCGGAACACCTACAAACCCAACAGGAGATCGAAGAAAAGAAGAGCAACAACTCTCTCATCAGAAAAACGACCACTTTCTGGAAGGTAGGACGTGCGGAGAAGTGAATCTGAGGCGATATTCGGGAGGATAGACGGCGGGGGAGGGGCCTCCGTCGGCCACTTCTGGCAAGTGATAGAGCCGCGGAGCACAAAATCGGAACTTTTAAAAGTCTGCTCCGCCAGGGATGTCACTCCGGTGGCTAAGCTGGGGTGGAACCCTCCGGGACAGTGTGGTCTCAGGACCCTCGGGGTCACAGAAAGACCGGGGGTGCCTGAGGGCGGCAGAGCTCCCAGGTAACGGAGCAGGGAAGCCGGCTGCAGAGGCGGAGCCCAGGCGCGGGCTCTCAGCTCGGGGTGGCCATAAACCGTGATTCGTGGTACAGTCGGGCCACTGCTCCTCCAGCAGGGACCCAACAAGCGGCAGATCCGGGAAGACTCACCTTCCTCCCCCGGGAGGAGCCGCGCGGGAGTGCACCGCAGGGATCTGCTGGGTTTGGAGACTCCAGACCGGGTCGGGTGCCAGAGATAGAAACGCGCCGTCACAGGCCGGTTGAGCACGGAGTGCGGCTGCAGACCGGGGAGACGGGAGTGACTGACAGCTTTTCTCTGGGGGCTCACTGGGGAGCGGGGCCCGAGTTCTCGGCTCCTCCGGGGCGGAGATTGGGAGGCCGCCATTTTCACTCTCCGCCTCCAAAGCTGTACGGAAAGCTCGCAGGGAACAAAAGCCCCGAGAGCAAACCCCAGCAGATGACTTAGCCGGGAGGGGGCAAGGGCGGGGCAATTCCGCCTCCGGCAAAGACATTTGGAAACCACGGCAACAGGCCCCTCCCCCAGAAGATCAGCGAGAACAGCCAGCCAAGACCAAGTTTACCGATCAATGAGAACGGCAGAACTCCAGCGCTAAGGGACTACTGCACATAGAATTCACGGCTTTTTTACCATGATCCTTTAGTCTTTCAAAGTTAATTTTTTTTAACTGTCTTTTTGTCTTTTTATTTCTTTTTGAATTTTTTTTCCCTTTTTCAAACAACATCTTATCAATCCCTTTTTTTAAAAAAAATTTTTATTTTTCATTTTTAGAGTCATATTCTATCCCTTCATAGTAGTTACCCATATTTTTGGCTTATATATATAAGTTGTTCTCTCTTTAAAATTTTGAGATAGTTTCTTCTAACAGATTAAAATATACCCTAAATCTCTAGTATATGGTGTTTTCTATTCCCCTGCCTGATCACATCCTCTCCCTTTTTTTTTCTTTTTCTTTTTTCTTTATTTAAATCCTCTTCTTTCTTTTTTCAAACAACTTCTTATCAATTCCTTTTATAAAATTTTTTATAATTTCCATTTTTACAGTCATTTTCCATCCCTTCATCATATCAACCCTTATTTTTGTACATATATAAGTTTTTCTTTCTTTAAAATTTTGGGAGACACTTTCTTCTAAAAGACCAAAACACACCCCAAATCTAGTGTGTGGCACTGATCTATATACCATATAGATCATATTTGATCACATTCTGGTTTTTCTTTTGTTGTTGTTGTTTTGTTTTGTTTGTTTTTGTTTTTATCTTTATCTTTTTCTTTTTTTTTCTTTTTCTTTTTTCTCTCTTTCCCCTTCTTATCCCACTGCTTCAGGTCTTTTCTGATTTGTTTAGAGTATATTTTCTGGGGACGTGGTTACTCTGCTAGCATTTTGTTCTCTCATTAATCTATTCTCCTCTGCACAAAATGACGAGACGGAAAAAATCACCTCAACAAAAAGAACAAGAGGCAGTACCGACTGCCAGGGACCTACTCAATACGGACATTAGCACGATGTCAGATCTAGAGTTCAGAATCATCACTTTAAAGATACTAGCTGGGCTTGAAAAAAATATAGAAGTTATTAGAGAAACTCTTTCTGGAGAAGTAAAAGAGCTAAAATCCAACCAAGTAGAAATCAAAAAGGCTATTAATGAGGTGCAATCAAAAATGGGGGCACTAACTGCTAGAATAAATGAGGCAGAAGAGAGAATCAGTAATATAGAAGATGAAATGCTGGAAAATAAAGAAGCTGAGAAAAAGAGAGATAAACAACTACTGGATCAGGAGGGCAGAATTCGAGAGATAAGCGATACCATAAGACGAAACAACATTAGAATAATTGGGATCCCAGAAGAAGAAGAAAGAGAGAGAGGGGCAGAAGGTATAATGGAGCAAATTATAGCAGAGAACTCCCCTAATTTGGGGAAAGAAACAGGCATGAAAATCCAGGAAGCACAGAGAACCCCTCTCAAAATCAATAAAAACAGGTCAACTCCCCGACATCTAATAGTAAAACTTACGAGTCTCATAGACAAAGAGAAAATCCTGAAAGCAGCTCGGGAGAAGAGATATGTAACCTACAATGGTAGAAACATTAGATTGGCAACAGACCTATCCACAGAGACCTGGCAGGCCAGAAAGGACTGGCAGGATATATTCAGAGCACTAAAGGAGAAAAATATGCAGCCAAGAATACTCTATCCAGCTAGGCTGTCATTGAAAATTGAAGGAGAGATAAAAAGCTTCCAGGACAAACAAAAACTAAAGGAATTTGCAAACACAAAACCAGCCCTACAGGAAATCTTGAAAGGGGTCCTCTAAGCAAAGAGAGACCCTAAAAGCAACATAGACCAGAAAGGAACACAGACAATATACGGTAACAGTCACCTTACAGGCAATACAATGGCACTAAATTCCGATCTTTCAATAGTTACCTTGAATGTAAGTGGGCTAAATGCCCCAATCAAAAGACACAGGCTAACAGACTGGATTAAAAAACAAGATCCATCGATATGCTGTCTGCAAGAGACTCATTTTAGACCCAAAGACACCCCCAGATTGAAAGTGAGGGGGTGGAAAACCATTTACCATGCTAATGGACACCAAAAGAAAGCTGGGGTGGCAATCCTTATATCAGACAAATTAGATTTTAAACCAAAGACTGTAATAAGAGATGAGGAAGGACACTATATCATACTTAAAGGATCTATCCAACAAGAAGATCTAACCACTGTAAATATCTATGCCCCTAACATGGGAGCAGCCAATTATATAAGGCAATTAATAACAAAAGCAAAGAAACACATCGACAACAATACAATAATAGTGGGGGACTTTAACATCCCCCTCACTGAAATGGACAGATCATCTAAGCAAAAGATCAACAAGGAAATAAAGACTTTAAATGACACACTGGACCAAATGGACTTCACAGACATATTCAGAACTTTCCACCCCAAAGCAACGGAATACACATTCTTCTCTAGTGCCCATGGAACATTCTCCAGAATCGATCACATCCTAGGTCATAAATCAGGTCTCAACCGGTACCAAAAGATTGGGATCATTCCCTGCCTATTTTCAGACCACAATGCTTTGAAACTAGAACTCAATCCCAAGAGGAAAGTTGGAAAGAACTCAAATACATGGAGGCTAAAGAGCATCCTACTGAAGAATGAATGGGTCAACCAGGAAATTAAAGAAGAATTAAAAAAATACATGGAAACCAATGAAAATGAAAACACACTGTTCAAAATCTTTGGGATACAGCAAAGGCAGTCCTAAGAGTTAAGTATATAGCAATACAAGCCTTTCTCAAGAAACAAGAAAGGTCTCAAGTACACAACCTAACCCTACACCTAAAGGAGCTGGAGAAAGAACAGCAAATAAAGCCTAAACCCAGCAGGAGAAGAGAAATCATAAAGATCAGAGCAGAAATCAATGAAATAGAAACTAAAAGAACAGTAGAACAGATCAACAAAACTAGGAGCTTGTTCTTTGAAAGAATTAACAAGATTGATAAACCCCTGGCCAGACTTATCAAAAAGAGAAGAGAAATGACCCAAATCAACAAAATCATGAATGAAAGAGGAGAGATCACAACCAACACCAAAGAAATACAAACAATTATAAGAACCTATTATGAGCAACTCTATGCCAGCAAATTAGATAACCTGGAAGAGATGGATGCATTCCAAGAGATGTATCAACTACCAAAACTGAACCAGGATGAAATAGAAAACCTGAACAGACCTATAACCACTAAGGAAATTGAAGCAGTCATCAAAAATCTCCCAAAGAACAAAAGCCCAGGGCCAGATGGCTTCCCAGGGGAATTCTACCAAACATTTCAAGAAGAATTAATACCTATTCTTCTGAAACTGTTCCAAAAAATAGAAATGGAAGGAAAACTTCCAAACTCATTTTATGTGGCCAGCATTACCTTGATCCCCAAACCAGACAAAGACCCCATCAAAAAGGAGAATTACAGACCAATATCCCTGATGAACATGGATGCAAAAATTCTCACCAAAATACTAGCCAATAGGATCCAACAGTACATTAAAAGTACATTATTCACCATGACCAAGTGGGATTTATCCCTGGGCTGCAAAGTTGGTTCAACATCCGCAAATCAATCAATGTGATACAGTACATTACCAAAGGAAAGAACAAGAATCATATGATCCTCTCAATAGATGCAGAAAAAGCTTTTGACAAAGTACAGCATCCTTTCTTGATCAAAACTCTTCAGAGTATAGGGATAGAGGGTACATACCTCAATATCATAAAAGCCATCTATGAAAAACCTACAGCAAATATTATTCTCAATGGGGAAAAACTGAGAGCTTTCCCCCTAAGGTCAGGAACGCGGCAGGGATGTCCACTATCACCACTGCTATTCAACATAGTATTGGAAGTCCTAGCCACAGCAATCAGACAACAAAAAGAAATCAAAGGCATCCAAATTGGCAAAGAAGAAGTCAAACTCTCACTCTTTGCAGATGATATGATACTTTATGTGGAAAACCCAAAAGACTCCACCCCCAAACTGCTAGAACTCATACAGGAATTCAGTCAAGTGGCAGGATATAAAATCAATGCACAGAAGTCAGTGGCATTCCTATACACCAACAACAAGACAGAAGAAAGAGAAATTAAGGAGTCGATCCCATTTACAATTGCACCCAAAACCATAAGATACCTAGGAATAAATCTAACCAAAGAGACAAAGGATCTGTACTCAGAAAACTATAAAATACTCATGAAAGAAATTGAGGAAGACACAAAGAAATGGAAAAACGTTCCATGCTCATGGATTGGAAGAACAAATATTGTGAAGATGTCAAAGCTACCTAGAGCAATCTACACATTCAATGCAATCCCCATCAAAATACCATCCACTTTTTTCAAAGAAATGGAAGAAATAATCCTAAAATTTGTATGGAACCAGAAAAGACCCCGCATAGCCAGAGGAATGTTGAAAAAGAAAAGCAAAGCCGGCGGCATCACAATTCCGGACTTCCAGCTCTATTACAAAGCTGTCATCATCAAGACAGCATGGTACTGGCACAAAAACAGACACATAGATCAATGGAACAGAATAGAGAGCCCAGAAATGGACCCTCAACTCTATGGTCAACTAATCTTCGACAAAGCAGGAAAGAATGTCCAATGGAACAAAGACAGTCTCTTCAACAAATGGTGTTGGGAAAATTGGATAGCCACATGCAGAAGAATGAAACTGGACCACTTCCTTACACCACACACAAAAATAGACTCCAAATGGTGGAAAGACCTCAATGTGAGACAGGAGTCCATCAAAATCCTAAAGGAGAACACAGGCAACAACCTCTTTGACCTCAGCCGAAGCAACTTCTTCCTAGAAACATCGCCAAAGGCAAGGGAAGCAAGGGCAAAAATGAACTATTGGGACTTCATCCAGATAAAAAGCTTTTGCAAAGCAAAGGAAACAGTTAACAAAACCAAAAGACAACCGACAGAATGGGAGAAGATATTTGCAAATGACATATCAGATAAAGGGCTAGTATCCAAAATCTATAAAGAACTCATCAAACTCAACACCCAAAGAACAAAGAATCCAATTAAGAAATGGGCAGAAGACATGAACAGACATTTTTCCAAAGAAGACATCCAAATGGCCAACAGACACATGAAAAAGTGCTCAATATCGCTCGGCATCAGGGAAATCCAAATCAAAACCTCAATGAGATACCACCTCACACCAGTCAGAATGGCTAAAATTAACAAGTCAGGAAACGACAGATGTTGGCGGGGATGAGGAGAAAGGGGAACCCTCCTACACTGTTGGTGGGCATGCAAACTGGTGCAGCCACTCTGGAAAACTGTATGGAGGTTCCTCAAAAAGTTGAAAATAGAGCTACCCTATGATCCAGCAATTGCACTACTGGGTATTTACCCCAAAGATACAAAAGTAGGGATCCGAAGGGGTACGTGCACCCCGATGTTTATAGCAGCAATGTCCACAATAGCCAAACTGTGGAAAGAGCCAAGATGTCCATCGACAGATGAATGGATAAAGAAGATGTGGTATATATATACAATGGAATATTATGCAGCCATCAAAAGGAATGAGATCTTGCCATTTGCAACGACGTGGATGGAACTGGAGGGTATTATGTTGAGTGAAATAAGTCAAACAGAGAAAGACATGTATCATATGATCTCACTGATATGAGGAATTCTTAATCGCAGGAAACAAACTGAGTGTTGTTGGAGTGGGGGGTGGGGTGGGAGGGATGGGGGGACTGGGTGATAGACACTGGGGAGTGTATGTGCTCTGGTAAGCGCTGTGAATTGTGCAAGACTGTTGAATCTCAGATCTGTACCTCTGAAACAAATAATGCAATATATGTTAAGAAAAAAAAAAAAGAAGAAGAAGAAGAAGAAGAAGAAGAAGGTAGTGGGAGGGGAAGAATGAAGCGGGGGAAATCAGAGGGGTAGACGAACCATGAGAGACGATGGACTCTGAAAAACAAACAGGGTTCTAGAGGGGAGGGGGGTGGGAGGATGGGTTAGCCTGGTGGTGGGTATTTAGGAGGGCACATTCTGCATAGAGCACTGGGTGTTGTGCACAAACAATGAATCATGGAACACTTCATCTAAAACTAATGTTGTAATGTAAGGGGATTAACATAAGAATAAAAAAATTAAAAAAAAAAAAAGTAGTTGGTAAAGGTTAAGGATTGCTTATCCCTAACAACGTCAATGGTAGCAAACACCCAGGAAGAATTTGAACTTATTAAGTTAGAGTTTTGCCTTCTTAACTTCCAAGATACTTTTTTTCTAAGGAAGGAAGTTAGAGGGTTAAGGAATAAAGAAGGAAGATATGTCTTATTCCTTAAAGGAATGCTAAAGTCACTCCTCAGATAGCTGGATCGTTCCGTTCTATTTGTGGAAATAATTGGCATTGTTCTCTTGGAACTCTGCATGAAAACCAAATGAATCAATCTGCTAGACTGACACGACATAAATGAACTCATTTAGTTCTCATTTAGTCCAGATGACTCGTTAGCTACTTATCCTGACTTTCCTGTTACACAGAAGGAAACGCAAGGGTCCTCTTCTAGTCCTTTTAGCAGCCAAAGTCCCAGTGAGTCTCAGCACTGGAACCTGTTACTGGCACTGGTGTATCTTTGGGATTCTATTATTTCTAGAAGATATGTAAGGCTAAAATAGTTTCTTTAAGGTGGACAGTTTAGGAAGAATTGCACTTTATCTAGCTGCATTCAGTTATCAGAAAGGTGTTTGTATTAATTATGCCTTTTTATTTTCTGCGTTTCTGATGCTTTGACATTTTGAGGCCTTATTGACCCTATAGAGTCTGTCCCTTTTAGGCTAGCCAGTTCCCACAGATAGTAAATGAAGTAAACCCAGGGGGCATGCCTTTCATATGCAAACTGACCAATCCAGAGCTCCCCACACCCTGTCTCCTGTTTCTGGACCCTTTGCCACCTGCCCTCATCACCCAAAGGCCAGGTACCAGGGGACCAGGGGCTGCCCCTACACCACAGAGCCCACTGAAAGTATTCAGACTAGCCAATCCTAAGCCTGCTTCCCTGGCCTTGCTTGTTTCTTCCCACAGAAACCACAACAAAGGTCCTTGCCCATGTTTTTCTCCTGCTCCCTCAGCCTCTTGCCCAAATCTGGTGCTTCCACACGTGGCCCCTGTGGCCTGGTGTGCATCCTGCTCTTGAGAAGTGTAAGACACTCTGTATTCAGTGGCATCTATCTCCTGATCTGTTGGCTTCACCAGACCTGCATAATAACACCTACATTTTAAAATAGTGTTTTGAAAGGTGTGTTACAAATGACTCTATTTGACAACAGAGTAGTCTGTTTTGAGCAAACAAATGGACGCCGTAGGGTAAGTGCCCATAATAGCAAAACTCAAAGGGTAAATGGTTTGTTTTTATGGATAGGGGGTCATTCCTGTGGATTTGAGTGCAGAGAATAATTCAACTCACCATGCCAGTAAAGTATGATGATGCGATCCTTTCCAAATGCTATTTGTTCTGTTTCAAAAGTTTGTTCTTCCCATTTCTATGGACTTCCTAGTAGTTACTCAGATCTAGCCTTCAAGGCCACCTTCTCTGTGAAGGCTTCTTCAATTACTTTAGCTGTAGTTCACGGGTTTGCTCTCCTGTTTGGTCCTTCTCTCTACTGAATTCCATGTATCTCCCTGGTTAGTGCTGGTTGTTGGTGGGTCTGCCTCCCTGGCCCTGCTCCCCTAGAATTAGGAGTGCCTGGAAACTGGGGATCATGCCATTCATCTCCGTATTCCTAGCACTCAGCAATGAGAGACAGTAGTGAACACTGAAGCAGTGGGTGTTGACTACCTGAGTTAGCAGTCGAGCTCTTTTTCAGATAGTGTTTATTAGTGTGTTACGGCTGCTAACTTGAAGTGCCCCAAATTGGGTGACAGAAATTTCTCAGTTCTGGAGGCTAGAAGTCTGAAATCAAGGTGTCAGTAGGGCCCTGCTTGCTCCAAAACCTCTAGGGAAAAATCCATTCTTGCCTCTCTCGGCTTCTGGTAGCCCCGAGCATCCCTTGTCTTGTGGCAGCAAAACTCCATTTCTGCATCAGTGTTCACATGGCCATCTTCGTCTGTGTCTGTGTCCAAATTTCTCTCTTGTTATAATCCATCATCCTGGATTAAGCACCCACCCTACTTCAGATGTCCTCATCTTAACTAATTACATCTGCAACAAGCCCATTCCTAAATAAGGTCACATTCCAAGGTGCCAGGGGTTAGGACTTCAACATATCTTTTGTGGGTGACACAATTCAACCCCTAACAAATAGTAAGGATGTTCTGGGAAATCCCACAGAAGGTGTGGTCTGTCCTTCCGTGCCGTCTTTTTAGAGGTGAATTCCAATTTAGAGCTAAGATCACGGATAACTTTAATAAATAGCAGCTGGAAATTGAACGTTAGAGAAACAAAGTGAAAAAACTATAGCTGGAAATTCATTATTCTCTCAAATGATATAAAAGTACCTCTGACCTAGAACTCCCTGACATTTATTAAATGAATGAAAATTAATTAGCAGACATCTTTATAATTGTCAATGGAATGAAATACCATTTACTTTTTACACAGGTCTGATCCAGATATTAGAATAATAGTCACTGCTATTTCATGTTAACTAAAATTTATTGGACAATTTACCAAAATGTTGTCAGCTTGCATTCTAATAACTTTAGTAAATAACAAGAGAAAAGCGGGTTAATTAATTCTTGAGGACAGTTTGGGAATATAATGAAAAGGATGGGGAGAAGTTGAAAGCCTAAGATGTCAGCAGTGTGGGTGCTGGCGTTGATGGCAGATGGCACCCCCTGGGGGAACATCTGTATCTTTGACATTTAGTCACAGGCAGCTCCCTGGGTAGGAGCAATGGTGGGGACATTGTGCAGACCCTGCCAGGAGGGTCCCAGCAGTGGTAGAAAACACCATGCAAAGCTGGGACAGCTGAGGAAGAAAATGGCAGGTTCCAATTGGTAGCAAAGAGGTCTTGACTTGACACGCAGCAGACACTCTCTCCAGGTCCCAGAATCATTTGGAAAGAATTAGAGCAGCCATTTGGTAGTTCCGGCAGAACTGTGAGGGAGAGCCGGACAACAGTGGAGTGGAGACATTCACAGTGACATTCCTTTACCTCCAGACTTGCCTGATTATAAGCTCTCGATTCTACAAAGAGAGCAACAAAGATCAACCAGAAGGCCCGAGGGAGGAGGAAAGTGAACCTCGTGAGGGCAAGAGAGAGAGCGGTGATATAGGCGAGGAAGATGATCGACTAAGAAATGGGAAGAGAAGCCCCCAGCGAGATTCATCAGGGATGGTTCATCAGGGATGGTTCATCAAGGATGATCCGAACAATAGTGTAGAGAGTCCCAGGGATGGTCTGGAGAAAGGGTGAGGCTAGGAAGTTGTCTGGAGGCTTTCTAAGAAGCATGTCAAACAGAGGGAAAGATGGGTGAATAAACTTTTTTCCCAGAAGGTGGGAAGGGTGTGGGGAATATTTAGGTGGCTTTGAGAGGGTAGAACGGTGGCAGAGGGATGGGGGTCTGGCGGCAGCTGGTATGTGGTGATGGGTGACCAGGGAAGGTTGTAGGATGTGGCAGGAGGGTTGCTGACATGCTGTCCTGAATGTCCGGGTATGCCAGAGGTGGGGCTGCCGTGTACAGGTGTTCAGGTGGGACCCTTACAAGGGAAGCTGGCTGAGAGCATGTGTGGGGTTTAGAATCCTCTGAGCTGTGGGCGCTCCCTCAAGATGGCACCCCCTTTGGGCGCCTGGGTGGCTCAGTTGGTTGAGCGACTGCCTTTGGCTCAGGTCATGATCCTGGAGTCCCGGGATCGAGTCCCGCTTCGGGCTCCCTGCTCGGCGGGGAGTCTGCTTCTCCCTCTGACCCTACCCCCTCTCATGTACCCCCTCTCTCTCATTCTCTCTCTCTCAAATAAAAATAAATAAAATCTTTAAAAAAAAAAAGATGGCACCCCCTTTGGATGAAGAAGGGAGGCTTTGCAAAATTCACAAAATACCGTATGGACTGGTGTCCCCTGACGAAGAGTACTTTCTTTGGTCATTTCTGACACCTGGGCCACTAATACATTTTCTTCCGTTTACCTCCCTGCTTGGAAATAATCATTCATTCTGTAAAGTCTGGGGCCTCTTAATTTTCCCCAGCAGCTCTGACAGAAGGCATCAACACAAACTTGAGAAAGCTTTATGTTGCATCTCCCCTTGAGCTCTCCCCGTCAGTTACTGCTAAATACTTTTCTCGCCTTCACACCGGGCCTTGCTTTCTGCACGGACCAGAATCTTCACAGCCATGAGTCTGTTCGGGGCTCGGTCATTCTTCCTTCTCGACAGGCTCTTTGTACATTCATTCCCAGTTTATGCACAAGCTTCTCTGAGAGGGAAAGGCATGAAGTCTTTCTCTGTACCTTTCTCAGGCTAAAGCTTTCTCTTTTGGTTCTTGAAACCATTTGATTATTTGTAAAACGATGAATTACCTCTCCATAAAAGTGCACACAATTACATCAATATTTTCAGTAGTTCCTGGATTCTGTAAAACTCATTCATCGCCCTGCTCCAGAGACCATTTGAAGGAGTTGTAGACTCCTGTATGTTGTATACTGTAATTATTTTCTCTTTTGTAGAACTCAGTCTCAAGTGCAAAACAAAATCTTGATGTAACCAAATGTCTATGGTATCTAGAGGTATCTGTATTTGCCGCCACTGCTCTGGGAATCCTGTGCTATGATTTTGCTCTAGTCTATCTCCTGGTCTCCAGCTTCATTCCCTGAATTCAGGCCTTAATAATTTCTAACCTGGTTTATTACATGTGGGCTCCTTGCTTATTATCTTGATTCTTACCCCCCTTCATTCCATGTTCCACTCTGGCTTCCAGAGTGATCATGGTAAAATAAAACTCAGGTGCCATTTCTTTGCTTAAAAGCATTCAAGGACATCCCTGCTGCTTATAGCTAGTACATGATCAGACACCTGTGACCACTAATCCTTCATAGATCATAGTATAAAGCTTCAATCAATGTATAAAATCTGGTTTTGTTCCACTGAGATGATGTGATGGTCAGGGAGAACGGGAGCTGAGAGGGTCACGTGATTCCACATAGACTGGGGTCCAGCTTGCTCTGACACTAACAATAAACCAGGACAAAAGAACAGTCATTGCTTCCTGGAGCTGCGGAACCCTTGTCTCAGAAGGTGGAAGGAATCTCCAGAGTGAGAACAGAAGATAATTCTAAGCAAAGACCACACAGTGCTGATGGATAGCCAGAGTTATGCTCTGGTTGTTGTACTGTAGTTTTCTGTCCAAATCTCTACAAATGGGGGTTTGTAAGTCTCACAATCTTCTATAATTTTATGATGTATGAAAAAGAGAAAAATGAGTTTTCTGGAACATGAAATGAGGCTTTTAATATTTTCCTAACTTTGCTAAAATACCTAGAATAGATTAACATCCTAAACCCTGAGACAAGGATTATTTGGGGGGTGACTGGAGGAAGCATGGTCAGGGGTGGAGCAGGGAGATGGGGAAGGAAAGAGAGCCACGAATGGGCATGTTGCTGGGCTGTTATTGCTGTCTGCAAGGGACTTCTGGAAAAAGGTGTTAAAACAAAACAAAACAAAAAAACAAACCCCAAAACAAAACCCTGAGAATAGTCTCCCTGGGGGTTGAAGACGCAGGAATATTTTCTAATACTCTTCCTTCATTGTTTGAGGGGCATCCTGGCTCTCCTAGGCACTTTTGGCTTCCCTCTTGTACAACCTGAAGAGTATTTTTTTTTACCACCAGGAAAAGCCCTCAGATGACAAAAAGATGTTGGGGTTCGAGGGAAATGTCTGATGGTGACTTCCTGAATTGCCTGGGGGGACAGGGGTCCACCGGTTGGCTATAAATAGCTCAAGATTCATCACTTTAAAACGTAGATTCATTTACAATTACAGTTTAGAATAATTATGGTACTTCATTTAGTAGTAGTGGTATATAGATATATATACACACATACACACATACATACAGTACTGAATATCTTTATATATTTTAACCTGCTGTGATATCATGTTATTTTCCATTCAGTTCTCTACTGGAGACTCAAAAATGATAGAAAACCATTGGCTTAAAGACTGGTGACCAAACTGCTAACATGACATTCCAGTCCCTACTGATCTAGCCTCCTCTCTGTCCTGTGCCTCATGTGCATTATGGCCCAGCATGACAAAACCCTGTGTTGTTTCATGCTCCTGGGCCTTTTAACATGCTGTTCCTCTCCTACACTGTTACTGACTCCATCCTTCAAAGCCCCACTCATTGTATCTTCTGTGCAGCCGTCCCTGGCTGTCTACCTCCCAATACTCCTTTCCTACTTGGTTCCACCACTCCACCTTGCATGCCCTTCTTTCTGCATGTATCTCATTGGTCTCTCACTATTTTTGGCATATGTGTCCCCCACCGGCCTGCATGATTGTCCATGTTTTATATAAATTTAAATCCCCATCATCTACCACAAACTTGGCCCATGGCAGATACTTGCTGATTATTATTTAACTAAATTGAACTATATTTCCTGAATCTCTGGAAGGAGCCACATGGCTGCAGAGCTGGGTAGATAAATTCATTCAAGCGTATAAGACCAAGGTCAAAAGAAATAACAAAGGCAGGCACATTTTTTCTTTTCCATTGTGGTGAAGAGTTTGGATTTTATTCTAAAAGGAAAGCCATTGAAGGGATTTAAACAGAGGCCTCACGTGATCCAATTTGCATGTTAAATACATCACTCGGGTATGCTTTCATTTGGATACTAAAGAAAGCATTGTTCATGCCGCACACATTATGCAAAAACAAGTCCACATCCTTGAAATCGTCAAGGATGATTAGAAAGAGAAATTTAAATGTGGCAAGTCAGACAAAGAAATCACCCTGCCACCTTCCTATTCTCCCATATATGAATTTTCTATTGAGAATCATAACCTTCCCCCAATAATATTTCAGCTAAAACATAGAGGTAGGTCTTTTAAGTCTCTGGCAGAAAATCTGATGGCAGTTCCCAACCAAGGTAAAAAGTATACAATGTCCTAATGATAAACTTGTTGGAAGTTTAGAAAATGGGCAGGGTTTTGTTTTGTTTTTTTGTTTGTTTTTTTTTTTTTTAATTTTTTTTTTAAAGATTTTATTTATTTATTTGAGAGAGAGAGAATGAGAGAGAGCACATGAGAGGGGGGAGGGTCAGAGGGAGAAGCAGGCTCCTCGCCAAGCAGGGAGCCCAACGCGGGACTCAATCCCGGGACTCCAGGATCATGACCTGAGCCGAAGGCAGTCGCTCAACCGACTGAGCCACCCAGGTGCCCCTGTTTTGTTTTGTTTATTGTGTATCATCATCAGGCCCTCTGGCAGGTTCCACCAGATGAGCAGCTAAGCAGTAGACTGGCTGCCTGATCCAGGCATCCCATCCTCGGGAAGGTGAACCTCTACAGTGTTTCTGAAGCCAGACAGAACCTTTGTATCCTCCATGTCTAAAGTCACCTGTCTTATATTCCCTGCTCTGTGACCATCTCTGAGTGGACACCTCTCTTGACCCTTTGTTCACTAGCATTTACCTGGGCTTAGACATTTCTATTGCAATGCCTGGAACCATGGCATTGACTGGGATTTCAGAATGAAAACCATTCTTCAAGGAAAACTGAACACAGTTCAATTTCCAATATACTTTACTACATGACTCCTGTAGAAATGTCTCCTTAGCTTCAGGTGCTCTGGTGGCATTCTGGAAGCAATAGATGGAGAGATGGAGAGGATTAGGCGTCAGTCAGATTTGCTGCTGTGTGATATTGGTTATGTTTAACTTCTCTGACTCCAGTTCTGTCATTTATAACATGAGGATAATAATGCTTACCATATAGGGCTATTAGAGAGTTTAGAGTGAGTGTATATACAGTGCCTGGCACGTAATAGATACTAATAATAGTGTTTATTACTTTTATATTTGCTGATTTCTACCTCTCCATGGGATTAATAACTTTCTACCCATCAAGAAATAAGTTAGAGTTGCAGTCTCTTTTTTCTCTTTGGAATTTTTAATCTGTCATCTACTTGGTGATACATCTTTTCTTTTCTCACAAAAGAAGTCATCCCTCCCCAACAGAGATGTCCTGACAGGACTCAATTTCCAAACGTTCTTTGCAGCTAACTTATATCAGATTGGGATGCTGTAAATGGAAACTCCATTTTTTAAATTCTTAAAAATCAACTAACTTATTTATTTTGCAGGTGACAGGAACAGCAGGGATGGTGATTTCCTAGTGTTTGCAAGGTTGAGTTTCCGAGGCAGAAGCAGCCCCAGTGATAGAGCTACCAGTGGTTGCAGTAAAATCAAGTTAGTAAAATTTCATGGGGTGATGTGGGGCTTTGTTCCTTAGCCTTAAGATTCCTTTACCTAATATCCCTATATTAAGGTGATATAGGATATTACCCATTCTGCTTTAACTATCCAGAGCAGGTTCTATGATTCTGGGGTTGTTTTCAAATAAACTCTTTATTTGTAGTAATTTTAGATTTACAGATAATTTGCAAAGCAAGCTGCAAAGTTAGGAAACATTACCCCAAATCACCCTCACTTCTTATACCAGTTGTAAGTTCGGAGGTCCCCAAGACCACTCTCAATTTTGATGATTCACTAGAAGGACTCATAAAACTCACTGAAATCTGTTATACTCTCAGCTACAGCTTATTACAGCAAAAGGAAATAGATTAAAATCAGCCAAGGGAAGAGACCCATAGAGCAGAGTCCAGGAAAGTTCAAAACATGGAGCTTCCACTTGTCCTCTCCTCGACATTCTGATTGCATTAACTTTCCTGGCAACAGAGTATGAATTGCTCATCAGGGAAGCTCACCCAAGCTGGGGTATCCAGAAGTTTCACTGAACACATAGACCTGGCTGGCTGTCCACATGGCTAATCTTACTCTCCACCTCATTGGAAGGCTGAGCTAATACTGTGTGACCAAAGTCCCTATTCTTTTCTTTAATCTTATTTTATTTAAATTCAATTAATTAACACATAGTGTATCCTTAGTATCAGATGTAGAGTTCAGTTATTCATCAGTTACATATAATACCCAGTGCTCATTACATCATGTGCCCTTAATTCCCATCTGCCAGTTACCTCATCCCCCACCCACCTTCCCTCTAGCAAACCTCAGTTTGTTTTGTAGAGTTAAGAGTCTCTTATAGTTGGTCTCTCTCTCTGATTTCGTCTTATTTTTCCTTCCCTTCCCCTATGATCCTCTATGTGGTTTCTTAAATTCCACATATGAGTACTTCACTTAGTAGTAGTGGTATATAGATATATATACACACATACACACAGTACTGAATATCGTCATATATTTTAACCTGCTGTGATATCATGTTATTTTCCATTCAGTTCTCTACTGGAGACTCAAAAATGATAGAAAACCATTGGCTTAAAGACTGGTGACCAAACTGCTAACATGACATTCCAGTCCCTACTGATCTAGCCTCCTCTCTGTCCTGTGCCTCATGTGCATTATGGCCCAGCATGACAAAACCCTGTGTTGTTTCATGCTCCTGGGCCTTTTAACATGCTGTTTCTCTCCTACACTGTTACTGACTCCATCCTTCAAAGCCCCACTCATTGTATCTTCTGTGCAGCCGTCCCTGGCTGTCTACCTCCCAATACTCCTTTCCTACTTGGTTCCACCACTCCACCTTGCATGCCCTTCTTTCTGCATGTATCTCATTGGTCTCTCACTATTTTTGGCATATGTGTCCCCCACCGGCCTGCATGATTGTCCATGTTTTATATAAATTTAAATCCCCATCATCTACCACAAACTTGGCCATATGATAATTGTCTTTCTCTGATTGACTTATTTCACTTAGCATAATACCCTCTAGTTCCATCCATGTCGTTGGAAATGGCAAGATTTCATTTTTCTGATGGTTGAGTAATATTCCATTATGTGGTATATATACCACATCTTTATCCATTCATCTGTTGATGGCCATCTGGGCTCTTTCCATAAAAGTCCCTATCTAAATCACATTGTTAGACTATCTTTGTGCACCAAAGCCCCCAGGTAAACAAAAATACTTTTATTAGGACATTCTCCAGGCCTCTTTGGTCTAGGTCAAATTCTTGACAACACATAAATCTAAATAAAAATGTGAATATACTTCACATCAGTTTTGACATTAAGCTACTCTTTGGTTGCAGTAGCTACTATTCAAGTATCTTATATATTCCAGGCCATTTACAAGCATTATTTCCAATCATTGCAGTAGTATTTTTTCAGGCACTAGGATATTTTATAGATGAAGTAACGGGATATTTTAAAGAGAAGCATAAATATGCCCAAAGTCACCAAGATAGTAAGTCATAGAGTCATATTTCAGAACCAGCCCTGATGCCGAAGTCAATCTTCTTTTTATTTGGTCACTGGACTCCCACAAGGTGCTGGTTTTACCATGTGATAGGAACATTTGCCCTGGCCTCTGCTAAGTACAGACAAGACTGATGGACTACTGCCCACTCCAATAAACTCTGATTAGACATGCATGCACATTTTTTGGATCAGTCTTCATATTTGTATTACTCACATGTATATGAATATTTTTTAAAAAAATAAATATACAAATATACAAAACATGCAATATACAAATAGCATGAGTATACTGCAAAGTTCCTACCCCTGTAATTTTTGCTATAGATTTTTTAAAGATATATTTTTAAAAGATTTTATTTATTTATTTGAGAGAGAGAGAGAGCACAATCAGGGGGAATAGCAGACAGAAAGGGAGAAGCAGGCTGCTGCTGAGAAGGGAGCCCAACACGGGGCTCAATCTCAGGACCCTGGGATCATGACCTGAGCCGAAGGCAGATGCTTAACTGAGCCAACCAGGTGCCCCAACCATAACTTTTCTTAAGCTTATTTGAATCTCATTCCTTTCTCTCTTCACAAACTTGTTAAGTGCTCGCTGTTAGTATTCAAAATATTTCATGTTCATCTCTTGTAAATAAATAAATCTAATTTTTCGCCTTCTTAATGTGCTTGCTTGGGGTCTGTAAAAGTTCAGAGTTTACTTTTAATTCCCCAAAACTGGGTTCCCCAGCACTTTCTTCTCCCTCAAGAACCAGAAGCTCAATCCAGCTCTTCCTCTAAAGTGTAACATACTCTTACTGCTGAGGAAGTAGAGTTCTAGGAGCGGTGTTCTCAGTGTTAGGTGGGTTAATTAGTAAGTGCTAAGCATGGGGCACCACAGGGAGCTGGTAGTAGGATGAAACTAATACCAGGTCAGACAACAAGAACTACAGTGTCTTAACAATTAAAAGAGATTTAAATAAACCTAATCTGAAGGCTGACAGAGAAAATCTACATTCACACATTTCCAAGGAGATAACAAATTAACTCCTACCCATTGTATTGTAAGATGAGAAAACAGGAGCATGATGATGTCAGATAGCAATATTAATAACAGCAGCAATAATAGCTTCTACTTATTAAGAGGTTTCTGGGTGGCATGTGCTGTATTAAACAGAGCACATTGTATCATTTACTACTCATGATAACCCTGAGATAGGAATGATTATAGTCTTTCTCTGTAAATTGAGAAATGAAGTTTATAAAGGTTAAGTAACTTACCCAAGTTCACACAATTGCTAAATGATGGGAAGAGGATTTGAGTCAAGAAGTCTATGTCCAAATTCATGCTTTTAAACACTAGGTTCTATTTTTGATTAGGAACTCATAGCCAATAATGGAACCACAAGAAGAAGCCATCTTTCTACTGTTACAACTTGATAGAAATCAATATGCCTTTATGTCTCATTATTGATTGCCTTAATATTGCATAGGAACAGCTATGTTGTCAGAAAACAGAATTGGGACAACTAGTAATCTCCATCAATGTCTTCTTATGAGGGACCTATGGAGATAAAATATATTTTTCTGGCCTTTCAGATAAACCTTCCATCTTCCACTATTTGTCTTCTGTCAATCTTGTGTCCTCAGGAATATCAAAATGCAACAGGTCTTGAACTTTCCTAAGCAAATAAATGACCTCAGACTGATTTTCTTCCTCCTTCACTCCCTTCCTCTCTGCCCTTCAGAACTTCATATTGATTCTGGTTCAGGTTTAGCAGGTGTAACAAATTAGAAATGAAAAGTGGGATTGACAAGAGAACAATTTACCAATCAAGATATCCTCCTATATAACCTGATTCCAAACCTCCTGAAGTGTAAATGAGAGAGAATTATATCTCCAGGCCAAAAATGAGAGACTTACTCTAAAGAAATGAAATGAATCTTTTGGGAAAATGAGAAGTCTTATAGTTTGTGTTTTAATATGCCATAGTTTCATCAAACTTCCCAAACTTAATGGGCTCCTCACACAAGAGTGGTTATATTAATATCAGAAAAAGTGAGACACTGTGGCATCCTAACAAGTATAGTTTATGAAAATGATTTAACAGTGATGAATTGTATACACTCAAAGACAAAGAAGCCAAATGCATAAAGCAACCACTATTAGATATGCAAGAATAATTTGATGAAAGCACAATAGTGAGAGATTTTAATGTACTTTTTTTTCAGAATAAAATAGATCTACTAGACAAAAATAAGCAGGGATGTAGAAAATTCTAAAAGTTTTGTTTAATACATAGGTATAGAATTTTTAATCCAATAGAGCACAAATTTTTTTTGTACAATAAAATTTGCATTTGACCACAAAGAAGTTCTTAACAATATTTTTTTCATAAAATTGAGTTGTTTTTTTTTTTTGCAGACTGTACGTTCTGATCCTTATATGATGAGATTAGAAATTAAAAAAAGGATAAATAACAAAAACTTACTTAAAATTAAAGAAAAATCCTTTAATTCTTGAAGGAAAAAGGACCTTAAAACTGAAATTATAAGATATTTAAAAAGCAATGAAAAGGAGACCATCTCATCCCCAAACCAATGGGACTCAACTAAAGCAGTTTAGAGAAAAAATTTGTAGCTTGAAATACCTTTATTATTAAAAAATAAAATAATACCAAAATAAAGGAATTTTGGATCCATCTTAGAAAAATAAAAAATGACAATAAAATAATTCTAAGAATGTAAAAAGATGGTTACAAGAAAAAAAAAGCTGAAAATCTCAAGAATGGAACACAAAGAAGAATGGAAAATAAATATAAAAACTGTTTTTTAAAAATTAGAGAATATTCTCAAGAAACTGGTAGGGAAAAAATGGCACAGAGAAAACAAAATTATATAAGTTTATAAATATGAAAATAAGGAAATAAGCACAGGAATGAATGAGACTAAAAAAACCACTAAAATGAGACTAAAGTGCTACCTGAAACTCTGTAGCAACCAATGTGAAAACCTAGAGAAAAATGATGATTTGCTAAAAAGTGTAAATTAGCATAACTTTTTCCAAGAATAAGTAAAAAAATTTTTGAATGGATCAATCATCATAAAAGAAATTGAAAAGAGAAAAGATTTTTCACTAGAAAAGGTGCCAGGACCACATGGTTTCATAGTCAATTTCAATGTGATTTGAACCATTCCAGACAAAGCATGAAAATCTCAACAATTTCATGAGGTTAGCATTTAAGTTTAATAGCAAGAGCTGATGAAAATAGTTCAGAAAAGCAACTTATAGACTAATTTCATTCATAAGTGCAAACCCTACATAACATTACTAAGTAGAATTGAACTAAAATTAACATATCAACATGAATAAGAGAGAAAATTATGTGATTATATCAACAGATGCCGAACACATTTAATAAGACTCAAGATTCTCACAAAAATAAGAAAACACTATCACCATTATCATTTATCATTTCACTGGAGGATACAGAGACTATAATATGATGTCAAGATGAAATAGCTGGTACAGCTTCTGAAAAAAAAAAGATAAAACTTTTCTTTTGCTAATGAAAACTATTTTTCTGTGAGGTTCTAGAGACTGTCCCAAAGAACTATATAAATTGAAGGATATTTATTAAAATGACTGAATATAAGGTGAACATACAAAAATCCGTAACTCTTCTCTATGGTAACATCATTCAGAGATAGAAATAGAAAATACTTCATTATTAATAGCAACTGTTTTGTCAAATGCTTTTTCTGCATCTACTGAGAATTATTTTTTATCTTTCATTCTGTTAATGTGGTATGTTTATTGATTATATGTATTGAACCATTTTTCCATTTCAGAATACATTCCACTTGATTATGATGCTTTTAATGTGCTGTTGAATTCAGTTTGCTAGTATTTTGTTGAGAATTTTTGTATCTATATTCATACACACACACACACACACACACACACATGAAAACCCAGACCAAATTACAGTATTGGCTTGTAACTTTCTTTTCTTGAGTCCTTATCTGCCTTTGGCATGAGAGAAAAGTTGGCCTCCTACAGTAAGTTTGGAAGTATTTCCTTCTCTTCAATTTTTTTTTAAAGAAAATTAGAGGGATTGGTGTTAATTCTTTAAATATTTGGTAGAATTCATTCATGAAGCCATCTGGTCCTGGACTTCTCTTGGGAGGCTTTTTATTACGGATTCAAATGTGTTCAGATTTCTATTTCTTTATGATTCAGTCTTAGCTGTATGTTTCTAGGAATTTATCCATTCCTTCTGGGTTATCTAATTTGTTGGTATATAATTGTTCATAGTCCCTTATGATCCTGTGTGCTTCTCTGGTATCAGTTATGCCTCCTCTTTCATTTCTGGTTTTATTTGAGTATTCTCTTTTTAACTTGGTTAATTTAGCTAAAGCTTTGTCAATTTTATCTTCTTAAAAAACCAGCTCTTAGTATCATTGATATTTTCTATGGTCTATTTTATTTATTGCTGCATTAATCTTTATGATTGCCTTCATTTTGCTAATTTTGGCATAGGTTGTTCTTTTTCTAGTTCCTTGAGGTGTAAAGTTAGGTTGTTTAAGATTTTTTTTCTTCACATAGGGATTTATCCCTATAAACTTCTCTCTTAGAACTGCTTTTGCTGCATCCCTTAAGTTTTGGTATGTTGTGTTTTTATTTTTGTTTGTCTCAAAATACTTTTTGATTCCCCTTTTACTTTCTTAATTCATTGGTTGTTCAGGAGTGTGTTGTTTCATTTCCATATATTTATGAATTTTCCAGTTTTTCATCTGTTCTTGATTTCCAGTTTCATATCATTGTGGTCAGAAAATGTACTTGGTATAATTTTAATCTTTGTAAATTTATTAAGACTTGTGGCATAGCATATGATCTATACTGGAAAATGTTTTGTGTATGGGAAGAATGCTGCTGTTAGATGGAATGTTCTGTATATGTCTGTTAGGTTAATTTGGTCTACAGTGCTATTCAAACCTGCTGTTTCCTTATTGATGATCTATCCATTGTTGAAAGCAGGGTATTGAAGTCCTCCACTATTATTGTATTGTTATCTATTTCTCCCTTCAGTTCTGATAATATTTGCTTTATACACTTGGGTATTTCAATGTTGGGTGCATATGTATTTACCATTATTATATCTCCTTGATGATTTGACCTATTTATCATTATATAGTAAGCTTCTCTGTCTCTGGTGACTGGTTCTGACTGCAAGTCTATTTTGTCTGATGTAAGTATAGCTAGCTCTGCTCTCTGTGGTTACCATTTGCAAGGGTGTCCCTCCTCGTTGGGTTCAACTGTGGTTTTGCAACTTCCTACCTGGATGCCACAGCTCCCACAAAAGCACATTTTGTCTGTGGATGGCTACCAAATTATTGCTGCTGAGAGGGTCTACAGGAGGGTGGCCTCCTATTCTGCCATCATCTAGATGTCACCCCCACCAAATTAATTGTTAGTGTCCTAGAGTGATGATATTTAACGTTCTTTCCTCCTTTCCCTCCCTCTCTTTGTTCTTCCTTTCTTCCTTTCTTTCTCCTTTTAAAATGTTTTTCAGGGGATGCCTGGGTGGCTCAGTCAGTTAAGCATCTGACTCTTGATTTCAGCTCTGGTCATGATCTCAGGGTCCTGAGATTGAGCCTGCTGTCATGTTCCCTGCTCAGTGGGGAATCTGCTTCTCTCTCTCAGTTCCTCTGCCCCTCCCTCTGTTTGTGTGTGATCTCTCTCTAAATAAATAAATCTTTTAAAAATTAAAAAAAAATGTTTTTCAAAATTTTTTTACAAAATCCTAAGCAGGGGGAGGGTAATCAATCTTTATCATAAAAATTGCACAATAACAAATGTCATCAGTCAGAAGAATTGAAATTAATAATATAACTATCAAGAATTGGGAAAGGCATTGGGAGGTTTTGGGGATAAAATAAGCAATGTAAATTCCCTTCTTTCATAGTTAGGAGACAATAAAGAATGCCTATAACTATAAAACCAAAAAAAAAAAAAAAGGCAGGGGGTTGCTAAGCATGTAACTTATTGCTATGGAAGTATCCATTAGAAAAGGTAAAAATCAGAGGACTGGCTCAAGATGGCAATGTAGGAAGACCCTGAACTCACCTCCTCCAGGGACACAAATCTGTACCTATTTATGGAGCAATTTGTCCTGAAGAAAAACTGAGGGCTGACTGAACAGCTACTGCACAACAAAAAATGGAGAAGCACATAGAGAATGGCCAGAGAGATGAAGACATGGTAACGAATAGAACCCCCACTCCAGATGTTGCACGCTGCAGTGGGGAGGGACAGCACTGAGGGACTGGGAGTAGAATCACCTGCCCTAGGGCACACAGAAAGTCATGGTCTAAAAGAACCACTAGAGTATAAAGACAGTAGCCTTTGAACCCTGGCAAACTGCAAGGGAGCTGCTGGACTAACCCCTGGCCTGGAAGCACTGGTGAGCACCACAGTTTATATTCCCCTCCATGTTGATAACATAGACAGGAGCAGAGTGTTGGATACCTGTTGCCTCAGCAAGCTTTGGGCCCCTAGCCCACACCAGCCCTGGATGCCTGTAAAAAACAGTACATAAAAGACCCAGTCCTAGAATTCCACCAAATATCAGGAAAGCTGCTGGAATTCTCCCCAGGTTGGAGGGGTTGGTGAACACCATGGTTTACATTCCATCTCTATCTTGACAGGGGGATGGGGCAGGGTCTGGATACCCTAGCTGGCCCACCTCCTCAGTGAGCCCTTGGCTGCTAGCCCACACCAACCTCGGCCATCCCACCAAGGCAGCCCTGGTGTGCTGCCTACTGGGACACCCTTGGTCAGCACTCACTGCAGCTCCAGCCACTGCACCAAGGTGATACTGGCACAAAGCAACCCCAGAACGCTCCGGGTCCAACTTCAGCTTTAGACACATTGCACCCCCAGTGCAAAGTACTCCAGAACCTTCGAGCTCCTACCAATTTTGGCTCTAGCCACCCCACCAGGGTGCCCCCTGTGGGAAGCATCCCAGGAATGCCTGGTCCATGTCTGCCTCAGTTCCAGCCACCTCAACATGTACCCCCTCTATGGAACACCCCAGGACATGCTGGCTTATGCCTGCTTTAGCTGTCTTACCAGGATGACTGAATGGATAAGAAAAACAAGACCCATCTATATGTTGCCTATAAGAGATTCACTTCAGACCTAAAGATACATATAGACTGAAAGTGAAAAGATGAAAAAAAAGATATTCTATGCAAATGGAAGCAAAAAAAAAAAGCTAGATAGCAATAATTATATCAGACAAAATAAACTTTAAAACAAAGGGCACGTGCTGTGATTAGCACTGGGTGTTATACATAACTAATGAATCATTGAACACTACTTAAAAAACTAATGATGTACTATACAGTGGCTAACTGAACATAATAAAAAAATAAATTAAAAAAATAAAACAAAGACTGTAACAAGAGACAAAGAAGGAAACATTGGTTCTGAATGACACTTTAGGCCAGATGGACTTATACATGGAACACTTCATCCAAAAACAACAGAACACACATTTGTTTTCAGTGCATATAGAACATTCTTCAGGATAGATAGCATGTGAGGCCACAAAACAAGTCTCAAAAATATTTTTATTTACTTATTTTATTTCTTAAAAAAGATTTCATTTATTTATTTACTTGAGAGAGTAAGAGAGTGCAAGCAGGTGGAGGAGCAGAGGCAGAGGGACAAACAGACTCCATGCTGAGCACAGAGCCCGACAAGGGGATTGATCCCAGGACCCTGAGATCGTGACCTGAGCCGAAACCAAGAGTCAGATACTTAATCAACTGAGCCACCAAGGTGCCCCTCAATAAATATTTTTAATATTGAAATCATATTGGGCATCTTTTCTGACCACAATGGTATGAAACTAGAAATCAAATATAAGAAAAAAAGTGGAAATCTCCTCCACCCCCACATGTGGAAACTAAACAACATGCTACTAAATAATGAATGGGTTAACCAAGAAATCAAAGAAAAAATAGAAAACACATGGAAACAAACAAAAATGAAAATATAATAGTCCAAAATCTTTGGGACACAGCAAAAGCAGTTCTGAGAGGGAAATTTATGCAATAGAGGCCTATCTCAAGAAACAAGAAAAATCTCAATCTAACTTTACAGCTAAAGGAGCTAGAAAAATAAAAACAAAGCCCAAGGTTAATAGAAGGAAATCATAAAGGTTAGAGTAGAAATAGAGACTAAAAAAAGAAAACATCAGTGAAACCAAGAGTTTTTTTTTTTTTTAAGATTTTATTTATTTATTTGACAGAGAGAGATACAGCGAGAGAGGGAACACAAGCAGGAGGAGTGGGAGAGGGAGAAGCAGCCTTCCCACGGAGCAGGGAGCCCAATGTGGGGCTCAATCCTAGGACTCTGGGATCATAACCTGAGCCGAAGGTAGACACTTAATGACTGAGCCACTGAGGTGCCCAAGAGTTGGTTGTTTGAAAAGAAAACTGATAAAACTTTAGCCAGACTCAACAAGAAAAAAAGTAGTAACAACTTATACCATAGAAAAACAAAGGATTTTAAGACACTACTATGAAAAATGATATACCACCAAAATGAACAACTCAGAAGGGATAAATTCCTAGAAACATACAATTTTCTCCCAAAACTGATCAAGACATAGAAAATCTAAATGGACCAATTAGTAGTAACAAAATTGATCAGTAATCAAAAAACTCCCAACAAAGGTCCAGGACCAGAGGTTTTAAAGTGAATTCTGCCAAAGTTTTAAAGGAGAGTTTATACCTATTCTCAAATTATTCCAGAAAATAGAAAAAGAAGGAAAGCTTCCAAATATATTCTATGAGACCAGTGTTACCATAATATCAAAACCAAATAAAGACCCTATAAAAACAGAAAACTACAGGCTAATATCCCTGATGAACATAGATGTACAATTTCTCAACAAAATATTAGCAAACAACTTTCAACAATACGTTAAGAGGATCATTTACCACAATCAAGCAGGATTTATTCAGGGATGCAAAGATGGTTCAATATTCCCAAATCAATCATTGTGACATACCACATCAACAAAAGGAAGGATAAAAATCATATGATTATCTCAATAGATGCAGAAAAAGCATTTGACAAAATTCAACCTCCATTCATGATAAAAACTTTCTACAAACTGGATTTGTAGGAAACATGCCTTAACATAATAAACACCATACATGAAAAACCCACAGTTAACATCATACTCAATGGTGAAAAACTAAGAACTTTTCTTCTAAGATCAGGAACAAGACAAAGATGTCCATTCTCACCACTTTTATTCGATATAATACTGGAAGTCTTAGCCACAGCAATCAGATAAGAAATAAAGGGCATCCAGGGGTGCCTGGGTGGCTCAGTCATTAAGTGTCTGCCTTCAGCTCAGGTCATGATCCCAGGGTCCTGGGATCATGCCCCACATTGGGCTCCCTGCTGGGCGGGAAGCCTGCTTCTCCTTCTCCCACTCCTCCTGCTTGTGTTCCCTCTCTTGCTGTGTCTCTCTCTCTGTCAAATAAATAAATAAAATCTTAAAAAAAAAAAAAAAAAGAAATAAAGAGCATCCAAATTGGTAAGGGAGAAGTTGAACTGTCACTGTCTGCAGATGACATGATTTTATACATACAAAACCCTAAAGATTCCATGAAAACTATTAGAATAAATGAATTCAGTAAAATTATAGGATAAAAATACCCAGAAATGAGTTGTATTTCTATACACTAATAATGAAATAACAGAGAAATTAAGAACACAATCCCTTTTACAATTGCACCAAAAAGAATAAAATACTTAGGAATGAACTTAACCAAGGAGGTGAAAGACCAGTAGTCTGAAAACTATAAAACACTGATGAAATAAATTAAAGATGATAACAACAAATGGAAAAATATCCCATGCCCCTGGATTAGAAGAATATTGTTAAAAATGTCCATAACTACCCAAAGTGATCTACAGACTTAATGCAATCCCTAACAAAATACCAACAGCATTTTTCACAGAACTAGAACAAATATTACTAAAATTTGCATGGAACCACAAAAGACTCTGAACAGCCAAGGCAATCTTGAGAAAAAAGAACAAAGCTGGAAGTATCACAATACCAGATTTCAAGATATCCTATAAAGCTGTACTAATCAAAACAGTAGGGTACTGTCCCAAAAATAGGCACACAGATCAATGGAAAAGAATAGAGATCCCACAAATAAACCCACATGTATATGTTCAACTAACCTATGACAAAGGAGGCAATAATATACAATGGGGGAGAAGATGGTCTTTTTGACAGATGGTGTTGGAAAAACTGGACAGCTATGTGCAAAAGAATGAAACTGGACCACTTTCTTACACTACACAAAAAATAAACCCAAAGTGGATTAAAGACCTACATGTAATACCTGAAACTATAAAACTTCTAGAAGAAAACACAGGCAGTGATCTCTTTGATTCAGCTTCAGCAACATATTTGTGGCTATGTCCTCTCAGGCAAGGGAAACAAAAACAAAAATAAACTATTAAAGCTACACCAAAGTGAAAAGCTTTTGTACAGTGAAGAAAACAATCAACTAAACAAAAAAGCAACCTACTGAATGGGAGAAAATATATTTGTAAATGATATATCTGATAAGGGGCTAATACCCAAAGTATATGAAGAATGCATACAACTCAACACCAATAAAACAAAAATAATCTGATTAAAAATGAACAGAGGATATGAATAGACATTTTTCCACAAAAGACATACAGATGGCCAATAGACAAATGAAAAGATGCCCAGCGTCACTAATCATCAGGAAAAAGCAAACCAAAACCACAATGAGATATCACCTTATACCAATCAGAATGACTAGAATCAAAAAGAAGAAATAACAAGTGTTGGTGAGGATGTGGAGAAAAAGGAACCATTGTGCACTATTGTTGGGACTGTAAATTGGTGTAGCTTCTGTGGAAAACAGTGTGGAGTTTCCTCAAAAAATTAAAAAGTAGAATTACTATACTATTCCATTACTGGGGATTTACCCTAAGAAAACAAAAATACTAATTTGAAAAGATATATACATATATATACCCCTATGTTTATTTCAGCATTATTTACAATAGCTAAATTATGGAAGCAACCCAAGTGCCCATTAACATATGTACAATGGACTATTACTCAGACATTAAAAAAAGAGAGAGAGAGAGAGATCTTGCCATTTTTGACAACATGGATGGACCTATAGGGTATTATGCTAAGTTAAATAAGTCAGATAGAGAAAGACAAATACCATATCATCCTGCTTATATGTGGAATCTAAAAAACAAATAAATTAAAAAAAAAACAACAAAGAGTAGAAACAGACCCATAAATACAGAGAACTGATGGCTGGCAGAGGGAAGGGGGGATGGGCAAGATGTGGGAAGGGGAGTGAGATGTACAGGCTTCCAGTTATGGAATAAATACATCGTGGTGATAAAAGGTACAGATTAGGGAATGTAGTCAATGTAATGTAATAACATTTTATGACAGATGGTAGCTATACTTGTGGTGAGCATAGCAGAACATACAGACTGGTTGACTCACTATGCTGTAAACCTAAAACCAATATAACATTGTGTGTCAACTATCCTCAATAAAAAAAATTCCTATGAAAGTAGGTCTTAATATAAGATTACAATTACAAAAAATTACAATAATAAAGGGGTGGGAGGAAACATTGGTAGGTGATGGATATGTTCATGGCCTTGATGATGGTTTCATGGGTGTACACTTACCTTCAAATTCATCAAGTGGTATACAATATATATGTACAGCTTTTTACATGTTGATCATACCTCAATAAAGTGGTACCTCAATAAAAACAAAATAGTAAATAAAATTACCAAAAAAGGTAAAATCAGAAATAGTTAAAAGAAGTCATTGCTGGTGTATAGAACTGAGGTTCGGATGGGTAGGATAGGCATTTATTCTCTCAAACTCTGAGTTCTCTGTACTATTACATTTTTTTAACCAGTAAGAAACATTTGTTACCAGTTACCAGCCAGTGAACCTTGAGCAAGCTACTTACTTCTCAAGGTCCCATCCTCATCATCTATAAATGGGAGAAGAAATAACAGCTGCCCTCTCCTAGGGTTGATACGAGAATTATATGTGAATTGTTGACCATAGTGCTTCTGATAAAATAAATGCTCAAAGCCTGTGGCCACTATTTTTATGATTATACTTAAAAAGTTCTAAGTTTTATTCCCCTTTTTAGGGCCCAGTGCTTCCACACTGTCCTCAGCTCTGCTCTCAGGGAGCTAAGAGCTCTCCTTCAGAAGATGTATTTCATCATCGTCACCAAAGACAGAGAACCACGAGTACCTGAAAATGTGAATCATAAAGGTGTAGATTTCTGTGTAGACACACAGCAGTCCTCAAATTGTATCTGGAGACCTATTCTGCCTGCTTCCGGCAATGTGAGGATACCTCTAACCTTTTGTCAGGAATGCTGGAGATAGCTGGTATGTGTGATCTATGATATATGGTCAAAAGAAATAAAGCTTGACTTGGACACCTGTCCACTGTGTATAATGTGAAAAAGAAATTTGTTGAGCAGTATGGAGAGTATGAGTTCATTTTTCATTAAAAATAGAAATACAAAAACCCATTAACCCTGTTAATTTTGTTATAAACCTTCTTACAGCTAAATTATTACAAGGACTAGATAATATTTTTATTATTAGAACAAAACTACAATTCTTTTGAAAGGAAAAACAAACTGTGTTTGGTATTGGAGGAGGAAGTGTGGATCAGTGGCTAGGCAGTAAAGAACTCACATTTATTTCCTATGAAATGTAGTATTGATACCAATTAAGCACTAGTGAAAATCAATCTGTGAAAGGAACTATGACTCATTTCGAGACTACATTCATTTTCAAGACGAAGCCCCTTGCTTCTGTATTTATACTTGGCAGCTCACCTGTTTACTTCATGGAGCAAGGCAAAGATATTTCCTACTGGAACTATTAGCAACCATGTTGCAATGAAATAGTGGTTGAAATATTCTTCATCATCTGAAATGTTACTGCAGGGGCCCCATATGAACTTCCCTCCTGCCTGAATTTATGGACAACTTTTTCCAGACTTCAAAGGGCTTGAAAGCTGTGTTTCCACACCGGGGCTGAGAGCTTCTGAGTAGCTTCCAGGCAGTATGAGATCATGTTCAAATAAAGGGCAAGGGGACAGAAGGGAATAAAGCCTCAAAAGGAATACAGTGAGCTAAAATTCAGAGGCTGAGACTCTATCTCTGCAAGTACGAGGGTCCTGGCAGTGAGGCATGGGGGAAAGCTTATCAGACTCTAAGAAGGCCATGACAAAGAGAGAATCCAAGTCACTGTTTCCAGGTTGCACTTAATTTTCTCATGAATAACCATTGTCCACCCCACTCCTTCTGCCAATGAGAATGACAAATGGGAACACCTCACTGTCATGTGGAAGGTGAATGGGAGTTAAAAAGAACGATAAGTAGAGGGGAGAAGCCCATGGAAAAGAGTAATTGAGAAAGATACCATCTCTCTTGAGTATGGGCATTAAACTCTTCAAGGGCTCCTGGATGTAACCTAGGATTCGTAATTGCTATGACATGATGGTGTCCCCTCGTGAGGGTCTCTTTAATAATTAGCAAGGGAAAAAAGGATTAGTAAGGTAAATTCTTGAGGGCTCCTTCCTCAAGAAAGCAGGAGAAACACCATTTGTGTCATCAAAATATAGTTTAAAATAAGAAGACCCCATTTACCAGAAGTGCTATAGTGCTTGGACTGCAGCTGAGAGCCTTCTTCTAGAAGGCTACAATTTTACTTTAAAAGGCAGTGGTGTTGTCTCCTGATATTATTCTCAAAATACTCAAAACTCTTCAGTGAAGTTTGGATCCTTTCATAAAAGTTTTGAATCCTTTCACTATATGTGCCTCTGAAGTGAGCATAGTTTTGAATCCTTTCATAAAAGTTTTACCAAAATAATGAAGAAAATGGCCTGACTGCAAGAAGGCAAGGCATTTCCTCCAGAATTTTTCATTTCTGGTCAGTAATTTTCTTAGCATATATATATTTTTTAAGTCAAACCTTTTTGGGGGAGATAACTGTAGATTCACCTGTAGGTATAAGAAATAATACACAGAGAAGAGGAGAAGATGGTAGAGGAGTAGGGGACCCTATTCCAACCGGTCCCTGGAGTTGAGCTGGGTATCTACCAGACCACTCTGAACACCCACACAATCAGCCTGAGATGTAAGAAGATCTGGATCTCTACAAACAGAATATCGCAGGCAGTTGGTTCTGTTGTAGGAAGCAGGGAGCCGTGAATCCGTGGGCAGATATCGGAGGATAAACAGCAGCGGGAGGGAGCCTGGCCATGGGGATCCTGCACCACCAGTGAGCAGTAGCCTCCTGCAGTGGGTAGGGGCACAGACTTGCAGACCAGTAGCGGCGGGGAAAGGACTTTAGGGCAGGCCCCCTCCCCCCAGACGGAAACCCAGGGCAGCGGGGTCGCATGTGCGAACTGGGGGCGGCTGGTGGTTTTAGAAGCACAAAGGGCAGAGAGGAGCCCCAACCTGGAGGCAAGGATTGGGAGCACTGCGGAGGGTCGCACAACCCAGGACACTGCAGTTTATAGCAGCACGGACAGAAACGGAGAGAGTGTGGCCTGGAGAGCTCACTGAAGAACAGACTGCGATCTCTGTGCTCTGAGGCTGAGGGTTGGAAACAGTCTCTTCTGCTCTGACTCTTGGAAGAGACGGGAAAGCCACCAGGGAAAGCCGCCAGAGAACAAAAGCCCCCCCAAACCGGTTTTCACTGAGCCCATCTGCCCAAACAGGGTTGCCTGAGTAGCAGTGTGGCAGGCTCCTCCCCCAGAAGACAAGCTGGGAAAACAAGAGGCCAGCAACCCTAAGGTCCCTAGAAAACAGGTGCATCTTACTTGGGTTGTGGTCAATAATTTGGACTCTGTACATTCCCTCAATCACCCATCAACAGAAAGAGTAGGAGGAGGAACCCCCAAAATAGGAAAGACTCAGAGATTATGATTTATGCCACAGATTTACAAATGGATTCAGATATAACCAAGATGTCAGAGATGGAATTCAGGTTAGCAATTGTGAAGACAATAGCTAGAATGGAGAAATCAATTAACGGCAACAGAGAGTCTTCTAAGGGCAGAACTGAAAGCTGAATTGGCAGAATTTAAAAATGATATCAATGAGATCCAATCTAATCTAGATAATCTAACAGCTAGGGTAAGCGAGGCAGAAGAACGAATTAGTGACCTGGCAGACAATTTAATAGATAAAAAGGGAAAAGAGGCAGCCAGGGAAAAACAACTCAGAATCCATGAAAATAGAATCAGAGAAATAAGTGACACCATGAAGTGTTCCAATGTCAGAATTATTGGAATCCTGGAGGGGGTGGAAAGAGAGAGAGGACTAGAAGATATATTTGAGCAAATCATAGCTGAGAACTTCCCTAATCTGGGGAATGAAACAAACATTCGAGTCCTAGAGGCAGAGAGGACCCCTCCCAAGATCAAGGAAAACAGGCCAATGCCCCGGCATGTAATAGTAAAACTCACAAATCTTAGAACCAAGGAAACCATCTTAAGCGCAGTTAGCGGGAAGAGATTCCTTACGAACACAGGGAAGAACATCAGAATAACGTCAGACCTATCCACAGAGACCTGGCAAGCCAGAAAGACCTGGCAAGACATATTCAGGGTACTAAATGGGAAGAACATGCAGCCAAGAACACTTTAGCCAGCAAGGCTGTCATTTAGAATGGATGGAGAGATGCAGAGCTTCCAACACCGGCAGAAACTGAAAGAATATGTGACCACTAAGCCAGCCCTGCAAGAAATATTAAGGGGGGGTTCTATAAAAGGAGAAAGACCCCAAGAGTGATATACAACAGAAATTTACAGGGACAATCTATAAAAACAACGTCTTCACAGGCAACATGATGACAATTCAATTCAATTAATGGCCTAAATGCTCCCATAAAACGGCACAGAGTTGCAGATTGGCTAAAAAGACAGGACCCATCCATATGCTGTCTACAGGAGACGCATTTTGAACCTAAAGATACATCCAGACTGAAAGTGAAGGGATGGAGATCCATCTTCCATGCCAACGGACCTCAAAAGAAAGCTGGGGTAGCAATTCTTATATCAGACAAATTAGATTTTAAACTAAAGACTGTAGTTAGAGACACAGAAGGACACTATATCATTCTTAAAGGGTCTCTCCAACAAGAAGATCTAACAATTGTAAATATCTATGCCCCCAACGTGGGAGCAGCTATCTACGTAAGCCAACTATTAACCAAAATAAAGAGTCATATTGATAACAACACGTTAATTGTAGGAGACCTCAATATTCCACTCTCAGCAACAGACAGATCATCTAAGCAGAAAATCAACAAAAAAACAAGAGCTTTGAATGACACACTGAACCAGATGGACCTCATAGATATATACAGAACATTCTACCCTAAAACAACAGAATACTCATTCTTCTTGAGCGCACATGGCACTTTCTCCAGAATAGACCACATAATGGGCCACAGATCAGGTCTCAACTGATACCAAAAGACTGAGATTATTCCCTGCATATTCTCAGACCATAATGCTTTAAAACTGGAACTCAATCACACGAAAAAATTTGTCAGAAATTCAAACACTTGGAAGCTAAAGACTACTCTGCTCAAGAATGTTTGGGTCAACCAGGAAATCAAAGAAGAACTTAAACAATTCATGGAAACCAATGAGAATGAAACCTCATTGGTCCAAAACCTATGGGATACTGCAAAGGCAGTCCTAAGGGGAAAATACATAGCCAACAAGCCTCACTCAAAAAAATAGAAAAATCCCGAATTCACCAATGAACTCTGCACCTTAAAGAACTAGAGAAAGCGCAACAAATGATGCCTAAGCCACACGTTAGAAGAGAAATAATTAAGATTAGAGCGAAGATCAATGAATTAGAAACCAGAAACACAGATCAGATCAATGAAACTAGAAGCTGGTTCTTTGAAAGAATTAGTAAGATCGATAAACTGCTGGCCAGACTTATCTAAAAGAAAAGAGAAAGGACCCAAATTAATAAAATGATGAATTAAAGAGGAGAGATCATGACTAACACCAAGGAAATAGAAACAATTATTATAAATTATTATCAACAACTCTATGCCAATAAACTGAGCAATCTGGATGAAATGGAGGCCTTCCTGGAAACCTATAAGCTGCCAAGACTGAAACAGGAAGAAACTGACAACCTGAATAGGCCAATAACCAGTAACGAGATTGAAGCAGTGATCAAAAACCTCCCAAAAAAACGAGTCCAGGGCCTGATGGATTCCCTGGGGAATTCTACGAAACATTCAAAGAAGAAATAATACCTATTCTCCTGAAGCTGTTTCAAAAAATAGAAACAGAAGGAAAGCTTCCAGGCTCATTCTATGAGGTCAGCATTACCTTAATCCCCAAACCAGGCAAAGACTCCATCAAAAAGGAGAATTTCAGACCGATATCCCTGATGAATATGGATTCCAAAATCCTCAACAAAATCCTAGCTAATAGGATCCAACAACACATTAAAAGGATCATCCACCATGACCAAGTGGGATTTATCCCCGGGATGCAAGGGTGGGTCACCATTCGCAAATCAATCAATGTGATAGAACACATTAATAAGAGGAGGGAGAAGAACCATATGGTCCTCTCAATTGATGCAGAAAAAGCATTTGACAAAATACAGCATCCTTTCCTGATTAAAACTCTTCAAAGTATAGGGATAGAGGGAACATTCCTCAAGTTCATAAAATCCATCTATGAAAAACCCACAGCGAATATCATCCTCAATGGGGAAAAGCTGAGAGCCTTTCCCTTAAGATCAGGAACACATCAAGGATGCTCACTCTCACCACTATTGTTCAACATAGCACTAGAAGTCCTGGCAACAGCAATCAGACAACAACAAGAAATAAAAGGTATTCAAATTGGCAAAGAAGAAGTCAAACTCTCTCTTTTCGCAGATGACATGACACTTTATGTGGAAAACCCAAAAGACTCCACCCCCAAATTACTAGATCTCATACAACAATTCAGTAATGTGGCAGGATATAAAATCAATGCCCAGAAATCAGTTGCTTTTTTATACACTAACAATGCAACTGTAGAAAGAGAAAGTAGAGAAACGATTCCATTTACAATAGCACCAAAAACCATAAGATACCTTGGAATAAACCTAACCAAAGAGGTAAAGGATCTATACTCTAGGAACTACAGAACACTCATGAAAGAAATTGAAGAAGACACAAAAAGTTGGAAAAACATTCCATGCTCATGGATCAGAAGAATAAACATTGTTAAAATGTCTATGCTACCCAGAGCAATCTATACTTTCAATGCCATCCTGATCAAAATTCCAATGACATTTTTCAAAGTGCTGGAACAAACAATCCTAAAATTTGTATGGAATCAGAAAAGACCCCGAATCGCCAAGGAAATGATGAAAAAGAAAGACAAAGTTGGGGGCATCACGTTTCCTGATTTCAAGCTATATTACAAAGCTGTGATCACCAAGACAGCATGGTACTGGCACAAAAACAGACATACAGACCAATGGAACAGAAGAGAGAACCCAGACATGGACCCTCAACTCTATGGTCAAATAATCTTTGACAAAGCAGGAAAAAACATGCAATGGAAAAAAGTCTCTTCAATAAATGGTGCTGGGAAAATTGGACAGCCACATGCAGAAAAATGAATCTCTAACATTCTCTAACATCACACACAAAGATAAACTCAAAATGGATGAAAGACCTCAGTGTGAGACAGGAATCCATCAAAATCCTAGAGGAGAACATAGGCAGTAACCTCTTCGACATCGGCTACAGCAACTTCTTTCAAGATACATCTCCAAAGGCTAGTGAAACAAAAGCAAAAATGAACTTTTGGGACTTCATCAAGATAAAAAGCTTCTGCACAGCAAAGGAAACAGTCAACAAAATAAAGAGGCAACCCACGGAATGGGAGAAGATATTTGTAAATGACACTACAGAATAAGGGCTGGTATCCAAGATCTATAAAGAACTTCTCAAACTGAACACCCAAAAATCAAATGATCAAGTCAAAAAGTGGGCAGAAGAGATGAACAGACACGTCTCTGAAGAAGACATACAAATGGCTAACAGACACATGAAAAAATGCTCATCATCATTAGCCATCAGGGAAATTCAAATCAAAACCATATTGAGATACCACCTTACACCAGTTAGAATAGCAAAAATGGACAGGGAAAGAAACAACAAATGTTGGAGAGGTTGTGGAGAAAGGGGAACCCTCTTACACTGTTGGTGGGAATACAAGTTGGTAGAGCCACTTTGGAAAACAGTGTGGAGGTTCCTCAAAAAATTAAAAATAGAGCTACCCTATGGCCCAGCAATTGCACTCCTGGGTATTTACCCCAAAGACAGAGGTATAGTGAAAAGGGCTATATGCACCCCAATGTTCACAGCAGCAATATCTGCAATAGCCAAACTGTGGAAAGAGCCGAGATGCCCTTCAACATATGAATGGATAAAGAAGATGTGGTCCATATATACAATGGAATATTACTCAGCCATCAGAAAGGATGAGTACCCAACTTTTACATCAACGTGGATGGGACTGGAGGAGATTATGCTAAGTGAAATAAGTCAAGCAGAGAAAGTCAATTATCATATGGTGTCACTTATTTGTGGAACATAAGGAATAGGAGAAGGAAGGGAAAAATGAAGGGGGGTGGAAATCGGAGGGAGAGATGAACCATGAGAGACTATGGACTCCAGGAAACAAACAGGGTTCTAGAGGGGAGGGAGGTGGAGGGATGGCTTAGCCTGGTGATTGGTATTAAGGGGGGTATGTACTGCATGGAGCACTAGGTGTTATACAAAAACAATGAATCGTGGATCACCACATCAAAAACTAATGATGTACTGTATGGTGACTAACATAACATAATAAAATAAAATTAAAAAAAAAAAAACATAGAGATCCCCTATGCCCTTCACCCTGCTTCCCCCAGCTGTGATGCTTTGGGAAACTACAGAAGAGTATCAGGAAGCTGACATTGATACAGTCAAGATACATAACAACCTCATCACCACAGGATTTCTCATGTTGCCCTTTTATGGTCATATCTACTCTTCTCTAAACTCACCTCCTCCTTGACCCCTGGAAACCACTAATCTGTTGCCATTTTGACAATACTGTATAAATGGAATCATATGTTACCTTTTAGGATTAGCTTTGCTACTTAGGATTACTCTGTTGATTCATCCAGATTGTTGTGGGAATAGTTTGTTCCTTCTTATAGCTGAGTATTCCGTGGTGTGGATGCACCACATTTGTTTGACTAGCCACTGAAGGACATCTGGGTAGTTTTCAGCTTTGGGCTATTACAAATAATGATGCTATGAACATTTGTGTACAGATTTTTGTGTGAACTTAAGTTTTCATTTCTCTGAAGTCAATGCCCAGGTGCCAACGTTGGGTCATATGATTGTAGCATTTTCAATTTTTAAGAAACTGTTATCTGTTTTCCAGACCGGCTGTGCCCTCTCACATTCCCAAGAACCATGTATAAGTGCTCCAGTTTCTCTGCTTCTTCACCACCCTTTGGGATTGCCAGCATTTTCTTATTTTAGCCATTCTGAGAGTTAGGTAGTGACACCTCATTGTGGCTTTAATTTGCCTTTCCTTGATGGCTAATAACGGTGATCTTTCCCTGTGCTCTTTTTTTTTTTTTTTGCCATCCATATATCCTCTTCAGAAAAATGTGTGTTTATATATTTTGATTAGCTAATTAGATTGTTTTATTTTACTGTTGAGTTTCAAGGTTCTTCTGTAGTCCTTGAGAGAGAAGTGGTTTGTGAACATATTCTCTAATTCTGTAGCTTATCCTCTCATGACCTTCACGGGATATTTCACAAAGCAAACGTTTTAAATTGAGATGAAGTCTAACTTACCCACTTTCCCTTTTACAGACCGTACTTTTTGTGACAAGTTTAAGAACGCTGCCTAGCCCTATGTCCCAAAGATTTTCCATGTTTTATTTTTTCCTAAATGTTTTATAGCTTTACATTTTACATTTGAGTCTATAGTCCACTTTGAGTTAATTTTTGTATAAGGTATGAGATTTAGGTGAAGGCACCTCCCCACCATGGATGTCCAGTTGCTCCAGCATTATAAATAGAAAATGTTATCTTTCACTGAACCGCTTTTGTTCTTGAGTGTATCTCTTTGTATAGCTTTTCTAGTGATTGCTTTAGGTATTATATATACATAACTATCACAATCTACTAAGGTAATCACTTCACCAATTGGACTGAAATACAAGAACTTACCTCCTTTTAAGTTCTATGCTCCCTCCCCTCATTTTAATGTAATTGTCTTAAATATTTCCTTTATAGCCATTTAGAACCACATCAGATAGTGGTATACTTTTTGCTTCCACCATCAAACATAATTTAGAAAATTCTAGAGAAGGAAAAAACCTATTGTATTTATGCATGTTACCATGTTCTTTCTTCCTTCTTAATGTTATAAGATTCCTTCTGGCTTTCTCTTTAGAGAATTTCGTTTAGCCACTCCCAACTCAGCATTTGCTGGTACAGATGGGGGTAGGACCACGGTTTTTTCTGTGGTGTTTAGTGGAAATACAGTGGTTATTGTCTGAAAGTTTTCTGTCTTGGTGACTGTTCCTTTATTGGTTCTTTGGCTAGAGAGAGCAGACTTTTGTTGGAGCTTTTTGGTCTGTGCCCTTTGGTGTTGCTGGGTTGTTGGCTTCTTCCACTCAAAGTCTAGAATATAGGATGCAAAAAGAAAACCCAAGCAACTCATCACCATGTTGTTTCTGGGGTTCTAGATTCTCTAGTGGTCTATTGCCTCTCCTCCACCTTTCAGAGTCTTCTTATGTTTGTTTTATATCCAGTTCCTGGGGTTTTTAGTTGTATTAATAGGGAAAAAGAGGGGCAAGTATAGTCAGCCTCAATCTCCTGGAAGTGAAAATGGCTTGAGTTTTGAAATTAATCATTTTCTCTCAGCCACTGAAGGAAAATAATTCCATCATTGGTTGGTTAGAGAGATAGGTCATCTGAATAAGGACTCAACAAAGCACTAAAACTCCTTCTGCTGACTTCACCTAAAAGGCTTACCTGCCTTAATCTAGAACTCCCAAACCAATCTAGTCTCACATTCTCTATTTTCAAATCTAAGTCATGCTTTCCAGAAAGTTTCAAATTTATTCTGTAAACAGAAAGCTCCTTGAGGCCAAGGGCAATTTTTTATTTCCTTGGTTATTCCAAGCTTTTCTTTTTCTACAAATAGGTTGAAAGAGGTGGATAAGGATAAGGTGACTATGTAGGATTTTAATAATGATAGTGTGACTAAGACTAAATAGCACATAAGTACTAGGCTAGATTATTTCCACAGGGCATCATACCATACCTTGAATTTTCACAAAATCCTATACATTAAGTAACAATCTCATTTTATAGATAAGGAATTTAAGATTCTGAGAGATTACATGATTTATATAAGGTAACGTGGCCATCAGTTGATTCCAGGACCCAAAGAGTTGATGCTCTTTATATCCTAAAAGCCTAAACTACAGAAAGGAGAAAGAGTAACCAGACACAAAGGAGATTCTGGCAGGATTGGCAGGATTTGTTTGCTGCTTTGATTTGGGATGTAATGAAAGAGAAGGAACTGAACAAGACTTTGGGGTTTACAGCAGAAAACAGTGACTGTCCTTAGTTGGCAGATGGAGATTCAGCTGCAGTCATCAGTGCTTAGAGAATCATAGGTGCGCCAAAAGAGTGGAATCCAGCCTAGGTCTCCAGAAACAATTCCCAGATTCCATATGTGACCTATTAGGGCACTTACTACTGCCGAGGTCATCACTGGAATTACTGAGTTCAAAGACACCCCATCATATAGATTGCTGCCTCAGCTGTGGTTGGGCGCATGAATCCAGAGCCTGGCTGCTGCAAGCACCACAATTCCTGGTCAATGCCCAAGAAGTTGCTGAATGGACATGGAAGTATGGCTGCAACAACTCATCTCTCCATACCCTCGATTTGAAAAGTAATACAGCCCCAAAGGCAGCCCTTTCAGACTTGTGCGTGCCTCCAATTGGCAGAGCCTAATTGGTGTTTTGAGCCATGGCTGCAAAACAAATCTGAGAAATGTAATTTTAATTTTCCAACCTTAAAAATAAAGTAATTAAAAAAAAAGCACACTAGAAGGTAAGTGGAAGGAGGGTGAACAGGTCAAACCATAACACACTTTAGAGATTGCTAACCTCCAGGATGGAGGAGATGATGGTGCCCTTTACTGAAATTGGAAACATAGTAAGAATTTTGCAAGGGTTGATAATGAATTCAGTATTTGAATTTTTAGTGTGACGAGCAATAGACATGTTAATCAGAGATGAGGAATTCCAGGATGGAGATTCAGCCCGGCAGATATCAGCAGGTGAAGAAAATCCAGAACCACACTTGTGGCTGAGACTGATCAGGGCTAGGATATGAAATAGAGGAAAAAAGCAGCACTGGCTGTCTTAGTCTCAAGAAAAATTAGTTCTGGGGCAGGAATTGAGTAACATCTGTCTACTTTCAGTCCAGAGGCCAAAGAAACTTCCTTTAAAAAAGTAACATGCCTTTTATTGGAAAACTGGTGAGGCAACAAGTGTTGGAAAAATATAGTGAGAGGTTCAAAGTGAGTCTTCTGTGAATATAGGGTATTATGATATAGCCATTCTATTAAAAATGATAGTGTTACACTTGGTGATTTCTTTCTTAATTTAAATTGTCAAAAAACCAAAATAAGATATATACATGGTATCAAGTTAAATGATACATATTACTAAAGATGAAAAGCAAGAGTTTCTCTCCACATCCCTCTCCATCCTGGACCCACTGTGTGAATCCAGATAGCTTAAACAATTGCCATTTAATTAATATACTTACAAATAATTTGAGGTAGTGCAAAAAACTAAATTTTCTAAGTCCTTGCTTGCCTGAAAATTCATTCATTTCACACTTGCTTCCTATAAAGTCATTTTGTCCCCTCAGAATGCATCACTGTTACTTCAGAGAGTTGTCATAAGGATTCAGCTGTGTAGACTAATTTCTGAGACGTTTCCATCCAGAGGGCTGACTGATATGCCTGAGGATGTCTGTGACTAGTTGTGTCTAAAGTTATAACTGTTTCTTATTATCTCTGGTTGGACTTATTAATAGCAGAAGTTATAAAGACGACCTGGGTATAAAAGCAGGAGGCTGTTCTTATAAATATGCTGAACTCCCACGCCTCTGAAAGTTGGTTTGCCAGGTGCCAGTCCAAGGGGCCCAAAGGAATCATAGAGAGCCCATCAAGAAACAGACTCTTCTGCTTTTATCCATATAAAATAAACAACAACATCATTTCTTAGCTTACAATGACATTGTCTTTTCTGCTCACCAAAAAGGGATGGTCAAGCTTTTAGCATAGTACAAAGCCTTGTTTTTAAGACAACAATGACAATGGGATTCTCATTCTTTGATTTCTTTCTTCTAAAAGCTTCTATCATCTTCTATCTTTGGAAGTATGACATTCACAAAGATGCATGTAGACTTTACAAAAATTATTATTTATGGAGCTTGGCACTCTGTGGGTCTTCTCTGTGGCCAGAAAAGTGTCTTCTATGATTTTTATATGTATATATATTACATTCATATATTTACCCTACATTCTTCCATTCTGTTTTCTCCATTTACTTTTCCTAAGTCCATTATTAGTCAAATGGTAAACCATCTGATATTTTCTCTTATCTCATATTTTCTATATCTTTATCTTCTTGCTCTGTGTTTGGGAGAGATCCTCAGCTCTCTTTTACAGTCTTTCTTATTGATTTTTTTCTAGATAAGGCAATCATTTTAACCTTTAATAGTTCTTCCTTCCTCTGTAATTGGTTCTTTTTCTTAGTATCTTATACTTGTTTTATGGATAAAATGTTTTCTTCAGTTTCTCTGACTTTTTAAGTTTTTTTCCCCCCCTTAAGTTCTTCTTTGTTTCCATAATTATCTATTACATACACAGTAAGTAGTTCAGGTTTTTAATTTAATGAAGTTGTTTTTCCTAAATTGTGATTTGGGATTGTTTATTAATATTAAGGGAAGAAAAACTGGGTAGATAGCTTTGACTTGAGATGTATGTGCACAGGCGTGGTGCGTGCGTGCGTGTGTGTGTGTGTGTGTGTGTGTAGGGAGTTGTCAGTCAACAGCTTTTTTTAGTTGAAGTATAATTGACACAATGTTACCTTAGTTACAGGTGTACAATAGAGTGGTTGAACAAGTCTGTACGTTATGCTATATTCCCCACAAGTGTAGCTACTCTCTGTCACCATAAACGCTATTATACCACTGACTGTATTCCCTATTCTGCACCTTTCATCTCTGTGACTTACTCATCCCGTAACCAGAAGCCTGTATCTCCCATTTCCCTTCACCCATTTTGCTTATCTCTTCATACTCCCATCCCTCTGGCAACCACCAATTTATTCTCTGTGTTTATGAGTCTGTTTCTGTTTTTTGTTTGTTCATTTGTTTTGTTTTTAAAATTCCACATATAAATGAAGTCATATGATATTTGTCTTTCAGCATAAGCATGCTGACAATACTCACTCCATTTTTGGCTGGCCACTCTGTTCACAAGGGTGGGAGGACCTCCCTCTGCGCTATGTGGCCCCCTGGAAGCCGATGTATTCCCTGACTGGAATGCAGGGAGGCTTGGTCTGCTGTTCCCTAAGTGTGTTTAGACAAGTAGTAGAGGTAACACGTGCCCCCACCTGCTATGCACAGAGGGCACAAGTTCTGTTTAGTGTTATCAGTTATCATCGCCAGAGCCTTTGACCTCACCACCATGCCCTCTTTCATATCCCTTCACTCTATAAAACTTGTGGACTAAGATCTAGACTTTGCAGAAGGTAGCTGTGCAGCTCTGGATCATCATCTTCCCAATCCTCCCTGTCGGTAAGACACCCTGAATATAACTGTGTAAACTGGATGGAGTTGCCTGCTTCAACTTTCAGTCTCAAAGTGCCTTCTCAGTTTGGAGGATAGTTTCTCCACCTTCCAACGTTTTGTCTGACTTACTTCACTTAGCATGGTACTCTCTAGGTCCAACCATGTTGTGGTGAATGGCAAGATCTCATTCTTTTTTATGGCTGAGTAATAATTCATCATGAATATATAACTCCTTTATCCATTTATCTATTGATGGACATGGGTTGCTTCCATACCTTGGTTATTATAAACAATGCTTTAGTAGCTTTAAGGTGAGCATTCCTGGAGAGGGCTAGGTTTGAGTTCTCAGATTTGAGGTTGGGTGCAAAATATACTGCCTTTTCTTTACTTATAGGATGTTATAAACTCAATGTTTGTGTCCAGCCTAAATTCATACGTTGTAATTCTAATTTCTAGTGTGTTGGTATTAGGAGGTGGGGCCTTTAATAGGTGATTAGATCATGGGGAGGGGCCCTCATGAATGGGATTAGTGTCTTTATAAAGGGATCCCAGAAAGCGCTCTTACTCTTTCTGTTGTATTAGGATATAACAAGATGGCAACTGTCTATGAACCAGGAAGCAAACTCTCTCCAGATATGGAATCAGCTAGTGCCTTGACCTTGGACTTCTCAGCCTCAAGAACTATGAAAAATAAGTGCTTATTGCTTAAGCCACCCAGCCTACGATATATTTTGTTACAGGAGCTTCAAAAGACTAAAATATAGAGATGGGTCCAGTTTGAGGTCTAAGTTCTGCTTCTTAGTGGCTTTATGACTTTGGGCAAAGTATTCACCTTTTCTGTAGGGCAAAACTGTTTTATAGAGAAGGGCTTCATTGGCTAAGTTCCTGTATCTGTCCATGGTACCTGAATCAGAACTAGATATTTGGTAAAGTTTGCCACTGTATCCTTTGAATTCTGTGTTTTTCCCTTGCAAAATTTACATATATTTTTCTGTCTTCATCTACTCAGCTCAGAAAGACCTTGAGGGCAGGAATTCATTTTTTTAAAAAATTTCCACAATTAACATAATTCTTGGCACATAGTAGGAGCTCAATAAATTGTTGTTGAATAAATCTCACTAAATATGATTTTAAAGACCTGAAATTGTGGAACTTGAGGGAGCTCAAGCTTAAAATCTTTTAAATTCCTTTTTGAAACCCCAACCACATTCTAAATACCATGCATATTACTTCCATATAGGAAAGAAAGATCCCTAATGATTAATAGTGATAATGAAGCAATTAGGTTAAAAATTGTTAGCTTATATTTATTCATCCTGAAGTATTTTTCAGAATCTTTATCTAGGTTGGTCAAAACAGTGACTCCAATGCAGGGAAGAAATAGAACTTAATTTAATTACATTCTTTTCTGGGGTGGACTGTGTTTATCTCACTGATCATCCCTGGATCATGCATGCTCACTTGTTCTACAGAGACTATTTTACATATTTTGTTTACCTCTTTTGCTTTTGTGATTTTGATTTACTTTTATTCCAACTGCTGCCATTTGTCATCAACAATTAAGTCCCTCAAAAATTACTGAGAAAATATTAAAATTAGACCTAATACCAGGCAGAATTAATCATAAAAGTATTTCCTCAGGGTTCAACTCTGAGCTGAACTGTTACACTTTCCATGAAGCTGTGTGTAGTTCAGTTCTTTCTTTCAGAGTTATATACCACCGTAATGTAATTCTGTTTCAATGGCTTATAGTTGCCTAGAACTCTGGTGGTAATAGTGTTATCCTACAAGTTGGAGATGTCTTGGTCAAATCCTTCTTCTCATATTTTAACTCAACTCTTACCAGTTTTTTTTCTCTAGTTCATTCATGTTTTTCTTACTGTTTTCATATAAGGAAAGGAAATCTGGTATAGGTGTGAATATATCATGCTTATATGCAGAATGTAGAAATCGATGTTAAGTTCACTTCAGCTACAAATCTCAATATTCTTTATGTTTCCATTGCCACCTCTCTGGGTCAAGTTCTTACTACATTTTTGGATTATTTTTATATAATAATAATATTATTATTATTTTAACCTACTGGTCTTAGTTTTGCTTGATCCTAGTTCTTCTCCTTCACTGCTATTGTAATGGGTAACTATTGGATTGTTTTCCTAGAAGCCTTTTTCCAAGTACTTTCCCCCATTTCTCCATTATGATTGCAACAGAAGCAGAGCAAGGGAAATACATGCTAAGATTTTTGCCTTCTTTGAGAGAAAGTTTGAGAAGATCTACAAGGAAACTAAATGTGAGCCTTAAGTTTCAAAGAGAGAAAGGTAGGAAAAAAGAAAAATATTTATGGTTAGAGACATTATATACCTTTGTCAGAAAAATGATAGAAAAGTGAATTACATAAACACATTGAAAAAAATTTAAATTTCCTGCTGATATGAAATGAAATACTTAACATTCACTGATATATCACGAGATTCATAATAAGCTATTGCAGGTTAATGATAAGTTGGTGGGGTGTCACTAATTCAGAGTATTTTAAGAGTTGTTACTGAAATGTCCTAAAATCTTATATATAAAAGATGCTATGTCATCTCAAATTTGACAACAATCTTAAAAAAATTAGACCATAAAATAAGCTCAACAAATTTAAGAAGATCGAAATCATACCATGCATCTTTCCTGATCACAACCCTATGAAACTAAAAATAAATCATAAGAAAAACACTGGAGGAAACACAAACACACGGAGACTAAACAACATGATACTAAGCAATGAATAGGTCAGTGTAGCAAATCAAAGAAGAAATTTAAAAAAATACATGCAAACAAATGAAAATGAAAACACAATACTCTAAAATCTTCGGGACACAGTAAAAGCATTTCTAAGAGGAAAGTATATAGTTATATAGGCCTAACTTCAGAAAGAAGAAAAGAGAAAGGACCCAAATAAAATCAGAAATGGGAGAGGAGAATTAACAACTGACACCACAGAAATGCAAAGGATTTTAAGAAAATACTATGAAAAATTATATGCCAACAAACTAGACAACCTAGAAATAGATAAACTCTTAGAAGTATACAATCCTCCAAAACTGAAGCAGGAAGAATAGAAAATCTGAACAGACCAATGCAAGTAAGGAAATTGAATCAGTAATCAAAAAACTACCAAAAAATAAAAGTCCACTATCAGGCATTTTAAAAAAAGTTAACACCTATTCTCCTCAAATTATTACAAAATATAGAAGTGCAGGGAAACTTCCAAATTCATTTTTTGAGGCCAGCCTGACCCTGATACCAAAACCAAATCACACACAGACACACACACACACACACACACACCCACAACTATAGGCTAATATCCCTGATAAACATAGATGTGAAAATCCCCAACAGATTATTAGCAAACTGCATATAACAATACATTAAAAAGATCTTTCACCACAATCAGGTGGAATTTATTCCAGGGATGTAAATATGGTTCAATATTTCCAAATCAATCAACATTATACACCACATTAACAAAATGAAGGATAAAAATCACATGATTATCTCAACAGATGCAGAAAAAACATTTGACAAAATACTACAAGTTGTATTTGTTGAGAGTAAAAACCTCAACAAAGTAGGATTAGAGGGAACATACCTCAACATAATAAAGGCCAGATATAAAAAGCTCACAGTTAACATCATTGTCAATGGTGAAAAACTGAGAGCTTTCCCCCCTAAGATCAGGAACAAGACAAGGATATCCACTCTTACCACTTTCACTCAACATAGTACTGGAAGTCCTAGCCACAGCAATCTGACAAGAACAAGAAATAAGAGGCAGCCATATTGATAAAAAGAAATTAAACTGTCACTGTTCACAAACAATATGGTACTATACATAGAAAACCTTCAAGACTCCACCAAAAAACTACTAGAATAAACAAATTCAGTAAACTGACAGGATACAAATTACTATCCCACATTGGTAGCATTTCTATATACTAATAATGAAGTAGTAGAAAGACAAATTTAAAAAAAAAATCCCATTTATAATTACAGCAAAAAGAAAAAAAAAATACCTAGGAATAAACTTAACCAAAGAGGTGAAAGACCTGTACTCCAAAAACTATAAAACACTGATGAAAGAAATTGAAGAGAGGGGCGCCTGGGTGGCTCAATTGGTTAAGCGACTGCCTTCGGCTGAGGTCATGATCCTGGAGTCCCAGGATCGAGTCCCGCATCGGGCTCCCTGCTCAGCAGGGAGTCTGCTTCTCCCGCTCCCGCTCCCCCCTCTTGTGCTCTGTCTCTAAAATAAATAAATAAAATCTTTAAAAAAAAAAAAAAGAAAGAAAGAAATTGAAGAGGACACAAACAAATGAAAAGATATTTCATGCTCATGGAGTGGAAGAATTAATATTGTTAAAATGTCCATCATACCCTAAGCAATCTACAGATTCAGTGCAATCCCTATCAAAATACCAATAGTGCTTTTCACATGACTAGAACAAATAATCCTAAAATTTGTATAGAACCATAGAAGACCTCAAATAGTCAAAGCAATTTTGAAAAAGAACAAAGCTGCAGGTATCACAATGCAAGATTTCAAGATATACTACAAATCTGTAGTAATCCAAACAGTATGGTACTGGCACAAAAACAGACACAATCAATGGAACAGAAGAGAGACTCCAGAAAGAAACTCACAATTATATGGTCAATTAATCTATCACAAAAGAGGCAAGCATATGCAATGGGAAAAGACAGTCTCTTCAACAATGGTGCTGAGAAAACTGGACAGCTTAATGTAAAAGAATGAAATTGGACCACTTTCTAATATCATACACAAAAATAAACTAAAAATAAAGAACTAAATTTGAGACCTGAAACAATAAAAAGTTCCTAGAAGAGAGCATAGGCAGTAATATCTCTGATATCCCTTGTGACAACATTGTTCTATATATGTCTCCTGAGGCAAGAGAAACAAAAGCAAAAATGAACTATTGGGACTACATCAAAATAAAAAAAAATTTGTACAGCACAGGAAACTATCAACAAAACAAAAAGACAACCATGGGAGAAGATATTTTCAAATGATATATCCTATAAGGGGTTAATATCCAAAAAATATAAAGAACTTATACAATTCAACACCAAAAAACAATATGATTAAAAAATGGACAGAGGACCTAGATAGACATTTTTCCAAAAGATATCTAGATGGCCTACAGACAAATGAAAAGATGTTCAACATTACTCATCATCAGGGAACTGCAAATCAAAACCATAATGGGATATTTTACACCAGTTAGAATGGCTAAAATCAAAATAACAAATAAGAAGAGTTGGCAAGGATGTGGAGAAGGAATCCTCATGCACTACTGGTGAGAATAGTGAATTGGTACAGCTGCTGTGGAAAACAGTATGGAGGTTCCTCAAAAAGTTAAAAATAGGGGCGCCTGGGTGGCTCAGTTGGTTAAGCGACTGCCTTCGGCTCAGGTCATGATCCTGGAGTCTCAGGATCGAGTCCCGCATTGGGCTTCCTGCTCAGCAGGGAGTCTGCTTCTCCTTCTGACCCTCCCCCCTCTCATGTGCTCTCTCTTTCTCATTCTCTCTCTCAAATAAATAAATAAAATCTTAAAAAAAAAAAAGTTAAAAATAGAAGTACCATATGATCCAATAATTCCACTACTGGAATACAAAAACACTAATTTGAAGTGATATATGCACCCTTACGTTTATTGCAGCATTATTTACAATAGCCAAGATATGGAAGCAACCCAAGTGTCCCCAATAGATGAATGGTTAAGGAAGAAGTGGACACATATACAATGGACTATTAAGCAGCCACGAAAAAGGGTAAGATCATACCTTCTGAGACAACATCCACGGACCTAGAAGGTATTATGCTAAGTGAAATAAGTCAGAGAAAGACAAAGACTATACTATTCCATCCATACGTGGAATTTAAAACAAAAACAAAAACAAAAAGCAGAATCAGACTTCTACAGAGAACTGATGGTTGCCAGAGGGGAGTGGGATTGGGGGATGGGCAAAATGGGTGAAGGGAAGAGGGACATAAACGCCTCCAGTAATGAAAGAAGTCACAGGAATCAAAGGCAGAGCATAAGGAATACAGTCAATGATATTGTAATAGCAATGTAATAGGACAGATCGTGGCTACACTTGTGAACAGAGCATAATGTATAAACTTGTCAAATTACCAAGTTGTACGCTTGAAACTAATGTAACACTATGTTTTCAAAAAAGGAAAAAAAGCCTTCTCAGGTGCTAACTTGGCTGTGAAGCTTTTTCTGATGACTCCAAGCAAATATGCTTTCTCTAATACTCCGGTTTCTCTTCAAAACGCATAATCTTTCGCCTTTTACAAATATGCTTTCTCTTTTTGTGAATCCCCATGTTCTTTGTTATATAACTCTGCCATGAGCTTGCCACACTCTACCTAACAGAATTTTGCATGGATGGGGTGCCTGGGTGGCTCAGTCGATTGAGCACCTGACTCTTGGTTTCGGCTCAGGTCATGACCTCGGGGTCCTGAGATTGAGCCCTGCCTCACGAGGGCTCTGTGCTCAGCAGGGAGTCTGCTTCAGATTCTCCCTCTCCTTCGCCCCCTGCTCCTTTCCCCACTTGTGCGCATGTGCGTTCTCTCTCAAATAAATAATCTTAAAACATTTTTGTACGGACTGGACTAATTTTGACTTTTCAACTGTAAACTCTCAAGGACAAAAATTGTATCTGGTTCATTTTTGAGGCCTTGCATATTTTGGGGGGGGTTGTCAAATTTCAGGGAAGAGTGTTCTGAAATCTGAACAAATGTTGACAGAGGCATTCAATCTCAGAGCCTCTGAAAGCAGGGCTATGATCACGCAGACCAATTCTGATTAAGTTGGCTAGGCAATTTAGGAGCTGTCTGTGGCTACAATTTCAGGTACACCAGAAAGAATCCACATGACCCTGTCAGCTGCCTGATACTGGATATTCTACTAACAGCTTTATGTTTGAATATTAGAACTCAGATTCAAAATCCTATCAGTCCTGGTAGAGATAAGACAAGCCTTTAACCACTGAGGTGATAATCACTGATAGCAGATCTTCTGAGAGTCAGGTTTTTTAAAAAGGTACCTGTATGTGTGTATATTTCTCTGTGTAGTGCCTTAGGATGGAATGGGGCAATCTGTGGAGGGGAAAGAAAATGGAAAGGGGGCTTCAGGATCCTGTAGGGCAAAACACACACACTTTACTATCCTGTCGAGGAGGGCTGAAATTTGGGTAAGTGATATCGAGCCTTCTGCAGAAGGAGAGTCACAGGCTTAGACTGGAAATTCAGAGGCCCATTCTTCTCTTTAAGAAGTTATTTGATTAATTTTGGAGTCTTAGAGGGATTACTAAATACCACATCTGTCTTTTACCACCTCAATTCAGAACCAACTGAGAAGGGGACACAAGAGAATAAGGAAGCGATTGAAATTGTTTATCACTGATGAAAACCGAATTGAAGAATGCAACTTAGTTACATGACAGCTAGCACCCTTTGCCCCTGAGATAGACACAGGTGTGCCTGAGTTGCTGGCACATGTGGACATTGGGTAGAACCCCCTCCGGGGCAGAGCCATCTTTCTGAATGTATTATATGATGATGATGAAAAACACATGTGTCCCGAAGGAAGGCTGGCTTCTAAAGTGTAGATGGAAGCTTCTGGGCCAAATGTTTCCATTTGGTCTTTCAGGTTGACTAATCAGATATATCACTCTCCTTATCTAGGCCAGATGAAGCAGTGGAGAGAGGCCAGGAAAATTCCTCCACTGGGACACAGGAGAGGAAAGAGAGAGATCTACTCCCAAGTCCACACACAACAATTAACTATCAGCGGAACACACTCATCTGTTCTTTCTTCTCTTCTACATTAAAAGGTTTTTGGTACATGACATGGTAGCAACCCTGACCAGCTGAGGGTTTGATGTTATTAAGACAATTTTTTTTGCCCATAGGAGTTTAGGATTTTTAATAAATAAAATTGAAAACGACAGATATAACAAATAGAACCATTTCTTAGAACTTTCCTGAACAATTGTGCGAGTAATCGATTGCCTCTCACTCTAAATTTTACCCTATATTTTCCACTCTGTAACAATATTTCTCCCTTGCCAGTTGACAGGATGTCAAGCTTCGTCAGAAGAGAGTCCCAGAGGAACAGTGGAGAAGAAAGAAATTTTTCTCTTCCTGGCAGCAGGGTGTTCCTCCTCGAAGCAGGTTCCTGGAGTAGAGACATTACTACAGCTCCAGGCTTGGCAGCAGCCGATGGCCAACAGTACATGGAAGTTTCCTGTGGACATCTTCCCTTAGCATCTCCCTGGGAGGCTTTACAGCAGAGCACTACCAGCCTGGCAATTCCCTGTGAATGGCTTTCCCCACATGCCCTCAGAAAATAGCCCCAGGGGCACCTGGATGGCTCAGTTGGTTACGTGTCTGCCTTCAGCTCAGGTCATGATCCTGGGGTTCTGGGATCGAGCCCCATGTGAGGCTCCCTGCTTGGCGGGGGGCCTGCTTCTCCCTCTCCCTGCTCGTGCTCTCTCTCTCAAATAAATAAATAAAATCTCAAAAAAAAAAAAAAAAGAAAAGAAAAGAAAAGAAAATGGCCCCAGGGGACTTCTCTGCCATCCAGTGAACCTTGACTATGTTCTTGGCAATGAAGTCTGGATCTCTGGTGGGGACCTCTTCCAGATCTGATCTGTCTTTCACTTGGATTCTGTATGTCAACCCAAGGGGCAGTAGTTGCTCTAGTAAACTTTTCTTTCTCTTTACTCTTTTCTAGTCAGTCTTCTGATTTCTTCAATCTCCTGTTATAGTTAATAATTCTTTATAATTCTTTATAGTTAAGACTCTATATTAAACGTTGTCTATTCAAATTACTCTGTGGTTTCTATCTCTGGATTAGACCCTGACTGATATAACTATTAAATAGTAATTTGAACGGTATGACGGTATGCTTCAGAGCATGATAATTATGAAGAACATCACCTTTTAATATTTGACAAGCAGGTCATTTTTTCACAATTATTTCTGAACCCTGAGAAAGATAATTGAAAGCAATCTTTTCCATATGTATTATATGTTAAGCCATTTAAGTCTATGAAAATGAAGCATCTCTCTAAATGTTCAAAAGGTTTTGAGTATGAGATGGAAATATGATTTGATAATGTCACCAATTTTCAAATGCTTCAGTAAAAGAGTTTCTGAAAGATGCTAAATCTATGTTATTAAAACCAGTGACAGGGATTCAATTTTAATCTGCCTGAAAAATTGCCTGAACAGCTAAAAATGGCTTATCTCAAATGCTTACTCTTACCTTGAGAATCTTTGCATATTTGTGGCTAAAAACCTCAGCAAAAGCACGACTAGGCACTGGTCATAATGGAGACTCTCCAGAACATCCAAATATTATTGGGATAAATAGTCTGATGGGTGCCTGAGTCACTTTCTTGGTGGCTGGCTCTGGATTTACAAATTTAGTTACATTCTCAGTAAATTTGGTTCTAAGAAAGCTTAGAATGATCATATATGCTTTTATGGATATGACCTCAAACACTATTATCAGTTCCAGAAAAAGGACACATATTTAAACATTACTTTTGTTGAGAGACAAAGCCAACCAAGACCATAACTTGATGTTACCCTCATGAATGGTAGTAAGTCCAGAGGTCTGGATTCTAGCCTTTACCCTAGAACAAACTGGTTGAGGACCTCCGGCTGGTTATTTGAATCTCCCCAGGCCTCATTTATATACACATGTAAAGTGAAGGGACCGACTGAACAGATTTCTGCTAGTATGTTAAATTTCTATGACCAAAGTGAAGAACTTTAGGTTCTTCACATGCCTCCCATTTAGATTCTCTTCTTTCTACTATTTTCTCATAAATCTTTGAGTCTCTCACAGTTTTTAAACACATGGCTGATGCCACACCCTAAAAGGTCACTAATGGGCTGTTGGGTGAATGAGTGACCTGATCCTCTTTCCCCTGGTTCTTCTGATTTCTGACTGTAGTAATCCCCTCATTTCATGGCTGATTTCATACAGCTTATTATTTGCAGACATATAACTTCTGCCTCATCATCATTCACCACTTTACTTTTTCTGAGTCTAGTTGACACACCATGTAAATTAGTTTCAGGTGTACAACAGTGATTTGAGACTATATCATTCATTTGCCATGTGCATAGTCTCATCTCCCCAAATCTAAGTCCAACATCTTTTTTCCTTCATGCTACTGAACAGATTGCTATCTACATAGCATGTAGTTTATATAATTCTTTTTAAAGATTTATTTGAGAGAGTGAGCGAGCATGTGGGGTAGGGAGTAGGGGAGGGGCCAAGAGAGAGGGTGAGAGAAACTCTAGCAGACTCCGTGCTGAGGGCAGAGGCTGACACAGAGCTCCATCTCAGGACCCTGAGATCACGACCTGAGCCGAAACCAAGAGTCAGAAGCTTAACTGACTGCACCCCCCAGGTGCCCCTGGCATGTACTTTATATGTTGATTGCTACATACCCTTTTATTAAAGAGGGACAAAAATAGTCAAAGCCAAATCTATCTTTCTGAGAGGATTTTCCCTAAGGAAAAGTAGAATTAAAAAAAAAAAAAGACCGGCAAAATCTTTCCCAATGATTTATTTATGCTTTAATTCTTAAAAATTTGAAAAATATAGAAGTGAATGTAGGAAACCCTATTCTTCCCTATCCTGTTCCCTAGGATGTAAACAGTTCAGTGCACAATCTCAATCTTTTGATGGACAGACATTTTTAGTGTATCCTGCAACATCTGAAAAAAATACTCAGGTACATCTCAGTGCCAGGAAGATAAAGACAACACTGTTACCACCCATTAATACACACAGACGACAGGACAAAGAGGTACAAAGTAGTTATTCATTTTTTCCCCAGGCTGTTGCCTACAATGGACATTTGGAAGGCCCTTCCCACTCCTCTCCTTCCTTCAGGTGCCCCACTGTCTTTCCCAGCCTGAGGCAGCCTCTTCCTTCCTAAGATAGTTCCAAGACTCTGAGACTGGCTTCTGGCTTTCTCTTGGAAGGCCCCCAGGAATGAGGGGTAGGTATTTTTAATTCTTCATTAAGAAATGGCTACAACACACACCTTTCTCTTCTTGATAGTAACCATTTTTTGTAGCATAAATTTGAAGTGTCATCATTTATTTCCGTTGTGTTAGCCACCCAGCCTGTGGTTTGTTATGGAAGACTAACACAACAGGTGTTTCCATAACTAGGCTTATATACGCAGACTGTTTCTAGAATTTTTAAGAACTGGGCAGAGGCAGCAGGCAGGGAACTGTGCGCCATAGATCCTTGCGTACTTGCGCATTTTTGAATACTTCATGAGATGGTTTCACATGTTTACACGTTCTGATATTCCTCCTTTCGAAACAGAGTCTAATTCTCCTCGCCCTGAGTGTGGGACGGGTGTGGGAGAGGTGCTTCTATTGGACAGAATGTGGAGGAAGCCACGGTGTCAGACTTCGGGGGGAGGGTCATAGCAGACACGTGGCTCCCATCTCCAGAGACCAAAGTGGCTCCAGCAGCCCCACAGGGAGGCCCACACAGTAAGGCACGGAGGCCTCCAGCCAAGAGCTCCCCGCCCCCGCTCCCCGCCGACCAGGGTGCCAGCACGAACTAGCTCCTCCCACCCTGGTCTAGCCTTCAGACAAGGCAGCCTGGGCTGACAGCGTGACTGAATGGTCATGAGCCAGGGCCGCCCAATTCAGTTACTCCCAAATTCGTACCCACAGAAACCAGGAGATAATGGATGTTTATTGTTTTGCCACTAAGTTGTTGGGGAACTTCTTCTTCTTTTTTTTTTTTTCCTAAAGATTTTATTTATTTTTTTGACAGAGACAGAGCGAGAGAGGGAACACAAGCAGGGAGAGTGGGAGAGAAAGAAGCAGGCTTCCCGCCGAGCAGGGAGCCCGATGCGGGGCTCGATCCCAGCACCCTGGGATCATGACCTGAGCCGAAGGCAGATGCTTTAACAACTGAGCCACCCAGGCGCCCCTGTTGGGGAACTTCTTAAGGTAGCAATAGATAAATACACTCTGTAGGCATTATCCATTAAACATCTTAAAAAATTTCTGCCAGCCATTAAGAAACTCCTAGAGTTGTAAAATTTTGGAGCTGAAAGGACCCCTGGGGCCCTCAAGCCACCAGGGCGGCAATCAAGGTAACCAAGTCCCTAGCATGACCATGTCCAGGTGGAGCAGGTTTCAGAGCAAGGTTTGATGCTGTGTGCATGCAAACGTGAAAGCTATTTCCAGAAACATAGCCAAGTCCTATGTCATGCTGTGGATTTCCTTGAGAGGCGTCCGGAGAGAGTGGTGGGCTGTCGGCACCGGTAGGAGCCGAGATGGAAGGAGGCAGTACCACCAGACGCCACAGGGGGCCGAGCAGGGTCAGTTTAATCGTTCTTCTTAAACTTGCCTTTGATGTGGGGCACCCGGTCCAGCATCAGCCGCCAGGCCGTGGCCCCCACCAGCCCCACAGTGGCTAGGGCACCCCACATGCCTGCCGGGGGAACCCAGGTTTGGCTAGCTGGCAGTAGCACGGGCCCAGGAACGTGGGCAGCCTCCTGGCCCATTCCGCAGCTCCTTCAGGATATTTTCAATGTTTTGTAAAAATATTCACCAATGTGATATGTAAAAAGTAGCATCTTCATGTTTGAAGTTGCATTTCTATAATGTCATGTATTTATGAATCATTTGCATTTCTTATTCTTCGGACTGCTGGTGTCTTGGCAGTTTTGTTTTTTTTTTTTTTTTGTACTCTTCAGTCCACCTATTTTTTTTTTTTTTTTTTAAGATTTTATTTATTTATTTGACACAGAGAGAGAGACAGCGAGAGAGGGAACACAAGCAGGGGGAGTGGGAGAGGGACAAGCAGGCTTCCCACTGAGAAGGGAACCTGATGCGGGGCTCGATCCCAGGACCCTGGGATCATGACCTGAGCCGAAGGCAGACGCTTAACAACTGAGCCACCCAGGTGCCCCCGTGTCCACCTATTACTGAAATCATTTTTATGTTAGGAATAATCCTTTATCAGATATATTGAGGCAAATACACAGATTTGTCTTTTGACTTTGTTTAGGATGATTCTTTTCAAGTTTTTATTTGGTTTAAAAAACTTTGGAGAAGTTCAATGATATTTCCTTTTGGAAATATTTGGAGTCATAGCTCATGGTAAGACAGGATTTCCTTTTTCCCGTATATAAAAATGTCCATCCATATGTTCTTTAAACTCAGTGATAGTTTTGATCTACCTGGAAATTATTTTGGAGAAAGATGTGAGGTAGATTTTTTTTTTTTCTTGATCGGCTAGTGTTTACCATACCATTTATTTAAAAAATAATGTCTTTTCCTCACCACATTGACATGGATGGTTTCATTTATAATTTCTTGGTAAAAAATGCATTAATCATTTTTATAAGTTCACATACTTGTCCCCAGCTCTCTCACCACTGCCTTCTAGAAAATCTATGGTTCCTAAGCTTGAGGACGGTCTGTAGACTTAGTCTTTTGTGAGCCAACAGTTCTTTCTGGAGCCTGACTTGATGAAGGCAAAAGAGACACTGAATATCAGAGGCAGTTGGAAATCCAGGATGGTTATAAAACTTGAAGTCAGTAATATCAGAAAAATTTATATTTGTACATTATGCAGGTTAGAAATATGATACATTAATGCCATGAGAAAACATCCCTGCATAATCATTTTTCTAAAAGTTACATATATTCTCATTTGGCCAGAAAGCTATTTTCAGTTTGAAATATTTGGAGTGCCAAGTAGGCTAAGCATTTATTAAATTGATAATAGTATTGTGACCACCATTTCAATTACTTAGCTATGGAAACCAAAATTGTTCTTTGTGAAATAAAAATGGGGACACAATATAGGTTGCTCAGCCTAAGAAGTCACTGCATAATTTATTTTACTCATGTATTCTAGAATACTATTTTGTGAATAGTATTTGGCTGGGAGTATTGAAATTCTTAAGGAAAAATCTTTTTGTTTTCATTCTACATTAATTTATCTTATCCTTTTTTCATTCTTAAACATTATGAAAAGCTTTGTGATACAATTTGAAATTCTGATAATTACCTGAACAAATCTAAGGATAGGAACAGCAAAATAAGAACATAAAGAAATTGGAAGAGTTTTGGGTACAATAGTATATAATGATAGGATATTTGGAATAGAGTTATTCTTTGGTTGGAAACAACCATAATCTCCATCGTTATCTCATTGAAAATGGCAACTACCTTTTACTGAAACACTGAGATATCTTATTGATGCTCAACATATGGAAACCTCTTCCTGTATCTTTTATCTTTCTGAGTTTGCTACCACCATTCATTCTCATTCCTCTAGTCCAGACCTGGTGTCAGATCCCACCAATTGTATTATTCAGAATCTTTCCTGTTCACTTACTTTTTCCCCTTTCTGATTTACTCCAACTTCATGGCCATCCTCTCTAATTTCAGAAACAGCTTCTCAGCTTTTCCTTTGCCTCTCAAGTTGCCTCTTTCCAGCCCTCTCCAAAGCCAACAGACTCTGGTGTGTTCTAAATTCTAAAGTGCTAATTGATCATACTACCCTCCCACTTAAAAATTCTTCTGTAGCTCACCAAGGATCTCAATATAAAATCCAGACTTTTTTGCAAGACAAATAAAGCACATTTCTGGGAGTTGTGGGATGCAGCACCATACTCCCAAGGACCCAGGAGGAATCTTGTCCACCTGTATATCCAGTAATAGGCAGGCAGACCTTGGTATGGGCTGTAGAAACAGTAGAGTCAGTAAGTTTTTCATGCTCTTTGTCTTGCCTAATGCTCTAGCTAGAACTCTATTATGTTGTGTGGTCAGAATAAACACTCTTGTCTTGTTTGTGATCTTAGAGAAAAAGCTTTCAATTTTTACTGTTGCAGATAAAATGATCTATATAGAAGATGCTACAGACCCAACCAAAAAAACCTGTTCAAACTTAACAAATTCAGTGAAGTTGAATGGTATAAAATCAACATACAGAATCAGTTGCATTTCTGTACAATGACAAACATCTGAAAAAGAGAAAACTGTCTCATTTATGATAGCATCAAAACAGTAAACATTTAAGAATATATTTAACCAAGGAAGTAAAAGATCAATACAATAAAAGCTACAAGACCTGATGGAAGAAAAGAAAGGTGACATGAAAAATCGATATCCCATGTTTATGAATTTGAAGAATACTGTTACATATCCATACTACCCAATGCTATCTATGGATTCAACATAATCCCTATGAGAATTCCAATGGCATTATTCACAGAAAAAACAATCCTAAAATTTGAATGGAACCACAAAAGACCCCGAATAGTCAAGGTCATCATGAGGGGAAAAAAAAAAGAAAACCAGAGGCATTATACTTCCTGGCTTCAAACTATACTACAAAGCTTTATTTATTAAAACAGTATGGTACTAGCATAAAAATAGATACACAGACCAATGGAACAGAATACAGAAATATTTGTCAACTGATATTTGACAAGGGAGCCAAGAACACTTAATGGATAGAGAATAGTCTCTTCTGCAAATGGTGCTGGGAAAACTGGACAACTACATGCAGAGAAATGCAACTGAACCCCTCTCTTACATCACTCACAAAGATTAACCCAGAATGGATTATAAGACCTAATATCATAAAACTCCTAGAAGAAAACACAGAGAAGAGGCTCTTTGACCTTGGTCTTAGCAATAAATTTTTACATGTAACACCAAAAGCACAAGCAACAAAGGCATAAATCAACAAATGTGACCATATCAAACTAAAAAGCTTCCGTAGCAAAAGAAACAATCAAAAAATAAAATAGGCAACCCATGGAATGGGAGAAAATATTTGCAAACCGTCTATCAGATAAAGCATTAATGTTCAAGATGCATAAAGAACTGAGAGCTCGATAACCAAAATCAATAATCCTATTTTTAAAAAATGGGCAGAGGAACTAAACAGACATTTTACTAAAGAACACATCCAAATGGCCAACAGGTACATAAAAAGATACTCAACATCATTAATCATCAGAGAAATGCAAATCAACCCACCATGAGCTATTGCTCACACCTGTTAGAATGGCTATCACCAAGATGATAAGAGGTATTAGGTGGTAGTGAGGGTGTGGTGAAAAGGTTAGCATTGTGCACTGTTGCTGGGAATATGAACTGGTGCAGCCACTATGAAAAAACAGTATGGTAGTTTCTCAGAAAATTAAATATAGGACTACATCTGATCCATCAATTCCACTTCTGGGCTTATAGTCACAGGAAATGAAAGTAGGATCTTGAGGAAATATCTGTACTACCATGTTCCTTGTAGCATATTCACAATAGCCAAGATATGGAAACAACTTAAATGTCAATGGATGAATGGATAAAGAAGATGCAGGATATATATATTTCAGTCATGAGAAAGAAGAAAATCCTGGCTTTTGTGACAACATGGATGGATCTTGAGCGCATTATGCTAAGTGACGTCAGTATGAGAAAGAAATACTTTATGATATCACTTACATGTGAAATCTGAAAAAGTCAAACTCATTAAAACAGAGTGGAATGGTGGTTACTAGGGGCCAGGGGGTGGGAGAATTGGGGAGATACTGTTAAGTGTACCAACTTGCAATGAGTAGATAAATAAGTCCCAGTTATCTAATGCACAGCATAATGATTATGGTCAATACTACTATATTATAAACTTTAAAGTTGCTAAGAGACTGGATCTTAATTGGTCCCGCCACAGAAATGATAATTATGTGATGTGATAAAGGTGTTAGCTGATGCCACAGTTGCAATATATAAAGATATCAAAAGAACACATTGTAAGACTTAAACTTACACAATGTTACATGTCAATTCTATCTCAAAAAAAAAAAAGCAGCAACAACAACAGAAAAGGGCATTTTCTCTCACACTAATAGTGACTTGGGGAGGAGGAAGACGGGAATTTTTTCATTTTTTGTTTTCCCCAAATACTAACACATAATCTTTGTAAAAGATTAAAAAGATTCAGAAATCTATGCTATAGACAATAAATATGAACCGAAATAGATTTCCTTCAGAATTTCACAGGCTTTGCTCTACTGTCATTTAGTTTCCATTTTTTTGCTTGTTGAGAAGTCCGAGACCATTTTGATTTCTGATCCTCTGTTGAATACTGAGGATGATGAAGATGTTTAAAAGCAAAGGATGCAGATTTCTGAAGGTAATTTACAAAGAAGAGTTTCAAGCGCGTATTGAACAATGGTAGCATAAGTGATTCCTTTGAAAGAAAGTGACTTTCAAAGTGATTCCTTTGAAAGTAACAATACTCATTGGATGGATAAACCATGATTCAGTGTATTTCCTCCTCTGCCTGCAATATCCTTAGGCCCACTGATGATTTCCTGAGCTACAATAACAAGAAAATGTGAAGAGGGAGGTTTGGAACCATGCTGTGACATTTATCAGAAGCCGGAAAAGAACTGAATTTGTGAAACAAGACCTACAAATGTAATTCTGATTTTTTTACAAATGTGCTTTCTTTATCATCTCTTGCACATATCATTATTACATCTTTCAAGCCCAGATCAATTGCTACATGTTTGCTTATTTTTCAGATAACACCTACTAAGTGCCAAAGTATCTTCCTGGTACAGACAATTCAACAGAAAGGATATAAGTGCTCTCTATCATCACAGGACTTCCTTTATCTGTATTTCTCTAATGGCACTCATTACACTTTTGTCATTTGTGAATATTTCATTCCACTAGATGGTGAGCTGTTTGATGTTAGCCTCATTTTACCATTTATTGTTATTTCCCTATGGCACTTATCTCAGTGCTTAACAATTACAAATGGTCAATGTGCTGAATCAATGAATGAATGACTTCCCAGCATGCTTTGTTAAGAGTAATCCAACTATCTTCTCTCCTACTAAATGGGTAGAACAAATTTAATAATTATGTCCTGGAGTCATATTAAGAAGTTGGCACTAAAGAAACCATTAAAATGGAATGACATTACAAAATGAGCATTAAAATTCTTTCCTTGGAATTCTAGAATACACTTTATAGCTTAATATTAGTGAATTGTGTTAGTGCAAAAAGGTTATAAATGCAGAATAATGTATTTATCCAAAAGTTTTAATACCTATTTAGAATACATTATCACTACTAGGTAGGAATATCATTTTAGAATATTGCTATAGAGAAAGTTTTTAAAATGCTCTAAATTTATCTTTGTAATTGATAATGTCTAGATGAGGAACAGCTTTGAAATCATGTCCTACTTTGATCTGCTTCATAAAGTGTTTTTCATCTTTTGTGGTAACAAAGTGTAAAGGTAAGTATTTTGAAGAACTGAAAGTTATGTCCTCAAACTTAGGGCACCAAGGAAAATTATAGAAAATCTGTTGATACTGGGCTCTACCCAGGTACATTCTCTTCCCCAAAGTTATTAATTTAGAGAGGATTACTGTCCTTTTTTAGCTTTCTTTTGTTCTATATATCATACCCAATAACTGTATTTTCATCTTTTGTATCCAAACTATATTATTTTTGGATAAGATATTTTAATGTATCATGAGCGAGATCTTGAAAATAAACTTTAAGACACATAGCTCCTCACATACTTAACTACCTCTCTTTCTTCCTGGAACTGAGGTGTTTATGTTAGAACAAGACAATTATCAGGTCATAAACACCACTTCACTATGAGTTTGCCTGACCGTTGTCTGAAGGGAAACCTGAGGATGTTGGAGCTACAATCTTTATCTGATTTTTCCATTATGAAATGCATCAAATACAGAAAGATTTAGAAAATGCCTCCATAATACTTGATTCACTCTCCCACCAGATATGCCAATACTGGTAAGCCCTGTGTTTCCCAGGATTCATTCATGACTTTGCCCACTATTTTACTAAGGTTCCTGAAAACTCAGGAAAGCTGAAGCTAGACTGTGATAAACCATGCCTGTCTTTTCCTGAGAGCCTCATCTAATAGAGTCAACAGTTCCCTTTCCTTTTCCAGCTAGGTTTCAACTTGCTACTCAGCTTCACAAAACAAAACAATCTAAAAGCTATGCTGTATTTGCTGCTTTTAAACTCAGCATGGGCTACTTTTGGCTTTTAAAGAAGAACAAAGCAGAAAAAAAAATGAGTTCCCTGTAGAGAACTGTAAAGGGTCTGAGATTTTACCCTACTTGCAAGCTAACAAGTTAGCCTGACGCAATTTCACGGATGCTAGCAGAAGACATGAGACTCTTGAATCAGAGACAAAGGACAGTTTATTACTCTCCACAATATAGAAGTAGTCATCAGCTATCAGCACTTTCCTCAGTTGGTTTTCCGAGATGCAGTTCCATCAAAGGATGCAAATGGCATCTATACATATAGTAGTTTGTCTTATAGGAGAACCCTGAGATTAGGGGATCCGCATCTTTATTAACAGTAAGCATGTCTGCCCTTTGTTCCATGGGGAAGCACTATTTTTATATTCTAAGGCTTTATGCTATTGAAATATCCTCTAATAGATAAGTCTAGAATACAGAACGGTGAGTATTTTTCTGGGACGATGTGTAGAAACATAACCAACCTACAGAGAACTGTCTTTCAACATTCCTGTAGCTGACATGCTGATCTAAATGTTCTTCCTTCCGTCCCCTTCTCCTTTCCCTAATTGCATCAGGTTCTTATTTCATAGATTCAAAATCTTCTCTTACCCTTACTGGTAAGAGATTTTCTTCTCCCTACAAGTTTTTGTTTCCTCCAAGTTAGTTTAATTTCATGTACTATTTTGTGTTATTTATGGTCTTTATCCTCCATGCTGGGAACTCTCCTTGGCTGCATACTCATGATTAAGAACAGGAGAATAAATAATATATTGAAAGCTTTGAACACATGGGTAGTGCTTGTTGACTGTGGGCTTAACTGGTAGGTGATCTCATTGAGCCAGCTAGAAGGAACACTTGATGTCAATATGTTTAGGTCTTTACTTGAGGCTGATCAATTTCACCAGATAAATTTCTTCCAATCTTCTGCTTAGATAGTAAAGAACTGGTTTTCAGGGTTCTGGGAATCCAGTGGTGGAAGCACCATGGGATTCTTAGCATTTATGTATACCTTAACAGTCTCCTTGCTTAAATGAAGTCCTTCTCAAATCACACTTCTCTAATTCCAAATAAGATTGAGAATACTTCCTTGTATTTAGTGGCAGTGTGTTATCAAATTGTTTGCCTTTTTCTTCTTAGCAGTTGTTTGTGTATTCCTGTTCCTGATCCTGATCTTATGCTAGTTGCATGTGTGATGAGTATCTCCCTCCAGATTATAGGTTTTCTTGTCCTTGCCAAGTTTATGCCTCTGTTAAGAATTTTCCTCAATTTATAGCATTTCCTGATTCCTAGCTTTTTGTGATGTGGTCTTTGTTCCAACACTACCAATGTGAGTTCAAAGCCTGGTTCTCAGCACTACCCGCATCTCCACTGCTTTTCCTAGCTTCTGTGTTCCTAGAGGTCAACACGGTGTCCTTCCTTTTTGCTTCCTGCTTTGGTATTGCCTTCCAGAGGATTTTTAAAAACTGTCTTCCAAGCTCTTCCAGGGATTTAAAAGAGTATTTTATCCATTTTTTTTCTTGCATTTTTGGATGTTTTGTAGTCAAAGTGCAAAGTTATCCCTATCTACCTTGTTGTCAGAAATATAAGTCTATATTGAATTTATTTTTATTTTTCTAAACATTCTACCCATGTTGGTTGGATTTTTATAGAAATGTAATTTTTTTGTAGCTAGGAGTTTGAAATGTAGAATTGAGTTTCTGCACTGGCTTGTATAGAATTTTTTAAATTTGTAGATAGAGGAATGCCTTAGCTATTTTTATTCCTAATTTTAAGAGAATGTATACATCTTTTTAGTTTGGTTGAGTTAATTAAACCTAGATCTTTAATGTTTTAGTTAATGGGTAATCTTGATAAAGGTGGTGGGTAAAATTAGTTTTATGTGAACATACTCTTTTTTTTCTTTACAATATTTTAATTAATGTTTTCTATGATAGATGTCCTTAACCTGATGGTTATAAATTGACCGTCTTTGGAAATCTTAAACCTTTCCATATTGTGGAGAAGCACTTTGCTTTTCCAAGAAAATAGTCTAAGACAGAAACTCAAATTTTACTTAATGTTTACAGCAATTGGTATGCACAGTTTTCTAACCTTTTCCTTATCTAACAAGATGTAATAGCTGCCTGATATGTCTTCTCAAAGCCCTGTGTCACATTTTTCATTCTTTCAAGAGATTCCCCATTAAAGTTCCTGGCACAGCAGTTTTATTTTCTAGCCAAAACTGATTTAAAGAATTTTAGGCTTAGAGTTACATATTTCTATAAGAGAAATAGGGACATTAAACTTTTTTTTTTTTTTTAAAGGAACTCATTCCTGAAGGAAGAAGCCCACACAGGTTAAGACAGCTAGAGGTAAAAATGCTAAGGTAGCAATAAACCTGAATGATAAAAGCTCTAAGAAAGTACAAGATCAAGATAGTCTTTTAAACAAATCTTAACCTCCATTGCTTTCAGACATTCATCTCAGTGAATTATTAAAAGCAAAGGAGAATGCCATCATAATTCCAAAATCTTATTTATATTAATATTTGACAAGATGGCATTTTTATCCCATAAATCATTTTTCTCTAAAACTGGAGAAATTTACTCTTAACATTGGTCCCCAAGTTCCTTAAATTGCCTACAACCAATCTAATGCATAAGGGCACACATACAAATTTAGTGTGTCCTTCCATTGCTATACACTTAGCACAGTACTTGGTGCAAATCATGGAACTTAACTGCAGTGGGCTGAAGGCTAGGAAAGATCTACTCTTTTGTGATTCAAAAATCTGTACCTTGTAAAGAAGATGTGACACACACACACACAAACACACACACACACAATGGAATATTACTCAGCCACAAAAAAGAACAAAATCTTGCCATTTATAACAACATGGATGCACCTAGAGAGTATAATGCTAAACGAAATAAGTCAGCCATAGAAAGACAACTATGATATGATTTCACTCATGGAATTTAAGATACAAAATGAATAAAGAAAAAAAAAAAAGAGAGACAAACAAAAAACACCAGACTCTTAAATACAGAGAACAAACTGTGTTTGTCAGAGGGTGTTTGCCAGAGGGTAGATGTGTGAGGGGATAAGGGGATTAACAGTACACTTTTCTTGATGAGCACTGAGAAATGTATGGAATTGTTAAGTGATTATATTGTGCATCTGAAACTAGTATAACACTGTATGTTAATTATACTTCAAGAAAAAATTGTATCCCATTGAGGTAATGACATAAACAAATGAAATAAAATAGACTAGTGGGTGGTTCTTAAAGATTACTGTGCAGAGAAGTCATCTACCATGTATATGCAATGCAGATTCCTAGGCCCCCGCCACCAGAGATTCAGTAGATTTGGTTTAAGGTCTTGGAATATGCATTTTTGAAAATGCTCCAGGTAATTCATTTTAAGGAACACTACAGTTGGAACTTATAACCAGGTACTCAATGTACTCAATGAGGTTTACTTCAGGCCAAATATCTGTCAGGAAAGACTTCAAGGAAGAGGTGAGGTAGCTCCTGAAGCATGATGTGGGTTTTATGTCTGGAAAGGAGAGAGGAGTCCTTCACATGAAAAATGTCATGAGCCGAGGCCTACAGGTGAGGATAGGCCCCATGAAAAGAGGCAGTGAGGAGACACTGTCCTAAGGCCAGAGACCTGGGGGTGTGCTAAGAAGATTAGAAAGGTCAATGTTCAATAAATACTTGTTGGATCAAACTATTGGCTTCTAGGTAAAATTTCCAGGCACCACAAAGAGGTAAGATTTGAAGTAGGAAGACAATTTGACCTGAATAACCTTAGTCCTGAAAGCTCATCATCTGCAGGTTCAAAGGACTAAGTGAAATTTTTTCTTCTCCATTTTCTCCATCCTATTCTCTATTAAAAACCATAATCTCTCTCCTTGTCTCTGCACCTTGTTGATGGAAGTGTGTACTTCCTCTCTTTTTGTAACTTGTGGGTTCATTTAGTCTTATTAGACTTATTAAATTATTATCAGATTCCAGACTTTTTGAGGGAAGGTCCTTAACATATTCACATCTTTTTTTGTTCTATAGTAACATTGTAAAATGCCATGCACATAAGTGGTGTTCAAAACATCAGTTTAAAGAATCAGTTGAACATGATGTCACTTTATTGATGAGCATAATGTTATGTACCAGGCACTATGCTAGGTACTTTGTATATAACATTGCACTTAGTTTTTGTAAATCTAGTACAAGGGAGACATTCTTATTCACATGTTGCAGGAAAGGACACTGAGGCTTGGAAAATCAAGCATATGACTATTTTCACATAGCTACTAAAGGACAGAGGTAGAAAGAGATGCAGGACTAAAAACTGACTCAAAAGATGTACTCCATCACTGCTGGATGGAGAAAGAATGAATGAGTGAATATATGGAGAGTGTAAGACTAATTAATCTTAAGTGTGTGAGAATAAATGAAATTTTAATCATGTATGAATTGCAATCTGCTTATTCTAGAGGTAAAAGGAAAGTAAGCAAGGGATACTTCAGTTCTGAGCTCTGTGGAAGAAGGTATGGTCTTTTGGCAGGGGGGAGCATAGACTCTATAGGTAGAAGGTGCCTAGAGTGCAGGGTGAGGCGTGCTGGACATTCTATACCTGAGTTGATAGGGAGGGAGACCCAACTGTTGACAAACTATTGTAGGACAACATAAAAAGAGGGAAAAAAACCAAGTCCTTTGATCAGAGTTGGTCTAGGGTAAACAAGCACCCAAAAGACTGGAGAAAAAAAGCCAAACCAAAACCAAACCCACCAGTGCCTAGGTCCCATCTGCTGAAATTCTGATTGTATCGGTCTTGGGTGAATTCCCAACATTGTTAAATGTTACATTTAAATATGCAGCCAGGGTTGGAAATCACTGTTCTGGGATTTTATTTCATTTCCCAAACACTAGGGTTTGATGTCGTTGATTTCACAGTTCTGCCTTTCCACAGTCGTCCTTTATGGTAAGAAATTATCTCTTTGAAGTTACCGGTTTCCTGATATTGAATAAACAATATGATTACCACCAAGGAACTGCTTTGTGCTCATTAGCTGGGAGCCATCTTTTTCTGAGCAAGTCCTGCATTCTAAGTGATTTTGCTTCTGGGGCCAAAGTATGCAGTCACTGTCATCAGACTGGCTTAGCAAAATTAATGAAAATGTAATTAAGCAAGTTTCCCTCAGCCATTTGAAGGGTCCTTATAATTTTTTAAGATAATAAAATAGAAAGATAACAAATTAAGAAAATGATTTTTTAAATAGCAGGTTTGCTTTTTCAATTAAACTCAAATTATATCTCTAATGAAGTGGATCATTAGTGATGATTTCAAATTATAAATCAATACTTCAGGGAGAAAGCATGGGCTTTTAAGTTGGAGATATATCTCTGAAACCTGACTTTGCAGTCATAGATGGATAACTTTGGGAAGGACATGTGACTTTTGTATAAGCCTGAGTTTCCTTGTTTATAAGATGAGGATAATCATCAGTGCAATGGTGTGCTAGTAAATGCATAACAACTGCCTTCATGAAGGGAAGGCTCATTTGTGGCATTTGACAATTTCTAATATGTAAATACTCCTATCATGGCAGATTTCAAGTTACCAGCAGAACTGGGTCACACATTTCCTGGAAATTTAACAATGGGCTCTCATGAATAACACTGATAAAATAATGCTAAGCATTTTTATCTTAAAGAAGATAAAATGAGGTCATATGTAAAACACCTAACTCAGTGGTTGGCCCAGACTTATTCAATATCTAGGGTTTCCTAATTCTAAAGTTTGCAAAAATTCCCAATATTATTGTACTGAAGATATAATTGCTAGCCCTTGGAAAAACAATTTTTATTTTACCTATGGCAAAAAAGGGTAGTACTGTTTTGTTAACTTGAGCCTGAAATACATCTATGTTCTTCCAAGCTGTGTTAGTTCTCAATTCACTAGGTCACTCTTATTAGGAGTCCTGGAAAAATCTACATTTACATATTTGGGAATTATTGGATCTATATGAAGATTTGGCTCACATGTATTTATTAAGCACATTTTGAGTGCTCAGCACTATGCTATATATACTTTGGACTCTGCCAGTAACTTCTTTGAAAGGCAAGATTAGAGGGTTTGAGAGTCTTCGATTGTCTTTAACATCTTCCCACTTTTCTCAGTGACCTTCACTCCATTTTTGGAAGATAGGGCCTTGCCTTGCCTCTTCCCTACTTTCCATACAGTCAGTCACTCCTTCTAAGGGTTGTTTCCCACTAAGGGACACCACTAGAAAATAATGGCCATATCTGAGACATGAGGATGAGGATAGGAGAGCTTTGTGGGAAGCCAGACGATTGGCAGTATCCCAGATGAGGCCAAAGTTGTATATTATCCTGAGTTTGGCCAAGAGTTCACTGCCAACAGACGGCATCAGTGAAGGTCATTCAAAGCTCTTTCCTATCAAGGTACTGAAGTTCCTCCTTATTTCCTGAGTCCTAAGTACAGGGGTGACATAGTCAACAGTCATCCCCTTTGCTTTCTTCCTTGTGTTGGCCTCTTACTTTTGCCCCCCCCCCCCACTTTTTGCCATATAATCTGAATCAAACCAGACTGTTATCAAGGCCTGACTAGCCCTGCAGGATCTAGACCCTGCCGGCTGCTCCAATAATAACACTAACTTGCATGTATCAAGTGCTCGCTATAAACCAGCCATTGCTCTGATTCAATCCCATCAGGTGATTCTGAAAACAAACCTTTGCAGTATTAACTCTGCTTTCCCAATGAGCAAACTGAGGCCTTACTTTAAATCCCTTGTCTGAGATCATGTAGTCCCAGGTGGCAGGAGTGGGATTTAAACAGCAGTGATGTAGTGCGGGACTTCTTTCTTCAAGCTGTAAGGGCAGTCAGAATTCTGAGCATGGCCAGACCTACCATCTAAAGGGGGCAGGGAGTCAGGGAAGGGCCAGGAGGCAGGCAGAGATGGACCTCGTCTATGTCACAGTACACAAGATAGAGTACAAGAGTGAGCCAAACCCTATGCAGTTGTCTGTCTCTCCATTGCTATCCATTTTAAAATTAACTTTTTAGTTGAAGCATACACAGAGAAAAATGCTCAAGTCTTAAGTATACAGCTTGATGAACTTTCACAACAGAAACAGATTCATCTCTCCCTCCGATTTCCCTTCCTGCTATCTTCTTTTTTTTTTTTCTGCTATCCTTTTTTTTTTTTTTTTAACATAGAGACTATGGACTCTGAGAAACTGAGGGTTCTAGAGGGGAGGGGGGTGGGGGGATGGGTTAGCCTGGTGATGGGTATTAAAGAGGGCACATTCTGCATGGAGCACTGGGTGTTATATGCAAACAATGAATCATGGAACACTACATCAAATACTAATGATGCAATGTATGGTGATTAGCATAACATAATAAAATAAAAAAAAGAAACAGATTCATGTAACCAGCACCCAGATTAAAAAAAAAGGATGATAACCAGCATCCCATTAGCCCCCTTGCACCCTTTTTCATTCATTTACACGATCTTCCTTAAAGGCATCCCTCAACCTGATGTTTCTCACTAGAGTTTTTTCTGTTTTTGAACTTTACATAAATGGAATCATACACATTGACTCTTTTTGGTCTGGCTTGCTTCTCCGCATTTTGTTTCTGAGGTTCAACCTTGTTGTTTCATATAGCAGCAGTTACTTTGGTCCTATCGCTGTGTGTAGTACTCTATGCTCAAACATATCCTGATTTACTTAGCTGCTCTGCTGCTGATGGACATTTAGGTTGTTTCTAGGTTTGGGCTACTATAACTTGTGCTAAGAACACTCCTCTACACATCTTTTGGGGCCCACATTCATTCCATTGGGTGTATTCAGAGGAGTGGGATTGCTGGTCCATCAGAGATACAGATGTCCGGCTTCAATAGACAACACCAACAATTTTCAAAAGTGGCTATACCAAGTTATACTCCTACCAGCACTATATGAGAATCCCAGTTGGTGCATAGTGGTTTTAATTCTTTTGTCATTCTGATGGGTGTGTTTTGGTATCTCGTGGTGGTGTTAATTTGCATATCCCTCATAAGTAATGATATCGAGTCCCATTATTTATTGGCCATTTGCTTACCCACTTTTATGAAATGGCTCTTTAAGCTTTTGTCCATTTAATTCAATTATCTTTTTCCTATTGATTTGTAGGAGTTTTGAAAATGCATCTCATCAATCTATTTTGCAAGAATTTAAAAATCTATATATAATTAGCCAAATACACTTTCTTTATATCCAAAGATAAGAATAGTATTTAATACTTTGTTAGCTGTTGAAAAAGTAGCAACTTCTTATTCAGCAGTTTGGTGCCAGACTTGCCTCTTTCACAGATATGGCAGTCCTGTACTAATCGTGACATGATCGTTATTCTAGCAAAAGGCTCGCTTTTCCTCCTTCCCTTCCATTTTTCCCCTCCCCCTGCACCCCTTCCTCCCTCTATTCCTTCTTTCATCCCCATTTGTTCTTCCTTCCCATAACAGTTTATATTTATGCAATAACTCCATACTGAGTTTCATTTAGAGAGTTTGTTCTCAGTCCCTACTTCCCAACCTCTTTTCTGAGAACACTGTCTAAACAGCTGGGACTCAAGTTTATGTAAATAACCATATTGGAATTACCTTATGATGTTGCTTTCTAAGCACTATTTTTCATGAGAGTCATTTAAAACTACTTTTAAAATCCATTTGCAAGACACAAAATACCAAATATATGCTCATTGCGGAATTTCAAATGAATTATGTAATACAAAAACACTCATAAAATACAGAGTAACAAATAATGCCGCCCTTCCTATGAAGGTGCACACTTGGTAAAGCACATGTGATACAACAACATTTAGAGGTGCATAAAAGATAAATGCTTTCATTACAAAACCATTCTCTGGATTACAAAGGAATCCATAATAATTCACATAATGCTCCTCTGTACCAGCTCCTTTGCTCGTTATGTTTCATGTCTTTTTATATAGCAACTATATATACCAACTATGCGTAAAACATAATTTTATTTACAGAAAATGCTTTGTATGTAAACTTATAGCAAAGTATTGCATCAAACAGGCTCTCTCTGTAGAAAGGGAACAACTTCTCAGACATCGCTGGGAGGGAGCTTCCTTTAAGTGCTTTCTCTCGTTTCTGGCAAATGGATTTCCACTGATCACTCCATAATGCCAACTCTGGGGTCATGCAGTGTTGGCAAATGGCAGAGGGTGGTCAAGCCATCCACAGAATTCTGCTGTCCCTTCTGAGGCTGAATTCAGTATTTTCACTGAATTCCAACTTAATGGGGGAAAAAATGAACCACATTTGAAATGAAAACTACAGTCTAATGCTCAATTTGCCTGTAGAAATGGCCTGAGGTAAAAGGTGTTGAAGGTGTCTCCCAATTTTAAACCTCACATTATGGTAAGAGAATATAGAAGGAATACAGAGACACTTGGATTACTGAATGCCAATGAGAATATGCAATTCACTTGGTGAATTTTGCTCCAAAGGAGAACAGAGAAATGGTGTGGTGGGTTGAGGGGAATATGGAGTCAAGAAATGATTAAAAAAAAAAAAGAGGGGCAGAGGAAGAGGGAGAGGGAAAAGATCTTCAAACAGCCTCCCCCTTGAATGCAGAGCCCGATGCGGGGCTCAATCCCGGGACCATGAGATCATGACCTGAGCCAAAACCAAGAGTCAGATAGTTAACCGACTGAGCCACCCAGCTGCCCCCAGAAATGACTGTTTTAAGATGGAAGAAAGAACAGCATATTTGTGTTGATGGGAATGATCTAATAAAGAGGGAGAATTTGATGATGCAGAAGAGAGAGGAGAGAAGTGCCCAAGGGACATCCTCAAATGGTGAGAGGAAACGGAATTCTATGTGCAGGGGAGGGGCTGGCCTTACAAAGGGGGCACAGAGCACATGGTATCTAAGGAATGAATGACTTCGCATGCAGGGATTTATTTTCAGTTTCATATTTAGTATGAAATAGGACCTCAATGTGGTCTAGTGATTAAAAGCAGAGACTTGGAGACTAAGAGACCCTGCAGTGTCTCACACATTAAATTCCTTGGACTCTCTTTGACATAGTTTATGCATCTGTACAGCAGACCTAATAGTAGCACCTCCCTCATAGGGTCGTTGGCACTATTAAAGGGACAAAATATGTGAATTGCCTTGCAAAGTGGCTGGTGCACCGATAGGGACCCCAAATGGTAACTGCTAACATTAGCATTACCAGTGTCCTAGAGCAGCAGCTCCGGGCCCCCAGAGCCGGGACGCCAGAGGGAATGCCACGCAAAGCCCACACGTGCCCTGAGACGAGCGGAGTTCTCTCCCCCTTCTCTGGCAGTTCTCGCTGCGGTAGAGCCGAATACACATTCTTTGTGCCAGCATCACAGGTCTGCACTTCCCTGAAAATTCTGAAGGAGAGGGTCAGGAGAGTGATTTCACCTTCTTGTGGAGCCTTTCCCAGAGCAGAGCAGATTTCAGGACTGAGGTAAACTGCCAGAGAGCAGACAGGGTAAAAGGTGTGTGTGGGGGGGGAGGTGATTTACTCTGCTAGAGACACAAACAAGACTCTCCTGAGCGGGTGCTCAACGCACAGTTACTACAGTTCCAAGGAACCTGAAAGCCCATGCAAGGCATGGTGAAAACCTGAAAGTTAACCAACAGTATTAACAAAGAGAGGCTAGATTTTTGTCTTTAGTATAATTAAGTAAATATTTACAGTTTGCCAAAGTGTATGTATTAGCCTGTCGATCAATATTCCTCGTCAATGGTTGTTGGAGACTTTATTTTGACAGACTGTGTAGTAACATCCAAAACACTAACTGAGCTGTGACTAACATTTCATTGCTGATAGTTTTGGTGATTTAGGGGCAATACGAGGAAAAAAAAAAAACAAATTATGTAGTTCTAAATCCATGTTGAGCAAGTTATTAAGTATGAGGTTCACATTCTGGGAAAATACCAATGATGAAAGGGAACCTAGGGTAAGATAACCAGGGGGAAGAGAAAACTATGGCCTTTCTGGATTTAAAAAAAAAAAAAATCAGCACATGTAGGAGTCGCTGAGAATTAAGAGACCTCACAAAATTTCCGTGACAACATCCCAAGGGCTACAGTCCAGTGATATAATTAAGAGTATGCTAAACATATATTGTCAGCTGTAATCACAAGAAATTTATCATTTCTGGTTTTTGTATTAACTATGATGCCTGCCAGTCGATGATAATGTCCCTTAATTCAGTAACCAAATAGTGCCTTGCAAATTATAAATACTCAGCAACACTTAAGTTTTTTTTAATTTTTAAAGATTTTATTTATTTATTTGACAGAGAGAGACATAATGAGAACAGGAACACAAGCAGGGGGAGTGGGAGAGGGAGAAGCAGGCTCCCCATGGAGCAGGGAGCCCAATGCGGGGCTCGATCCCAGGATGCGGGGATCATGACCTGAGCTGAAGGCAGACGCTTAACGACTGAGCCACCCAGGTGCCCCAACACTTAAGTTTCATGTCTTAAATTTATCAGAGGTTTCCTCTTTAGTTAACATCTTCACACAGTTAATATCATAACCAAATCCTAAGATTTTCTTAAACTAATTCACTTTTTAATATTTAACTTATAATTATGAATTTTTTGTTATCCTTTTCTGGGTTTGGTCTTTAGCTATGGAATAGCTGTCCTGATTCTTTTCTATCCTTGATATCATATCATGATGACATGGAAAGAAAATATCTAGAGATAATTTTCAAGGCTAAAGAACTTTTACTTACTACTAAGTCTTACATGTTTTGATACTTGCCAAAGGGTCAGAGGTTGGCGAATTCTTGAGGGATCAAGGGAACGGCCACAAACTGCAGGGTGGCATCATTGATGGGCGGATGTCCCCCAAACCTAGTTCCTGCATTGCCTCCTAGACAACATCAAGAGGTGGCATGACATTGTCAGATCTCCCTCTAGACTCAATGGGTAAACTCAAATTACCTGTGCAGAGTTAAGAGGCTTTCGTGTATGTTAGTCCTCTTCACAACACTATAAAGCTCAGTATAATTATCTCCATTTTAATGAGTTAACAACTAAAAGAAACAGGCTCAGAGAACCTAAGTGAATGGCTTGTCCACAAAACTGGCAAAACTTGGGTCCACACCACTATTTTCTCACAGATCCAGTGTTCACAGTGTTCAGTCACTTTAGTAACAAGATTTACTTTTTGTTTTTGTGGGATAGCACCTGCCAATGCTTTGTATTTCTCATCCTGCTTTTTGTCTATGGACAGACTCTTTCTCTCCTTTCTTTCTTTCATTCAATGAATATACACGGAGTACCTACTAGGTTCTAGGCACTCTGCTATCCACTAGGGATACACTGATAAGTAAGAGATGCTTGGTTCTTGCCTTCATGGAGTTTAGGTTCTAGTGAGGATCAGATACCAAACAAGGAAATGCCACAAGAGATGAGTGTTTCCAAGACCTTGGGGGAAGGAGGGGGATTCTATAATGGGGGGAGACCTGGCTCAGGTCATCTTTGAGATGCAACTGAAAGATTTACATCATGACTCCATATTGTGGGAGTATCACATTTGCAGAAATATCAGCCTGGCTTCTACTAATCACTGAAAATTAAAATTTTAGTGCAGCTTATTGACAGAATGCCAAAGAGGGATTTTCTACAGGACATATAAGTTTTACTAAGCACATACTATGTGTGATGTATAGCATTCTTAGGTAGAAATGGCTAAGGACCCTGTTTTATAAATAAGGATACTGAGCCACAGAGAGATTAAATAATCACCAAAGGTCACACGGCTAGTAAGTAATGGAATTTGGATGTAAACCCAATACTATGACCCTTAACCACTATAATGAATTACTACTTAGAAAGCAATATTTCTTAAAAGTCTCTTCTCCGTTCTTTTCTCCCTCCATTCTTTTTTACCCTTTACATGTAATATATCCCCAAATTATTCCCCAACATACCCACCTTGTTTTTCCAACTCCTATCTACCTTCTCCAGTTTAGACCTTTAAAGGAGAGCAATTTATTGTCTTTGGCTTTTTTCTCTCCATTGTCAACCGACCCATTACTCCTGTTGCCACAGAAAGGGAGGATTTAGGATCTATGAGTAAGAGAGAATCCCTGCCTTAGAAGGTGTGTGTATGTGTGTGAGTGTTCGCATGGGTGTGTATGAGAATTGTGTGTGGACAAATGTGTTCTCCCCTGAACAAGAAGAGGACATTTTGGTCTTTTCACTGGCAAATGCTTTATAATTTCATCTTATTGATCACTGTCAGAGAAGAGTTGGAATTATTAGCCAGGCCAGGAGTGAGAAGAAGACTGAACCATCAGAAGGAAAAGCACATTTCAAGGACCTGAGAGCAGAGCATACAGCTAGGGAAGAATTAAAATCTGCCCAGTGTGGCAGGCACAGGGGAACCAGAAATGTAAGCAATAGCCAGGTTGTGAAGAACCTTACAAGCTTTGGAGTTGATTTTAGGCTATCTTTTCTGCACTTGGTTTGGAGAATCCAGCTAAGAGGCTATTGGAGAAATTAAACCCTGACCGATAGTGGAGAGCAAGGGAGTCAACATTTAGGCAGCACAACTAGCAAGAATTTCTGACTGACTGGATATAGATCATGTGGGAGAGTGAGGAGTTGAGGGTGACTCCTCAATAAAAGTCTACAGCAGAGGCTGAAGCCATTTGATAAGATATGGGAGGACAGTAGGGGGAAGAGTTTTTCTTGAGTTTGTATGCTATTTGTATTGAATCAATTTAGCTTAGTTGGAACTACATTTGTCAGACTCCACTTCCCTGAATTCTTCTAAATTTGAGACTACAAGAGTCGCTTTGCCTGAGATGTGGAAAGCCCAAGTGAAGCAGCAGCCATTCTTTGTATGTTGGAAGATCGATGTGGGAGCCCCAGTGGCTATTTCAGCTCACCAATGTTGTCACTTATCTACAGGTATCCCTTGTTAGCATGGGCGCAGCTGCCATGCTTGTGGCAAGTTATCTCCTGCTGGATCTTCCTTTCGCCTGGCTCCTGGTTGAGATGCATGGGTAGGTCCATGATGCAGGGTGCTAGCTTCTATTATAGGGCACTTGCGTCATGCAAGTTGGAGTCTTGGAGGCATTCAGAGACCAGTGTGGGTTCCATCTATTCCTGGTGGGTTCCAGCGCATCTTTGGGTGTTTCAGTTTCCCTGGCTCTCCCCTCCTTCTCGTCCATCTTTCCTTCCCTGCTGACTTCAGGCTCCAGGTGCAAAAACAACAGCATCACACAGATGGTTTCACCAGTTTCCACAACCACATCAACTGGAGTCACTATCATAAATATCTTATTATCTGTCACATCTAGTGGTTCTGCGTCTCTGATTAAACCCTGATTGATATATGGTGTTAGAGGCAAATCCATTTAGTATGGTCCATACTGATTTGCAGGGACTGTGAGATAGCCAAGGAAATGCCAAACAGGGAGCTGGATATTCAGGTGGGAATCAGAGATGATATGAATTCAGAAATCATTATCATGTAGATAATAATGGAGGCTGTGGTAAAATAAATATTATATTTGATCTCTGATTCCTGGCAAAGAGCTTCAAAAACCCTTGGGATTCTTTAAATGGTAGGCCTCTCTTTGTTATGCTAATCATGCGACTCATGGTAGGCCTCTAGATAGCTTCAGGATGGAGGCTGGTCACCAGAAAGACCAATCACACCATTAGACAGATTGAACTTTGGGCCAGTCCAACCTCCAAGGAGGGGAGAAGGGCTGGGGACTGAGTTTCAATCACATGGCCAACGATTTAATCAATCATCCCTACATAATGAAAACTAATGAAAGTCCCAGTAAGAACTCTGGACACCAAAGCCTGGGGGAGCTTCCTGGTAGTGAACACACTGATGTCCCAGGAGGGTGACATGCCCTGAATCCATAGGGAAAGGGCATGGAAGCTCTGCATCCAGGACTCTTCCAGAACTTGCCTTATGTGTATCCTTTTTAATAAAACTGCGACTGTTAAGTATTGTGTTTCCCTAAGTTTTGAGAGTTACTTTAGCGAATTGTCAAAACCAAGGGGGAACCTGGGAACCCTGAAATTTGTAGCCACGTCCGTCAAAAGTGTGGGTGGCCTGGGGTCACCTAAAACTTGAAGTTGGCATCTGAAGTAAGAGCAGTCTTATGGAGGACAATGACCTTAAACCTGTGGAGTTTAACTCTGGGTAATCAGGGTCAGAACAGAGTTGTAGTAAACTCTGTCCGGGTGGAAATGGAACAGAGACCATGGACATGACTGCTGTAATGAGAAAACATTCAGGAAGACCATTCAAACCCAAAGGATTTGATAACCTTCTCCGTGAAAAACCGTGGTCCTTCTTTGCTAACTCTGAGGCTCATCCAGAAGGGCCTGGGGTGGGAAGAGACAGAACCATGGTGGTCTGCTGCCTTGGATTTTCCACAGGCTGGGGGCCTTCTGGGTTGTATCTCAAACATTGTACTTCTTTTGGTCCCTGCCTCACAGGTGCTTCATTTCTATTTGTGAAGATGCATAAACTGCAGGTTATTTACTTTTCATTTTGTTCTTCCAGCATCCAGTTTGCTTCGGGCATGAACAGCCTGTCCTGTGTGCTTGGCAGGGGAGGGGGGTGGATTGTGGGAATGTGGCAGATGACAGAACAGTTAGTGGGGGCCCTGAATCATATTAGTTATTGAAATTCTGCCTCACAAAATAGTTTTTCTGAGCAAATGTAGAATGCATTTTCTCAGTTAATTAAGCCAAATGCATAGTGAACAATTTGTGGGCTTTCCTGGAGTCATTTGGGGCTTGTGTTCAGCCCTTGAATTTGGGGAATTTATCCATGAATAATTTAGTATCTTGGAATGTTACCTGAGAACTAAGACTTTGGGCTACTAATTAGCCACACAGATCCAAGATTTTTTTTTGTGTTATTCTTGCTATTTTCATAAAAGCATAATCCTGCAAGACAATTTCCATGAGGAATAAATACCTTTAGCCATATTTTACAATTCCATGTGGGCTTTCAGATGGAAGTGGCTGAGAAGCAAGACATATTTAGATGCAAAATGGACTACAACATGGAAAATTTAAAGAAATATCTGTGTGTGGGCTGTGAAGCATTCTGAAAGATTTTGGCAGTTAAAAAAGAAACTAATCCCATAGGTTAAAGGACAGGCATATGGACGAGTCTTACTCTCTTACTTGTCAGTAAATGTTTAATGAATAAATGAAAAAAAATACTAATCTCAATCTTTTCCTTAACAGAGGTTACTGCATTTCCTAACGTTTGGTTGATCTCATGTTGGGTGCCTGGCAAGGTCTGTGATAGAACAGTTTACCTAACAAAGAATGTGGCAGCACCAGGATTGATCTAAGTGTCCCAACTTCTTTGGCCAAAGATACAGTTTATATTGTGATTAAGTCAAAGTTACGGGAAAACTGTACTTCTCAGGAATAGACAATGTTGGAGTTTCCTTGGAAAATGCAGCTTTCAAACTACATCCAGGAGTACCCAGGGTCCCTCAAGGAGATGGAATTAGGTGCACACTTGTGGTCTTACAGATGACTGTGACTGATTGCAAGTGGGTCCACCAAGACAAGAGCTGGGTTAACTCAAACTCATTCCCACCCCTGGAAAAAGAGCTCAAGGCACTTCTGGTGCCAAGTCTGGAGCAGAATTCTGGCTTGTTGGCAGATCCAGAAGCTTCCAGAGAGGAATGCTTTAAGGGAGTACAACAAGACCTCTTGCTCAAAATATACACCTTCCCTATCAACTTTTATAGCATCTAGAATTCCACCATTAGGAATCTACCTCTATTAGAACTGAAGATTGTTTTGTTGTTCTAAGGAGTATCTAAGGAGTATCTTGTACCCAGAGCAGATAATATAATATTTTATGGGAAATGTCCATCTTTAACAACTAGCTCTTAGAAAAATTACAGAAATTGATTATTGGCTAAGTGCCTAGAAGGAGGAAAGGAAAAAGAAAGAGGTAGTTGAAGAAAACCAGGGGAGAAAAATCATTCCAATGTAAGAAAACTTAACTCCCAAAGAATTTCTGTACCTGGTGTTAGGTCATAGACATAGGTATAGTCCAAAGTGCCCTGTTGGGAAGGCAGGCCCTCTCTGTTGGAATTATTTTTTTGATAAGTGACGTAGCCTTTCCTCAAATTTTGCTTTGGGACAGGTCCTTAAGACCTTCATTCCTAGATTAGGACCAATGGGAAACAAAGGCACACGTACACTGTCACGTATGGGATGAGTCTTTAGGTAGATATTTCAGTTTACAGAAAGGTACTGAAAGTTAAGAGGACAAGTTAGCCCTCAGTAAAGTAGGAAGGTGGAATTAAAGCACTCCCCGGTATATGTGAGGTTTGCACCTTGCATAATAGTTGTTTACCTCTAAGAGGCACATGGAACTCCCAGAGGCATCTGCGTATATATATTTTTTTATTCCCCCTGAAGATACATACCTTTGTTCTGGACTAAAAGAGACTGTTCCCTGTGAGAGTGGGAAGGCACGGCTGGAAATTGGGCCCTTGGGGATGGAAGGGCTACCAATGTTGGTGAGTTCTTTGAGGGGCAGGAACTGCTATTCCTCTTCTCCTCATAGATAGGGTCACAGAAAAAGGGGACATACTGGGGGGTAAGTAGAGAATTCTTTTCAGGATGATGGATTTTGCCTCAAGAGGGAAAATTATTTTGTAATTCCACTCCTTCTATCTCAATCAACAGCCACACCATTTTTTTTAGTCAAATGTGAAATTTAAAAGAAATGATTTTTTTGATTATTGGTATTTGAGTAGGCTATAGATAAAAAACTTTTCCCCCTGTTTCAAAAACAATTTTGACCTTTATAATGACAAGCAACACTTATCTATGCTTGAAAATTTGAAAAATACAGAAAAGTACGCAGGAAATAAAAGTCACTCATACTCCCATCACATAATATTTTGATGTTTATATTTCAATCTTTTTTCATATATATTCTTTTCTTTTTTTTATTATGTTATGTTAATCACCATACATTACATCATTAATTTTTGATGTAGTGTTCCATGATTCATTGTTTGTGCATAACACCCAGTGCTCCATGCAGAACGTGCCCTCTTTAATACCCATCACCAGGCTAACCCATCCCCCTAACCCCCTCCCCTCTAGAAGCCTCAGTTTGTTTCTGAGTCCATAGTCTTTCATGGTTCGTCTCTCCCTCCGATTTCCGCCCCCTTCATATACATTAAGAAGTAATGCAATTATGCTGCATATCCTATTTTGGGATTTGCTTCTTTCACTTAATTTATCATGCACTGTATATTTTCCCACATCATTAAATGCTTTTCTAAGTAATGTTTAACAGCTGCATATCATTTTAACACATGCAAGTATCAGTATTTAACTGTTCCCCTACTGGACAGTTAGATTTTCTTTTTATTACAATATTACATTTGCTCTAATTTTAAATAGGTATACAAATTGCATATGCATTTTAAAACAATTTTTTAATCTCTTCTTCCTAAGACTTTAACCCATGAAACATTTAAAATGTCTCCCGTCTGTTGCCGGGCAGAGGGCAGAAACCTTTCTTGGCTGTCTTACGAATTCAAGAAGGTTTCCTAGACAGTTTTCAGGAGGGAGGTGGTAGGAGTGGGGTGAATGGGTGGGGTGGGGAGATGGTTCTCATTAGCAGTTTGCCATGAAATTAAATCTTAGGCCACAAATATTTAGAAGGCAAAGTTATGATTTTGAATTTCAAGGTGTGTGTGTGTTTGACAAGTGGGACAGAGTTGATAGTAAATATGAGTTATTCAGGACAGAATTAACTAACACGCTGAGGTTGAAGGTGAGTTGAATAAACCCTATTTTTGTCCCCAGCTTTACGGAGATATAATTGACATATAACATATGTGAGTTTAGGGTGTGCAACGTGATGTCTTGATACACAAATACATTGCAAAGTGTTTACCACAATAAATTTAATACATTTCCTCATCTCACATAATTATCATTTTGTTGTTATTGTTCTGGTGAGAACATTAAAGCTCTACTCTCACAGTAACTTGCAAGTACAGAAACACGTATTGTTACCTATAGTCACCATGTGCAGCTTAGATCCCCAGAATTTATTCATCTCATAACAAAAGTCTATACCATTTGACCAACCTCTCCCCACTTCCCCTGACCCTGCAGCTCCTGGAAACCATCATTCTACTCTGTTTTTATGTGTTTGACTTTTTAGTTATTTGTGTCCCCAGTGGTTGAGGGAGTGATCCTTGTCTTACTCATTGTTGTTGTTCTTCTGCCTGGCACAGAGCCTGCCTTAGGTGCTCAGCAAATTGTTCTGGTAACATAAGATAAAGCACTTGGACTATATGTATGTCCTTCCCTTTTAATTTCCTTCTGTTTCTGTGTTTCTTATCCATTACTCAGGATTAGAAGATTTAATGTAGTTTATTTGAGTCTGCACTCTTAGGAGAAAAGCTACAAGAACAAAAGCCAGTTAAGTATGTAACATTAGGTGGATGTATCATGTTAAACATCAACTATAACCAATAATAAAATATAAATATTCCTTGACTTAAATCTCAACAGATCTAAGACTGGCCATTTTCTGTGGATTATTCTATTTGTGGACATGTCCACATATCTAGGTTTGTAGAAGAACTGAAGGCAGGGAATTCTAGCAGGTATACAGTTAATTCTTGTGTTTGGTGAAAAGAATTCCCTAGTATGATAGTGCTTTTTTATCTATGGGGAAATTTGCTGCTAGATTTAATTGAATTTGTTACTTTGCAGTACTTGAAGCCCAAGGGAAATTTCATTTGTTTTATAAATCAGAGAAACAGGATTTTATATAAATCCCAAGTGACCTGATAAACACACAGTGTAACGCATATCTAATTCTTATGCTTAACTCAATAACTTTTATGAGATACTTACTAAATGTGAAGCTCACTACAAGACAGTGGGGGACACCCAAAAGAGGAAAGATGGCTCCTGCCCTCAGGAAACAGAGTTTAGTATATATAGCTCCTGGGAGTAAGTCATTATCTAAAATACAGTTCTTAAATACAGAGAACAAACTGATGGCTGCCAGAGGGGGTGGAGATGGGAAAAATGGGTGAAGGGGAGTGGGAGATACAGGCTTCCAGTTATGGAATGATTAAGTCACAGACACTGTACTAGCGATCCCAGGACCCTGAGATCAGGACCCGAGCCAAAACCAAGAGTCCGAGGCTTAACCAACTGAACCACACTGGTGCCCCACATGGGTCAACTTTAAAATAAAATAAAATTACAGGTCTTGCTGAAAAGGGCTAGGTTGTGTTTTCCTGCCTGAAATGTCCACTTCACAGATGGAGAACCTGAAATGCTGAGTGGAGAAATGTCAGGGAGGCCCAGGCTGGATCAGAATGGCAGGTGCCTCTGAGGTGGGATGGCTCTTACTGCTTTAACCACTCCACCCCTTTCCGTCCTTAGCCAACCCTCCTATCATAGTCTTTCTTCCAGGCTCCACCACATCTCCAACAGGTAGAGAAAGATGTGGACCAAAGGTACTACTTCTTTAGAGGTGAAGAGATACACTCCAGAATTCAGAGAAGGAATGGAGACCACAATTTTAAACTTATTTGGGGTCACAGATGCCTTTGAGAATCTAATGGAAACTTTTAGAGCCTCTTCTCAAAAAACTGAAATATGGTGATGGGTATTAAGGAGGGCACGTACTGCATGGAGCACTGGGTGCTACACGAAAACAATGGATCGTGGATCACTACATCAAAAACTAATGATGTATTGTATGGTGACTAACATAACATAATAAAATTAAAAAACAACAAAAAAACCCTGAAATATGTTCAAACAGACAATACCATGAGCAATTTCCAGACCTCCTGAGTCCCACTGAGGGTAGGAGCCGAATCCATCTCTTTCTTAACACTGATTAGCTCTCAAACTCCTGAAAGCAAGTAAAGGGGCTCAGGAAATGCAAATCTGAATGCTCATGCTTGACTCCTAGAGAAGAAAACTAAGACATAAAAAGTAGTGGCTTCTTATCTCTAGCTCAACGTAGAAACAATGATTTTTTAAATAAAGAAGGTTGAAAATTTTAATTATGACATTTAGAATTCTAAACTAGTAGCAAAACCTCTGAGAATAATCTAATATAGAATACCTATTTTGATACTGATAGGAGACTTTTAAAATATAGTAACTTTTCATATAGTCAATAGATTCAGGAATTTATAGGGATAACGGAGAGCAGTATGAAATGATCTGTATTTTGAAAATAAAGACTTATTTGTAATAAAAGAGATGAAACTGTGTTCTTTTTTACCCTCACATTATTTGTACTGGCTTTTCTCAATCATCATTCCTTTTCCTTCCCACATTGGAGCTCATGTTATTGATATATGAAAGACTAAAGATTTATTAGCTACCAAATAGAAATAACTTCAAATGCCAAGCAAAGATGATGAGAAAAAAATCCCTCAAGCTAAATGATAGTTTGGAAATGTGATCTTCTAGAAAATATCAAAGACCTTTAAGAAAATATGCTGGGGGTGCCTGGGTGGTTCAGTTGGTTAAGCGGCTGCCTTCGGCTCAGATCATGATCCCAGCCTCATGTCTGACTCCCTGCTCAGCAGAGAGCCTGCTTCTCTCTCTCCCTCTGCCTGCCACTCTGCCTACTTGTGCTTTCTCTCTGTCACATAAATAAATAAATAAATAAATAAATAAATAAATAAATAAATAAATAAATAAAATCTTAAAAAAATATGCTGATTGTTTTGGTTCAAATGTGATTTGTTGTTCAATGTATATAGCTGCAAACCTAACTCAGTTATGATCTATGTACACATTTCTTCCATAGCCGGAGTCTAGCAGGCAGAAATAGACTTCATTAGAAATGCTTTAATACACACCCTTGTTTAAGTGATGAATTCTGACCTCACATTGATTTTCTTTTTTTTTTTTTAAAGATTTATTTATTTGAGAGAGAGACAGAGACAGAGAGAGAGAGAGTGCATGCACACACATGCCAGCAGGGGTGGAGGGTCGGCAGGGAAGGGCAGAGGGAAAGAATCTCAAGCAGACTCCCCACCGAGTGGGAAGCCCAACGTGCACTGGGGCTTGGTCTCAGGACACTGAGATCATGACCTAAGCTGAAATCAAGAGTCAGATGCTTAACCGACTGGGCCACCCAGGTGCCCCTCACATTGATTTTTAAATTTTCTTTTCCTTCGCTCCCACAAACCAAGGTTCTGAACACACGGGATCACAGAAGGACAAGTTTAAAACTCCTTGACATTCAAGATCCTATACAGAGATAACTCCAAAGAAAATTACTATGAACATAGGTCATTATACAAAGCAAATATATCTTGTGGAATAGTATCCCTTAGCAGCACTTTCACAGAGGTCCAATCTCTATGTAATAATTCATCCAGCAAGATGCAATCACTTAGCAAACATGTACTGAGGCCAGGGCTATTCACAAGTGTACAGGGGCTTGAGGCACCCACAGTAATTACAGGAGAGATCCCAAAGGATTGCTGGGAAATACAAGGTTACGAGGATCAGCTATTAGCCTAACTCACCAGAGATAACAAAGATATGGCAGAAGACTGCTAATTTCCCCTTAGTGCTCAGTCTTCCCTTTTTGCCTTTTAAAAATATACTACTGTTCCATTGGACACACAGTCACCTAAGTAGAGATTATTTCTCAGGTTTCCTTGCTTTGGGTATGGCTCCCAGGATCATTATCAAATATGTTAAATTTGTAAATGCAGGTTAAAATACCTAAAGTATCTAATTCCATTGGTTTGTAATTGGGACTAGTCAATTAAAAACCTCTGAAAATTATTTTTAAACTTTGCCAGATTTGTAATAAGGTTTGTAAAGAACTTAAAATTTTAAGAAGCAATTAAGTTTTAAATGTATTTTATTATTGAATAAATTTAATATTAAATTACTGATTAAAAATTTAATTCATGTTAAGGGCTACAAAGGTTGTTTTGGGGGCCCTAAACTATTAACACTGGAGATTGTCAGCTAAGCATGAAAAATGAGATGTGACCTTCCAATAGGTCTGAATCACTGGCTAATTCACTGATGCCCACACTTTTACATCCTCTATTTATCAAATCCCCAGGCAGATGACAGCTACCTAAGACAGATAATAACAAATTGTTCTCCACAAAAACAATCAAAGCTGTACACAGCATCAATTGACTCATCTTTTCTTTGTTCCTGGAGAACAAGTGGGAGCTTTTCAGTTCAGAGATCACAGCAGCATATCTCTGAGGTCTTTAATAATTTCAGACTGATCATAGGTACCACATTCTTTAACTCTGACCTTTAGCAAAGAGAGAGAACAAATGAATGAAAATGAATATGGTTGGCAGTTAACAGAACTGTCCTAGGTATTGCTTTTCTCATATACGTGAGACAAAATATTGATCAAAATGTACAAATTAAATCGTGATGGGATGAAAGAGTTTCTTAGTGCCATGTGGTCTTCTTTGGGCCTTGAGCTAGGAGCTTAGTCTATTCTAATACTGAACATTCAACTAAATTCTTGGAAGGTTCCTTTTTTCCCTAACACCCCACCATTTAGGTAGAGGTTCCACCAGGCTTTCAGAATATCAAAGCAATCCGAGTCCATGGAATTTGATTCTGAGAGTCTGGTGTGGTTGTAATAAGATGGGATGTGCCGAAACACCTGGTGAAGAGTGCTGGCTTGGGAGCCAGAAGTGAACTTGAGTCTTAGATTTTCCACTTACTAATTGGGTCAGTTTGTCAAGTCATCTCACAATTTGAGCCTGGATTTCCTCATTTGGAAGAGGTTTTGTAAGAATCAGATGACTTGATATATAGGCATGGGTTTGCAAACAGAAGAGTGCCATCTAAATATAAGGAACTGTACAGGTTGTGGTTTCTTGGATGAAATCTAGAATTATAACCCATAAGTGGAAATTTTTTAATGGATTATAGTCTACATATTTAGATGTGCCCTTCACACTTCTAAAGGGGACTTATAATAAGACAAAAAGAAACTGTGGTTGAGTTAAAAAGAAATTTTTTTATAAGCCCAGACTGATCAGGTTGCTGAGAGTGGAAAAGCTGTGAAATTTCCAACCACCCACTCATACAAACATAAGGCATTCTAGAACACCATATTTTATGTTATCAAGATCAGTGACTACTTGCTAATATGTCTACTTTCAGGTTAGACTTTTAACTTAAGCTCAGATGTTTTTTTTCAACCATTTGTCAAGCACTCCTCCTGGAGGCTACATAGACACCAAAGTCTTCATTTTCTTCTATGCCTTCCTCTGATTTTCCCCCTGACCAAATGTGTCCCTGCCTCCAAACACAGGACGAAAGCTGTTCCTCTAGTCTGTATGCATGTTGGCCGTTGAGGGCTCCATTAGCATGGAGTAAACTTGGGAAAAATTCATGGACAATATGAAGGATGAGAAACTTGGGGACCATCCTGCACTTCTTTCTTCCTAATACTTCATACAAATCCCATTGATCACCAAATCCTGTTGACTTTCCCTCATAACAACTGCCTATTGTTTTTGTTGTGATCTTCATCCAAATCCCATTGATCACCAAATCCTGTTGACTTTCCCTCATAACAACTGCCTATTGTTTTTGTTGTGATCTTCATCCAAATCCCATTGATCACCAAATCCTGTTGACTTTCCCTCATAACAACTGCCTATTGTTTTTGTTGTGATCTTCATCCAAACCCTTAGCAACTCTTCGTAAAACTTTTGTAAGTACTCTGTCATAGGACTTCCTACCTTTAGCAAATGTTTCCCTCAAATTTATTTTTCTTATTCCAGCCAGACTGAGGGTTTACTCTTTCTAAAGCACAAACATGAGAACTTCTCTTTACTGTTTAAAACTCTTTAATTTTGGTCTCTGATTGAACTCTGAGAAGGACAGTGGTTCTCAAAGTTGGTTGCCAATTCAGTCAACTAGGAAGATCTGAAAAAATACTGATACCTGAGATCCAATCCCAAGGCTGATTTAATTAGTCTGGGGGAATAACTAGGCATCATAATATTGTTTACTGTGTTCATCCAGAATTGAGAATCTATGGAAAGATATACAGCATACAGCTCAATAGAGTAAGTTCTGGAATCAGGTAAAATTAGGCCCTACTCTTTGCTTTACCACTTACTAGCTTTGCGATTTGAGGCAAGTTATTTGACCTATAGGTTTCAACATATGTGAAATGAGAATAAAAATAATATGTCTCTCATCAGGGTTTTTTGCTTATCTAGTGCTTTGCAGAGGGTCTGAGATGCAGAAAAGGTTTTATTTCTGTGGCTATTATCATCATTGTAGTCATTATCATTATCGTTACCAAAATTATTACAAACATCACTCCTTCATTTTCTCACGCAGTTTTTCAACATGGGTACTATTGACACTTTGGGTAGAATAATTATTCATTGTATGTCATTGTGCCTTGCACAGATGGATGTTTAGCATCTCTGGTCCCCTGCCTGCTATCTGCCAGCAATAGTCACCTTCCAAAATGTCCATCCCCTATGGAATAGAATACTCCTTGTTCTACTGAGAACTGCCTACTTTATCTCCCCAGCTGCCTCCATTCCCTCTCACTTCTTTTCAGCAAAACTGAACTATATACAGGCTTAGTCCTAATTGCCATGCTGTTGCTCCTGCTGGAAATACTCAAGTGTACCTCTCCATCTGGCCACTTAGTGTTTCTTTACTCCTCTTTGGAGCACTTTCTGATTCTTTTCCCAACCAGTATTTATTAGTCATTCATTTGACTTGTGAACTTTGCACATTCCTTTACTGAGACATGTGTGTTCTGAATTTTATTTTTATTCTCCATAAAGGATTCTTTACATATGTTTTTGCCTAATAATAATAATAATAATAAAACATCTCAAACCAGTAGAAGTAAGGAAATAATAAAGACCAGAGCAGAAATAAATTAAATAGAAACTTAAAAAAAAATAGGACATATCAATGAAATCAGGAGCTGGCTCTTTGAAAGGATCAACAAAATCGATAAACCTTTAGCCAGACTCACACACAACCAAGGAGTCAAATAAAATCAGAGAAAAGGAGATATAAGCAACACCACAGGAATACAAAGGATTATAAGAGACTATTATCTGCCAACAAACTGGACAACTTAGAAGAAATGGATAAATTCCTAAAAACATATAACCTCCCAAAACTAAATTAGGAAGAAATAGAAAATTTGAACAGACCAATTACTAGCAGTAATATCGAATCCAGTTATCAAAAAACTCCCAAAAAACAAAAGTTCAGGACCAGCAACAAAAAGCCCAGATGGCTTCAAGGTGAATCCTACAAAAAACACTTAAAGAGTTAGTACTTATTTCTGTCAAACTATTTCAAAAAACAGAAGAGGAGGAATGCTTCCAAATACATTCTGAGGCCAGTGTAACCTTGATACCAAGACCATATAAGAGCACTACAAGAACAAAAAGTACAGGCCAAATTCTCTGATGAACATAGATGTAAAAATCCCCAACAAAATATTAGCAAATGGAATGAACAATACATTAAAAATATCCACCACGATCAAATGGGATATTTTCCAGGGATGGTATGGTGGTTTAATATTCACGAATCAATCAATATGAACATTCACATCAACAAAAGAATAAAAACCATACAATCTCAAAAAATGCATAAAAACATTCAACAAAGTACAACATCAATTCATGATAAAAACCCTCAACAAAGTAGGGCTAGAGGGAACATACGTCAACATTATAAAGGCCATAAATGAAAAAACCGTAGCTAACATTATTCTTAATGGTGAAAAACTGAGAGCTTTTCTCCTAAGAGCAGGAACAAGACAAGAATGTCCACTCACACCACTTTTATTCAACATAGTATTTATGAGAAGTACTAGCCACAGTAATGAGACAATAAAAGGCAGCCAAATCACTAAGGAAGAAGTAAAATTTTCACTATTTGCAGATAAAATGATACTATATATATAAAACTCTAAAGACCCCACCAAAAAACTACCAAATTGATAAAGGAATTCAGTAAAATCACAGGATTTAAAACTAATATACAGAAATCTGTTGCATTTCCATACACTAATAATGAAGTAGGAGAAAGAGAAATTAAGAAAATAATCCCATTTACTACTGCACCAAAAATAATAAGATACCTAGATATAAACTTAACAAAGGAGGTGAAAAAACTATACTATGAAAACTATAAGATGTTGATGAAAGAGACTGAAGACGACACAAATGGAAGGATATTCCACACCCATAGATTGGGAGAATATTGTTAAAATGTTCATACTACTCAAAGCAACCTAAGATTTAATGCAATTACCATCAAAATACCAAGAGCATTTTTCACAGAACAAATAGCCAGAGCAATCTTGAAAAAGAAAAACAAAACTGGAGGTATCACAATCCCAGATTTCAAGATATACTACAAAGCTGTAGTAATCCAAACAGTATGGTACTGGCACAAAAATAGACAAATAGATCAATGGAATAGAGACCCCACAAATAAACCCATGATTATATGGCCAATTAATCTACAAAAGGTGGCAAGCATATGCAATGGGAAAAAAGACAGTATCTTCAACAAATGGTGTCAGGAAAACTGGACAGTTACATGCCAAAGGATGAAACTGGACCACTTTCTTATACCATACACATAAATAAAATTAAAATGGATTAAAAATATAAATGTTAGGCCTGAAACCATAAAATTTCTAGAAGAAAACATAAGCAGTAATTTACTTTACCTGTATAAACATTTTTCTAGATACATCTCCTTAGGCAAGGGAAACAAAAGCAAAATTAAACTATTGGGCCTACATCAGAATAAAAAAAAAAAACTTTTGTACAGTGAAGGAAAACACTAACAACACAAAAAAACAACCAATAGAATGGGAAAAGATATTTGCAAATGGTATATACGATAAGGGGTTATACAACTTATACACTCAGCACCAGTAAAAACTGAATCTAATTAAAAGTGGGCAGAAGATAGGAATAGATACTCTCCAATAGATGTATCATCCACATACAGATGGCCAACAGATACATGAAAAGATGCTCAATATCAATCATCATTAGGGACATGCAAATCAACACCTCACACCTGTCAGATGGCTAAAATCAAACACACAAGAAAACAAGTGTTGGCCAGGATGTGGAGAAAAAGGTACCCTTGTGCACTGTTGGTGGGAATGAAAACTGGTGTAGCCACTGTGGAAAACTGTATGGAGATTCCTCAAAAAATTAAGAATTAAGAATTCCACTATTGGGTATTTACTCAGAGAATTAAAAAAAAAACCCAGTAATTTGAAAAGATATATGCACCCCTAAGTTTATTGCAGCATTTTTATGTTTATTTACAATAGCCAAGATATGAAAGCAAACCAAGTATCCACTGATAGTTGAATGGATAAAAAATGTGGTATGTATATACAATTCAATATTACTCAACCATAGAAAGGAATGAAATCTTGCCATTTGCAAGAAAATGGATAGATCTAGAGGGAATAATGCATAGTGAAAGGAGTCAGAGAAAGATAAATACCACAGGATTTCACTCATGTGTGGAATTTAAGAAACAAAACAAAGAAAAAAGACGAAAAGAGCAGACTCTTAAATACAGAGAACTCGTGGTTCTCTGTAGAGGGAGGGGGAGTGGGGCATCAGGTGAAATAGATAAGGGGAGTAAGAGTACAAATGCCATGGTAAACATAGAATTGTTGAATCATTATACAGTACACCTCAAACTAGTCTAACACTGCATATACTTGAATAAAAAATCCTCTTGCACAAACTGTCTTCTATGAGGTAGATAGATATTATTTCTCATTTTAGAAAAAGAGAAAGTAAGACAGTTTAGGTATCTTGCCTAAGATCACTCAAATACAAAGTGTAGAAATCGAATCTGAACACAGATTTTTATACTTCCAGAAATACTACCAAACCTTTCTGTAGAAGGTCACAATTAAAACAGACATACTAGCATAGTTTATTAGTTCTTCATGGAGAATTTTATTTAGTTCTCCCAGGAGAGGGATGGAATGTAAAGTAGGAAGAGATTGCACAGGGCTGGAAGGATGCTGGGGAATGGATGAGGGGATAACATTGAAGGTCATCTTTGCTTACCTCATTATTGGGCTTCTCTAGTGAGCACCAATTCTGGAACCCAGAACCTTCACAAGGCTTTAAAGATGAAGTACCATGTGGCCTTTAGAATCTCAGGCAGAAGTTAGAACTAACAAGTTTAGAGAAAGTCTCTTCTGCAATGTGTTAGGCACATCTGACCATGTAGTTGGCCAAGGAATTCTGGAGGTGTTTTGTTTTTTTTTTAAGATTTTATTTATTTATTTGACAGAGAGAGACACAGCGAGAGAGGGAACACAAGCAGGGGGAGTGGGAGAGGGAGAAGCAGGCTTCCCTCGGAGGAGGGAGTCTGATGTGGGGCTCGATCCCAGGACCCTGGGATCATGACCTGAGCCGAAGGCAGATGCTTAATGACTGAGCTACCCAGGTGCCCCGAATTCTGGAGTTCTTTAGGATAAAGTTCCAGGGCCATTTTTGGGCTCCTTGGACACATACATGCTTTCCTTGGTGTCAGACGTCCAGCTGACTCTGTCATGTGTGATGTATTTTCTTGTAAATGCTTCATAAATATTTGTTGACTCATTTACAAAGTCTTCTTAATGTAACCTGAATATTAAATAGAAGTCAGATGAGAATCTTTCTGTACCATGTCACTATTTCTACACATTTCCCCTTAAGATCTAGGGCTGGTTTTCCCCATGGAGCCAGGTTGTAGAACACAGAAGGCTATTTTTTTCCAACAGAATACATCTTATCTCTGGACTCTCAGTTTCAGTACAATGAATCTTCAGTTCTGTTAATTTTTTGACAATTGATGTAAATTCTGAGTAGCCAGGAACATAGAAGAAAGTGTTCTTGCAGTTTCTTTTTCTTTGAGCATGAAACACTGGGTAATGTCCAACATATGTAAACATAGAATGTGACCTCGTGCCCACCACCCCATGCATACACATGCACTACCTATACTGTGAATGATTTAGGTGGAATACACTTGCTCTTGAGCAGGAGTGCTATAAAAATTCAACAGTATAGAGAAAAGGTAGAATTTGCTTTACTCAGTAAGACTTGCTAAGCAATGTTAGTGTTAGTGACAAACAATTATGTGTGATTGCATATACTGAGAACTTTAGTTTGCTTTTTAGGCCAACAATGCTGACCAGAGTCCTCCTGACACTAGCCCACACAGGCATTGTGGATGGACATTGATTGAAGAAATAAAAAGGATGTGCTGACTTATGGTTATGTGCAATAGAAGCTTCTGGAAATTCCAGAAAGGAAACCTAACCTTTCCTGGTACCTTCATAATATTTAAAGAGTTAATTGTTCCATTCATTTGGGATAAACATTTATAAGTGTTTGCAGGATGACACGGAGCTACAGTAGATAAAGAGACAGAGGTAATTTTTTTTTTCCTGTCTCAAATCTTTTCAGTTTGGAGGTAATGGGGGAAAACCCCACCCACACTGAAGGGAAAATACGTGAAAATCAGTGCAGGTACACACAGCACTGTTTTTGTGCTGAGCCCCGGAGAGCTGCAGTCCTTTGCTTTCTGAGAGGAAGGCTAAATGCAACTTTATTAATCTTACTTAGTAGGAACTTGGATGAGATAAAAAGCTGAGGCTTTGCAGAGTCCCAGGGTGGGATTTCCCCAAACACTGCTTAACAAGATCTACAGCAAAGCAAAGACTCTCATCCCAGCCAGGCCGGGCCTGAGGGTCTGGGAGCAAAATGCCAGCACAAATAACAGCATGGATTTGGAAACCTGACAAATTTGCTGGCTTGCCATAAAGTCTCTCTCCGAACTGAAGGAAATTTCATTTCTCCTTACCTTACCTTTCAAAAACTGTGTGTTCTTTCTTTGCTGAAAAACCCCAACATTTTTACTTTTTAGACTTTGTTTTCTTTATCACAATGTGCTATTTATCTCCCTTAGATTAACAGACAGTAGGTTTTTAGAGTAACTATTTTCTTCTTAATTACATTTTTTTCTAATGTCAGTATTTAAGACAAATATCCATCTCCCTTAGACAAATAATTCATCTGTTTTTGTTCTGAATAAATTATGAGGTTTTGGTTTCTGATGTTTTCTGTCTTCAAAAGGTTGCAATCCATAAATTCTCATGTATTTAAAGATGAAGTAGCTTCCATGCCAATGTGCTAACCAGCGAAGGGAAGCCATCCTAAGATTTAAAATTTAATGCAAATAAATATCATAGGATACCACCTTTGTCAAATCAAATTGTGACACGGGATAAGAGTACTTGATAATTAGTGCCCCCAACTACCATCCTTGTTATCCTTATGTGAATATTTCATAGACTTATAAATGTCTATAAAATACGTCAAATCTCTTTTAGTTACAAGGATTAGAAAACTGACTTGAATTTGTTTAGGATTATTTCACTGGACTTTGGAGATAAAAATAATAAGAATTTCAAGGTGGTGCCCTTAGAGTGTTAAACCACAAAGGCAGGGGATTTGTAAGTTGGAGAGTAATGGGTGGTAGTGTGGTTGAGAAGAAAATGCCTTAGTCCGAGAGGTAGAAACTTAGGGTCCCGTTTCCATCCTGATACCAGTTACCAGCATGACCTTGGGGAAGCCTCTTTAATTGCTTTCTTACTGAGAAACCAAACATTTTGGACCAGACCAACTTTTCACATAATCCAAAAAGAGACTTCCTCTGAAGTAATTTAAGCCTTTGCTCTTAAAGAGGCAGAAGACTTGGGGACACCTGGGTGGCTCAGTCAGTTAAGTGTCTGCCTTCGGCTCAGATCATGATTCCAGGGTCCTGGGATCGAGCCCCACATCGGGCTCCCTATTCAGTGGGGAGCCTGCTTCTCCCTCTGCCTGCCACTCCCCCTGCTTGTGCTCTCTGACAAATAAATAGAATCTTAAAAAAAAAAAAAAAAAAGAGGCAGAAGACTTGATGCAACCTAAAAACAATAGTTTCCAATCTCATCAAATGGCATACTTAAAAAAAATTTAGTGTTTGGTCTCACCCACCATGTCAAATTCAAACACATACACAGACATACTTGCACACACACGTACAATTAGGTCTTAAATTCAAAGAAATTCTAAATTAAATATGTTCAGATGATTCACTGACTCTGAAGCTCACTCAGATCTACCCAAATTCAATGTAATACTTAACCCCCTAGTTACCAGATTTGAGACCAGAAATTTTGAGAGATCATCTGTAAGGTTTAACTCTCCCCTTTCAGAAACTTAAACATGTCTGAAGAGTGAGCAACAAATACACACTTAAAAACTTAAAAAAAATGTTAGCTTTAAATAAGAAATAAATCTTGTTCTTGTGAAATCCTACCTTTGCAGTCCATTGCCAGGTGTTAAATAGCCTGTAAGAAGGCTCAGGTAACACAGTGTCAAGCATAATGAAATTTACACTTCTTTACTACCGCTTTCCTGGAGGAGCGCCCTCTGAACTCCACAACTCCTTCCTGTGCAGGGATCTACATGGAGCTGCTGATTACATCACTGGTAGTATCCTCTCTGAGACTCTAGGTTTTTTAGACCAGCACTGCACTGTGATACTTAAGTAGGCTTTGTTGTGATACTTAAGTGACAAATCAGCTCATAATAAGGAGGTGGTGATAAAAGGGGAGGACACAGGGGAATGTTCATTAAAACATAAAAATTGCAATTTCCAGCTCTTTTCGTTGGAATTCTAAGAAGTGGGGAAGATGAGAGTGAAATGGAAAAGTTGTAGAGGAAACAGCACTGGGGACTTGAAAGAGAATAGGGTAGAAAAGAGACATCATTATCATGTCTTCCACTTAGTGCCCTTTATGAAAACCTGACATATCCAGACTTTTACATTAGTTATGGTTTGCAGTAGAAAACAGCATGCAATTTCTCTGGCCTTTATCACAATAAAATCAAAAGAGCAAGCATTCTTAAAGCCAATCTGCCAACAAAGGAAGAAAGTTCATAATGGATCATTTTAGAACATATAAGGGGTATATAACGTGAAGTACTTAAGAGCATGAACTTGGTTTCCGCCTCTTCTTTTTTTGTGGGGGCATTTTATTTACATTTTCTAAGCTTATTTCCTCATCTACAAATTAAAGCTGATATTGATACCTCTAAGTTTGTTCTTAAGAGTTTTCATAGAAAGCTTTGGTAGCTCTGTGCCAAGCAAATAGTACATGTTTAATAAAGATTGTCATTATTATTAGAATTATTTCCATATAATCAATCATTGTAGCCAAAGTTGATGTTTACCTCTCCAATTTCCATTATCCTCTTTTTAAGTGAACCACAATTTTGTATAGGTATATATTCCTCAAGCTCAGGTTAACTCCTGACAAATCTAAGGCAATTCTAGTAATCTTATTCCCCCCCACCAGGGACTGTGTTTGACAAGGGCAAGAAAACACAGTCTAGCCAATGAGACATGAGAGAAATCTGCCCAGGCGGGGGGACTGGTTTCTGGGAAAGATGTGTTTTGTAAAAGAGACACATGGGACAAAATGACGTCTCAAACATTGGATGCTGTGTCCAGAGGCAGTTTGGAACTGTAGTACTGTCTTGCAACCACGAGGGGGGCTATTTCTGAGGACAAATCCAATAAGCTAAGGATGCTAGGAGCAGAATGAGAGGAGGAACTCATGTTCCTGATGAGGCCACTGAACCAGAGAATTAGCCAACTATGGAAGAACCATCTTGTCTCTGGATTTCTTGTTATGATCTTAAATAAATTTCTGTGTTGCTTAAGCCCATTCAATCAGTATTTTCCTTATAGATGACAGTATTCTAATTATAGAACCAAGGTATAAAAACAAACAGAAAACAGGGAACACATTTTCTGTTCTCAGTGTTGTTTCCAGTTGCTTCAAATGCCAACAAAATTACCTAGGCTGTGAGAAAACTGTTTTCTTACTCTCTCCCTTTTAGGGCCTCCATATAGAAGATCTTCAATAACCCATAAAGAACACAATAAAATAACCAAGGGGAGTCTCCTTAACTCTTAGCACTCTGGAAAACATACCCTTGCAAGGGATCATGGATCTCACCCTCCCTCTTCTACCCAGGCGGCTATCACCTCCCTCCTGTCTTTGGATTAGCCTCTGGAAAGCAATGAGGGTATGACACCAACTTCAAAGGTAGTGAGGTGGGAAGGGGGGTACCGGGGGAGGAGTTCTCATAGCCAGGGAAGAGTAGGCAGAGGGAAAGTACTGGGTGATGCAAACAAAGGGCCTCCTCTCATGCAGAAACTAGAGCAAAGACTTGGAGCCATTTAGAGCCAGTGAACACCAGCTTACCTCCTCAGTCAGGAAAGACCCAAGATGAAACACATGCCAATGCAGGGCAGCTTGAAAACTAACTTTTAGTCTGCACCTCTATGTGGAAGTTTACTGACCTTTCTCATTTGAATTCACATAACCTTGGATATATCTAGGTGTCTGCCTGAAACATCTAGTCACAAAAAGGGTTTATTTCCCACAGGTTAAATTCTCATCTCAAAATAATTTCCATAATTTCTTTCTGGCTTTGAGGTAGTATTCCAAAGACCATCATAGCGTGTGTCAGCTTGAATTTATTTTTCTTGCTTCATAAATCTGTAACTTGATCAAGCATAGTGAGGATATATTTTTTCCCCCACTCACTTTATGTATCTCAGATCCCAAATTCCAGATATTATCTCCAAATATGTAACAGAAATAATATTGGACTTCTTAGTCTCTTTCTTTCCCTCCCTGTCAGATTTGAGGACAACTGTCCAGTTACCTAAACAAACAAAAGAAGAAAATAAAACCACCACCATCAACAAAAAACCTTTCATAAAAATCTAACAAACATTGCAGAGTAGTGCAGGATTTTAAGAATCTTTTTTCTTTTAAAAAATATAACACAAAAGACATTTTCATTTTAATATAGACAATTCAGAAGTACATTGAAACAAAGATTCTCCAAGAAAATTACAGACCAGTATCCCTGATCAACATAGATGCAAAAATCTTCAACAAACTATTAGCAAACTGAAATTAATAATATATTAACAAGATCATACACCACAATCATATGGGAGTCATTCCAGGGATGCAAGGATGGTTCAATGTCCACAAATTAATCAATGTTATGACACATTAACAAAATGAAGGATAAAAATCATTGACCATCTCAATAAATGCAGAAAAGGCATTTGACAAAATTTAACATCTATTTAGGATAAAAATTCTCAACAAAGTGGGTTTATAAAGGGAACACACTTCAACATAGTAAAGGCTATATATGACAAGATGACAGCTAACATCATACTTTATGGTGAAAGGCTGAAAACTTTTAAGAGCAGAAACAAGATAAGGGTACTTACTCTTGCCACTTTTATTCAACTGGAAATCCTAGCCAGAGCATTTAAGAAAAAAAAAAAAGTTATGAGGCATCCAAATTGGACAGTTTTACTGTCACTATTTGTAGATGAAATGATATTATATACAGAAAACCCTAAAGGCTCCACACAAAAAAAAACTATTAGAACTAATAAGGGGACAAATCGGACCACCCTGCCCTAGGCATGTGGGGTGGGTCATGTGGAGTGGGTGTCTTTATGATAATCACCTGTGACCAACAAAGAATAACCATGATAATAATAAAAAGGAAGTAAGCCATTGAAGGTGTTATCAATAGGATGTTAAAAGGATTTAAGTTCCCTGGTTAGCTTTCTATAAAAGACCAACTCTAAAGGCCCTTGTTGGCAATGCTGTGGGGACCCCTCTCACTTTTTAGAGCTTTTTCTGTATCTTCACTTAATAAACTTCTATTGCTTCACTCACCCAAAGATAAATAAATAAATAAATAAAAAGAAAAAAGAACTAATAAGCAAATTCAGTAAAGTTGCAGGAAACAAAATCAATATATAAAATCTGTTGTACTGTACAGTAACAGCAAACTATTCAGAAATTAAGGAAACAACCCCAGTTACAATTGCAATGGAAAGAATAAAATACTTAGGAATAAATTTAACCAAGGGGGTGAAAGACCTATATAATAAAAACTATAAGATGTTAATAAAATAAATTGAAAACACAAATAAATGGAAGATATTCTGTGCTCATATACTGGAAAAATTAATACTGTTAAAATGTCCATATTCCCCAAAGCAATCCACAGTTTCAATGCAATTTCTATCAAAACTCCAAAGGCATTTTTTTAATAGAAAAAGAACAATCTTAAAATTGTTATGGAACCACCACACCCCCCAAACAGCCAAAGCAATCTTGAGAATGAACAGAATTGGAGTCATCACACTTCCTGATTTCAAACTATATTATACAGTTATAGTAATCAAAACTGTATGGTTTTGGCATAAAAAATAAGACACATGCATCAATAGAACAAAATAGAGTCCAGAAATAAACCCATGAATATATGGTCAATTAATTTACAGCAAAAAAGTCACAAACATACAATGGAGAATGAACAGCCTTTTCAGTAAATGGTGTTGGGAAAACTGGACAGCCATGTGCAAAAGAATGAAATTGAACACTATCTTACACCATATGCTAAAATTCAAAATTCATTAAAGACTAGAATTTAAGACCTAAAACCACAAAACTCCTGGGAGAAAACATAGGTGGCAAGCTCTTTAGCATAGGTCTTCATGATATTTTGGATCAAGAGCACAGGTAACAAAAGCAAAACAAACAAGTGGGACTACATCAAACTGAACAGCTTCTGCACAGCAGAGGAAACCATGAACAAAACAAAAAAGGCAACCTACTGTATGGGAGAAAATATGTGCTAATCATGTATCTGATAAGGGGTTAATATCCAAAATATATAAAGAACTCCTGGTGGCCTAGGTAATAATTCAAAGCACTCTAGGGTGTGTGTGTGTGTGTGTGTGTGTGTGTGTGTGTTGCTCCATTCCCTTCCCTTGTTTCCTTTGGAAAAGCTGCTTGTAGGAAGTATGACTGACTGACAAGTTACACTTTTTCATTCTTTGTCTCATTCTTCATTTGGTCTACAACATAGACATGATGTTTGAGCTTCAGCAGCCATCTGTTATCATGAAGTGGGCTTAAAGAGTTCACATGGCTGAAGTATTGTTGAGAAATACAAGGAGCCCTCGTTCATGTGAGTTTGGGAGCAGCATTATCTGTTTCAGACTGCTTATCTCTGCTGTTATTCATTTTTTTTTTTTAACCCATTTCGCAAATGTTTAACTTTTAGGTTTTCTGTCATATGAAGCCAAACTTAATCCAAATATACCATGCTGTCTTCTATTTATTTTCCTTTCCTTTTTTTCCTTCCTCTTTTTTCTTTGTTGGATTAAGGTTGTTATTTTCATTGTGGAGTGTTGCATTTTCTTCTCCGTAATCATTTTGAAGTTATATACCTTACATCTATCCTTAAGGGCCCACCACTAATATTTTGAGGCACATGTTGAATCTATGTTTTTATCTTCCTGTTGAGAATGAATTCCTGTCCTTATCTTTTCACTGAACCGGTCAAGAACCTCAACATTTGATGGCTTCCTTCCTCACACAGTTCCCCACATTAACATCATTTATCACTTTTAATTCTTGTTTTACACCTCTTTATTGAGGTATGATTGGCATGTAAAATGCTGGACATATTTAATGTATACAACTCAGCCTGGGGATACATATATGCATGCTCATATTTTAAGTTCTTGAATACTATAAGGATTCTCCCAGTATAACTATGAGGTATTATTTTAAACATATATTTTATCATATTTTAAGGGGTATATAATAGGAAGATTGGTAAATACATATGCTCAGCCAACCTGCTTGATCTAATCTACACATAATCCCATAATAAAATACTAAAAATGTATTACTCACACTTGGAATTTAAGAAACAGTCAAGCAAAGAAAAAAATAAGAGGGAAACCAAGAAACAGACTCTTAACTACAGAGAACAAACTGATGGTTACCAGAGGGTAGAGGGTGGGGCAATGGGGGAAATAGGGGATAAACAGAGGTGTTGTATTTAAGTGATGAATCACTAAATTCTACTGAAACTAATATAACACTGTATGTTAACTAACTGGAATTGAAATAAAAACTAAAAAAAAAATGCATTAAGTAGAGGGTAGGGGTAAGACCACATCTCAAAAAAGAAAAAAAATTGCTCCCAATCTTTTCTTATTCAATTTATCAAAACTTCTTCACCAGTTGTGCACATGTATGTATCTTCAACTATTCACCACCATAAAAGATCCATGGCCAAGAGATTCACGTAAAGATTTCTTCCACCTCAGAAAATATGGAAGAGATTATTGTAATTGCCTAAGACTTAACATATTTTAAGGTCACACATAGTATAAACACAGTGAACAAAGGAAACTACTGCTTAATTGTATTCTATAATCAATTCCCATTAAAGAATTGAATTCCAATTGAAGAATGAAATCCTAATTTATCTCTTTGTTATAAATCTCTATTCTATAGAGATTTATATACTTTTTCCTTTAAGTATACCTGTATTAGGGGTCCCTGGATGGCTCAGTGGGTACATCCTACTCTTGATTTTGGCTCAGGGCATGATCTCAAGGTCGTGAGATGGAGCCCCATGTTGGGCTCTGTGCTCAGCAGGGAGTCTGCTTGAGAATCTCTCTCTCTGCTCCTCTTCCTGCTCACGTGCTCTTTCTAAAATAACTAAATCAATCTTAAAAAAATAATATACCTGTATCAAATAAATTATTAAAACAAAGGGTAGTTTGTGGGGCGCCTGGGTGGCTCAGTCATTAAGCGTTTGCCTTCGGCTCAGGTCATGATCCCAGGGTCCTGGGATTGAGCCCCGCATCGGGCTCCTTGCTCAGCGGGAAGCCTGCTTCTCCCTCTTCCACTCCCCCTGCCTGTGTTCCTTCTCTCGCTATGTCTTTATCTGTCAGGTGAATAAATAAAATCTTTAAAAAATAAAAAAACAAAACAAAACAAAAAAACAAAGAGTAGTTTGTTTGCAGAGAGTCTGCAAACTGTAAATACACAGATGAAATAATTTAGAATAAGAGAGCAAGGCAAACATATACCTATACACTCACCATACTTAGCCCACATCAATAAAGTTCAACCAGTATAAATATCAAAGGTAATAGGACCTACAACTCACAAAAATTGACATTTTAAATCAATATGTATATATATGACATGGAAAGCATGAGAAAGTTATAAGATAAACTACCAAAGGGAACAAATCAGTTAAACATAATTACAAACATACATATGTCATCTCAAAAAAAAAAATTTGTAGTATACAGGAAATAGCTTCCCAGAGATAGAAAGAGAACTGAATGTTTTGACAAAAAATTTCAGAGTTTGAACATGTAAGGAGTGGCTCCCTGAAATATAAAAATTGACATCAGGACCATTCAATGGATTTTGTCTGAGGTGGGGACCCTGAAATGGAGAAGATGCCAGGGATTGGATCATTTATGAGTAAGGAGTGTTAAGAGTGAATGGAGAGGCAACCAAGAAGTTCTTAGACCTAGAAGTGAAAGTTATATACACAAGTCCTTCCATATATAATTAGATACATTTTGCTTTTCTATTTAATTAGTGCCATAGGGTTCCAAGCAGATTCCGGCGTGTCATAATTAATTATGAGCATCTTGAGGGCAGGAATTATGCTTTATTCATGTCTGCACACAGTAGATGCCAAATGTTTGATATTTAAGAAAGGAGATGTTAAGACGACCAACAGACTAATTGTGATTTACTCAGGGTCAGTCTAGTATGGCTAATTATTCAAATTAGCTAATAAATATTAGCCATCTCTAAGAAGAAATAGAGCATTCACATTCAAATCCAATTTTAGAAGTGGGGAAGAACTGTACCAGTCTTTCCGGTGCACCTCTCCCCGAGTGGTACCAGGAGGTACCTGGCACTTCTAAGTAAATCCTTTGCTCTATTTAGTCCCTGCTTACAAATTAGGGCGCAGACAACACTGGAGTATCACAAATATGATAAATTAATGAAATAAACACAACCCCAAAGCCCCAGGTTCATGGACAACCTTTCCTGGGTGGGGAAAAATTCTGCCACTGGCACAGCTTTTTGTAGCCCCACCAGCATTACTGTGAAGGGCCTGATCGGTTTCAGGCTTTCACTAAAGTTGATATAAATTATATTTGGTCACCTAAACTCAGGGAGACAAATTCGGAATGTGGTTCTTCCATACTGATCTTACACATGCAAGCTGCTACAGGTCAGGTTCCCAGGGAAGTGGATGCTGAGAGGAGTATTTAGTGGGCAGGCCATTCCTTAGGGAATGTTTTAAGATCAACATCTGTGGATAGTAGGGAAGGCAGCAGATGTGGGCAGGGGAGAAGTGGCGTGGTGAGACAGGCCTGACCGAGGAGGGCCTCTGCTGACCCCACAGATGGTTCTGGAGCTAAGATGGCCCTTCAGAATTGGTTTGCTTTGAGGTGAAATGTCTGTGTCTATATCCCCCATCCACCCTGTCATTGGATATGGGCTACCCCAGGAAGTATTTGACTCTGGGCCAGGTGACCCCCTGCAGTTGCAGCAATCCTTCAAGTGATGGGCTCACATCATTCTCAGCAGCTGGTGCCACCATCTTTTCTTGGAAGGGGGTCTGGGTGGTGCATCTCCATGTCTATCACACAAGCCAGTCCACTTCAAATACGCTTCAGGTGATGTAAGCTTGACTGGCTTTAAACAGAGCCCATTTCAGAAAAGCAAGGTACCTACTGTCAGAATTAATTCACTCAAATAATATTCATTAAATGCCTATGTCAGGTACTGTTTCAGGTGCTTATGGTACTATGGTGATAAAAATCTCTACCCTCATTCTAGGGAGGGATACAGACAATAAAAAGGCAAATCAATAAATAACATATATAAGCATACTTCATTTTTAATGTATTTTGCTTTATTGTGTTTTGCAGATACTGCCCTTTTTTTTTTACAAATTCAAGGTTTGTGGTAACCTTGAGTTGAGCAAGTATACTGACACTATTTCCCAACCACATTTGCTTAGTTTATGTCTTTGTCACATTTTAGTAATTCTTTCACTATTTCAAAATGTTTTCATTATTACTCTATTTGTTACAATGATCTGATTAGTAATCTTTGGTGTTACTATTATATTGTTTTGGGGCACCAGGAACTGTGCATATACAAGATAGCAAACTTCATCAATAAATGTCTGTATTTTGACTGTTCCACTGTCTGGCTATTCCCATCTCTCTGCGTTTCCTCAGGCCTTCCTAGTCTTGGAGACAACAATATGGAAGTTAGGCCAATTAATAACCCTCTAAGTGTTCAAATGAAAGCAAGATTCACACATCTCTCAATTTAAGTCAAAAGCTAGAAATGATTAAGCTTAGTGAGGAAAGCATGTCTAAAGCCAAGATAGGCCAAGAGGTAAGCTTCTAGTGCCAAACAGCCAAGTTGTGAATGCAAAGGAAAAGTTTTGGAAGGAAATTAAAAGTGCTACTCCAGTTAACTCATGAATAAGAAAATGGAATAGCCTTATTGCTGATATGGAGAATGCTTTAGTGGTCTGGATAGAAGATCAACCAGCCACAATGTTCCCTTAAGCCAAAGCCTAAGCCAGAACCAGGCCCTAACTCTTCTCAATTCTATGAAGGCTGAGAGAGAGATGAAGATACTGCAAAAGAAAGTTTAAAGCTGGCAGAGTTTGGTTCATGAGGTTTAAGGAAAGAAGTCCTCTCCACAACATAAAAATGCAACATGAAGCACCCAGTGTTGATGTCGAAGCTGCAGCAAGTTATCTAGATCATCTAGCTAGGGTAATTAATGAAGGTGGCTACACTAAGCAGATTTGGAAGAAGATGCCATCTAGGACTTTCATAGCTAGAGAGGAGAAGTCATTCCCTGGCTTGGACGAGTTGATTCTCTTATTAAGGGCTAATGCAGCTGGTGACTAAGTTGAAGCCAATGCTCATGCACTATTCTGAAAATACTGAGGCCTTTAAAAATGATGCTAAATCTACTCTGCCTGTGCTCTATAAAGGAAAGAACAAAGCCTGAGTGTTGACATATATGTTTACAACACAATTTAATGAATATTTTAAGACATCTGTTGAGACATGCTCAGAAAAAAAGAAGATTCTGGGTGCCTGGGTGGCTTAGACATTAGGCGTCTGCCTTCGGCTCAGGTCATGATCCCAGAGTCTTGGAATCGAGCCCTGATTGGGCTCCCTGCTCAGCGGGAAGCCTGCTTCTACCTCTCCCACTCCCCCTCCCCCTGCTTATGTTCCCTCTCTTGGTGTCTCTGTCAAATAAATAAATAACATCTTGAAAAAAAAAAGATTCTTTTCAAAATATTACTGCTCATTGACAATGCACCTGGTTGTCCAAAAACTCAGATGGAGATGGATGAGATTAATGTTGTTTTCATGCCTGCTAACACAACATCCATTCTGTAGCCCATGGATCAAGGAGTAATTATGACTTTCACATTGTATTATTCAAGAAATAACATTTTGTAAGGCCATAGCTGCCATAGATAGTGATTTCTTGGATGGATCTGGACAAAGTAAATTGGAAACCTTCTGGAAAGGATTCACCATTGTAATGCCATGAAGAACACCATAATTCATGGGAAGAGGTGAAAATATTAACATAAATAGGAGTTTGGAAGAAGCCGATTCCAACCTCAAGAATGACTTTGAGGGGGCACCTGGGTGGCTCAGTTGGTTAAGCGATTGCCTTTGGCTCAGGTCATGATCCCGGAGTCCCTGGATCGAGTCCCACATCGGGCTCCATGCTCGGCAGGGAGTCTGCTTCTCCCTCTGACCCTCCCCCCTCTCATGTGCTCTCTCTCATTCTCTCACACAAATAAATAAATAAAATCTTTAAAAAAAAAAAAAGAATGACTTTGAGGGGCTCAAGACTTCAGTGGAGGAAGTAACTACCGATGTGGTAGAAATAGCAAGTGAAATAGAATTAGAAGTGGAGCCTGACCATGTGGACGAATTGCTCTCATCTCATGATCAAACTGTAGTGGATGAGGAGTTGCTTCTTAGGGATGAGCAAAGAAAATGGTTTCTTGAGATGGAATCTACTCCTGGTGAAGATGCTGTGAAAACTGTTGAAAACACAGCAAAGAATTCAGAATCTTACATAAACTTAGCTGATAAAGCAGCAGCTGAGTCTGAAAGGACTGACTCCAATTTTGAAAATTCTACAGCAGGTAAAAGGCTACCAAACAGAATCACATGCTACAGAGAAATTGTTCGTGAAAAGAACCCATCACTGTGGCAAACTTCACTGTTGTCTTATTTTAAGAAATTGCCACAGCCACCCTGACCCTTAACAAACACCACCCTGGTCAGTCAGCAGCCATCAACATTGAGGCAAGACTCTCCACAAGCAAAAATATTATGACTCACTGAAAGCTCAGATGATGGTAGGCATTTTTTAGCCATAAGATGTTTTTAAATTAAGGTATGTATTTTTTAGACATGTTATTGCCTTATTGTATTTATACTTAATATATTTATATTACACCTATTAATAGACTATAGTATAAACATAACTTTTATATGCACTGGGAAACCAAAAATTTAATTTGACTAGCTTTAGTGCTATACTCATATTATTGCGGTGGTCTGGATCTGAACCTGCAACATCACCAAGATATGCCTATAGTGTTAGACAATGGCAAAAAGACTGAAGAAGATAACATGAAGTGGGTTGAGAGGACAGATATGACTGAGTAGGGTGAGGGAGGTGCTAGCTTAGATTGTAGTCAAGGATGTCCTCTCTGACAAGGTGACATTTAGTAAAGACTTGATTAATAGGCAAGGGGTATGAAATGTTAGGGTTAAGAATAATTCAAGCAGAAGAAAGGAAGTGTCAAGACCTTTAGGGGGACTGAGCTCTGCATTTTTAGGATGCAACGCTAGTGTGGGTGGAACAGAGTGAGTGAGGGGAAAGGATAGTAACAAGGACTCAGTATCTATAGGGTTAGGGGCCCTGAAAAGGGGTCTAGATTCCATGTGAAATATAATGGAAAGTCCCTGAAGAGCTTTCAAGGGGAAAGAGACCTGAGCTCCTTCACATTTTAAAAATGTTGGCTCTGAGAGAATGGGCTAAGAGAAAATAAAAACCACAGATCCAACACTAAAAAAAAAAAAAAATTCTGGTAAAATATGCCTAACAAAAAATTTACCATTTTAATACTTGTTGAGTATAAAATTGGGTGACATAATTAATTAAAACTCAATAATCCATCCACGTCAGTGCAAATGGCAAGATTTCATTCCTTTTGATGTCTGCATAATATTCCATCGTGGGGGGCCTGGGTGATGGACATTGGGGAGGGTATGTGCTATGGTGAGTGCTGTGAATTGTGTAAGACTGTTGAATCACAGACCTGTACCTCTGAAACAAATAATACATTATTATTATTTTTTTTTAAAAAGAAGATAGTAGGAAGGGAAAAATGAAGGGGGGGGACATCGGAGGGGGAGACGAACCATGAGAGACTACAGACTCTGAGAAACAAACTGAGGGTTCTAAAGGGGAGAGGGGTGGGGTATGGGTTAGCCTAGTGATGGGTATTAAAGAGGGCATGTACTGCATGGAGCACTGGGTGTTATACGCAAACAATGAATCATGGAACACTACATCAAAAACTAATGATGTAATGTATGGTGATTAACATAATAAAAAAACTCAATAATCCTCTTAGCAGAGCTCATTGTCCTTGTGACAATATATTTTCCACATGGGCCGGAATGTTGAGGTGCCCCAAAGACCAAAAATGGAGTCTGGCCCACAGGAGATGCTCAGTGACTATTTGTTGAATGTGAAGCTGAATGAATGCATGCAGACACTGTCCACGTGTGGCATTGTAGAAAACCTCAGCAAACCTAGTGACAAATGATCATGCGACATGTGGTCAGAGCAAGGGCACCAGTGTCAGCCAATACATTAATGTGTCCAGGGTAATTTCTTTCTCATTATTTTAGAATAAAAAGAAATATATATGGAAATTCTTTCTTCCTACATCCCAAAAGATCATCTTATATGTCCTTGTTGGAGACTAGTCATTTTTGACTCCAGGGAAAAATTATTATTTATTGAATCAACTCCATTTTTCCCCCCAATTTCTAAGTGTTTACTTCAGGGAAATGTTGACTTAGCTTAATCTCTATTATGAGGTACAAATTCTGTGAAATGCAACCACTTAATTATTGATTGATTCTAATGACTTTAATGAAGGCAGAGTATCTCATTAAACATGACTAAATGATTGTCTTTGACAACAGAGCTGAAAACACTCCATTGTTCAGTCAATAAATTAATTGCTAGTCTCTGCTGGTATTCAAAGAGAAAAAACTGAATTTCTATTTAAGCTAAAAACGCTTCCAGGCCTGCTGGTGGGTAGCATACCAAAACATTCTGCATGGGCTGTGAGACGCTGGTTAATGACCACTGCTCAAGGGGACTTCTGGCATTCTCTCCCGTGTTCTCTCAGCTGCTGCTGCTTTTTATTTGGCTGTGACAGACAAAAAGTACTTTTCAGGACCTACTACAGCCACAGCCTCAATTATGACTCAGATGTGATCTGCAGTAGCAAAAGGCAAGTGCAAACAAGGTTCCACTGGATGCATTCCAACACAAGTTTCTAGATTCTTCCTTCAAGCCAACAGTAGAAACTCCAAATCCTTGATGCTACCTGAAACAGGTATAAATTACATTTTGCCCCTTTGCTAAATCATATATATTCAATAAGAATATTCAAGAGATTCAGTCCTGGGAAAACAGGTGGCCTATTGGTGTAAGCCCATTACTTCTAGATTTGTTTCTCTACACATAAAACACAATGCCTCTTAATTCTGTGGTTGGTGCGTGAACAGAAAAGCATTAGATGTAGAAGTCACCACAGCAGCCTGCTATGTGAAATCTGGGCAAGTGAGGGCACTTCTGAGTTCCAGTATTCTCACTGGCTAAGTCGATATAATCACACTAGAATACTGGGAGAACTCATTAGTTTTTGATCCTTTTGAGAAAAAAGATTCCTCCAACGCAAACCATGGCAACTTATTTATTTGAGAGAGACACAGGGAGAGTGAGCACGAAAGAGAGTGAGCACCAGCGGGAGGGAAGAGAGGCAGAGGGAGAAGCAGGTTCAGCAGGGAGCCGGGCGCGGACTTGATCCCAGGACCCTGAGATCATGACTTGAGCCGAAGGCAGATGCTTAACCAACCGAGCCACCCGGGCGCCCCAAGGGAGACTCTTTTTAAAGAGAGAAGGAACAAATATGAGGTATTTAGATGTAGGATTCAGTTAATTTTTGCCTTTTCTTTTCCAAAAACGTTTCAGGTACACAATATCATTTGATCTTCATAAAAGTTATGTGAGTTAAGAGGAGCAAAGACTATTACTTACAGTTTGTAAATAAAGACATTGAAGCTCAGAGATGTTCAAAGATGAACACAAGTGTACTCAGTTAAGGTGGACCGAGATCCTGAGCTAGGATTATGCAGCTGCTAATTATCATTCAACTGCTAGTTGAAGGTCTCCTTACAAAAAGTTCTACTGTCTTGGGCCAGATTACTTAAGCCAAACCTCAGTTATCTCAATTCTGAAAAATGAGACCACATTTTCTCTGGCAGGCACAAGAATGTTGTGAAACTATAGCTCCAGGGTAGGAGTCTCCAATCAAGGCTCTGGGCTATAAACTGGTAAGTTTCATTTGTGATAGGACAGTAGCCTTCTTTGTCACCTCATAGAACGGATTTGGAGGGTCAGGGGGGAAGGGAAAGTAAAGTGACCATGTGAACAGTCAGGCCAGCTAAATGAACAGTGAGAGTTAACTCGAATCAGTTAATGTTTGTGTCAATGACAGACCCTGGATTTGGGGATAATTCCATTTCCCATACCTGTTTCATGGACAATGAGCCAGACATACAAAGCTTTTTATTATTGCATCAGCCTTTCTCTCATGGAACTTCAGACCTTAAAAATCAATAAACGTTCAGCCTAAATATAGAGGAAGAGTTCATCTTACAGGCTTTACTCTAAGATTTGCGGATATTTAAGTCAGGACTTATCCCTTCCTGGTACTGTGCCGAGGCATTCATTGCATGTCTTACCTGGTTGACCCATCGCAAACCCCATTTTACAGGTGAGACAACTGACGAACAGAGATGTAATTAGTTCCAGCCCCCATAGCTCCTGTGTGGCAGAACTGGAGTTCACACTTGAGTCTATTTGATATCAGAGTCTTGGTTCTTTCTTACTTACTATGTTATACCAAGACCTTGCTGGTCAGGAATTGTGCCACACACTGAGAGTAGAGGGAGGACAGGCAATGAGTTGTCCACCTTCTGGATACAGTCAAGTTTATTTCTGTACTGGACTGTTCACTGATCCAGGATGTATTAAGCAACTACTGTGTGCAGATCCTTTTCCAGGTGCTAGAGAGACAACCATGGGTATGTAGAGATGGTCCCTTAAGAAACCTAAGTTCTGAGAAAAGTGGCCAAAGGAACCAGCAACAACCCAGTTTAGTGTGTATTCCACCTGAGGCATGAACAAAATCCCACGGGGACACAAAGGCGTGGGTAATTCTCACTGGAGACTATTTGTGACTTATCTGACAGGGCTGATGAACAAAGATAGGAAGTTCAATTTTGAAAGGCTCCCCTCTCGGATGTTTTACAGATTTTCTCTAAGATTCTTCTTTCTATCCCTTTCTGTCTCTTTTCCATTTATGTTCTCCTAATATGGCCAGAGACCACAGGAACTCAACTTCACCACCAGCCTCATTAACCAACTCACCAACTTCCCTATCCCTGGCAGTCTTCCGCAAGACCCAGCCCCTTCTGGACCAGCCGAGTTAGAATGCAAATAATCCACAAGAGCAGCAGTGTGACTAACAGCAGCAGACTTGGCCAACTATGCTGAACAAGGTCTCATCCATGACCCATGTTTCATCAACAAAGACTTCAACCCAACCAAACTGGGTGGAAGTTTCAGACAATAAAGATGCCACAGCCTCAGGAGAAGAGAAAAGAAGAACGTTTCATTGCATCTTGCTCGAAGTTTCTAACAATTTCTTCTTGGGTTTCTGTTCACCCATCTAGCTTCCCCCACCCAAGCCCTCACCCTGTTTATAGCCACTTCTTTGCTTTGGCATCCATTCCTGGTAGCATGCGCAATGTGTGGGTCTTCTTTGACTTACACTCATTTTATTTTTATTTATTTTTCACAGCAGACACCATTCCTTTTTTTTGTTTTTACATATTTACAATTTTACATATTTACTTATCAGTATATCTTCTATCTTTATAATTATAAAATATTTCAAACTGTAGAATAGTGGTACCACTGAATCCCCTTAAACATACATTTTGTAGCATTCATCTGTTTTATCCTTTAAAGGCAAGTATTTACCCAAATCCAAACCACAGTGAATTCCAAAGAGGAAGCACACAGGAAAATAAGAAATCCTATTTTACAAACCAGTGAAAACTTTAGCATTACCCACCTCACTGCCACATGCTAAAAAGTACATTTTTTTAAAAAATTTTTAAGAAATCTCTCAGATGTATAATCTTCAAATTTGGCCCTTAATGGAGTGAGATTATAATGTGTTTGCTTGAGGGAAAAGTAAACTCTGTTTTCATTTTTGGCAGCAGGGAAAAAAATGATATTGAACGTTACAATGGAATGTATAATTTTTTTCTCCCAACAGATACATTCTGCAAATGAGATAAATATTTTAAATGTCTGAAAGAATTGATAAATGATAGCCTGGGTTTATTTTGTGAATAATTTTACAGTCTACATTATATTTTAGGGAAAAAATAAATATCACCTCTGTGATATGACTGTTGTATCAACACTATTCATTTCTCAGAAACCAGACAGAATTTCCTGTTTATGCTTTTCTCGTTATCCATTCTTAAGGCCTGTACATATCCAGAACAATGATATTATGGAGAAAGGTTAGAATTTACTCATTCCACTTACCTAAGAAATTTTGCTCCATTAAGCCTGGGGAAGAATGCAAGTATCTTTAAAATTAAATGAACTTGACAATGTACCTGCAGTTTTGGATTTGCTTTTCTGAAAAGAATGTAATGCTGGCTAAGCTGAGAGAGCCTGCAGCAAGGACTTGAAATCCAACTTCGACACATTAACCCCAACATCTCTGAGCCATGCAGCTTTCCCATGCATAGTACACACACCTCTTTACAATGCCCACATAATTTACGATGATTTTACAGAGACAACTGGTAGTATCCTCAAGGCACATATAATTAAATATTGCTACAATGGAAAAAAATCAACTATTTCTTTAGAACCAAACACTTAGGTGCCTGGGTGGCTTGGTCAGTTAAGCGTCTAACCCTTGGTTTCGGCTCAGGTCATGATCTCAGAGTGGTGGAATCGAGCCCCACATCAGGCTCCATGCTCAGTAGGGAGTCTGCTTGGGAGATTCTCTCTCTCCCTCTCCTTCTATCCCTTCCCCTGCTCTCTAAAAAATAAATCTTTAGAATCAAATACTTGGAACAAAACTCTAATGCCCATCGAACAGATGTCTAGGCAAGCTGGGTTATGCTTACTCAAAACTCTATCATTATCCTGTTTAAAGTGATGCTCTGGACTTCATCTTGCATTGGATTTGGAATCATTTGGCCATTTTCCTTCTCTAGATTGAAAACTTTTTATTTCAAAACACATGAGACATTCTCCATGTGAAAAGGAAAAAAAAATTAAAAAACCTATAATAGTTTATTTTTCCATTTACCTTAAAATTTCTAACTGTAAGATAGGCTTAGAGCATGCACATTAAAATGGTGGAATCATGGAAGGAAGGAGTGAAGGATCCATACTGGAAATTGCACAAGAGTGCTTTGCTTCTTTATACGTATTTGTCTTAGGTGCTTATTGGAACTTTACAATTCTTGCACTTCCAGATGACTGAATTCAGTTCTTGGCAAAGATGTTTTGGGCATCTTCACAAAGACAATAGGGACAAAGGGAAATGAGAAAAGTATCTCTGGATTTACCATGCTAAACTTACAAGTTTTGTTTTCTTTGAAAAAAAATGAACCCTCTAATCCTCTTGGTCAGTTTACCCAGTACTAACTTTCCTGAGGTAGGTAAAAATTTCCACATCTGGCAGTTGAAATATGCAATTACCATTAGTGATAACATTTTTAAACTATACAAATGATAAATTACTGTCTCAATGCTGTAAGTTGTCCGGAGATCTTTGAAGCAAAACTGCTGTGTGATTAATGGTCTCACTTCTGACCGGTTTGGAATGGTGGGATCCGTGATATTTCAGGGTGATAAAAATGAAGAAACAGTCTTTCCTCAGTTTTCTAACCCTTCTCTTCCCCACTACCCCATCTCTTAGGTAAGAGTGGGATGGGAGGTGGGGGCACTCACCTGGTCAATTAAGATGTGCATGTTTTCCCACTACAAAATTCATGTCTTTTCCAAGGTTTGGGTTCCAAGTTAGTTCTTTCTCTCCTAAGAAATCTGCTCTGGAGTCTGTGGCTTACACATGCCCCCTTTCACATAACGAGTTGGCAGGGCAGCCTTTTTGTTTGTTTTTTATTTATTTGAGAGAGAGAGAGAGACAGAGAGAGAGAGCGCACACGCAACTGAGCGCTAGCAGGAGGAGGAGCCGGAAGAGAGGGAAACAAAGTCCTAAGAGTCTGTGTTGAGCTCAGAGCCCAACTGGGGCTCATTTCATGACTCCGAGATCATGACCTGAGCCGAAACCAAGAGTCAGATGCTTAACCAACTACTATGCCACCCAGGCACCTCCCAAAGCGGCCTTTAAAAGTTTTCTGGCATGGGCAAGAACTGGGAGTTATTTATATTTACTATTTGTCTACAGTTACATTTAGCTGTAGGATTCCTGCATACCTGTTAGAACCTTGCACTGCTCTGGCCAACTCAACCTTAATGTGAGTAGAATATATTTGTTCTCATCAAGTCATTTCTTACATGTTTTTATTATCCTCCATTTTTTTAGAAACAATAAAAAGGAATTTCAATTTCATCCTGAAAGCCAATTGTTTTCTTGCTCCATGAATATAGTCCTTTACAGTTGAATAGCACCAGAAATCAATAGTTTCGACTTGCCTTTCTTCTACTTAGATGATTTACATATCATGGGGGAATGTAGAGGCTTTCCTCATCCCAGCCCACCCCCCTCTGTGAAAAAGGCACCAGCATTACTAGAAATGAACCCTGCCTGAGCTTCAGAGTCTTAGTTTAACAGACTTTCTGGGAGTTAAAAAGCAAGTTTTCTTCCAATATAATGTTTTAGTTAATGGCAAAACTAATGGTAAACAAACTCATTACATATTCACGAAAACTGACTTGTGCTAAAAGAAAATCTTAATGGGAAAAATCTTGGAACTCAAACTTTAAAAATGATAGCTGGAATATAATCACTCCTTAAGAATTGCTTGATATCAGAAATTTTATTTTGATCTCTGAACCTGTCATCCCCTCTCTTATGCCCATTCTTTCTTAGAAAATGAAAATTTCCAGGTTGTTGAAAAGCCTCTAATATAATCAATCCAAAGTCTATAACTTATTGATGTGACAGAAGAATGGAAAAAATGCTGTGAATGTGATTCTCTGAAGACAAAAGTTTGAAATTTTTTGAGGAAATGGATGTTTCCTTAGTTGGAGTTAGTATACGATGACATACATAAATATGAAAGATTTCCACTTAGTTGCACTGAAATAAACATTTCCAGGTTGATGGAGAACAGACGGCTATGGACTAGAAACCAGTGAAAGAAAAGAAATTCAAACTCAGACATGACAATAAATAAAAGAGTTAACAGTTTCATCAAGGGTGAGGGAAACTGTGCGGACGTGTCCAAGTGTAGACCCAGGGATGGCTCACAACGGATGGAGGGCCAGGCAGATCCTGTAACTCCCCTGGGGCTGTCCTGATGGAAGGTACAAGTGTCAGTGGGGCACAGTACTACCAACAGCAAGCTAATGCTTCATCAGGAGCTAACAGGAGGCGGTACGAGAGCCACTGTCACTGGCAACCTGGGTATTAGCAAGATGTTGCATTCTAATTGCTTACCTTTCAGATCTAGCCTCCATATTGGAAATGGACAGTATTTTTTTAGAAACACATCGTCAGGGGTTAGTTTCCCAAAGGACCTAACTCACACGTGAGTTCTGTTAACCAGCCTATGACCATAACAACACAGAGGAGAAAAGGAGATCTGTCAAAAGTACGATGTCTCAGAAATGCACTCAGCAAGCAGAGCAGTAGTTCTAAATCAAGCGTATGAGTCTTGTGAATCAATTTAATTATTTTCAATTCAGCCTCCATATTTCCTTTTTTTTTTTTTTCGCCTACAGGAGGAATGACACGGAGGGGACCTAAAATGAGGGGCAGCTATCAACAGGGCTCTCCACCTCTCCTCCATTTGTTAAGTGCTTACTAATATCTGAATTCAATGTGTTACTAACATTCTATTATTTGATTTGTACAATATCCTGGGAAGTAAAACAGACTTCAGAGAGGTTAAGAAACTTGCTCAAGGTCACACTGCTGTTTAGTCATGGAGTGTGATTTAGGCAGCTTGAATGGTAGCAACACTAACTTCCCTGAGGTCTCCTGCCCAGGAAGATGGCGGCCCGGGCTCTCCGCCTTGCTTGCTGGCATGTGGGTAATAGCCCTTCCAGATGCACGCCAGTCATTATCATTTTCGAGGCAATCCCTTCCATGCCTTTTCTAAACCAAAAGGCATTAAGGGTTGTCTCCATTTCTGCTACCTTCTCACATTCTAGAAAACTTCATCTAGTTAGCAGAGTCTACTCTTTGCAGTGATGGAGAAGACAAAGGGCAAGTATATAAAGAAAGGCCTTTTATGTAGCTATTCTTAGTGTTCCGTAAATTGATTTGTATTCTCCTTTTTGCTTCTCATATGCTAAAATAAGGGATACTCAACTCTTAGAACACATTGTTTTCCTGTTACAGATTATAGTGGTTACGGATTATAATGAGGAGAGAGAAGGGAGCATTTTGTTTTGTTTTGTTTTTTGTTATAGCTGGAGAGAAAAGAGCCCGGAAAAGTTTTGGGAAAGAAACAAAGACAAACATACTCTCAGAAACCCAAGTTCTTTTCAACTTGTGAACGTGTTCAGCTAATAAATACTTAGTCTATTATCATAATTGCTAACACAAAGGATTTGAGGCTAATATCTTACAAATGAAGAAGAAGGTAAAAGACGGTGGAGTAAGAGGACCTGCAGCTCAGCCTTCCCCATGTTTACAACTAGATATATCCACATCCGGGTCAATAAACCATAAAGCCATCTGAAGACTAGCAGAACAAACTCCACAACTAAACACAGAGAGGCAGCAGCATCTGAAAGGGGAGGATGGTCTGAAAGGCAGAGGGAGGATGCCCACAGAAAGGAGGGAGCCATGCACATGGAGAAGGGAGAGAAACGGCCCCCCACACCAGGGAGCTCCCATGGGGAAGACTAATCCCCATAATGTTTGGCTTTAAAAACCAGAGGCAATGACTTCTGTGAGTTTGCAAAACCAGTGGGGCTCTGAGCCTGGAGCTTTAAAGGTCAGCTGACTCACCCCTGGGTGACCGAGGAGGGCAACAGGTAGCTGGGTCACTGCCCCTACACGGACAGCAATGTTTGTAGAGAGACAACATAAATAGAGCAGTTTACACAATACTGGGGGCAAACAGGAGCCACATCTATTAATACTGATTTCGGAGTGTGTTGGGGCTGTTCTGAAAATGAGGGAGCTGGTGGGTGCCACTTTCTTCCCCCACCCCCCAGCATAAATACAGAGCCACCTGTGGGAGGTGGGGCTGCACAGACATTTGCTACCCAACCTGCTGGCAGCGTACCATGCCCACAAGTTCTCCTGAGGACCCACCCGCTCCAAGCGCACTAGCCTTGGCCCTGGGCCCAGCACAAATCTTGCTAACACTGCCACCCTGCTCCCATGTTCCCTGGTGGGTACGCCCCTCAGAGCTGGCCTGCCTGGCTTCCACTAACACTATACGGAGCAAGCACAGCACACAATAGGCAGAGTCCATGCAGATGACTTCACTGCAAGGAAAAGGGACTCGGACACAACATCATGGCATAAGCGACACACACAGGACACTCTCCGGCACCACAATGTTTACTATTCTTTAAAAAAAGGTAGGGAAAGGGAGAAAAATAGGTAACTATGGGTATCTAATCCACTTCGTTAAAAGATAAATTTTCCCAAATTTGTTTTATCTTCCCATGCCAAGTTAGACTTTTCCATACTTAAGTGCAAAGTTTTCATTAAGTTAAAAATGAACAAGGTATGAGTTCATGGCAATGTTTTAAATAGAAATCCTCAATCCAGAACTTTTAAGTTGTCCAATGTACACGAGCTGAATTAAGAGCAAACAAACCTTTCTAAGCTCTGTTGCGTGCAGGGGGGTCTATTCACCTGAGAAGACAGACTTAAATAGCCTTTTTTTTTTTTTTTAAAGATTTTATTTATTTATTTGACAGAGAGAAACAGCGAGAGAGGGAACACAAGCAGGGGGAGTGGGAGAGGAAGAAGCAGGCTTCCCACCAAGCAGGGAGCCGGATGCGGGGCTGGATCCCAGGACCCTAAGATCATGACCTGAGCTGAAGGCAGTCACTTAACCAACTGAGCTACCCAGGTGCCCCTTAAATAGCCTTCTTAATGAGCCAAGATGTGGAATATGGCATAAGAACTTCCCGCCAGTCCTTTTCTGTGCTCTCCAGTCTATATATGGACTTGTACCCAAAAGAATGCCTAGGTTTTATTTGCAAATGGACTTTATCTATATGAGTAACAGAAGGAACACCTCTCAGGGTGACATTTCATAAGCCTTAATGGAGGACAGTGACCTTTGAGTATTACTGGGATGTACACACAGGTTTCCTTTGGTTTATCTCATTAAGAGGACCAGGCTGTTCTAGGAGAGGCGTTTCCACTTATTCACTAAGCCACAGGAAGACCCAAAAGGTCTTTCCTCACTAACCCAGGCTCTGACCAAAGAATCTATCAAGATGTAGATTGCTCAAATCTCTCTCAAATGGGAGAAATTTGGCTTCTCAAGGGGGCATTTAACAATGTCTAGAGGAAAACTAAAGAGGTTGCTCCTGGTATCTAGGGATGGAGGCTAAGGATGCTACTACTTACAACAAGAAATTATTAGGCCTCAAGTGTCGCTAGTGCAGAGGTTGAGAAACCTTAATGCAACCTGAGTGGAGGAAAAAAAGTCAACAGAAGACCACATTACCTCAAATGCCCCAAGGACAATAAATTTAAGGCAAATTCCAATAGTGCATGGAAACATAATGGGCTCTCCTCCCTGCCTTATCAGGTGACTCCTTAGAAGGATGTTGAGCACTTACGCTGCTGTGATAACGTCTTTTAATGGCCTCCTATTTCTCAGAGAAACATCCTAACTGAGGGTACAATTTAAAAAAATCCATTAGCAGGGTGCCTGGGTGGCTCAGTCGTTAAGCGTCTGCCTTCGGCTCAGGTCATGATCCTGGAGTCCTGGGATCGAGCCCCGCATCGGGCTCCCTGCTCAGCGGGAAGCCTGCTTCTCCCTCTCCCACTCCCCCTGCTTGTGTTCCTGCTCTCGCTGTGTCTCTGTCAAATAAATAAATAAAATCTTAAAAAAAAAAATCCATTAGCAGTTTTATTATGAAGGACTTCAGCACCACACCATACAGAGGAATCATGGTGTGAGACGCTTTAAAAAACATTTGCTGCTTTAAGAGAAACCACCGCCACATCAAAACAATGTCTTATTTTGCTACCACAACTTGACAATGATTTCTTCTACTCTGAGGCTGAATATTTTCTCTAAAACATCCCAAGCACAGAACATAATTTATAACTATAAAATATCTCTGCTAGCTCTCAAGTTCAGCTTTTGAAGTTGCCTCGTTTTAAATATTTTTACTGTGGCCTTTCACACCAAATGAGACTGAGTGGCGTACTGATGATCTCTAAGCTGATGATAACCTTGATTCCATCAGGCAGATAGGTAAAGAAAGTATTATATGGGCATTTGTCCAAATGATTTCTTCAGCTTTAATTTTTAAATGGTAAACACAGAGCACGAACACCTTTATTAGACAACATTCTAAGAATGCAGAAATACATAGCATAAAAAGTAAAAAACCACCCCCCAATCACATTCTTCGCCTCATACACAGTATATTAGGCAGTTTGACAGGCTTATAATTTTTCATTTTAAAAAGATTTTCGAAGAGGAAAAACAGGCAAGTCATTCAAAATTCAAAAAGTTACCAAAGGGTTTATAGGAAAAATTATGTCTCCTCTCTTCCATTTCCAGCAAGTCAGTGCCCCTCCCTAAAGGCAAATCCTATTATTCTGTATATGTATGATATGTATTCTCCCCATAATATTTCATGCTTTTATGGATATGTATGTGTTTAATATTAAGCTACCATTTGTTGTTCACTTTATGTCAAAAGTGCCAAGAGCTTTACATAATCCCATTTGTTCCCCATATCAACTCTGAGAGTTAGAAAATATTTAAATATTTAGGAAACATGATATTATAGAATATATAAAATTTTATAGCTGGAAAATGGGTACATATAAGTTATATGGTTGGCTCTAATGTAAGTGGGAGATTTCCATTTTCTAAGGGAAGAGTAGAGAGTCTTCTGTCTACAGAACATCTTAAACTACATAGCTGAGTTTGCAAGAAAGTAAAGGAAATCCCCGGGGGTGGGGGGCAAGTACAAATTGGCAAATGAAATCAGCACTAAACCCTTGAGGATTAGAAGTAAAACATTCATAAGAGACCAAAAGATGAAGCCTTGGGACTCATAAACAAAATGGAGGGCTCACAGGAAATGGAGTTGAAACTCTAATAAAAAACAACAAATCTTTGAATAACTATACTCTCAGTAAAAGGGAAATTTAGGACAAAAAGCATCTTTATTTCAGCACAGAGAGGCAGTAAAATCACTTCACTTTCTCTTGGCCTTAGCTCCACACAGAAATGTGCTTCCCCGAGACTTGACTACCTGGGCATTATTTTCCCCCTGGAGTTTGGGATTCAAATCTAGGCTTCCCGTCTAGAATGAGAAATTCCAACTAAGAAGTGGTATAAAAGAGATTTAGTTTGGCAAAATGCCTGATTCATCTGTCAGAAGCAAACAAAATTACTTTAGAGAGAAACCTCTTCAACCCAGATCAGAAAACAGTCCCACAGGTAAAGAAAGCCCCACTTCCCACAAAATAAAAACATGAGAAAATAGGACACTATGAAAAAAAAGATGTAAAACAAATAGAACTTCTGGACTTGAAATACATGATCACTGTTTCCACGGGAAATTAAAGAGCAGATTAGACACAACTGAACAGAAAATCCTTGAAATCAAAGATGGAGCTGAGAAAAGATAAAGAGGGAAAATGTAAGAGTAGAAGACAAATGGAGGATAGAAAGAGAAGGTTCATTGTGTGCCTAAAATAAATTTTAGATTAAGGGTCAATATATACAGAAATAAAGACTGAGAATTTCCAGAATTGATGAAAGACAAGAATCTTCATGCTCAGAAAATAGGAGTCCCAAGTAGGCTAGAAACCTACATCTATCATTGTGAAATTGCTAAAAATCAAACACAAAGATCTTACAAATAGAAATTAAAAAAAAAAAGTTTTGTAATTTGGTTGAGATTACAAATCCAGTAACCAGAATAACTCCTGAATTATTCTCAGCCTACATGAAATGCCCTTATATTTATTCCCCTCCAAACCCAGCTTTTAGTTTTTATTCTCTTTTTAAACTCTAAACATGTTATTCATTCATTCAAATATTTATTGAACAACTGTGTGCAAGGCAGTAGTTCTAGGGTAAAAACATAAGAAAACCTCCATAAAAGTGAGAAAGAGGACTCTTGCTATTTAGATACATACACCGATACAGCCCAGGGGCCAGCAAGCATGGACTTGGATTGTTAAACACATTGTAGCTTGTTCCTAAAATCATCTCTCGAACTCTTCTACACCCAGCTTAATAAATCATATTTTTGGCGGGAATGGGGAGGCAGTGGATATTAAAGTGGATAAACTTTTGACCTTTTAGCTTAGTGCGATGTGCTTTAATAATTTAGTTTCTTTTGGTGAAAATGGTCTCTCTCTTCTCTTCCAACGTTATGTCACATTAACAAGAACCCCCAGGTTATTCTGCAGAGATACATGATGTTCTAGTCCCACCTCATCCTCCCAACAGTTTTGCCTCAATAGTGTCAAAACAAAACAAGCAAAAGAAATAGATTTACCTGAGATTGCAGAAAAGAACCATATCGTTTGTTTTATGGCCACATTCTACTTAGTCTAAAAACAGTGATTCTATCTATCCCTCATAGCATGGATCAGGTATAGATTACCCTGCATTTGTATAGGTATATATGTTTTTAAACTTTCATATGTATCTTAAAATTCATATACATGTGTATATATATGTGTATATATATATATACACACATAAAAACTTGTAAAATTTTACATTACAAATATGTCAAAATTAATAGTTTAACAAAAAAATACTTAAATTAGGCTTTTTATAGGGGGGTATCATCCAAAATTTATAATTTTACAGTCTAAGGAGGCAGTGAAAATTATTAGATAACAAAAAATATTAAACTAATTAGTTCCTTTGTAAAAGCCAAACCAGTCACCTAAAAGTAAATTATTGTTTTTAATTTACGTTTATAAAATATTTTATTGTGAGTACATCATGGAGAGTCAAGGTGTATAGCTGTATAAAATAACAAAAATTTTTAACAACCTTATGTTCATCATTCAGCTTAAGAAACTGAATATTACCAATATTTAAGTCCACTGTGCATCCCTTTGTGGTAGCATGGCCTATTCTCCTCCCTAGAGGGGCTCACTACCCTAAATTTTGTGACAGTCTCTCCATTCTTTTTCTTCAAATTTTAATCACACATGTGTCCTTGAACGATATACTGTTTAGATTTGATTTTTGAACTTTATATGAATAAGAACTACATTTCTGTATTCTTCTGCAGTTTGCTTTTTGAGCTCAACATTGTTTATTCTCCTGAAATTAATTTACGTCAGTCTGTAATGCTGTAGTTCATTTTTACTACATCACAGTATTTCACTGTATGATTATAATTTATTCTTTCAGTGGACAATCGAGCTGTCTCTAGGATTTGCTGCTATTAAAACTGCTACCATGGACACTCTTGGACATGTTTTCTGGGACACATATGAAGAGATCTGGAGAATTACTCAGGCAAGGGATATGGGCACGTTCAGTTAGACTGGTGGATAAACTATTCCTCAGTTTATACGCCCATCTGCTTTGAGAGTTTCTACAGCTCAATGTCCTTCTCCTCACTTGGTATTGTCAGACCTTTTTTTCTCCATCCTGGGGGCTGTGAAATAGTATATCATTATTTAAATGTTCACTGGTAGTAACAATGTAGAAAATCTTTTGATGATTTGGGTAATTCCATAACTTATATATCCCTTTGTATTATCTATCTCGTCTGTGGATGACCATTTTTTCCCTTTTGTTCCCATTCTAATGCCATTTTTCCCTTGTCACATTAAGACCTCCAGTGCAATACTGAACACTATTGATGATAGTGATTATGCTTATACTATTACTTACTTTAGAGGGAATGCTTTCAGCATTTCACTATCAAATATGTATGGTCTTTCCACATACATTGATGAATTTGTTTTGTTTGTATTGGCCCATAACTTTCCTTTTCTCTTTGTGGTTTTGGTATTAAGTTATACTCCTAAAACCAGAAGTGGATGATATCCTTTTAAAATATTCTTTCAAAGAGTTTACATAAAATTCGAATGACCTTTTCTTTGAATCAGAGGAATTGTGTTGAATACAAGTAGAACTGTCTTATAAAACCATCTGAGCCTGGTATTTGACTCTTTGGGGAAAAAATGACTAGAAGTTTAATTTCTTCAATGGCTATAGACTATTTACACATTTATTATTGTTGAATCTGTTTTAGTAATTTGACCACTTCACATGTTTACAAAGCTTTTGGTGTACAGTTTGTCCACAATACTCTCTGCTCGATGTCTGCAGCATCTGTAGTTTCATCTACCTGTTTCTCTTCCCAAATTCTTTATCTGTGTCTTTTTATCCTTTTTAGTTTCTTTGTCAGTTTGTCAATTTTTTTTTTATTTTGGCGTTGCTTGTTCTATTCAATGTTTATTTTTATTTTTTATTATGTTAGTCACCATACATTACATCATTAGTTTTTGATGTAGTGTTCCATGATTCATTGTTTGTGCATAACACCCAGTGCTCCATGCAGAACGTGCCCTCTTTAATACCCATCACCAGGCAAACCCATCCCCCCACCCCCTTCCCCTCTAGAATCCTTAGTTTGTTTCTCAGTGTCCATAGTCTCTCATGGTTCGTGTCTCCCTCCGATTTCCCCCTTCATTCTTCCCCTCCTGCTATCTTCTTCTTCATTTTTTTTTTTTAACATATAATGTATTATTTGTTTCAGAGGCACAGGTCTGTGATTCAACAGTCTTACACAATTCACTAATTTTTCTTTTATTTTTATTATGTCATCTAATTTCTTTTGATTTATTCTATCTTTCTTTTTATAACTTCTTAAGGTTAGATACTTAGCTCCTATATTTTCAGAATGTCTTCTTTCTCTAATACAAGTACCCAAGGCTCTTGAACTATTTTTGTCTTAGCTCCAAAATCACCTTTCTCTACTTAGCTGTGTATCACTGGGACTCTTCAAATCTCATGTTCCCGTTCCATCAGGGGTCCCCTGTGTATTCCAATAGCTGCTAAAGGGAGACAAGAAGACTGGAGGAAGGAGAAGGAAGCTGTTACTTCTATTTTTGCTTCCTGTTCCTGCTAAGAGCAGTGCAGCAACGTTTCTTCACTTTGGCAGCAGCATTTCCAATTTCGGTTTCCCATTTTTGCTACAACCCCGTAACCGGCCACACTGTCTCTCTCCACAGAAAGCAGCACCAGCTGGCTGGTCTGAGTCCCACATCTGCAGGGCTGCTTTCACTGAACCCCTGAAACAGCACTAGCTGGGCAGCACTCTGTTATCAGACGCCTGGGTCCCAGCTCTGCTGTCTTTTCTCCAAACCATTAGATTCGAGAAACTGTGACCCCTTCCTTCTTTCCCTCAGTGCTAGGAGCAGCACATACTCCAGTACAGTATCAGATACTGCAATTACTATCTCTGTGTTACCCCGGTGGTCCCCCTTTCCTCTTTCAGTAGTGTCAAAACAAAAAAAATAGGTTTACCTACTAAAAAAGGTACTATAACTAGCAGCAGTGAATAACCGATGCGAAGATGTGGTATTCAGGGTCAGATGTGGCTATCACTGCACACACTCCTAAAGATGCTGCTTTTCCAGCTGTCCAGACAGCTGTCCAGAAAATCTGTTTCTCTATCTAGGTCTTGGTCATTTCAATGAAGCTGGTAATCCTGGAAAACCTGTCTTAGTTATATGTGTGTGTGTGTGGTTTTTAAATGAACACCCACACAAAGTATTAGTATATGGTTTCTATGTAAATTTGTGACATAAAATATTTAAAATGTTAAAATATTCTGGCTAATGTTTTATTTATGTTCAATAAACATAAATATTTAATGTAGTAAAATAACATTTTCGGCTTGAATATATTCATATTATGGCATGAAAGGTTAAGTCTTTCTCTAAAGAAAATTGAGAGAGAGAGAGAGAATAGGAATGAGTAAAAAAGTACCTTAACAAACCCGATAGCTATTTCTCATCACATTAGCATTAGTTCTTATATGTTTAATAAAGGACAGTAAGATAATTTGCCATTTTTGTTTTAATCTCATTTGGCCTTTGTTTTGCAATTTAATCTATTGAATTCTTTAAACTTAATTCATTGGGTGACTATCTTTAAAAAATATTTTGCTAGCTGAATTATTTTCACCTTCTTTAATAATGTAGTATGAGTGGTATCTGAAGGCTGAGTTAGGAAGACCTCCAATTCCAAACCCCTCATACATAGGAAAAAAAATTGGTTGCAAGTGTCAATAGAAATGATGTGTGAGATGACAAACTATTCAGTCGCAACACTGAGGAAATGGACTGTAATTGAAGACAACTCTGCTCTTTCATATGTCTCTCACATTTTTGAGCTTGTCAGGAAAAGCTACATTTTCTAAAGATATAGTGGCTTTATGTAGTTTTTCAAAATAAAATGAACTTAGCGCATTTATGGAGAGAGTTATGTCTAGGGTCATGTCTGAGAAAAAAATTAAGAATCAGAATTCCATCTGAAAGACTGATTACTAGTAATGAGACTGAATCAGTAATCAAAAAACTCCCAAGAAACAGAAAATCCAAGACTAGATGGCTTCATGGGTGAATTCTATCGAACATTCAAAGAAGAATTAATACCAATTCTTCTCAAACTCTTCCAAAAAAACAGAAGAGGCAGATATTCTTCCAAAGTCATTTTATAAAGCCAATATTACCCTGATAACAAAAGCAGATAAAGATGCCAAAAGCAAATTACAGGCCAGTGTCTTTGATGAAAAGAGATGGAAAAGTCCTAAAAAAAAAAAAAAAATTACCAAACCAAATTCAACAATACTTTAAAAGGACCATGCACAATAATCAAACAGAATTTATTCTATGGATATGAGGATGGTTATATAGCCACAAATCAAAAATACATCACATTAACAAAATGAAGGATAAAAATCATATCATCTCAATAGATGTACAGAAAACATTTGACAAAATTCAACATCCATTCTTGATAAAAAACTCTCAACCAAGTGGGTATAGAGGGAATGTACCTCTTAACAGAATGAAGGCCACATACAACAAGACCACAGCTAACATCATATTCAACAGTGAAAAGCTGAAAACTTTTCCTCTAAGAACAAGACAAGGATGCCCACTCTCACCACTTTTATTCAACATAGTACTCAAAGTCCTAGCCATACCAATTAGGCAAGTCAAAGAAATAAAACCACCCTAGTTGGAAAAGAAGTAAAACTGTCACTGTTCACAGATAACATATTATACATAGAAAACCCTTAAGACACCATCAAAAAAAATAATAAAGAAGTTCAGTCAAGTTGCAGGATACAAAATGTATAATATTTTTTGTGTTTCTACACACTAATATTGAACTATCAGAAAAAAATTTAAAAAACAATACCATTTGTATATTACATCAAAAAGAATAAGAAACCTAGTAACTTTAACCAAGGGGGTGAAAGTTCTGTATGCTGAAAACTCTTAAGACATTAATGAAAGAAATTGAAGATGACACAAATAAATGGAAAGATATTTTGTGCCCGGGGATTAGAAGAATATTGTTAAAATGTCCATACTACCCAAAGCAATCTACAGAATCAAGGTAATCCCTATCAAAATTCCAATGGCATTTTTCACAGAACTAGAACAAATAATCCTAAAACTTGTATGCAACTGTAAGAGACCTTGAATAGCCAAACAAATCTTGAGAAAGAAGAACAAAGCTGGAGGCATCACATTCCCTGAATTTGAACTATATTATAGCTATAGTAATTAAACTAGTACCATATTGACATAAAAACAGACATATAGATCAATGGAACAGAATAGAGAGCTCAGAAATAAACCCAAGCATATATGGTCAATTCACAACAAAAGTAGTCAAGTATCCATGAGGGGGAAAGAACAGTCCCTTCAATAGTGTTGGAAAAATTGGACAGGAACATGCAACAGAAGGAAACTGGACCACTTTCTTCCATCATACACAAAAATTAACTCATAATGAATTAAAAACTTGGATGTAATACCTGAAACCTGAAACCATAAAACTCCTAGAAGAAAACAGGGGGTAAGCTCCCTGACATAGGTCTTGGCAATGATCTTTTGAACCTGACACCAAAAGCAAAAGCAACAAAAGCAAAAATATACAAGTGGGATCACATCAAACTAAAAAGCTTCTGCACAGCAGAGGAAACCAGGAATAAAAGGAGAAGACAATCTACTGAATGGGAGAAAAAATTTGCAGATGATTAATCTCAAAAGGGGCTAGTGTTCAAAACATATAAAGAAAACATACAACCCAAGAGCTAACAAGAAAAAAAAAAAAGCTGATTAAAAAATGGGAGGAAGATGTGAATAGACATTTTTCCAAAGACGACATACAGATAACCAACAGGTACATGAGAAGATGCTCCATGATAGTCATCAGGCAAATGTAAATTAAAACCACAATGAGATATTACCTCACACCTGTTAGAGTGGCTATTATAAAAAAGACAAGAAATAACGAGTGTTAACAAGGATGTGGGGTAAAGGGAACCTTTATGCACTGTTGGTGGGAATGAAAATTGGTACAGCCATTGTAGGAAACAGTATGGAGGTTCCTGAAAAAATGGAAAAATATCATATGATCCAGCAATTCCACTTCTGGATATTTATATTTATCAGACGAAAATGAAAACACATGCACCCTCATGTTCACTGCAGCATTATTTACAATGGCCAAGATATGGAAACAATCTAAGTGCCCATCAACTGATGAATGGATAAAGAAATTGTGATACACACACACACACACACACACAAATGGAATATTCAGCCATAAGAAAGAAATCTTGCCATTTGCAACAACACAGATGGACCTTGATGACATTATGCTAAGTGAAATGTTAGAAAAGGACAAATACTATATAATTTTCTTATATGTGGACTCTAACACAACAGAAAAAACTCATATGTACTGAGAAGAGATTGGTGGTTGCCAGACGCAGGGGTAGAAAAAATGAGTGAACTGGGTTTTTTTTGCTATAATTTGTTTTTAAAAAGTCTCTTTGTGACACAGATGCACTCTCAACAGGAGATGTAATATGCTTTCTTCACAACCATGTAGGAGGTTACCTCATCATGTATATTTCCTTCTAATTATGATTTCCTTCCCTTTTCAAGACTAGGAGAAAACTTCCCTATTTCCTACCTGATGGCAAACACTCCCTGAAACTGATTGAAGCTTGAATAAAGTACATAATGAACACGGACCTTCCCAGTACTCTTGCGATACATAATACTTTTTGGTGAAGGTAATATGAAAACAATGTAGAACACCAGTATTTGTACTGTGATCACTCTGGTATGCTTGGATTTTAAAAATTGAAAATGGGACATGCCTGGAAACACACATACATCCACACACCATCACAGCCTTGCTTGTAGTTTTATTATATATATCAAAATCCATAAGTAGGTTTTGTATGAGTAACAGGAAGAAGGAGAAATAATTCTTCTATCCTTTGAACACATAGCTATTTGACCCATGTAGCGAAGTAATTATGAAGGAGTTTTGTATTTTATAAGTAGGATCTATGAGGACAAAGAAGAAAATATTACTCCCTACCAACAGGAAAATAAAGCTTGAAAGACAAACAGCATACACACGGGGGTAAGAGGTAGGTGTTGGTGGGAAAGCAGAACAGATTTATGTCAACGCACTATCTCCAGGCAAAAGCCTTCATTCCATCATCATATAAGAAACTAGTGCACACTTTTACTACATTAAAAGCCCCGTCTCCCAAAACACACACACACAAATAAATACCATCATATTTCTAAAATGTACACATTTCTGGATACTTCAACTAACTCACGATGGCTTAGTAACAACTTAGGCTAACAGAAATTCCAATCACTTCACCCTCTGATTTTCTGGGTTATTTTGCCAGGAGCTTATTGTGAAAAAAATATATACATGTATTTAAATAACCAGGTATTTTAATTACATAAGTATATAAAGCCTTAATGTTTCATTTAAAATATTTTTTATTGTTCCTCATAGTGAAACCTTTGTAGCTCATGTTTCATGTTTTTTTGTTTACTACAAATGCCTAGATTCACATGAAAAACATTGAAAAATGATTTGTGGTCTTGAGTTTATATTTGGATTCTTTCTCTTAAGAGAAACTTTGCCCAAGTTATACTGGTACCAACCAGAGGCTTTAGGAGAGACCCTTCAACTGGGATTGTATGCACACTGAAAAATATGTCGCTAGAGATCAAGTTTAACTTTTTTCCTGAGGTTTACTACCTGTGGTTTTGGCTGTCTTCAACAATAACATTTAGCTATTGATTCATGGCCCGCAAGCAGAGGTTGGAGGGCAACCCATTTCAAACAAAGGAGCTATACAGGGCATTGGTTCAGGAAACCTCTTCATGGCCCTAAAATGAGCCTAAACATACCTCCTGACATTCGCTAAACAACCATGGGCTCTTCTTTTCCACTTGTGAACAGCAAATGGGTTTAGCAATTGTGGCTATTATCTATTTAGATAGTCATGAACAAAAATATTTGGCATCTTTCCCAGAAGAAAATGCTTGCGTAATGCAATGAATGAGCATGTAATGCTAGCAAAATTCCTGGGAGACTTCGTTCTGTCTGAGCATTATGTTGTCTGTGTATCATGGGATACCTTTCCAGCATGCCCAGCTAAATGAAGTTTGCGATTAGACTGTTCCCACCACCTCACAGTTTCACTCCGGGGAAGTAGGATGCCACTTCCTCCCTTCCATTCCCAATCTCTAAGTCCAGAGCTCCTCAGAGATTTGGAAAAAACAAACAAAACAAAACAAAACAAAATAAAACCTACAGAGAGCTCAATTCAAATGGGCATACCTAAAATTGTTCAATGTTATTCTGAATAGAGAATAAAGGGGTAGTAGAAAAACCCTTTGAGAGCTGTCTCTCAGTTTCTCTAATTTTGTGCCTATTTTCAAAGGGCCCAAACTCTTTGCAGAGAAGGAAGTCAACCCGGATTTTGTCAAGTGCTTCAAGCAGGCATGTTCACTTTCCCTGGGAAAACTCAACTTCTTGAAGTATTTAATTCACCTTCTCTCTCTACAATGCCTAGGGCAGTATTTTGCTCTATTACCAGGTGGAGGGAGGATGAAGAACAGGGCTGATGGGTGAAATGCTGTTTCCCCTTCATTCATCCATATAATGAAAACCTCTACGTGAGGCATCATCTTCGGCCCAAAGAGCAAGGCAGAAAAGCTTGTCTACCCTCTGAAGGTAATAGGAAGACACATTCTCACAGAGTCCTGGAGAAATACAGAAGGGTATTTATTAATTTCCAGAAGACTGGCTAAGGTCCTTTCTTTTAACAAGTAAATGTTTCTAAGATGCCACAATTCAAATGAGTGTCAGAACACTGCCAAGAGTTTTCAAAGAGTGCAAATGTATTTAATTTTTTGGTCTCAGAGAAAACAAAACCAAATAGATCAAGCAGGAGAATTTTACTGTTAATTCTATTGTAAAATAGTAACTTGACAACAAAGGAAAATGATCCTCTGGCCTGCTTCACCTTATTGAAAGAATGGAGGAATTTATTCATATAATCATCTTGAGGTAATCAATAGGTATAAAAAATACATCTTAACAAAGGCAAAGGGCCCAGCTGTTATTTAAATGTTGACAAGCATGCAGCCTCTAAGGGCAGGAGGTGAACAACGTCTCTGCTCACGATGGACAAAAAGACAATCATACCAATAGATTTCATCTAATTGGATCTCCCTCTTTATTTTAATGGGAACCCGGGGTTATTAGAACTAGTATTTCTTGGGGCACCTGGGTGGCTCAGTCGTTAAGCATCTGCCTTTGGCTCAGGTCATGATCTCAGTGTCCTGGGAACAAGTCCCGCATCAGGCTCCATTTCTCCCTCTCCTACTCCCCCACCCCACTTGTGTTTCCTCTCTTGCTGTCCCTCTCTGTCAAATAAATAAATAAAATCTTTTTAAAAAAAGATTAAACACAAAGAACTAGTATTTCTTCACTCACACAGTATCTACAGACTGCAGAGAACTGGAGAAGAGCTCAAGAGAGAGCAAAGACAACACTCCATGGATAAAGAGCACTCTTTGCTAGTATTTGCTATCAACTAAGACAGATGTATAATCACGACACTTTAAAAATGGAGCACAACCATCAATGGTACACTTGGCAGAGGGGAAAATGCATTAAGCAAATGGTGGGAGACTGCCACCAACATTCTGCCTACTTTGAACTTTTCTGAAATTTTGGACCAGTCCCTGAACTTGTGTTTTTAATTTCTAAGGTGCAGATGATGGGGTTTGCCCAGTACAGACGTGAGATCCAAACTTTACTTTGATTGCATCCCTTAGGGGTCTGCTGTTACATTTTGGTTGTGACGCAGAATTAAGTTTACAGTTAAGTGTCAGAATCACCCCACATTCCCAGAATTCTATATACAGTCACTCACCCAGCTGTTCCCTTCTACTGCAGGAGGGGATGGGGCCATATCCTATGACTGGTTTAGAGCCTGAGCTCCTGGACAGGGCAGATGCTTCACTTCAAGAGTATATGTTTCCTATTAGGGGCACTCAATTTTTTGCTTCGAACTGCCCCTTACCTCTAGACTAGTTCTCTAGTTTCTAGATTTTACTCATGCTGATCTGGGTACAGTCTTGTTTTCACCTTTTCCATATAACTTTCCCCCAGCGATTCTCTCAAAAGCATCCATATTTCAAGAATGGATTTGGCACCCTTAAGGCATTTCTTACTGCCTTACATCACAGAGACCCACTCACATGAAGACACTGAAGACAAGTCTTTGTTTTTTGAAAATTCTTAAAATCCTTACCACCTAGTAAATCTCTTAAACGTGAAACAACATAATCAATGTTGGATAAATACTCAGGGATTTCACTTTACAAAACATATTTTTCAAAGTAATTTAGATTTCATTTCAAATACACTATATTAAACAGAACACACATTCTTCTCAAATGCATGTGGGATATTCTCCATGATAGATCACATGTTAGACCATAAAACAAGTCTCAATAAATATAAGACTGAAATCATATCAGACATCTTTTCTAACTGCAACTTTATGAAACCAGGAATCAACTACAAGGAGGAAAGTGGAAAAATCACATGCATATGGAGACTAAACAACATGCTACTCTCCAACCAAATGGTCAATACAGAAATCAAAGAGAAAATTAAAAAGTACCTTAAGACAAATAAGAATGAAAATACAATGCTTCAAAATCTATGGGATGCAGTAAAAGCTGTTCTAAGAGGGAAGTTTATAGTGATAGAGGCCTACTTCAAGAAATAAAATTTCAAATAAAGAATTTTTTTTTTTTAAAGATTTTATTTGAGAGCGAGAATGAGAGCATGAGAGGGAGGAGGGTCAGAGGGAGAAGCAGGCTCCCCACCGAGCAGGGAGCCCGATGCGGGACTCGATCCCGGGACTCCAGGATCATGACCTGAGCCGAAGGCAGTCGCTTAACCGACTGAGCCACCCAGGCGCCCTCAAATAAAGAATTTAACCTCACACCTAAAGGAACTAGAGAAAAGGACAAAGTCCAAAGTTAGTAGAAGGAAGGAAAGTTGGTTCTCTTATTATTTTTTAAGTAATCTCTACTCCTAACATGAGGCTCAAACTCACAACCCTGAGATCAAGAGTTACATGCTTGGGCCACCTGGGTGTCTCAGTCATTAAGGTCATGATCCCAGGATCCTGAGATCAAGCCCCACATCGGGCTCCCTGCTCTGCAGGAAGCCTGCTTCTACCTCTCCCACTCCCCCTGTTTGTGTTCCCTCTCTCTGTCAAATAAATAAATAAAAATCTTAAAAAGTGGGGCACCTGGGTGGCTCAGTTGCTTGGGCTTGCGCCTTCTACTCGGTCATGGTCCCAGCATCCTGGAATCGGGTCCCGCATCGGGCTCCCTGCTCAGCAGGGAGTCTGCTTCTCCCCCTGCTCCTTCTCTCTCTCTCTCTCTCTCTCTCCAATAAATAAATAAAAATTTTAAAAAACATCTTTAAAAAAAGTTACATGCTCTACTGATTGAGCCAGCCAGGTACCCCAAAAATTGGTTCTTTAAAAAGATATAAATTTTTAGAAAAACTATCAAGAAAAAAGGACAGATGGCCCAAATAAATAAAATCAAAAATGAAAGAATTTACAATCAATACTACAGAAATACAAAGGATCATAAAAGACTACTATGAACAATTATACATGAACAAATTGGAGAACCTAGAAGAAATGGATGAATTTCTAGAAATATACAATCTGCCAAGACTAAATACATGAGAAAATCAAAATACACCAATTAGTAGTAATAAAATTGAATCAGTAATCAGAAAAACTTAAAAGTCAAAAAGAAAAAAAAAAAACATTTAAAATTCTGGGGCCAAAGGCTTCACAGATGAGATCTACCAAACATTTAAAGAATAATTATTACCTATTCTTCTCAAGCTATTCCAAAAGCTGAAGAGGAAGTAATGCTTCCAAGCTCATTCCCAAGGCCAGCACTACCCTGATACTAAAACCAGACAAAAACACTACAAAAGAAAAAAAAATTACAGGCCAATATCCCTGATGAGCATAGATGCAGAGGTCCTCAACAAAATTAGAAAATCCAATTAAAAATACATTAAAAGGATCATACACCATGATCAAGTGGGATTTATTTCAGGGATGCAAAGGTGGTTCAGTATCTGCAATCAATCAATATGATACACCACATTAACAAACGAAGGGTAAAAATTGTATGATCACCTCCAACAGATACAAAGAAAGATTTGACAAAATTCAACATCCATTAATGATAGAAACTCTCAACAGAGTGGATATAGAGGGAATGTACCTCAACATAATAAGGGCCGTATATGCCATACGAACAGTGAAAAGCTGAAAACTTTTAGGATTAGGAACAGGACAAGGATGCCCACCCCTGCCATTTTATTCAACACAGTACTGGAAGTTTTAGCCACAGCAATTAGACAAGAAATAAAAAGTACCTGCATTGGAAGAAGTAGAGTGTCACTATTCACAGATGACATGATGCTATATATATAGAAAATCCTAAAGCCTCCATCCAAGAACTATTAAAATAAAGGAGTTTAGTGAAGTCGTAGGATGCATAATTAATATACAGAAAGCTGTTGCATTTTATACACTAAAAACCTGCTATCAGAAAGAGAAATAAAACAATCCCACTTATAATTGCATCAAAAAGAATTAAAGACCTATGAGTAAATTTAACCAAAGAGGTGAGAGACCTCTGAAAAGCATAAGATGTTGATGAAATAAACTGAAGAGGATATTAGTACGACGTAAGGAAAGACATACTGCGCTCATGGGTTGGAAGAATACTGTTAAAATGTCCATACTGCCCAAAGCAATCTATAAATTTAATGAAACTCCTATCAAGACATTAACAGCATTTTTCATAGAACTGGAATAAAGAATCCTAAAATTTGTGTGGAACGGCAGTAGACCCTGAATAGCCAAAGCAATCTTCAGAAAGAACAAAACTGAAGGTATGATGCTTCTAGATTTCAAACCATAAAGCATAGTAATTGAAACAGCACAGTACTGTCACAAAAACGGACACACGCCAGTGGAACACAGTAGGAAGCCCAGAAATAAACGGATGCTTATCCTGTCAATTAATCTACACCAAAGGAGTCGAGATATATACAATGAGGGAAAAGACAGTCTCTTCAGTAAATGGTTTTGGGGAAACTGGAAAGCTACATGTAAAAGAATGAAACTAGAGCACTTACACCATATGAAAAATAAACTCAAGATGGATTAAAGGCTTAAATATAGACCCTGAGACTACAAATCTCAGTGAAAACATAGGCAGTAAGTTGACATTGGTCTTAGTGATTTTTTTTTTTTTTGCTTCTGTCTCCTCAGGCAAGGACAACAACAACAACAAAATAAACAAATAGGACTACATCCAACTAAAAAAAAAAAAAGTTTGCCTAGTGAAGGAAACCATCAGTGAAATGAGAAGGCAACCTACTGAACCTGCTAAGATATCTGTAAGTCATGTATGTGATTAGAGGCTAATATCCAAAATATAAAGAACTCCTAAGATTCAGTATCAACAAAACAATCCAATTAAAAAATGGGCCGAGGACCTGAATAGACATTTTTCCAAAGATGCAGACAGATGGGCCAATAGGCACATGAAAAGGTACTTAACATTACTAAGCATCAGAAAAATGCAAATGAAAAACCACAAGGACAGATCACCTCATACCTGTTAGCATGCTAATATCAAAAAGACAAGGAGCAGAGGAGGGCAGCAGGGGGTGGCCCGGTGGTTCCAGGGAGAGCCCGTGGGTTGGCACTGGTGCAGAGAGAGCATCTGCCAGTCGCCCCATGTGTTCCCAGGGAACCAGTCCCCATGTGTGTGTGTGGCCCACGGTGCATGTGACGCTGGGGGAGTAACACACAGCCTCAACCAGTTGGGCGGGTGGCATCATGAGCGAGGTGTTCACCAAGGAGCTGGACCCGTGCACCGAATAACTGAAGAGCACCAGCAGCTATCAGAGTCCCAGGTCAAGAGCCTCTGCCAGAAGGCTAAAGACACCCTGTCAAAAGAATGCTACATACAAGATGCTCGATGGCCAGTCACTGTCTGTGGAGATGTACAGGGACAATGTCATGATCTCATGGAACTGTCTAGAATTGGTGGCAAATCACTAGATACAAACTACTTGTTTACGGGAGAGTATGTTGACAGGTGATATTATTCAGTTGAAACACTTATTCTGCTCGTAGCTCTTCTGGTTTGCACACATCACCATTCTCCAAGGAAATCATGAGAGTAGACAGATGACACAAGTATATGGTCTCTATGATGAATGTTTAGCAAAATATGGAGATGCGAATGTTTGGAAATATTGTACAGATCTTTTTGACTGTCTTCCTCTCACTGCCTGGGTGGACGGGCAACTATTCTGTCTCCATGGTGGCCTCTCACCATCCATAGCTACACTGGATCACATCAGAGGGCTTGAGAGCCTGGAAGTTCCTCATCAGGGTCCAATGTCTGACTTGCTGTGTCAGATCCAGACGATCAGGGTGGTTGGGGTGTGTCTCCTCGAGGAGCTCGTTACGCCTTTGGGCAAGACATTTCTGAAACATTTAATCATGCCAATGGCCTCCCACTGGTATCCAGAGCTCTCCAGCTGGTGATGGATGGATGTAACTGGTGCCACGACCAGAACGTAGTAATGATTTTCACTGCTCTTAACTATTGTTATCATTGTGGTATTCAAGCTGAAATCATGGACCTTGAGGATACTCTAAAATGCTTTCTTGCAGTGTGACCCAGCACCCAGCAGAGGCAAGCCAAATATTACTCAGAGTACCACAGACCACTTCCTGTAATGAAATTTTAAACTTGTGCAGCGTTACCACAAAACTTATATTGACCTCATGGAAATGGGGAGAGCAACAGTAACTCCAAAGTGTCAGAGAATAGTTAACATTCAAAACACTTGTTTTCAGATGGACCATTAGATGTGCCACATAAAAACACAAAGCCTTTTGTCAACAGCCGTGACCACTTTAGAAACAACCGGTTTGTTGTACGCCAAAGCGATATTGCCGGTGAAGAAACCAGTTTCTGGCATAGTGCTATTTGTAGTTACTTTTGCTTTCTCTGAGAGATTGCAGATAATAAGATGTAAACATTAACATCTCTTGAATACAGTTTAACTTCCATTTAGCTATTGCTTTACTCAGCATGACTGTAGATAAGGATAGCAGCAAACAGTCATTGGAGCTTAACGGACATTTTTAAAAAGTAAGTACCAAGGCCTCCCCTCTACTTGTGAGTTTTGAAATCATCTTGTTTTCAGAAAGTCAGAAACTGGTGAATTGTCTTCAACAGAACTGTTTTTGCCCCTCCTATAAGACAACATTTCTGTGCAAGAGCACTGCGGTATGTTTCAAAACAAGTAACGAATGTCGGTGAGGATGTGGAGAAAAGGAAACCCTTGTGCACTGTTGGTGGGATTGTAAATTGATGCAGCCACAACAGAAAACAGTATAGAGTTTCCTCAAAAAATTAAAAATAGAACTACAATATGAACCAGGAATTCTACTTCTAGGTATTTATCAAAAAAATGAAAACAAGAATTTGAAAGGACATGTGTACCGCTATGTTCACAGCACTCTGTGTAACAGCCAAGATATGGAAACAACCTAAATGTTCATCAGTGGGTGAATGGATAAGGAAGATGAGGTATTGATAGACAATGGATTACTATTCAGCTATAAAAACAATGAAATCTTGCCATTTGCAATAACATGGATGGGACCTGGAGAGTTTTAATAATAAGTGAAATAAGTAAGACAGAGAATGACAAATATCACATGACTTCACTTGTGGAATCTGAAAAACAGAACAAATGACCAAACAAAACAAAAGGACTCAGATACAGAGAAACTGATGATTGCCAGGAAAGAGGAGGGGGGAGGGATGGACGGAGTAGGTAAAAGAGATTAGAAAATAAGTAAGACATGGACGTGTAATATACAGCATAAGGAATATAGTCAATAACATTATAACTTTGTATGGTGACAGATGGTGACTACACTCACTGTGGTGACCATTTTATAATGTAATGTATCTCGAATCACTATGCTATACACCTGGAACTAATACAATATTGTATGTCATTCTTCAATAAAAATAAAATACACTATGAACACTGACTTTATTAGTTCCTATGTTCACTGCTTTTATAAAAAGAATAATTATCTTCTAATGGTTTCCACAGTAGGTTTTGATTTTTGTGTACAGTTTCAAGGCAACCTCATACAGGATTTGGAACCCCCTGAAAGACACCCAAATGCTATAGTCTTATGTGTTTAAATAAAAATCACAATGTTCTACATTTTACAATGTACACCATACAGTTGGTTCTGTGTCTCAATTTTAAAGATATTAACTTAAGAGTTCTAGATTTTTGCTCCAAACCTATAAATTATCTGGTTTATAAGAATCTAAACATCTCTCTAAAGTCTAGAGCAGGGTCTCTCAACTTTGGCATAATTAACATTTTGGAATAGATCATTGTTTTCTTTTGGGGGGAGGGGCTCTCCTGTGCATGGTAGGGTGTTAAGCAGCCCCCTGGCTTCTGTCCCCTAGAAGCCAAGAGTGCCCTTCTATTATCCCCACTGGGACAAAAAATGCCTCCACACATTGACCAGTGTCCCTGGGGAGAAAATTCCATTTCCTTGTGATTTCCAGATCAGTAGCAATGACATCACCTGTGAGCTTATTAAAAATGCAAATTTTTATGTCCACCCTGACCTAGTGAACCAAAATCTCTTGAGTGGTACCCAGGAAAGCACCACTTAACAAGCTCTCCAGATGATTTTCATGTGCATTTAAGTTTGAAATTCACAGAGGTCCAGGCCCAGTGAAAAAGGACAGGGCTTGGACTTTTGCATTTTTATCAAGTTCTGCAAATGATTCTGATACTGACTGGAGTTTAAGAGCTATTAGAGCAGAGGTTACCACATTTGTTTGTCTATTAGAACAACTGGGGGGTTGGAAGGTGGGGCAGCGATTTTTGAAAGTCTTAAAGCTCAGGTCACATGCCAGACAGAATAAATCAGAGTCTTGGGGGGTGGGACACAAACAGCAAAACATTTGAAGCTCAAGTTTTGGCTGCACATTCACCCGGGGAGCTTTCAAAACTACTTGTGAGTGGTCCCATTTTCCTTGAATTGAATCACAACTCAAGTATCACATTCCCCCACCCCATACAATGTCCCAGATGATTCTAATGTGCATCCAAGACTGAGAACTGCTCTAAGTTTGCATAAATATTGAGAGGCAGAATGATGTCATCAGGGATGCAGACCCTAGATAACAATTCCCTGGGTTTGAATCCCAGGTTTACCTCTTCCTGTTTGATCTTGGGTAAGTTACTTAACCACACTAAGCTCCGATGTCCTCTTCTGTCAAATGGGGAAGATAATGACACTTCTCTAGGGTGTCAGCAAAATTTCTAATAATTTTTTAAAGCAAAATCTGATGATGAGATTAGACATTAAGAAATAGATCTCCTCAGAGGTAAGTACTTATGGGTAAATTTGGCATTCTTACTCTAAGCAAGACAAACCTGCTGGTATCCAGAATTGTGTTTCCAGCAAATAGGGTTTGGCTAAAATTCTGGAAGTTGTGGATTTCAAAAATGCTATTTTAATATTGCCAATCATCCAGGTATCCATAAACAGAAGGCATGAGATGAAAACGTCTTTGCACTGGTACTGCCTTTCATGGATTTGCAAAGCAACTGACCATGGCCTTTCTCAGGGAGACCCTTTGAGGCTATGTGATTAATGTAAGGTGCACTTACCCTAAAGTACCCCCATTAACCTTCCTAGGGCACACTCCCAGTTCCCTCTGTCCTACCCCCAGCAGTTCCCTGTACCTTGCCTCTTTCGAGTCTCTCCTATTTTCATGAACTTTTGGATGCAGAAGACAAGGTTGACATTTTGGCAGAGAATCATGACATTCACAGAAGTCTCTCCATGGTAAACATAGTGCAGTAGAATCAGCATGTCCTAAAATATTTCTACAGATCTTGATGATTTTTCTTCACTGTCTGCACAGAAAGTTTTACAGGTCTTAACTAATTGAAAATCAGAATTTATTTCTAAAATACCCATAAAAATATGTTGGCATATGTGTGCAGGTCCTAAAAATCAAATTCAAATAAAATCAAAGCAAGTTCTGATAAGAGTCTGTGTCACCTTATAATTCTGTTTTGGCTTGTTATTTTCGACAGATTCTGTGTCAGAGAACTTTAAGTCTAAGTGTCAGCAAGGCATAGTACAGTCTGACAGAGGGATGTATGAACCCTGATCCACGACTTGCTGTTTAAGTGTCCTTGGATGCGTTCATCTCTCGGACCTGTAGTTTCCTTACCATTTTCCTGATAGAATTATTTTAAGTATTAAATAAGATAAAGAGAAGGTAACTCTGATGTCACTGTCCCCTCATCCTCTAGTTCCTGCTGGCAACAAATCTATGTTTGAGACACAACAGCAGGTACACACATGTAGCCATCACAATGTTTCAAATTCTGGAGACTGTTTTCAGCATTTAATTCAAGCACTGAGGGGAAGGGAATCTTAATGATCCCAATGAATCATCAAAGGATATAAAAATGATGACCCATATTGAGATTTTTTTTTAATGGACAGATTTTGTGTCACAGAAATTAAATCAAGTGTAATTTGCTACCACCCTTTGCTTCTGAGAAATATCAAGGCCCTCTCTAGGTGATAGAATTCAAATGCTCCTAACAAGAGCAAATGCCTATGGACACATTTCAATTCCAGAGGGCTCATCAGACCAGCCACGAGAGTCATTTCCATGGTGTCATGGTGCTTTGCTGAGTGCATTTCTGTTAACTCAATGGTTAAGCAACAAATCCAGTTTTTAGTGTTTAGGAATAACATGGTGGGCTTAATGTTTGCTGTAAGCAAATATAGACGTTTGTTACATTTGCAGCTGAAACTTTTAAGAAGTAGTTCAAAACTTGAGCCTGCACTAGGATAAAAGAGATCAGAATCATGATCATAAGTGTGTGGTCTTTAGACCAGCAGCTACAGGAACACCTGGGAATTTTAGAAATAGATATTCTTAGGCCCCACTCCACAAGAGTGGAGCTTAACAATCTGTTTTAATAAGCTGTCTAGATCATTCTGATGTTCATTTAAGTTTGAAAACCACTGCTCTAATGCAATGTTTCCTAAATCTTGGTGTTCATCACTAATAATCATCAGAAAATCTTGTTTAAAAACAAACAAGTCAATGGACAATCTCTTGCCAACCCTCCAGATTCTAATTCAGTTGGTTTGGGACCAGGGAATACATATATTAAAAAGATGCCTCTAGGTGATTCTATTGATTATCTGGGTTTGGAAACCACTTTATAAATTATTAGGTTTCAGGGGCTCACACTGAGGAGAGGAGAGAAGGAAAAGGGGAGGAGGGGAGAGAGGGAAAAGGGGAGGAGGGGAGCAAAGAATAGGAGGGGGGAGAAGGGGAGAGAGGATTAAATAGTTTTCTTTAAGTCCAAATATACTATCACTGAAATATCTTTATTTAATATCATTTTCAGAACTAGGCTTAAAGAACTTACATTAATGGCAAGGTGTTTAAACAAGGCCCAGTTTAAAAATTGTTCACTTTCTAATTTTTTACTGTAATTAATGATTATTTAATTTCACCCTCATTAACTACAAGATTTGACTACATGATCCTTTTCTAACACTTGAAATGTTTATCTTGGAGTCAGACCCTTTTGTGACTTGTCCTAAGCTCTTAGGTTTGAAATTAAAAAAAAAAATCCTGGTAACAACTTGTCTGCAATATTCTGGTCACTGCCAAATTTTGTCCGTCTTAAACACTGAAATGTGGAGCTCTGTGGAGCTAACTAAAGGCAAAGCTATTCTAGCTCCTTTAGCTGGAATCTTCTGAAATTTTTCTGACCCTCCCACATCCGATCTTTTTGTGTGCCTGAATAAGAAACCTTCTGTCATACAAAATATCTTCAAATGACAGCAACAAGAGCTTTGTGATATATTTTCAAATATCATAAAGGGAAAAACATTATTCCCCACACTTGAAGAGAAGCATTACCTTTCCAACAGTAATTTTAGCTCTGACACCTGATTATGAAATAAAGGCCCCTTTCTAACTCTCTAGACCAGAGGAGTGGCAAACTCTGACCCATCACCTATTTTTGTACAACCCATGAACTAAGGAAGGTTTTTACATTTTTTAAATGGTTGAAAAAAATCAAAAGAATCATATTTTGTGACAGGTAAAAATAATGATATTCAAATGTCAGTGTCCAAAATAAAATGGAAACAATGTTAGAACCTAGCCACATTCATTCATTTATTGTTTTTGGCTTTTGTTCTACAAAGTACAAAGGCAGTATCAGTACTACTATAGTATTGAGTATTCATGTTACAAAGAATACAGAGGTCATAAAACCCATAAAACTAAAAACATTTCCTAGTGGCCCTTTACAGGAAAAAAAAAAAAAATGCTGACTCCTGTTCTAGACTCTGAGCTCCTAGAGGAAAGAGACCCCATGCTATTCATCCTTGACAGTTGTCTCCTACCTTAAGTATTTAGGTTAATGTTTTTCATTTTATAGGCACAGATTTTACAATCCACCTTCCTTCTGAAAAAGCTTATTCCTTATTAAGATTATATTTTTAACATCATTTAGAATAGCTTTAAAAAGGATATAAAATAGAGATTTCCAGGGTGTGACCCACCTACAACATAGAGGAAAAATATGGTCAAGGAAGCCAAGGCTTACGGCTTAATGAGAAGTGGAACTCACTTTTTCCTAAGGCCATTTTCTGCCCTAAAACAAGGACACGGTCTTCATTAGCAACTTTTTTTTTTTTTTGGTCATAAATAAATCTGAATCATGATAGCTTTTTCTGAACAAAGCCAAAAAGATTTTTAACTTTCAGCTATTTTATCTCATTTTTTCTTTCATAGGAGGTTATTTTCTCCTGCAAAGAATCCAATGAGAACATACTTATCAATCATGTTTCAGAGTATTGACATCTGAATTCTATTTAAAATAGAGGATGAAGACAAGAGGATGAATCAGTCTTAGAAAAACAAAGTAATGCCAGAAATCTAAGATGACATGAGAAATAAGATAAAGAAATAAATGAAAACCAATAGCAATCACTTTTCAAGATGGTGGCCAAGTAAAGTCTAAAACAGATTTTCCTAAGAAATTCAGCTCCAGTGACATTTTTGTTTTTTTGTTTTTTGTTTTTTTTTTTTTTTGAAGAGTGAAAGAGAAGTCAAGAAATACCTTTTTAAAAAAAAAGATTTATTTATTTATTTGACAGAGAGAGAGAGAGAGAACATGAGCAGGAGGGGATGGGCAGAGGGTGAGAGAGAGAAGCAGACTCCCCGATGAGCGGGAAGCCCAGACACAGGGCTCGATCCCAGGGCCTGGAGATCATGACCCGAGCATAAGGCAGATGCTTAACCAACTGAGCCACTCAGGCACCCCTCTTTCTGGCCTTCTTGTTATGGAAAATGAATGATGGAAGTACAGAGTTCATTGTCACTGTTGACTTCAGGACAGCTCATAAACATCTCTACATTTTTCATTGCTAATATTATTGGCATCTTCTAATGGTTACATGATAAACTCACAAGTACACAGAACAAGCTAGTTCTATTGCATACAAAGTTACTAAAGACTGCACTAATTTTATAGGCAGAATCACATTTTTTGCACTTTTTTTTGTGTAAATGTCCTGTGTTTTATGAAAGTGATAGAAATCCTCTACCATCTCAAATTATATGTCACAATCCCAAGAATTAGATACCAGAGAAAATTGCTATTCAGGAATACTATTTATACCTTTAACAGGTTGCATTTCTTTAAATATAGGCATTGAAAGAGTTATTGATCTTATTGTTAGTGGCAGGGCAAATAACCACGTTAAAAACTTGGAAGGAGCTTGTGTTAGGCTCCAGATTGAACAAGTAGCAGGTTAAATGTCCACATTTGTGGATTTGGGATGAATGCTTCATGGTCTGCATGCCAAACAACTTTTAGCTAGGGGTAAAATAGCAAAAATGGTTAAAGGAAAATAACAGCTAAAATCCACTGAGTGCTTAACGGATAAAGCGCTATTCCATCCAGCAGCACCTGTGGCAGATGGTAATAGTTAAACAAGTAGGAAGAGGCAGAGAGGATGTTGCATACCCTAGTCTAGCTCTTTATCCTCAAAGTACTCAGTCAGCTGGGGTGGGGGCCTGAGCAGAGATGATCTCCAGGATAAGCACACAGTGTCTCTAATGTCTATGTTCTTATACCAAAGGCTAGCAGCATTGCAAAACTGGGGCAAATATTTTTCTGGGTTCTGTGCATTGTTCTCTTTTGAGGCATGATAACCTCTCATGATGAATTGGTTAACATTGTGGAGGCATAGGACTATCAATTTATGGATTCTCAGGAAGACTAGGAAGCCAGGAGACTTAAATGACAGATCCTCATGTACTGTTTTGTACCTCCTTCCCTACCCTCTACACATAACAGTTCCAACTTTATTTTTTAAATTTTTTTTAAAGACTTTATTTATTTATTTTGACAAAGACAGAGAGAGAGAGACAGCGAGAGAGGGAACACAAGCCGGGGTGGGGGGTGGGAAAGGGAGAAGCAGGCTTCCTGTGGAACAGGGAGCCCGATGTGGAGCTCGATCCCAGGACCCTGGGATCATGAACTGAGCCGAAGGCAGACGCCTAACGACTGAGCCACCCAGGTGCCCCAACAGTTCCAACTTTAAAGCAATGGAAAACAAAACAAAAAAGAAAATTCAGAATTGGGACTTGAGCAAGCACTAAAATAGAAAAGGCTAAAGTCCAGGAGAGCTGAGAAGTCTTTGTTTTGTTATTTAAGGCTAAGCTCCTGAGGGGAGAGAAAGAGAACAACTCCTATATTTACCTATTGCTTAAAAAAACAATAAAAAGCTCAACTCATCTTTTGGTATACCCCATGATGACTGATAAAAAGTAAAATCTTAATTTTTAAATTTTTTGGGGGGGTTGAACCTTAATGCACATGAAATATACAATACGGGTTACTGTGATATAACATATATAAGCTTATAGACAATGGAAGGAGGTAGATTAGAAGGAAACAGATGTTATAAAATTTTCGTTCTCTACCTTTTATTTATGAACTATTTTAAGGATCTCTGTTGGGTGATAGACACTGGGGAGGGTATGTGCTATGGTGAGTGCTGTGAATTGTGTAAGACTGTTGAATCACAGACCTGTACCTCTGAAACAAATAATACGTTATATGTTTAAAAAAAAAAAAAGATAGCAGGAGGGGAAGAATGAAGGGGGGAAATCGGAGGGGGAGACGAACCATGAGAGACTATGGACTCTGAGAAACAAACTGAGGGTTCTAGAGGGGAGGGGGGTGGGGGGATTGGTTAGCCTGGTGATGGGTATTAAAGAGGGCATGTTCTGCATGGAGAACCGGGTGTTATACGCAAACAATGAATCATGGAACACATCAAAAACTAATGATGTAATGTATGGTGATTAACATAACAAACAAACAAACAAGACCTCTGTGAACCAAAATTGGTAAGACCTGATACTACTGGGTCTCAGAGCCATCTTGAATACTTCCAAAAAATGCCAAGGTTTAACACTTGCTTTTGATGAAAACAATACCATGCCCTCATCATGAGGTTTGCTAGGAAGAATAGTTTCTACACTATTGTAATACCTCAGAGAAAATCTTATCTTAATTTTAAATAGTGTTTTTTATAATAGAGGCATGGAATAAACCTGAAGGATTTTTTTAGACTAATTTTCCTCATGCTTGCCTATGTTGCTGGAAATTCACCAAGAGAAGTAAATCATTACAGTCAGAACCCATGTTGAATATCCTTAGACATCAGTTGCCAGGTGACATTCCTTGATTAGTCTAAAGCCCAATGGGAGGACAGATCAACATTAAAAGCCCTTGGTTTGTCTAAAGCCATAAATTCTAGGCTTTTGCTGTCTTCTTTTAACTATGGTCTAATTTAAAATATTCAATATGGGAGCAATTACCCCACTACTAAAGGTCATATGTTCATGAGAGATCTTTTGAATAAAGGAGCTTGTAAATATAATTTACATCCAGTGTTTCTGAGAATTAAATAAGTGGTATCTGAAAGTGTAAACCAATACTGATTAGTTCCTTTCTTCATGAAGCAGAGATCCAATCAGTGCAGAGTAAAAACCATAATACAGACAAAATACCTCTGGAAGACCAAACAAATCGACAAAACCAAGACAATTAAAAAAAAAAAAAAACCCAAAATCTAAAAACTAAAAATGATGTTCAAAGTATTTGTGAAGTTCTATTTAATAAATATTAGTAGTATAACTCCCACCTGAAGATTACAGACTTTGGCATTTTGTGTTCTTATGCAGCCTCATTCGACACGGGACAGTGTGGTAGCTTGAACGTACAATGTGGATTCAAGAGTGCGTGGATCCCAGTATTCCTGCAGTTTGTGTCCTCTGTAGTGCTTAGAACTTTTAAAAACCATTCATATTCATTAACCTTTTAGTCTGTACCACAGCACTATGGAGGCGGCCAGAAGTTTCACTCATCAGATAGAAAGTTTCAGTAAAAGTAAAGGATTTTACCAAAGTCACAGGGCTTGTAAGTATTGGAGCCATTACCAGTCAAATCATATTCATAATTTTATTCTCAGACACTCCTTTTGTATAATAAGAAGAACATCAGACCCTCTTAAAAGTCTCCTCTCAAGCTAAAATTTTATGATTCCCCACCTCAGTTTTCTTGTCTCTATAATTGAACAAACACTGTACGTACTTATTGGGTATACGGGGTAAGATAATCCAAACCAAAGAATTGCTTATGTAGCAGGAATCTTTATTTTTTTATTTTTTTAAAAAAGATTTTATTTATTTGACAGAGAGATACACAGTGAGAGAGGGAACACATGCAGAGGGAGTGGAAGAGGGAGAAGCTGGCCTCCCGCTGAGCAAGGAGCCCCATGTGGGGCTCCATCCCATGACCCAGGGATCATGACCTGAGCCGAAGGCAGATGCTTAACGACTGAGCCACCCAGGAGCCCCTGTAGTAGGAATTTTGAGCAGGAAATGAAGATTCCTCCAGGATTAACTGACCTCAGTTTGCATTAAGGTGGGATAAAACTCAGGAGATTGGAAGGCTGGGGAGAAATTTTCAGAACTAAATAGTCACATTACTGGGAAAAAGTGGAGACCTCATTTCCCAAAGGCTAGAAGGGCGCTTCCATGTTGAGAGTGATAAGGACTTGCAATAGGTGAATAAAATAGGTGGGTAAAAAAGAATATTCTATAGGGGCTTGTGCCAAGTTTGGAGATTGGGATAGAAATGGACAATGTCCTAAATAAAAACATCTAGTCTGATGGAAATTCTACCATATATGTTTTAATTACACTTATATGCCCATAATAAATTAATAAGAAGGTCTAGATCCATAGTTTGTGTGCTAAAAACAAAATGACAACAAAAAAACCCACAACAATCTTCCCTTCCTCCTTCCATTTCTCCCTTTCAATTTCTTTCTGCTCCTCTTTTAATATTGGATGAGAAGAGCCCTTCCCCCAACTAACCTTAATAGTTATTGGAAAAGAGTGAGCACCAAATTATTTGGGAGCATGTCTTGAGACAGTTATTCAGCAGCCACAACCTTTCAAACCAGAGAGTTGTACTAAACAAGAGGAAGGTTGTGCTCATAGTGAAGGAAACAACTTGAGCTACAAGTCACTTTGTACTAGTGAGGATTTCTTTGAAGTCCAAGCCACAGAAAACTTGAGAAATGAAAAAGCTTAAGTAGGTAGGAGTTTATCTATCTCACTCAATTAAAATTCAGAATAGCCAGTCTAGAGCTGGAATACTAGTGCTAAGTGCCTTCAGGGAACTAGGACCCTCCATCTGCTCCTTCATCTCTGGTGTATTAGTTATTTATTCCTGTGTAACAATAGTGTTACCACAAACTTGACAGCTTAAAACAACCACTCTTGGTATCTTACAGGTTCTGGGGGTCAGGAGTCTGGGGTTGGTTTAGCTGGATCCTCTGCAAGACAGCAATCAAGATGCTGTCCAGGGCTACGTTCTCATCTGAAAGTTTGACTGGGGGAAGGACTGCTTCTAAGCTTACATAGCTGTTGGCAACCTTCATTTCCTTGTGGAGCATTAGACTGAGGGCTTCCATTTTTTGCTAGTTATTTTTATCTGGTTATTTGCCAGAGGCTCCCTCTAGTTCCTTGCCACATATACCTCCCCAACATGGCTGCTGGCTTCTTCAAAGCCAGCAAGAGAATTTCTCAGAAAGATGTTACAGTCTTAGGTAAGTAATCACAGGAGTGACAGCCTATCACCTTTTCTGTATTCTACTGGTTAGAGGCAAGTCACAGATTCTTCCCATACTCAAGGGGAAGGAATTGCACAATGGCTGAACATCAGGAAGTCGGGATCATGGGAGCCAGTTTAAAATCTGTCTACCACACTTAGCATAGGCCTAAGATGGCTATCACACTTCAAGACACCCTGTCTGTTCCAGGCAGGAAGAAGGAGAAAGGGGAAATATGGCTCCAGGAGACTTCCTTTTACATCTTATTGGTCAGAACTGTGTTGCACAGCCACATCATCTCAAAGACAGGCCAGGATCTCTAGTATTTAGCTTCTCCATCTTCTATAATAGAGGCAGCCAGGGGAGATGTTTAATGAGAACTGACTGCAGGATCTACCACTTTCTCTCCACGGTGGCAAAGGAAGCCTCAATGGTTTGGATGAGGACCTATGGATTTTGAATAGGAAGGGAAAGATTGGTGTGATTGGGGTTTAGTGATTTCCCAAATGAAGGCTACAAGACCATAACCATTGTTATGAGATAATCATGGTTGTGATGGGATTTATTTTCCTACCTCTCAGGCAGATGTGGGCTGGGGAAATAGGGAGCATATAGATATATGTAGTGTGGTTTTAAAACAATAAGTTTCCATAGCACATAAAGCAAGCAGCCTCTAATCTTTTACTCAAAGTTAGTGGTATAAATGGACATTTGTTTTGTGTATTTGTACTGTATCAGCCTTATTTTTTGCAACTCTAGCAGGACCAGATTCTAGCCTTTTTTTGATGGTCTGAAAACCTGAAAATTCTTGTAAAAAACAGGTGTCACAAAAATAAAAAAGTTAAATATTTTCAAAATTATTTTTATAATCATTAATTTTAATAATTTTATAATCATTTATGTGAACTTTGTTCTCATATGCATGACCTTAACATCTCACTTTAAAACTAATTACTTAATCTTTGGAATGTATAGCTCTCAATTTAAATGGATAGCATTGAAAAAAAAAAATCAACCCTTACTCTGCTTTACGCTAGAAAGAAATTAACTTAGCTGGAACTTTTCACCAATGTGGTAAAAACACCTCAAGACAAAGTATCCTGGGAGATAAATACTTGATCATCATTAAAGAAAATAAAATTATCTTCTCATTGTGTGCCCCTTGGATGTGAAAATTGCTACACAAAGACTAGCCTTAACATTGCCTGCAATATTTTTTCTCTTCACCGCACAATTTATTTCATGATGGAATCAAGTCACACTCTAGCCATATCAAGGTACTTTATGAAAAACTAGAATATTCTGTCAGTTTGAGAGTTGAGTGGCAACGCAAAAACCCTTGTAATTCAGTTCCCTGGCTTCTTTTTATTGACTTTCCAGAAAGAGCATAACAATTTTAAATGAAGTTCTTTAGCTTTTCACTCAACTGAAATATTTCTAGTTTATCATTATCTGGGCCAGTAGACTGGAATATATTTACACGTTCTCTTTATCTAGCACCTTTCTTCTGAAAATCCAATGCTGATTAAAACCCTATTGCTAATGCTCTGGCAGCATCCAGACAATGTTATCCTGGAGCACTAGATCTGTTAGATCTGGTAACAGCTTTCTCCCCTGTAGAAACAATGGAACACTTTGAAGTAAAGACTAAGACTGCCCACAATGAGAAGATAGGAGATTGTAAAATAAAAGGAGAGGATGACTTGTTCACGATACCCTTTTGGGGATTTTAGAGTTGAAGGCACAGGTGCACTTAGTCATTTGGAGTTCACATTTTGTAGAAGAGATTTAATGGACAATAGATTTCAATTTCATATCTTGGTGGCTTTTCTCAACACCTAATTCTTGACATTAACAGAGCAAAAGGATTCAGGGTACACTGAGATGTGCTCTGAGGTTACTGAACATCAGTGTTCAGTTGGACCCTGGTGGACTGTGTTTCTCTAGCTCCTATAGAAACTGTGTTGAAAGGGAATAAGAATCACATCTCAGGGATAAGATGAAATTTCAGCTAGTTTAGAAAACATTTTAGGACGTGGTAGCACCTCTTGGGTAACTTTCTTCTGTGACAGTGTTATGGGCACAGCCACCTCGGTCTTCGCAGCTCTTGCAATGACTGATGTTTTAGTAGGTTCCTCCCATCCTCATGTTTTATATGATCAATGACTTATTACGGTTCATGCTTTAACCAAGTACTGCCAGTTTAGTGGCTTAAAACACCACAAATTTTTCATCTTACAGTTCTTTAGGTCAGAAATCTGACGTGGATCTTACTGGGTTAAAAATCAAGGTGTCAGCAGGGCTGTGTATCGCTCTGGAGGCTCTAGGGGTGAACTCATTTCTTTGCCTTTCCCAACTTCAGAGCCTGCCCAAATCCCTTGAATTATGGGCCCCTCATTCCATTTTCAACGCCAGCATCATTGGGTCAAGTCCTCCTCACATGGCATCACTGACTTCCTTTCACTGTCATGGGCCCTTGTGATTACATTGAGCCCATCTGTATAACTCACAATCATCTCCCCATTTTAAAACCAGCTGGTCAGCAACCTTAATCCCCCTCTGCCATGTAAGGTAGATCTCACAGGTTCTGGGAATTAGGATGTGAACATCTTTCTGCCTACTATAGCTCCTAAATAGTATATGAAAACAGAAGTGCTTTTATTTTTTTTATTTTTTTAAAGATTTTATTTATTTATCTGATGACCTGAGCAGAAGGCAGACGCTTAATGATTGAGCCACCCAGGTGCCTCAAAAACAGAAATGCTTTTAATCAGCCAGTCACACTGAGGAGCAAAATCTCAGGGATGCACTGATGTCAGCATAGCTTTGGCAGCCAGCCCCGCCCACATAGAGGGTTCAGAGTATGGATGTCAACCAACTGTCCTTCTCTCTTTTCACCCCTTTTGAATATAGTAGAGAGTTCCCACCACACTTACTTCCTCCTATGTGTTGTTAAGAGTCCCTGTAAGTCCATGTGACCAAAGACTATGAGCTGTTAACCAAAATGCTAGCTTTTCTTTCTTGGTCCTCAGAATACTTTTCCCAGCCTCTTTCTAAGTTGGGCATGGTCATGTGACTAGATTCTGCATTCCTTTACATTTTCTCTCTTCTCCCTCTTCTGGCTGGATGCAGTGTCCAGTGGCAAGCTGTAAGGCTTTAGGGTAAAGCAAGCTACTAGCTCGAAGGGGTCTGGCTCTCCAAATATCTACATGGAGAAGAAACCTCTGTTGGGGGGCACTTGGGTGGCTCAGTCGTCAAGCATCTGCCTTCAGCTCAGGTCAAGATCCCAGGGTCCTGCGATCGAGCCCCGCATCGGCTCCCTGCTCAGTGGGGAGTCTGCTTCTCCCTCTCCCACTCCCCCTGCTTGTGCTCTCTGTGTCTCTGTCAAATAAATAAATAAAATCTTAAAAAAAAGAAAAAAAGACACCTCTGTTGCCCATGTTGGACTGTGAGGTGAGCAAGAAATTCTCCGTTAGTATTTTAAACCATTGGGATTTTGTTGGTTGGTTGTAATAGCTGACTTATTTTAATACAAACGAGTCTTGGTTCTTATAATAACTTGCCATCAAAATCACTCAGAATACCAAATTTATGTAAATATTACAAATCAATGAATACATTTTTTGTCCTTATGATTTTTTTAGGTAGTTTATAAAAAATTAATCTTTAAAATATTATTCAAAATGCTTTGTTAGCATAATGTCTATAAACAGAAGACATGTTTGTTATGTAATTATGTTGTTATTTAGGACATTAATATAAGTCTATTCATACTTCATTTAAATACACAAATATTCCTTTTAAAGGAGTTTAACATATTATATTGTAATGACATTCAGCCTCACTCCAGAATGTAGCTAATTTAGATCATTTCAGAGAAAATGACAACTGTTCTCTTGTTACAAAGAGCATAAATGGATTTCTAATTTTTACTGACTAAAGTTAATCGCTGATGTTAATAATACTTTATACATGGATAACACTTTGCTTCAGTATACTTAATGCCTATTGTTACAAATGCTCAAAACATTCCTGTGAGCCAGGCAGAAGATAATGTTTAGCATGTGTGTGTGTGTGTGCGCATGCGTGTGCGTGTGTGTGTGTGCATGCATGCACACCCATGAGCATATGTGCATGTTTCTGGCTGTCCAATATCTATAAACAGATGAAAGGCAAGTCTTTTCAGGGCAGATGTTTTCTCACAAGCCTTGTGGAAACTCTGCATAGGAATTAGAATGAAACAAAGGTCTAAGGATAGATATTTTTCACACTGATGGGGCTAAAGTGAGAGACTAGCAGTAAGTACAAGTATCTGGGGGCAGCAGAGTCTAGGGCATGGCTACAAATGTCTTCTCAGGTTGCTACTAGAGTCTGAGGTGATCTTGGCCATGCCTTGATTCCCATAGTTGTTAAGGACTTCTCACATGTTTTCATTGATTCTGGGGGCTACCCAATATTCTAAAGCATGCGCTTTCCTTTAAGTTGGCTTGAGATGGTTTCTATTTTTGGCAACCAAAACTTTCACTGCCACAAAGTGTTTGAAATTATTATCTTTGGGGCGCCTGGGTGGCTCAGTTGGTTAAGCGACTGCCTTCGGCTCAGATCATGATCCTGGAGTCCCGGGATCGAGTCCCCCATCAGGCTCCCGGCTCAGCGGGGAGCCTGCTTCTCCTTCTGACCCTCCCCCCTCTCATGTGTTCTCTCTCTCTCAAATACATAAAATCTTTAAAAAAAAAAAAAAATCATCTTTGGACTAAAAATTTTGTTGAAAGAGAAGGCTGGTGCCCAGAGAAGGGGAATCTCTAGCATTAAAATCTGCTCAATGAATCTGAGTAGCAAAGATGCCTTTATGGGCATCAGCCCCAGCTTTTGATATTCCATCTACCTACCAGGACTTCTAGTGTCAAGCTCTGTTGCTCTGTAAAGCACAAGGTGTTTAATTCCTAGTCATTCTTTAAACCTCAGTTGACCTGTTCCTTTACTGGTAATTTTTTGAAGGCTTCCTTCTCTGTCTTCGGAGATGGGTCTACACACTTTGTGCTCCCATAGCATGCCTTGCATACACCTTATTGCACTTACTACACTGCTACATGATGATCAGACTCTCCATAGACTGGGAGCACCCTTGAGAGGGAGGCTATACTATTTGTTTGTATCCCCAGGCCTGGTACCAGGCTTGGAACATAGTAGGCATTGAATGAATATCTGCTGAGTGAATTATCCAGACTAATGCCCTTAATATGTTCAGAACAATGCAGTACAAGTTTTTGGATTTCTATTTCCTCACAGCTGATTTCTACCATTCTTAAGCTGAAAAGCTCCATGGCGTGCCATTCTTTTATGTTCTTTTTATCTCAGCTTGGATTGGCCCTACATTCTTTTACAAGTGTGGATGTTAGTATCATCATAAGGTCAGGGACTGAATCTAGAATGTTGGGACTATAAGAGAACTTAGGGATCAATGATAAACTGATAATTTTTAGAAAAGTGGATCTAATAATCTTGATTCATATGCCTGTTAGAACCCACATCCGCAATCACAAATCTGGTCTCTAATTTCCAGCCCAGTTCCTTTACCCCTGTACTACCTTGTTCTTTCTTCATAAAGTCATGTGTGCAGTTCCCAGTAGGATGTTTGGCTTGTCCCAGAATGCAAGGGGCAGTGACTAATATTTGCTGTTCTCTTACTAAATTACAGGCATGATACTAGACACTTGATACATCTTATGTTTGATTTTTCAATAATCCAATAGAAGTAGGTTTTATGATCCATATCTTACAGATGAAGAATCTTATAACTCTGTTGGGGGAGTTCCTCAAGGATACAGAGCTGAGACTCAAACTCAAACCTGTGCGACTCTGAAGACATGGCACAATTACATTATTACATACACAGAAGCCTTCCTAACATGGAGGAATGTTTAAAAGGTATCTGAGTTTTTCTGCTCTCTGCTTACTATGTCCTGTATTTGTGTGACTGAGTCCTGCTTTTTCTCAGCAATATGCTCTCTTCTGGTCCCTTTCAGCAGGTTCTTCAAACTATTTCAGCACTCACCCTTTTCTTACTTCTAGTCATGCCTTATTCACCCCAAATGATTTTAGGTACCTACCAAATAGTCACTGTTTCTCCAGGTTTTCTCCCAAAGCAGATGTTGCTCAGAAGAGATCTTTTGACACCATTGGGATTTGGGACAAAAGTCCTTGTTAGTAGTAAAACTATAAACGTCTTTCCAGATTGCCTTCTGGGATGTAAATATCCTTCAGAAAGTCTTGACCATAATGGGAGACTGGTTAAAAGTTAGTTTTCTTCACATTTTCCACCTGGCATTTATGTAACATCTTGTTCTCTTTTAGATTGTCTCAGTGTTCTTTTTAGGGGATTTGGGGAGAGTCTCAGTGAGTCTACACTAAGGTTTTTATACATATTGTTCCAGATATGGATGCCAAAAAAATTGAGAGCTCCTTGTAGTGTCAATAGAAATCAGTCAGATGAGGTTTTTTTTTTTTGTTGTTCTAAAAATGGAATTCCTAATGACTTTCCACATTCTTCAAAATATGGATGTGGCAGATAATTTAAGTGTTCTTACACAAATGGGATGCTCAGCAAATTCATTCAATGTCAGGGTTCCTGGGGAGTGGCCACTAAAGATACAAATCATTCAGCCTATGTATGAAGTTGAGGTTATCCTCATTTTAAAAATACAGAAAGCGAAGCTTGCCAAAGTTAAGTAACATGTCTGAGGTCACACACTAGTGGGATGTGAATGGAGTTGCATCCGGTTCCCACAACCACGCTCTTTTTCACTCCACCATCTGCCTCTGCTATTGAACATTTTAGATTACTGGAGCTTCTAATGTTTGATCAATTATTGGCCTAGAGCAGCCCTGGATTTCTGATGACACACACTGGCTAAGTAACTGTCCTTTTTCTTTTCTCCCCAAACTGAAATGACACCCTGCAAGCAGTAACATTCTATCTAGACAAACACTTCTCCAAGTTCTGGCAAAACAAAACAAAACAAAACAAAAAAAACAGGGACTCCCACATTAAAAACTATTTAATTTAGGGCTCTTGTGATTTGAGAGTGGACTATTTCTTCAGAAAAATCCTTTCTTAATCTGCCATGACAGTGATGTCCTAAATTTGATATTTTCTTCTTTTTGCAAGTCTGTAACATCCTGAAATGGGATAAAATGGGATGAGGAGTTGGAAGGGGAGGCATTGTTCTAGGTAACCTTTACGGACTTTTCACATAATTTTATTGTTTTTGCAAGGATGAAAGGCATTCAGAAGATCTTTTCTCTCTCTTCATAAGATAGCCCATATTCCCAAAAGGGAAATAATACTTAAAAAATGGAGGGAGGGAAATTATTTCTCATTTTCTAATTTTTTGATAAACTAAATCCCAAGAAGAGTTGCCTTTGGGTATAGTTTTGCTAGAAATAAAGCCATCTGAGGATTTAGTCCTCCTAACAGAATATGGCTATTCCTTTTGTCCAAGCAGTTTCTGTGAAACTTAAGAATGGTAAAGAGGAAAAAAAAATAGATTTGGCAAAGCTTCTGTGACTGCTCAAATAAACAATTTATAAGAGGTGTTGATGACATGAGATCTCTGTATGGGCCAGTTAGTAGCAGAATACTTTTCTATGCACACTGGGCCAACATGAAAGAATTGGACAAGTGCATTTGAAACTTATCTGTCTTAATGAGAAACAGATTATTGTCAGAGTCCAGATAATTGGTCTGTATGAGTGGAGAGATCTTTTCATTAATTCCCAACCTGCATAGCTAAGTACAAAAAAAAAAAAAAAAAAGTAACCCATGAAGGTACTATATCCAGAATTGTGGCAAAGAAAACAAAGAAAATGTAATTCAAATAATTTACTAAACCAAATAAAGATTTCAAGTTTTACCCAATCCTTATATAAAGTTCTTCTGTGCTTTAATCTATGATTTAAAATTCTTTGTGACTATTGTGATATTTTTTTTAGTATACTTCTAACTAATCTTGCCATAGACTCATGTATTATTCAGCACATGCATACTTTGAGTCAAGGCATGCTCACTGTGAGAAATACCAATAGCAGATGAGTTTCAGAGAAAATAAGAAAATGTTGGTGAAGTTAAAAAAATAAGTTGCTTCTTTAAATTCCGTTGGTGAACCATCCAATGATTCTTGAATCCCACATAAGATGACGGTCTTTCTTTTTAAATGCACAAGGATTCAGCATTGATAGAAAGTGTTTGTTTAAAAAATGTGCTTTTTCAGCTTTGCAAGGATCTTGAATGAACAGCAAGGCAATTACAGTCTTGCAAAACCACAGCCCCATGAATCCTGAGTTGGGGTAATAGTGTACTTTAGGTTATTCCATCCCAGAATGGAGTCAACTACCTCAGGCCCCACAGCTTCTGCCCCCCCCCCCACTCCAGTAGCCCCCTAGATAGAGAACCAGCAAGGAGAAAAATGCTCCCTAGCGGGAAGCTTGCCAACAGCATAGTGACAAGCCCAATGGGGCTTTGTAAGCATCCCATAAGGCTTTTAAAACATATGAACTGTAACCATCAGAGCAGGCAGATTTTTCTCACCAGTTACTTTCCATTCTCTTAAAGATTGAATGTGAGAGTCTCCTCTGTAAAGAATAATCAGACATGGTAACCGCAGTGGTAAGATACGATGTAAGTGAAATATGGGGGTGGGCATATAATCTAGATTTTAGTGAAATGAAGCCAGCATGTCTGAATATCACAAGTTTGTATAATTCTCTAATTTAAATCCTTGTTTCCTACTACCACGGAAATATCTTCAAGAGTCTAAATACAAAAATGTCTGTGACATGGTACCTCCCATCAAGAAACCTATCCAGGGAGAGTGGCATATTATGAATGATATATTGTAAGTTCAGGGGTATATACTGTCTCCAAACAGCCCCATATATATGCTATAATCTGTGTTTTGATGTGTCTGCAGCAGTTTTAAATGAATATACAATTATAATAAAGGCTGACTTGTCATTTTATTACTTTTTTGAGTTAAATACACATAATTCACACAAAACCAGAATGTTTCTTTAACTTTGGGATTTTAAGTCATTTGTGCTATCATTTTCCTCTTTGGGAAATGAGCTCAGAATTTTAATATCCTCAATTAGAAACATGGCTTAACCCACAGAAAGAATTTTTAGGATGATATCTAACACACAAAATGAGATCATCAACCACCGACCAGCAAAATGTAAAATGCAATGAACAAAGTTTTGGAAGTAAGTGGGGGAAAGATATAAGAATTTAGTCAATTTTGTACAGGGCCTTAAAACCACACAGCTACTCGTTAATCACTTCTCAAGTTCTACTCAACAGCTAGATCTCTAAACACCAAATTACCAAGGAATCATTCTAACCATGCAAGTATAGAGTAGGGGTTGACTAGGGATTGGTGGGGAAGTTCTAGACTTGTTAAGGCTCTGCCTTAAGTCCTTAGAGGAGAAAGCAAGTTGAAAAGAAAGAAGAAGAGATCAGTTCCCTCTCTTCAGGGCCAGGATTTAGGGGACTATTGTGATTCTTGAGTACTAATGGATGGTATAGAAGATATTCCAGTCTAAGTAGTGAGTGGATCTGATAATATCACCCTAGACATCTTATGTTGTTCCTGATAACAGTGGAAATAACCCATTTTACTTTAACTCTTGTTAAAAAAATCAGAGAGCTATAGACACACCTAAAAGCCTTAATTTCAGAAAATGTTTTTCATATGAATCTGAAAATTATTTGCTGATGTCTAACAGTCAATAATTCTCTAGGATAAGAATGCCAACAATGAGTTAGGAACCAGTTTGAGCTCCAAAGTATTTTCAGATTTCAAGTGTTCTTTGTTTGTTAGATGCTGCTAAGCTTTACTTTTTTTCCAACAGCTGCTACCTACAGATTCCACATCTGTTTCTCTGGTATGTCCTTTAAAAGAGTTGCTACTTCTTCCAGCTGAAACTAGATTTTAATGAATGTTACAGGAACAAATCACATGCCTAATGAGAGTGCCACTTCTCCCAGGTAAGCTGACAACACAACTTTTAATGAGCATAATCAGAGAGGAGATGCCAATTCTATTGTCAGAAAGGCAGATCACTGGAAATGACAATTTTTATCTAGCCATTTTCTGAACAAAGTGACAAGGAGGCCCCGTGCACCAGGCAGTACCTTGAGGAGAGGCTGCTAATTGCCACCCACCATTCACCCAAGGACGTATGACTAACAGACTCAAATGACAATCAATGAGACAGTTGGTGAGGAGGAAGATTCCAAAGACAGCTTGCCCACCAAATGAGACTGACGGGTGAACAAAGACGTTGACTCTGAACAGAAGCAAAACAAGCACATTCAGGTGATTTAAAGCAGGTTTTTAAATTCAAAGTTTGGGGATTAAAAACATCTTCCATCCTAGCTGAATACACCAGCACTAGCCTTTGTATGTTTAGAAATGGAAACTTTTTTCAAAATAAGATTTTATATACACAAACTGAATGAAACGTCAATGAGTTGAATTCATTTTACACATATTAAAATACTTTTCATGACTCTTGACTCTCACTTTCCTGTTCCCTACCATGTATGTGCACTTGTCTGTTTATTTTCTGAATAGTTTTGCAGTTTATAGAAGAATAGTTGTTAAAATTTTCATTAATTCACTGGGAGACCTTGACCAATTCACTTTGCTTCCCTCTCTGTAATTGATGAGACCATTCCTGAAGTAGCATCTGTCTCTGTCATTCAATGATCCCTAGTGAGGAAGACTTTTGTGTGTTAGCTGCGCCCCCACTTCCTCCTGGGGCCTCAACGCCATGGAAGGACCAGGAAGACCTGATGAATGTGAGTAATGTTGAGAAGAAAAGACAGGATATCCCTTTCCTATTATCTATACTCAGGTAATGGACAGCAGGGTGTCTGATGTAGGTTGGTGTCCCTGTCACCATCACACTAGAACCACATTTCCATTGGAATCAGGCTTATCTTACATTTCTACAAAAGCTAAGATCAAATATTTTTTTTTTATTATTGCACGTTAGACTTGGAGTCAGAGCCACAGAGAAGTAGAATAACTTAGAAGTATCTCATTAGGGTAGATTCAAAATGTCTTGGCACACATGATTAAGAAAATGAAAAGATTCTTCCATCTTGACAAAACTCAACCTGAAAATGTGCAAACAGAAGCTATAATCAGGATTAGACTGGTGGCAAATCTTGTTCTTTAAAGGGATTTAAAAAAAATGAGGTGAGGGGCATCTGGGTGGCTCAGTCAGTTAAGTGTCCGACTCTTGATTATACCAGCTCAGGACATGATCTCAGGGTCATGAGATTGATCCCCCACATCGGGATCCACACTCAGTGCAGAGTTTGCTTGAGATTCTCTCTCTTCTTCTCCCTCTGTTCCTCCTCTGGCATGCACTCTTTCTTGCTCTCTCTCTCGCTCTCAATCCCTCTCTCAAATAAAAGGATAAATAAAATCTTCAAAAACATTTTTTACAAAATGAGAGGAGTTAATTATTTAAATACATGAGTAATATATGTTCATTGTAGAAAAGTTAGGAAACGGAATAAAAATTAAAACAATGTAGTGAAGAGCTCAGGCTCTGGATTATAAAACACTTTAGCCTGCAAAATCATCACCAATGCCTTATAGCTGTGTGATCCTGGTCAATTTACCTACTGTCCCTAAATATCATTTCACTTGCCTGTAAAGAGAATATAAAACCTATATTAGAGAAATGTTGTGAAGACTAAATTTAATAATGTAATTAAGGCAGTTATAGAGTCCTGGCAAATAGCAAGTAACCCACAGAAGGGAACTGTTTTTCTTATTATTGTATTATTATTAGTCATTATACTCAGTGATAACTTTGGCTCAGCCACCTTTGAAATAATTTTATGATGACATTAGCGAAGTTCCCAAGGTTCTGGCATTTACAAGACTTTTGTACACATGGGTTATTTTCTATTATTCTTGCCATTGGAATTGCAAGTGAGATTGATTTTTCCCCCTACCCTTTGAAAGGCAGAATTAAAAGCTATACTATTTGGCAGGTGTAGATACTATATCTCAGGGAACATTAGGCTGGTACTGCCAACTGGTACATTGATATCATGAGTAAACACAATTCATCAAGCAGGATGTGAGAATTTATTGAATGCTTACTATATCATAACCTCATTTGTTTTAACATTGTGTTCATATACAAAATCTCAGTTGATCTGATAATACTTCTCTCTTTCCAAACTCTTCCAAAGGCTATATACTGTATGCTGAAAAACTGACTTTGAGGTCAATGGTCAAGGCCTTCCAGGACCTAACTTTCTCTTCCTTTCACAGTCCTTAAGTTTTAGTCAAAATTATCATCTTTTGGGTTCTTCAAATGTTGCACTCTTTCAAAACCCTGCTAATATTCTTCCCATTTCTTGTAATAGGTTTTCTTGGCCCTCCACCTTAAAAATAAATCTACCCAAGGCTCCAACTCCAATAATCCTCTTTTATACTTCCCTAATCTGAATTTGTTAACCAGTCTGAACTTTTTTTTTTTTTTTTTAAAGATTTTATTTCCTTGAAAGAGTGCGTGCGTGAGAGAGAACGAGCAGGGACAGAGGGAGAAGGAGAAGACTCCCTGCTGAGCAGGGAGCCTGATGCGGAGATCGATCCCAGGACCCTAGGATTGTGACCTGAGCCAAAGGCAGATGCTTAACCGACTGAACCACCCAGGCGCCCCCCCGCCCATCTAAACTCTTACAGGATTTATTATTTTCCACTTCTAGTTTTTGTTTTCTGTACTTATTTCTTTGATAGATTATAAATAAGGTCCCTGGGGGCAGAGACCCTGTCTGGTAATGACTGCATCTCTCAGACGGTATCACTTATAGAAGGAAAAACCCTAAATATGCATACTGAATTGATTCTACTTGATACTCATAGTAAGTTTGCTAACTGAGCCAGGAGGACATTACTAACCTCACTTTAGCAGATGAGAAAACGAAGGCTTGAAAAGCATAAAAGGAGATGTGCCCTAAGCTCCATTAGCTAGTGAGATAGACTAACCACAATCTTTAGGTTCCTAATGTAGTGGTTCTTCTGTTCCATGACACTAGCTGGTATTTTAGTTCTGCACTATGATAAGACAGGTAGAGGTACTGAATGAGTATAAGAACTGATCTTAAGTTATTTACTGCCTACCTAAGAACAAAGGACTAAGCACAAAATAGTGCTTAGGAAGGAGTTGGCCTCACCCTATCCCAGCAAATCACAACAGAATTCAAAGAGAATTGGACAAAGTCAGTGCAACATCACTACTTCTACATGCCAAAAAATTGTCTTCTATAGAGATTTTAAAGTAATGTTTATTTAGGTCTTTATTTATTTATTTATTTTTTTTAAAGATTTTATTTATTTTTCAACAGAGAGAGAGAGAGAGACAGTGAGAGAGGGAACACAAGCAGGGGGAGGGGGAGAGGGAGAAGCAGGCTTCCCGCGGAGCAGGCAGCCCGATGCGGGGCTCGATCCCAGGACCCTGGGATCATGACCTGAGCCGAAGGCAGACGCTTAACGACTGAGCCACCCAGGCACCCCGGTCTTTGTTTATTTTTGCCTTATCTCCTCAAGCAGAAAGCCCCTGAAGGCAAGGACTGTATTTTATACATATTCACATCCAAAAGCCTTGTAATAGATAATCCACACATATTCCATGCACTGCCTTTGTGCAATGTTTATTTCTAGGAAAAACAATATTTCATAATATAAAAATTCAATGAAAGTAAATTCATATCAGTATGCTAGGACAGAAGGAAAATATCTTACTGGCTATGATAAAAAGAAAGGGAACCACACAATGAAATGAATGAGTAAAGAAATCCTATACATATCTCACATATTGGGAGAATACATTTTAATATACTAGTATCAGGAAATTTTGTTCATTCACACATCCTTCACAAATGAGTTGTATCTAGAGGACCAGGAAAAGGCAAAGTGTGATACCCCTTATCATCTACCAGTAGTTCCTCACTACCAGGACTGACTCCATGAGCACATAACCTGTTTGGTCACCTGTGTTTAGAAGGGCCCCATGCTTGGCTCAATACTCTGCTGTCACCATCTTGAAATTCTTAATTTTTGAATAAGGGGTCCTGCATTTTCATTTTGCACCATGTTTTGAATTATGAGGCCAGTCCTGTTTACCACCCTTCCAAGTCTGTGGATACCTTATAATTCAAGCTCCCTTTCAAACTGGCCAATGAGGGGTGGTGGGGGAAATACCTTGTTCTCTCTCTATGCCCAGCTACAGGAAACCCTTTTCTGAAGAGGCAAAAAAGACCACAGGACAGTCAAAGGCCAACAGCCTCTCTGGAAGTGGATGTCTGGGGAGTCCAGAAGGAATCATATGACCGGGAGTACTGGAATTCACAAACCTGGGTTTCCTGTAATGTTTTAGAAAGCATTCATGACAGAATACGGTAAAAGATAAGCACTTAAGTGTTGTGGAAACCTTCTCATCATTTCTACACTGGCCAGAATCTTATTAGTGTGATGTGTCTGGCTTTAGATCTTTATCTTGAAAAATGAGAAGCTTTAAAGGAAAGAGACAGAAATAATGAAAAGAGTAGGAAATGGAATCCATTAAAAATGTTAAAGGCCTTGTATTAAATTTTCAAGAGAAGTCTCAAGTTCATAGCTTCCACCAAGTGTGTGAACAATTGGCATTTGGACAATTATTTTCCCATTTTTGCAAAGGAGATTCTTCTCCAATAGGATGGGCCTCAGACGATGGGAACCTTTGGTGCACTGTATGACAAGAAGCTGGTCTGACTTCAGTATGGGAGAGGCAAAGCCTTTAGAAAGATAGCCTAATATGAGCTTCTGGATTGGAAAAGGGTGATGAGCAGTAGGTCATGATGGAAAAATAGATAGAGGTCAGGATGCCAACTTGGAATAAACATTTCAAAATCGTTATAATTAGTTGGTGAGAAGAAAATCAATAGAATCAGTGAGGTTCGCCTAGGGTGAAAAAAGGGACTAATGAGAACAAGAGAGAGAAAGAGAAGCAACAAAATTAGTTACTAACACTCAAATTGATGACTTAAAAGTATGCTGATTTTCAACTTTTTGAGGAACCTCAAACTGAGGGTTCTAGAGGGGAGGGGGGTGGGAGGATGGGTTAGCCTGATGATGGGTATTGAGGAGGGCACGTTCTGCATGGAGCACTGGGTGTTATGCACAAACAATGAATCATGGAACACTACATCTAAAACTAATGATGTGATGTATGGGGATTAACATAACAATAAAAAAAATTTAAAAAAGGATGCTGAAATTTCTTGATACTGAGACAGATAGCATAAGTGCTTAAAAATTCTAAAAGTCTTTCTCTGTCCTTTATATGCCCCCTTGCTTTACAACTATCCTTCACTTTCCCTGTGCATCTTTCTTCAAAGACAGCTTTCCCTATTCTACCAGAAAATTGATGGGTGAGTCTGGTGATAGCAGCAGTGTGTGGTTTTCTAACCAAATCCAGGGCAACAAAAGCACATCTCCTTTTCAGACAAAACTCCAAGGAAAAAAGACAGACTCAATCAATCCTTCATTTGGTATCTGCTTTGTTTAAAGAGACTTAGATAATCATCTTAAAAAGATAAATTCTCTTTTCTAGCAGATTTAAGGGTTTGCATTTGGGGAGAGAGGAGGGAAGGAAGATAGTGGGGAGGGAGAGAGAGAATTAGAGCTGGAGGAAGAGAGAGAGACACCATAATGTATAAAATGTTAATTTAATGCTGTAAGTCCATTTATAGCTGTATTAAATATTGTTTTTATGAGGAAATGAATGGTCATGCTCAATTTGGGTCTCTTTGCTTTCCTTCTCTCAACCATATTAACTTGCCCTTTCCTTTATGAAAAAGTAGTAATCAACTATGACAATAAATGCATATGATCAAAACATTCTTTTGAATCTGAGTCTTCTTAATTATGTGGGTAGAAGATACAGAGGGAATGACCTCTGAGAGGAATAAAAGACAGGAAATGGATAGTGACAGAATGATAGCATAAAACTAATGCTTAAAATGGAAAATGCAGGATGCAGAATAAAAAAATGAACAGGAAATAGTACAATAGTTTAATTATGAGAGGAAATGGATGAGCCTCGAAAATGTTATGCTAAGTGAAGCATTATTTGGGATGAGACACTGAAGAAATAGGTATATCCTTGGACTTGTATTATATATTTAGAGAAGATAGCTCTGTTGCTGGATGCATAAATATAAAAAATACAAGTTTTAAAAGCATAAGAAACATCATGAATCTTGATCAATAGTTTACTAATTTGATTTGATGGAACTGAGTAAGTCATACAGAGACTCTTAGCTTGTGTTCCAAACCCAGGAGGAGTTAAGAAATTGCTCGTAATGTAACTTTCCATGGATATTTGCAGACATTTTCTATCTATTTGACATAATTTGAATCCAAGGCACAGCTAAAAGTAGAAATCAAACAAGTAGATTAAAAGTAAGCAGGTTTTATTCTCTGTTGCTCTAATGTAGTTTAGAATGTGTCAGTGATGGCACTAAAGATGGAAAATAAGTGCATATTGGAAGCATAATTTTATAAAAATTCAACCCTCAACTATTTATCTATATGAAGTGATATTCACAGGATTTTCTACTGAAAAAAATGCTGTTAGGCATGTTAAACAAGTGTTCAAAGAGATTTCCTAAGGACTGTTACATGAAATATCCTAAATTGTCTCCTGCAGTTCTCTCTCTCTCTCTCTGTGTGTGTGTGTGTGTGTGTGCCTATCCTGACTATGTTAACCACAAAGCATAGTAACAAAATACAACCATTTCAACATTTGAATCCCTTAGCTCACAAAGTCTTGTCCAGTTTCCATGTCAGGACTGCCCTGACATTTGAATCCCTTAGCTCACAAAGTCTTGTCCAGTTTCCATGTCAGGACTGCCCCTCTTCCTGTTTTTGGGGATCATACTTCCCTCCTCACAGATTTAGACACATGCCCCAGATGGGAACTGTCATTCTCTTACATGACTCCACTTCCCCAGCTAAGGGCTGGGAATCAGATTCTACCTAGTCTACTCATTGCAGTGTCCAATCATTCACCTATACACCACCTCTGTCCTTCAATAGTGACTGTTTTAGATAGGATGTAAAAGCCAAATTAGCCAAGTAGGTCTCCTTTCCAGGTTTTTGGACCTTGAGTTATGGGGAGATAGCTCTCTCCTCTCTGGTCCCAATACCGTATGTAACCCTGGAACTGCTGGAAGTCATGACTTATAGATCCCTGTAGAGATGTTCTTCTGAGAGCATGAAGCAAACACAAAAGAGAAGGAATTCCTCAAGAAGTTAAACAGGATTGCCATATGATTCAGCAATTCTACTCCGTATATACTCAAAAGAGGTCAAAGTAGGGACTCAAACAGATGCATGTGCACCAATGTTCACAGCAGCATTAATCATGACAGCCGAAAGATGGAAACACCCAAATGTCCACCAAGAGATGAATAAACAAAATGTTGTGTACACCTACAATGGATTTTTATTCAGCCTTAAAAGGAATGAAGTTCTGATACATGCTACAACATGGAAGAGCCTTGAAAACATTATGCTAAGTGAAATAAGCCCGACACACAAAAAATATTTTATGGTTCTGCCTATATGAGGTACCTGGAATAGGTAAATTTATAGAGATAGGAAGCTGAATAGTGATTATCTGGGGATGGGGGAGGTGAGGAATGGGCAGTTGTTAATGGGTACAGGTTTTCTGTTTGAGATGAGGAAAAAGGGCTGGAAGTGGTTAGTTGTAACGGTTGAACAATGTTTACATATTTAAAGTCACTGAATTGAATGCTTAAAATTATGACATTTATGATACATATATCTTACCACACCCTCCAAGAAAAAAATGATGAGAGAGAGAGAGAGATTACAAATCAAAGTCAGTTCCACCCCGGTCTTTTCTGTTTTAGAATTTGCCAAATGTTTTCTACCTAGGCTAGTACAAGGTTTATAGCACTTGAAATCTTAAATTCTAACACAACCCTAAAGAAAATCTTCCCATAATTTATATGGCCTCAAGTCCAAAGACAACCCTGTGTGTATCTCAACTGGCAGTTTTTCATCATTCCAAAACTTATTTCTCTACTTGCAGATGAATTTGAAGGCAGAGACTATGCCCCTTTCTTTGACAAAGGACAATGCTCTAATGCTCCACATAAAACAAGTTCTCCATGCAACACAAAGGACTAACTGGCTATAAGTTCCCTAACTTCAATAGTCACTACATGAATGTATAGAGGGTGTCCTTTTTTTTTGGTGATTTCTCAGCATCTGTCTTGGTTTTTGTACAGTCTCCCACTTAAAATACCAGTCCAAGTGTTGGCTCCAAACATGCCAGGGTACACCTTTGGTCTTTTGGCAACCTATTTCAAGTCCACTAAATTGCTGAATAAAAGGCTGACATTTTCTTTACCTATCACTTCCATCTACTGTATCACATCCTTCCAAGAGTTCTAAATATTAGCAGAAGTTGGCATCACTTATAATTTTAATTGTATTGTTGTTATGTCCTTCAAATTAGCACTTCCATCTCCTGTGTAATAGAATATAATTTAAGGTACATGACTAGGTGAGGACCTGACAGAAAAAAAAAAAAGTTACTCAAACACATTTTACTTTGCCTGCCCTGCGATGAAGAACATCAGTTTTCAAACCTACCAACCTTTCAAGCTGTTAAACATTTAAAAGCTAAGTATACTTTATGAAGGGGGTGGAAATTGGAGGGAGAGATGAACCATGAGAGACTATGGACTCTGAGAAACAAACTGAGGGTTTTAGAAAGGAGGGGGTGGGGGGATGGGTTAGCCTGGTGATGGGTATTAAGGAGGGCACGTACTGCATGGAGCACTGGGTGTTATACAAAAACAATGAATCATGGAACACTACATCAAAAACCAATGATGTATGGTGACTAACATAATAAAAAAATTAAAAAATAAAAAATATACATAAAAAACAAAAATAAAAGCTAAGTATATTTTAAAATGATATATAATGGATGCCCTAGAATTCTGTTTTTAAACAGTCAGGTACTGTTTATTTGGTTCACATACACATTTGCAAAACCTTTGTAGGCTCACAAACTAACCAAGATAGTTTATTTGGGACTCTGCTGTCAGTGGTGCTTTGGAAATGTTAGGTTTCAGCTCTCAGTTCAATAGAGCATGCCAGGTCTGAGCACACATGTCAAGGCTTTGTGGGGTAGCTATTTTTTGTTACAATCTCTGACACAGAAAAGAAAAAGATTTGGATACCAAACCAGAATCATAGCAAAGTTGTCAGTCATAGTAAGACTGCTGCAACACACTGGTTTTCCAACGAATCAACACTTGCATGATTTTCCATGCAAGGTGGTATTGGTAGTATGTTGCCCAAGGTCATGTAAATATTTTTTTAATCTTTACAAAAATATTAATATGGAAAATTTCAAACATACACAAAAGTAGAGAGAATAGTACAACGAGCCCACTATATACCAGTCATTCAACAGCTATCAACATTTTGCCAGCAATATCTATTGGAAGCTTTGGAAGAGGGTTATTATATGATACAAATACTTCTAGTACTTTAACTGGAGTTTATTAGTTCTTTTGATTCAAGCTAAATTTTTGGTTTCTATCAAAATTGATTAGGCTCCAGTATACATCTATGAAACAGACAATATCTGAAATATGCCAAAATGTACATCATTCTTTTGGTAAAGGTCTATGTATTTCCTCTATTTTAATCACATATCATCAATAATATTTCCTTAATCAGGCTTTTTTTTTTTTCTTCCTTCAAGTTTTGTTTAGTTGGATCAAGGGCTTTTAAACAAATTACCTGATGGAGGAGTCTTCTAGGAAAGACAGCAGAGTAGGAGAATCCTAGGCTCATCTGGTCCCATGGATACACTTATATAACACCCAGATCAGTGTAAATAACCCAGACAATGGCCCAAAGACTGTCAGAACAGACTCCCTCCAGCTAGATGTAAAGAAGAGACAACATCAAAGACAGTAGAAAGGGTGGAGACAAGGTTGGGAGCCAAACTGACCTGTGGGACTGCCCATGGGAGGGAGGGATGCCACAGGGAGGGAGGGAGAGGAGTAGACCCCACACCAGGCATGGGGGACCCACACTGGGAAGATGAATCCCCATAGCATTTGGCTTTGAAAACCAGAGGGGCCTAACTCATGAGTTCTTACCATCAGTGGGGCTTAGCACTTGGAACTTTAAAAATAAGCAGGGTTGGCTCTGGGACAGCCATAGGGTATAGAAAACTGAGTCCCCACCTTTAAAGACACAGCCCAACAAAAAGCTCCACTGAGATACAATACAGAAGCAACCATTTGAAAAATGCCTGGGGTACATTAGATTTCTTTACTAATTTCAGAGCATGTGCTGGAGGGGCAGAGATCTTTGGGAGACTTCTACAAGCACAAAAGAACTGACAGGCACTATTTCCTTCCCCTACCCCCAGGCTAGATACATGGACACTGGGGCAACCAGTACAGTGCAATACTCTACCTAGTTTGCTAACAGCACACCCCCTCCATCTGGTCTTGGCAGTTTTCTCATGCTGCTGCAGCTCCTCTACACAGCAGACCCATGTGGACCTTGCTGGATGTGTGCCCCATCCCTCTGTTCTCCTGTGAACGTGCCCTATCCAACATACCCTTGGCGGGAGTCCATCCAAAGTGGTACCATAAGCCTGGCAGTGTGCAAGCAGTCCCAAAAGAGGCCAGGGCCACTACAAAGGGACTTCTGTCCTAGGGAGAGAGGATGATAACCACACACCCTAGGTCTAACTGCAGCCCCAGCAGTGGCCTGGGGGCAGACACTGTCTGCAAACCCTGCCTACCAATGAAAGCCTCTCAGGGGACAATACAGGGAGAGTGACCTACAGTTTGGTGCTACCATAGCTCTGGCAAATGCCTTGTCTGACTCACTTAAGCCAAAGTGGCCTGAGATAGACCCACTAACACCATAGGGCCAAACACTGCCTACAACAGGCAAAGATAGCCACTGTAGATGACTGAATTGAAGGACAAAGTGGTTCAGCCACAATAGTAAGGCACATGCAACAGACATAAGAGACACCCCTGAAGTGTCAGTTTCTGGTGAACAGGGGACATTGCACTGGAGGGCACAGGACCTCTTCTTCATAAAGCTACTACTTGCAAGAGCAGAGGATGTAGCTAACTTTTCTACCACACAGAAACAGACACAAAGAGTTAGACAAAACAAGGAGACAGAGGAGTATATCCCAAATGGAAGAATAGGACACAGCAAAGAGAGCTAAATCACAGCAAGAGAGCTAAATGAAACTGACATCAGTAATATGCCTGATAAAGAATTTAAAGTAATGGTAACAAAGATACTGAACTTGATAAAAAAGTGGAGGACATCAGTGAGACCCTTAAGAAGTAAAAAACAATGAAGTAAAAAAAGATGAAGAACTCAATAAATAAAATTAAAAATACAATAGAAGGAATATATAGTATGCTACAGGAAGCAAAGGAATGTATAAGTGACCTGGAGGATAGAGTAATGGAAATAAAAATCAAGCTGAACAGGTGATTGACAAACACACTACATAATTAGAATAGACTTAGAGAACTCAGCCACACCATCAGGTGTAATAACATTCACATTATAGGGATCCCAGAAGGAGAAGAGAGGGAAAGGGGGGTAGAAAATTTGAAGAAATAGTAGTTGAAAACTTCCTTAATATGGGGAGGGAAACAGAGATCCAGAATCAGAAGGCACAGAGGTCCCCAACAAATTCAACCCAGGGAGGTCCACACCAAGATACATAGTAATTAAAAGGGCAAAAAAAAAAATTGATAAAGAATTTTAAAAGTCCTAAGAGAAAAGAGTTACCTACAAAGGAAATTCCATAAGGCTATGAGCTGATTTTTCAGCAGAAACTTTGCAGGCAAGAAGAGAGGTGCACGATGTATTCAAAGTCCTGAAAGAGAAAAATCTGTAGCCAAGAATACCCTATCCAGCAAGGCTAGCAACCAGAATAGAAGGAGAGATAAAGAGTTTCCCACACAAAAGTTAAAGCAATTCATGAACATAATCCAGCCTTACAAGAAATGTTAAGGGGAACTTTGAGTGGAAAACAAAAACCATGAAAGTATGAAAAATAGCAAGTGCAAAAGCAAAAAAATTAAGTATATCCATAAAAATCAGTCAAGAGAACAACAAAAAGATGTAAAATATTCCAAATATCTGAAACATGGAGGGGAGAGGAATAAAGAAGGGGTTCAAAATTAAGTGACCATCAACTTAATATAGACCGCTATATGCCGATTACATATAAACTGAATGGTAACCACAAATCAAAAAACAGTAATAGATATGCAAAAAATAAAGAGTAAAGAATCCAAGTATTTCACTAAAGAAAACCAACTAATCTGAAAGAAGAGAGCAAGAAGGAAACTACAGAAACACCCATGAAACAAGTAACAAAGTGGCAATAAATATACACATATCAATAATTTCTTTGATGTAAGTGAAATCAATGTTCCAATCAAAAGATGGGGGAAAAAAAGACCTATTTATATGTTACCTACTAGAGACTCATTTCAGACCTCAAGACACATGTAGACTGAATATGAAGGGATGGAAAAATATTTATCATGCAAATGGAAGTGGAAAGAAAGCCAGGATATCAATACATGTATCAGACAAAAGAGATTTTAAAACCAAGGCTGTAACAAGGGACAAAGAATGACACTATATAATCACAAACAGCACAATTCAACAAAAAGATATAGCAATTTTAAATATTTATACACCCAAATATATAAAGCAGTTAACAACAAAGATAAAGGAAATAAGTGATGGTAATACAATAATAGTAGGGAACTTTAACACCCCCACTTATATTAATGGGTATATCATCCAGACTGAAAATCAACAAGGAAACAGAGGCTTTGAATAACAGGAACAGGATATATCCAAGAGATATATCCAGAACATTTCATCCTACAACAGCAGAATACACATTCTTTTCAAGTGCACATGGGATATTCTCCAGAATGGATCACATATTAGGCCACAAAGCAAGTCTCAACAAATTAAAAAAAGACTGAAGTCATACCATGCATTTTTTTTTAATTTATTTGACAGAGACAGGGCGGGAGAGGGACACAAGTAGGGGGTGTGGGAGAGGAGAAGCAGGCTTCCCACTGAGCAGGGAGCCTGATGCAGGGCTTGATCCCAGGACCCTGGGATCATGACCCAAGCTGAAGGCAGATGCTTAACCACTGAGCCACCCACATGCCCAACCATGCATCTTTTCTGACCACAGTTCTATGAAACTAGAAATTAACCACAAGAAAAAGTATGGAAAGAATACACATACATGGAGGTTAAACAACATGCTGTTAAACAATGAATGGGTCAGCCAAGAAATCAAGGAAGAAATAAAAAATTACATGAAAACAAATGAGAATGAAAATACAATGGTCCAAAATCTTTGGGATACAGCAAACACTGTTCTAAGAGGAAAGTTTAGGTTTATAAACAACATTAACTTACATCTAAAGGAACTAGGAAAAGCACAAACAGAACTCAAAACCAATTAAATGAAGGAAATAATAAAGATTAGTGCAGAAATAAACAAAATAGAAACTAAAAAAGCCATAGATCAATGAAACCAGGAGCTAGTTCTCTGAAAAGATCAAAATTGATAAACTTTTAACTAGACTCATCAAAAAATAAAAAACCCACAAACACCCCCAAAAACAACAAAGAGGACTCAAACAAATATCAGAAATGAAAGGAGAAAAATAACTGACACCACAGAGCTATAAATAGGAGATTATGAAAAATCATATGCCAACAAATTAGACAACAAAGAAATAAATTCCTAGAAATCTATAACCTCCCCAAACAGAATCAGTAGGAAATAGAAAATTTGAACAGATCAATTTACCAGCAATGAAATTGAATCAGCAACCATAAAAATCCCAACATACAAAAGTCCAGGGCCAGACATCTTCCCAGGTGAATTCTACTTAACGTTTAAAGAAGAGTTAACACCTATCTCAAACTATTCCAAAAAATAGAAGAGGAAGGAAAACTTCTTAAATCGTTCTATGAAGCCGGTATTGTCCTGATACCAAAACCAGAAAAAGACACCACAGAGAAGAACTACAGGCCAAGATCTCTGATGAACATAGATGCAAAAATTCTCAAAATATTAGCAAACTGAATCCAGCAATATGTTAAAAAAAAATCCATTTACCAAAATCAAGTGGGGTTTATCCCTGGGATACAAGGATGGTTCAATGTTTGCCAAGTCAATCTATAAATGCGATGCATCACATTAATAAGAGAATGGATAAGAACTATATGAGCATTTCAATAGATGCAGAAAAAGCATTTGACAAGGTATAACATCCATTCATGATAAAGAAAAAAAAAAAAAACCCTCAACGTAATAAAGGCCGTATATGAAAAACCCACAGCTAACATCATACTCAGTGGTGAAAAACAGAGCATTTCTGCTAAGGTCAGGAACAAGACAAGGATGTCCACTCTCACTGCTTCTATTCAACATAGTACTGGAAAGCCTAGCCACAGCAATCAGACAAGGGAAAGGAATAAAAGGCATCCAAATTGGTAAGGAAGAAGTAAAACTTTCACTATTTGACACTATATATAGAAAACTCTGGACTCCACCAAAACACTACTAGAACTGATAAATGAATTCATTAAGATCACAGGATACAAAATCAATATACAAAAATCTGTTGCATTTTTATATACTAATCATGAAGCAAAATAAAGATAAATTAGGAAAGCAATCCCATTTATAATTGCACCCAAAATAACATACCTAGGAATAAACATAACCAAAGAGGTGAAAGACCTGTACTCTGAACACTATAAAAAACTGATAAAAGATACTGAAGACAATACAAACAGTGGAAAGAGATTCCATGCTCATGGAATGAAAAAATATTGTTAAAATGTCCATACTACTCAAGCAATCTACACATTTAATGCAATCCCTAACACAATACCAACGTTTTTCATAGAAATAGAAAAGAATCTTAAAATTTGTATGGAACCACAGAAGACCTCAAATAGCCAAAAAATCTTAAAAAGGAAAAACAAACCTAGATGTATCACCATTCCAGATTGCAAGTCCTACTACAAAGCTGTGGTAATCAAAACAGTATGGTACTGGCATAAAAATAGGCACATAGATCAATGGAAAAGAATAGAAAGCCCAGAAATAAACCCATATTTATATGGTCAATTAATTTTTGATGAAGAAGGAACATACAATGAGAAAAGCCTCTTCAAAAAATGGTGTTGCAAGAACTGGACAGCAAAAGAATGAAACTGGACTTATACCATACACAAACTCAAAATAGATTAAGGACCTAAATGTGAGATCTGAAACTATAAAATCCTAGAAGAGAGCACAGGCAGTAATTTCTGTGACATCAGTCATAGCAACTTTTTTCTAGATAAGTCTCCTGAGGCAAGGGAAACAAAAGCAAAAATAAACTTTTGGGACTACATCAAAATAAAAAGCTTCTGCAGAGCAAGGGAAACAATCAACAAAACTAAAAGACAACCTACTGAATGGGAAAAGATACTTGCTAATGACAATTCCAATAAAGGGTTAGTATCTAAAATACATAAAGAACTGATACAACTCAAAACCAAAACATAATCCAATTAAAAATGACAGAAGCCAATATATGGAAGAGTGCAAGTGTCCACTGATGAATGGATAAAGATGTGAAATATATAAACAATGGAATATTACTCAGCCACAAAAAATGAAATCTTGCCATTTTCAGTGACACAGATGGAGATAGAGAGTATAAAGCTAAAGTCAGTCAGAGACAGACAAATATCAAATGATTTCATTCATATGTGAAATTTAAGAAAAAAACAACTAAAGGTAAGAAATAAGAGACACAAAGCGAGAAACAGACTCTTAATTATAGAGAACTGATGGTTGCCAGAGGAGAGGTGGGTGGGGGATGGGTGAAACAGGTGATGGGGATTTAAGGAGTGCACTTGCTGTGCTGAGCACAGGGTGATGTATGGAATTGTTGAATCACTATACTGCACACCTGAAACTAATAGCACTGTGTTAACTAGAATTAAAATAAAAACTTAAAATGGGCAGAAGACATGAACAGACATTTCTCTAAGAAAGACATGCAGAGGCCAATAGATACGTTAAAAGATGTACAACATCACTCATCATCAGGGAAATACAAGTCAAAAACCACAATGAGCTATTACCTCACGTCTGTCAGAATGGCTAAAATAAATAAATAAAAAAGACGATAGTAGGAAGGGAAAAATGAAAAGGGGGAATCAGGGGGAGACGAACCATGAGAGACTATGGACTCAGAAAGAAACTGAGGTTTTAGAGGAGAGGGGGTGGGGGATGGGTTAGCCCAGTGATGGGTATTAAGGAGGGCACGTATTGAATGGAGCACTGGGTGTTATATGCAAACAATGAATCATGGAACTCTACATCAAAAACTAATGATGTAATTTATGGTGACTACCATAATAAAATAAAATTTTAAAAATGCCAAAAAAAAAAAAGAATGGCTAAAATAAAAAACACAACAAATAAGTGTCAGTGAAGATGTGGAGAAAAAGGAATTTCATGCACTGTTGGTAGGAACGCAAACTGAAGCAGCCACTGTGGCAAACAGTATGGAGGTCCCTCAAAAAATTTAATAGAATTACCCAGTAAATCCACTACTTGGCATTTACCCAAAGGATGTGAACACACTAATTTGAAAAGATATGTGCACCCCTATGTTTTTTGCAACATTATATGTAAGAGTGAAGTTACGGAAGCAACCCGCATATTATCAATAGATGAATGGATAAAGAAGATGAGGTATATATGTATACCACACATATCCATACATACAATGGTATATTACTCAACCATAAAGAATGAAATCTTGCCATTTGCAACAACATGGATAGATCTAAAAGGTATAATGCTAAGTGAAATAAGTCAAAGACAAATACCATATGATTTCACTCATGGGAAATTTGAGAAACAAAATGAAGCCAGACTCTTAAATATAGAGAACAAATTGATGGTCACCAGATTGGAGGTAGGTTGGGGGATGGGTGAGATAGATGAAAGGGATTAAGAGTACACTTAGCATGATGTACACTGATTAATATATAGCATTGTAGAATTACTATCTTGAAGAAAAAGTTACCTCCTGTGCCAATTTGCAGTCACTGGCTTGCCTCCACTATAGACTTAACGAGTAAACTTTGACAGCTCTTCACTCTCGTCTACACAGATGAAGCAGGTTGTGAAAAAATAAGACTGTAGAAAGTACTTTGTCAGTGCAGTCAGTCCACAATGGTTTAAAAGTGGCTGCTCAACAACCCAGATGTCCATTAGCAGATGAATGGATAAACCAAATGCAGTATATTCACACAATGGAATATTATTTAGCCCCATAAAGCTCTGATACATGCTACAATGTGGATGAACCTTGAAAACATGTTAAATGAAATAAGCCAGACACACAAATACAAATATTGTAGGATTCCACTTATGTAAGATATCTAGAATAGGCAAATTTAGAGAGAAAGCAGGGTAGAGATTACTCAGAGCTGAGGGTGTGGGGAATGGGGAGTTATTGGTTAGTGGATATAGACTTTCTTGGGATGATGAAAAATTCTAGAGATGGATGGTGCTGATGATTGCGTAACAATGTATATCCTTAATGCCACTGAACTATACACTTAAAAATGGTTAAAATGGTAAATTTTGTTACATATATCTTGCCATAATAAAAAAGGTAGCTTTTCTAATAACAAATCAAGTTTTGACTTTAAAATGATGAACTTCAGACTCAACAATTCCACTTTTAAGAATTTAGCATGAGGAAATAAGGCTGCTAAATAATCAAAGACACTAAGGGTGTTTTTGATGTGACATAATGGTGACAATGAAATTTCCAGTGATTGAGGATTACATAAATGATAGTTTTTATCTTCAGTAGACTTTTGTACAGCCATTAGAATTATAATTTTTAAATAGCATAGTAAAACAATCAGGGTATTTTGTTAGGGAAAAATTTAGGTGAAAATAAGAACACATATATTGTGTTGCCCCTAAAATTAGCCCTTCTGTTCTTCAACATAAGGAATTTAAAAGTAATTTAAAAAATTTTCAACACACACATTAAAAACAGTATTTCATCAAGGTGTGATCCATGGTTATCTCTGGAATGAGATTAATGACTCTACTTTTTTTTTTCCTTTTTAAATTTTTTACTGTAATCATCTAGTGACTCAGGAAAGAAGTGAAAATAAATATATTTAAGCAACTTCTCCATTGGACCTAATCTCCCATTTTCAAGCCTAAGCATGACCACAACCAATTGTTAGACTAACAGGTGCTCCCCTCAGAGAAGAACAAGACTCCAGCTCCAGGCTCAGCATCCACCTCCCAACCCCCCATTCTCCTACCCCAGTTCCTCCCCTCTTGGAAATTTTCATGTTGTTGCTGTCCTTGTTTATCTCTTTCACCAAACTGTGAGCTCCTATGAAGGCAGGGAATAAATTGTAGGAATCTTATTCCTTCCAAGTCCCCAGCACTGAACTTGGTACATGGGGTAGGCAATTGATAAGTGATGATCAAATAAACATAGTACCTGTGCCTTCCCAAAAAAGACTCGGGCTAGCAGGAGCAAATTTTAGCATATGTTTTCTCCTAAGACATTTCTTCCCTTGGCCCTCCACATACTATCTGTTATAGCATGTTGGAAAGAGTACAAAAGGGAAGGAAGATGAGCATCTAGAGAGCAAATTAACAGAACTTTAGTTTAGGAATAAAGGATGGACAAAGGAGGGAGCAGAGGGAAGAATGTGGATACAGACTGTGTTTTGGGAACAACAGCATCTACTCGTCAGTATCTAATGCTTGCTCAAATATTCTTGCTTCTATCATTTAAATTATCAGTGCTCATTAGGAGAGTTTAATTGGTACATTGGTGTGTAAGGGACACAAAGTTCTTTTGCTTCTACATGGTGGTAAAAATCCAAGCAACTTACCACACCATTCAATAAAGTAGTAACATTTACTGACTTCAGTGCACCAAGCACTGCTCTAAGCACTCTAGAAGTATGATCACTTTTTTTTTAAAGATTTTATTTATTTATTTGCGAGAGAATGAGAGAGAACATGAGAGGGGAGAGGGTCAGAGGGAGAAGCAGACTCCCCACTGAGCAGGGAGCCCGATGTGGGACTCGACCCCAGGACTCCAGGATCATGACCTGAGCTGAAGGCAGTTGCTCAACCAACTGAGCCACCCAGGCGCCCCAAGTATGATCACTTTTAATTCCTACAATAACTCTAAGTACTTTTATCTTCATTTTACAGTTGACAAAACCGACACCAAGAGCTGAGGTCACTTTCCCAGGTCATGAATAGCTAATCAATGAGAGAGCCAGATTTTAAATCCAGACAATCTGTCCCTAGAGCCCAAGCTTTTAACTACTAAGCTTCACTGTGAGAGATGATCCACCATTGTCAAGGGCAGATTCAGCAGGGCAACACAGGAGATACCATTAAATTTTACAGACCTATCTACCTTCTACTGGTCTCTTAACTGGAGTGAGACTCTTGAGTATGTCCTGAAAGTTACCTTCAAAATGTACTCCCTGGACATGAAAACTCTGCAGCTGATTATATTGCTTCTTGTTGGGTTTTCTTGTCTTGACTATAACTCTGGGCAGCATCTGGAACCTCTAGAGATTTTTCTGCTCAAGTATACCCTACTATGAGTACAAAAGGCTCCAAATTTCCAGTTTGTTGGCATTATTTCAGGGTCAACATGGACATGCAAAGTGTAGAGGGAGGCAGGCTGGTATGCTTGGGTGAACCAAGAAAACTTTCCTCTCAAGTGGGTTCAATGGATTAACCCAAATTAATCTGTCCTGCCTCAAACCTTTGCTATGATAGGGTTGGCGGTTAATGATGGATTCTCAGAGAATGTACCTATATGCCACATAGAAGCAGAGTATTAAAAAAACACAAAGTAGTGAATATTTCAACACACGCTCAACTGCATTAATAGTCAAGAAACAGGGAGGCAAACAATAGGATGTTTTAGAATTATGCCCGCTGACATTTAATAAGATCAATATATACACTCTCAAATACTGCTGTTAAGGGTTATGTTGTCAAACTCTCTGGAGAATAAATTTTGCAGTGCCAGTCAAAATTTAAAATGTCAAGTCACTTTGGTCTGGCAATTTTATCTCCAGAAATTTATTCCTAAAACAAACAAAAAGCTCATGTAAGTGATATGTGTCCTCTCACACATACACACAGGTTTGTTATTACATGATCATTTCTAATAGTGAAAAATTGTAAACCATTTAACTGGTCTTCAATAGAAACACTATATAAATAAGCCATAATCTATTCAATCAAATATACTCTGCCTTCAAAAGATAAGGTGATTGACATATAGACACGGAATGATGCACATGACATGTAGTGTCATGAAATAAGTAGCTTTTAAAACATTGTTCATATAACATACCTATATAATTATGTAAAAGAGTTGAAACAAAATTATAAGTTTTGTAGATTAAAAATAACGGAATATTAGCAATTTTATAAAATTGACAGTTAAGTTTAGCAAGATTTTTGAATAGCTGTTTTTTTCATTCCAGAAATGACTATGTTTTTTTTTTTTCATTCTGAGATTTTGTAAAGAGGATTTTAATGGGCCCTGTTTTATATTCACTCAACAATAAGCATTTCTTGAAATCCTGCTACTTGCTAGGCACCATTCTAGACTCTGAAGATTCAGCAGTAGGAGAAAAAAGGGGCAGGAAAAATTTCCTTCCTTCATAGAAGTTACTTTAAAAAGGCAAGACAAATGTGCTGTTAGGATCCTGGGCATAATCTAGAGTAGAAAGTTGACAAAAGAACTGAAAACCCTGTGTATGATACTGTAAGGTGTACGTGGGCAAAAGATATTTGCAGATTATGTTGCCTGTTTGTTTTTTAATAAGTATGGCAGAGTTTGCTACATTACTTCCTTTTCCCCAAAACACAGACTACATTTTCTGGGCTCCTTTACCATTAGATTGGGGACATGCGGCCGGTTAGGGCCAATGAAATGTGACAGAATGCAAAAGCAGTCCCTCTGGGCAAAGGCAGGTTAAGACCTTGAGTGTCTCTCTGCTCTGTCCCCCTGTCACAGAGAGTTTTGGAGGCATGTGTTCTGGAGGACATAGCTATAAGGTGAAGAAGGGCTGCCAAACTTTTATATGGGAAACGACTACTGGGGGAGGGGGGAAGGGTTCTGCCAATTATTACAATGTAGTAAGACTTAAACTTTACTATTCTTAAGATTTGACTCTGGAAGACAGACTGGGAGAGGGAGAATATGAATCAAGAATGCAACACTGGGAGATGACCCTGTTACAAATTTCACATCTTCTCAGACTCTGGGAGAAACTACATTTAAAATAGTTTTTTTTTTCTTTCTTTTAAAGTTGTTTATTTGAGAGAGACAGAGAATGCACATGAGGGGGAGAGAGAGTTAAGTAGACTCTACAGTGAGTGGGGAGCCTGACAAGGGGCTGGAGGTCATGACCCTGAGATCACGACCTGAGCCAACACCAAATGTCAGGCACTTAACTGCACCACCCAGACACCCCTAGGATACAGTTTTAAGGGTTTTTTCTTCCTATAATATAATCTCTGAATTGTCCCCAAACTTTCCAAAGCTCTGTCACACAGGACACACCCTTGTGACACTAGTAGAATGGGGAATTAGAAGCTAGAATTGGGCACAGAAGTGTGGTCTTCCCTGCCCTACTTCTAAGGTCAGAATGGCACTAACCAGCTCAGACAAAGGAAAGTAGAAGGCCTCAGGTCCCCGACAGTGCCTGAAAGTCAAGTGAATAGAGGGCCAGAACCAACTACAATATACATTTTCAGAGCCTGGTGCAAGGAAAAAAGTAGGTTTCAGTGGGGAGAAGTGAGTTATTTGCCCTAATACACTAGAGGAATGTAACCTTTAGAGAAGCACAAGAGGAGACTAACTCCCGTCATTGAGTGGATATCCAGGTAGTTAGAGATTATATGTTGTCAGGAAAGATCCATACCAGTTTGAGAAATGAGATTATGCAACAGGATGGATTTAGTATTTTTGCTTTTTCTACTTCCATAATTTCTAACAATGAGCATGAATAAATTTATCAAGTTTTATTAAGTATAAATAGGAAAATAGTGAGGCATGTATGATGCAAATTACTAAGTAGTTAAGTAGATTAGCCGTTAACTTGGAATGAACCTGCAATTAAGATTTGCCACCATAAATTTGTCAATCACTCACTCTATATCCTTTGCACATAGTATGAATGCACTACAGAGTTTAATTTGGAAAACTAGGAGTAATTTCGGAGATGATTGCAGGTTGCTACACTTGATAAGCTGTCACTTGCCATTGTTGAAGCGGTAGGTTTGTGATTCAACATTTTGAGAGCTCTGGGGTAAAATGTACTTTTAAAGTGCTTATTAAAATATTGAAGTTGGGATAGTACTGGACCAAGACAATTTATATTCTTTTAGGAGGATGCTTTACTTAAAGCATTCTCAAAGACTCCTTACTGCACTTACATTGGGTTATCCAGCATATCCTTTTCTTTGTAGCTTAGCATACTGTCTGGTAGAGAGTGTTGCCTAGCGACTGAACCCTGGAATGAACACCACACTGAGATCAGGAAGACCTGTGTTTGACTCCGAATCCAGACCTACCACTCAAGTCATTTCACCTTTAATTACAATTCCCTATCTGTGAAATGGCAGGTGGTGAGGTCGTTACTGAATGGTTTTCTAAGATTTCTTCTAGCTCAATTTTACAATTCTGTGAGCCATGAAAACATATTATATAGTACAGAGATAAGTTGGGTAAGAATCACAGAACAAAACGACTACACGATTACCCTTTTTATCAGTCAGGATTTTCAGTTGTTAACACAATTCACACTGGCTGGCGTGTGCGCAACAGAATTTATCAAAGGATATTAGGTACCTCAATGTATCTTAGGAGAGCCTGAAGAGCAGGTATAGATGTCATTTGACAAAGAACCTCATAGCCAGAATGAGCATCCAACTATGTATATTGCAGGTAGTTACAGTAAAAGCCCACTCCTAATGCTACCTGCCCCTGGATGCTAATCATGCTTGGTGCTGAACACCACGATCCCCAGAACAGAGGCTTCCACACTTGCCAACTGATCTATCTCTCTGGGCTTAGGCACCTCCTCATGTTCCTCTTCTGCATCCAATCCTCCTGCAGATCCCTCTAATTACTGGAACCTAGGGTGTCTATTTTTTTTTTTAATTTAAATTCAATTAGCCAACTTACATCATTAGTTTCAGATGTAAAGTTCAATAATTTATCAGTTACATAGAACACCCAGTGTCCTCCCTAATGCCTGTCACACAATTACCCCTCTCCCCACCCACCCCCTCTCCAGCAACCCTCAGTAAGTTTCCTAGAGTTATAGTGCACACTAGGAGAGATCCTGGGAAAGTTTTGCTTGTAATGTTTCCTTGGAAAGACAGGTAGCATCTTTCTCCTAATAAATCTAAGTAAGTACTCTCCATTGACATTCAGAATTCCAAAAGATCAAGGAAGTTGCCCAAGGTTACACAGCTAGAAATGGAAGAACCGGAACCTAAATTTTTTGTATCCAAGTATAGCGCTCTTTCAATCCCTGTCTAGATTGTGGCACCGTTTAAGTAACTAGCCTCAACACACCCTCCACCCCCCCACCCCCACCCCCACCCCTAGCTATTCATTTGCATACAGCTAATTTTTCTTTCTCTTGACTGCAGTCTTGGTTCCCAGCTTAAATCTTGAGGCAGGAAACATAGGCTTTGGGGACATGCACTCATTAGTTGTCATATTTGCAGATACTAAAATTGGCAATGTTCCTGCTATAATGGAACCTAATGGGACCATAATTATATGGCAAAAATCATGATGAATCCACACCCATTTATGGTCCAGAATATGACTAACACTCAGCCTAGCTTCTGAAATAGTAAGCACATCAGATCTTGGGCAGCCCAGGATCAAAGCCCATTTTTCCTGAAAGTGAAGCTATTAAGTAGCTATAATTCAAATATTGCTCCTTATTAAAAAATTATGGTATATTCTTAGCACATGAATGAGATTTTTATTTTAGGTACTAGCAATGCACAGTTACTAACTCATTCATTTTAATATTTAGTAATGAAGAACTTCTATTTTTGCAATCTAAGTTACAGGGGAATAAAGAAAATAAGAATTTAAGAAGTGAAATTGACTAAGGATATTTTTAACTTTTTTCAGAAAGGAGACTACTAATGTTAAGTGAGTCTTTTAAACACTCTTGACGATGGAATCTTCCAAGAAAAGAAAGTGAGGCCATGTAAAGGTACTTCTAAGCTGCTACTCAGGGCAAGTCAACTGAACAAAGATGGTCTTGTAGCTGTGGGTTTGGCAGTGTTCTCTCAAATACCTTTCCTATTATTTTCAGACAACTCAACCTGGTTTATGCTGTGAAGAAAGGAGTGTGTGAGGGGGCGGTCAGCAATCCCCAGATTGCTAAATCACAGCTAATTACATCCTGTGAAACACCTTCACTCCCTGAAGGAAGAGGAAAAAGACTACTTAGGTCATCATCTGCAATTTGCTCGATGGATTTCAGGCACAATCCAGAGATGGTTTCAAAGTTTTAAGTGAAGAAGTCTTTAATAGAGGAGAAAGGCCTTTAACCACATAACCATTAAGCTAAAACTATCTCCTTAGATATAGGTACTTGTCTTCAACTTTTATATATAGTAGCAGATGAATATGGGCACCAAATCCACTTTTATTTCTTTATCATTTGCTTGTCACAGGGCTTGGCATTCAGTGGATACATACCCATATCCAAATCTTGGGGTAGAAATACTAGGGCACCATTTCTTCAGTTATAGAATGCCAAGTCTTCCTTTAGATTATGGAAGGGATTCTCAAACCTGTGTGCACCTGAAAGCTCATGAAAAGAGACCACTGGGCCCTACCCCCGAAACTTCTGATTAGGCAGATCTGGGGTGGGGACTGAGGATTCACATTTCTAACAAGTTCCCAATTGATGTTGACAGCCTGGCCTGGATAGCACACTTAAGAACCATGAGATTATAGTATTGCTTTAGAATTAAGTAAACGTTCCTTTGCAATTTTATCACTTGAGTTTTCCCAGAAAGTGAGCACGTCTTCTTCACATGCAGAACATTTAATGACAACAGTGAAAACTTAATTGAGTTATATACAGCATGGATTCTGAATTATGGATTGTCAATCAGTTTATAGCTTCATTCAGACCAATGCCTTACTTTGTATAGCCCAGAAGCAGCAAAGATTCTTATTTACCAAGAGGAAGTCACCAAGAAGAGAATAATGCAGAAGGAACTCTGGAGTTAGAAGAGCTAGATGCAGATTCCAATTCTACTTATGAACTTCATCAATTCTGTGCAAATGACCTGTACCTCATCCTCTGTGAAACTTTTGTTTCCTTATCACCAAACTGGGGATGATGCCATCTCTTCTGAAGACCGTGTAAATTTTTAATTCACATCCCAAGACCATTAGAAAATTTTGAAGACACAGGAGAGCTTTTGGTTCTTTTCCATGGTCTCATTTGGTACTCTTTGTGGTCTACTTTGAACAGTTGTCCTCGACATTCACCATTGTAAGTGTCCCCAAGTGGTTCTGGGTGTTTTTAAAATCTTTGTTCTAAGGATTCTCCTTCCTCAAATTCATAGGTGTTTTCTGTTGCATAGTATCCCAATATCCAAATGAGAAAAGCACCAGAACTGTGCATAGCCCACACAGCAAACAGGGAAAAGCTAGAAGGTGACGTCTTTAATGATTATACCATAGTCACAAGAAAAAGATTAGAAAAGCATGGAGCCAAAAATCAGAGGACCACTGCCTTGGATACCCAGAATGGAAGAAGAGAAAACAAATGGCATCAGTCCAGCTGTTATTCATCATAAAAGATTCTTAGTGGAAGAACAAAACTTAGGGAATAAAGAACAAACCAACCTGGTAGAGTTCCTTGAAATGGATTCTCAGATCATCTTATTCAAACCTTGTATCCTCCTTTGACAGCCCATCTAACACTGTCCCTAACTCATAAATGAGGAAAATCAGATTATAAAAGGTTTATGTCAAGATGACACAGCAAGTAACAGAGCCAAGACACCTGTCTGGAGACTCTACACCTTATGTTTTCTCATGATGCCACACTGCCACAATGTTGTAGTAGGATAGGCTTTTCATCTAGGACTACTGTTGTGCATCTTATTTTATGAACTGAAACAGGAGGTAGGTGAGGCACACATGTTCTGCATATAAAAGGGACCCAGAACTTCCTCACCAAGACACAGCTTGGATATTGGGTGGCTACTAAGTGTTCATGGAATCAACAAACCCAATTCCATAAAACTTTTAGGTTCTAATTGGGTTTCATCAAGGTCATGGCTGCTCCTCTCTGGCTGGATTCCTAGTCCTGGGTCTGCTGGCTGTTTATTCAATGCTGATATACTGAAGTAGACTGGGTGAGGGGTGAGGAGTTTTTCCCTCATAATCCCACCTTCCCTTCTTTTAAGTTGTCTCCTCCAAAGGATGCTTGGTTACTAGTGCTGTAATTTGACCCAAGTCATTTAACCTTTCTGAAATCTAATTTCCTTAGCTCTAAAAAGGACAGTGGAATAGAAGACTTCCAGGGACTCTTTAGACTTCATTTCTAAAGATTGAGGAGCCTGACTGGAACAATCTGCAAACAATGAGTCATGGAACACTACATCAAAAACTAATGATGTGGGCGCCTGGGTGGCTCAGTTGGTTAAGCGACTGCCTTCGGCTCAGGTCATGATCCTGGAGTCCCTGGATCGAGTCCCGCATCGGGCTCCCTGCTCGGCAGGGAGTCTGCTTCTCCCTCTGACCCTCCCCCCTCTCATGTGCTCTCTCTCTCATTCTCTCTCTGTCAAATAAATAAATAAAATCTTAAAAAAAAAAAAGACAAAAACTAATGATGTACTGTATGGTGACTAACATAATAATAATAATAAAAACAATCTGAGGAATATTTTATGTCCCATCACTTAAATTTTGGGTTCCATAAACCTAAGCACTCATGTGAGAATCATTTTGGTCTCACTTCCTGATTAATGACCACTACCCTTCATTTTCTGACTGTCTGAATTCTAACAAAAGCTAAATTTTATCGAGTATTCACTATGTGCCAGTTACATATTTTTCTCTAGATTTATATAGTGCTCACCACAGTTCTATCGGATTTGCACTTATTATGCCTGTTTTATTGATAAGGAAGAATGAAGTTCTCTTAAATAACTTGCCGAGGGCCAGAGGTAGTAAGTAATGAGGTCAGGATTAGAAGTCAGGAAGTGTGGTTATAGAGCCTGTGCTCTGAAATCGCTATCCTTTTTGCCTCAGAATGATTTAACATGATTATTAGATGCCTGTTTAGAGTTTCAGAGTTAAGAATAGGAGAGAACTCTAACATTCTTATTTTAGAGACAGCACACGGAATGACCCCCAATTCACTTATTTCATAGTGTCCCTCATACTAAGTCCTAGAGTTGAACACCAGTAGAGAACTTATATTCATAAAGTTATATGCAGGAAAGAAACTAGTGTCTATGGGGCATCAGGTTGTAGTGACCAAAACTCCCTTTCACATCCAGAGCCATTCTTTGTCCCAGAAAAGGAAGAAATGTGCTGCAGCATTTCACCTGTCAGTCGCTTTGGCAGCCTTCCTGGAAACACCGCAGATTGAGCTCAGTTGGTCAGCTCCTCCCTAACCTCCCTTTCCAGATACAGTAGTGTTCCTTCAGACAGCAAGATGCCATCCATCAGGGATCTTTTAGCTGCTTCCACTAAAAAATAAAACCCCACTGAAGAAAGATAGTCAGGAAATAGCTGGCCAAACTGGGACTGTTACTTCTGCTGCTGGTAATAGAACCCAGGGACTGTCTGCTTTTTCCAGAGGGAAGTAAAGAATGCTGGGTTCATGATTGAGAAGGTCTGAAAAGGATTGTGTATTCCACATATATGCTTTGCTATGAATGCTTTTTGAGATGCCATTAAGAGTCTGGAGGGAATCCCAGATTAGCTCAGGTTTTCAGTCTTTTCCCAAGTAATTACTTCCCACATAGTGGGAAAAAAAGTTTCAAGATCAAATGCTTCAAGTTTAGAGAATCTAATGAGCACAGAGAGCTAAATATACTCTTTAGTCTACTAAGAATACTCTAACCCAGGAGAAGCTGGACCCAGGAGCAAACCCATCACATAACCTGCTATGTTGTCCTCCAGGATTGTGATTTGTCAAAGATTAGTGGTCTCTGAAAGCAGCAGCCTATTTTGTAAACAATTTTGTCATCTTTCTGTTTCCACTCACAGTATATTAGGGCTGGATTAAAACGCCACAAGGTATAAAATTTAAAAAAATATTAGATGGGAAAAAAACAAAACAAAACACCACAAGGCGCCTCTCTACCTAAAACATAAGATCAACAGCAGCAGAAAGATACTCACGGAACCATGTCTGAGGGGAGATACAACAGGGGAGCTCTTCCCATTTTTCATCCTGTTTTCAAGTCAGCAGACTCATGTTTTTTTTTTGTTTTTGTTTTTGTTTTTTTTATTCATGAGAGACAGAGACAGAGAGAGAGGCAGAGGGAGAAGCAGGCTCCCAAGGAGCAGAGAGCCCGATGCGGGACTCGATCCCAGGACCCTGGGATCATGACCTGAGCTGAAGGCAGACGCTTAACCATCTGAGCCACCCAGGCGCCCGTCATGTTTCTTTTTCTATTACATATCCTTTGCTCAGATTGGGAAGGACAGGAAAGAAATATCTAAGAACAATTCACAGTGAATCAGTATCACATTGATTTTGCCGAAAGATGCTCCCCCCATCCCAATTCTGACTTCCTTTGGTAATCCTTATGAAATTATTAATTGTACAATACCCCAAAATCATACAGTTTTTCCCCTTGGTGAGAGCCAATATTCCAAAAACAGAACAATACTTCATAGGTGAGTGGAATAAGGACAATGAAAATATCTAAAGTGGGGAAGAGGAAAGTATTCTATGTTGACATCAACTAATAATCAATAATTGTAACCAGGCAGCAGTAAGCAAGAGAACAGGTCAGATAAAAGAGGAGTTGGAGGTAAGTACACAGCAACAACAACCATTTGAGGTGCCCCTAGGTGATCTAGATCTCCAGGCCCTCCCCAGAGATACTAATTTAGAAGGTCTGGGCATCTCTGATTTAAAAACAGAAAAAATGAACTCCTGAGGAGCCTGATTCACCCTTCTACTGGTCAACTACTGCTTTAAGTCCCTGCAGTAGGACACTTCTTAGTTTGAAAGATAATAAAGGTAATAACTGCTAGCTCAGCCTCTCACACAGCCCGAGAAGTAGCCCACAGGGCAGCACCTGCTGTCGGGACCTTGACTGAAAGTGCATTCAAGTCATTACAGAAGCTTTCTCTTTGTTTTTATATGACACACTCTGGCTACATTTACTTGGAAGTGTCTTGTCATTTCAAAAATAGAATGGGTAATGGTCTCCAAATGGTTTCTCTTTATATCACCTATATTTATATTACCTAGTGAATAACCCTACCTTTCCACTTGTCACTCAAGTCTCCTTGGACTAAACTCCTAATCCTCTGCCTCATCACTAAATCCCATTGCTTATAACTCCATAGTGCTCACCTGTGTCCTTAGTCCCAACAGCTGTGCCCTTGTTCAGGCTCTCATGGTTTGCAGTCTGGATTACTACTATCATCTCCTCAATTGATCTTCCTACCTCCTGGTTTATGTCTCTCTAGTCCATTCTCCATAAATTTCATCGTTCCATTTTCCCTGACTAGAATGCTCTTATAACTCCTCATTGTCTCCAGAATCAAATCCAAGTTTAGCACGCAAAAGCTTTAATTGGTCTCAAGTGTTTAATTTAAAACCCAGGTAACAACAAAAATTGTGAGCTAGATTAGATTTTGGCACACTGGACTACCCCAGCTCCCAATGCTTATTGCTCTATCAGGCTGATACATCTTCCATTTTTCAAGAAGCTGAATTTTTACACTATCTCCAAATTTGTTTTTTATTAAAGATGAACACAATGCTATACCCCCTTCTCATGCCTGTTGGTCATTTTATACTGTTTTAGACCCTGACTTCATCTGAATATGGCTAATGTCCAGAAATTTCACAGCCCTTTAAACAGTTGAACCTTGAACAACATGGGGGTTGAAGGCACTAACCCCTACATTGTCAAAGATCTGTGTGTAACTTCTGACTCCCCCAAAACTTAATAGCCTAAATGTTGACTGCAAACATTTGTGGTAACAATTAACACACATTTTGTATGTTGTACAATATACTGTACTCTTACAAAAAAGCAAGCTAAAGAAAACTTTAAGAAAATCATAAGGAACAGAAAATACATTTACAGTACTGTACTGGTAAGAAAAAAAAAATCACATATAAGTGAACCAGCACAGTTCAAACCCATGTTGTACAAGGGTCAACTACTAATAAATATTGCTAAGACCTAAATCTAAACTTGCTGGCCAGGGGCAGAAAGGTAAGTGAAACTTTGCCATCCTATTTTCTTGTTCAAAAGCTGTTTTCTCCCCATTACATGATAAAATTCACCTTGATTACAAAATCATTACTTTTGGTAGAGTCCTTTTTATCTCTTTCTTGTTCAACAGTTCCCTGTAGTAGGGAGGTAATAAACCGTCTCTTCCAAGAGGAATGCAGATCTCTTTCCATTAATAGGAGATGACCCAGAAGTGTCCATGAAGAACTTAAGGCAGTAGGGTCAGTAGACTACTTGGGAAGCAAGTTGGAAGAAGAATCTGGAGGATGTGCTCATGTAGGTGAGCATGAGTTTGCCTACTTAATTCCCATTAGTAAGGCCTTGCAGGACAAGTCAAAATTTACCTCTCCATGCCAAGCCTCTCAAACAAGTTCTAAACCTAATGTCTTCATAGACCTGGATTCGCAGTGAATATAGATACATTGATTCTGTCCACATTTTCCAGGATTACCACCCTTCTACCATCCAAACCTCGTTTTATAGATAATGGACCTAAAGACTTCTGGAACTGTTAAGTTCTTAATCTTTTTTGATCATGGGCCCTCTTGAAAAATATGAAAAAAAATCTATGCTTTTCCCTAAAATATACATGCAAACAAAATTTTGTATAACTTGCCTATCAGTTTCAGTATATCCATAGCTTTAACCTCCTAAACTATACTATGTAAAGACTCCTACTTACAGAATACCTTTACCTAATGACTCTCTATGAGAAAAACCCCAGTGAACAAAAAGCTAAGCTTTTATTAATCTCCTTTACTTAGACCAGCACTTAAATCAGTGAGTTACTATTGACTTTCATAAGTACCATGACTTTGCATATCCTATTATGATGTTTCCAGAAACAAAGATCTTTGTCTGTAGTTTTTGTCCAAAGTCTCTGGCTTAAGAAGCATTGTACTGATATTTAGATGCTTCCAGCACATATTTCCAGATAGGAAACATGGTGTCTTTCATCAGATAGCTTCTGAGTTGAATGCCCCTCATTCTTCTGGTGAAGATGTGGTCGGGGAGGGGGTGGGGGGAAAAGAGGCTGATAGACCTGGAAGAACATGCTCGGACTTTTGGTCCTTTGAGCTGGAGGGTTTGCAACAGAGTCTGAATCTCAATGGTAGAGGTTCAGAAAATTGCTTCCATGTGTTCACCCAAAGGAGGCCAGACCCTAAGAAGTTAGACGTTCCAAACAGACTAGTACATCACAGAGTGCTAGAAATCAGTCAAGCAGATTAGAATGCTATGTTCTCTTCTCACAAGATAGCCAACTTAAGAAACCAAATGAAAACCAGAAAGTTGCATGGGAAGCACAGCAGAGGTGAGGGAGCTGGTCTGATGAGTGGGCCAGAATGCTCCAATCTGCCTATGCTTTCTCCCTCATCAATGGAATATGGCTGCCAGGAAGAAGCAAGCCAGGGAAACTTTTTAAGTATGATAATTTTTACTGTTTTTTTAATGTTTCCCCTATAAAGTACAACGACATTAAAGAATACTATTGATGATGCACCCATCATCTCTTCACTTTAATACACCATTACTATTAGCAATTTGATATGTATGTTCAATTTTTTTTCCTTATATATACACTTATATCCCAGATATCAGCTTTATTTGCATCCTCTTCTCTGAACTCCCAGTAAATAAAGAATCTACTGGTCCACCTGGATTAAAACATATTAACAAGACCATCAGTATACTTGACAAGAGGGATGGAATACAACTGCTTTTAAACTTTATATTCTTGCTATAAAGTCAAACTTGATTCTGGTCAAGCCTCTGGTTTTAAATCAGTAGACGTAAACATGTTCAATACCAGGGAAGGAATCAGCAAATTGCAGCACATAAAAATTCTCTGAGACAGATGTCTCAGTCTCAACAAACAAATGGCAAATTAAAAAAGAAAAAAAGGAGAAACATAAATGAAAAGCCCCTTAAGGGATATATCAACCAAGTGCAATGCACAGATCTTGTTTCAAATACAGTAGGTTTTAAGTAAGGCTCATTATCTGAAAAGCAAAAATCTAGACCAGATGCACATAAGGTAAAGGGGAAACAGAACATACCACCACGGGGGAAAAATGTGACCTATTTACAGAGGTAGGCAGAAACAGAGGGGAAAAAAAACAATAACAATGGAAATACAAAACAACCAGTAAGCAATTAAGATGGCATTAGTAAGTCTTCACATACCAACAACTCTACATGTAAATAGATAGAACTTACCAACAGGCACAAAGCAGCTGAATGGCAAAACAAAAAACTATATGCTGAAAGAAGGTCCTAAAATGAAGGGGTCAATTCCTCAAGAAGGTATATCAATCATAAATATATACACACCCAACACTGGAGCACCTGAACATATATTAGGCAAACACTAACAGAACTGAAGGGAACAGTGGACAACAGTAAGGACATCAATACCTTGTTTTTAGCAACAAATAGATCATCCAGACAAAAGCCAGTAAGTGACCCATGGACTTTAACCATACATTAGACCAAATGGATCAAATAGACATTTCTAGAATAACCTATTAGAAGCTGAATAATGTTCATCTCAAGTGCACATGAAAGCCTCTCAAATATACTTTAAAACATTCTTATGAACAATGTTGGGTCAAACGAAATACATACTATAGGATTCCGCTTATATAAAATTCAAAGTCAAGATAGTGGTTACCTTTGGGTGGGATGGTCACTGGAGTGGGGTGGTGTTTCTCAGGTGCTGGTAATCTGCTTTTTCACTGGTGTCCTAGTTACAGAGATACATTCATTTATGAGAATTTATCAAGCTATAAACTTAAGATATGTACATCTGTTATACAAAAAAATAGTAATATTTATGAGATGATATGAACATTGATATTAGAGGATACTAAAGAATTGCTGGGTGTTTTCTTTGTTGATAATACTGGGGTGGTGTCAAAAAGTCTTCTATTTTAAAAATACATATGGAAATATTTATGAATGAAATGTGATGCTTGAGATTTGCTTTAAAAAGTGAGGGTGGAAAGTAGAGTTTAGATTGGCCATGTGTTCATTGTTGAAGCCAGGTGATGGTTACATGGGAGTACATTCATCTATTCTCTCATATGTATTTGGAAATTTTCTTACAAAAGCAATTGTAGAATCCCTTTTGTTATCTCCCATTGGCCAATTCCCTCTCTCGGCATGGCCTTGGGGCTTTCACTGCTCACCACATTCCCACCTTGTAGACCACACAACTTCATTTTCCTTCTGCAGTGCAGCTCACTTTATGCTCTTAATCTGAGCACCAACTCATCCTGCAGGCCCCCTTGAGGGCTCAGTGTCCAATAAGAGTTTATAAAACAATCAACAGAGGTGGGTCTTTTCCAGAAAGGAGGGTCCTATTCTAACTGCTAAGAAAAAAAAAATTTCCCGTACTATTCATTCACTCGTTTGTCCCTTTGTTCATTCTCCTCTTTCTCTCCCTTCCCAAATATGCATGTATAGGTAGGATTTGTAAGATACTCTGGTCTTCTGACTTAGAGAGGTTTTTTGAGAAGTATTATTAATAGCATCAGAAACATAGTGAAGTTCCCCCCAGCGTGGACCTCTTCTACTGACCACTAATCTAAACCATTTCAGGAAGATTCTTCACAAACTTTTATGTCAGAAAAATGATCTCTGTAACCATTCCCAGTTCTGAGTGTGCATCTTTTTTGAGTCTTCATTCCCTTCCACACTGGCTGTATTTGTTGAAATTTCCTGAGAAATTGTGGATTTGCAGAAGGAGAAAGGAAAAGAGCACCTAAGAGTCTATGGAAAAAAATGATGTAATGTATGGTGATTAACATAATAATTTAAAAAAATGTTTAAAAAAAAAAGTCTATGGAGTAACTGGGAATTTCTATTAAGAGCTCGTCCCATAAGAGCAACAGGCAGGTCTAAAAACGAATGGAATGGAGGGAAAACATTCACCCAAATGAGATTTTGTTTTCTAGAAATCGGGGTGGTACTGGATAATTTACTTCAATTGGTCTCAAAGCATACATTCTCAGCTTAGAAACAAAGTACACAAATGGAGTTTGATTTAGGAATTAATAAACAGATGTGATTTGGGGAAAATTAAAATATTTTATCAACCTTTATGAAATCCTGGACTCTGGTTGTGTGAACCGGAACTACAATGCACTTTATCACCTCAGCTTAGGATTTTCTGTCCCAGTGTCACCTGACAGCCGCTCACTCCACAGGGAGCCTTCAGTTCTATTCCTGTCCATGTGAGGTCAATAGCCCCCCTTAGCCATACATACTGCTGCTTCCCACCCTCCAGATCACCTTTGTTTATGGAGACTCTAGGCCTTTCTGAGCGAACATCAACACAGCCATCTGTTCTCACTGCCCTGAAGCCTTCTTCCTGCTAAGAGTGTATTCCTCACTCCTCCCACCACCACCCCCCAAAACTACAAGAAAACCTTTCTAATGTTCAAATGAGGCACCAATTTAGGTAACTACCAAATTCTTTGGAGAAATTCATTTGCCTTTACAAAATCTGGATAGAAATAATTGTGAGGCAGGAAAATCCTCCAAAGAGTTCAGGATAGGAACTGATAAACAAGGACAGTCCTCAGATTCTTGCATGTTCTTACACATTTGTACTATTCAGCATCAAGCTTTCATGCAAAGGTGCTGGTGTCTGGGAATAATCCAAATAGGCAAGTTTAAAGCAGCACAGATTTGAAAGACATCTGACCCCACATTCATGTCGCGATAAGTCAAACAGACTCCCACTTGCAGGTGAAGGAGTTCTCATCTGATGGTCATCAATGGTGCTTTGGGGTAATCTGAGTTTCAACATGCAGGCAAGGAGGTGACTGGCTTAGCATGACACTTTTAACGGGCCTGGGACAAGAGTAAGGGCAAAGTGCATGGCCACAAAATGGGGGTGATTAGCCCACACAGTTCTGTGTAGCTCCTGATGAGATAGGTGTATGTGCTAGTTTCGTGTGACAGGCAAGATAGGCAGGCAGGATAGGGGTAGTGTTCAGAGCATGGGTTCCAGTCAAATGGCCAAAGTCTGCTAACTAATAACAGTGCTGGTGACATTGGCTTCTGCCAGGATTCAGTGAGTTAGTATGTATGCGCTCTTAGAACAGGGCTCCCTGCCTCATAGTCAGCATACAGCAAATGTCAGCTATTTTGAACTGAGGGTATAAATACCCAGGAAGAATAATGATCCTGGTGTACTGCTTACATGTTAAAGGAAGATTCCATCATATGTGGAATTTAAGAAAAAAAAGCAGAGGATCATAGGGGAAGGGAGAGAAAAAGATGAAATCAGAGAGGGAGACAAACCCTAAGAGACTCTTAATTATAGGAAACAAACCGAAGGTTGTTGGAGGGGAGGGGGGTGGGGGGGATGAGGTAACTGGGTGATGGACACTAAGGAGGGCACATGACATGATGAGCACTGGGTGTCCTATGCAACGGATGAATTACTGAACTCTACATCTGAAACTAATGATACACTGTATGTTAACTAATTGAATTTAAAGAAGTTAAAAAAAAAATAAACAAGGAAGATTCCAGGAAAGCATGGTAGAGTCACACCTTCATTTTGTAGCTCAGAACTCATTTTAATGGAGCATGAAGAGAAAAATCTTAAATGTCAGGGGGGAGAATTGCATGGCATAATAGAAAGAGCACTGGACTTGGAGCAAAGAGGTGGGTTTGAGTCCTAGGTCACTGCCCGCTCTGTGACATCAAGCAACTCATCCCTTTGGGCTTGTAAGGAGAGTTGGTATTTATGGTTGCTTCTAGCTTAACTACGGTTTGATGCCATATAGTGCTTATATCTGTTAAAGTAAGCAGCTGGTTAGGCTTTAACAGGACGCCAGGAGGCCAAGAGAGGCAGAGTCACAGCCTGTCATCAGGGAAGTTAGCCTGTCCTGGCAGCATTCCATAACCAAGGCTACAAGAAGCCAGATCAAACCAGACATGCCCAAGACAAAGAAGGCCCGAAACCCTGACCAAGGGAGAAAAGGCGTGAAACCCTGCTCCCCCAAAAATCCACTCCCCAAACAACAAATAATCCACCCCTTAATTAACAACTGTCAATAAAAGAGACCCAAACCCCAGGGAGGCAGCTTTCCCATCTCAAGAATGGCTCACTCTTTAATCAACCCTTTGCCTGCAAGAAAAGAATTCAAGGATGGGCCAGACAGTGGTTGAGGGGTGCAGGGTGACTAAGAATCTTCCCCAACTCCTTTTGGGACAGCTGGGTCAAAGCTCCAGGACCCGCAATCTCCCCAGTCTACCCAGCAATAGCACTTTGATTAGGTGCCTATCTAGGAGGAAGAAGGTGGTGTCACTTTGGGCCCCTATGCCCCCATTCTCCTCTAATTTAAGTCATGTAGGCTCATTTACTCATACTTAAGAACACAGACCCAAACCAAAATTTCAAGAAGCCCCCAAAAGATAAACTGACACTAAGAATTTGACAAATATTTCTCTTAAGATACCAGATCTTTGTCTTCCACCTTCTTTAATAAGGCAGAAGACACACACACACACCACACACACAATTTAGAGAGACCTGGCTACACTGCTGACAAGTTTCCTTTGTTCCAGACGCCACACATTTCCAGACACCTGGTCAGGGTTTGGGCTGTAGGCTGTGGCAATGCAGAAGCACACAGGCCTCTTTGAGGACCGAAGCCACTGAAACTGGCTTTCTAAGCACCCGATTGTCACCAGCTAAACTAAAGCTCAACCATTAAGAGGAGTTAAGTTACTGAATCCAACAGCAGGGAAGGCAGACCTAAGAAAATATTTAAGCTGATGAGCTAAGTTTCATACAAAATATGCCTTCAAGAATAACTCCTAAAGGGCATTTATAACCATCTTTCTGAAATCATTAAAAAAAAAAAAAAACAAAAAAAACCCCACCCTGACATAGGTTGATATTTTCTCCTGCTAATTCCCTTCAAGAGGCAGTGCTCATTATCAATTCAAAATTTAAACTGATGTACTCACCAGGAAGGATAAATGAAATTCCATAGACATTATTATGCAAATTCAGCCTTAAGGTTCTGCCATTGTAAGAAATGTTCAGTTGTATATAACCATCTTGGCATATCCACATAAGACACAGATTTATAGAACAGGACTGACTTATGAAAAAAATATCAGGCAAGACGATATTTTTCAAGTACCATAAATGAATACGGAGATTTATAAAAGCTGACAATATTCAAAAGACAAGACCTAAGTAAGCATGGCATCTATTCTTCAGGTTCTCACACACATTTCAGGGAAAATAGCTTAGGAAACCCCAACCCCTCTTTTCACAAAGGTTTCACGTTCCTGGTAAGGGAAACCCAAACCATTTCAGAATTCAGTTAGTATTTACATAGCACTATGTATTATAAAGACATTGAGGATAAGGAAGGCAAAGATTCTGCCATTGAAGCAGGGAGGAGAAAAACAGACACGTGAAATACAAAGTAGAACATAATAATGTGGTCTAAGAGGGAGATTAAATTTGGGGAGAAAGAAAGGTTTTGTGGGAAAAGGTGGTGTTTCAACACTGTTTTGAGAGATTGGTAGGGTTAGGATAACAAACACGAAGGGCAAGAGGCGGTTTCAGTGCCGGGCAAAAGTGAAAGCCTGGAGGTAGGGGAGTATCATCCCACTGGGCTCCAGGGTATGAACAAGATGGCCTGATATCTGGACTGGAGGTGCTTAGCAGAGCATGGACTCAGAGATAGTCTGACATTTATTCATTCTGCAGACACTGTTCCTTCAGGACTTTATGTCCATTAGGAATTGAACCATCTTTAAGTTAACCCAGGTTGAACACTGGAAAAAGGACCAGATAAAAAAAGAAACCGAAGATGTGAGAAGAGAAGGGATGGGTGGAGACAGGTAACGGAGAAGTAGGGAGGAAGTGGGATCCATGGACTGGAACAGGGGTTCCTGTAAGGCAGGCCATCACTGTTTCCTCAGAGCAGGGGTGGGCAAGCTTTGTTCTGTCCAAAGCTGAATGGTAAATATTTTAGACTTTGCAAGTCACATATTTCCTGTCCCAGCTACTCAATTCCACCATTATATAGCTAAAACAGACAATATATAAATGAACAAACATGACTGTTCCGATAAAAATTTACAAAAAATGGGAGGCAGACCAGATTTGTTTAGCCCATGGGCCATAATTTGCTGGACATCCCCCCCACCCAAAGGATCAGCAAGGAAGAATACTATAGTATTATTTGGTAGAGATAAAAGAAATTAATGGCTTTCTTTGACTTTTCAGTCAAGTAGGAGGCTAGGGTATAGGTTAAGAAATATAGGTGGAGGACAGAAAGAAATAGATCTTAGAACAATCATCATGGGGCCAACTAGGGATGAAACACCCAGAAAAGCAGTCTGAATTCTTAAACGGAGCCTGTGAACACTACTGGAATCAGGACAAGAGAAAAATCTATTTAAAACAAACAAAACAAAGACAAAAACCCAACCAACCTGGGACTTGGCTAGTTCTCAAAAGTTCTATATGTGTTATAAAACTTAAATGCAAAGATTAAGCCATGATTTCAGTATACTGACAGTTTACTATCATGAAGTCCAAGAAGGGATTTCTTATTTCTCTTCACAAGTCCCATTCACAACCCACATCCCCACAAAGCCAGGCACCGTATTTATGAGACAAGAAATCAAGCACTGGCTGGGACCCAAAGAGGAAATGATGAGGTAATGAATAAACTAATGAATATTTCTCAGCTATCAAGTTGCCAGCAATAAGAGCCAAGGTTGTCAAAGAAATCGAATTCTCTAGTTTCTCTCTCTAGTCTTGGATGCAGAGATCTCCAAGGCAGAGGAAACATGGGATGGTATTTCTCCAACACTAACTCCAAACTTTCAAAAGATACCGGACACCGAGTGTTCCAGTAACATGAGGAAATTGAGAAGAACAAGCAGCAGACTCTCTCATTTCGAAAGATGGCGTCTTTTATTTTTTTTTTAAATATTTTATTTATTTGACAGAGAGAGACACAGCGAGAGGGAACACAAGCAGGCGGAGTTGGAGAGGGAGAAGCAGACTCCCTGCCGAGCAGGGAGCCTGATGTGGGGCTCGATCCCAGGACCCTGGGATCATGACCTGAGCTGAAGGCAGATGCTCAATGCCTGAGCCACCCAGGCGCCCCAAGATGGCTTCTTTTAAAAAAGAACTTGGGCTCTTTGCATTTCCTATCAGGACCCAAAGCCAGTTCCCACGTACTGTGAAGAAGAGTGTCACATGCCAGTCAAAGCTCGCCTAGGCAGGGGAAGATTGGCAGGCCCCGGTGGATACACTTCCATTTCCTTTTAATGATACCCTGGAGGAATGGACACAGCTTTCAAGCATCTTGATCAGGAAAGCAGTTAAAAGTATCACACTGAGCCCGAGAATCACCACAGCTGGAAAGACCAGAATAGTTGCCACCTATTTGAACTTGCTAATTTGCCTAAAACTGACAGAGCAAGACTTGTCAAAGAGGATGCTTTGGCACTGTCAGTCTCTCCCTAAGAGGATTTCCGTCATTCCACCTTTCGTCCCTGTTGACTAAGAGCAGTGTAGAATACAGCTCTTCTACATTTGTCACCTCAAATCCTCTGTTTCACGGAGTAATAATGCAGATCTGGACTCCACGGTTACAAAGTGGGGTTTGCACGCTCTGTGGTAACGGCAGTTGTAGGCATCGGGTAACCTTTTGGAGTTTCCTCTGCACGGGGAGATGTGGAAAAATCCAAGCTCAGGACCCCAGAATTGTTCAATGCCACAACACCACATATTTTGTTTCCCACTGTCATCAATGGGGTACTTCAAGCTTAAGGCTTGGGAACGTCCATCTCAAGGGAAGCCCAGGAACCATGATAAATAGCCTAAGACAGAAAAGTAGCAGAGACTTACACATTGGGGCTTGAGATCTATTCACAGATTAAATGTACAAGGTTTGCAGCAAGCAACAATTGCCTTTTTTTTTTTTTTAATATTTTATTTGACAGAGAGAGATAGTGAGAGCAGGAACAGGGGGGAGTGGGAGAGGGAGAAGCAGGCTTCCTGCTGAGCAGGGAGCCCGATGTGGGGCTCCATCTCAGGACCCTGGGATCATGACCTGAGCCGAAGGCAGACGCTTAACAAATGAGCCACCCAGGCGCCCCTGCACTTCCTTGCCTTCTGTGTGTTATTCCTGACCTCACTTCTATTGCTTGCTTGTTGTTGCCGGGTATAAAATAGAGCAACTCTGTTGCTGTTTGTTCAGTGTTAGGACTATGGAACACTTAGTTGGACACACTGTCTCTCATGAACCTTAAGGGAACAATTGTCCCAGTTACAGAGAACTCCAACTTAGGGAAATGGGGGCCTTGTCCGAGATCACACAGCAGTGGTAGAATTCAAGCCCAGGTGTGTCTGGCCCTAACTCTGTGCTCTTATCTAGACATGGGCCAATGGACCCTGAGGAGGCTGTGCAAAGACCTTGGCTTTTCCTCCCAGGAAGGGAGAGGCCAATGTGTGCACCCACGGAGACCCAGCCGGGCACCCTGGCATCACTGCTGCAGAGAAGGCAGGAGTCGTGAAGAAGTGTTACAACACACAATTTGTTTTATTTTTTAAATTTAGGAGCGCCTGGGTGGCTCAGTCGGTTAAGCCGCTGCTTTTGGCTCAGGTCATGATCCCGGGGTCCTGGGATCGAGCCCCGCATCGGGCTCCCTGCTCAGCGGGAAGCCTGATTCTCCCTCTCCCTGCCTCTCTGCCTACTTGTTCTCTCTCTCTTTCAAATAAATGAATAAAACCTTTAAAAAATTTTAAATTCAATTAAGCCAACACACAGTACATCCTTAGTTTCAGATGTAACAACACTTCTAATCCAATAAGCACTAGCTTCCTCTTGGTTAAAAAAAGAATAGTTTGCATCTGTACAATATACACCGGGAAATGCACTTGTACTTTGCAAGTTGCTTTCATGTACAAAACCTCATTTGCTCTGCATAGCAGCCTTAGGAAGAGAGTAAATACCATTTACATTTTTCAGATGAACCCCCCCCAACACACACACACACACACAGTTTCGAAAACGTTAGGAAGTACACTAGTGTGACATGGCTAATAAATATCAACACCTGGCTTGGAAACCTCTTTTTCTGATTCTGAGTCCAAATTTCCCTCTAGTATTAGGATGCTTCTGTTCTAGGTGTTGCTTACTTAATAGACATGCAAAGAAACTTTTCAGTTTTCTCCTCTGGCTCCTGAGAGGTGGTCTTTAGCAATGTCCTAGTCCTATTCCCAGTGTAATTAGTACAACTTGAAATATTAAGTATAAACCCATTCTTCCCTAGCAAGCAGCAGCTGGATTTAATGGCTAAAAAAAGTGGTGAATCTCACTCTACTGTACTGTGTAAAATCAGTGACTCAAATGCTAGAATAACAAATAACAGCGGCATAAGAAGGAAAAAAAAAAAAAAGAGGGAGGAGAAATGCATAAGGGTCAGCCAGAGTCCCTGCACGGGAGTAAAAGGATATTTGTCGTAAACTAGGGTCAGAGAAAACCAACTGAGAGCCAGAAAATACAAATAAGTGGTAGACACACACACAGTTGTACGTGAAATTTAAAAGGACAATAAAAAACCAGAAGGAAACAAACACGTAACAAAAACTGCTGTATTCATCATAGCAACGGTGTAGGAGAGAAGAAAATAAGCCTCTAAATGCTGACCATTCTTTACATAAGCCTGTTGTTCTCCTGCTTTTGGGATAGGGCACCAAAGAGGAGAAGCAACAAAGGACAGCAGAGAGAGGGGGCAGGAGAGGCAGAGGGTTGAAGCCTGGAAACTCAGGAGGAGAAAAAGTACTCAGTACAAAGGAGCAACTCTCCTGAAAGAGAAGGCATTTTCTCTATTGCCTTCTGTATTATTATTTTTAAATAAACTTGCTCTGAAGGGCTGGGGGAGGACTTTTGACAATCCTAGCTGTCAGTCCCTCTGTAGACAGTTGCTATTTTTTCCTATTGCTCTTTCATTCCTTCCCTGCGTCTCATCTCATCTCGTAGGTGAATGAGCTGCGTGCTTCCACCCCTGCAGTGTGGCTGGTCCCTCCTCACACCTGAGCGGCTGCTCCTGGGAAGCAACTCTTGTAGCTCTGGCGGAGGAAACCACAAGCCCTGCTAAAAGAGAGGCTGGGGCCAAAGTTTCATGTGACATTAGTCATGGTGGACTGCAGTCAAAGGAATCCGATGTTTGACTACAGAGAATTACTGCAGACATTGGCAACAAACCCTAGAATCAAACAGGGTGCGAACTCTTTACTACCTGGGTTTTGAGAGTAATGACTAGCACCCGCCTTGTGGGCTTAAATTTTTTTTTTAAGAGAGGATCGAGATCGGTGTAATAACAGTGACATACTAGGTTCTACCCTATCATTACTAAAGTCACTAAATTTCAAAACATTTTAGTAAGGATCTAAAATGGAATGATACCATGCACACAAAAGAACTTATCAACCTGTCAAAGGTTTTCAATGATCTATCTTCACTAAAATGCAGTATATTTTGAAGTGTGATAAGCCTAGGTTTTGTTTTGTTTTGTTTTTTCCATTTAACCTGAAATTCCCTTTTTAAAACCATCTGCCCACACTATATAATCCATGTAAAGACATGCTATGGATGCCATTTCCTGTTAAGTCTTTGAGTAAACAGCTCTGGAAGATGCTTCAGATCAAGACATCAATAACTTCATGGTAGCTTTCTTCAGCTTGCTTTTACAGGTCCTCATCCTGACGCCCCCCCCTACCCCCCCCCCCCCCCCGCCAAAAGCCCAATCACCAGCAAGACAAACCCAGGTCTTTGCCGTGAACCCTCCAACATCTATCAAATGGATAAGCCCTCCCACACTCCTCTGAGTTAATCCTGACAGACAAGAATTGCAAGTAAAAACATCCAAACGTGGACTTCCTCCCACCTCCGTAGTTTGAGGGCATGCACTCTCCAGTTGAGAAACCTCACAGCAAATTCTAAATTCTTCTTAGGTTTTTTATTTATGTTTTCTTTATTGCATTCTTGAAGACTTGCAGGTAAAACTGCACTTCATTTGGAAGTTCCCATGTGTCTGTTGGAACTAACTCTTCCAAAAACCAAACTAAATTCTACCAACAACATTTACTGATCACTAAAAATGTGCACAGGATGATAAAACAAAAGCAACTGGAATTGTACTAAAGTGGTTACACACCAGATATTATAACATCAACTCTGAGTATCACAGGAGGGCAAACACTCAAACAAAACCACCTTACCTCGTTTGCTTGCAGACCAAGTGGGATGAGGGAAAGCTCATGCCTGACTTCAGAGACGGACTTTATACAGCAGTGGGTTTGGTCTGAGGACCAGCAACATAAGCATCAGCTGTGAACTTGTAGAAAGGCAAATGCTCAAACACCCCCACCTGAGTCAGGACCCCTGGCAGTGGGGTGGTGCCCAGCAGCCTGCTTCATAAGCCCTCCAGATGAATGTGACACCTCCCCCAGTTCAAAACCACTGGTATAATAGCAATGGACTGAAACGAAGTTAAGTAGAAACATCTGCCCCTTAAAAATTGTACCATTCGATGACTTTCAAAACACTAGATTTTTTTCAATGAAATTTTTAATTTTAGAAGTTTCACATTTACATGTTGCAAAGATGGTACAAAGTTCCCATACACCCCATCCCCAGTTTCCCTATTGTTAAAATCTTGCATTTAGTATAGAATCGTTGTCATAATAAATAAACCTATTTTGACACATTATTAGTTAATTACAGCCTATATTTTATCCAGATTTCCTTAGATTTTGCCTAATGTCTTGTTTTATGATCCCATCTGGATACCAAATTGCACTTAGTCATCATGTCCCCTTAAGATTCTCTTGGTTGTGATAGTTTCTCAAACTTCCTTGCTTTCAATGGACTTGACTATTTTGAGGGGTACTGGTTAGGTATTTGTAAAATTCCCCTCGGTTAGGATTTGTCTGGTGTTTTACTCAGGATTAGACTGGGGTTACACATTTGAGGGAGGGAGACCACAGACGTAAAGTGACATTCTCATCATATCAAGGGTACAAACTATCAATATGACTTATTGATGACGTTACCTTTGATCACCTGGCCGAGGTAGTGTTTATCCGTTTCACCATCATAAAGTTATTCTTTTTGCCCCCTTTCCAAACTATTTTCTTTGGAAGTAAATAACTATAGGAGTTATTCAGAGGAAAGGTATGTGTGACCTACTTGAAGGTGGAATATCTACATAAATCAGCATCAGAATTTTGCACCTGAAAAATAAGTAAAATCAATTTTCATATTTGAGATGTTTCTAGAAAGAATTAGAAGCACAAACTGGGTGAATAATCAACATTTAAAAAAAAACCCGTAATGACTAGGAGATGTGGCTGCCTATGGAGGTAAAAACATGGCTGCAAAAGGGCAGATTGATGCAGAAAAATCACAACCTAGTCCTTCACAGGTGGCATTAGAAATGGTTAACTACGAATGTCTCTGCTGTGACTTCTATGTCTTTTACCTCCAGATTATCTTTCCAGTCTATATACTCCCACCCTCTACAACAGGTAATTCTCAACCTTGGCTGCTCATTGACTACCTGGGGAGCTTTGTGGGTGAAGCTTGCATATCGGCATTTAAAAAGCAACCCAGGTAATCCAAATGTGCAGCTGGGGTTGGAAAACCACTGCTCTCAGTGTGGTCATCCTCCTCAGGTGATAGCTTTTAACTAATGAACAGAGTGGGGAACCAGAGGATATGAGTAGAGGGCAGAGCATGAGTTTTCAGAGCACTTGCATGTGCTGCTAAGATAGCACAGTGGCGGTGGGAATTAACTTGAGCAGACTATGAAATTCTCAGGAAAGAGACCGTCTGGAGGAGGGCAAATGAGAAAAAGCAAATGGTGTTCAGAGATGCATAAGGCATGGCCCTACTCTCAAAGGTCTCACCAAATACCATGAATCGTGAGAAAAGGAACAGGGATGCCAATGGTGGTAGTAGTTGGGGTAGAGGGGGACGAGTAGTTATAGCAGCCAATGTTTACTAAGTTTTTGCCTTAGGCCAAGGATAAATTCTGTTCTATTCTATTTGCAACCAAGTAGGTACCATTATTACCATTTTACAGATGAAGACACTGCCCTGGATCTAAGTGGCCAAAGATGGGTTTCAAAACCTGGCAATCCACCTCTAGACCCTTTGTTCCATATCATTTTCTCCTCCCTTTCTTACCTGCATGCCACATCTGTGGGGACACAAAGGAAGAAGTGATTCCTTCCAGGAATGTTAAGAGAAGGCTCTCAAGGCTCTCAAGAGATGGGTTATAGAAACTAAGTAGAAGAGAGGAAGTTTAATCCAGAGTTGCTGTGAAGCACAGTTTGGTTGGGGGCAGATGAAACAAAGACCCCCTTATTCAGCTGTTCATTGCCAGGATCCACACTTGAGGTAGGAGAGTTGGAAGCAGGCTAGGATAGTGGTTGGGAATGTTCACAAATTTAATAAAGGCATATAGGATGAGGAAGAAACCAATCCTTGGCACCAAATTTTGGGTATCTCCCATCATCTTCTCTCCACTCTTCTTTGCCCTGCTCTTTGTGCAAGGAAGTCTGCCTGGCCAACCTGGAATCCCGACCACTGGTTTCTGAAGAGTTGAGCCCATTGTGGAGCCTAAGCAAGAAATCAAAGGGAGCCAGAAGAGTGGTATCAGGGTGTTCTTTTCCCCACCGTCTTCTGAAGTTTGCCTAGGTCAAACGAAGGAAACTTCTCTCCTGGTGGCCTTCTCTGCATGACTCTAGCCTTCTAGTTCCTTCCAATTTCTTCCAGTTTCTTAGGCCTTTGGTTGGTGGTGAGAGATCTACTATTTCTAGCCCAGAGTTCCTTGCCCACACCTTGAAAATAGTTTCCTTGTAAATAAGCCCACCTCCAATCCATCTGCTTCCTGTTGAGATCCTGATGAACACAGAGTACTAAGTGTAAATTCACTTCCGTTCTGCCTATTCCCTTCGTCACCAGTGGTGCTTAGAGATGTTCTTCCACAACCCACGTGGAAATATATTTAATGACCACATGTTTTTGTGATGCTGACCTCCAGTTTCCATGTTTCCATGGTAAAAGGGCATAACTAAGTAGTAGTATATATACATATATATGAATGAAAAGTCCTAATAATTTAGTTTGGGCTTTAACACAAATATAATTATTTTTCTCCTAGAATGCAGGAGGTCTTTTTTAATAAATTGTATGTGTAAGTTTGACAGTGTTCAAATAATAACTCCCTTGCCTTTTTTATTTTTGACATACAGAGAGAAAGAGAAGCAGTCCCAACAAAAATGATTTACTGCGCTGTCTGGAGCTAGCCAAATGGATTTAGACAAAGGCCTCTTTGGTAAGAGATATAAACACTTTAATTAAACAAGCTTGTAGGTAGGAAAATGAGACATCTCTGTAATTGCTCTGTATGTACAATGCAATGTCTGGCAGCATTTAACATTTCCTATTCTGTTATACCTGATTGGAAGTTTCAATTTTAGGATGTAAATTAGAATGTGCCATATATCACTACCTAATGGATCTGATATCTTGGGCAGAGGTTGCTTTTCTAATCATTATTTTCCTGTGCTGCTTCTAAAGCTGTTGAATTTTTCCAGTTATGCAAAATTCCCTTTGCAATTAAATAATTTAGAGGGAAAAAACCCTCAGTGAAGTCACATGGATAACCAAATCCACACAAGACCTGATGTGTATACAATGTGTTCTGTGAGTATATAAATTGATATAAAAATCCCATTTCTTTCATTGTTGTCTTGATTCAGTACATTGTTCTTAGCATGATAATGCAATTGTGTAATTCCAGGATTAATATCTCTGTCTCTCCCACTAAAATGTAACAACTGCAAGAATAAGGCTTTACCCAGTTGGCCTGCCATTGCATCCTTAGCACAGTAACTGACACAGTCGGTATCCAGTAAATATGTGGTAAGTGAATAATGAGAATCTGATGAGAAGGTGCTCACGTGCAATAAATATTAAAGATCTTTAAATACTACAGCAGTGTAAACTAATAATCTGCAATGAAACTACTGAGAGGAAACTGTTAATGATTTGCTGAGTGATGCGCATCCAGCCATGTCCCCCTACTTGTCCCCTCCCCTCTCCCATTTCTTCCTCCTCATAGGAGGCAAGACAAACAAGACACCTGGTGTTGGGTCTTGCTGGACAGAAAGAATTGCCACTATTTGGTTGTTTAAATTGTAAATTCTAGGTGAACACAGTAACTTTCTTAGAAAGAAGTTAAAGGCTCAGATTCCAGTCACCAGTTCCAATGTGCGCAGGTCTTCCCCTACACATCCAAGGTATTCTCTGACATCGGTTGGGTGTCCTACAACTCAACTCAATTCTGACATCAGATCCCACAGCTTAAAGGCTCAGTCCCACAACACTGGCCCGCTTCAGATGCCAGTTGCACATCCAGCTTACCTGTACTTCTTACTTCTGGCCAACTGGACGAGAGGTCCCCATGACTCCCTTCTTAGGTTTGGTTAATTCGCTAGAGTGGCTCACAGAACTCAGGAAACCAGTTTATTTACCAGATTATGGCTTATTACAAATTAAATATTATTACAAATATGTGTTGCAAGTTCAATAATATAAAGGATACAAACCAACGGTCAGATGAAGAGATGTAAAGGGTGAAGTCCTGAACAAAGCAGCTTGCGTTCCAGTAGAGTCTGGCACGTGGAAGTGTTCTGGCGCTTCTGGAAGCTCTCTGAACCCTGTTCTTTTGGGTTTCTATAGAGGCTTCATTACAGAGGCATGATCGATTAAATCTTTGGCAATTGGCAATTCAGTCAGCCTCCACCCCCTCCCCATTCCCCTGAGGTCAGAGGGCTGGGACTGGAAGTTTCACCCCTCCAATTCGAAGGTTATCCTGGCAACCAACCCGTATCCTTAGGGGAGGTCCCAAACCCACCTCATTAACATAACAAAAGTAACTCTCATTACTTAGAAAATTCCAATGGTTTTAGGAGCTCTGTGCCAAGAAAAGTGGGTGAAGACCAAATATATATTTCTTTTTTTTTTTTTTTAAGATTTTATTTATTTATTTGACAGAGAGAGAGAGACACAGCGAGAGAGGGAACACAAGTAGGGGGAATGGGAGAGGGAGAAGCAGGCTTCCCGCCAAGCAGAGAGATCAATGCGGGGCTCGATCCCAGGACCCTGGGATCATGACCTGAGCCGAAGGCAGCCGCATAATGACTGAGCCACCCAGGCGCCCCCCAAATTTATATTTCTTATTATAAATCACAATATCACAATGGCCCATGACTACCAATACGTAGTAATAAAAATGAGGAAGAAAAGGTGCACTAGAGTTCCAAAATTCTTCACTGGCTGGTACTCAGGGCAGTTGTTTTATTTTTTTTATTTTTTTAAAGATTTTATTTATTTATTTATTTGAGAGAAAGTAAGCACAAGCAGGGGAAGGGGCAGAGGGAGAAGCAGACTCCCTGCTAAGCACGGATGGAGGCCCACTCGAAGCTCTATCCCAGGACCATGAGATCATGACCTGAGGTAAAGGCAGACACCTGACAGACTAAGCCACCCTAGGTTCCTCAGGGCAGTTGTTTTAAATTCAGGATGATTTCTCTTGCATCATATTATCAGGTTGTTTTAGACATATTCCCTGTAAACTTAAGTTGAGAATAGTGCACAAGAAAACTAAAAGAATAAATTAAGTTGATGTAATGAATTCTGATGCCTACTTGCCAGTTTTAAACTAATAGCTTGAGATTTCAAATAGCAAGATCCCCATGATGGTATTTTTTTTCCACTTGAGTCCCTTGCCCAATAAAATAAACAAAAAACATTTTTAAAGTTTGCCTCCTTTAGCATTTCATTTGGAATGATTTCCAGAAGCATAACATACTGAACATTCACTTGAAACTGAATATTTCCAATGAAATATAGCATTATGGAAAACAAGGAAGCAATAAAACATCTTAGATGATGATTCATATCCTTAGGATTGATGCAAATATAGCACTTCTGATTACACACTATAAGTGATAGGTGCAACATTTTTGCTATGAAAACAGCCCCAGAGGGCGCCTGGGTGGCTCAGTCATTAAGCGTCTGCCTTCAGCTCAGGTCATGATCCCAGGATCCTGGGATCGAGTCCCACATCGGGCTCCCTGCTCGGCAGGAAGCCTGCTTCTCCCTCTCCCACTCCCCCTGCTTGTGTTCCTGCTCTCGCTATCTCTCTCTCTGTCAAATAAATAAATAAAAATCTATAAAAAAAAAAAAAAAGAAAAAAGAAAACAGCCCCAGAGAGTGGTTATTTATTAGGCTGGTTACAAAGGTTGTGCCAATTATTTGCAAGTGTATATGGGTAAAATTGAGTTAGGTGTTGTTTTTCTAGTCCCAAATGACAAACTCCGCTAGGCTGCTTTAGGCATATAGAACAGAGTGAAAATCAAATAAAAAACAGTCTGGCTTTTGCTGCTCTGGGGAGAAACCAGAACTTCTGCTGGTTTATAAAATGTAATTCTGAATGTAAAGTAGAATAATAGGAAAGAGCATAGAGAAGATTTTAGCTGAATGGAACCTCCGAGACGGTCAATTCAACTCTTATCTCACACATAAGAAAATCAGCTCAGAGAAGTCTGACCTCCTCAGAGGGACACAACTTCATTAATGTAACAACGAAGGGAAAAGAAACAGTGGGCCACTCTAAGTCAAATGTGAACATAATAAATATTGAGGAAACTAAAGCTTTTGCTCTTAAATATTTAAGTCCTAGAAAATGGTTTATTTACTGCAAGTTATACTGATAACATTTAATTTTAGTACAATGCAAAATTTACACGCTTTCTTTAGGCCGTTAAAATGAGCTTTTATTACCTGTGCAGGTTGGTGCTCTGGACAGAATAGAGCCCTAAAGATGTTTACATCCTGAAACCAGAATCTGTGAAGATGTTACCTTACATGTTAAAAAGAACTTTGCAAATGTTAAGGATCTTGAGATGAGGAGGTTATCCTGGAAATAATTACGTGTGTGGGCCCAATGTAATCACAAGAATCCTCATAGGAGGGAAGCAAGAGGGTGAACGTCAGAAGAGAAGATATGACAACAGTAACAGAGATGAGAGAGAGAGAGAGAGAGAGAACAGAGACAGAGACAGAGAGATATTTGAACACGTTAAGTAAGCTTCTGGCCACAAGCAAAGGAAATGAAGGTGGCCTTTAGAGGCCAGAAAAGGCTGGGGAATGCCATTTCCTCCAGGGCCTCCAGAGAGAATACAGCCCTGCTGACCCACTTTGGACCTCCATGCCAAACTTGGGAACAGGGATCTTGAAGCTGAGAGCACTGGAGCTGATGTCCACCTCCATGGACACACTTACCATCTCTCCATCTGAGGCCCTGTGCTCTCCAGAGCACTTTGAAAGAGCAGGATCCAAGGGCTTCACTGTGGGACCCATACAACCTCTATCCCAGCTCCCTTCACAGTCTCAGAGGAAGCTATAGACTATTCTCTTCTTTCAATGGCCCCTTTTCCTTCCTCTTGCAAACTTTGGAGGCTGAATATGCAAATCCTTAGAGGACAGGTTGACCTTTTCCTCTCCCTTTCATGTATATTTTGAAGAGAAGAAAATGTGAATATTAACCAACCCAGGAGAGATTTAATTTTGAGTGATTTTTAAAATCCATATTCAATCAATCCATTCAATACTGATATCTTTATCAACTGGGTCAGTCATTGAGCCAGGAACTGGGGGTACAAGGCTATCTCTCAAGGCACCCTGTCTTTCACCTCTCAGCTGTCATGACTTTTCTCTAGCCTTCAATAGTCCAGCCTCCTGCACTTTCAAAATAACCTCCTTTCTGGCTTTCTTTACGTGGGTCATACCTGCAATCTCTCCTTAATGATGGCCAAGGTATGTCTTTCAAAAACGGCAATGTCTAATATGATAGCTCCTAGCCACAGGAAGCTATGTAAACATACATTTAATAAAAATTAAAAACTCCATTTTCTCAGCCTCACCAGTCACGTTTCAAGCACTCAATAGCCACATGTGTTTGGTGGCCGCCACGCTGAACAATGCATATTTAGAACAATTTTCATCATCACAGAAAGTTTTATTGGACAGCCCTGTTCTTAGATGGAAATCTGTTCAAGTCTCTGCTTCGCAGTTTCATGTTTCTATTTGCCAAAAAGAAAATCACTTTTGTAGGTGGGACAGCTCTTTGGTGTGCTGGCTCTTACCACTGTTTAGTGTCACCATCCATCAAACACCATCAAACACTCCACTTCACCTGCCCCTGCCCTGCCACTCATTATCCAAGTCTCAGGTCCCATTGTGTTCTCTGTGAAGCCGTCACTACTCCTCCCTTTTTACTGAGAGTTATGTGAACTGTCCTGAAACAGCATTTTTTTACTCTGATTGTATGTTGGAACATTTGTCGTTCAGTGGCTTGTAAATTCCTTGATGACAGGAACATGTCCTACATACATACACTTACATACACTACATACATATATAATATATATACATATCTATTTGAATATATACGTATATATATACAATGTATTTTTTAATTGAATAAATGAATTGACTATTCAAGTACCATAAGGTTTTGAGAAATATTCTAAATCTCTTTCCTTAGAATTCTTTTCAAATGGATCGTTCCATCTTTGGAATTGGTAAGGTGCAATTCTTCCAACAGGCTGCCCAGTCACGTATGGACTATGAGTTTGCATTCTGAAGAAAAGGTAGAATTATACACACAGCAAATTGTAATCCTTTTCAGAAAAGCTGCATTGATGTAGAGCCACTAGCTAGATCACTAGGTTTCCAACTATATATAGAGGTAAGTTTTGTGCCATGGATATAACTTTATATAGCAGTCATGCAAAAGAACCTATCAGGAAAATTTTCCAAACAGAACACTTATTAGGACTAAATTCTCCGTTCTATTTTGTTTGATCAAATTGCTTCCCCATCCATGGAGAACCACCTAGTTTAATTTAGTAATGCAAATATCAGTGTAACTCACCAAGAAATCTTGGTAAAATCCCTAGTGTCTAAGGAATGATATTTTCATGCCTAATTTTTATAAGAAACAGGATGTGTTATACACTAGAGAGTGTGGAGAAGTTGATGTTGAGTTTCTTCACATCCATGGAAATTAACTTGAAATATCCAGAATTTAGAACTAAGTGTTGAATGATTGAACCTTGCTCAATATCATATTTCATGCTGGATTTGTTCTTTATTTTCATTTGAAGTAAGTGGAATTGTATAAAAATAATACCTGCTTTTTATTGGAAGTCTCCCATGTGGGCTGGCCCTCTGCTAGATGCATCATTTCTACTTCTCAATCTCCACAAGCTGTCTTGGACATAGGTACTATTATCTCCATTTTCACATGATCAAACTGAGGCTCAGAAAAGAAAAGTAACTCATGCAAAGCCACTCTGCTGGAAAAATGCCAGAGTCAGGATTTGAAGACAAATCTGAAGCTAAAAGCCAAATTTCATCATCCACTCCACATTTCCTCACAAGACAGTAACCTATCTATTCTATGTTATACATTGGGGCTTAGATGACTTTAGAAAGTGATGTACAAGATTTTTGAAGATAGGAAAAGAAGAATTTTTCTTAGCAGAAAAAACAATCAGATAATAGCAAAGAATGTAAGGCAGCTGTTAACACACATTAAATTCCAGGTATCACCACAGTTTGCCTCCTGTTGGCCTTTCCTTGTCATTGTATGATCTCAGACAAAGAGTAGGGGAAGCAAAAGTAGAAGATAAAGATTTGAACCCTTTCTCCTCCTCTTGCTCCCATGTGACCTCCTTCAAAGTCTTGAAATTTACATGGAAGAACTTAAAAAATATAATTATGTTCCATTACAACATGCTATATACTACTGAAATATTAAAATCTCCATTTTATATGTATAGGAAAAAGTCTGGAAGGATGTAAACAAAAGTGGTAATAGTAGTTACGAGGAGTTCAATTTTATTGTCTTTAAACTCTATAATGTAAAAGCATTTTGATATAACAAAGTTTACTTTTTAAGTTAATCAAGGACACAAATGAAAGAATTTGATTAATCTGAAGTACGCCTCATTTTATTTTTTTCTAGAAAAAGTGATGAATGATTCCTATCTCACTGGATTTTAAAGAAGGTCAAATTTCCAGAGTCTCCAAGTAAAGATTTGAAGTATACCATTTTTTTAGAGGGAGGGCAAGGACCAAATCTAAGGAGAGAGAAAGATAGCAAACATCTGCAAAAAAAGGGAAAATGACTAAGACCCTCCTTAGCAAAGGGACAGATAATAAACAGCTTGGAGTGTTGTTTGAAGGATTAATGATGATACACATAAACACAGAGTACAATGCATTATATAAGAGTTGCTCCACAAATGGCAGCCCCTATTGAACACCACTGATGCTCCAAGCAGAGTATAGAATAGTGACATGCAAGCACCACTAAACAAAAGACCAATCTAGGGGTGCCTGGGTGGCTCAGTTGGTTAAGCATCTGACTCCTGGTTTCAGCTCAGGTCATGATCTCAGGGTTGTGATATCCAGCCCCACACTGAGCCTTGCATGGAGCCCGCACTGGACTCTGCAATCAGCATGGAATCTGCTTCGGATTCTCTCTCTCCCTCTCCCTCCCTCCTCCCCCTCCCCCTGATTGTGTTGCTCTCTCTCTTTCTCTAAAATAAATACATAAAATTTTTTTAAAAAAGAAGGCCAATTTGAATCCAAGATCTTGGACATCTATCTAAGGCAAGCAGGCCAAATAATGGCCAGAGTCCATGAAAGTACACAAAACCTGGAGAGTCCAAGAGCGGGACTAGGGATCTCCCGACTGAGAAGTGAAGTTCACAAGAGAATATCTGTGCCTTGAGGGACTTGCAGTACCAGTCAGCATTGGGGAAACTAGTGTGGTGGTCAGGAGCAAGGCTGACATGATGTTTGTCTGGTAAACAACTGAACAAGACTCATCAAATTGCCTCTTATTAAGACCTAAGAGCTAAGGGTAGGCTAGAACTCCAATAGGCAGGCAGTGTCTTGAGCTGCTAAAATTAGAGAAAATCTTGAGCTGGTAGCCAAGAAGACAGATGTATGCCAATGAAACACTTATCCAGATTCACAGCTATCCATGATAATTCTGCTGGTTATTGTTTCTAAAATTTAGACCGACCCTCCCATACTTCTGGTCTGACTCCTCCCAACACTGGTATCTTGCCCCGTTTTTCAAGTGACAGGGCCTGCTATAAATTCTTTTTGCAAAACAGTGACACAGGAGCCTCTGGGACCTGCTGCAGAGGCTCCATATCTCCCAGTGGGCTTCTCTTTTCTTTCCCCTTTCCCCAAATCACTAATATTATTATTAGAAAAAATACAAAATTGATTTTAAATGTAAACTTTTCTCAACACAAATGACTGGAATAAAAGAAGTATTTCTTTTTAATCATCATAAAATGAACTCACATTTGTTAAGTGCTTCTTGTATACAAACCACTTCTATCCATTCATTCAACAAATATTTAGTGATAGCCTCTAGGTGCTGTTCTGGAAGGGATGCTACTTAACAACAGTGACTGGATTGCTGCTCTTATAGAGCACTGTCTTCTACTGAGAAGCAGATAATGGGGAATAGAATAAATATGTAAACAAGATGAATTTAGATTCTGATAAATACCATGAAGCGAATAAAGCTAGTAAATTACAATGTTCCACTTTAGATGCTGTGGTCAGGGAAGGCTCCTCTTAGATTTAAATTATGAGCTGAGATCTGAATTATGCAGTGACGTGTCAAGTCTGAGGGACAGCTACTTATTGAATGTCTCTGCCCCTCCCATTCATATGTTGAAACTTAATCCCCAATGTGATGGTATTTGGAGATGGAGCATTTCGGAGGTGATTAAGTCATGGGGCAAGGCCCTCATGAATGGGATTCGTGCCCTCACAAAAGAGACCTCATGAGGATCCTTCATTATGTGAGGATGCAGCGAGAAACTAGCCCAGCCATCTATGAACCAGGAAGTGAGCTTTCACCAGATTGAATCTACCAGTACCTTGATCTTGGACTTCCCAGACGCCAAAACAGTGAGAATGAATATCTGTCGTTATAAGACACCCAGTCCATGGTAATTTATTTTATGGCATTTTTGTTACAGCAGCTTGATGGACTAAGACAGGGACCGAAGTTTAAGGCAGAGGGAAACACTGGTGCAGAGGCCCTAAGAAGGGTATACCCCGCATGCTCCAGGAACAAGGGAGGGCTGATGAGTGCAAGAAAAGGCTAAATAAGGGGCAAGGGCCATGGCAAAGAGCTTGGCATGGGTTTTCAGAGCAGTGGGAGTCACTGGCACTTTCTAAACAAGGCAGTGACATGATTTCCATTTCCAAGCTATCATTCAGGCTGCTTTATGGCAACTAGCTTACGGGGGGCAAGAGGAGAAGCAAGGACACACGTGAAGCTGGGGCATGCATAGGTCAAGCCAGAGGTCACAGGGCCTAGATTAGGGCACTGGAGGAGGAGCTGGAGAGGAGCAGGTGGGATAAAATGCAGGCACTGCTGGCTAAGATGCAAGAGCTGTGGGGAGATGTCGGACCGCTCTGGAGGTAGACTTGACAGACTTTGTCCCAAGTTGGCTAGGGAGTAGGAATGACGGAATGATCAAGGGTGACTTCCTGGCTTCTAGCTTGGTGAACAACTTAATGGATGGGGTGCTGTTTGCTAAGATGAAAAAAATGTGGGAGCCAGGCAACTTTGGAGGCAAAATTAATCTGCAAAACAACGCTATGAGATAGGCACTATTTCCTTCACATTATAGATGAGATAACAGAGCTTTAAGGAGATTGTTCAAAGGCACAGAGGTAGATAGGGAGCAGCACAGTGAGCCTAAGCCCTGGGACATGAGCTGCAGAGCCTGTCCTCTGACCACCGCTGCTCTGGCTCGCCATTGCCACGTGTGTTCTATTCATGGGGATGGAGACTTAGTCTTACACATTCTAGCAGTGAAAATTCTTCATACTTGTAAGAAGTCTGTAAGCTTTCCAGAAAGGAAAAGATAACCGGGGAATTCTAACAAAAAGGCTGTGACTCCTTCTCTTGTGAATAATTTCCCAGCAGTTTTGGGCTACAACACCAGTGATATTAATGTCAGTTGCTCCCACCCATCTCTTCCTCTATATAATAGAGATAACATTGGCCAAGTGTACTGAGCTTCCTGATTCTCAATCAAAGAATGCCAGAAAAATATAGTGAAAGGAGAATGAAAAATAGAAACATCAGCTTTGTCATTAAGTTCAAGTACTGGTTTTCCTTTAGGACTGTCTTATTTCCATGGAGGCCAGTGCTTTTTTCCAACGTGATTCTTGCCCTGGAACTTTCCCCTTACAGGATATTAAACACAACACACCTGTCCCTCTTTGACACCAGGAGTAGGCAAGAGGCTCGATCAATCACACTTTCCCAGCACTGTGCTCAGGGAGAGTCCCGCGCTCAGGATTGTTGGTAGACTGCTCTGAAGATTACTGACATTTCTGTTGGATAGGAAGAGACTGTTTATCTTGCCCAATGTCTGGGCTTGCAGCTCCGAAGGGATTCTATGTGACCTCATGAGCTGCCACTAGCAGTTCCTTTCACCGGGGTGTGGGGGTGGCATCTGGCATAAGAACACTTTGAAGAACAAGAGAAAGTTAACAGCACAATTAATAAACTGCATTACCTTTCTAAAATAGGGTCTATTTTTACATTTATTCCTGAGTTGTGAAAAGTTTCTCATTTGAGAAGTTGCTATTTTCACTGATGAAAGCCTAAAATCTGACTGCCTGCTTCTTCTGGGGATACATTTCCTGTATTCTCCTTGATGACTTAACTTGCCTTTGAGTTAAGAGTATTAAGCAGGGCCACAATGAAGAGCAACACTTACGTGTTCTTAGTACGAAGGAGACTCTAGAGAATAGAGGAAGTTGGTGGTGGTTAGCCCATTAAAGAGTCTCACTTTTAGCAAATTCTGAGAATGCTGAACTTCAGCTCTTTATCCAATTTGTAAAGGTTTGCACTGAACACTGAGAGTTTGGCAGTGATCACCTATAAAGGAGCTATGTACCTGATTTGTATCCTAACAATTTCAAGTTTACTTTTGATGCTCTTTGGACTGGTGAATCCCAATCTTTTCGCAAAGAAATTAAATCCAAATATCTGGGGCAATTTTCTGGCTCTGGATAGATTGCTTTGTCATCCTGTGCTGGAGCTGCTTGTGGGACAAAGATACTGAAATAGAACTTAAATTTAAGTTAGGTGTTGTAGATTTGGTCATTTTTCCCAAAAACAGGGTCCTTAATTTCCTTCTTTTATTTCTTTGTAAGTTTTAGAGAATCTATGGTGAAAGATAATTACATTTCTTAATTTCTTTTATTTTAAATTTATATCAAAGACTTCAGAGAGACTGATGTCCCTGAAATGGGTCTTCCCCCGTGCAGTCCGTGGGGCTCTTGTCCCACCAGTGTGTTCGGCGCAGGATGAGGCGGAACAGAGGGAGAAGCCATATGGAGCTAATGTTAAAGCAGCTTGTTGCAACAGGCGAGCAGCAGACACAAGGGGCTGTGTTGCTGTGGTTTCTCTCAAAAGGCAGCAAGGGCACAGTAACAGCTTGGTGTGGAGGATAAGAAACACAAGTGATTCAGGTGAGATGTGTAGGGAGGGTGAGGAGGAGAAGCTGTGCCGAAGACTCGAGACAGACTCCATGACTGTGACAAGAGTGGGGTCATGAAAGTGGAAAGGTAAATATCTCATGAAGGCACCATCTGTCCCACAAATCCTTCCAATGTGGTTGAGAGGGTTATATTTTGAAAGCAAGGTATTTTCTCTTGGTCCTTTCTCTGGAAGGTCTTGGCATATATCCCTACAGATATAGTGAAAGAAATGTCACCAAAGAGGCTAAGCCCCAGCCATCTCCAGCAGATTTGATCGCAAAGGTGGAAAGGGGCACCATGGCAGGAGTGGGTCTGGCTAAAAGGAAGAACGACATGGGTCCTGCTTGCAACATGGATGAGTTCATCCTGTGTGGGCTTAGTGGGGAAGATGATAACTGTGGTTGGGTTAAGCACAGACTTTCCAATGTAAGAAAGCTGAACGTGCAATCTGTCATTTGAAAAATGGTTAATTTGGGGTAATGGCACTAAGAAGTCTACTGTCTGGAAGGTGATATGTGGCCTTGGCCCCTAGGCTGGGGATGGGAGGAAGTCTCCATGACAAATGGTGCCCAGTAGGGGTGCTTTATGTAAATGTCATAGTTGCATTGATTAAAATGCTGAAAATATCACTTTCCACATAGAAAAGCCAACTAGGATGTGGACTCATGTTGAATAAGGTCTGACTTCCAAACTTCTTGTCCAATATTTGTTGATACTATTCATTAAATCTCTCCTGATTACCTCACTGACAGCAATTCATAAGAAAGAGAGAATCTGTGTAGGCCTTGTTTTACCCTTAACTACAAGCCACACAAAACTGTCTCAACAGATTTGCCATAATTCTTCAATTGTAAGGTTCAACAAAAATGGAGTGATAGTAGTCAGTAAATTACTTCTTTCACTGCATGTTATGTAAACTTTTTTTCCTCATCTGTTGATCCAAACAGGCAAGCAATTTTCTTAAAGGCATGGAGCAGTCCCAGAGGCATGGGAAAGGTGGCAGACTTAAAAAAGATGGCTCTAAGCTCCTCCAACCTCTGGGGAAGCATCTGGCTCTGGGCTTGGACTTGTGGGATGCTCAGTCATCTCATCAGCTCACAGAGAAATCTGACCCATCATCTAATCAGAACCTCCTGCATGCTGAGTGAATAATCAGCAAGAAGTCAGTAGCAAATATTCATCCATTTGCATATATTTATGTGACAGGCACTGTGCTAACTCTGGGGTTCCAGTGGTGACCAGGACACAGTCCTTGCTTTCAGGAGCCCCAGTTTATTTAAGAAGACAGTCTAAATGGGCCATAATGATACATTGTTCAGAGTATTACGTACAGAGGTAGTCCTCAATTCTTTTTCTTCCCGAAAGCATGAGAGATTTGACACATTCCTGTAAGTGTTCAGAATATGTGCAATGCTGGTGGGGGGGAACAGGAAAGAACATACAGAAAGGGTAAGCAGCAGGCATTCTGGTGGCAAAAGTAGCACCTAGCACTGCATTAGATGGTCAGGTTTTAAAAACATAGAAGAAGAGATCTCCAAACTGAGACCTAAAGCAGCTAGGGAGAATTAATAATCCTAGCTATCTTGGGGAAAGTGCATAAAGGTAGGACAAAAATAAAGAAGATTAGAGCAGAAGACTTGAACTTTGCTTCCCGTTGAGAGTGAAAACAGAAGGTCTCTGGACTTAAAAATGCCAGGCACAGCTCACAGCAAGAATATCATAAACAAAAATTAAGTGAAACGTTCTCTTTCCCACTATAGTATTTTGATCTTGTCAGTGTCTCCATTGGTTGAACCCAACTTCCTAAAAGGAAGTTAACAGGTACCCAGGGATCCTATGATGTGGTTCATAGCAATCAGCCCCCAGGTCATTGAAAGGATAGAGGATGGTTCTGGAGAGACACGTGGAGAATAACCACACAGCCCTTGATTAGTTTTTAAGTGTTAACGCTTGAAAATGAGCAGAGAGTCGAGGCCATAAAGCAAACAGAAAACAACTATCATTAATATTCTCTGAGTGATTAGAGAATGTGTTTCAGCCCAAGAATATGATTAAAATGCTGAAAAAGGAAAATAGAACAAAAAAGATGTTTGGAAGTTAAAAATAGAATAGCAACAGTGAAAATCTTCATATGATTAGTTTTATTTTTGGCCTGGAAACCAGTGAAAATGTTAATTTTCATGTCTAGATTGGTGTGGAGCAAAACCTACAGCATACAGAACACAATAGACTTAGAATTTTGGAGGCAGAAGGGTCATAAGAACATGATCCCCATTAAAAAAAATGTTGGGCAATAACATTGGATTAATTCAAGTCATGTAATTGGAGGACTGAAGCAATTTTATCTTGTTCTTCAAATCTAGGGTAACCTCACTTCATAACTGGGTAACATAACATTCTTGTACAGGTTTTGTTGTTTATTTAATTTGCCTGTAAAGTCTTTTAAAAGTGTATTATTAGGGAGGCTTCTAGAGCAGAGAGCTACACTATGTATTCCCTTTAATTTCAACATCTTTGAGACTGTCCTGACAGCTAGAGTAAAAGGAAGGAAAGGATTTTCTTTGCCCGAGGACTTCATGAACTTCCTGGGGGAGACAATGACTGGACAAGTTGAGTTTCCTGACACCCTGTAGTAATATCCCTCAACAACTGGAGTGGAGGAGGCAAGCCATTCGCTTCCTAGTTGGAGTATAAGGTGACAAATTGAGTTAAACAGCTATGTTCTCTCAGCTTTTCTCTTTATTTGGCCATAAGGAACATATGCCAAATTTTTAAGGAAATGTAGTTATAACAAATGCACTGATCAAGAGAAGGAGAAGACAAGCCACAGACTGGATAAAAATATTTGCATAAGGCATATCTGATAGCAAACTGTTATCCCAAATATACAAACAATTCTCTTAAAATTCAACAGTAAGAAAATAAACAACCCACTTAAAAAGGCTTTAACGGACCCCTCACCAAAGAAGATACATAGATGGCAAATAAGGATATGAAAAGATGCTCCACATCCCATGTCATCAGGGAAATGCCAATGACATGGGATATACTACACTCCTAGTAGAATGGCCAAAATCCAGAACACGGACAACACCAAATGCTGACATGGATGTGGAGCAACATGAACTCCCCTTCATTGCTGGTGGGAATGAAAAGTAACACAGCAACTTTGGAAAGACAGTCTGGCAGTTTCTTATAAAACAAACAAACTGATCCTCCCCAAAAGAGCTGACTTCAAGAGATCTTGAAGTCTACTAGATATCTAGGATGCAGGTTTGCTCTGCTGTGTAGCCTTGAAAGAGCATACAACATGAACTGTGGGAAAATCATTCTTGCATAATTTCAGCATGGAAACGATTGACATTGAATAGGAGAGCACTTATGACCACCATAGTGGAAGACAGCAGGAGGAGTTTTCCCAGGTGAACTCATCACCAAGTGTCCCCCAGCATTAGTGTCACATAGGTCTACGGGAGAGAGAAGGCATACTGATGCCTTTGGTTGAAAGAAGAGGTGAGCTAGAAGGGCTGCCACATTCAGGGTGCCGGTCATTCATGTGCAAGGACATCCAGCCAAGGGACTTAAAGTGGGGTGGAGATCCAGCTCTGCTCTTCATCTTCCTGGAGAAAGGGCTCTGTTTCCTAATTTGCACAAAGATTCTGAATGAGATAGGGACACTGGCAGTTTCATGATCTTTCACAAGCACCTTTCAGTCAGAAGTAAGGAATCTGGGGGCTGTTGTTCCAGTAGTTTCACTAGTGGGAAGAGACCAAATCCTATCCCAGAGATTTGAGGTTTGATGTCTGTTACTATTACTCTAGTGTAAGCCCTGACTGAGGAGGCCTGGGGAAATGTAGGTCACATACATTAGATGTCAATTTCGTTAGAAGTCTTTATTTATGCTTTTATAAAAGGACTTTAATATATACAGAACTTAGGCTTCTTTTTTTTTAGTGGAAAGTTAATTTAAGGTGACTTTCCAAATGGGAACGTACATTTTAATTTCCCATCTTTTGTCCCCTCCCCACCTTTTATTTAAGACTACCATGACATTAACTGTATGTGGGAAGTTATTTAATCTGCCTTCAAAGAGCTTTTATAATTTGGTTTTGAAGTGTGGAACAGTACACTTTATTTTAAACGTTCAGAACATGGTGTAGCTCTAGAAGAAAAAAAAAGATTTTTTTTTTTTTTAAAGCAAAGGTGCTAAATACAGGAATTTATTTCCAACGGCATTACATGCTGCCTATTCGGATTGTTTTTCAAAACACACACACATTAAATGTTATGTGTTAATCAGACCCCTGTTCAATATGAAAATGATTAGGGCATAAACATTTCATAATAGAAAGTTATGATTGAATGATATCTTCTGACTTGCTCTGTGGAACAGATAATCAAGTTGTCTTTCAAAGACTGAACCTGCAGTGAATGTTTTACTTGGGAAATAAATGAAATTGATTATATATTCTAAGCAAAAAATAAAAAGAGAAAAAACACACACTGTAATTACTTTCAATCTCCTCATAAAATGTTTTTCCACTAGCAGAGATTCTCAAAATTGTCAGGAAATACAAGAGAATGAGAGCAAGAGGGTATTAATCAGGAATTAGAAGTGGAAGAGACTTCTCAGGTTGGTTCCCCCTATTCTCGCCAAGATATGCCTGATGCACGCAGCTCAGTCAAACTTAAAGTGACGTAAGTGATGGGCTCCACTGCTTCCCTCAAGGTAATCCTGCACTGATTTCTTCACTGAGTTTCAGGAGACGATGGGGTCTCCAAGTGAGGCTTGCAAATAATCATTTTCTAAAACTGGCAGTCTTCGAAATTTCTGTTTGGCCTGAAAATCATTTTGAACCAATTCTTTTTGCAAAGCAGACCTGTCTCCCCTACTTACCTTCTTCCATGGCCCTTTCTGTTACTAGACCCAAATACAAGTATCTGCTTCTGTCAAGCACTATGGGGCAAACCTATGTAGTCCTATGGCAAGATTGAAGTTGTATATACTCTGGTTCTGCTCTCCCCACCTCAACATACGAGTGCCTACCCTTTTTTCACAAGACAATCTACACAACAGGCCAGTCAAGACACCATCTTCTCTTTGCCTTTTAGCTCTTTGCCTTTTAGCTCCTCACTGCTTTGTCATTCTATAGCTCATCACTAACCTCCTCAAAACCTTTCCACTGAAAGTTTTGGGAACACATTCTCAGTCCCTCAAAAGCTTTCTAAAAAGTTTTCTATTCTTGTTAAACTGATTAAATGTTTCTCATTCTTCAGTCATTTTTATCCCATATCCATGATTTTTGCTATATCCTCATGACACGGGTATTAAAATGGGATTCATTCTCAATTTGAGCTGAGGCGGAAATCATTCCATTTTAACAAATGGAATAAAGCAATAAAGCCAAGAAATTACCTCTCAAAGTAAGGTGCTAAGACATGATAGCATATTTTGAAATTAGTTCATTCAACCTTAGTCCTTACCTTCTTTGAGGGGTTGAACAAATGGGCCAAGAGATCATTTTTCCTCCCCTCCCTTAGCCTCACTTAGAGGGGAGGGGTTGGGGAAGGAGAGATAGAATATGTGGCACAAACTGGGGTTTGGAATAAGTGGGAGACAGCCAGAAGAGGCCTGTTTCTTTGATTAAGGAAGCTGCAGCCACATCTTCCTTTGTGAGGGAAATTTCGGGAAATTCTTAAAAATAGCTTCCCATGAAAACACCTCTCACTGGGGATCTGCCATATTCACAGGTACTGTTGACAGATATACCTACCCTTCCCAGAAAATCTGAGAGGAGTCGAAGGCAGCCTTGTGTGGGACAGGAAGAGGAGAAGGAAATATGCCAATGTTGGGGAGAGAAGTTTATCCTTATGCCCACCCTGCTATAGACTGTCCAGTCTGAAGCAGCACCAAGATGGCAGAGGAAAAACTTTCCCTTTGAAGCAAATTTAGAATTTTGATAATTAAACTGTGTGGCCCTTTTAATTACTGAACTGATGTTGCTCTTTGGACTCTACTGGACAGTGAGTCTTTATGCTATGTAACAACATCCAAAACAAGTTATGGATTTGCTCAAGGGCAGAAGGATTACAGATCAGATATAAAAGAACTAGTGGGTTGGGAGCAGAAGAGCAAAAAGTTGTTTCCTTCTTTCACTATATGAGATCTCACTCTTCCCACACAGCACACCATCTGCATTTCGGATGGCTTTCTGAGACCTTCTAAGCCTGGTGTCCAGGCCTACACATGTGCACAAGCTCATCAAATCTCCAGTAACAGAAAACAGAGTCAAATGCTCCAAGGTCAAAACCACTCAGGAGGCATAAGAACACCCTGTCTGTTGGTCATATTTAAGGATGCAGAATTCTGGATAGAATCTTACCCATGAACATAAACTTATGTTTTTTTCTTTAATTATTTTCTAATCAGGGTTTTTTTTTTTTAATATGACTTAGATACAGTAAAATTCAGCCCTTTTAGGGGCACAATTTTATGTATTTTGACAAACATACATATGCATGTACCTATTACCACAATCAAGATATAGAATATTTTTATAACACCCCCCCCCAAACTTTGCTCGTGCCCCTTTGCAGTCAATCCCTTCTCCTACCACCAATTCCTGACAACTGCTGATGTGACTTCCTTCCAAGTCATTTTTCCTTTCCCATAATATCATACAAATGAAATCACACATCTATGTAGTCTTCCCTACTTAACTTCTTTTACCTAATATAAAATTTTGAGACTCATCCATTTTATGTATATCAATAGTTTCTTCCTTTTTAATTACTGACTAGTATTCCCATATATATGGATATATCACATTTTCTTTATTCATTCATCCAGTGGATAGATATTTGGATTTTTTTCAGCTTTTGATAATTATGAATGAAGCATTTTACTTTAAAATTTAAAAAATATCTTTAGCCTTGTCTTGAGCAGTAGGTTTAAGGCATTAATTACTTATGTATTAAATTGCATATATTTGCATATATAGACATTAATACAACATATAACTATTAATATGAAACCACCTGTCTGTGTATTCCTTAAAGACATTCATCTCAGAAAGGCTAGCTATCACTATGTATACCATGTCTTAGGAAATAATGATATAACTGAATTCTTTCTCCCCAGCTCCACTGTGTTCCCAGCTTCCACTGCAGGATTATTAAAGGTGGCAGTTCCTTCTGCACACCATGAGGCAAGAAGCCATACCAGTCTTCTCCTAGCTCTCAGTGCTTCATCTGGAGAGCTTCTCTCCCAGCTCCCTGCGTTAAACCTACAGGCTGTGAAGCTCATTCCTTTATGCAACAGACACTGAGAAAAAGGAAATCAAATTCTCATTGAAGGAGATGGGCACCTATATGTAAAAATAAGGTCTGATATATTCAATAAAAAGCTGTTTTATTTTTTAAAAAGAGAAAATATATTTGAAATACTAATGAACCAGTATCACCCTAGGTAGAAGTAACTCATTTAAAAAATTTGTTCCTACAATTCAACTTCATTCTCTTTATTTTTCTTCTGTTAATGTCTTATTGGAAAGCATCTCTAAACGCTATTGGCAACTATCAAAAACCCCAGTATGAGAAGTATGTGAGGAAAAGTTGTTTCTTTAGAGTTTGATGACCAAAATCTCAAGTACAAGCTATTTGCATTCAGTTTCTAAATTATTAGAAGTCTGTCCCCATTTCATCCAAATGCAAGAAATTTTTCCATTTGAGTGGGAACTTTTAATATTTCTTGAGAGTCAACATTTATCTTTCAGATGAAAAGCATACTTTTATTTTTCAGTTTTGCTTTACCAAGAAGACAAACATTCTGAGCTATCTTTTATCGTATCATCAGTACTATCTTTTCTGCATCTTTTTCAAAGAGGGGAGACTAAGACCAATTTTCTAGATGAGGTGTCACAGACCTAAGTTTTGATGCATATAAAAATAATCCACAATCTATTTGCTTTTTCACTTTTGGTGCAGCCTAGCTGCAGGATACTTTTATAATTCTTTTTTTTTTCTTGTACATAAAATGAAACAGGTACTGAATCTTCTTCCTATAAATAAGGAAGATGAGAAAAGTGATGTGCCTTGAGTAATGAGTTAGATTTTATATAATGTGTTGAGGAGATGCATTATTGTATATTACTGGATGGAATTAAATTGCAAGTAGAGGTTCAAGGCCCTGGTAGGCTGACAGAAACAAAGGGCACCAGAACCAGGGGAGCTGGGACTGCAGTGTCAAGGCTGGAGCTACCAAGGGACTAAGCAGAGGAGAAAAGATACAAAACCAGGGAAGGAATGTCTGAGAAGCAGTAGCTGTAAAGATGAACCTGTGTACCAGTGTGGACTGGAAATTCAAAGCCAAAGATGGGCAAGAGTGAGGAGATTAGGGTTAAGGAAGGATATATATAAGAGCTAGAGCAATTAATGGATGGCTAGAAGTGGATATGCAGCTAAGGCTGAGTGAGACTCCTGTTGGATCTGCCCATACATGTTGAGAGGACCTAATAAGACTCACTAGATGTAGCAATAGTGATGTGAACAGCTCTCCTTTACTTCTCATGGCTCCTTATGGGACAATTATGCTATTATTTCTTGAAGTCATGGTTATGCACTGAATTGTGTCTTTTCCTAATTTATATGTGGAACTCCTAACCTCCAGTACTTCAAAATGTGACCATATTTAGAAACATGGCCTTTAAAGATATGTTTAAGTTAAAATGAGGCCATTAGATACCCCCACTAAAAAGGAGAATTACAGACCAATATCCCTGATGAACATGGATGCAAAAATTCTCAAAAAGAAACTACTAATTGGATCCAACAGTACATTAAAAGGATTATTCACCAAAACCAAGTGGGATTTATTCCTGGGCTGCAGGGGTGGTTCAACATCTGCAAATCAATCAACATGATACACCACTTTAATAAAGGAAAGGATAAGAACCACATGATCCTCTCAATAGATGCAGAAAAAGCATTTGACAAAATAGAGCATCCTTTCTTGATAAAAAACAGTTTAGGGATAGAGGGAGTATACCTCAACTTAATAAAGGTCATATATGAAAGACCCACAGCAAATATCATCCTCAATGAGAAAAAGTGAGAGCTTTTCTCCTAAGGTCAGGAATACAACAGGGATATCTACTCTCATCACTGTTGTTCAACATAGTACTGGAAGTCCTAACCTCAGCAATCAGACAACAAAAATAAATAAAAAGCATCCAAATTGGCAAAGAAGAAGTCAAACTTTCACTCTTGGCAGATGACATGATACTCTACGTAGAAAACCCAAAAGACTCTACCAAAAAATTCCTAGAACTGATACAGGAATTCAGCAAAGTCACAGGATATAAAATTAACACATAGAGGTCTGTTGCATTTCTATATACCAACAATGAAGCAGCAGAAAGAGAAATCAAGGAATCAATCCTGTTTATAATTGCACCAAAAATCGTAAGATACCTAGGAGTAAATAAACTTAACCAAAGAGGTAAAGGATCTATATTCTGAAAACTATAGAACATTTATGAAAGAAATTGAGGAAGACACACACACAAAAAATAGAAAAACATTCCATGCTTACGGAATGGAAGAACAAATATTGTTAAAATGTTTATGCTACCCAAAGCAGTCTACACATTCAAAGCAATCCTTATCAAAATATCAACATTTTTCACAGATCTGGAACAAACAATTCTAAAATTTGTATGGAACAAGAAAAGACCTCGAACAGACAAAGTAATGTTGAAAAAGAAAACCAAAGCTGGAGGCATCACAATTCTGGACTTCAATCTATACTAAAGCTGTAATCATCAAGACAGTATGGTACTGGCACAAAAAACAGACACACAGATCAATGGAACAGAATAGAAAACCCAGAAATAGACCCTCCACTCCATGGTCAACTAATCTTTGACAAAGCAGGAAAGAATATCCAATGGAAAAAAGATAGTCTCTTCAATAAATGGTGTTGGGAATGGTGGACAGCCACAAGCAGAAAAATGAAACTGGACCACTTTCTTACTCCATATACAAAAATAAATTCAAAATGGATGAAAGACAGGAATCCATCAAAAATCCTTGAAGAGAAAACAGGCAGCAACCTCTTTGACTTTGGCTACAGCAACTTCTTGCTAGACATATCTTCAGAGGCAAGAGAAACAAAAGCAAAAAATGAACTATTGGGACTTCATCAGGATAAAAACTTGTGCACAGCCAAGGGAATAATCAACAAAACTAAAAGACAACCTACAGAATGGGAGAAGATATTTGCAAATGTCTTATCAGATAAAGGGCTAGTATCCAAAATCTGTAAAGAACTCCTCAAACTCAACACCCAAAAAATAAAAAATCAAGAAATGGGCAGAAGACATGAACAAACATTTATCCAAAGAAGACATAAAATGGCCAACACACCCATGAAAAAATGCTCAACATCAGTCATCATCAGGGAAACACAATTCAAAACCACAATGAGATACCACCTCACACCATCAGAATGGCTAAGATCAACAACACAGGAATTAACAGATGTTGGCAAGGATGTGGAGAAAGGGGAACCCTCTTACACTGTTGGTGGTAATGCAAACTGGTGCAGCCACTATGGAAAACAGTATGGAGGTTCCTCAAAAAGGTAAAAATAGAATTACCCAATGACCCAACAATTGCACTAGGTATTTATCCAAAGGATACAAAAATAGTGATTTGAAGGGGCACACGCACCCCAATGTTTATAGCAACAATGTCTACACTAGCCAAGATACAGAAAGAGTCCAGATGTCCATCAATGGATGAATGGAAAAAGAAAATGTGGTATGTGTTTTTACATATATATACATATATATAATGGAATATTACTCAGCCATTAAAATGAATGAAATCTTGCCATTTGCAATGACATGGATGGTATTATGCTAAAAGAAATGTCAGTCAGAGAAAGACAAATGCCATATGATTTCACTTACAGGTGGAATTTAAGAAACAAAACTGATGAACATAGGGAAAGGGAGGGAAAAATTACATAAGATAAAAAAAGAGAGAGGGCAAGCCATAAGAGACTCTTAATCACAGGAAACAAACTTAAGGGTTTCTGGAGGGGTGGTGGGTGGAGGGATGGGGTAACTGGGTGATGGACATTAAGGAAGGCAGGTGATGTAATGAGCACTGGGTGTTATACGCAACTGATGAATACTAAATTCTACCCCTGAAACTAGTAATACACTATATGTTAACTAACTTGAATTTAAATAAAATCTAAAAATAAAATGAGGCCATTAGGGTGGGCCTAATCCAATTTGACTGATGCCCTAACAAGAAGAGGAAATTTGAACTAACAAAGAGATACCAACGACACATACCTACAGAGGAAAGACCATGTGAAGACTCAGTGAAAAGATGGCCACCTGCCAGCCCAGGAGGAACCTGCCAACACCTTGATTTGGACTTCTAGCCTCCAGAGTTGTGAGAAAACAAATTTCTACTGCTTAAGCCACCCAGTCTATGGTATTGTTATGATAGACCTAGCAAGCTGATATGGTTATAATATGGATTCCTATGCATATTATACAGAATCAGAAGAGGTTCATAGAAATTATTTAATGGAGGGAATCCTGCAGATTTAGTTATCCCTTTATCTCTTATAAGAAGAAATAAATCAGGCTGCCCGAGGATGCCCCTGAACACTTATGGTGAAATCTGTGTGTAGACCTCACTTAACACACAGGATCTGCCTTCCAAAGTTTGCTTCCTGTATATACAAAAGCACTGCTCAGACTCACTAAAGTCAACATAATACCCTCCAGTTCCATCCACGTTGTTGCAAATGGCAAGATTTCATTCCTTTTGATGGCTGCATAATATTCCATTGTGTATAATATATATATACCACATCTTCTTTATCCATTCATCTGTCGATGGACATCTTGGCTCTTTCCATAGTTTGGCTATTGTGGACATTGCTGCTCTAAACACTGGGGTGCATGTAACCCTTCAGATCACTACATTTGTATCTTTGGGGTAAATACCCAGTAGTGCAATTGCTGGGTCGTATGGTAGCTCTATTTTCAACTTTTTGAGGAACCTCCATACAGTTTTCCAGAGTGGCTGCACCAGCTTGCATTCCCACCAACAGTGTAGGAGGGTTCGCCTTTCGCCACATCCCCACCAACATCTGTCATTTCCTGAATTGTTAATTTTAGCCATTCTGACTGGTGTGAGGTGGTGTCTCATTGAGCTTTTGATTTGGATTTCCCTGATGCCGAGCGATGTTGAGCACCTTTTCATGTGTCTGTTGGCCATTTGGATGTCTTCTTTAGAAAAATGTCTGTTCATGTCTTCTGCCCATTTCTTGATTGGATCATTTGTTCTTTGGGTGTTGAGTTTGATGAGTTCTTTATAGATTTTTGGATACTAGCCCTTTATCTGATATGTCATTTGCAAATATCTTCTCCCATTCTGTCAGTTGTTTTGTGGTTTTGTTGACTGTTCATTTTTGCCCTTGCTTCCCTTGCCTTTGGTGATATTTCTAGGAAGTTGCTGCAGCTGAGGTACAAAAGGTTGCTGCCTGTGTTCTCCTTTAGGATTTTGATGGACTCCTGTCTTACATTAAGGCCTTTCAACCATTTTGAGTTTATCTTTGTGTATGTTGTAAGGAAATGGTCCAGTTTCGTTCTTCTGCATGTGGCTGTCCAATTTTCACAACACCATTTGTTGAAGAGACCATCTTTTTTTCCATTGGACATTCTTCCCTGCTTTGTTGAAGATGAGTTGACCATAGAGTTGAGGGTCCATTTCTGGGCTCTCTATTCTGTTCCACTGATCTATGTGTCTCTTTTTGTGCCAGTACCATACTGTCTTGATGATGACAGCTTTGTAATAGAGCTGGAAGTCCGGAATTGTGATGCCGTTGGCTTTGCTTTTCCTTGTCAACATTCCTCTGGCTATTCAGGGTCTTTTCTGGTTCCATACAAATTTTAGGATTATTTGTTCCATTTCTTTGAAAAAAGTTGATGATATTTTGATAGGGATTGCATTAAATGTGTAGATTGCTCTAGGAAGCATTGACATCTTCACAATATTTGTTCTTCCAATCCATGAGCATGGAACGTTTTTCCATTTCTTTGTGTCTTCCTCAGTTTCTTTCATGAGTATTTTATAGTTTTCTGAGTACAGATTCTTTGCCTCTTTGGTTAGATTTATTCCTAGGTATCTTATGGCTTTGGATGTAATTGTAAATGGGATCAACTCCTTAATTTCTCTTTCTTCTGTCTTGTTGTTGGTGTATAGGAATGCCACTGACTTCTGTGCATTGATTTTATATCCTGCCACTTGACTGAATTCCTGTATGAGTTCTAGCAGTTTTGGGGTGGAGTCTTTTGGGTTTTCCACATAAAGTATCATATCATCTGCAAAGAGTGAGAGTTTGACTTCTTCTTTGCCTATTTGGATGCGTTTTATATCTTTTTGTTGTCTGATTGCTGTGGCTAGGACTTCTAGTACTATGTTGAATAGCAGGGGTGATAGTGGACATCCCTGCCACGTTCCTGACCTTAGGGGGAAAGTTCTCAGTTTTTCCCCATTGAGAATGATATTTGCTGTGGGTTTTTCATAGATGGCTTTTATGATATTGAGGTATGTACCCTCTATCCCTACACTCTGAAGAGTTTTGAACAAGAAAGGATGCTATACTTTGTCAAATGCTTTTTCTGCATCTATTGAGAGGATCATATGGTTCTTGTTCTTCCTTTTATTAATGTATTATATCACATTGATTGATTTGCGGATGTTGAACCAACCTTGCAGCCCAGGAATAAATCCCACTTGGTCGTGGTGAATAATCCTTTTAATGTACTGTTGGATCCTACTGGCTAGTATTTTGGTGAGAATTTTTGCATCCATGTTCATCAAGGATATTGGTCTGTAATTCTCCTTTTTGATGGGGTCTTTGTCTGACTTTGGCATCAAGGTAATGGTGGCCTCATAAAACGAGTTTGGAAGTTTTCCTTCCATTTCTATTTGTTGGAACAGTTTCAGAAGGATAGGTATTAATTCTTAAAATGTTTGGTAGAATTCCTCTGAGAAGCCATCTGGCCCTGGGCTTTTGTTTGTGGGGAGATTTTTGATGACTGCTTCAATTTCCTTAGTGGTTATAGGTCTGTTCAGGTTTTCTATTTCTTCCTGGTTCAGTTTTGGTAGTTGATACATCTCTAGGAATGCATCCATCTCTTCCAGGTTATCTAATTTGCTGGCATAGAGTTGCTCATAATATGTTCTTATAATTGTTTGTATTTCTTTGGTGTTGGCTGTGATCTCTCCTCTTTCATTCATGATTTTGTTGATTTGGGTCATTTCTCTTTTCTTTTTGATAAGTCTGGCCAGGGGTTTATCAATCTTGTTAATTCTTTCAAAGAACCAGCTCCTAGTTTCGTTGATCTGTTCTGCTGTTCTTTTGGTTTCTATTTCATTGATTTCTGCTCTGATCTTTATTATTTCTCTTCTCCTGCTGGGATTAGGCTTTATTTGCTGTTCTTTCTCCAGCTCCTTTAGGTGTAGGGTTAGGTTGTGTACTTGAGACCTTTCTTGTTTCTTGAGAAAGGCTTGTATTGCTATATACTTTCCTCTTAGGACTGCCTTTGCTGCATCCCAAAGATTTTGAATAGTTGTGTTTTCATTTTCATTGGTTTCCATGTATTTTTTTTAATTCTTCTTTAATTTCCTGGTTGACCCATTCATTCTTCAGTAGGATGCTCTTTAGCCTCCATGTATTTGAGTTCTTTCTGACTTTCCTCTTGTGATTGAGTTCTAGTTTCAAAGCATTGTGGTCTGAAAATAGGCAGGGAATGATCCCAATCTTTTGGTACCAGTTGAGACCAGATTTATGATCTAGGATGTGATCTATTCTGGAGAATGTTCCATGGGCATTAGAGAAGAATGTGTATTCCGTTGCTTTGGGGTGGAATGTTCTGAATAGGTCTGTAAAGTCCATTTGGTCCAGTGTGTCATTTAAAGTCTCTATTTCCTTGTTGATCTTTTGCTTAGATGATCTGTCCATTTCAGTGAGGGGAGTGTTAAAGTCCCCTACTATTATTGTATTGTTGTCGATGTGTTTCTTTGCTTTTGTTATTAATTGCCTTATATAATTGGCTGCTCCCGTGTTAGGGGCATAGATATTTACAATTGTTAGATCTTGTTGAATAGATCCTTTAAATATGATATAGTGTCCTTCCTCATATCTTATTACAGTCTTCGGTTTAAAATCTAATTTGTCTGATATAAGGATTGCCACCCCAGCTTTCTTTTGGTGTCCATTAGCATGGTAAATGGTTTTCCACCCCCTCACTTTCAATCCGGGGTGTCTTTGGTTCTAAAATGAGTCTCTTGCAGACAGCATATCGATGGGTCTTGTTTTTTAATCCAGTCTGATAGCCTGTGGTATGACACTATTTATATGTAAAATTTGATAACACAATTTTCCATGGAACAATACCTATATGAATCTATCAATAAAAGAATCAAAAAGGTTAAAACCAAGCTGGATTAGAAGTGAAATTGATGGTGAACAGATTTTTATTTGCAATGTGTGGCTTTCTCTTTGGAAGAAAAAACAAGGAAAATTCATATATCACATGTGTAATTTTAAAACTATTAACATAAAAATGGTAAAAATCAAATAGTTCAAGTGCTTATAATAATTTATTCTATGTAATTGATAGATAAGTGATAGTTATATTCCCCTTATTTTATTCTGTGATTTTCAAGTTTCCCAATGTAAAAAAGAAATATAAACCAGTAAGAATAAGGAGGAAGAGGAAGAAATAAAAGAAAGGATGGAAGAGAAGGGCAGTGCCAAAAAATGAAGAGGTTTCTGATGAGCTCATATTTTTGAATCTCACACATATCGTTTTAAGAGATGCATATGCTAGAGGAATACAAAATGAAAGTGACATAAATTTCCTAGTGTTAAAAAAATCGGTAGCAAGAGCAAACATGGAATGGTAATAAACACATATGTAAAAATAAATTAGTCTGATTGCTTGCTTTTTAACTTTTGTTTGTATGTGTGAGAGAGAGTGTGTGTGTTTTCTACTTTGAAGAAAGATCAAAGAAGGAATATGGTCTGTGTGTTGCACACGGTGTAAGTTCACAGAAAATGGAAATAAAATCAAGCATTTGAAATCCCACTAAAGGTGTATAAGAAAACAAATATGGAAGGCATAATTAATGTGTCATGTGCCCGGAACAAAATTTACAGAGATCTTAACTAAAAACTAACAAGATACTATTTATCAAGGAGAACTCATTCTCTTTGTTACGTGGGTGAATGGGTGGTGGTAGTCATGTGTAGTCACTGTGTAGTCACTGCCAGGGGTGATATTAAAATAAAAATATTTAACCGCTGGTATGGCACTAGCACCAACCAATCAGAATGGAAGGAAACCATCAGTACGCTCGTCCCTGCCACGGTCCCCACCTTCATGAAACTGGTGATATAGTAGGGAGAATAAGAAATACACTAAGTGTGATGCAAGCCAGGATGTGATGTGTGTCAAAATACTGTGAAAGGCTGGCTGTGTGTGTGTGTGCGTGCGCGCAGGTGCGCGCAGGCGCACTCATGCACAAGGGAGCATGTGCTCACACTAGGGAGGTGTAAGTGTGCATATGGAGGAGAGAGCCTCAAACAATGGATGAAATATCATGAGATGAAGATGGAGGGAAGGACATTCCAGAAAGCACGGGCAGACTAAAAAATGTGTGAAGGGAAGAAATCATTGCTAGGAAGTCCTGAATAAATAGTCCAAGGTGGCTACAAGTAGGTGCATAAAGAATATACATCAAGATTTTGCCTAGAGCAGGAAAAGTCTACATGACAAGCAAATGTGTTTGAATTTAATTCTTTAGGTAATAGTGAGTTATTAAAAGTTTCTTGAAGAAGGGAGCAACCTGATTGGAATAATCACAGAGCTGAAAATATTCCATCTTGAGCTATTCTCCTCATCTGTTCTTTTGGTTGGCAGAATAGTGGCTCCTAAAGATGCCCATGCCCTAGTCCCTGGAACCTGTAAATATGTTACCTTCACATGGAAAAGGGATTTTGCAGATGTAGGTCAGTAATGGCACACTTCCAAATATTGATTTGATCACATAAGCCCATAAGATCTCTTCTCTGTAAAGGAACACTTTTGCATTTGTTGCTAAAGTATTCTGTATGGCAATAATTTGAGACCCTGTGAACGTCCTCTCCCAACAACCTTTGAGTTGTTTGTTTTGGAAGTCATTAATGATCTTTGCTTATATCTATTATATTTCATTATTGGATGTACAGATGTAATATTTTAATTCTGTCCTTTCTTCTATTAACTGATATTCTTCCGTTAAGAGTTTTTCTCTCCTCTGCCTCCTCTTTTAGTATTATATATAATATTTATATACATATCCATTTATATACATAAATTTTCCCTCTTGAAAGTGATATGATCCATTTTTGCCATTATCTTTCTGGTGCTTAGTTGTCTCCAATTTGGCCTGAGCAGTCCCCTTCAAGCCAGCTGCTGTGTCCTTTTCATAAGACTACCTTAGACTTGCCTCCTGGCACAAAATTTCCTAAACTTATTTTGTGCTTTGTCTGCCCCAGACCTAGAATTAAGGAAGCTAAAAGGACAAAAAAAAAATGACAATTTATTCATAGAAGGAAATTTACTACACAAGTACAGTTTTTGCCCTTATGGTGAGTTTAATTATATAACATAAGCATGAGGAAAATGGGCTTAAAACTTCTCAGCCAAAAATTTTTACTCAAACATCAGAAAATTGGCTCAAAAACAGACGGAGAGTCTGGTGAGACTCTTGCTCCCCAAAGTATGATAAAACTTAAACTTTCCCTCAAATACTTACCTGAGATCGGTACAGATTAGTGCTTCTCAAACTTGAGTGAGGATCAGAATCACCTGGAGGGTTTGTCAAAACAAGGTTTACTGGGCTTCTGATCCAGTAAGGATTGGGGTGGGGCCTGATAATTTGCATTTCTAACAAATTCTCAGGTGGTGCTGATGATGCTGTTCTGGGAACCTTACTTTGAGAACCCTACAGAAGTTATCCCATTTGATTCTATTGCCTGTCCCTGATATGTTTTTAAATCTTTAGAATATACCTCTCTGAATGGAATTCAGTGATATACAGATTATTAAAACGGTCACCCCAATATATCTCACGCCATATACTTGTCTAGATAATTACATATGGGTGAGTAGGGAGGCAGAGCCAGGAATGGGTTGTGGTTTGGGGCTAGAAGCCTGGATTTGTTCATCTGTTGGCCATGAGGGGGAGTGCTGGTCAAGTTTGTACTGGAGCCTGAGAGGTGTGTATTGGCTCGAGGACTGTAAATTATTCTGTGTATATCAGGACTGTGTATTTCTAGAACTGCAAATTTTTCTTTTTTAGTGGATCTTTATTCTCAGCAAAATAAATGTGTTGTAAAAGCTTCTATATTTTATTTTTTTAAAGATTCATTTATTTATTTGAGAGAGAGAGAGAGCAAGTGAGTGCAAGCCTGGAGAGGGGCAGAGAGAAAGGAAGAGAGAGAATCCTCAAGTGGACTCCTCACTGAGCACAGAGTCCAATGTGGGGCTCGATCCCAGGGCTCTGAGATCATGACCTGAGCCGAAATCAAGAATCAGATGCTCACCTGACTGAGCCATCCAAGCGCCCCCAAAGCTTCTATATATATAAATTTAAAAAACAACAACAAACCCTCTGACCCCACTTACCCTCCATTTCTCCATTCCTCTTTACAGCTAATGGCAGGAAAGATTTGACTTTTCCTGTTTTCATTACCAGGAGTTCCCTCCCCTTCTCTATGATCTTCTCTCCCCCCACCCCCACCACCTCTGCATCACCAAATCTATGGTTTGTTGTTAGCTCTCCTTTGACTCAGTCTCCCAGGAGTGTTTGATGCAATTTGTACCCTCATCTGTTTTTCCTTTATGCTTGGCCTGCTCTTCTTCTTTCTTCTCCTTTGCGGATCCTTCTGTTCCAGTGCTCCCAAACACCCCAGTTTCAGATCTGGAATCTCCTCTCTTCTCTATGTATATGAGCTCCTAAGCTTTAAAGATTATTACCATACCATACCATAAATAACATTGGTTGGTGCTTGTCTCACCCTGCCCACACTCCACCTATTGTTTAAAATCTGATCTATGTAGCCTCTCTGCAGAATGCACCTTAATTCTTGACTCACCTTCTACAAGCTGTATTCCTGTATTTACATGATTGTAAAACCTTGCATTCCTCTCTCCTGACACCTCTTTAAAACTCAATACTAGAATATTGTTTTACTTATATCTCTTCATTTCCTTCCTTCACAAGTGGCCCTGTGACTGAATACTTTAATTTATCCACGTGCCTAAACTCATTTTCTATAATTATTCCCGGTGCTTCTCATTGCTCATTTTATTCTCTGAATCTCATTGAGATGAACTGTATATAAAAGACAACATAATTGTGTATGGAGTGGGGATAATTTTAAAATATGAAGCAAATGGCAATAAAAGGATCTTTCTGGCAATAAAAAGAATAGCTCTGTGTATATACATATATATGTGTATATATAAATATATGTGTGTATATATACATATCTTTGAAAGCCAGAACTGTCAATGCACTCTTCATTTAGAAAGATTTTTATCCTGAAATTTGAGAGCCTGGGTTTGATGATTTAAAATTCAATTCAATGTGCCTCTTTAAAAAGATTCATCTTTTTACATAAAGCTGAGTTTGCATATGCATGTATGACTGATGGGTGAACATTAATGTGTATTTGAATGTTTGCCAGTGTGAGAGCTATTTTAGATCACACTCATAGAAGTTCCTAGGCCTTATAGTTTGATTGAAGCTCTAGATAAATTTTTGAAATCAAATTCAGGTTTGTAGTGTTGACCCACAAACTGGTCTACAGTAAAAATCTGCATTTCAAATCTACATTGTAAAATCTACATTTGATTCCATTACTGTCTTCAGGATTTCCTATGTGAAACCAAAAATATTTACCTTATATCCTTTGGTCAATACACAACAAACAAGGGTCTCCTTATTTTCCTTGTGCACACTTACATATACTGTAAATAAAAAGGTAAATCAACAGATAACCAAAAACCTACTTAAGTAGTAATAGCTACTTTAATCCTTTACAGCACTTCCCATGTACATTTTATCACTGCATTTTCTAAATGATCCTGATGGGGAAACTGAGGCTCAGAGGACTCAACTAACTGATTAAAGTCCACACCTCATGGCAGAGCCACGAATCCCCAAACTCATCCTCTTTCAGTGCTTTGTGATTGTGTTTTTCCTGAATTGCATGGATTTCACCTAGTGTTTAGGTCTTTAAGATTCTTTTTCTCTTCCTACTCTACATTCAGAAAGACCTTGTCAAATATTCCAGCACAAAATCGGACTTTCAGGGGTGGAATACCGACACTGAGACAAGATAACATGATTCTAACCAATTTATTTATAAAAAAAATATAAAATAGCCTCATATCAAATGTGTAAAAGGAATAAATCATTCTGCCAACCCATTTAATTTAGGTGGAAAATATTTGCTTTGTTGACTGGCTGATTAATCACATCAAATAATTATAGCATTAATTTGTCAAAAAAGGGTGGCAGCCCTCAAACAGAAAGAATCCATTGCCCCTCATTAATACAACTTATTGAGAGTGTGCTGAAATTTGCTACTTATGTTGATTTGTGTTTATTTGAGATTGTAGTTAGTTTGGCATGCATTTTAAATCACTGTTTTTAAATACTTCACATAAATTCTACATATTGTTGGCCTCCTAGCCTAGGACTACCAAATGTGGTTAGACTTCCTTTTATATGCAAAATTTCATGACTCAAACTATCATTATCTTCCTAGCAGAAATTAGCCCTCTTAAATGGTCATCTGACTCACTGATTTCCAGAAGTTTCCAGGGCAATGCCCTGAAACTTCCTCATTTTTCCTCTGCTCTGGTTTCTCCTCTGCTGCCAAGCCACCTCCTCTGGGGAAGATGACCTCTGTGTTAGGAACTCACTCTGGGCCCATCTGCCTTCCCCTGATCACCAGTGAGAATTTCAAATCCCTTGCATCCCACATACAATTGAGACTAAACCTTACTGTCAAGAGATTCCTGAAAGCTCAGAGCCCAGAGAAACACAACTTAGACTGCTGCTAAAAGTCTTTATTCTAAGAGACCATGAGTATCGCTGCCGGTTTCCTGGCAGCCTCTATGTGGTGGGGCTGTCAGCTCCCTTCTTGCCAACAGGAAGCTTTAGGCATTTCCATACCTAGGCCTAACCACCTTCTATGCAGAGACAAGCAGAAAATCTCATTCCTAAGGCTCAACTTATTTTCTGTCCTAGGGTGACTGACACTGGGAAGATCCATTCCCTGCAAGGGAAAATATCCAAACCCATGTCTAATGCAAAGTATCATGGCCTATTGCACATTTTCCAAATTGTGGCTCATTCAACCATAAATAGAAGGGACACCAACAGTCCAGTGTTGGTGGTGCTGTGCCAACCACAACTTTTGTTCAGCAAAAATTGAAGAGAAGGTGAGAACTGTCTACCTGGTGGGGCGCCTGGATGGCTCAGTTGTTTGAGTCTCCAACTCTTAGTTTTGGCTCAGGTCACTATCTCAGGGTGGTGAGATCAGCCCCTAGATGGACTCTGCACTCAGCGGGGAGTCTGCTTCTCTCCTCTCCCTCTATACCACCCCCTTCCCCGCCCTCTGCCTGCAAGCTCTCTCTCTCTCAAATAAATCTTTAAAAAATAAATAAATAAAAAGAATTGTCTACCTGGTACTAAGGTAGAGTCTCAGATCCTGGGAGAAAATACTTGCACAAAACTCAGTCACATCTTACAAGAACACCCAGTGCATTTCAGACTCAGGTCAATTTCTGATTCTATAGGAGCTCATTTTTACTATTAAATCAACTTCATTACTAAACAGAATATTGAAGGCCAGCATCTACTTTTAGGTTAATTCCCAAGAACAGTGGGTAGGTACTTCTCTATGTCTGCATAGTAAGAAGGGCTTAATTCTGCAAGGGTGAATTCCAGTACCTACTCTGGAATATCTAAATATCCTGTACTCTCTTAAAGGGTATTTTTTCATCTTCAAATCTGTTAAAATGTAAGTTGTATTTAGGTAGACATGTTACTTCAGTCATAGTTCCAATGCTGCTACTGTATGTGGGTGGCCAGTTTATTCAATAGCTATTTAAAATCAGATGGAAACCCTTTTATGCTATCAAGGAAAAAAAATTAACATAAGGCCACATGGGTCAGCTTTCTAAATAGAAAGAAATATCAACTATTCTTTTCATAGGTTAAAGTAAGAGTGGAGAACACATAACTTTGTCAGATATAAACAAAACAGACTCCAGGTCTCTATGGTGGTCAAAGACAAGACGGCAACGAGAAATAAGGGGAAATTAAGAGAGAAAGGTAAAAGGTAGTGATATTATGAAGTAGAGACTGAGGCACAAGATAGAAGTAAGACAGCCCCACCCCACCCCACACACACCTACGTTTTAACGCATCATGTATCCAAGACTCCCAATGGAGTACAATGAGATGGGGAGGACACATTGAGACTAAGAAAAGCACACAGGAGATCCTGCATAATATGATGGGGATCTTGTTTTCTAGTATATGCCCACTAAAAACTTAAAGTAGGATTATGGTTTTTTTAAACTATGGGCCCAAATAAACACAGTTAGCTATATGAATTTAAATCACAACTGAGGGCACCTGGGTGGCTCAGATGGTTAAGCGTCTGCCTTCGGCTCAGGTCATGATCCCAGGGTGCTGGGATCGAGTCCCACATCGGGTTCCCTGCTCCTTGGGAGCCTGCTTCTCCCTCTGCCTCTCTCTCTGTCTCTCATGAATAAATAAAAATAAAAATCTTTAAAGAAAAAAAAATAAATAAATCACAACTGATATGATTCCACATCCCCTCACCAGTACTCATTCTGCTGAAAAAAAAAATTCTTTAAAACCAAAATTGTCTTTCTAAATCCATATTTTAGGCCTTTATCTGCCTCAGTAAAAGTTGATAAGATTTTTACAATATCCTACAAGGGAAATTACTCTTTTCTCCAGAGAGATCATCTACTTATTTTGGGAAACCAGGTTAGGTATTCTACAGCCACTTTAACATTTTAAGTGCAGAGCCCTAGAGCTGAACATTTTCTAAACTTCAACTTTCTCTCTCGAAGTAGTTCTGCACTTAACCCATTCAAACAAAACAGGCTTTGGAATCTGACAAAGCCAGATTTGAAGTTTGGCTCTGTCACTTCCTAGGAAGGGGCAGTTGGCATGTATATTCAACCTAAGATTCATTTTTTGTTTTGTTTTGGTTTGGTTTTGCTCTTATTTTGCCAATGGGACTGATGTGAAGATGACATGAGATCATGTATCTAAAATATCTAGCCTCACTCTGGCAAATGTCTTTATTAAGGTCCTTGTCCTCTGACTCCCACATACACACCGTTTAGTACATGAGGCCCTTTTAAAAGCACATTCTCACTGAAGGCTAAACAAAGGGCTCCTCACTCAATTACAGTAATAGTGACTGACATTTGCATTGCTCCTCTGTGGACCAAACCCTGTTTTAAGTGCTTTACATACATAGCTCATTTAATTCTCACAGCTCACTTGGAGGCAGGCATTATCATGACCCCTGTTTTAGAGATGATGAGACCCAATGAGAGATGTTGACCAAATTGCCAAGATCCGGTATTGCAGCAAGTAGGAGCACTGGAATTCTAACTCAGCTGTTTGGGTTCAGAAGCTATGCTCTGATTTTGCAAACACAACGCACAAGATCTAGTCCAAAGAGTATACCATCTGCTGCTAACCTGAATGCACTCTTGAAAAATAAAGCTAGAAAAATTACAGAATTTATTTTCCAGAAGTTTGCCTCAATTCAATACAAAATATTTGTATTGGCCTCTGGTTCTATGTGGGGACGTGTCTGAAGAAATACAGTTTTAATGAGAGGAAACCTCATATTTCACAGGACTTACCTTCATCCTTCCAAGTGTTTGGAAAAGTGTAGGAGGTTCTGTTGTGGGATAATGTTATATAACCCAAAGAGATCATTTAGCCTTCCACACCTATGATTTTGAGCAAACATACACATGAAAGCAGCCCTGGAAGTTAAACAAGGCTGCAGCAAATGATCACCAGAGATAATTCTCATCCTCATTCCTTCATCTGTTCAAATTTTCACATATTTCTCATTTATTCATTCAACAAATATGTAATGGCTGCCTATGTTAGTGCTCGTGTCATGAGCCTGTGAGGGGTCTCTACTCTGATGGAACTTACAGTCTAATTGGAAGAGACAGACAATAATCAAAGATCTGTTGCTAGCTTATATGTTGAAGTTGCTATCTTTTTTTTAAAATACTGTATATTCACTCCCCAGTCCCACCTCCGCTCTTATGGTATTTATCAGGAATGCTGATTTTCTTCCTCCCAGCCATGACAAAGCAGAAACCAAGATTGGAAGAAATCCCTGACAGACCAGATGGATGAAGATCCTTAGATGCTCTTCCCAGAAACCAGAGAAGTCTGAGCCTGGGGGATGGAGAATGAGCATGCTCAGTGGTTGCTCAGATGAGCAAGGGTAGAGAGAACCTTATAATGGGAAGGGGAAGGGAAACCTTTGGTTATGAGACCCACATAGCATGGAAGAACAATCAAAGAGGATATGTAAGTCCTTGTAAAGCCCTCATGTATGTACAGCCCTATATGCCTTATACATAGTAGGTGTGCAATGATCATTAACTAGTATAATTCTTATTCTCTTTATTATTTAACTATTTTGATTATGACCAGCCCCTTTAGCCCCAGGAGTCCTGTGCAAGAAACCGTTCTCCATGGCTGACCTTTGATGGCTGACTATGTGTCCCTTGACCTCTCCCAATTGTCTCACTCTCCTTGTCTTGCCCAGTCCACTACCCTCCTGGGTGCTCACTCCTCCCACCATCTAAGATAGCCTGCTAAGTCCTAGCCAAATGCAGTTTATCTCCTGTCTTGGGTTCAGTAAGGCCCTGACTGACCTCCTTTGTCTTGCTGTCAATAGAGTCTGGATCTCTTTTCATTATATGGATGATCTATGCTCAATTCTATAAAAAAGCAGGTAATATATCTTCAGTCAGGCATAAAAAGACCTATTTTAATATTGTGTCTACATGAATTTAAATCTGCTTGTATCAGTTCAACTTAGAGTCAGCTCAAAACCCATCACAAGGGTAAGGATTACTTGACATAAAGGTCTGACCTATATAGGCAAAACCCAGAATAAGAACTGGTATTATAAGTGTTGCCTTTATCCTTTGTGGCAGTGCTGAGGGCTCTTTGCTGGGTTGTGTAGGGGAGCACCCTGCAAAACCCAGGAGAAAATGATCTACTACTTTTGATTATTATATAAGCAGGCATCATGGGCTGAATTGTGTCCCCCACTCTCAACTCATGTGTTGAAGCCCTAATTTACCTCAGAATGTGACTGCACTTACAGAGCCTATAAAGTTTCAATTAGATTAAAATGAGGCCATTTTAGGGTAGATTCTAATCCCATCTGACTGGAGTTCCTAGAAAAAGATAAAATTTGAATACACGAAGACACACCAGAGATGTGCATGCACAGAGAAAAGGTTGTGTGAGGATACAGCAAGGATACAGCCACCTCAAGCCAAGGAGAGAGGCCTCAGAAGAACTCAAACCCACGGATACCTCGATTTTGTACTTCCAGCCTCCAACACTGGGAGAAAATCAAGTTTTGTCATGTAAGCCACCCAGTTGGTAATATTTTGTTATGACAGCCCTAGCAAACTAATACAGTGCATTAGACAGTGAATCTGTTCACAGTGTTAACAGGACCCACTGTTATCAGGTTGATGTACAGAAATTTCTGAAAAAGTCATTCAGAAAGGAAGCATGACAGAGTAAAATTTTAGTGAATTTTGGCAGACCAGCTCTCAAAAGATGGGTCTTCCAATTTTCAATTATGGGTCAGAGGGTAATTTATTTAACTTTCATAAAACTCACTTCCCACATCTTTAAATGGGCATCATAGTTCACAGGGAGGTTGTGAGGATTAAGTAAGATATGAAAGTGCCCATTTCTACATTTGTTAGGTACTCAATTAATGATGTCTTCTATCTTTTTCTTAGGGAGAAGCAGCTTAGGTATAGTTGGATGCCAGCTAGATAATCTAAGCCACGGGTGACATTATCCACATGGATTCTGTGGATCAACTATACACTTGAAATCAGTTCATTGTATTTTACTTCAACAGCTTGATAGCTATTGGAGTTGAAAAAAGTCTTTTCTCCAAAACTTAAAAAAGACAAAACGTTCAAAGTTGGGAAAACATGTAATGTATCAAAGATGGTTCTGGTTTTCCTGAGTCACTGAAGGGACAGATACATATCTCTTCTTATTTGTGCTGGGAATTCTTCCAAACTGCATTAGCACTCAATCTCAACCACTCTGAAGCTAATGCACATCCCCGATGCATTGTTTTTTTAGTCAATCATACAGCTCTTTACCATGAACCAATCAATTGGCTCATCCTTATTATTTAATTTCTGTCATGGTCTACAGTGGGCAATATGTTATAAACCAACAAATTACTGTGGTCTCCACTTAAAATACAAATTCCTTTTTCTTCCAATTTATGGAAAAATTGAGAAAAATATTTAAAGTGTAATGGTTCTTTGGATTTAAACTTAGTGTACTTTGGGTTTGGAGAAAGTACCTGTCAGGAAATCATTATTGTGCTGAGGTTTGACTCACATATCTATTTCTGTACTAATCTCCCATCAAGGAACAAAATAGTCTTATCTTTACAGTGCCAATCAGCCTACCCCCCAAATCCATTAGTCAGGTATCATTTTCCACTTATATCTTTATATGGAATTTCCTGTCACCACCACATGATAGAACCCCAAATTACTTGCCTAGAAGTACTTGTCTATATATCATTGCTTTACATCACTTTGATCACTGGTGGAAAACTGATCTTCAAGAAAAAAGAACTTAACCACAAACATATGAACAGATAAAAACCATTTTAGTTACATATTAAAGAATATGTACTTTTTGAAGTTTTGTGTCTCACTTTCTCAGTTTATTACAAGCCTAGAAAAAGCTTTAGTAATAACTTTAATTAAACAAATTAATGGAAGCCAATAAATATAAGAAATATTCCATTTTCTTCCAAGTTCTAACTCACTGAAATAATGATGCTTTAAACATCTGAAATATTGCATGTATAAATGTCTCTGGACTTAAGAAACCTTCTGAGTGTCCTTAACTGAACTTGCCAGGGAAGTGGTAAGTTGCAAGGACAAATATAGCACTCAAACTGGAGCTTCATCAAAAGTAGCTCTTCCAGGGGTGCTGGGTGGTTCAGTTGGTTAAGCATCTGTTTTCGGCTTAGATCATGATCTCAGGGTCCTGGGATCGAACTCTGCACCTGGCTCCCTGCTCAGCGGGGAGCCTGCTTCTCCCTCTCCCTCTGTGCTCTCTCCCTCTGTCTCTCAAATAAATAAATAAAATCTTAAAAAAAAAAAGAGTAGCACTTCCATCTAGGATGCTGATAAAAAGTAAAAATGCAGTATGACAGGAACACTTGTTTAAGAGATGACCACCAGGGTGTTTATTGACCCAGAAGATTGAAATATGCAGTATCCTGCAATGACACAATAGAGTTGTAAAGAAAGAAACTTTGACTAGCTAATTAAATGATCCTTTCAAAAGTGCAAAGAGCTAACTATTAACACAACATCAGAGCTGGATGAGTTTTCCTTTTGTGTACTCTTTACAAAAGAAGACTGGCAAGTAAAACAAATGAAGTTTGATACATGTATCATATGATCTCACTGATATGAGGAATTCTTAATCTCAGGAAACAAACTGAGGGTTGCTGTAGTGGTGGGGGGTGGGAGGGATGGGGTGGCTGGGTGATGGACATTGGGGAGGGTATGTGCTATGGTGAGCACTGTGAATTGTGTAAGACTGTTGAATCACAGACCTGTACCTCTGAAACAAATAATACATTATATGTTAAAAAAAAGAAGAAGATAGTAGGAAGGGAAAAATGAAGGGGGAGGAAATTGGAGGGGGAGACGAACCATGAGAGACTATGGACTCTGAGAAACAAACTGAGCGTTCTAGAGGGGAGGGGGATGGGGGAATGGGTTAGCCTGGCGATGGGTATCAAAGAGGACACTTATTGAATGGAGCACAGGGTGTTATACACAAACAATGAATCATGGAACACTACATCAAAAACTAATGATGTAATGTATGGTAATTAACATAACATAATAAAATAAAAATAAAAAACCAACAAATGAAGTTTGGACAAGCTGGAGGAAGAGGATCCAACCTTAGAGGATTGGGAAAACATCCTCCAACCCTGAACTCCTGCTCACTGTATGTTTACTGTGAATACTAATGGTGTTTGTCCACACCTCTGATGCCTACCTCAACAAGTAAAGTTCATAAAGGATGAAAGTGTGCATTAGTACATAGAAGACAAGCATACTTGCGCAGTAAAATGGACAATCCCACTTATAGGCAGGGATAATATCTTTGTGAATATAAAGCCATTCATTTTCATTCTTCCTATAAACCTTTGTCCATTTGAAGTTTCATATTTCTGAAGTTTATGTCCTCAGAGCAAAAGAAATTTCGGAGACAGAGACAGAGAATGGATTTTCTACATTCCTTTACAACCTCCCTTAGCATATCAAGGTCAGGACTCAGCTCATAAAATGCGCCCAGCCCGGAGTGTGGAGAAAATATTCTTCTCACCTCTAGGACATAAAACTTGCTTTTCAGTGATAAAAAATAAGTAGGACTTGCAGTGAGAGAGCAAGACTACTTTTTTTTTTTCTATTCCTGAGAGACTGAGGGAAGTTAGAAAAAGAAGATGAGCTGAGAAGAGATGAGATAAAGTACAATAAGATAAGATGAGGAAATGACTAGACACTGTCCTCAGAAGGGAGGACAATCTGAGGGCAGTGGGGACCTCCTCACCTAGCTCCCACAATGGAATTGAAGGATGAGTCTGTTAACCAGGAGCAAATCACATCAAAGTAAGCTGGGTGGTACAGTGTAGTTTGAAACCAGGAAAGGATGTCCCAACATTTGGCTTTTCTACCCAACTCATGGTTTTTCTGTAGCCAGGATGGGAACGCAGAAGTTCCTGCCCCAGAGTGGAAGCAATGGTAGTGGAGTTGACCGCTACCGCCTGCCAACGGCAGGGTGAGGGGGCATCTACAGCACCAGGAGGAGCTATAGTGGGGTGGGGTCAGCGAGGAAGGGTCTATGAGAGAACCCGGCTATTGAGTTACGACAGCCACAGACATCAACTGCAAATGTGAGCAGGACCAGCACTTGCCAGGTAGACAGATGCCATCGTACCAGAGCCCCAAGATGCCAGAGGACACTACCGCCAAGGACCCAAACTCTTTCCCTCTACCACGAGGTTGCAGTGCTATACACACTCGCCTTGACCCAAGTAATACTTGGAAAGAAGCTGGAGAAGGAAACAGAAAATAAAAATCTGAATCTTAGTGAAACTGAGCATATCTTAAATTAACGGTTTAAATTATTTAAAGATGTATGACTGTATTGGTCTGCTCAGGCTGCCATAACAAAATACCATATATTAGGTGGTTTAAACAACAGAAATTAATTTCTCACAATTCCAGAGGCTGGGAAGTCCAAGATCAAGGTGCTGGCTTATTTGGTTCCTGATGAGAATTCTCTTCCTGGCTTGTAGACAGCTGTCTTGTCACTGGGTGGTCATATGGCAGAGAGAGCGAGCTCTGGTGTCTCTTCGGCTTCTCATAAGGTCATGAGGACTGTGGATCAGGGTCCCATCCTTAGGACCTCATTTAACCTTTATCACCTCTTCACAGGTTCTATCTCCAAATATAGTCACTCTGGGGCTTAGGACCTCAACATATGAATTTTGAGGGATGCAATTCAGTCCACGTCAAGGACTAAATATTTGTTTTCTTCCTTCTATCCAGTGGACTGAAGTTTGTGAGGAAACAAAATTATAGACAAAATAAAGAAGTGACATCTTCCCTGTATTTCAATGTAAAAACAATCAAAATTGTGAGTAACTGTGCTCTCTCTTTGTGAGTATCCACAAATAAACACAAACATAATAATGAAGTGACTAGCTGTTTCCTAAAGATAGGACAGGCTCTGGGTCACCAGTGGCTGGGGACAGCCTTAGACAACAAACGGGAAACTGCACTGGGCTTTACTGCAGTTCATTTTCTGAATCCTCCTATGCTTCCCAAATATCAGCTCTTCCCTTCCCATGCTCCTTGTGTGTGTATTATATATCTCTCAATAGATTCAACTGACTGGACAATTTTACCAAATGAGTTGTTATGTTATGGAAGTGTGTTTGCATCCCAAGAAATTAATGACTCAGGCATTTTCTGAGTTCCAGGTTAAAAATAAAACCTGATATTAATGCATGACATGATGTAATAATGGCAGGAAAAAAAGTAGATCCCTTTGTTTTTGACTAAATATACATGGCCCACAATCCAATCCCCACTCTCATGTTCCCTTTTAAAGCAATCCTAGCTTCCCCAAAATGTTTTGGCAAAACTGGTGTGTAAATAAATCACTGCTGTCTGTAATGGGGATAAATAATACCAAAGGCATTAGGAACATAGTTTTGTTTTTGCCTCATGACATTGTGGGAAGGTGGAAGGGACCGCTTATGGGTATCATGAGAAACCAGGAGTCAGAAATCAGATTTATTGCCATCCCTACAGATGGAAAGTTTCGGGTTTCTGTTAAAAAAAAATATTCTCTCTAGATTATATGCTGCATTTGGTGGGAATGAATTTGAAAGCATCATCTTCTGAAGTTTAGTAATATTTAGAGTTTTTTTTCCTTCAAAATCATCTGAGGCATCATAATGTATTTCTCAACAAAAATCTCTAAGCCTTTCAAGAAGGCTCCATGTAACATAACATAATGAAAAAAAAAAAAAGAAGGCTCTGTGTCATATGGAGATGCATGGAAGTGAGTACCAAGAGACTTGTGTTCAAAGTCATCTTCCTACTACTTGTAGGTCACTTTGCTAAGCTTCCTCAATTGTGAAATGTCCCGTCCACCTCAACAGGTTTCTTTGAGGCTCTAGGGAAAAGATGAGAACTCAGACACAAAGATAGATACCAAACAGGTATCTTGTTTACAGTAGACTTTCAAAAGACTTTTTAAAGTAAAAGAACATATATAGATTGGACTGAATATGTTTAAGCTTTTCTCCATCCCTGCAACAACAGCCTTCAAAAAGATCGTTCTTTTTAGTTCCACCTGCATTTGTACATCAAAGCATAGAATAAGTCATTCAGAAGATGTGAAAAATGTGAGCAAGGGGGGCTAGCTTGGAAGTAAGAGAAAGGAAAATAAATAATCCATTCAGAGTCAATGACACTTTGAGGATGCTTTCCTTGTCCCTGACTTGGTCTTAAATATTCTAAGAAGCTTGACTGAAGTTAAGAGTCTTATGTAATTGTGTTTTATTTGGCTCACTCAAATTGCCATTTTGGTAGACTTATTGTTCAACAGCTGCTCATCTAACCCAGAAACAAGCCAAAACTCAATGAAGAGCCATTTCCTTGCTTTTTTTCATTCCTGTGCTACTGACAATTGAATTACATTTTCAAAATATTTCATGTGCAGAAACATTTAGAACATGCAATAAAGCCAGCTGCGGAAGACTGAAAGTCAGCTGAAAACCATATCAAGGCACAAGAGATTTGTTTTGCTTGGGATGGTCACCTACGGCAATGGCATTTTTTAACTGATTTGTTCCTCATTGTTCCTTCTGTAAGTAAACGTGACATTCTGAGTAAAGCCACTGAATTTCTCCTAGGATTAGTGCCCCCTGGAAATACTACCACTCTAGATTTAAACAGGCTTTGAGTGATTGCCTTTCCATAGGAATAGTGATTGCCTTTCCTTATCAACAGCCTAGATAAGAATAGAATCTTGCCTACTTGATTTCCATCTCAATTCTGTTAAAGATCACAGTAGAGAATAAGCATGTCAGGATTTCTATTCTGGAGTTCCTAGGATAGGAAATGTTACGTGTATGACAGCATTGCTTAAGTCCAGGGGGCACCAATCATATTCTTATATCCATTTATTCTTATATTTATGTGCTATTCCTATAGTGGGTCTATAATTGTGCATTTTTCTAGGAAGAGAGTCCATAGCTTCCATCAGACTTCTAAAACTGTCCCCCTCCCCAGACTTAAGGATATTCATCAGGTTTCAATAAATACAATAGAAAGTGTTTTTCGTCTTTATATCTGATTTCTATTTTTTCTCCTTGATGCAAAAGAGCCAATCCTGCAAAGTGGCTTCCTTGCATTTAGGTTAAAAGCTTTGATTTATAGTTAATTGATGATTATTCAGAGGCAAATTATCCATGTGCTTTATTTGTCATTCTTCTTTGCTTATTACATTTCTGACTATCTTCACTAATTGATTATAAACTTGTCCACCAGAGGGTATACAGAAGACCAATGATGTGAATTTATTAGTTATTCATTCTGCTAAAAAGTTGGATGAAGATATATCAATGTAATCTATTGATTTTCAATGGGAAACTGTTCTATTATTTGATATTTTCAATTATTCTTGTCATTCACATCTCCTTTAGCCCTGATAATTGGGAAGTCAACCTTGCCTGAAATACAGAAATTTATTATCCCACATGAGGCAAGTCTTTTTCTCCTGCTATCCAATTAGGTGGGCTTTCAAAAACTTTTTGGAAGAGAAACCACTAGGTACCAGATGTATAGAAGTGGTCGGTGGTGACATTCCATGATATCAAGTGCTAAAACAAATAGGTTGTATGTGTGTGTGGTTGGAGTGGGGGATCAGAAGACATCAAACATTCAACCTAGAGATCAAGTGACCAAGAGTTATTCTACAGTAACCCTTTTCCTGTTGAGTACTGGGTGGCCTTTTCTTCATATTCTGATACAAAAGAAATAAAGAACTTTCTTACTCACACCAAATAAATGCAGCCTGGAATCTGTATGCAGTCCCAGTTTCTGCCATGGCAATTTAAAAGAGAATCTTGTTGCTCAGGCAGAAGGAACTCAATCACCTGGTGGAGATAATGAAAGAGCTTTATACTTTTAATCAGATACTGACTGATTACTATAATATTCTCCTGTAGCAATAGCTGTGGGCATGAGAAATAGGGGAAAAATGGAAGAGATTTTCAGGAAGATATGAAGTAAATAAGTGTTTGAGACTTGGAAACTCTGCAAAACAACAGCAATTGATACTTTAAAAGCTTGGTTTCACTTCTGCAGCCTGTAATAAAGTCCACTCTTACTGCCTGTTGGGTAGCTGACAGAATAGGAGCATTCGTGAATAGTTCTCCAATATTAATAATTGTCCTTGTCTACTAGATTTCCTGCCAGTTATCTTGACCAGTTAGTATTATCAGTGGCTCAAGCAGTAAAATCATAAAACTACAGTACTGTTTTATTTTATATATTTTTTTAAATTTTATTTTTGAGAGAGAGAGAATGACACACAGAGAGAGAGAGAATGAGAGGGGTGAGAGTCAGAGGGAGAAGCAGACTCCCTGCTAAGCAGGGAGCCCTATGCGGGACTTGATCCCGGGACTCCAGGATCATGATCTGAGCTGAAGGCAGTCGCTTAACCAACTGAGCCATCCAGGTGCCCCTTTATTTTATATTCCAGTCTCTGTATAATTGTCATATAATTGTGTTTCTGGACTATAGATGAAATCTAGATTTCTTGCTTTGTTGAACATGCAGCACAATGTGTACCGACTTGTAATGGCTATTCTGAATGAAGAAAAAGACCAGGAATTATAAGTCTTTGCCAGTTGAAAAAGCTGCTCTGCATGTTTCTGAGGACAAGTAAACCAGAATGGCTATGTTCATAATAAAGAAACAATTCCATTTTGCAAACATTTAAGGAATTTTTACTCTCTGCATAGCACAATGCAAGGTGCTAGGAGACATGATAGATGCAATCCTGTTCTCAAAAAGATTACTGTGAGCCAACAAAGAAGAAAACAGTCTTTTAAAAGAGGTAAATACAGAGCCAAGGAATTTAGTCCAAAGGGATTAATCCAACATATATAAACAAAAACATGAATCTGTTAAGGAATTTTGAATTTAAGTGAAAATAGAAGGTAGCAGGGCTAGTTCAAAGGAGAAGACAACTGATGATCTAGAATTTGTAGCCTTACATGAGAGAAAGTTATACCAGCTATAGGGGTGTAAACAAGCAACCCCTATTTATAAAACACTTAAATTAAAATCATAAAGTACCACTACAATAAAGTCCAGAGTATTTCTCCAACAGCTCAGTTTGCCCAAGGACATAGGTTAAGTGCAGGGTGGAAATTTTGTATGTGTCATCCCCTAACATCTAAATGAAATAATTTTTGGGCTTACTGGAGATGGCATCCCAAGAGAGCTTGCTTACTACAACTCTGAAATAGTTAGGACTCCATCATAAGATGTTAACATTACTCTCAAGTTTGAGGTCTCCTTCCTTTCATTGTTAAAAGATACTTTATCTCTGGAATGCCTTTAGTGTACTTCTGAGAAGAAACATGTTGTTGTGTCACTTTTAAAAAATTAGAAGTTTGTCTAAGAATTACTAAATTTAAGTTTCAGATGCACATATACAATTCCCCATTCTTTCCTATAAATATTTTAGAATCTGGATGACACCCTGAGATACTTCACAGGCTGTCCTCATGGAGTTATAAAGATGGAATCAATCTAGTGATACAAGATATAGCCTGTAGAATGTGGCTTGAGGAGCTAGCCTGTCCCAAATTTCTCCCCTTTTGGGAAATATGAGAGAATATCATTCATTCTTTTAGGGAGATCTCATAAAAATAACACACAAATGTTTTGATAAGAAATATGACTGTGTAGTGATGACAGCAAGATGGCAAAATAGAAAGTACTGGAAGTCTTAGCCAGGGCAATTAGACAAGAAAAAGACAAAAAAGTCATCCAAGTTGGACAGGGAAAAATAAAGTGATTCTCTTCACAGATGACACGATCTTTAGAAACTTCAAAATAATTTAAAAAACTCAGTAAAGTTGCAGAATATAAAATCAAAATACAAAACTCAGTTACGTCTCTATACATTAGCAACAAATAATCCTAGAAGGAAATTAAGAAAGCAATGCCATTAATAATAGCATTTAAAAGAACAAAATACTTAGGAATAAACCTAACCAAGGAAGCAAAAATTTGCACACTGAAAACTACAAAACACTGCTGAAAAAAATTAAAGACACAAATAAATGGGAAGACATACCATGTTCATAGACTAGATGACTTAATATTGTTAAAATGCTTACATTACCCAAAGTCATCTAATGATTCAATGCGATCCTTATCAAAATCTCAATTTAATTTTTTATTGAAACAGATAAAACAATTTCAAAATACACATGGAACAAAGAAGACACCAATTAGTCAAAATAATCTTGAGATAGAAGAACAAAGCCAGAGGCATCACACTTTCTGACTTTAAACTATATTAACAAGCTATAGTAATCTTAACAGTATGTAATTGGTATAAAGACAGACATAGTAATCAGTGGAACAGGAGTGAGATCCCAGAAATAAATCTATATTACATAGTCACCTGATCTTCAGCAAGGATATCAAGAATACACAATGGGGAAAAGATAATCTCTTCAACAAATAGTACCGGGAAAATCGGATATCTACATGCAAAAGGATGAAATTGGACTCTTATCTTACACCATGCACGAAAATCAACTCAAAATGGACTTAAACCTAAAACCTGAAATCGTAAAACTCCTAGAAGGAAACAGGGAACTTCATGATATTTTCTTGACAATAATTTCTTGAGTATGACATCAAAAACACAGGCAACAATAACAAATATAGACAAATTGAACTTTATCAATCTAAAAAGTTTCTGCACAGCAAAGGAAACAACAGAGTGAAAAGGCAATCTACAGAATGGAAAATATTTGCAAACCATATAAAACTGCTAAAGTGTAAATATCCAAAATATATTAGGAAGTCCTACAACTCAATAGCAAAAACAAAACAAAAAAACCCAAATAACTCAATTAAAAATGGGCAAAGGACTTAGATATTTCCCTCAAAGAAGACATGAAATGTACAACATGTACATGAAAAAATGCTCAACATCACTGATCAAAAGGGAAATGCAAATCAAAACCACAATGAGATATCACCTCACATCTGTTAGAATGGCCATTATCACTTGATCTTAGCCAAAAGGCCGAGAAGCGATTGTTAGAATGGCCATTATCAAGAAAACAAAACAAAACCAAAAATCGGAAAATGAAGAGTTGGCATAGTTGTGGAGAAACTGGAATTCTTGTGCATTGTTGGTGGGAATGTAAAATGGAACAGCCACTATGTAAAACAGTATGAAGTTTCCTCAAAAAATTAAAATTCGAACTACCATATGATCCGGTAGTGTTTATCCAAAAGAAATGAATTCAGGATCCCAAAGAGAGATTTACACTCCCATATTCATTGCATTATTCATAAAAACCAAGAGATGGAAACAACCTAAATGTTCATGAATAGATGAATAGGTAAAAAAGTGTGGTATATACATACGAAGGAATATTATTCAGCTATAAAAAAAAAAAGGCAATCCTGTCAGAGAGCATAAAATGGATGAGTCTTGAGGACATTAATCTAAGCGAAATAAGCCATTCATAGAAGGACACATATTGCACGATTCTACTGATATGAGGTATCTAAAATAGTCACATTGAAGGAGAAAGTAGAAAGTTTTTTGGTCAGGGAGAAATGAGTTCATTGGATATAAATGAGCTGTTGAATGGGTATAAATTTTGTGCCATGCAACTTAAAATGTTAGAGCTATGCTCTATAACATTGTGCTTATAGCTCACAATGCTATACTTCACACTTAAAATTTTGTTAGAAGGGTAGATCCCTTTTTTTAAGCACAATTAAAAAAAAAAATAGGATGAGGATTGTACGCCAGGCTAAGCACTTGGAGAGAAAAGAACAGAACAGGGTAGATGGTTCTGAAAAGAGAAGTGTGTGTGTGTGTGTGTGTGTGTGTGTGTTGAGTGTAAGGAACCTCAGGGAACAGGGAGTCACCTCCCTTTAATTAAGTATCTTCTAAAATGTACCAATGCCTGATAAGTCCTGGGCACCTACAGCCTCCTGAACCAGAAGCTTCTCCCTGCTCCACATAGCCCCTTGAAAAGACTGGGCTTTGATTTCCATTGGCCATTTTGCTTTCTAATTTCCCTATCCTGAACCCTAGCCCTTCCAGGGAGGAATGGCAGGGAAGAAAGAGCAGGAAATTTGGAAACAGAGCCAGTTAAAATCTTGGCTCTGGCACTTCCCAACTGCGTGTACTGGGTTAATTACTTAACTTGTCTGGCACACAGGAAGGATTCTCCATTCAGGAAATGGGGTAGTAACAACCACACACACAGCTTCATGTGAGTTTACGTGAGATAAGTTAGATATAAATACCCAAGTTTTAGAGTTGGAAATAATCTCAAAATCATCTCACCCAATGTCTTTCAAATATTTTTTACTTTCTATTCCCAAAAAGAATTTTTAAAAAATTCTGCACTCTCATTCATTTGAAGTTGGCATCTAACATTTTTCAAGTTTAGTTAAGCTTTTAGGTTAAATAGTCACAAAGTTATGCTTTTTGTCATGGTGTAAATACTGACATTTAAAAATAAAATCATTAAATCTCAATTCTAGGAATCTAAATACTAATTCATTCTAATACCTATCATCATCTATTTAAGTATATGTGAATAACATGAACAACATAACCAGACAAAAGAAATGGTAGTGGAGGGGGGGCAACAATTTTAAATTAAAAGAGACTAAATATAAGGAGCAATGCATTGGATGCTACCTTAAACTAGGGAAAAATATCACTGCTATAGAAGATATTTCTCAGACAACTAGGGAATGTTTGAATATACACTATATATTAAATATTATGGAAAAATTGTTAGTTTTCCAATTTTCTTAGATATGACAGTGGTATTGTCCATGCTAAAGTACTTAAAAGTAAAATGTCTGCCGCTTACTTTTAAATGGCACAGATGAAAAAATGTATACACACACACACATACACAGCAAAAAGCAAGTGTGGCACAATTTTAACAATTGGTGAATTTATTTAAGAGGCTCTTTGTACTATTTTTAATTCCTTCTAGACATTTGAAAATGTATAAATTATGAAATTGGGACAATTTATTTAAAAAGCATGAGCAAGCATTATAGTAGGCTGGGAAATTGTATGCTAAACTTCTTTTTCTTCTGAAACTTGTGTTTCTATTTCATTTCCCCACAGAAATTTTTCTTAAAGCATTATGCTTTTATGATTTAAAAATATCTAATTGACCACTTGCTATATTTCTCTCCAAAACATGTTTATAAACTAAACTAAGATTTTTTCTTTAATCCCCCCAAATCTCCGAATATTAAAATAATCTTCCAGATTCAGTTATCACTAAAATTATTATATAAGAGATCAAAACAAAATAAAGTAAAATTTTCCAGAAATAAATTATTTAATGAGATAAATAAGACTCCATTTTTCCAAATAGCTCCTATGTCCATGGATGAATACTGCTTATTGCTAAAATGATACAGATTTCAATGCCAACTATTTCTATTTTTGTTTTATAAATAAATTAACAAATCTTGTTCACATTTGTTGGTAGATGAGAATGGAAAAGTTCTGTTATAGCAATGTTATTTAAGTAAATGAATTCCTTTTGAGTTGAATACTAAAAATCACAAAAGGATCCACCCTACAAAAACAATTTAATCCTACCCTTTTTAACCTTAATTGAAAGAAAAGAATTAGGAGCCACCTGACTTTCAAAAGGATCTTGTTACTTGGTGATTTGAGTCATCCTTTTTCTCATTTTCTGGGAAGATTACCAAGAAAACTTTGCTAAGAAGTATGAAATGTTTATTAATTACACATTTTTAAAAAATTAGAGGCATGCCGGTCTTCATGGTCAACGCAGTTAGCTACATCAGACTTACATCTTCTCAGAAAAAGTTTGACTTTAATATATGCTTCAAGGAATTATATAAAATCTACCAAGAAATAAATTATAAAAGTATTTGTTTTGGTTATCTATTACTGCATAAGAAACCACCTCAAAACTTAATGGCTTAAAATAATAACAATTTATTATTTTCCATGATTCTGTGGGTTAATCAGGTGGTTCTTTTGCTTCACATGAGGCACTGGGATGGCTTAAAAAGACCAAATGGCTTCACCACATGACAGGCAGTTTGTACTGGTTACGGGCTGGGAACTCAAACGTGGTTGTTGGCAAAGGGCCTTAGTTCTTAATGTGGGCTTCTCTATGTATCCACTTGGACTTCTTATAGCAAAGCTGTTCCTAGAAGGAAGCTTCAAGAAAACAAAGGTTAACAAAGTCTGCCATCAAGGGAAATTATTTTACCAGAATATAGGTGGCGTTTTACCAAAGCCTAACCAATCTGATGGAATGATTCCTAGGGGTAAAACTAACATCTAACTAACTAACTAAGAATAGTGTGGGGCCTTCCTAATACTGGGCCCCCTCAGAGCTTTTAACTCTGAAGCTAGTCCATACTGAGCCTCCAGAAATTCATCAATTACAGATTAAAGTGTTCCTGCCAGTATGGCTTCAGCAGACAGCTTCTGCTGCCCTGTAATCTGTGATTCTATGTCTCAGCCTGTTTGTCCAGTTTTGGGGGCAATGGCTTGTCCTAGACCTCAATTCTCTGATGGATGTAAGAAGAGTTGTTGGTTTTTATTTGCTTGTCATAATTTAAGAACTTCTAAGCTGTTTGCGTGCTAAACGAGAAACAGGAAGTCCTTGAAATAATATCCTAAATTTTTCATTTTATTCATTTCAATACAGGTACTGGGTAGCTAAAATTATATGTTAGTATGAAGCAAGAAGTGTGATAAAATTCATAGTTTTTCTTCAGGAAATGTGTGTGCATGAGTTCAGCTTTTGGAAATAATGCAAAACTCCATTAATTTTTTTAGACACAAAGGATAAAATGTTGCTTATATATTTAACAAAAAAAGTGAAATACATATTACTAAAAACTAATCAGTTCTACAAATATTTTGTTAATAGAAAATAGAAAATATTAAACATTTTATAAGATAAGAGGATTGACTGTAATTGCTGTAAATATTTTATAATATGGTTCAATACGATAGGTTTCAAGTACTTCATTGAGTAATTCACAGTATAGCTAAAAGAAATCACCTGGAATTTATATCTGTGGTTTTATCTAATATAGTTCAAAAAATCTAATAATCTATTAAACATTACAGTTGCAGTTAAAGGAATAGCATCATTAATCCCTACCACTTTTGCTATCTGAAGCTGCTTTCCTTTTTAGCTCTTAAAACAAAATATGAATATAGAGAAAAGTTGAAATAAAATTTTTGCATTTAAATACAAGATAAGGTGACATAAAAATTTTTTAAAAATTCATTTATAGAATTTTATATGTCTTACCAATGCCTTCCTTAATTTACCCTCACCAGACACTACCAAAGCACTGTGTTCTCTGACAGTGGTTAGAGGATGGCACAGGTAGGGTTATTAAATAAGTTTGTCATTACTCTCTTTGCCTATATTCTATGATATATATTTTCTCAGAACTTCCCAACAAGGACCAAAGCACCCCAATTCTAATGCTATTTTTTACCATTATCAGAAAAACTATAAATCCAGCAAAACCAGGATGCCCCATAATATGTTTACATTTTTTATATTATATTTAAATATTTATATTTAATTTTATATTTATATATGTATTTATTTATATATTATTTATATTTATTTTTATATATACTTTATATATATTTATATATATATATATACTTTAATTTTATATTTAAATATATTATATTTATATATTTATAAGTCAAAAAAGAAGACTTACCCAAAAAATCATACTCCAAAATTACCTTTGTTTGAGGCCCTGGGTGTCTTTACATCCCAGGCAACATGCTATAGTAAGATTTAGAATAGGTAAAGAGTATACCTTCTTTATATAGAAAAAGCCAATTGTTCAATAGAAGTGGAAAAGTACAATCTACATGAAGCTGGGAAAGTGTACAAGTGGAAGTTGAAGATAAGCAACTTGGTTCCCTTAAAACTACAGAGCCCATCTACCCCTTAAAACGTCTTTGTATACCTGCAGAGGTATATGCATACACCAATTTGATGACCACTAATCTAGGCCAACTTCCACATTTTTAAAATAGAGAAACAGAAGCTCATAGCATTTAAATGACTTGTCTAGCTCTATACAACTACTTTGTGGCAGAATTGAGACAAGAACTTACATTTCCTGTCTCCCAACCAGTGTTCTTTCCAACCCTACTATGTTATTCTCATTTTATCTATGACAGAACTAGGTCCAATGTCCAAAGAAGTTAAGGGTTCTAATCAAGATGTCTCTGTAATCTTGGGCAGAATCAGAGTTTGGTAAAACTTCATATACATGTAGATTCTTCATTCAATGAATTTGCTAAATTACATATTTAACATATTGTTAAAATATCAGTACTTTTGGAAGGAGTAACACCTTGAGTTGTTAGCCATTTATATCTCAGTAAGGTAGGTTTCCATATAAGAAAGAAAATAAAAGGAAAGAGTAAGTGCCCTTATATCAGAGTCCAATTAATACAGCAGAACCACTATGCATGATGTGTAATAAGAGAGCATGGGGAATAATCTGCACCACTAATGCAAGAGTGAGGTTTTGAGAGAGAAAAAGAGGTTGGGGATTCCAACAACTTGGTTCTTCATATTATGGGCAGAGCTTGGAAGCCTTAGAACATAGTGTTTTTGTCGTGATTACTGAGGGACAAAGAATGCTTGATGACTCAGGACATTTCTCATTCAAGAATGGAAGGCTTGATTAGCAAATGAGGAGGAGATATCATAAGTTGTGAATAAGGCTTAAGATGTTGTGAATAAGGACATTTCTCATTCAAGAATGGAAGGCTTGATTAGCAAATGAGGAGGAGATATCATAAGTTGTGAATAAGGCATAAGATGTGAATAAGGCTTAAGAAGACCTGGCATCCTCTTTCCTTCCCTTCTGGAATAGGCTTCAATGGGGGAGGCAAAGAAAGGAAAATAGAGGTAAGTTTGAGTGGAGTCTCAGGAAAAAAGTATAGCTAGGAGATGGCAATCCCAAAAGGAAGCCCCTTTTCCAACTTGGATTGTGGGCAGTAGAGAAGCAATGGTCAAAAATGGTATCTGGCTGGATGGGACTAAAAGAAGCCTCAAAGAATCTTACGAACCCCACACTCTTTCACAGTGAAGAGAGCCATGAGTTACAGAATCCTGCAAAAGAAAGAGTCCAAAAAAGGCAGAAAGGAGCCTGTAGACAGAAGACAGCTTGCAGTTGGGTCTCACACAAAACTGATTAAATGGGGTCACTGGGGACTGGGGGCATCAGCCATAAATACCAGCATGCAACAATGTGGATCAGCCAAGAAACATCTCAGGAGAGGCCAGCGGAGTAGGTGATTGCTGGACACTGATTGACTTACCCATGATCCCTGGATGATAAATAAGACTCCCTTTCATCCCCTACTGCCTTCATTAACTTAGATTATCCCTAGGAGAAGGTGAGGATGGGGAAAAATCCAGATTTTCAGCTGGGCATTTATTCAAAAGAAACTGAGTTTGAAGCAGAAATAATTGGATTACATTAAATTGTCAAGATCTCATGATGGGATTAGTACCCTTATAATAAGAGGAAGAGACAGCAGAGCTCTCTCCACCATACAAAGATGTAGAAGAGAGTTCTCACCAGAAACCAAATCAGCTAATACCTTGATCTTGGACTTCCCTGTCTTCAGAACTGTGAGAAATAAATGCCTTTTGTTTAAGCTGTCTGGTCCATGGTATTTTGTTATAACAGCCTGAGCAGACTATACATTCTGTGTTTATAACTTTTGTAACTTTGGAAAATCCATACTCTCATAGAGAGATACTACAAAATTACCCACAAAAAAACTGCTTTACCTATTTCCTTCAGCTAGGTTTGCATCCTCATTATTTCTCATCACTAATAGTTAATAGCCTTATATGCTACTTTCATTAATTTTTAGGCAAATGTGTTTGAAAGTCAGATTGCACATTGATCTCTATAAATAAACTCTCATTCATTTCTCCTAAATGAATCAGTCCAAATTAGGGCTTGCCACAGGATACCAGTTATACATTTGAATTTCAAAGCATATGAAAATAGAAAAAATACTTCCTGTAATATATACTCTCAGGGTTGGGCTAATTCTATTTTTGTAGACTTACAAAATACTAGCAACAGTTAGATTTTACACCTCTGATATGCCTATCAACTCAAAATTTCCCCAGCAATTAATTAATCACATCTCAAGGAAACCACATTATTTATAAATAATTCATATATAGCGCATGATTTTGTGGTTCAGAGCACAGACTCTTCTGGGTGGAGTCAAATCTTAGGGAGATCCTGGACAAGTTAGTATTAAATCCCTTATGCTTCAGTTTTCTCAACTTTAAAATGAGAATACAGAAAGGATAGTTGTAACGATTAAATGAGATACGATAGACATAAAATTATTAAATCAGTACCTGACTCAGTAAGTACCCTTGAAATGTCTACTTTTATGCTATTTTGGAATTGTGTCTATACAGAAAAACTACTGGAATGCCTGACAGTCATTTGTGTTATCAATCAAATAAAACTCTCTTTCCTTCTAACACAGGGCACTCCCTCCTATCCTTATGACTGGGTGAGGCCACTTTTCTATCTCTGGCAAATGAACTAGTCAATGAATTAGAGTATTTATGGGGCAATATGAAATTCTCCAGAGTACCCTTTCTCCTCTGCCATGGCAACTAGGAAGGTTTGATGTGGTAGAGCCTCGAGGACTGGAGTGGTTAAAGTGAGCAGAGTCTCCCTGCTGCCCTAAGATACATCTGTTAACATGAGCAAAAGACAGACCCTTGTCATTGTAAGCCACTGGTATTTGGGGGAGTTTGTTACACAGTAGAACCTTTTTTATACCGAGTAATGCAAAAAGCAGGCAATTATCTGGGTATTTAACTTACATAATATTCTCTATTCAAGTGAATGACATCCTCAGGAATACCCAGAGTGTGGATAATATCAGTAAGGAATAACTGGAAGAATGCTGGCTAGGTCAGTGTTTCCCCAAATGTCTGCCTTGTCTCAGCCTTTCCTTTGATGTCTGAAATTTCATCCCAACGCTATTTTGGGAATTACTCTGAAGTTGTGCCCTTAAATATGACATAAAACCCCAGGAAAAGTAATATATAAATATCAAATCTTTGCACATCCAAGGGCATGTGCTTATTGCTTTTCCAGGAAGAATCGGGTAGCATTAGAGTTACGTTGGAAGATAAACTTGGAAGGTCTTTCTGATACATAATTCAGAAAGAAATTATGTGCATGGGGGAAATTATTGAGGCTGTTTAATTATGGAGATAATTATCTGACATTCAACTCCACTTCAGATCAAGACAAACCCATCCAACTGCAAGAACTACTGTAAATACAGCCTCAGTGACCTGCTCAAAACCACTTATTAAGTTATTCCAAAATTCACGTCTGACTCCTGCATCAGAATTTTACCCACTATAACCTGCCGTTACTTTGCCAGTTCTAAGGCAAGGGGCCAAGAATTGCTGAAGAAGAAGTGGCAACAAAACAGACACCCAGGGGTACCTGGGTGGCTCAGTCAGTTGAGCGTGTGACACTTGATTTTGGCTCAGGTCATGATCTCAGGGCCATGAGATCGAGCCTGTCAGGCTCTGTGCTCAGCATGGAGTCTGCTTGAATTTCTCTTCCTCTACCCCTCCTCCCTGCACTGTTCTCTCCCTCTCTCTCTCTCAAAATAAATAAGTAAATCTGAAAAGAAGAAAAAGAAAAAAAAAAAATGCAGACCCACAGAAAGGAAAAGAAAAGAGGACCAGAGAGTGAGAGACTGAATCCCTTCTAGTCTCATTCCCATCAATGGGTTATATCAGTAACCTCTACTTTCTCTTTTCTTTTTCTTTTTTCTTTCTTTCTTTCTTTCTTTCTTCTTTCAAGGGGGCTTAGGTTTGTTTCTTTAACTTACTATCAGGAGGGTCTTTACTTACATGCTTGATATGCTAGCTATTTGAATTTGGGCAATTTACTTAATATCTTTGTGCCTTAAGTGTCTTCTCTGCAAATTATAATAAGAGTTACTGTTAGAATTAAATATCAAATGCCAAGTGCTTACTTAGCCCATGACATACAGCATGTACACAATAATTGTTAACCACTATCATTATTTTCATTTTCTCATTTTCAACTCTAAAGGAGTCTTTTTGCCAGAGTACCCCCAAAACACTGGTTGTATTATGTATGTGAAAATTAGTCATGGAAGATTTTCCAGGTCTTCAAAAAGGGCAAGTCGCCATGCTTCTTACAATTACATTAGAAAGGACAAGGTAACGTATAAGTTGCTTACCTAAACAGTTGCTAGATTTTTAGATCTTCCATATAGTTAACCTCATACCCTCCTGAAAACTGAAGATTGGACTCGAGCTGCGCCCAATGCAGAGGAGTAACTTAGCATGTTTTCAATGAGTTTAGAAAACCTAAATTGTTTTTTTACCAATTTATTTTTTACTGCAAGACAAGAAAGTTTCTATATCCTTTTACTGTTGTAGTAGGTGCTTTTTGTTGTTGTGATTATTAAGGAATGAAATGGGGATGAGGCTGTATCCACAACTGAGGCAGAGATCAGTGTCTATTTGGTAGAAAGTGATCAAAAATTAAACTGAGCTAGGAGAAATCTGAAGCAAGACTTGATCATCACCAGGAGACAGAAAGCACTCTCTGTTCCTTAGGAATTCCAGAATCCCTGAAAAGCATATCCAGGGCACTGCAGTTACTTTCAATAGAGACTCAAGTCATTTTATTTGGATATAATAGGAAAGAGTAAGTTCATAAACTAAGGACTTTAGGACCACATAGCAGGAGCCATTTGTCTGGATTTTCAGAGGGTCATAATTCATGAGCTGTCATTTCCTTTAAGGAAGCCATGAGAAGAGCTGTTTTACTCTGAAACTCATGAAACTAAATTCAGGGCCCTACATTTGCATAAGTACTCTCAAGGCTCTGGGAGGGGGCCTCGAGATGTGTACGCTCAGTCATACATTTTGGTAAACATAGCAGCAGGGTGATATTGTAACTGCATTTACTTAAGACTGCTTTCCCTTTCCACAGTGTGGTGTGGCATTGAGGTGGTGATGAGGTTCAGGTCACAGTACCCCAAAATATGCCACCGAGGCTTATTGAATATTTTAAGCTGAAGTAGTTTGAGCAAATGGCAGAAGCAGGGAGGTTACTCTGACCTTCCCCTGCCCTTTTTCCCCCGAAACAGTTCATAAAACCCTCATGTAAGTGGTGCGCTCCCTATACCTGGAGGCAAGGAGCATCCTTATCTCTGAAAACAAAGGGACACCAACAAGAATCCTAACAAACAGGGCTTGCTAAACTTCCCTCAGTTTATTGCAATTACTTCACACTCCTGAATCTATCATATTCTTCCATGACTGTCCACTCTTCCTCAAACCTGCCATAAATATTCACTTCTGTTTCTTCGGGTCTTCATTTCATTATGGCTCCTGTGTCCTATAAAACTTCTACTAAGTACATTTTTATGTTTTTCTCCTATTAACCTGTCTTTGTCAGTTTAACTTTCAGATCTAGCCAGGAACTTTAGGATGGGGGAGGAACACTTTTTCTTCCCCTCCAGTGGCCATGGACATTTTTGGGATCCAGCTGTGGGGAAGCTGAGTTGGGGATATATTTAGTTTGCCTGTGGTGAAATGTGGTCACATGATTCACCATCTCTTCCACATACAAAGTCTTGCTTTCAGGAATGCTGCTATCCTGCCCCCTTACCTGGCATGATGTGACAGAAGTGAGGGGTTAGGTCACCTGGGGATAATAATGCACTCCACAGTTTCTAGAGTACAAGGTAGCGAGAAGAAATAGGTTTAAAGCATCAGAGTCAGAAGTTTATCTATGCAAAATTCTTTCAATTATCACCTATGAAAAATTGTGAGCAGAGTGTCCTTGATCCTTAATCAGAATGGACGCTCTCTTCTATTAGGTAAGAACACACACAGTAAAGTAGCATAAACACACAAGATTTTTCTTCTTTTTTGATGGAAATTGCAGAATATACAATTCATCAGATTCCCTTTGTAAGGCATAAACCTGTAGCAGCTGTACAAAAAGTGTTGAGAGAGGGTAGGTGTCTAGGCATCTTAACTATCAGCAATTTAAAGAACCAACTTTGGTAGGGGTGCCTGGGCAGCTCAGTCGGTTAAGCATCTGACTCTTGATTTCTGCTTAGGTCATGATCTCAGGGTTGTGAGATCAAACTCGGTGTCAGGCCCCAGCGTGGAGAGGGAAAGCCTTCCTCTTCGTGTTGTGTCTCCTTGCTGTGTTGTGTGCGCTCAGCACAAACGGGGGGCTGCCACACCCTCTCTTGGCGCCCCCCACCTCCCAGGCCCTTTGTGCATGCCCTGATAGTTAACTGCGGCCTTTCAAGCTTATCTTTCAAAACCTTCACAGTTGTTACAACGTTCCTCCAAGGGAAACGTAATCTGTCAGAAAGTTGTGTTTACTTTAGAAGAACCTGTCAAATGTAGCCACTTTGGTGTTGTTCTGATAATACATATGTACATCTTAACACATTCTGGTGAGGCAGAATTTGGGAGTTATTTCTTATGTATGTTTGAAGCGGATGGTTGACTTCTAACAGGTCATTGCCAGGTGTATTTCTATAGTCTTTGAAGAATTCCATTTTAATAAAAAACTGAAAAGCCGTTTCTGAACTCAAAAAAAAAAAAGATTCTCTCGCTTGCTTGCTCTCTCTCTGCCCCTCCCCCCACTCATGCTTTCTCTCTTTCTCTCTCTCTCTCTCTCTCTCAAAAACAAACAAACAAACTTTGGTAAACCCTGTAAATGAAAGATTGAATTATAGTTCTATTCTTTCTGAAGAAAATATAATAGTCATAGTCCTAAGACAAGGTGACCAAAAAAATGTTGGGGCATTATAGGGAAAGGTTGAGAAGCTATTATTTGGGGGGGTTTGGTGTGTTGTTTTTGTTGTGGCATTTGTCAGTTTTTAAAAAATTGTATTTTGTTACGATTTCTTTTCTCATTCTAAATATTCATGTTTATGTTTAACTTTGTATTATTTTTCTTAAAGAGAATGCCTGAAATTATTTAAGTTTCAGGTCCCACAAAGCCTAAGTGAGCCCCTGAATAGGAGGCAAAGCACAAGTTAAAAGACCTCATTTCTCCAGTTATAGTTTGGGCCTGTTTTCTACTCTGTGTCTGGTGGAACAGCTAATTAATGCCCTTTTCTTTCAAATATGTTGCTGTTGAAGAAAATTAAATTAATAAAATTAAATCAAAAGGAGTGTCTAGGACTCCTGTTAGAATTGGAAACTAATTACTGATCTTGAAAAAGACCGCAAGAGGTTTTGTGTGTATGTGTATTATTTAGTGCAAAGGGTAATTTTTAAGAACACAAATCATGTATAGACGTGGAAAGGTAAATATATATTTGTGATTACTTGTGGGTTCTGTTTTGAAACTAATAATTAGTTTTAATTTCATATTCAAAATAATGAATGGCAATGTAATGTGATGGAAATGTAATTGGCCTAGTCTTGCAATACATACTGGAAGGATAGGCAATGCGTTCTATTGGTTCTGATCAGCCACATTTGTATTTTTATACACTTACTCTTTAGGTCTCTACAAATGAGAGAGTAACTTTTAAGAAATATAAAATAAGAAGAAACCTACATGTATGAGCTAGAGGAACCAAATCATTAATCCTATTTTTCATTCTAGAAAACATAAGTCATTATCATTTACTTGATAGCAATACCCACAATGCATGAGATAATATTCTCACACTGAACTGATACAAGTTCAAGCCAGAAAGATGACTTTTAATAGCTTATTTAGATTATCACCAAGTAGGCACCATCTGTTCAGAATATTACAAAACCAGAAAGGGTTTTTTCTTCTTTTTTTACTGAAGTGTAATTAACATACAATGTTATATTAGTTTCAGGTGCACAACATATTGATTTGACAATTCTATCCATTACTCAGTGCTCACCATGATAAGTCTAGTCATCACCTGTCACCAAACAACATTATTACAATATTATCCCCTATATTCCTTATGCTGCTTGTACTTTTCATCTCTGTGACTTACTTGTATTTTACAACTGGAAGTTTGTATCTCTTCATCCCTTTTACCTATTTTTCCCATTCCCCAATCCACTTGCCGTCTGGCAACCACGAGTTTGTTCTCTGTCTTTAAGAGTCTGCTGAGGGTTACTAGAGTGGTAGGAGGGATGGGGTGGCTGGGTGATAAACATTGGGGAGGGTATGTGCTATGGTGAGTGCTGTGAGTTGTGTAAAACTGTTGAATCACAGACCTGTACCTCTGAAACAAATAATACGTTATAGGAAGAAGAAGAAAGAAGAAAGAAGAAAGAAGAAAGAAGAAAGAAGAAAGAAGAAAGAAGAAAGAAGAAGAAGAAGAAGAAGAAGAAGAAGAAGAAGAAGAAGAAGAAGAAGAAGAAGAAGAAGGAGATAGCAGGAGGGGAAGAATGAAGGGGGGAAATCAGAGGGGGAGACGAACCATGAGAGACTATGGACTCTGAGAAACAAACTGAGGGTTCTAGAGGGGAGGGAGGGTGGGGGGATGGGTTAGCCTGGTGATGGGGATTAAAGAGGGCACGTTCAGCATGGAGCAATGGGTGTTATATGCAAACAATGAATCATGGAACACTACATCAAAAACTTATCATGTAATGTATGGTGATTAACAATAATAAATTTAAAAAAAGAGTCTGCTTTTTGTTTCTTTTTTTCTTTGTTTTTTTAGATGTCACATAGAAGTGAAATCATATGGTATTTGTCTTTCTCTGACTTATTTCACTTACATAGTACCCTCTAGGTCTATCCATGTTGTCACAAATGGCAAGACTTCATTCTTTTTTCTAAGGTTGAGTGATATTCCATTATACACACACACACACACACACACACACACACACATGCCCCGCAGCTTCTTTATCCATCCATCAGTGGACATTTGTGTTGTTTCCATATCTTGGCTATTGTAAATAATGCTTCAAAAACAGGAATGCATATATTTTCTCAAATTAGTATTTTTGTTTTCTTTGGGTAAATACCCAGTAGTGGAATTACTGGATCATATGGCATTTTTATTTCTATTTTTTTAAGAAAGCTCCATACTGTTTTCCACAGTGGTTGCACCAGTTTACATTCCCATCAACAGTGCACAAGGGTTCCCTTTTCTCCACATCCTCTCCAATATGTTATTTCTTGCTGTTTTGATATCAGCCATTCTGACTAGTGTAAAAATAATAATTGTTATTGTGGTTTTGATTTGCATTTCCCTGATGATTAGTGATGTTGAGCATTTTTTCATGTCTGTTGCCCATCTGTATGTCTTTTTTTGGGAAATGTCTATTCAGGTCCCCTGCCCATTTTTTAATTGGATAATTTGTTTTTTGGTGTTGAGTTGTATGAGTTCTTTATACACTTTAGATATTAGCACCTTATCAGATATATCATTTGCAAATATTTTCTCCCATTCACCAGGTTGCCTTTTTGTTTGTTGATTGTTCCCTTTTCTGTGCAAAAGCTTTTAATTTTGGTATAGTTCACTTTTTAGTTACTTTTGCTTTGTTTCCCTTGCCTCAGGAGATATATCCATAAATATGTTGCTAAGGGTAATGTCCAATTTCTTTTAGGAGTTTTATGGTTTCAGGTCTCACATTTAGGTCTTTAATCCATTTTGAGGTTATTTTTGTGTATGGTGTAAGAAAGTGACCCAGTTTCATTCTTTTGCATGTAGCTGTCCAGTTTTCCCAACACCATTTATTGAAAAGATTGTCCTTTCTCCATTGTATATTCTTACCTTCTCCTTATAGATTAACTAACTATATAGGTGTAGGTTTATCTCTGGGCTCTCTATCCTGTTCCATTGATCTATATGTCTATTTTTGTGCAAGTACCATACTGTTTTGATTACTACAGCTTTGTAGTATATCATAAAATCTGGGATTGTGATACCTCTGGCTCTGTTCTAATTTGTCAAGACTGTTTTGGCTATTTGAGGTTTTTTTGTGGTTCCACACAAATTTTAGGATTATTTTTTCTAGTTCTGTGAAAAATGCTATTAGTATTTTGACAGGGATCACACTGAATCTGTGCATTGCTTTGAATAGTATCAACATTTTAACAATATTAATGCTTTTAATCCATGAGCATGGTAGACCTTTCCATTTATTTGTGTCATTTTCAACTTCTAGAAAAAGTTCTTTTGAAGCCCCAGGGATAAAGCAATAGCCAAGTCATTCATTCAAGACATATTTGATGTTTTTTGCTTATTGCTGTATTCCTGGACAGTACCTGTAGGTATTCAATAAACAGAACTTACCATGTGGCTGTACCAGAACACTGAAGTACATTACAGTTTACATAAATGGTACCCCCTATAATTGTGTTGTGTTCAACATGTGACCAAATTTGGTGGCTCTGAAAATCATTTGTTGGATAAATGTATGAATGAATAGATGAATGAATGAAATATGGTGTGAGACTTCCATTTGTTTCCCCCCGTACCAGGCACTAAAGATAGGAAGAGGAATAAGACAGTCCCCCAATTTAAAGCACTCCTCAGTTAACAAGGAGAGACTGTTCAATTAGACTATAATAAATGTTACATCTGCTAATATAGAGATATGAAAAATTCCAAGGTAGTAATTGAAGCTGCTTAAGGAGGTTGAGGAATCTTCCCAGAGGCAGTGACATTTGAGCTGGGTAAGGAATTTTGCTAAGCAAAATAGGAAAGGAAAGGCATTCATAAAAGAAGAGGGAGGAGGAGGAGGAGGAGGGGGAGGAAAAGGAGGAGGTGGGGAACAAGAAAAAGAACAGCCTGATTCAAAACCTGTAGTGGTGAAAATATGGATAGATTGGGAACCAGTGTACCATGAGTGTGGTGTGACTGAGGTGTAGACATCATCAGAAGTGGCAGGAGATACAGCTAGAAAGGTTGCCTCTGAAATGTAAAGGGACTGTAATCTTACTGATCTCTGAATTCTCCAAAGTGCTGAATACAATGCCTAATTTCTAATTAGTGCTTAGATCCTTAGTAGGATGGATGGATACATGCAAAATCTGAGCAGGCTTATTCACCCTGGCTCAACACTGTTACAGTCAGTAATAACCTTAAATCTTCTAATACTAATGAATTGCTTTTTATAATGTTCAAAAAAATAATTTCCCCATAGATATTTTGAGACACAAACATCTTGGATTTCTATGTTAGTAAACCTAATTTGCTGGAAGAATTTGTCACTCCTAAATTAATAATATATACTCAATGAAACTATAGCTAATTTTATAATACCTCCCTTGTAAGAATTTTTATTGGGTTCTTCTTGGATAATGTCTAAAAATGAATGTGCCTCTGTGGTTCAAAATCTTGTTACAACATAAAAAATAAACTCTCAGATTCTTTCTGATGCCCAAGTCATGCTTAATAGTTCATTAATATGGGCATTAACTTTTATACATCTCATGTTAAAATGCAAATCCAGTGAGAGGCTTGGGTAGTAAAATGTGAAGTGTACAAAAGGAAAAACAGGAATTTGCCTAAGTTTAAACTAAATAAAAAGAAAGAAAAGAAAAAGCAAATGTAAGGGAAATCACACCATGAGCAGCCCCATCTGTGGAGTACACTCCTTCCCAGCTGGGCCTGGGATTCTCCACTCCCGTCCAGAGATCCAACAAAGCTGAAGGTACTAACCAATAGGGAAGATCCCAGGACACTCTTCATCTATGTGGGTTGGAGATTCCCTTCCCCAACTTAGGGTAGCCTGGAATGGGGAAACTGTCAGGGATTAGTAGGACCCCCAGTGGCATGAGTTAAACCAAAATGGCACTCACTGCAAAGTCTCTGAAAATAAGATTGTCATTGGAAACACAGTCCACAAATGTATGATAGGATCTGCATGATAAATCTAAATAGGAAACTTCCTGATAAAATTAAAATTTTAAGTAGCATCCACAGTCTCCTGACATAATAGCTAAAATATCCTGGATATAATAAAACATCTTCTGTTATACCAAGGACCAAAAAAATCACAACCTGAATATGAGAAGACAATCAACTGACAGCAACATTAAAATGAATTTGATATTCAAACTACCCAATAAGAATTATAAAAATGATTCAACATGCAATTTTAAATTCTCTTGAAATAAATGAATGCATGGAAAGTCTCAGGAAAGAAATGAAAATTTTAAAAAAAGAACAAAATTACGGAACCAAAAAGTACCCTAACAGAAATTTTTAAAGTCCTCTCTGGATAGTCTTAATAGTAAAGATGACAGAAGATAGAATTGGTTAACTTGAGGAAAAATCAACAGATTTTACCTAATCCAAACTATAGAAAGAAAATAGATTAAAAAAAAAAGAACTGAAACTTAGAAACCTGTAGGACAATAATGAAAGATCCAACATTCATCTCATTGGAGTCTTAGAAGGAGAAGAGAAAAGAAGTGGGGCTGAGAGAGTACTCAATTAAATAATAGGTGAAAATTTCCAAATTTGGTTAAAGACATAAAATCATAGATTCAAAAAGCTGAACAAACCCCAAATAGGAGAAATGTAAAGAAATCTATACCAAGACATATCAAAACTAAACTTCTGAAAACTAAAGATTAAAAAAGAAAGCTTTGTAACAGCCAGAGAGAAATAGCATATTACTTACAAGAAAAATTCAAATGACAGTGGATTTATAATCTGAAAACTTAGTGGCTGGACAGAAGTAGCATACTTTTCAAGTGTTAAAAGAACTGTCAACTATGAATTTGATACCCATCAGAACTATCATTTAGGACTAAAGGGAAATAAAATTCACAGCTACAACGTCCCCTAACCCCTAGCAACTGATAGAACTACCAGACAGAAAATCCATAAGGATATAGAAGAACTGAACAACATAATCAACCAACAGGATCTGAACAACATACATAGAATACTTCACCCAACCACAGCAGAATAGACATTTTTTTTAAAGCATTCATAAACTATTTCCCATGATAGACCATATCCTGGGCCATGAAACAAACCTCAACAGATTTCAAGTAATTGAAATTTTGCAGTGTATGTTCTCTGACAAAAGTAAAATCAAACTAGAAATCAATAATAGAAAGATGATAGAAGAATCTCTAAACACTTAGATCTTAAACAGAATACTCCTAAATAATTGCTATGTCAAAGAAGAAGCCTGAAAGAAAATAAGAATATACATATAATTGAATGAATATGAAAATACAACATATCAAAATATATGGGAACATCTAAAGTAGTATTGAGAGGAAAAGCCATAGTACTATGTGTACAATTTAGAAAAGAGGGAAGATCTAAAATAAAAATCTAAATCACTGCTTAAAGGAACTAGGGAAAAAAACATAGAAAAAATTAAATCCAAAGCAAACAGATGGTAGGAAATAATAAGAGCAGATATCAGTGAACTTGAAAACAGGAAACAATAGGACAAATCAATAAAGAAAAAGAAGCTGGTTCCTTGAAAAAAATAAATATGATTAACTTCCACCAAGGCTGACAAATACAAAAAGAGAAAGACACAAATCATTGATATCAAGACTAAAATAAGGGAGATCATTAAAGATCCTGTAGCCATTAAAAAAGAATACTATAAACAACTTTATGTTTATAAATTTGAAAGCTTAGAAGAAATGGAGCAATTCTTCAAAAAACCACAAACTAGCAAAACCCAAGCAAGAGGAAATTAAAATAATTTGATTAGTCTATAATAATTAAAGAAGTTTAATTTATAACTAAAAATCTTCTGAAAATTAATCTCTAGGGCCAGATAGTTTCAATGGAGAAGTCTCTCAAACATTTAAAGAATTAAAATGAATTTTGCACCATGTGTTCCAGAAAATAAAAAAAAATTATACCCCCCCCAACTCATTTTATGAGGTCAGCATTGCTCTGCCGCCAAAAGCAGAAAAAGACAATAGAAAAAAGAAGACTAAAAAATGAAGATCTCTCATGAACTTAGAAGCCAAAATCCTCAACAAGATATTAGCAAATCAAATCCAATAATATATAAGAAGAATTATACACCATGACCAAGTGGGACTTATTCTAGGTATGTAAGGTTGGTTCAACATTTGAAAATCATTCAATGTAGGGGCTCCTGGGTGGCTTAGTCAGTGAAGTGTCTACCTTTGACTCGGGTCATGATCCTAGGGTCCTGGGATCGAGCCCCATGTCAGGCTCCCTGCTCAGTGGGGAGCCTGCTTCTCCCTCTCCCTCTGCCCCTACCCCTGCTTGTGCTCTGTCTCTCTCTCTCACTCTGCACTCTCTCTTTCAAATAATAAATAAAATCTTTAAAAAAAGAAAATCATTCAATGTAAACTATTATAGCAGGGAGATAAAGAAAAAAAATGATCATATTAATTGACATAGGAAAACACCTCACAGAATCTGATACCCATTTATGATAAAAACTCTCAGCAAGTTAGAACCAGAGAGGAATATTTCAACTGGATATAAGCAGCTATAAAAATTTTATAGCACATAATATTTAATGGTGAATATAGCTAAATGGTTCTCTAATCTTAGGAGTAAGGCAAGGATGTCTACTCTTATCATTCCCATTCAGTAGGATATTGAATATTCTGGCAACTGAAATAACACAAGAAAAGGAAATAAAAGGTAGGTATATTGGGAAGGAACAAATAAAACTGTCCTTATTTGCAGACAAGTGATTCTCTATGTATAATCTTTTTAAAAAAAATTTTTTTTTTTTACTTTTTTTTTTTTTATTCATGACAGAGAGAGAGAGGCAGAGGAGAAGCAGGCTCCCAAGGAGCAGGGAGCCCGATGCGGGACTCGATCCCAGGACTCCGGGATCATGACCTGAGTCGAAGGCAGATGCTTAACCATCTGAGCCACTCAGGCTCCCTCTCTATGTATAATCTTAAAGAATCACCAAAATCTCCTAAAATTATGAAATGAGGTAAGTGCTCAGGATACAAGATCAACACACAAAAATCAATAACATTTCTATATACTAACAAAGATGATGTGGAAACCAATATTAAAAATATACTTCCATTTACAATCACTACAAAGAAAGTATTTATATAGGGATGAACTTAAAACATGTACAGAATCTGTATGACAAAAATTACAAAATGCCAACTTAAGAAAAAAAAATCAAAGAACATCTAAATAAATAGAGAGGCTTACTGTGTTCATGAATTGCAAGACTCAACATAGTAATGATGTTTATTTTCCCCAAATTGATCTATAGGTTTATAGCAATTCCCATCAAAATTCCAGCAAGATTTTTTTTGTAGAAATAGTTAGGCCTATTCTAAAATTTATTTGGAAGGAACAGGCCCTATAATAGTTAAAACACTACTAAAAAAATAAAGTGAGAAGAATCATTCACCTGATTTGAAGATTCATTATATAGTTATGGAAATCAAGAGTGTATAGTGATGGCAGAGAAATGGACAGATAGATCAATGGAATAGAATTGAGAACCCAGAGATAGATGCAACATGAATATGTCTGACTGATTTTTTGCAAAAGTACAAAAACAATTCAATGGACAAAGAATAGCCCTTTCAACGAATGATGCTGAAGCAACTGGATATCCATAGGCAAAAATAAAATAAAATAAAATAAAATAAAATAAAATAAAATAAAATAAAATAAAATAAAATAATAAAATAAAATAAAACAAAACAAAATAAAAATAAAAACAAATCCCCAAAACAACTTTGAACCCAAACAAAAACAAAAACAGCAAACAACAAAAAATAACAAAATCATTGACTTAAATCTCACATCTTGTATGAAAGTTAACGTAAAATGGATTGTGGTCTTAAATGTAAACGTAAAACTATAAAACATTTAGGAAAAAAACACAGAAAATAATCTTTGGGATATAAGACTAGAAAGGACTGGACCAAGAAAGAGTTCAGTCTGATGCCAAAAGCGTAATGCACTAAAGGAAAAAGTTATAACTTGGATTTCATCAAAACTCAAAACTTTTGTTCTGCAAAAGACTCTGGGAGGTAGATATAGACAAGCTACAGACTGGCAGAAAATATTTGCCAATCACATATCTGACAAAGGACTATTATCTAGAATACATAAAGAACTCTCAAAACTCAGCAGTAAAACAAACAAAAAATCCAATAAAAATGGTAAAATATTATGAATAGACATTTCTCCCCAAAGGATATAAAGATAACAAATAAGCACAAGAAAATATGTACAATATCATTAGCCTTAGGGAAATTAAATTAAAACCACAATGAGATATCACTACACATCTACTGGAATGGCTAAAACAAAAAATTGATGACAACATTAAATGCTGGTAAAGATGCAGATAAACTGGGTCACTAGTACATTATCCATGGGAATGTAAAATGGTATGCTCTTTCTGGAAAAGAGTTTAGCAGTTCCTTTTAGAGCTAAACATACAACTACTATATGACCCAGCAATTGATCCCAAAGGAATGAAGGCATGTTCACACAAAACAATATGCACAAATGTTCATAGCAGATTTATTCATAAATTCCAGAAACTGAAAACAACCCAGATGCCTTTCAATAAACAGTGAAATGGACTGTGGTACATTCATACTTCGCAATAACTATTCAGCAATAAAAAGAAACAAACTATTGATAAATGCAACAACTTGGGTTGAATTTTTTTTTTTAACACTTAAAAATGTATACTTCAATAAGCATATAAACAATTAGGTAAGCTTGTGGAGAAGCTGACCAAGATACGTATATTAGGAGATACAATTGTCCATCTAAATTTTCTAGATTTTTTTTTTGTAGAGTATTTATTCAAGTTGTTTATAATTTCTTGTGTGCCATTTTGGAAGTCCTTTATTGTAGACTAGTCTTTTGTCTGATGACAGACAGCAGCCACACTGTCAGTGATTATGATAAATTCCATTTCTTCTTGAGATGCAAGTTTCCTTCTGGATTTCTGAGGTAATGTTTTTATTATTTCTGCAGTGTCTGGTGCATCAGCAAATCTGGGGATTTACTTCCCTTAGAATGCTGTGAAATTGAAGAAGAGTGAGACGGTAGTCCTGCTGATCTCAAAACTTCTGATACGTTAGGTTTAGGATTGTCTCTTTTGTCAGGGAATCTTATTAATGGAGTATGTGGCTTGACTACCTGAACGACCCTGCTGGCAGACGCCATCTTGCTGCCCATCCTTGGGCTGAATTTTGAGGCAATGATGCTGAGTAAAAAAAGTGAATTCCCAAATATTGGGATTTCATGATTTTATTTATATACTTTTTGATCTGTTTATGCAACATTCTTGAAATGGCAAGGTTGTATAGATAAGGAACAGATTGGTGGTTGCCAGGGGTTAGTGGCAGAGATGGAGTTGGGGGGGAGGGAGGGAGGTGTGTGTCTATAAAAGGGCAACAGGAGGGATCCTCATAGTGATGGAACAGTTCTTTATCTTCACTGTGCTGATGTCAATATCCTGGTGTGTGATACTGTATTGAAGTTTTGGAAGATGTTACCATTGGGGGAAATCAGGCAAAGGATACAGCAGATCTCGATGTATTATTCCTTACAACTGCATATCTACAATTATTTCAAAATAAAAAGTTTAATTAAACAATTGCAGAGAACAATAAACCTTTGGGGGATGAAAAAGATAGAGACTAAACTAAATGACCTTTCTGGATCTTTCCAAAGTTTTATAGATCATTTTCTCCACTTTCAGTGATGCCTAAAGTGGTCACCTTATATCTTCTCTAAGAAGTGACTTGCTCCCCCATTTCCTGTGTAACCTCTGACCTATGAACTGTACTGGGCAGAAGCTGGTGTGGACACTGAATAGCTCTGTGGTCTTGGCTCCATTTTTCTCCCTGGGTCTCTGAATCAGCTGTAATATAAGAAAGCAGAGAGACCTCTAGAGACTCTTTTGGCTTCAAAATCCTAGAATTCCAATCTATTTATTCATTTATTTATTTTATAATTATGTTCAGTTAGCCAACATATAGTACATTATTAGTTTTTGATGTAGTGTTCAGTGATTCATTAGTTGTGTATAACAGCCAGTTTATTTTTTATTTAGCTCTACAACCAATAGAAGTGAAAAAAAGTCAAATCCCAAGGCCTTTCACACCCTTTCCACATTAAATCCATCTCTGCTAACTTGTTTGATTCCCAGCAGGCTCTTACCACCTTAGGCCAGGAAATGCCAAGCCCATTTTCCAAGTTACTGTCTGCCTAAAGAGGAACAGTAGCATAGCTGTGGGTCCTGAAAACTGAAACCTGAAAAAGGAGGTGAAAACAAACCGTGGTCTTTATACAACATTCCTCATCAGTGTATATGTGGGGTCACTTCCTTTGCAGATTTTCATTGTGGGAACAAAATAGTCTCAGCTGAGGTCTCAGGTGGATGACAACTACATGTGTGAAGCTGGAAGGAGGAAAAATGCTATTTCATTACTACCTGTTGTGTTTCCTGTTCCCACAATCAGCATGCCTGGCGTCTACATTGCTGGCTTCTTTGAAAAATATATATTAAATTATTTCAGAAAACCATGCAGCAGATGTTCTGTATCTGCAGGGAACGGGAGAGAGCAAGCTGGCCCCCAGACTGAAATCTATGGCTACCACGAATCAAATCCCTGTTACGATGGAGGTGAACTGGGCACAGCTCCAGAAGGTCAGTGAAGGATGTTGACAGGGAATAGAGAATTTGAAACAAAAAAACAAGAAAACGAAAAAAAGGAGAAGAGATTGATAAACCCCTGAATGACTCACATTGCCTCAACAGAATATCCTGTTTCATTGATAGGACGCTCCCAAACTTTTTACTGCCCACACTGTCTTTATTATTTTTGCCAGGAGTCTCAAGTTTTAAAAGACTATTTTTTATCAGTGAAATAAATTGCCCTGATTAGATAACAATACTTTCATTCTCCATTTTGAATTAGACAACAACATATAATTGCAAGGCCTTTCTGGTCAGAACGAGCGTAAACAGGTAAAGCTGATTAAATTCATATTAAAAGAAAAGAAACGTGTTACTTTATTTACTCTGTAGTTTTATCATAGGTATATATAAAATGTTTGTTTTCTTCTAAATAATGAAATTAATATGAAGACCATAGGTTAAGAAAGGTGGGATTATTTTAGAAATGCTCTTTTGGCACAGAACACTCACGATAATAAAGTTACAGCTCTCAAGCTACCTAAAATGCCTAGCACAGAGCTTTGGGCATGAGGTGATTAAAATGAGCACTGCTGGAGTGTTTGAAATAGTTCAGATGTTAGTTCAAATCCCAGACTCGCTATTTACCTTGTGTCACCGAGGGACTTATCCTCTGTAAATCTTAATTTCCTAGTCACAAAACTGGGACAGTTATATCTGTGTCTTGTAACAGATGCTCAAGAAATTACAGCTAAGCCTACTGTTGGATGATCATGGGTCGAACAACAAATGATAGCCCCAAACAGATACATCTAGGTGGGGTAAGTCAAGCATCTTTTATAAAGTTATTTTTACATGTATCCTCCCTTTATTTCCATCTTATTCTGGTTTTCCTTTCTAGAACCAGGGCTAGAAGCTGGGACATAAAGGGAAGGACAGATGCAAAAGACAGGCAAGAGAGAGTCAGTGAATATAAAGCTATCCACATAAGTCTCAACTGCTCATGATACTTTGAAATATCATGCTCTCTTGTTCTTTGCTTTTTAAGTTGAATTTCTCAATTTTTCACTTGTCTCTCATTGTGGCACTTACGGGAATTTCCCAACCCAATGAATACTCTGTCCCTTTTCCTTTTTACCAGAACTCTGATTTTGTGCAGGGCAATGAAGAGCCCAGTTAACAATACCTCCCTCCTCACACCTCTTTACAGATTGAGCCAGAACTCATAGTAAAGTCTTGAGGTTTAATCTGAGTTGTGCATTTAGAACTTGCAGGCAGATTTTTCCTCAGTCCTCAGTTCTGACCAATGAGATTTAAGCAAATACCTATTAGGTGGATGTAAGAGAAAAGCTTTTTCCTCCCTGTTTAAAAAGGGATAGATTGAGGTCCTGGCGTTTGCCTGCAGCAAGATGACGGCGGTCTCAATGTCAGAGGCGCTGAGGCAAATGTTGTGGGGGAAAAGAGCAGTGGCTGTAGCTGCCATTTCCGTTTCCAGGGTTCCTATCAGGTCGTTAAGCACTTCCACATGGAAGCTGGCACAGGTCCAAGCTCGGGACACACAACCCATAACAGTTGATGAAAAACTGGATATCACTACTTTAACTGGTGTTCCAGAAGAGCATATCAAAACTAGAAAAGTCAGGATCTTTGCTCCTGCTCACAATAACATGCAGTCTGGAGTAAATAACACAAAGAAATGGAACATGGAGTTTGATACCAGGGAGCGATGGGAAAATCCTTTGATGGGTTGGGCATCAAGGGCTGATCCCTTGTCCAACATGGTTCTAACCTTCAGTACTAAAGAAGACGCAGCTGCCTTTGCAGAAAAAAATGGGTGGAGCTATGACATTGAAGAGAGGAAGGTTCCAAAACCCAAGTCCAAGTCTTATGGTGCAAATTTTTCTTGGAACAAAAGAACAAGAGTATCCACAAAATAGGTTGGCACTGACTATATCTCTGTGCTTGACAGTGAATAAAGTCAGCTGTGCAGTATTTATAGTCCATGTATAATACATCTCTTAATCTCCTAATAAATTTGATCTTTAACCACAAATACATTTTATGGGGCCTATTTTAAATGTTTTTTGATGTCTCAAAGTGAACACGTTTCAATTGCCTATTTATAAAGGAGATTTGAGGTAATCATACCTCTAGGAAATTTCAGTACTTAAAATCTATTAAAAGGAATGCTTGAAATCAGCTGCAAAAAAAAAAAAGAGAAAGGGATAGATTGAGCTAGTATGCACCTTCTCCTTTCACCATTCCCACACCTTTTTACTGACTGAAACGCAGTCACAATGCCTAGAGATGGAGCAGACATCTTCTGGCCAAGGAAACAAAGGCTACACGTCAAGGACGGGAGAGCAGGGAGTGGACTGCATGCCGCTGATGTAATTCTGTTTGATATTTTTGTTTAGCTTGATTACAAGACTCCTCATCAAGTGGATGGCTCTATTTTAGAGACTTAATATGTCACAGAAGCACCCAGACCCAAGAACAATGTTCCAAGCATGGTAGACTAGACCAGAGGACTAAAGAAATCTCCAAATCTGTCTTGTAAAATTCTTGTTTATAATGTCATGATTACTGCTTAAACTGCATGCATCAGTTTCTCCACAGAATTCATACTTTAATGTTCACCTCTGATCCTTTCTTCTGTATTCAATCTCAAATATAGTTACCCTATTTTCTATATTATAGCCTCTGTTTTCTATATTCAAGCACTTTAAGCCGTATAAATACCTACTAAATTGGGATGCCTGGATGGCTCAGTCAGTTGAGCATCTGCCTTCAGCCCAGGTCATGATCCCAGGGTCCTGGGATAGAGCCCCGCGTTGGTCTCCCTGCTGAGGGGGGAGCCTGCTTCTCTCTTTGCCTGCTGTTCCCCCAGCTTGTGCTCTGTCTCTCTGACAAATAAGTAAATAAAATCTTTAAAAAAATAGCTACTAAATTACTTTCTTCTCATCTTGGCTCTAACCTACAAAGCTGCAAACAGAAAGTGATCAATCTCTTGTGATGCTATATGGTCCAAGGAAGACAAATCTCTTTAGGATCAGTAGCTAAGATCAGCCTACAACTAAACACCTAATACTAAACCTCAATACTTTACTATCATTTTCTGGTTCAACACAATTAGTAGACCATGCACTATTAATGAGAGACTACTCTCTACATTGTCAACAGTAGCTTTTTTTTTTTAAGATTGATTGATTGATTGATTGATTGATTGATTTGAGAGAGTGAGTGAGTGAGAGAGCATGAGTGGGGGGAAGACGGTCAGAGGGACAAGCAGAGTCCCAATGAGTGAGGAGCAGGATGTGGGGCTCGATCTCAGGACCCTGAGATCATGACCCCAGTCAGTCGCTTAACCGACTGAACCACCCAGGCACCCCAACACTAGCTTTTTTAAATCGATTCTTGATTTTTAGTTATAAAAAGTTCAAAGTGCCTTAACTGTGCAAAAATTCAGGGAATTGCTGATCTTGATTTGTCCACATGTGTCTAAGTTTGGGTTCCCACACAAATAGAGCCTGAGGCAGGGAAATGGGTACAGGTATTTGGGGGCAGTGATATAAGAAAGCAGTTATGAGGGGCCCAGAAGATTGAGTTAGAGAGTGAGAAGGCAGAAGCCCTTAGTGGGTGTGGGATTGGGCAGTTACCACTCTAACACTCTGAGGAACCATCCCTCTGAAGGACAGGATGCTGGGCACTTATGCACAGTTTGGGGGGATACCTCTAGAAGCACAAACCCTCCTTATGCATAGGCCATGTCTACCTATGAGCTGAGGGAACCTCCAGGGAACAATGAGGTATGAAAAAAAGAGTGTGGCATCCTGAGGTGTGATGATTCTTGGTGCCCAGGAACTGTCTACTGCAGCTGCAGTTGGGTTCGGAGCCAATGCAGCCTGGGGCACTGAGTCTTCACTTGCGTATTTTCCAAACATAATCCAAATAGATAAGATGCTTTCAGTGGTGATGGTATCTAGAAATTATTGGCAGGAAATAATCAATAAAAATTCCAAAAGTCCCAAGACATTTGAAAAGAATTTTAATTAAAATTAATGAAATTCTGTCTTATGAAAAATTTTACAGCACTATTGGAACTGCTTTATATTAATAGAGTGCATTGAAAATCTAAACCATCTTTGAGCTGGATCTAATAAGTTTGAAGTAAAATTTCCCTTCCATTTTAGGTGTTTTATGCCAAGTTTCTGTTTTCTCTTTCCTTCATCTTTGTTACTGACTCTTTTTTTTTTTTAAGTAATTTCTACACCCAACATATGGGGTTTCAACTCATGACCCCAAGATCAAGAGTCGGATGCTCTACTGACTGAGCTAGCCAAGCGCCCCCTTGAATTACCTTGTCTATACCTTTTTTAAGGGCTCATCATGGCCAGTATTTCATTTTGAATCATAGCCTTCCCCAGAATGAACTCGTGCCTGGCCCAAATTTAGACAAGATTGTCCAAGATGGGGCCACCTGGACTTAGGTCTATTTACAGATGTATGGGAGGCAGAAAGCTGAGGAATCCTTCCAGAGAGAACTTATCTTCACATGTAAATAAGTAGCCAGTGCTGAGGGCTTGACTGAGTGCTTTAGCCTGAATTCTCTCAAGAGCGGAGACTGAGGTGCAAGGTCAGGTCAGGAAATAAGAGGAATTGATGCAAAGAAAGGTGGGAAGGGGCACCTGGGTGGCTCAGCTGCTTAAGTGTTGGACTTTTTTTGTTCTGTTTTGTTTTACCACTTCAATTTTAATGACTTCACCATATTGCACTATATGGAAGTACTTATTCAGTCCCTTACTGATGCACATATAGGCTGCTTCCAGTTTTATCTTATAGCAAAAAATGCTGCAATAAATAGCCTTATGTGTTTTGACTCCTGATTTTGCCTCATGTCATGATCTCAGGGTCTGGAGATGTAGCCCTGTGGCAGGCTCCGTGCTGGGCCTGGAGCATGCTTAGGATTCTCTCTCTCTTTCTGCCAGCCACTCCCCACCCTCCTGCTCACACTATGTCTCTCTCTAAAAAAAAAAAAAAAAAAAAAAAGGGAAGCAATGCAATGTGATGATCCGCATTTATCTGTAGATAGATAGATAAAAGATAGATCCATATGTATCTGTCAGCAAACCAACACAAGTTTCTTTGTTTAGCTCTCCCAGAAGAGGAAGGCCTAGGTCAGCCAATCAGCACTTGATAGCTCAGCACCAGTTAACTACCCTGGCTCCAAGACTTCCCTTTGCTCCATATAAGGAAAGTAACCCAGCTTTAAGCAATCAGTACGTGCGTTGTTCCTGCTCACTTGGTCTATAAAAACGTCATGCCTTGTACAGCTCTTCAAAGAGCCTATTTTCTAGACTGCTTTCATTCCAGATAAGCTCAACCTTGTGTAAAGTTAGAACTGTTACATAAAAGCCAACTGGATGAGTAAATCATTTTTCTTAATGGTCATGAGTTCAAATTTCAGTCATGCAGTTTTCTCAGGCAATGTAGCTTTAAAATTCAGCCCTTCCAGACTACCCTCATGCTCTCTGGTGTTGATGCTTGACTGGTGGTTTACTGAATGGCTCTGCATGGCTTCTGCCCATTTTGTGCTGGCCTCCCATGATCCCTTCTGAGCTGACCGTCTGCTGCATTGAGGCCAGCTGAGTGGCCCACCCAGCCTCCTCTTTTCAGTCACTTCCTCAGAGGTCGCTATCAAAGCACCCTGACTTCAGCAAGTTCTCTCTGCCCCCAAGGTTACATCCCTGGCCAATCTGGGGGACTTGTGAGAAGCTGACTGCTCTTCTGCCTCCTTCTGGGGGCACCAGAGGACTGCAGGACATCATTCCGTCTAGCAGAGAGTCTTCGAATTAGATATGACTTTGTAAGTTCTGGTCCACTCTATTGTTTGTGGGCAGAAGGGACGCTGAGGAACCTTCTCAGCCAGGACAAGAACTGTTTATAGATGAAGCAGGAGCCTGAGAGGAACTGCACATCCCAGGAAGAGTCATGGGGATGGTGCCTTCCCAGTTATCGGTCTGCTTCTCCACCCACCTGCCGTTCACACCTTTGTTCATCTTGTTTTAGGTAAATATTTTAGAGACAATAAAAGCTGTTGCACTTAAAAGAAAAATTGTCTTGTGGGTTGCAGTTTGAAAACAGAACAGAACAAAACAGCAGTATGGTAGTTTTGAATTATTTGGCAAGAGATTGGGTAAGCATTTGGATTGATTCCAGGAAGCATGTCTCTGTGTCCAAAAAACATTAACTGCCAGTGACTAGTGGTGAATTCCTCCAGTTTAGTCCAGGGCTTCCAAAGACCTTCTGACTGGTGAAGAATAAAGAGTTTATACCCTATTTCAGACCAGACTCCTGGCAGGGCTCCTGGTTATAGAAGGAAGTCTTCCTTTTCAGATTTTACTGATGATCATGATACACAAACCCTATGATACTTTGGATGACAGAACACCAAGTAAAATTCCTTTTTCAATATCCCACAGTGTCTTAGTCCATTCTGGCTGCTATAACAAAATATCACAGACAGGGTAACTTATAAGAAAACAGAAACTGACTTCTCACAGTTTTGGAGGTTAGAAGTCTAAGATGATAACACTGGCAGATTCAGTGTCTGGTAAGAACTGCTTCCTCACCAGTGCCCGTCTTTCCACTATAAATGCACAAGGCAAGAAGGGGTAAGCAAGCTCTCCAGGGTCTCTTTTATAAGGGCATTAATTCCATTCAAGGACTCTGTCCTCATGACATAATCATTTCCCAAAGGCCCCACGACCTAATACCATCACCTGGGGGGGGGGGTAGGATTTCAACATATGAATTTTGAGGGGACACCAACATTCAGACCATAGCACATGGCAAGTTTAGATGACAAAGTGACCAATGGTAGCAGGATCACCTTTAACCTCTGTTGGGTAGAGAGAACAAGCAAACTTCATGGGGCATGAGTGCAGCATTATGAGTATTCTGCAGGTGTTTCCAACAGAGGAGGGAAAATTTTGAGGTAAATGTCCAAACTACATACTGATCTAAAGGCAACTCTAAATCCTGCCTGATAAACTCTCTTACCACATTGATATATTAGATGTAATTTGCTTAAAATCAATTCAGCATAGACAGCATGATATATTTGTGAATGAGAAAATGATATAACTGTGGAAAGTTGGTTCATCTTTGAGGTGTCCTAATCACAAATAGACATACCAGAGGTGGTTAACAAGCCTTTCAAATGCTCCCATCAGAAGTCCTAACCCAACTACCATCAGTGCTTCAATTACTGGTATCTGGGTCCTCACTATCAAGTTTATAAATCAGTGTAAATGTAACAATTAGTATTTCATTGGTGCAATGAATTTGTTTACAGTGTATGGGTTGGTTTAAAATACTGTACTGATACAGCATTCTCCACTGCATGAAGGGAGCATAAGAAACTGAAGAGTCTATCAGTCTTCTACCTCAAGAATAATTATTTAGGTCTAGAATTCCATTTGGCCCCATGTCAACTCCTTCATGAAATGTTGCGTTGCCCGAACCAATCAAAAGTTTCCTTGAGCTGTCTTTTTTTTTTTTTTTTTAAGAGAGATAGAGTAAGCATGGGAGCGCATGAGCTGGGGAGAGGGGCAGAAGGGAGAGGGAATCTTAAACAAGCTCCACACTCAGCACAGGGTCCCACATGGCCCTCGATCTCATGACCCTGAGATCATGACCTGAGCTAAAATTAAAAGTTAGACACTTAACCATCTGAGCCACCCAGGAGCCCCTTCACTTGAGCTGTCTTAAAACATCACCACTTTACAATGGAGTGAACCTCTCAGCCAAGGTGCTTAATGAAGTACTTAGAAGGACATAGAACAGAAATTCACAGAGCTTACAGAAAATGATGATTTTTGCTCTGGGGCCCATTATTAGCCTCACTGATAGTAACAAAATTTGGTCTAGAACTTGCTTTCATTGTAACATGCTATCTAGTAGGAAAATTGTGGGTGGAGAGACCGCCAGTCATTAACAACTTCTACTTAGTAGAGGGTACCTACATTTATAAACAAACACAGAAACACACGTTGGGACAAATGTGAATAGTGAAAATACATGATTTCATTCACTTCAAAGCACATGTCCTCATCTCAAAAACAGTGGCAGAACACTATGTCCCATGCTAAATTTTGGATTGTCCCCAAACTGTGTAATTTTCCCCTTGATGCCTGATTTTGTACAAATTTCCAAAAGCTACCTTTAGTAGCAAATGCCTTACAAATTTGCAAACCCAAACTCACCTTAGTATAACAATGAATAATTAAACCAAAAATTATAGAAGAAATTAACACCGAAGATGATCCAGTTCTCTCAGCAAAGTTCAAGTTCTCTTTAAAGCAGAGAGTATGGATCACCTTTTTGAAGACTTTTACACCATTTTTAATCTTACAAACAGATTAACATGACATAGATTTTCCCCATATCAGGTGACTTGAAAACCTAATTAAACCCATATTTTAAGTATAATTCATTTTTCTCATAGAGGCAAAAGAAGTATGGTTTAGTTATTTTCCATGGCATGAGGTTAAAATGCTAGAAAGAGAATCAAAGTTGACTTAGGAACTGTAGGAATATAGGGGAGATGGGGCTATGTCCATGCTAATTTTTATTCTATAAGAGCTGTTTAAATTATATGTATTTGTTTCAAAACTACTAAACTGATTATATTGTACTGCGATGTGTATAAAGAGGATGGTGGAAGAAGACAATCAGCAAATGCTTGATGTATCTGTCTAGAGCTCCTTCTTTAGGGCTGGTCTGTGACAAAGTATGGATTAAAGTTTGTTTGGGGGTGGCTTTCCAATTTCCCTTTAAGTAGCCTGTAAGGGTGAGGTCACCACTATTTTGATTGCCAGAGGACAATTAGTTGAAATAAGTAAACTGATAGACGTGAAATATTATCTTCACCTCAACACAAGGTCCTGAGGGCTATTTCTGATAATTCTCTGAGTAATTTAAGTGGGCTTCAAGCTTTCAGGTTTACTAACTTTAAGTTGGAAGCAGTAATATCCATCCAGATTGACATCAGTTTTGAAAGATGCATTTAGCAAACACTTACTGGTTAACTACTACATTTGAGGGGCATTGTTAAATGCTAAAAGTGCAAGTGGTCAAAATGGCACCAGATCACAATTAAACAATTACAATTAATGGAAAGCATAAGAAAAAAGGACGAATACAGGTATGTGTTGAAAAAGTAACCCTGTTCGGAATGTATATTTCTCCACTTTCCTGAACCTAACCTGTAGGTCTTAATTGTGGCTGCTCACAAGAACTGCCTGTGAAGTGTTTGTCACAGCACTGATGGTCCTCTCTTCCCCATCCAGAGCAACCTAATCAGCATAATCAGAATGTCAAATATCAGAGGAGTCAGAGTAGCCTTCTGCATATAAAAAGCTCTACAAGTGGTCATGGTATGTGATGGGTGTTGAGAACCACTGGTCCAGCAAGCAGTTGGGAAAGGAATCTTAATTTCCCTTTACCCCCTCCATTCTTCAGAGGCTCCATTACCAAGTTCAGTGTAAGCAAGGTGGAAGAGCTACTTGCCAAACCACCTTTCACCCTTGGAAGATTGGGTGTGTTTCCCAAATCCAAGTCTCCCTCAAATGCTAATGATCATGACAGTCAAGAAGAGCAGGAGAAAATAAGAATTTGGAGGACAGCACAAGCTGCCCAGAGAAATCTGATTAAAGGACAAATGTTGCAACATCAGATCTTACTTTGCTTTTGCTCAAGCTGATAATAGGATCCCTAGCTACTCCAATGGCATTCATTGCAGGAGGCCATGTCCTTTCTATGATTTACATTCAAATCCTTTAGAGCATTTTTTCCACAGCCTATTCCCATCCCGGGAATTAGTCTTCCCAAATTATACTTTTTTTGAGATCAACTGATACTTTGTGTTTTATTTGCCATTATTTGTAATGAAAAAAAAATGGTTAAGGTATTTCCTTATATTGTATCCTTAGCAGGAAGGACACCTGGCCTAATTCCTAATTCCTCTTAACAGAGGACATTTTCCTTTGAAAAGCGTCCAGATCACAATGATCCTCTTCCACCACAGCTCTTCCTGGTCTTGGTCTTACACATCATTAGCACCGTGTTCTCAGTCCTTTGGGTGCAGTTTAGAATTTGTCATAGGAGCATGTGCTTCTAGTAATAAAAACTGCCTTTGTCGTTATGTTTTTCATGTGTTTTTGCTTTGTCTTTCCAAGTAGATATTATTTAAGCTGATTGTCTGCTAGCTCATTGTTCTGCAAAGTCAAGAAGGGACTGTATCCATGTAAATTTTTACTTACTAAAAACCCTGAAGTTGAATTGCTCCTGCCTACTGACGTTTAATTACTATTGGTTTTGCAAGTAAACAAGGAAAAGGGAATCATTTTCTGAAATTGCTACTTAAAAGCACAGAATTTTCAGTTTTCCACAGGCATTAAAGGTTGCTGCATGAATCCTATCATTTCCAAGAAACATTTTTTTTTAAGTACAGCTGATTTATTCTGTACCCACATAAAATAAAATCTCCCGGTATTGTGCTATTTTTTAGTACATTTTCACAAGTCAAGAAAACTTGGCTGTAAAGTGATCTCTAAAATCTCTCAGTGGTTCATTCTAAAAAGGTTCTTTCAAGGAAACAATTCCATACAGTCTCTGTGACTTAGTTTCTTGTATGGTTAATTATAAACAATGTAGCATAAATCAAGAATTGGAAAGATTTATGATACTTCTTTTCCTTGGGATTTTTCAAAGGCATTTTATTGCCTCATTTGGGGCCTCTATCTGAAAGTTTACCTTAGAAAAAAAGATCACATAACAGCATATGTCTGGAAAGGATTTTCTGTAACCCAATGAGATTGACTCAAGCATTTTGTTTTATTTTTCTCCCTAGTTCAAAGTATTCACTTATTCATTAAGTACTCGAACCTACTATAAGAACTTATAAAGTGGTTTTCTATGTATATAATTCCAGTTAGTTTAGATCTCAAATAAATTAAAATTGGGGACAAAACAAGAAGCTGTAATAAACTACCAGTTATTCATTCAGATAGAGATAAAAATAACCCAAATGATCAAAAAGTAATTTCATGAAATGGTCTTGCCCTGGTGAAAAATTATTTAGACAAGGAATAGAACTCACCTGTACTAGCCTTTGCCATAAAAAAAAAAAAAAAAGGCGGGGAGGCGGGGAGGGGGGGAGATTTAATAGGATTAAAAAGATATCTCAATGCCTCATGCAGTTAGGTGTCACAGTTAACAAAAACAAGTTCACGCTCAGAAAATGAAAAGGAGGCTTCCATCTCGGGTACGGCATGGCCTCTCTTATTTGCTTATCTCATGGTAACTGTCCCATTTTTCTTATCCCTCTGCAGACCGACTTTTTTATGTCTATTATAGACACGGCTACTTCAGTACTTTTCATGTCATTTTTTCAATTCCACAACTGAAGAAAATGTATTAGAATCTAATCCCTAACTCTCTGGAGAAAGCATCTGATTGGCTCAATTTGTTCCATGCGTCCTTAGATGTCCTGAGGTCCAAAGAACAATGACCACTGTTTAGGAGGTAGCCAGGAGTTGGGCTTTCTAGCTCTGCCAGAAACATAATTGTATTGAAAAGAAATATACATAGGACAAGCAATGTGACCAAAATAAATGACTCATCAAAAGAAGATGCCAGAAAGATGTGCTATGGACAAAGGGCAAGAAGGGATGGTGATTACAATGTATGAAACACCTACAAACAACAATAATAAAAATAACAGTAATAAATAAGAGCATTACTTTCTTTCTAAAAAAATATTTCTTTATTTGAGAGAGAAAGAGAGAGTTGGAGGAGAAGGAGAAGGAGAAGCAGACTCTGCTGAGCCTGATGCGGGCCTCGACCCCACAATCCTGAGATCATGACCTGAGCCGAAATCAAGAGTCAGATGCTTAATGGACTAAGCGACCCAGGCGCCCCCAGAAGAGCATTACTTTCTTAATCCTAATTAACTTCTATCCATAATAATTTATTTTAAATAAAAATAAAACCAATTTCTTCCTATGTTAATTGACTCAGGGATTTATCATATCAAGGTAGTAAGGATATAATTGTGTTTATTTACATTTCAGTCCTGAGTTAGAATTTGGGGCATGAGGTGAGTGGTGCTACAGATGTGTATATGGAAAAATACATAAAATAGCCCTTGTTTGTAAAAAGCTTAGTTTTATTGGGGAAATAAAAGTTTCCAAGGTGAAACAAGTATAGAAAAACACACTTGTAAATTACCTATATCATATATTATCTATATTAGTTGATATGAGCTATAAGATCTATATGAAAATTAAAAAGATAATGAGCCTTCCACTTGTACTAATGGAAAGCCAGACAACTCAGACCAGCACTCACTCAGATGACATTTAAAAAAAAAAAAAAGAACACAATTAAAAAAAAATACACATTGGTATCATATAAATATAAAGATATTGAAGAAGTCTCAGGCCAAGATTTAGGAGAAGATGGGCAAACAGAGACATAAGCATTTGGAACTGCTTTCCAGGGGCATCTGTTGATTCCTAAAGAGGCTGCTTCATCAGACTTACTTAGCTTGGCATACAGAAGAAAAAGCAGTGTCCCCAACAACTGGGGAATCTGGTAAAACCCTGTGCTTGGGTTGGGACTCCAAATGGTTTAATCATAGAAGTAAGGAAGGACCAGAGGTAAACAGTCCCCTACATGGATGATAGCCCAATGTCAAGTGATCAAGTTTGATAAAATTCTGAAGTTGGATTAAGGTAATAACAGGCAAGAGATTACCCTGACCACAGGTGCACAGCAGAAGCCTAGGTTGGTCAGGACATAAATAAGATATCTTAAAGCACCAGAAAAAATAAATAGCTTTGTCTTTAATAAGTAAGAATGGAAATATAAATGATTATCTGGAAGCATTTACGATCTTAGAAGAGGAAATATACATATGTATGTAAGTTTAGAAAATTTTGTTTACAGATCACCAAAACAAGATTGGTTTTTAAATCATATTTTATGTGGCTCAGGCAAAACATAAATTCTTAATGTCGCAATATGCTTATCAAAACCCACCATGTAGTCCATTTGCAAAGGAACAATGGTTGTAACTGAGCTTATGCTACTTTCTTCCCTCAGAAACTTCATTTTTCAAAATAAAATACTACAATCATTACAGTGAAAATATAAATAGAAAAATACAAACACATATTTGGACCTACAGCTTTTTACCATCTTTCTGACTCATTCCTCTCTCTCTCTCTCTCTTTTTTTTTTAAAGATCATCCCTCCCTTTTAAAAATTGGGCTAATGCAATCATTTTCAAAGGGATATGATGGGGAATACTAAAAGTTAGAAGGAATATTGTGATTATTTAATTTGGAGTTTTTAGATGCTGAATACTAAATTATAGGTGATGTAATGAACATAACTTTTCAGAAATACTTCACTATAATTTTGGCCTAATTCATGCTTCCAGATGAGTTAATTCACGTTTTCACATAAACAGACTAATAATATCAAAATAGATTATATTTTTAAATTTGTTAAACACCTGTGTAGATAACCCATGTAGATAAATTTTGAATTCTAGATAATAAGTAGAGAAAGCACCTGTTATCTAAGAAATATTGTTATAGAAAAACTGAAGAGGGGATGCCTGGCTGGCTCAGTCGGTTAACCATCTACCTTTGGCTCAGGTCATGATCTCGGGGTCCTAGGATTGAGTCCCACATCCGGCTCCTTGCTCTCTTGCCTGCTTCTCCCTCTGCCTACTGCTCTCCCTGCTTGTGCTCTCTCTCTCTTTCTCTGACAAATAAATAAATAAAATCTTTAAAGAAAAACTGAGGAGAAAATAGGCTAATAGTACATAAAATGTCCTATTTCAGTGAACACTACATTTTTGTAAAGAATATTAGGGTTTAAAATAATGATAATTGGGTATCAATGAAAACCCCTGGGGAAATATTTACTGAAATATTTAATATTTTCTGAAAAAGAACATAAAAATGTGGTATTTGCTGAAGAGAACCAATAAAGACAATTTCATTCTCCAATTATTGAATTTTATACTCCTCTTGATCATCCAGTGACTTCATCATCACTGAGAAAACTGGATTAGGCACTTTGAAACAAAGACTTTCTTCTGCAGGGGTATCAATGACAGGGACAGTGTTAGAGATTGCAGAAAAGCTCTCATCAACTACAACATATCTCAATTTAAAATTCCAGCACTGACATATTGTAACCATGGCAGCAAAGAAGCCCTTTCTCCAGTTGTACAATAAAGAGATAGCATGATATCCATTGAAAAGATTAAGTAATGAAAAGGACACATTTCTGTCATTTCTATATCTGCCTGCTGTGCAAGTACATAAAGAGAGAAAGAAGCCATCAGTTTGAACAGCATTTTCCAATCTGGATGCTTTTAGGAAAATTACAGGGCACCAAAGAATTATAGTTCACATTAGAACTGATTGGTGTCATCGTCAAAAAGGGGATAGATTTCTTGTCCTTTTGCAATAGGAATTTGTCTTTCATAAGCAAAGATAATCACCTCCTGTATTCACAAACCTGAAGTTATAGCTAATCAAAGAAATCACCCACTGAAGCAAAGCCTTCACGGGTTCTTGATTTAGTACTAAATTGATTCTGATTTTCATAAATGGCAAACAGCTTCTACTGTGTTGTCAGCATCTGCACAAGTAATAATGTTTCTGGACCAAGGTTGTTCCAACGTTCTGTCCCGGAAAGATAACTGGTTAATATTGGTAGAAGTTCTGATTCCAAATAAACTAAAATTTTTCATTATCAGAGCAGCATCATCAGGATGATCAGATTAAATAAGACTGACTTCTCATCTTTCCTAGTCAAGGAAGAAATGTTTGACAAGGGCAGCTGCTTCACTTGGAATCACTGATCACAATTCTTAGCACTGCTTCCTTCTGGATTTTAGCTCAGAGCTAACAGAGAACAGCAAACACTAACCGTGTTATTCAGCAAAGAAAGGAGAAGAGGAAGTTGGCAGGTTAATGATTTAACAATATCTAAATCAATTGTTTACTGAGCACAAAAGGTTTTAGCAGTGCAAAATCATTTAAGAAAGGCTTGAGGAAATCTGACCAAGCTAGAGAAGGCATATTTAGACCTAATAAATAAAAATACTGGTGTACTTGTCAAGCTGTCCTGTCTAAATTTTATGAAAACACAAAATGATAAGTACATAAACCTACAGGGGTTCTCAGACCCAAAAACTGAATTCTCTATTACATTTGGTAAAGGAAGAAAAAGAAATCATAGAGAAGTCAAAGTCATAGTTAAAACAGGTCAAAAAGCTGTAAAAATATGTTTGAATGATTAAGTTAAATTCCATTTAATGTTAGAAATATCCTCAGAAAGAGTAGAACTAAAATGTCTAAAGCAAGTCTACACAAATTACTCAATGGAAAATGGTCAAATGATAGCAACTGAGAAATCTGTTTTCAGATGCGTTGGCCTAATTTTATTTTGGTTGCTTTAACAGTAGTAAGGTAAAACTGTTCTATGCAATTAGGAATACTGCAGAAAGATGAGGGTGGATATGTCTTGGTGAAAAACAGAATTTTGTTAAGATGGAGCAATTCAAGGAAGGGGAAGAGCAGGATGGCGGAGGAGTAGGAGACCTAAATTTCTTCTGGTCCCAGGAATTCAGCTAGATAGTTATCAAACCATTCAAAACACCTACAAACTCAACAGAAGATCAAAGAAAAGAATAGAAGCAACTCTCTGAACAGAAAAGTTACCACTTTCTGGAAGTGTATATTTTTATGGAGTCATTGTTACACTTTAAGCATTTTTATAGCATTTTGTTCTCTCATTCATCTACTCTCATCTGGACAAAATGACAAGATGGAAAAACTCCCCTCAAAAAAAAGAACAAGAGGCAGTACCAACTGCCAAGGACCTAATCAATATGGACTTTTGTAAGATGTTGGAACTAGAGTTCAGAATGACGATTTTAAAGGTACTAGCTGGGCTTGAAAAAAGCATAGCAGATACTAGAGAATCCCTTTCTTGAGAAATAAAAGAACTAAAATCTAACCAAGTCGAAATAAAAAGGCTATTAATGAAGTGCAATAAAAAATGGAGGCTCTAACTGCTGGATAAATGAGGCAGAAGAGAGAATTAGTGATATAGAAGACCAAATGATGGAAAATAAAGAAGCTGAGAAAAAGAGAGATAAACAACTACTGGATCACAAGGGAAGAATTTGAGAGATAAATGATAACCATAAAACAAAACATTAGAATAATTGGGATCACAGAAGAAGAAAGGGGGGGGGGGCAGAAGGTATATTGGAGCAAATTATAGCAGAGAACTTCCCTAATTTGGGGGAGGAAACAGGCATCAAAATCCAGGAGGCACAGAGAACCCCCTTCAAAATCAATAAAATAAGTCAACACCCCGACATCTAAGAGTAAAACTCACAAGTCTCAGACACAAAGAGAAAATCCTACAAGCAGCTCGGGACAAGAGATCTGTAACCTACAACAGTAGAAACATTCGATTGGCAGCAGGCCTATCCACAGAGACCTGGCAGGCCAGAAAGGACTGGCAGGAATATTCAGAGCACTAAATGAGAAAAACATGTAGCCAAGAATACTATATCCAGCTAGGCTGTCATTGAAAATAGAAAGAGAGATAAAAAGCTTCCAGCACAAACAAAAACTAAAAGAATTTGCAAACACCAAACCAGCCCTACAAGAAATATTGAATGGGGTCCTCTTAAGCAAAGAAAGAGCCTAAAAGTAACAAAGACCAGAAAGGAACAGAGACAATATACAGTAACAGTCACCTTAAAGGCAATACAATGGCACTAAATTTATATCTTTCAATAGTTACCCTGAATGTAAATGGGCTAAATGCCCCAATCAAATTATCAGACTGGATTAAAAAAAACAAGACCCATCAATATGCTTCCTGTGAGAGACATATTTTAGACCCAAAGACACCTCCAGGTTTAAAGTGAGGGGGTGGAAAACAATTTACCATGCTAATGGACACCAAAAAAAAGCTAGGGTTGCAATCCTTACATCAGACAAATTAGATTTTAAACCAAAGACTATAATAAGAGATGAGGAAGGACACTACATCATACCTAAAGGGTCTATCCAACAAGAAGATCTAACAATTGTAAATATCGATGCCCCTAACATGGGAGCGGCCAATTATACAAGCCAATTAATAACAAAAGCAAAGAAACACATTGACAACAATACAATAATAGTAGGGGACTTTAACAACCCCCTCACTGAAATGGACAGATCATCTAAGCAAAAGATCAACAAGGAAATAAACACTTTAAATGACACACTGGACCAAATGGACTTCACAGATATATTCAGAACATTCCATCCCAAAGCAACAGAATACACATTCTTCTCTAGTGCCCATGGAACATTCTCCAGAATAGATCACATCCTAGGTCACAAATCAGGTCTCCACCAGTACCAAAAGACTGGGATCATTCCCTGCATATTTTCAGACCACAATGCTTTGAAACTAGAACTCAATCACAAGAAGAAAGTTGGAAAGAACTCAAATACATGGAGGCTACAGTGCATTGTACTAAAGAATGAATGGGTCAACCAGGAAATGAAAGAAGAATTAAAAAAATCATGGAAACAAATGAAAATGAAAACACAACTGTTCATAATCACTGGGATGTAGCAAAGGCAGTCCTAAGAGGAAAGTATATAGCAATACAAGCCTTTCTCAAGACACAAGAAAGGTCTCAAATATACAACCTAACCTTACACCTAAAGGACCTGGAGAAAGAACAATAAATAAAGCCTAAACCCAGCAGGAGAAGAGAAATAATAAAGATCAGAGCAGAAATCAATGAAATAGAAACCAAAAGAACAGCAGAACAGATCAACGAAACTAGGAGCTGGTTCTTTGAAAGAATTAACAAGATTGATAAACCCCTGGCCAGACTCATCAAAAAGAAAAGAGAAATGACCCAAATCAGCAAAATCATGAATGAAAGAGGAGAGATCACAACCAACACCAAAGAAATACAAACAATTATAAGAACATATTATGAGCAACTCTATGCCAGCAAATTAGATAATCTGGAAGAAATGGATGCATTCCTAGAGATGTATAAACTACCAAAACTGAACCAGGAAGAAATAGAAAACCTGAACAAACCCATAACCACTAAGGAAATTGAAGCAGTAATCAAAAATCTCCCAACAAACAAGAGCCCAGGGCCAGATGGCTTCCCAGGGGAATTCTACCAAACATTTCAAGAAGAATTAATACCTATTCTTCTGAAGCTGTTTCAAAGAATAGAAATGGAAGGACAACTTCCAAACTCATTTTATGAGGCCAGCATTACCTTGATCCCAAAACCAAAGACCCCATCAAAAAGAACTACAGACCCTTATCCCTGATGAACATGAATGCAAAAATTTTCACCAAAATACTAGCCAATAAGATCCAACAGTACATTAAAAGGATTATTCACTATGACCACATGGGATTTATTCCTCCACTGCAAGTTTGGTTCAACATCCACAAATCAATCAATGTGATACCATACATTAATAAAAGAAAGAACAAGAACTATATGATCTTCTCAATAGATGCAGAAAAAGCATTTGACAAAGTACAGCATCCTTTCTTGATTAAAACTCTTCACAGTGTAGGGATAGAGGGTACATACCTCAATATCATAAAAGTCATCTATGAAAAACCCACAGCGAATATCATACTCAATGGGGAAAAACTGAGAGCTTGTCCCCTAAGGTCAGGAACATGGCAGGGATGTCCACTATTACCACTGTTATTCAACATAGTACTAGAAGTCCTAGCTTCAACAGTCAGACAACAAAAGGAAATAAAAGGCATCTAAATCAGCAAAGAAGAAGTGAAACTCTCACATTTTGTAGAAGATACGATACTTTATGTGGAAAATCCAAAAGACTCCACCCCAAAGCTGCTAGAACTCATACAGGAATTCAGTCAAGTGGCAGGATATAAAATCAATGCACAGAAATCAGTTGCATTTCTATACACCAACAAGACAGAAGAAAGAGAAATTAAGGAGTCAATCCCATTTACAATTGTATCCAAAACCATAAAATACCTAGGAATAAATCTAACCAAAGAGGCAAAGAATCTGTACTCAGAAAACTATAGAATACTCATGAAAGAAACTGAGGAAGACACAAAGAAATGGAAAATGTTCGATGCTCATGGATTTGAAGAACAAATATTGTGAAAATGTCTATGCTACCTAGAGCAATCTACACATTTTAAGCAAACCTTCTCAAAATATCATCAACTTTTTTCAAAGAAATGGAACCAATAAAGACCAAATAGCCAGAGGAATGTTGAAAAAGAAAAACAAAGCCAGTGGCATCACAATCTCGGACTTCAACCTCTATTACAAAGCAGTCATCATCAAGACAGTATGGTACTGGCACAAAAACAGACACATAGATCAATGGAACAGAATAGAGACACCGGAAATGGACCCTCAACTCTATGGTCAACTAATCTTCAACAAAGCAAGAAAGAATGTCCAACGGAAAAAAGTCTCTTCAACAAATGGTGTTGGGAAAATTGGACAACCACATGCAGAAGAATGAAACTGGACCATTTCCTTACACCACACACAAAAATAGACTCAAGATGGTTGAAAGACCTAAATGTGAGACAGGAGTCCATCAAAATCCTAAAGGAGAACACAGGCAGCAACCTCTTGGACCTCAGCCGAAGCAACTTCTTCCTAGAAACATCGCCAAAGGCAAGGGAAGCAAGGGCAAAAATGAACTATTGGGATTTCATCAAGATAAAAAGCTTTTGCACAGCAAAAGAAACAGTCAACAAAACCAAAAGACAACTGGGCGCCTGGGTGGCTCAGACGGTTAAGTGTCTGCCTTCGGCTCAGGTCATGATCCCAGGGTCCTGGGATCGAGTCCCTCATCGGGCTCCCTGCTCCTTGGGAGCCTGCTTCTCCCTCTGCTTCTCTCTCTCTCTCTCTGTCTCTCATGAATAAATAAATAAAATCTTTAAAAAAAAAAAAAAAAACAAAAGACAACCGACAGAATGGGAGAAGATATTTGCAAATGACATATCAGATAAAGGGCTAGTATCTAAAATCTATAAAGAACTTACCAAACTCAACACCCAAAGAACAAATAATCCAATCAAGAAATGGGCAGAAGACATGAACAGACATTTCTGCAAAGAAGACATCCAAATGGCCAACAGACACATGAAAAAGTGCTCAACATCAGTTGGCATCAGGGAAATCCAAATCAAAACCTCAATGAGATACTACCTCACACCAGTCAGAATGGCTAAAATTAACAAGTCGGGAAACAACAGATGTTGGCAAGGATGTGGAGAAAGGGGAACCCTCCTACACAGTTGGTGGGAATGCAAGCTGGTGCAGCCACTCTGGAAAACAGAATGGAAGTTCTGCAAAAAGTTGAAAATAGAGCTACCCTATGACCCAGCAATTGCACTACTGGGTATTTACCCCAAAGATACAAACGTAGTGATCCGAAGGGGCACCTGCATCTCAGTGTTTATAGCAGCAATGTCCAAAATAGCCAAACTATGGAAAGAGCTTAGATGTCCTTCAATGATGAATGGATAAAGAAGATGTGGTATATATACACAATGGAATATTATGCAGCCATCAAAAAATGAAATCATGCCATTTGCAATGACGTGGATGGAACCGGAGGGTATTATGCTAAGTGAAATAAGTCAATCAGTGAACGACAAGTATCATATGATCTCACGGATATGAGAAATTTGAGAAACAAGACAGAGGATCATAGGGGAAGGGAGGGAAAAATGAAACAAGATGAATCTGGAGAGGAAGACAAACCATAGGAGACTCTTAATCTCAGGAAACAAACTGAGGGTTGCTGGAGTGGAGCGGGGTGGGAGGGATGGGGTGGCTGGGTGATAGACATTGGGGAGGGTATGTGCTATAATGAGCACTGTGAGTTGTGTAAGACTGATGAATCACAGACCTGTACCACTGAAACAAATAATACATTATATGTTAATTAAAAAAATCTAAAAAAAGATGGAGCAATTCAAGTCCTTAATAAAGGGACTATTTAACACAGGTGTGGGCAGAGTTAATAAAAACAGTAAGGGATGTTGAAGTACCCAGAGATAGCAGAGCAGGAAGCTAATCCTATCCCAACCTCGAAATAAGGAAATAAATAATGCTATTAGATCCAATAAAAGCTGGAGTCGTGGAGGAGAGGTTGCCCAACAGAAGAAGCAATGGGCTTGAGAGTCCTAAGCCACTTCCAGAACCCCTAAATAAAGCAGGGAAGATGTGGTAAAGACATACTTCTATCTCATCTTCCTTTTTCATTCCAGTGTACTGTTGATGGCTTTCATTGGCTAAGTTCAACAGGTTTATTGAGCTAACAAGGGAATCTGGGCAATCCTGGCCCTAAAAGTTTACTATGCAGGGCAACAAGTAGGGAATAGAAGGATAGAAAATGAGTGTGAAGGAAGCAAATGTGGAATAACCAGCATACAGTGTGTGTCTATTGGTTGTTATGGTTCACAGTATTAGTTGCAAACTGATGAGTAGGTATTTTTGCTGATTTGTATTAATTTTAATTATTCCCACCTCCAACCTTTTCTGGCTATAGGTTAATTCTTTTTCTACTGTTGGATTAATTTATGTCCAATCTTTTTACTATTATAAACAATATTGCAATAAACATTCATTACTGAGAGGTAACAGTTATATGAGAGGTGTTTTTAAAATAAAACTTGAAATATATATTTATAATAAAAATATATTTTAAGTGTACATGTTGGTGACATTTGACAACTGTATACACCCTTGTAAACACCATACCAACCAAGATATAGAACATTTACTCCCCCCCAAATGATTCCTCATATCCCTTTGTTGTCAACCTCCCCCAACCATTACTTACTCCTAGCAAGAGTTGATCTGATTTTTATCAAGACTAGACTTGCCTATTCTGTAAGTTCATAAAATGGCATGTTTAGCCAAATGTCTGTGGAATGCAGTCTTGTTGCATATGTTAGGAGAATTCTGTTAAATTACTTTTGTGTTTTCATCAGCAATCAGTGTATGTGTGTAGCTCTATTTTTGTACTCTGTATTCTGTTCCATTGACTTATATGTCTATTATAAGACATATAGTTCTACACTCTAATAATCATAGTTTCATAGTAAGTCTTAAAGTCAGTTAATATAATTCCTCCCACTTTGTTTTCTTTTTTAAAAAATTACATTGGCTATCTATCCTCAGTCATTTGCATGTCTATGTAATTTTTAGAATAAACTTGTCAATTTCTAAAAAAAAGCCTACTGAAATTTTTATTGGGTTTGTCTTGTATTCATAGAGAAATTTGGGAAGAATATATATCTTAATATTACTGACCTTGCTTCTTTTTTGTGGATATCTTCACTGATTCATAGTAACTATACATTTCCAAAAATCCACAGTATATCAATAGTGTTTTTAAACACAATTATTTCTCAAACTGGTTACTCTGTTACTATTTCTTGATAAGGGGACATTGATTATGATGGAAATTTTATGGCAAACAGTTTTATGGTAACGAAATTAAAATGCCAAAAGACAAATTGTCATTTGTCTAAGAAAAATATTTGCAATGTCTCTCACATAAAAAAATTAATATTCTTAAAATAAAGAGGTCTTAAAAACTGAAAAGAAAACAACACCGGAAATATAGGCTAGAGAAATGAACAAATATTACACAAACGAGATACAAATAGCGTAAGAGAAGATACTCAAATTTGTTCATAATAAGAAACACAAATTAAAACTGCACTGTTATAAGCTTTTTCTCATCAGTTTGATAAAAATTTACATTTGACAAATATTTTGTTAACAACACTGTGAGGGAAAGACACTCTTCAATTGCTGATTGGGGTTGTAAACTAATACAACTATACAACTATTAGAGAATAGAATTTAATATGTAGCAAAATTATATGTGCATTTACTTTCTTAGCAATTTTAACTACCCATATGAATCTACCCTAAAGATGCATGACAAAAAGACAAAAATATGTATACAAAAATACAAAAATACATAAGGTTATCTATTCTTTGAAATAGTATTTATAACAAAATAAGACCAAAACCAACCCAAATATCTATCCAATGAAGTTGGCTAAATGAACTATAGTACATGCATCGGGTAGAGTGCTATGGAACCGTAAAAGGAATAGAGAGTATGTCTATGGATGTCCTTGGAGCAATTTCCAGAAAGTACAGCTAAGTAAAAAAGCAAAGTGGGGAAAAATACATAATAGTGTATTATACTACTGTCTGTGAAAGAAAGGGAGAGGAACACATGCATTTGTTTTTACATACATTTTAAATTGAAAAGGTAATAAAAACTCATTACTTCTAAAGAGAGGGATAAAATATGGTAGAGAGGACAGGGTAGAAGCTACATTTCTCTGGGAGTCAGGCACTCTGCAAATATGTGCAGCTTTTTATTCCAGCTAAGCATGGAATCACTCATGTATCTAAGACTTAGTTCTTAAAGAAGGAACCACAGCATAAGAGAAAGGTCACTTATTTTAGAATTAGTGACACTAGGGTCAGGATACTGGCTTTTCCTTCACTGACCAGTGGGACTTTGGGCAAGTTACTTAACTTCTCTGAGCTTCAGATTTTTCATGTATAAAATGGAGATAAAATTAGTACCTACCACATAAGATTATGCAAAGGATTAAATCAAATGAAGTGACTTCACAAAGCAACGCTTCTCAATGGGAATATCAGTGCCCATAGTTATGATCAGTTTGGAGAGGTGGCTAGAAATATCTTAAAGTATGAGAATATGTGAACGATTTAATTAATAAACACTTTTTAGTATATTTAAGATTTTTTTCTGGAAAGAATATCACTGTTGTAGTCAATTGTTCTTTCCTGAGTAGAAAGGAATGCAGTGCGGTTAGTCCATTGGGACTATGAACCCATGGCCAGGAGTGTCGGGTCTATGCATACTTATACCCATACTTGTGTTCACTACAGAGAAAAATGACAAAAACAGGGGTTTTACAGGCTACAACTCAGCAGTAAAGAATCTGTGAGTGCTGGACACTGGATAGCAATCAGGATGGGTCTATGGATATACTGTAATTACCTCAGTGTTCTACCCTAATCCTGATGGTCTCCAAAGAGAAAGGAAATTCAGTGAAGAAGGAGGGAGAAGGTAAGGCTTCAAAGTTTGTCATAAAAACAATGAAACCATATAAGTAACTGTCATGTAATTAGAAAATTGCCTTTCTGTGTGACCTAGGGGAATGCCGCAAGTTTTTCTCTCTCCTATTGTTCTTCATTCCCCCAAAAAACATGAAAACAAGGAAGTTGGATTAGAAGTTTCCTAACATCTGTCTCAGCTCTGCTTCTCCTGAGTTGATGATATAATAACCCCAAACTTTAAAATTCCCGTCTAGCACAGTCCTTGGAATGAGAGGGGAGTAGACAATACTTAAAGATGAAGTTATTCCCTTGGCATGTGGAAGTGAGGCTGTGTGATTTGCCATCGGGAGTGAGTCCTGGGAGTTCAACTGTTCTCTAAATCTTTTCTATGAAGAATTGTCATTTATGTTTCTGATATGGGTAATTACTTTTTCTTGGCCTTTAAATTTGAGATAGTTGCATTTTTGCTGTGTTTTTATCTAAACAAGAGTCATCCAGTCATCTTTTCAGACTCATATAGAGATAAGTAGAAGTACTTAATCTAAGCACTTAATGTTCCTTCCAAAATAGAAATATTAAAAAGAAACACAATTTCTCAGTGGTGGCATTACACGTCACCAATTAACAACTTTGTTTTAGGATAAAAGGATGGAGGACACTAAAGAATTTTTGGTGCTAGTTTCATTTAAAAATTTTATAATTGTATTAGTCATTCAAATTCCACTCTACTTAATACTAGTTTAGATTACATATAAACATGGCATTGGGTCTTCCTATGCAGTCAATGGCAAAGACATTTTTCCTTTAAAATCTAAAATAGTGCTTTAAAGAAATAAAGGCCAAAGAACTCCAAAGAAATCAGCTGTGTAATATGCCACATTCCAGATAGCTCAAACGTTCTTAAAGATTGGATTCAAATGTCAATACACTGATTTTCAAATGAGTAGGATATTCTGTCCTCTATACAGAAGGCAACAGTCTAATTACCATAGGAGTTGGCTAAAAAATAATCCACATTTACCCAGGTGCAGGAGAATGCCTCAGGGACCTATGATTCAAGCTGGAGGAGTTTTTGAAAGGTGCTCTCTACTGCTGGGGGTCTCTACCCACACAAATCACCTCAAACTATGGCTCCTCACATCTCTGCTATGTTTCCACTCATCCGAGAGTTCTACTTTCCAAGTAAGTCTCTGGAAAGGTAGTTGTGTTGTAACTTATCCCACATAATACCTCCTGCAATTTTACAAAGCAAACTGAACCATGGTTCATACTGCCTCATTTTTAAGACTTATGATATTGCTAAGAAGGCACAGTTCAAGGATTAAGCATATTAAATATAATTACCTTACACGTTTCCTTTGATAAAGCAAATAGTTTACTTATGTAACCCACCAAACACCTATTCTAGTTTAAGATATTTTTCCATTACTGCTTAAAATATAAGGATTTTGTGGGAAATTATGCTGCTTTCACTGCCAACATTCTCTATATTCAATTGAATCAGTTGTCCACACTGGCTGGGTTTTTTTTTTTTTTCTTCTACATACGTAACATGCTTCTTGGGCTTGTAAAAGTGATACTTACATATAGTTGAACATCTGAAAACTACAAAAAAGAACAAATAATAAAAAGTGCTTATAATCCCTCTGCCCAGAGATGATAAATTTTGAGATTTTGGCATATTTCTTACTTTACCTATCATTTTACAAGGTTTCACGTACATTCTTTAGAGCCATCATGGTTTCCAAAACCTCCCTTGTCAGCTCTCAAATTTATATCAAGAGACCAATACATTTTCCTTGGCTGAAGTGGATCGAGGAGTTGAAGCATCACGAGTGAGAGGAAAGAGAGAAGATAGAGCTCAGAATCTGTTCAGTTATGAACTTATTACAGCCAGGAATTAAATGGCCCCCTTCAAAGTCATTCTCAGAAGTCTCTTCTCCCATGACCTCATTCTTATCTGATTCTTATCTTAAAGAAGAGAAGAATTATGAGAGGTAAATATTAATACTATTGTCAGAGTCAGCACAATTCCTTTTTGTCTTGCATTTGGATAAAATGCCACCTCCCATTTTATTTTGTGGTACCAGGCTAGCCCCTCATTACTTTCCCTGATTTCGAGCCCTCTGGGTATCCTCTCATTGCCACTCAAATCTTCTCCTACCCTAGTGATTACTTATGTCAGCCTTCGGCAGCCCAGGAGACATGAAATAATACAGACTGATGCTTGTCAAAAGAATAATTGAATACAAAATCTTCTCAAGAGGGAGACTAAATTATGGAAAAACTACAGATTTAAAAAAAAGATTTTATTTGTTTATTTGACAGAGAGAACACAAGCAGGGGGAGCAGCAGGCAGAGGGAGAAGCAGGCTCCCCACTGAGCAGGGACCCCGATGTGGGGCTCGATCCCAGGACCTTGGGATTATGACCTGAACTGAAGGCAGCTGCTTACCCGACTCAGCCGCCCAGGTGCCCCAAGAAAAATCTACAGATTTTTAAAAGTGTAACTCTAACATAGTTAAACACACAGTAAAATGTCATCTATGAGATCCTGCTAAAACTATCTGAATAAACAGAGCAATGTGTATTTGGTATAATTATAGTTATATGTAAATAAAAGGTATATCAATGGAATCCATGTTTTATAGGATCTATGTTTTTAAGAGGAATTCAAAAACAAGCTAAGCAATATCATGGTAAATTTTACCATATTAAGCAAACTCATCTTGGTTGTCTTTACTTTTAAACTTGAATAGTCACCCAGTGATTTGTTGGTAGTGGGTTTCCCATCATTTGAAAAATTGGAGCACTGAATGAATTTTCAACTGCCAATGGGCATAGATGTCAAAAACTGCCAATTGGATCATGACTAATATTCAATAGTCTGCCAAAAAACAGAAAAATATGAACCAATATTTTGTAATTGGTTGTAATTTGTAAAAAAAAAATATGAACCAGTGTTTTATATATATATATTTTATATATATATAAATACATATTTTTATTTATATTTGAGTATTTTTTATAAAAGTTTGGTATAAGAATGTCTTATTTTAAGAACTCAATTTAATAGTAGATAGTGATTATTTGATGTTTTTATCTTACAATATAAATAAATCAAAAGTTGCCAATCTTATGTCAGTCTCTCATTTTTATTTCATTCTTGAGAAAATTTACTGGTCTATAAATCCCAAAGTCTGGGAACCACTAGACTATCTGACTTCTATCATTCCTCTGAATTCTCACAGGATACCATTGCATATATCTAGATATTAAATGTAATAAGGATATAACTTTAATTTTCTGTAAAACCCTACACTATTAAAGCAGTCTTAACATTCTTTACAAGTTGTTTGCTAAATGGCCAACAGGGGGTATATGAAAGGTGCTCAACATCACTGATTATCAGGGAAATGCAAATTAAAACCACAATGAGATATCACTCAGACCTGTTAGGATGGCTTTCATCAAAATGATAAGAGAGAAGTGCTGACAAGGATGTGGAGAACAGGGAACCTTCTGCTATCAGTGGAATGTACACTGGTACATTATTTCCATTATGGAAAACAGTACAGAGGTGCCTCAAGAAATTAAAAATAGAACTACCATAAATCCTACTTCTGGGTATACATTCAAAAGAAATGCAATCACTCTCTCTAAGAGATATCTCATTGAGCCTTTGGAAAAAAACTCACAGAGCTTATAAGGAATGGGGCTTGGTTCAACAGATGACTTCCTTTAACTGCACCTCTACTTTGGGCTCCTCAAAACCAGTGGGTTGGCAGTAATGCCATGTGGAAGTTTTCCCATTTCTCAGTGACCAGATTGTGAATACTTCCAAATGGATTTTCTATTATTATATTAATGTTACTGTGGTTCCTTGTTTTGAAATAAAAATTCTGAATGTACACATGAAAAAGATTTTCATTGCAGCATTATTCTCAGTAGCTGAGATACAAAAACAACCTAGTTGTACATCAATGGATGAATGGATATAGATGTCACACACACACAACACACACATGGAATATTATTCAGCCAGGAGGAAGAAAGAAATCCTGCCATTTGCAACAACATGGATGTTCCTAAAGGACATTATGCTAAGTGAAATAAGTCAGACAGGGAAAGATACATACTGTATGATCTCACTTATATGTGGAATCTAAAAATTAAAAAAAGTGAAGCTCACAGAAACAGAGAATAGAATGGTAGTTACCAGGGGTTGGGGTGTGGGCGAAATATGCTGGTCAAAGAGTACAAGTCTTGGGCGCCTGGGTGGCTCAGTTGGTTGAGCGACTGCCTTCGGCTCAGGTCATGATCCTGGAGTCCCTGGATCGAGTCCCGCATCAGGCTCCCTGCTTGGCAGGGAGCCTGCTTCTCCCTCTGACCCTCCCCCCTCTCATGTGCTTGCTCTCTCTCATTCTTTCTCTCTCAAATAAATAAATAAAATCTTTTTTTAAAAAAAGAGTACAAATCTTTAGTTATAAGATGACTAAATTCTGGGGATCTAATGTACAGCTTGATACTGTGATGTATGATATTAATGGTAATGATAACTGTGTTGTATACTTGAAATTTGTTAGGAGAGTAAATCTTAAACATTCTTACCACAGATACACAAAAGGTAACTGTGAGGTGATGGATACATAAATTAACATGATTGTGATAACCATTTCACAAAGTTATATGTATATCAAATCATCACATTGTATACTTTAAATATTGTGACAATTTTATTTGTCAATTATACCTCAATAAAGCTGGAAAAATAATGCTGTTTGCTTTCATAGGTAGTCAAAATTTTTATCCTGCAATCTGTTTTATCCCACTAATTTGTTTAAGAGACTAACTGGATTAAAATTGGCTTTTTAACTAGTTTGATGACTTTTTTTAACTTCAGAAACCACATCTCTGAAAAGTAATGCATCCACTGATATAGCAGACTGCAAAATACATTATTTTATTTAATCTTATGCTATGAGCTGAGCATTATCACATTTTAGAAGACAGGACTTAGAAAGATTAAATAATTTCTGAAGTTCACTGTGGCTTCCCCCAGATGATTCTCATGCTTCTGTCTCACACATGTAAGATTCTACTAATTTAAACATTTTTTTATCCATTCCATTGTGCTTAATTTTTACATAGTGGATTCAAATTATAATACAGAGGAATTATGTCAATGTTTCATGATATACTCATTACAATTATCTTTTGTTTCTATTTATACATTGTTTTCGTTTGTTTTTGAGTACTCTTTGAATACAAAATTGGGCTTTCCCTTGTGGCTCATTTAGCAACAAAATATTTTCAGTAAAGTATATTTCAGGATAATTAAAATTGTAATGCAATGCATCTTCTGACTCATAAGCAATATGAACTTAAAGAACTTACTCCTTTTCTTAATGGCTTTTGAATACCAAAATATTACAAAAACTACAATTGGGGCATGCAGACATTTTAGCCCATTAACTTTGGTGTATTTTTATAGTCCAATAATCTAAATTAAGCTCTTTTCGTGTTGGTGAAATATAGTTTTTATTTTCTTTATGAAATGATCCATTCCTCCAACTGCATAATCATCTCTTCCATGAAGCCTGCTAAGGGCTTCTCTCCAACCTTGATACACTTTCCCACTCTTCCAACATCCATTCCTGCTACTCAACATCCAAAATACATCCCATATCAATCCTTTCCTTTCCATCTCCAACGCTACCATCCTGACATAAGGAATAACATCACTCACTCACATTAATGCACAGACTTCCTAGGTGGTCTCCCCCATTTCCAGGCAATTCTTCACACTGCACCTAGACTGATCTTATTGTGATGTGTGTATTGTGATCCTGTCCTTCCTCTGTTTAAATATCTTCCGTGGTTTCCCACTGTGCTCTTCACCGTATTTAATGCCCTTCAATGGCTTCATGCTTCCATGCAATAGCCTCTCTTACTACTTCCAACTCATGTTCTCCTATTCTCCTTTCCCTCTGAACTCCAACCCACTGGACTTTTGGCTCCTCCACCCCACCAAACTCATTCCTGACTCAGCACCTTTCCTCATGCTGTTCCCTCTGTCTGGAAAGCTCTTCCTTTAGATCTTTATACTGGACTGGCTTTTTCTCATCATTCAGAGCTCAACTTCCTCAGAAAGGTCTGTTTAGAAACATCCCTACTTTATCCCTCTGTATAAAACTATGTTTTATTATAGAGTCTTTCCTTTATCACTGTCTGCAATTATTTTGCTTCTTGATCTATTTATTGGTTTCCTAATAGTTTCCCCTGCTTGGAGAATGAAAGCTCCATGAAAGCAGGGCCTTGTCTGCCTTATTCACCATTTTATCTTTCCCTAGTGTCTAAAATAGTCAGCGAAATAAGTCAATCAGAGAAAGACATGTATCATATGACCTCACTGATACGAGGAATTCTTAATCTCAGGAAACAAACTGAGGGTTGCTGGAGTGGTGGGGGGTGGGAGAGATGGCGTGGCTGGGTGATAGACACTGGGGAGGGTATGTGCTATGGTGAGCGCTGTGAATTGTGTAAGACTGTTGAATCACAGACCTGTACCTCTGAAACAATACATTATATGTTAAAAAAAAAAAAGAAGAAGAAGATAGCAGGAAGGGAAAAATGAAGGGGGGGAAATCAGAGGGGCAGACAAACCATGAGAGACTATGGACTCTGAGAAACAAACTGAGGGTTCTGGGCAGGGGGATGGGTTAGCTTGGTGATGGGTACTGAATGGAGAACTGGGTGTTATACGCAAACAATGAATCATGGAACACTACATCAAAAACTAATGATGTAGGGCACCTGGGTGGCTCAGTCGTTAAGCGTCTGCCTTCGGCTCAGGTCATGATCCTGGGGTCCTGGGATCGAGGCCCGCATCGGGCTCCCTGCTCCGTAGGAGGCCTGCTTCTCCCTCTCCCACTCCCCCGGCTTGTGTTCCCTCTCTCACTATCTCTCTCTCTCTGTCAAATAAATAAATTTAAAAAAATCTTAAAAAAAAACTAATGATGTAATGAATGGTGATTAACATAACATAATACAAAAAAATTAAAAAAAATAGTCAGAGCCTTATGACTGTCATGGGCCAGAGGCATTTTTGCCTTCCTAGGCTTCTTTTCTCCACAAAAAAATATAAACATCGGAGGTAAAAGACCTGTACTCCAAAAACTATAAAGTATTGATGAAAGAAACTGAAGACAACACAAACAAATGGAAAGATATTCCATGCTCATGGGTTGGAAGAACAAATATTGTTAAAATGTCCATACTACCCAAAGCAATCTACACATTCACTGCAATCCCTATTAAAATACCAGCGATTATTTAGATTTAGAACAAATAATCCTAACATTTGTATAGAATGACAGAAGACCCCAGATAGCCAAAGTAATCTTCAAAGAGAACAAAGCTGAAGGTATCACAATCCCAGATTTAAAGATATCCTACAAAGCCATAGTAATCAAAACTATATGTCACTGGCACAAATACAGACACATAGGTCAAGGAAACAGGATAGAGAGTCTAGAAATAAACTCACTTATATGGTCAATTAGTCTATGACATAGGATGTGATAATAGACAATTGGGAAACGGCAGTCTCTTCAACAATTGGTCTTGGCAAAACTGGACAGCTACAAGTAAAAGAATGAAACTGGACCACTTTCTTATACCACATACAAAAATAAACTCAAAATGGATTAAAGATTTAGATGTGAGACCTGTAAACATAAAAGTCCTAGAAGAAAACACAGGCAGTAATTTCTTTGACATCAGCTACAGAAACATTTTTCTAGCTCTGTCTCCTCAGGAAAGGGAAACAAAAACAAAAGTGAACTATTGGAACTTCACTAAAATACAAAGCTTATGCACAGCAAAGGAAACCATAAACAAAGAGGTGACCTACTGAGTGGGAGGAGATATTTGCAAATGATCTATGTGATAAGGGATTAATATTAAAAAAATATAAAGAACTTATACAACTCAACACCAAAAAACCAAGGAATTCAATTCAAAATGGGCAGACACCATGAATAGACATTTTTCCAAAGAAGACATATAGGTGGCCAATAGACACATGAAAAGATGCTCAGCTTCACTAATCATCAGGGAGAAATGCAAATTAAAACCACAGTGAGATATCACCTTATACCTGTCAGAATGGCTAGTATCAAAAAGACAAAAAATAACAAGTGTTAGAGAGGATGTGGAGAAAAAGGAACCCTTGTGTCCTATTAGTACAAATGCAAATTGGTGCAGCCACTGTGGCAAACATTATGGATGTTCCTCAAAAAAGAAAAATAGAAACTCCATATGATAGAGTAATTCCATTACTGGGTATTTACCTAAAGAAAATGAAAACACTAATTCAAAAAATATATGCAACCCTGTGTTTATTGCAGTATTATTTACCATAATCCTTCAAGATACAGAAGCAACCCAAGTAAGTGTTCACTGATAGAAGAATGGATAAAAGCTGTGGTGTGTATATATCCAATGGAATATTACTCCACCCTAAAAAAGAATAAAATCTTGCCATTTGCAACAATGTGTACAATCCTAGAAGGTACAATGCTAAGTGAAATATGTCAGCCAGAGAAAGACAAATACCATATGATTTCACTCAGTGGAATTTAAGAAACAAATCAACGAAAAAAGAGACAAACAAACAAAAAGACTCTTAAATACAGGGAACAAACAGGTGGTTGCCGGAGAGGAGGTGTGTGTGGGGGATGGGTAAACAGATAAAGGGAATTAACAATACACTTATCTTGATGAGCAGTGAGAAATATATAGAGTTGTAGAATCATTATATTGTACACCTGAAACTTATATTACAATGTATGTTAATTATATTTGAATAAAAAATAAAAATTTGAAACAAAAAGAATTAAATTGGCATGAGACAGATTAACAGGAGAAAATAAAATTTAGTTATGTACATGTGAGGAATCCCCATTAACATGAGAGATTCCAAAGATAATCAGGCAAAATAAGATATATATGCCATCCCAAACTAAGGTGAAGAGGGTAGAGGCCTGGGACTTCAAAGGAAAGTAAAGCAATTCACAAAAAGATGAAAAAGAATAAATGTTTGGTAAACAAATGTTGGCTGGATCTTGCCTCTATGGGACATAGAGAGGACTTTAATCAAACAGATCTTGCTAGGTTCCTCTACCATGTTCATATTCTATGATATTCATATTATATGATAGGTATCTATGGTGATGGCTCCCTTCCTGGAACAGGTCCTCTTATTCCTTTAGGCAATTAGTGGGAAGGAAAAAAGAAAAACTTCCCGAGCCTTCTGTTTCTTAAAAATAATCAGCCTAAAATAATCCACATGCCAAAGAGATACATTTTGGGATGGCAAATAAAAAAATATTAAAAATTATATTTTATGGTTGTATTGGTATAAAGACTAATATATTAATATCATGTATGAAAACTTTTCTTGGGGGCACGTGGGTGGCTCTGTCATTAAGCGTCTGCCTTCGGCTCAGGTCATGATCCCGGGGTCCTGGGATCGAGCCCCGCACTGGGCTCCCTGCTCAGTGGGAAGAATGCGTCTCCCTCTCCCTCTCCCACTCCCCCAGCTTGTGTTCCCTCTCTCACTATCTCTCTCTCTCTAATAAATAAATAAAATCTTAAAAAAAAAAACAAAAAAAAACACTTTTCTTGGACGTAAAATTTTGGGGTTTTTTTTTCTGATTGGAAAGAAATTAAAACTTGTTTCTGAGCCCTGGGCACTATATCTCCTAATGGAGAAGTCACCCTGAGAACAGTGTCCAGGGCATGATAGCTGTTCAACTGTTGAATGGAGTAAATGGATGGCATGGAATCTAGGATAGTTGGGTCCTGCCTCATTTCCACTTAACTGGTTAATAATCATCAAAAGTCCTGTATTTATAAACCAAGAGGGTAAAATCTGTTGCATTTCCTTCTGTTTTCTCAACTCCTCTGAAATTCAATGACAGTTATGGTCTGTGCCATATCATTTTGCCTTTTATTACACACATCTAATATCTTTTATTGCTTTTGTGATTGTTTGAAGTGTTAGTCTTATCTCTGTGACTAGATTATAGAGTCCTTCAGGACTGGGATTTTATTGTATTCTTCCTTATAATGTTCCCAGAGTCTATGGCACAGGGTATGTGATTAATTTTTCCTGGTTATTTGTCTGATTGCACTTTTAGGTCATTAAATACATAAAAAGTACAGAAAAAGATAAACTTTAGTCCATAACATAGTTGAGCACTGGATCAAGAGAGAAATGGCTTGAAAGGAGGTAGCAGGTATTCTGAAGCAGGGCTTCTCAGTCTTTTTCAAGTCAGGTCCTGGCACCATAGGAAATGGCCCCATTTGCACAGCACTTGGCTAAAGGAATGAGGCTGCTTGAAGCCAGAGGTGACTCAGAACCCACCACCCATGTGGGAGATGAATGTCTCCATATTTATGCTGTTGGGGAGGAAAAATTTCCCCCTCTACCTTCTAGGTTCTTGGCTGAGACCCCTCTATAATGAAAGATAGATTAATAGGAGAAAAAACAAACAGAAGTTTAATAACATGTCTCTCCTGTATGCATGGGAGAGACCCAGAAAAAAACTAAGTAACTCTTAAATGGCCCAAGTTACTACCTCCAATACCATCTCCAGCTAAAGACAAAAGAAGTTGACATGAGGGGTGGGGAGTCAGTTATCAGGCAAAGCACAGTTAAGAAGGATTAAGTAGTTATGCAAATTTAAGTCACCTGCTTTCTCCATGATAAGACTTTCTATAAATGTCGTCATTCTTCTTTTCCTGGTCCAGAGAGGGGGACACCCCTAGAAATGGAGATTTTCCCTATAAGTGTTGATGTCTCTTATGAAAGGGTAACTTCTGTTGTTTCTTAAAAATAATCAGCCTAAGATAAGCCTTAAAACAAAGAGGCATACCTTGGAGTAGCAAATTCTGCTCCCTGAAGTGGCATAACTGCTGGAAAGCCTTCTCTGAGATCTGCTGTAATTGCTGATGTAGAATTATTAACTAATCTCCAGTGATATACTAGATATGTCTCCCATTGGCTGGTGAGAGACATTTGCTAAATCGTTAGGAATTTTGCCAGACCATCGTTAAATAGAGCCATTGTTAAAAATTAAATTATATAAAATTATAAATAAATTCTATTAAAAATGAAAGTAATAAATTCTCAACACCTCACATTTTACCACTTTACTACTGTACATTTCTTTCTTTTTTTTAAGTAGGTTCCACGCCCAGTGTGGAACCCAGTGTGGGGCTTGAACTCACGACCCTGAGATTGAGACCTGAGCTAAAATCAAGAGTCGAACACTTAACCAACTGAGCCACCCAGGCACCCCAATTTCTTATATTTTATCATTAACTACGTTTTTGAAGTTATTTATGCCTATTATATGTGTATGATGGAAACAATATAATGGTGTGCTACTACTCAGACCCTCCCAACTCTGTGCTCAGTAATATCAAATTGGTAGCTTGAAATTCGCCATGATGAAAGCATTTACTCCATGGAAATCAGAAAATGCTGAAAATCAGGGCTTTTTCTTTCTACAGAAAGAAAAGAGCTGTATGTTAAGTATCTATCACCACACTACTTTCCTTATCCCTCCTTACACTGAAGGGATTCAGAACAAGTCTCCCCAAAATGTGGACCATTTTGAGCTGAAGGCAATCAAGACCCAGAGACTCAGGAATAACTTTTACCTCTCCTTTAAACTACCTAAGAGAATTTAGATGGAGGCCTGGCCCAGAAAGAAAGCTATTACCAAGAGATAACATTTTTATCTGAATGACCTATATGTATGGCAGGACAAAAATATAATTACCACACATCTGCTCTCCTTATCATCCTATGAATCATCCTCCTCCCTTTTCAAACCTCAGGTCCCCATCCCATTCCTTAGCTCAAGATGGCATATATGCCTCAATTGCCCGGCTTGTCCTTGGGTCTCATATTCTTATGGGCCACCCATACATACATAATTAAATTTGTTTTGTCTTGTTAATGTTTTATGTTAATTTGATTATTAGACCAGCCAAAGAACCTAGATAGATAGAATTAAAATTTTTTCCTCCCCAATGCATGCATACATGTGCAGGCGCGCACACACACCCTATACCCACAGCAGGTCTAGACTGAGGACATTCTGGGGGGCTATGCAAATTGGTAGTGAACAAGAAACATGAGTAAATATAGTAGGATCTATGACATTGGAGGGATCCTCTGGGCAAATGAGCAGAGGGGAAGAAAGCACCTTCACTTCAGCCTTCAATTTGGCTGCATTCCACTGCTGGCGTATGTCTGATTCCTACCCCTGATTCTCTACACCTCCAACCAAAACTGTTGTATTGTTCTTAGGTCCTTGGAACCCTGTTTAGTGATTAATCTGGTGAACTAATTTGTGCTTAGTGGTTAACAGTGCTTCGATGTATTTTTTCTCCTAAATAATATATTTTCATGTCCATAAGACTCTTCCATGCTCTACCTCCTCCAAACCAGTGAGAAAAAGCCTATTTAACTTCATATAAACCATATTGTGTTTTGTCTACTGATTTCAAAATATCTAGAAGTTTTGAGATTTTGTCATAAGGTCAATAATAGAAAGGAGTGATTGCTTACTCAGTGAAATGGGGCAGTGAGGAGGGGCTATGAAGTAGTAGACCCACACTTGAGGATTGGTCTTGCTACTAGCTGCTCATCATGTGGGCAAGTTTAATACTTACCCTCTTTAGTTGTTATCTTTACCCTTATTTCATAGGTAAGAAAGCCAAGACTCCTAGAAATCAAGTGACTTGCTGAAGATCACAAGATGCTGATCCTAAACTACTACTGCATTGTAACAATTCACTTCATAACTTAGTGGCATAAAACAATCATGTTATTATGTTCCCAGATTATGTGGACTTGATATCTGAGAAAGGTTCAGCTGGGCCATTCTGTCTTGGGGTCTCTTATGAGGCTGTGGTCAGATAGCAGCTATATTGCAACACTTAGGGGCTGGAGCAGCTGAAAGCTGGTCTCCCTTTCTCTCTCAAGATATACTGATATCAAGATATCTGTCGGGGCACCTGGGTGGCTCAGCCGGTTAAGCGGCTGCCTTTGGCTTGGGAAGGCAGCCTGGGATCAAGCCCCGCATCGGGCTCCCTGCTTGGCGGAGAGCCTGCTTCTCCCTCTCCGTCTGCTGCTCTGCCTACTTGTGCTCTCTCTCTATCTCTGTTAAATAAATAAAAATCTTGGAGCGCCTGGGTGGTTCAGTTGGTTAAGCGACTGCCTTCGGCTCAGGTCATGATCCTGGAGTCCTGGGATCAAGTCCCGCATCGGGCTCCCTGCTCAGCAGGGGGTCTGCTTCTCCCTCTGCCCTCTTCCCTCTCGTGCTCTCTGTCTCTCATTCTCTCTCTCTCAAATAAATAAATTTTTAAAAATCTTAAAAAATAAATAAATAAATAAAAATCTTAAAAAAAAAAAGATATCTGTCTACAGCTCTTTCTTGGCTAGAACCACGGAAGCTGTGGAAGAGAAGAAAAAGAAGTTTCCTGCTTTGCCAGAAACCCTTAAGAAAAAGCAAAGGAATTTTGCAAAGTTGAAGATTAAGCATTAAGAGAAAGAAGTTTGCCCATAAGATGCTTCAAAAGGCAAGGAGGAAGCTTATTGATGAAAAAGCTAAGCATTACCACAAGGAAGGTGTACAGAACTGAGATTCAAATGACTAGTTTGGCAAAAAAGTTGGCAACTTCTATGTACCTGTGGAACCCAGATTGGATTGGTCATCAGAATCAGGTATCAATGGTGTGAGCCCAAAGATTTGAAAGGTGTTGCAGCTTCTTTGCCTTTGCCAAATCTTCAATAGCACCTTTGTTAAGCTCAACAAGACTTCAGTTAACATGCTAAGGATTATAGAACCATATATATAGCATGGGTGGACCCAAACCTGAAACCAGTGAGTAAATTGATCTACAAGTGTGGTTATGGAAAAATCAACAAGAAGCAAATTACCTGACAGACGACACACTGATTGCTTGATCTCTTGGTAAATATGGCAGGGAGGAGGATCTGATTCAGATCTATACTGTTGGAAAACATTTCAAAGACGCAAACAACTTTTGATGGCCCTTCAAGTTATCTTCTCCAAGACGGGGAATGAGGAAGACGACCCATTTTGTAGAAGGTGGAGATGCTAGCAACAGGGAAGATTAGATCAATAGGTTTATCAGGAGGATGAACTAAGGTATCTACCATGATTATTTTTGTAATCTGGTCAGTTAATAAATGACTACTTATCTACCTACGTAAACTACTTACTTACCTATCTAGAGAGAGAGAGAGAGAGAGTCTCAGAGCTTCTCCATGTGAGCTAGTCTGGGCTTCCTTACAGTATGGCGGCCTCAGTACACTTGGATTGCTTACACAGTGATTCGGATTTTTGACACAAATGTCTTGCAAGCAAGGGGAGCTATATCACCTTTTCTGACCTAGCTTCTGAGTCACACAGTGTACTTCTATCACATTCTTGGTTACAAGAAAGTCACAAATCCACCCGTTTTCAACTAGAGGATAATTCAACTACACCTCTTGATGTGAGAATGGGAAGGTTCTAGAAGGACATGTGGGATGACAGGTACTGTTGTGGTCATCCTTGAAAATACCATCGGACATAGATGGTTATGTGACCAATCCAGAATTTTAAGCGTGGGCTGTTTTGTGTCAAGTTCTGCTCAGCCTGCTGTACCATATACCATCCTCAAGGCTCCACATGTGTATTCAAGCAGTAATTGTCCAAGAAAGCAGGCTTCCCAGGAAAGAGTAAATGAGGGGAAAAGCAGCGCATGGAAGGGCCACACAACACCTTGCCCGCTGGCTGGTGTCCCACGCCTCCAGGGTCCGCCAGCCATGCCCACACCCTGACTGCGCCCGGCTCCAAGCAGCAGCACCCATCATCCCTGCCTGCCAAGCACAGGTGGGGAGGGGAGCCCTTGGCCGCCACCCCACGGGGAGCTGCAGTGCCTGGGCAGATCCAGCACATTCTGCACTGAAGGTTCCAGAAGGATGAGCACACTAGCACCAGCACACTCTGGTTGTTTGGCATGCAGGCGCACTACAGCCTTTCCTCTGTTGACAACGACATGTGAATTCTGAAAGGGTGTTTTGGAGGAGTTGTTGTGGTTTATCAAGGGATCTAAAAATGCTGAGAAACTGCCTTCCAAGGGAGTGACAATCTGGGATGCCAATGCCTCCTGAGACTTCTCAGACAGTCTGGGATTCTCCAACAGAAGAAGGGGATTTAGGTCCAATTTATGGCTCTCAGTGGAGAGGCATTTGGGGGCAGAATTCAAAGACAAAGATTCAGATTATTCAGGTCAAGGAGTAGACCAACTGCAAAAGGTGTTTGGCACAACTGAAACCAAACCCAAGGACAGAAGAATCATCCTGTATGGTTGGAATCCAAAAGCACTTCGTCTCCTGGCCCTACCTCTCCGCCATGCCCTTTGCCAGATCTCCGTGGTGACTGGTGAGCTGTCCTGCCAGCTGGACCGGAGGGCAGGAGACATGGGCTTGGCTGTCTCTTGCCCTCAATGGCCCTTCAACATGGCCCACCTCGTGCTGCTCACCTACATGATCGCACACATCACAGGCTGGAAGCCAGGCAACTTAGTACATACTTTGAAGATGCACATATTTACCTGAATCACATTGAATCTCTGAAAATGCAGCTTCAGTGAGAACCAAGGCCTTTCCTGAAGCTCAAAATCCTTCAAAAAGTTGAGACAATCCATGACTTCAAGGCTGAAGACTTTCAGATCCAAGGGTACAATCCTCACCTGACTATTAAAATGGAAATGGCTGTTTCAAGTGCCTTTAAAGGAGGTGTTCCAAGGAGATTCAGTCTTTAGGGGTTGGACCAAATGCCCAGGGAAAGCTCATTTACTCTAAAGGAAAAAGAAACTAGGTCCAAAATCTATTGGTGACCAGCAGGTATTGTTCATTAAATTTTAAGGATGTTGCCTCTGGCAAATATAACCTTGAGGATTCTCTTAGTAACAAAAGGCCCCGAATTTGGTTAATTCACCAAGGACATGTGAAAATGCTGAGATTGGGAATAAAGTCAGAGAGTGAAAATTTATATACTCTTAAAAATATGCACAGCATTTCAATCCCATATTTTTATGAAGGTCAGTGAATTTCTAGAATTGCATATAAACTACTCCCTTAAATTTGAGCAAGCTGAATAATACCAAATAGTCATAACATACAGTTGTGGTTATAAACATTTAAAGTTATATTTGCTTTACATATTGCTATAATAAAGGAGTGTTCTGTAAAAAAAAAAAAGACTAAATGATTCACATGGGTTATTAGAATTAAATTTTAATTACTCTTCCCTAAAGAACTGGTAAAAACTTGATCTAATATGAAAAAGATTTTTGTTTGTTTGTTTCTTTTATGGATTTCCCTTCTGTGGGTCGTCACCTGTCTTACCTAAAGCTATTCTGTGCTGGGATCTGGTTTTCCTCATATTGATGATTTCATTGTTTGCAGAAAATTCTTGGTTTTTCCAATGCACTTATTCAAGGTTCACCTTCAGTACTGCAAAGAAGGTATGTCTTCCCTGGAAAACACTTTGCAAAATACCTACCACTAGTATTTATTAATGAAGAATTGAACTTTTCTCTATTTGCTTGTCCATCCATTTTGGTTCCCTATGTCTGTGTCTATGACACTTTTGTTCTTCCTCTTTACAAAGGGGAGGTTTTATGGTATGTGCCTTTATTGGGTAAAGTAACTTTCCTGTTGGAAATATAAACCGAACAAGAACCCTACTTAGCAAAAACTCAGATGTCATGTCACCTGTTAATACCACCAACACCCTCCCAACACACATGCATCATGCACTGTAGCTAAATGGCAGTTTAATAACTTCTTGCCTAAAGATATTTGAGACACAGAAGTCTGGTACCTTGTCTTAAGAACATTTAGAATACCAAGTGAGGTACTGGAAGAGAAACTTAGATATAGGAGCAAGGCACAAGAATATGAGTATGAGATTGGCCAGTTCCGGGAATAGAGACACTGCTAGGGAAGAGGAGGGGCCACAATTCACAAAATGACATTGGAGTTCAAAGGTCACCCCGGTCTCATTCACAGTGAGTAGGACCTAATGCCTGTACCACGGAAACAGCACAGAAGGGGAAGAGATTAAGACTTTGAGACTAAGTACTTAGAACAAAACGAGCCTGGATTTTGAATCTCAGTTCCACCCCTATTTGCCTGGATCAGTCCATTTCTGTGGGCCATGTTTATCACCTAAAAAAAAGTAGGTAAAAATAACTATAATTATTATAGTATAGAAAGCAATTTTGTATAATTGCTTCTAAGACTGCTGTGTCTGGCAGTAATTGGAACATAATCCACATTTCTTTCTTCTTTCTCCTCTACTCTTCCTCTGTCTTCTCTTAGGATGGATCTAAGAAGTGGGTTACAACTGAGCCTGTGGTGGGGGGATTAACAAACTCTGCTATGAGACACTGGGCAGGCAGAAGGGGAGCTGACATAGTCAGCTAATCCAGGAAGGTATGGGGAGGCACCAACAATGACAGCAGCTGAAAGTGGCAGGTGCACAGTACACAGACATTTTTTTAACAGATATGATGGCAAAATTACATGAAGACATGTGCAAGGATAATCATTGCGGCAAGGATTATCATTGCAGCATTGATTTTAATACAGTACTTACAAACTGGAAACATTTTATATGTGTCTTAATAAGGGCCCTGGTTAAAAAATTATGATATATCCACATGATGATATGTATCCTTTAAGAAGAAGAAGGTGAAACTGTATGTGCTAATCGAAATACCTCCAAGATATGTTGTTAAATAACAAGCAAGCTGCCAACAGAATGTGGGTTAAGTTTGAGTGTTTGTGTGTATTGTGTGCTTATGTAAAAATATATATGATGGTATATGCATGGATAATTACCAGATAATGGGGGTGGATTTTGTGGAATGGAGTAGGAATGAAGGATGTGCAGAGAGAAAGGTTTTTTACTTAAATTCCTTCAACCTATTGCTTGATTTTTTTTAAAAAATTTTAAGCATGTATTTATTTTGCAATGAAAATAAAATAAATTAAAATGATCCTTAAAAGCTACTTAGCAGAGAGAGAGGGAACAAAAAAACAAACCCCATTTTATCAAGAGATGGTTAAGAAGTTAAAATTCCCATTGGGCATTTTATGCTCACCATTTGCAACAGAGGGTCCCTAGCATATGTTCATGCTCAACACAGGCAGGATATAGGATAATGAAAATCATGTATATGACCTGAAGGAACCCACGGGTAGGATGTTTATAGAAAATATCTGGAGGTTTATTCATACTCATTTTAGTGGTTCAGTCCTGGTTGCTCATTAGAATCACCTGGGAAGTTTTAAGAATCTACCAAGACTTACTGGCAGAGATGCTGATTTAATTGGTCAAGGGAGGGGCCAAGTGTATGTTTTAAAAGAACCCCAGGCCAATTCTTGTGTAGCCAGGGTAGAAAACCATTCTTCTAACACTGGTTATTACTCTCAGGATAATCAATGTGCAATTCTTGATCATCTACTACCCACCAGGTTCTGTGCTAGGCATGAACTATAAAAACTGGAAGTGATTAAAAAACATTTAGGAATGGGCTAAGGAACTGAATAGACATTTTTCCAAGGAAGCCATACAGGTGGCCAATAGACACATGAAAAGATGCTCAACATCACTACTCATCAGAGAAATGCAAATCCAACTATGATGAGCTATCCCCTCACATCTGTTAGAACGACTAGTTTCAAAAAGATAAGAGATACAGACCGAGTGCTTGCCAAGATATGGAGAAAAGAGATCCCTTGTGTACTGTTGGTGGGAATGTAAATTGGTACAGCCACTACAGAAAACATTTTGGAGGTTTCTCAAAAAAATAAAAATAGAACTACCATATGATCCAGCAGTTCCACTTTTGGGTATATATTCAAAAGAAATGAAATTATTATCTCAAATATGCACTCTCATGTTTATTTCCAGCATTATTAATAATAGGCAATATATGGAAACAACCTAAGTGTCTATCAATGGAAGAATGAATAAAGAAAGTATGGTATAAATATACAATGAAATATTATTCAGTGGTGATAAGGAAATCCTGCTATTTGTGACAACATAGATAGACCTTGACAGTATTAGGCTAAGTAAAATAAGTCAAAGACAAATACTGTATGATCTCACTTACATATGGAATCTAAAAAAGCTTAATTCACAGAAGCAGAGAGTGGTTATCCAGGGGCTGAGGGGTGGGAAAAATGGAGAGATGTTGGTCAAAGAACATAAACTTCCAGTTATAAGATGATAAGCTCTGGAGATCTAATGTACAGTATGATGATTATAGTTAACAATATTGTATTACATACTTGAAAGTTGCTAAGAGAGTAAATCTTAAATGTTCTCACCACACACACACAAAAAATGGTAATTATGTGACATAATTGAAAGTGTTAGCTAATGCTATGGTGGTAATGATTTTGCCATATATGTGTATTAAACCAACTTGTACACCTTAAACTTAACATGTTATATGTCAATCATATCTCAATAAAGCTGGATAAAAATCTATCAATTAATCAGTCAATCAATCTAAGCCCCCCCCCAAATATTTAGGACAAGTGACAGGATATTTGGATTTGGCACATTTTAATGTTTCTGTAACTGTGCAATTTGTGGATGACAAGTGGAAAATAATTTAAAAATAAGGAGTGGTATACAAAATAATATGTTCTATTTTAATAGTAGATAACTGAAAAAAATAGGTTCAGTGGTATGTGTACCAATTTAAAAAGAAACTACCTTATATGTGATAATAAGTATCGCAAGAGCTTGCCTAGCACCTGAGCCATTTTACTCCAAGTGTGGTCCATGGGCCAGCAACATTATCACTGGGAGCTGGTTTGAAATGCCGAAGCTCCAGCTTCAAGGAAACCTACTAAATTAGAATCACCATCAAACAAAATCTCCAGGTGATTCATAGACACACTTAAGTTGAGAAGCACTGTGTTATTTCTTAAAAGAATTTGAAATATTTTAGACTTCCTTGACCACATTCTATTTTACTGACATTAACCACAGATTTGGCTATCCTGCAATTGAATGGCTTGCTTTATGGAGAATCATAAATGGTGTACATCCCAACTACTTCTGTAACAACAATGATATTAATAGATTGACTTTTATTTTAGCAGATACTATATCCTGGGCACAATAGAAACTTTATAAATATTATTTTCACAAAAACTCTAAAGAGGTAGGTATTATTTTTCCCCATTTATTGATGAGTCAATTGAGATTCAGAGAGATTAAAGTCTCACAGCTGATAAATGACAAAACTAAAAATTTAAATTTAAAAACTGATTAAAAACTCCGTTGTTTCACTATACTCCACTGGTTTTTCAATGCTGATCATAATTGTGCTGCCATAGCAGAGTATTTTCTATACTTTCAAAAAATTATTAAAAATTATTTTTAAATTATTTCAAAAATTATTTAAATAATCTCTAATTAATTTAAAGCTACAGGCATTGCAAGACTATACAATAAAAAGGGGGGAAATTAGATCATTATCCATGAATTGGCCAATCATGTATTATATTTTATTTCACACACACACACATACACACACACACACATGTTTTACTTTGCATAGTAATTTGATCTATCGGTGTATTCAGAAACCTTGCAGTGAAAATATTCAGGACCTGAAGTGCAGCCAAGAGAAACATTTTGTTCAAATTGCAAGTAAACATTAATAAAAATAGGTTTGTATGAAAACAAGGATTGAGCTTTTCAATACAGAAAATGTGCAAATGTATATAGACTAGCTTCTAAGTGGATCTTATCTTTCCTGAAAAAATGCCAAAGTAGAAAATCAGTCTGAGATGAAAAAAGTCTTGTCATCATCTATCATAAGAAGATGACATTTAATCCATTTCCTTACTTTGAAGACTGATTAAACTTCAGATGGAATTCAGTTAATAAATGCATATTAGCAAAATACATCCCCAAGGCATATCTCTCATAGTAACAAAGCTTCTCCCCACTGATCTGTATTAGTTCCTACCTTGGACTTAGGGCTTGAACAATTTTTGGAGCAAACAGGTGTTGTTCTGCCCAGGTAAAGTATGTCTTTTCTTATTGCTACTAAAAAAAGCAATGGAAGACTATTCACTGACCATAGAAGTTATATATTTTCATCATGGTTGAACCTATATAGATATATATATGTCCAGTCATGCTGAAAATATTCAAAACAGGGAACTGTACCAAGGAGATGTGAAGAATTTAATTTAACATAAGGCCTCTAAATACTCTTAGACTATGCTTCTGTGATTCATGGTCAATGTTGAAGAGTTGATTGAATTTGGCACTTGTGTTCAACCATTCGCCACATCTTTTAAGTTCTGTGTGTGGCTGAGAGGGCAGATTAATTAAAAACTGAAGAATAAGAAAACATGTAAAAATAATAAATAGATCTATCTGACAAGGGAGGTTTAAAAAAAGGTTAAATGTGTGACAATTCCAACTGACTAGTAAAAGCATTACTCATCTAAGTGTATAAGCTGTCAAAATTTCATCCAATATTAACAATCTGAACCAAATAAACAGGGTAACTTAAATTTCAAATATCTGAGAAACACTTTTATTTCTGTTTAAAAAAGAAGGTGAGTTGGAGGAGCAAGATGGCGGAGGAGTAGACCTGGATTTCATCTGGTCCCAGGAATTCAGCTAGCTAGGGATCAAACCATTCTGAACACTTACGAACTCAACAGGACACCAAAGAAAAGAATAGCAGCAATTCTCTGAACAGAGAAGCGGCCACTTTCTGGAAGGTAGGACGTGCAGAGAAGTGAATCTGAGGCAATATTCGGGAAGATAAATGGCAGGGGCGGGGGCCTCCCTTGGCCACTACAGGAAAGTGATAGAGCAGCGGAGCACAAAATCATAACTTTTAGAAGTCTGCTCCACTGAGGGACATCGCTCCAGTGGCTAAGTGGGGGGTGGAACCCTCGCTGGGACTGTGTGGTCTCAGGACCCTCAGGGTCACAGAAAGACCGGGGGTGCCTGAGTGCGGCCGAGCTCCCAGGTATCAGAGCGGGGAAGCCGGCTGCAGAGACGGAGCTGAGGAGTGGGCCCGCAGCTCGGGGTTGCCATAAACCGTGATCCACAGCACAGTTGGGCCAATGCTTCTCCAACAGGGACCCAACAAGCAGCAGATACAGGGAGACTCCCCTTCCTCCCCTAGGAGGAACAGTGCAGGTGTGCACCGCAGGGATCTGCTGGGTTTGGAGACTCCACATGGGGTCGTGTGCCAGAGATAGAAATGCTCCATCACAGGCCGGGTGAGCACGGAGTGCAGCCAGAGACCGGGGAGATGGGAGTGATTGACTGCTTTTCTCTGGGGGCTCACTGAGGAGTGGGGCCCCAAATTCTCGGCTCCTCCAGGGTGGAGATTGGGAGGCCGCCATTTTCACTCTCATCCTCCAAAGCCGTACCAAAAGCTTGCAGAGAGCAAAAGCTCCTGAGAGCAAACCCGAGCAGATTACTTAGCCCGGACTGGCAAGGGTGGGGCAATTCCGCCTCCGGCAAAGACATTTGGGAACCACGGGACAGGCCCCTCCCCCAGAAGATCAGCAAGAACAGCCAGCCAAGACCAAGTTTACCGATCAAGGAGAACAGCAGAACTCCAGTGTTAGGGGAATACAGCACATAGAATTCATGGCTTTTTTACCATGATTCTTTAGACTTTCAAAGTTTATTTTTTTAGTTTTCTTTTCTTTTTATTTTTTCTTTTTCCCTTTTTCAACCAACATCTTACCAATCTCTTTTGTAAAAAAAGCTTTTTTATTTTTCATTTTTAGAGTCATATTCTATCCCTTCATGGTAGTTAACCTTATTTTTGGTATACAGTTTCTTCTAACAGACCAAAATATACCCTAAGTCGCTAGTGTATGGCTTTGTTCTAGTCTCCTGCCTGATCACATTTTCTCCCCCTTTTTTAAAAATCCTTTTCTTTCTTTTATCAACCAACTTCTTATCTTATCAATTCCTTTTATAAAATCTTTTATAATTTTCATCTTTACAGTCATATTCCAACCCTTCATCGTATTGACCCTTATTTTTGTACATATATAAGTTTTTCTTTCTTTAAAATTTTGGGAGGCATTTTCTTCTAACAGACCAAAATACGCCCAAAATCTAGTGTGTGGCACTGATCTATGCACCAGCCTGATCATACTTGATCATATTCTGTTTGTTTGTTTTATTTTTTTCTTTTTCTTTTCTGTTTTAATTTTTCTTTCTTTCCCTTTCTTTTCCTACAGTTTCAGGTCTCTTCTGATTTGTTTAGTGTATATTTTTCTGGGGTTGTTGTTACCCTGTAAACATTTTGTTCTCATTCATCTACTCTCATCTGGACAAAATGACAAGATGTAAAAACTGGCCTCAAAAAAAGAACAAGAGGCAGTACTGACTGCCAGGGACCTAATCAATACGGACATTAAGATGTCAGAACTAGAGTTCAGAATGACGATTTTAAAGATACTAGCTGGGCTTGAAAAAACCATGGAAGATATTAGAGAAACCCTTTCTGGAGAAATAAAAGAACTAAAATCTAATCAAGTTGAAATCAAAAGGCTATTAATGAGGTGCAATCAAAAATGGAGGCTCTAACTGCTAGGATAAATGAGGCAGAAGAGAGAATTAGTGATATAGAAGACCAAATGATGGAAAATAAAGAAGCTGAGAAAAAGAGGGATAAACAACTACTGGATCACGAGGACAGAATTTGAGAGATAAGTGATACCATAAGATGAAACAATATTAGAATAATTGGGATCCCAGAAGAAGAAGAAAGAGAGAGAGAGGGGCAGAAGGTATATTGGAGCAAATTATAGTAGAAAACTTCCCTAATTTGGGGAAGGAAACAGGCATCAAAATCCAGGAGACAGAGAAACCCCCCTCAAAATCAATAAAAATAGGTCAACACCCTGACATCTAATAGAAAACTTACAAGTCTCAGAGAAAAAGAGAAAATCCTGAAAGCAGCTCGGGACAAGAGATCTGTAATCTACCATGGTAGAAACATTAGATTGGCAAGAGACCTATCCACAGAGACCTGGTAGGCCAGAAAGGACTGGTATGATATATTCAGAGCACTAAATAAGAAAAATATGCAGCCAAGAACACTATATCCAGCTAGGCTGTCATTGAAAATAGAAAGAGAGATAAAAAGCTTCCAGCACAAACAAAAACTAAAAGAATTTGCAAACACCAAACCAGCCCTACAAGAAATATTGAATGGGGTCCTCTAAGCAAAAAGAGAGCCTAAAAGTAACAGAGACCAGAAAGGAACAGAGACAATATACAGTAACAGTCACCTTAAAGGCAATACAATGGCACTAAATTCATATCTTTCAATAGTTACCCTGAATGTAAATGGGCTAAATGCCCCAATCAAAAGACACAGGGTATCAGACTGGATAAAAAAAACAAGACCCATCAATATGCTTCCTGCAAGAGACGCATTTTAGACCCAAAGACACCTCCAGGTTTAAAGTGAGGGGGTGGAAAACAATTTACCATGCTAATGGACACCAAAAGAAAGCTGGGGTTACAATCCTTACATCAGACAAATTAGATTTTAAACCAAAGACTATAATAAGAGGTGAGGAAGGACACTACATCATACCTAAAGGGTCTATCCAACAAGAAGATCTAACAATTGTAAATATCGATGCCCCTAACATGGGAGCAGCCAATTAAACAAGCCAATTAATAACAAAAGCAAAGAAACACATTGACAACAATACAATAATAGTAGGGGACTTTAACAACCCCCTCACTGAAATGGACAGATCATCTAAGCAAAAGATCAACAAGGAAATAAACACTTTAAATGACACACTGGACCAGATAGACTTCACAGATATATTCAGAACATTCCATTCCAAAGCAACAGAATACACATTCTTCTCTAGTGCCCATAGAACATTCTCCAGAATAGATCACATCCTAGGTCACAAATCAGGTCTCAACTGCTACCAAAAGACTGGGATCATTCCCTGCATATTTTCAGACCACAGTGCTTTGAAACTAGAACTCAATCATAAGAAGAAAGTCAGAAAGAACTCAAATACATGGAGGCTAAAGAGCATCCTACTAAAGAATGAATGGATCAACCAGGAAATTAAAGAAGAATTAAAAAAATACATGGAAACCAATGAAAATGAAAACACAACTATTCAAAATCTTTGGGATGCAGCAAAGGCAGTCCTAAGAGGAAAGTATATAGCAATACAAGCCCTTCTCAAGACACAAGAAAGGTCTCAAATACACAACCTAACCCTACATCTAAAGGAGTTGGAAAAAGAACAGCAAATAAAGCCTAAACCCAGCAGGAGAAGAGAAATAATAACGATCAGAGCAGAAATCAATGAAATAGGAACCAAAAGAACAGCAGAACAGATCAACGAAACTAGGAGCTGGTTCTTTGAAAGAATTAACAAGATTGATAAACCCCTGGCCAGACTTATCAAAAAGAAAAGAGAAATGACCCAAATCAACAAAATCATGAATGAAAGAGGAGAGATCACAACCAACACCAAAGAAATACAAACAATTATAAGAACATATTATGAGCAACTCTATGCCAGCAAATTAGATAATCTGGAAGAAATGGATGCATTCCTAGAGATGTGTAAACTACCAAAACTGAACCAGGAAGAAATAGAAAACCTGAACAAACCCATAACCACTAAGGAAATTGAAGCAGTAATCAAAAATCTCCCAACAAACAAGAGCCCAGGGCCAGATGGCTTCCCAGGGAATTCTACTAAACATTTAAAGAAGAATTAATAGCTATTCTTCTGAAACTGTTCCAAACTCATCTTATGAGGCCAGCATTACCTTGATCCCAAAACCAGACAAAGACCCCATCAAAAAGGAGAATTACAGACCAACATCCTTGATGAACATGGATGCAAAAATTCTCACCAAAATACTAGCTAATAGGATCCAACAGTACATTAAAAGGATTATTCACCATGACCAAGTGGGATTTATCCCTGGGCTGCAAGATTGGTTCAACATCCACAAATCAATCAATGTGATACCATACATTTATAAAAGAAAGAACAAGAACCATATGATCCTCTCAATAGATGCAGAAAAAGCATTTGACAAAGTATAGCATCCTTTCTTGATCAAAACTCATCAGAGTATAGGGGATAGAGGGTACATACCTCAATATCATAAAAGCCATCTATCAAAAACCCACAGTGAATATCATACTCAATGGGGAAAAACTGAGAGCTTTCCCCCTGAGGTCAGGAAAATGGCAAGGATGTCCACTATCACCACTGCTATTCAACATAGTACTAGAAGTCCTAGCTACAGCAATCAAACAACAAAAGGAAATAAAAGGCATCCAAATCAGCAAAGAAGAAGTCAAACTCTCACTTTTTGCAGAAGATATGATACTTTATGTGGAAAACCCAAAAGACTCCACCCCAAAACTGCTAGAACTCATGCAGGAATTCCGTAAAGTGGCAGGATATAAAATCAATGCACAGAAGTCAGTGGCATTTCTATACACAAACAACAAGACAGAAGAAAGAGAAATTAAGGAGTCAATCCCATTTACAACTGCACCCAAAACCATAAGATACCTAAGAATAAATGTAACCAAAGAGGCAAAGAATCTGTACTCAGAAAACTATAAAATATTCATGAACAAAATTGAGGAAGACACAAAGAAATGGAAAAACGTTCCATGCTCATGGATTGGAAGAACAAATATTGTGAAGATGTCAATGCTACCTAGAGCATACCAGTTTTGGTATCAGTATAATGCTGGCCTCATAGAATGAATTTGGAAGTTTTCCTTCCTTTTCTATTTTTTAAAATGGTTTGAGAAGAATAGGTATTCTTTAAATGTTTGGTAGAAATCGCCTGTGAAGCCATCTGGTCCTGGACTTTTGTGTGTTGGGAGTTTTTTGATTACTGACTCAATTTCTTTGCTGGTTATCATTCTGTTCAAATTTTCTATATTCCTATTTCAGTTTTCGTAGGTTTTATGTTTCTGGGAATTTATCCACTTTTTCTTGGTTGTCCAATTTGTTGGCATATAGTTCTTCATAATATTCTCTTATAATTGTTTGTATTTCTGGGGTGTTGGTTGTTATTTCTCCTCTCTCATTTATGATTTTATTTGAGTCATTTCTCTTTTTTACAAGTTTTCTGAAGCATTTCTAAGGTAAATGCTCTGAGAAAATGAGAAGGAAGTCTCATCCCTTGTTTGCAACTAGGAGAATTAAGCTTCTTGCTTTTAATTTGTGTTTGTCCTTATAGGTAGCATAACATACACGGAAAGTCTACTTTTCCCACCCACCCAAAGGAACAGTAAGAACACCTGATGAGGAGATGAACAGCCTCTGTGAGGCCATAGCAAATCTCTGGCTTTGTAAGTTGGATCAAACCACTTAGATTTTCTGGGCCTTAATTTTCTCATACATAAAGTAAGGATATTAATGCCTACCTCATAGGACTGCTACAGAGATTAAATTAAATATAAAAACTAAAATGCCCATGAAGTGCTTCATAAACCATGAGGCCCTATACTGGTAAGCAGTCACCCTTTATGTGTGCTCTCAGTAAACCTTTGTCGGTGTCCTTGCAAAACCCTCCGGTTATTTCCTGTTGTCCCAAAACCCACCACCAGAGACTTAATTTTATCCCCTGAAAATGCAGATGCTCTCACACAACTAACACATTAACATCACGTTCAAGTCTATGAGAATATGTTTACCCTCTGTAAGCTCCAGAGAGCAGGCTATGTTGGAGAGCAGTGTGGAGTTCAAAGCCACAATGGGCTGCTGGGCCCTTTAGTTGGAGAGAGGAAGGGGGAGTTGTATCAAAAATAGCACAAGACTACAGTCCTTCCCCAAAGGGCATATAAAAAAATGATTGGGAGTTAAGAATGTCCATCATTCTGGCAGATGACTTCCTCTTCTGAGGGGAAGACACAGGATATACACATTACAAACATTCCCCTTGTTCAAATTGTCTCTATCCAAATTATGAAGTTTCTATTTCCATTGTTTCTAAATTCTGAAATTAGAGTTCATTAAGAGGGGTGTAATTATAATATCATGTATGAAAGAGAACCAAAAGATCATCCAATGCTCAGGAAAGGATGTTGTTGCTGTTTTATTAGGCATGAGAAGAACATATATTGTTTTCACAGATGTGTGGCTTAATAAGAGTCTGTTTCTCAGAAAGGCTAAGAAATTACTCTGTGTACCACAGTATGACTTTCCTTTTAAAACCCTGAATACACCCCATAAAAGTAAAGCATGAGCCTAAAGCTGAATAACTCAAAGAAGAAGGTAAATTTAGAGCAAGGCGGTTCCGGCATAGGGCTCTATTCCAAAACACACTAGGAAGTTTGCCAACATGTGGAAAACTTGCTGTCATAAGGAAACAGAGGGAAGTACTCAGTGATATCGTAATTGAATTTCTATGTTTTATTAGATAAAGGGCTTTGGGAATCAGGCTTTGTAAATATTACTTATTGCATCATTCTCTCTATCATGGAACATACTACACATACATGTGTGCTCACACATACTAATACCTAAGGTGGAAAAGAGAAAACTAAATGGTCCTGGTTGGTAACCAATATAAAGAGATACATGTGTTTGAACTTTAAAATAACAAACCAACAATAATAGCTGACATTTATAGATGCCTAAGGGATCACGCACTATTCCATGGGCTTTGCATATATTAATTCATTTAGTCCTTACAGCAATCCTATGAAGTGAGTACTATTATAACTCCATTTTAAAGAGAAGGAAATGAAACAGAAAGATCAAGTACTTTCCTGAGTTTTCACAGCCAGTTAGGGTAGAGTTGAGATTCCAACTCAGGCAGTCTGGCTACAGAGTCCAGGGTTCTTTACCACACCAACACATTTCTTCTCAGGAATCTTACAAACAGATCTTTGTGTGCAAATATAGTACTTACATTCTAATTCACATCTTCATTTTCTGTTCTAGGTGGTTCAGAGCATAAACCTCTTCTGTTCCACACACTCCCTGTTCACACAGTAAAAATATACATACAATCAGTAAGTTGTTTATCTGCATAGAATACAAGATGATTTCATTTTTTTTGTTACAAAACTAAAGTTGTTAATTTACTCTAAGATAGTTTTTGTAATTTTTTCTTATGTGCTTTTGATACAGCCAAAATATCACCACACTTATTTAAATAAATTAACTAGATTGACAAACCGGGCTAAAGGCAATTATTTATCTTTTATCAAATTAGCTCATTCCTAAATGATGCTAAGAATAAGCAATAATTAAAATTGCAGTGATTTCAGCGTCATTAATGTGCTTATTTTAATTTTTTTATATTATATGATATCATTGAGTAAAACATGTATATTATAATTTATTCCACTCTGACTCTCAATCTCCTATTCTATTCCTGGGCCAGTACAATACTGGTTCAAATTTAAAGGGGAAAAATCAGGCTCCTGGGTGGCTCAGTCAGCTAAGTGTCTGCCTTCAGCTCAGGTCATGATCCCAGGGTCCTGGCCAAGCTCTGCATGAGGCTCCCTGCTTGGTGGGGAGCCTGCTTCTCCCTCTCCCCTGCCCCTGCTCATGCTCTCTCTTGCTATCCCTCTCTCTCTCTTTCAAATAAATAAAATCTTTTAAAAAATAAATTTAAAAAATAAAGGAGAAAAACCATTTAGTCTTCTGAATGGAGATTTATAAATCTCCATATTTTTTTTTTTTTATAAGTTGGCTCCATGCTGGGCTTGAACTCATGACCCTAAGATCAAGACCTGAGCTGAGATCAAGAGTCGGACACTTAACTGACTGTGCCACTCAGGTGCCCCTGTAAATCTCCATTTTGTAATATTCAATGCTCATTCATGATTAAAATAATAAGTAAGCTAGGAATATAAGGAGTCATCTTTAGTCAGATAAGAAGTACTTATTTTTTAAGTCAGGAGCTAAGCAAGGATTTCTGCTATGGCCACTCTTCAGTGTTCTGGAAGCCCAAGGCAATGAATAAGAAAAGAAAAACTAATGAGGGAAATAATCCCAGGAAAGAAAAAGACAAAAATCATCAGTTTAAAATAATAGGATTTTCTTCCTATACAGTCCAAGACTAGCAATTTTCCTATTTTTCATCACTTTGTTGGTAGTGTTGTTTCTAATTTCTTAGAGATTATTTCAATTTTATCTTCCATCATTGTTTTAATTTCCAGGAGCTTTTCTTCTTCTCTAATGTTCCCCTTTCCTCTTATCCCGCTTCTTTTTAAAAATGCAATCTCCTCTCATCTCTTTGGCAATATTAGGATAGTTGGGTTTTTTTTTCTAATATTTTCTTATGCTCCTTGCATTTTTCTACTTCCTATGAATTTCCCTCTGCCTTGCCCTTCCCACTTTGCTTTGGGCCCGTGTTTTTCTTTCTAAAGGCTTTCCTCAAATGCCTGGTGATCTTGGTGGATCCATTTATATTTAAAAATCACAATGAAAAGCTCCTGGGGGTGGGCAGAGTTTGCTGACTTCTGGGCTTTACTGCAGGCTGACCAAGCAAGAAACTCACCATTTTTCTGGGTCACCCACAAGTCACTGAAGATCTTTCTCTTGGACTCATTTCTTTCTCACATCTTCTATTTAAGTATTAATCTGACTTGTAGAGATATTAATGCCAAGCAGGAGAGAAGAACTAATGCATTCCTCATTCAATATGCAGACCTTCACTCAATGATCTGTTTTCTGGATGTGCCCCCCACCCCATCCTCAGCTGTGCCCAGTTGCCCTGAGACCATCTCCTGTCTGGTTCAACTTCTCTAGAGTAGAAGAATCTGGCTGCACAAGGTGGGAGACTTTTATATACTTTCATCTTCCAAAATTTTCTTGACATCTCTTATTTATTATTTTATCCTCTCCATTTTCATCATAACCCAGTTTAAGAAGGGAGTGGAGACAAATGTTTGTCAATCCATGCTTGAATATTAGTCCAAGGAGCCAATTTCCAGCTTTAGCCTTATAGCAATTCTTCAATATTGAATGGGTTATGAGTTTTGGAATACCAGAAGCTCAAGCCCACAATACTGTGAAGTGACCAAGAATAAAAGAGGTAGCACCTAAAAGTGTTAAATTCTGAGAAGCCACTGCAGCCATTGCAAAAACTCTGGCAAGCTCTCAATGTGAGCAGTACTAGATCTGCTCTGGGAAACAGGCCAAAAAAGGGAATTTGGAGGCCAGGTGTTCTTGAATCTCTGCACCTCAATTAAATCTCTTTAATTTACCCTTATTTCACTGAATTATGGATACGTGCCCTAAAGATTAGAAACCAAGCAGGGTCATCCTACAGAGAAGGACAAGAAGCCCAAAGCTTTTCTCTAAATTCATTATAATAGCAGATTTGTTTGATGACACCCAAGGCCCTGTGCTTAGTTTATATGTTTTGGACAAAAGTAAAAATCTTAAAACTTTAAGGATTTTCAAATAGAGGCCCAGAGATTACCCTAATTCTAGTCAATCACAACTGGATAAGAGGGACTGCTTTAACTATGGGAGAACACAGAGGAGAAAGTAGTTGGGGTTACCGGGGGCACCAAGCTTACAAGTCAATCACAGAGAATCAAAAACATTCTCTGTGGTCATCTTCACCTTCCCTGAATGTGTTATTGGAATTGATATTTGGCCTTTAGCTTTCACAGTGGAAGAAGTGGCTGGGACCCAGATAATTATTCCTAGATCTCTAGAAGAAAGTAAGGAAGATTCAGATAATATATAGTTGCACTAAATCAATATTTGTTGGCAGCACATCTAAAATCAAGCTTCCCAGTTAATGAAATTCAGACTGTGTAAAAAAGACTAATGGCTACCCAGAAAACCCTTGAAAGTTCTGTACATAATTCAATATGATATTTTAAAACAAAACAAAATAAAAGTCACTGTAGTGTTCCTTAAATATCAAAATACTCTAGAGTAAATAAGAAAGAATTCAAATTATAAAGCTTGAAGAAAATATGATTTTACAGTAGTCATCTATTCCATAGGAGTGAATAAGACACTCCTGAGGCTAATTTTGTGGGGAGTTTGGAAAGAAAAAGAAAACTGTCCTCTAGTCAGTAAGACAGAACAGAATAAAACACATCATTGGCACCAAAAAACCCCCACAATTGACAGAAACATAAAGCTTACACAAGTAAACACTACATGTTAATCCCATGTGTAAAAATTGTTAAGGAAAGATGATGAGGGCTCTGCAATGATGAAATGTGTGAATTTTAGCCCCCATTGTTAAGATCTGAAAATGAGAGCATTCCTCTCTTGTATCCCCCATCCACTGTCAAGTGGTCAATCTAAACATAATTCCTTAAGATTAATTCAATCTCAACTGTGACATTCCTGTATCACTATTCTCTTTTCTCTGTTCCTGACAGTAAACTGAGGCTTACCTAGTATTCAGACTGCTACATGATTGCTCCATAGGCCACTGAAAGCAATGGAAGAATCTCTGGTTACTATGGACATTGTTGTCTTAGCCTTATGGGCAATAACTGCAGCCACATAGACCAATTTTCAATGGAATATTGGCAGGATATATAGAGATTATCTTGTCAAAAATCAACAGAAGACACATTTATGTTATTTACCAGTGGAGGAAGGCCATCTTTTTATCTCCTTGAGCTCATTCATTTTCAGCCTAATGTAACCTGGAAAAACCTATCGTGGTGCTTAATAAATAAGATGGGAAGTAGGACTTTCATTGGAAAATGAAACAAAACAGAAAGATAGGAAGTAGGATATATTTGTTTTCTGAAATTCTGCTTCAGAAACATTGTAGCCAATGCCTACTATTCTTTTAGATCCACTTGGTGATATTACTATCATTTTTCTGATTTATTTTCATAGAGTAGCAGACATAAATATGACTTTCATAACAGCTCATCTTGCTAACGAATGAAACATCTCTCTTCTTTCTCTTTCTTGCAATCTAAAGCCGGGGGGGGAGGAGGGTAGTTTCTTTCCAGATTATGTGGTAATGATAGCTTAAACAAGGTTCTCCCTTAAGCAGACCCTGAGCCAAGAATTTGGCTACAAGTGGTTCATTAAGGATATGCTATTCAAAGAGACAGTGAGGAGGAGGAGGATTGGAAAGGGGAACAAGTCAAAGGTTATGTTTCAGAGAGGAAGTCCTAGGCCGGGCCTGATCCTAAGGGCAGTTTCTCCATCTGGAAGCAGACAACTGAGATTTTGTACTCCATCACCCTGTTGTTGGTTGCTGGTAGCCAGAAGGGATGGGGAGGGACTCTCTAGGTTCCTTCACCTCTCCATTCTGGCTCCATGAGCAATCCTGTGAAGGTACAGGAGTGGATTGTTAGCATGGTCAAATTGGGAAGCTGGAGGATTGATCCAAATGCCTTTAGGCAGGGTACCCTATATCTGCTGGAAAGGGTATTTATGTTGTGTTATTTTAACCTGGAACAGAAAGTTTCCTTTCTTCTTACATCACTATCTATGATCTATATCCTATTCATAATGTCCTTTTGAGGACCCCTACTTTTGAGATCTGCTACTTGACAGTCTCTAAACTCTAAGTCTTTCTCTCACACTGCATCATCTCTGATTCTGTAGCATAAAGCATTTTTATCATCACCCTGTGTCAAAGGACACCAGCCAAGGCATTCCCTAATCTAAGGGTAAGGGGCTAGTTGGGTCACCTGAGGATGAAAGCTCTTTAGATGCTTTACTGGAAGTAGGACTGAGAGGGAAGAAGGTGATTGAGTTCTTGGAGAGGTGTCCATGGTCTTCAAACAAGACCTGCAACAAACCTGTGTACTGTTGAGCTTGGAGAGAATCCAGATAGCTTCAAAAAGCTCTCACAGAGACTTTTTGGTTGACTCCCAGAGGGCTAGCTCAGGGCCCATGTGGGCTCAGGCTTGGCAGGGAAGATAGGACAGAAGGAAGAGTGAGTCTTCCTCCCTAATTACCAAGAACCATAATTCCATCATGAATGGAAAAGATCCAAGGATGTTGGCCTCTGGGGCACAGTTTGATACTTAATGTTCATATTTCACTCTTTGTTTTTTAAAATGAGCCAAATTATAAGAACCAAATTATATATTTTCTTCACTTCTACTAAGCAGGAAATTCTTCCCACTTGCCTTTATTTCCCTTATAAAAGTCTTTTTTAAAAAGGTAATGATTATTGTTCCATTATGTGTTTACAAAACTTAGGAAAAACTTAGAAATGAAGATAACACTTAGGAATAATGAATTATTTATTAGATCTTTGCTTGAACTCTGAAATCTGATCAAAGAGAAACTTCTGATACTTTTTCTATTAATTATGAATGGCAAACCTTCATGCTTTCTGCTAAGAGTATTAAATGTCACAAATCAGCCCAATTCCCCTTGATTCTCTTCCTCTACATGGTGGTGGGTAGGGAAACCCTCCTTCTTCTGAGTTCAGTTCATGCACCTCACAACACTACCTGTGAGCTTCCACATGCCCAAATTCTTCCCAGCTTTCAGGCCAGTTGAAATGTACCTCTTTGAAGAATACTCCCAGGTTTTTCCCACTGAAATTAATTTTTCCCTCCAGTGATTCTTCATCATCTCTATGATCTCACCTTTGTACTCTAATCTGTGCAGTTAGCTGTTTTCCCATCTCTCAAAATAGATTGTAAATTCCTATTCATTTTGGCATTTCTATTGTACCTAGAGAAAGGCTTTACATATAGATCTTAACAGATGTTGTTAAGTTGAATTCGCTTATTTAAAAGAATATTTGGGAGGCACCTGGGTGGCTCAGTCAGTTGAGTGTTCAACTCTTGATCTCAGCTCAGGTCTTGATCTCAGGGTCGTGAGTTCAAGCTCCACACTGGGGTCCATGCTGGAGCCTACTTAAAAAATTAATTAATTAATTAACTTTGAGTCTTTACAATGTGCTGGAAAAATGTGTATAAAAAGATGAAAACAACAGTTCTTGAGCTTCTAGTCAAGGTTTAAAGATGACCACATTTAAAAAAATTGCAACAGGTTTTACTAACTACTGTAGAAGGAGTTGAGTACAAAATGCCATGGAGTATCACAACTGCCTACCAGAGGGTAGTAGGTATCCTCTTCATTAAAGATAAGGAAGATAAGGCTGATGGATGTCACATGGTAGGCATGGTGGGTCAGGATTATAACAGTGATCATCAGGCTCCCAGACCAATGCTCCTTCTACTCATGGTGGGAGTTCCACCTAAGGCAAGTGTTGGAGGGCTTCCCCTTAGAAGAGTGTACACAACATGGCCAAAGACCCAGTTTGCCCAGCGTGTGTTTAAGAAAACAAGAATCCAGTTTCTGGATGTAGTCAAGTTTAACCTTGAATGTGGCCAGAGTATCCAGTCCTGAAAGATCCCATGAAACAAATTCAAGGACTTGAAATCCCACTAATATTGTTGCTGTGAGTTCCTTTTAATGTGGTTCTCTTTTTTAAAAAGGGCAAGTAGTCATATTATTTTAACATATTAAGCTAATTTGTACTCCGATATTCTAAGATAGTGTTTTTGTTCCAATGGAGGAACCATGATGTTGGTGAAAATGCTAGGTAGAAGTTTGAGTGTTTCAAGACTTAGGTGAGCAATTAAAAAAGTCACGCAAGGCCTGAGAGAATAACAAAATATAGGCCCTAAAAATATTAAGGGAAGCAAACATTGGAATGTTTTAGAAAACAGACATATATGAGGTAACTTTTAGGACTTCACAGTAAAGAAAAGCAAAAGAAATTATATTAAAAGTAGAAAAATAGCACAAAAACTAAGATTCTCCCTCTTACCATCAGGTTGGAGAAAAGTGAGTGGTGCAAGAAAAATAACTATGTAGGAAAAGATGAGTTTGTTCACCATTCCTGAGTAGTTTTCCATTAATTCACCTTTGGTAAATGAAGTCCTGTTATTTCTCTTTAGACTGCTACAGAGCTCATGGCATCAAAGGACCACTGTTATTCTCTTCATAACCCTTTCCATGGTGTTTCATTCTACAAACCTCTTCCTGTTTAAATGGCAGATTGTGATTCTGTACCTCTCCAGTGGCAGCTTAAGAGAAAAGAGCCGTTACACACTATAGCCTCACACCAGCACTGATAGATCTCAACATCCTTGTGAGCCTGAAGAATTAGTCACTGTGGATCTTCATTACAGCACAGCTAATGAGTAAATGAAATCAAGAGGGAAAAGGATAATTTGGTTAAATATGCACTAGGGATGGAGAAACAGACAGGGACATTAATCCTACTTACAGAGTTTGGCTTCAAATCAAGTCACATCATGACTAGTTATCAGCTGCTATTAAACATAATCATCAAAGGTTTCACTACAAAATTCTTCAGCTTGGTAAGATGCTGGGAGAACCAGAACATAAGTGTATTTAGGTATCAGCACCAGTTTTTAGTAAAATTCACACTAAAGGGGAAGTCCATTATAGGTTTCTCCATAGGCCTTTATCTAAATGGAAAATCAGCCATTATACTCAACAAAAATGGGTCGATTCTATTGCCTACTTCAAAGTGTTCTTTGGGTGTTCTTTAGCAACTCCCTCCTGCTTGGTGTAAAGTCAAAGGTCACTTTCTCAGGGCAGGTGTGTTCAGCAAGAAAAGAGCTGTACGACATACTCCGTATGGAAAATTCTCAGCAGCATAAAATTCGATGTTTTATAACCCTAAAGTGCATTGAAGGCATTCTAGGCAGTAAAGGAACAGTGTTTCAGGAGTTTCTTTAATAAATATGAGCCTTTTAAAAATTTGAGAATACCAAACCAAATCACACATACTTTTTCTTTTAAAAAGATTTATTTATTTGAGAGAGAGAGAGAGAGAGCATGCACAAGCAGGGGAAGGGCATAAAGAAAGGGAAAGAATCTCAAGCAGACTCCCTACTGAGCATGGAGCCCACTCTAGGGCTCAACTCCAAGTCCCTGAGATCATTGACCTGAGCCAAAATCAAGAGCCGGACGCCCAACTGACAGAGCCACCCAGGTGCCCCTCAGCACATACCTTTCAAAGGAGAAATCCTTCTGTAAAAGACATACACGTCAGCTGTTTTATTGCTGGGCTGGCCCCAGGAGGGGCTGGCAGCCATCCAGAAAAAGGCAAAATAGAAACGTTGGCATGTGTCTTCAAAGCATTTCATTTCAACCCTTTCTTTTCTCCTCAAACCTCTGATCTCATTTCCATCTTCCTTACTCTCAGCAGATGACCTTGCCTCTGACTTCACAGAGAAAAGAGAAGCCATTAAATAGCCCTTACCTTCCTACAAATAAAGAAAAATCTCTCAAAGTCTACCTGCATCTGCATCTATCCTCCCTCTTTCCTCTTTCATACTGGCTAAAATGTCCTTCTCCTCTCAAAGGCCAGTCACTCTCTGTGTTCTCTGGACCCTCCCTTCTCAGCAACCTATCCAGTGGCTACCTCGTCTCTACTCATTTTCAAGATGAGTCCATCCACTCCCATGACTTCAGTACATTTGTGTCTATGCATGACTTTTCTGAAGTCCTAGATTACTTATTTGACAGCTCTACTTGGATGACCCATTCTGAACAGGAGCTAAATATGTGAACTCTACATGAACACTACTGCCTTGTTGGTGTTTCCAACCTCAGTAAAATACACAGCCCTCCATTCAGTTGCTTAGCCAGTTACCTAGAGAACTTGGTCACACTTCCCTGGTTCTTGCCTCCATGTCTAATAAATTACCAAGTTCAAATTATGACTCAGATTTACTCTTATTCCATTATCATCACCATAGAACCATCCACAACCATTGCTCACTTGGGCTACTGCAATAGCTTCCTAACCCATCTCCTGCCTTCATTTCTGTGGCTCTTCCCCTACAATCCATTCTTCATAGAGTAGCTTCTCTGTCCTTTTTAGATACAAAACAAAACAAAACCATCAAGCCACCATTCCTCACTTCAAACCTGCTCAGGGGTATTTCACTGTACATGAGTTGGCATAATGCACATGGTTCTGGTGAGCTGTCTCCATGTACCACTCCAGCCTCTTCTTGATTCCCTCCCAATTCCCTCAGTGGCTTTCTTTGATCCTTGAATGCGCCTGGCTACTCCATCAAGCACTCAAGGGAAGATCTCACCCTCCCTGTTAACCTAACTCCTACTCATCTTTAAGATCAAAATTTAATGTCTCTTCATCAGACAAAAATACTCCCCAGTCTTCATTTCTCCACTCTACTCACCCCCTTTTAATTTAGATTCTACTCTTGGAATGCTTTCAACTTTTTATTCCTTGTGGTCACCAGAATTACACCACCATTTTTGTTCATGGCTATTTCTCTTGTGTTTATTAGTACATTGTCTGGCAAAAAGTAGATGCTAAATAAATGTTTGAATGATAAAGTGAATGTATGTTATGAATGAAAAGCATTATGTTCCTAAGTACCATTTTTATAATTTTTTCTTTTCTTTTTGAGAAAGAGAGAGCGCATATGTGCCCTGGGAAAGGGGGGTGGGGGGGAGGGGCAGAGGGAGACTCTTAAACAGGCTCCATCCCTAGCATAGAGCTTGATGCAGGGCTTGATCTCACAACCCTGAGATCATGATTTGAACTGAAATCAAGAGTCGGATGCTTAAGCGACTGAGCCACCTAGGCATCCCCATTTTTATAATTTTTATAATCAACAAGTAGGAATTCGCTCATAAAACCTCAAATAGTGATTTGAAATTGGAGCTAAAGTATACACACACACATACATACTCACACACACCATTCTTCTTAAGAATCATTCCTCTTATTAAGCACCATGCCAAGTTGCATCCGAAATTAGTGGTGTGAACAGCAAAGTAAAGTTATTCATTTCCTGCTAGAGACAGAGATTAGGGCAGCCTATCAGGTGATAAAGGCATTGGGAATTTCCCTCACTAGGTAACTAAATGCCTGCATTGTGTGCCAGTCCATATGAGATAGCAAACAACGCCCTGTATGGTTCTGGGAAGCTGCTTTTTCTTCCTGTGACCAGCCTTTTGATCAACCAAAAATAAAGACAATCTCTATGACACACTTTCCTGCCTTAAACAGTAGAAAAAACATTGGTGGATTTCTCTAATTCATCATAGCAATTTATCTCAGTGTGTGGACCCCAGACCCCCTGGCTCAAAATAACAAGTAAAGCATGCATAAAAGAAAGTTCTCACATCCCTCCAAACATCTACAGCTGTCTGTGGAATCTTAACAAATTCTCAAGTGATCCTATGCCCTTAGAAATTTAAGAGTAAGTGATCTAGAGATTGTCACTCCCTGCAGAAAGGGATATAAAAATTTTTGTTTCAGTTGAGAAGCTTCTCAATTCAGTTTCTTTTGACCCATCAAAAACAAAATCATTTACAAACCACAGAGGACACAGCTACAGCAACTTCTTGCTAGGCACATCTCCAAAGGCAAGGGAAACAAAAGCAAAAATGAACTATTAGGATTTCATCAGGATAAAAAGCTTTTGCACAGCAAAGGAAACAGTCAAAAAAACTAAAAGGCAACCTACAGAATGGGAGAAGATATTTGCAAATGTCTTATATAAAGGGCTAGTATCCATAATCTACAAAGAACTTATCAAACTCAACACCCCCCCAAAAAAAATCCAGTCAAAAAATGGGCAGAAGACACGAACAGACATTTCTCCAAAGAAGACATACAAATGGCCAACAGACACATGAAAAAATGCTCAACATCACTCATCTTCAGGGAAATACAAATCAAAACCACAATGAGAGGCCACCTCATACTGGTCAGAATGGCTAAAACTAACAACTCAGGAAACAACAGATGTTGGCGAGGATGCGGAGAAAGGGGAACCCCCCTACACTGTTGGTGGGAATGCAAGCTGGTGCAGCCACTCTGGAAAACAATATAGAGGTTCCTCAAAAAGTTAAAAATAGAGCTACCCTACAACCCAGCAGTTGCACTACTGGGTATTTATCCAAAAGATACATAGTGATTAGAAAAGGCACATGCACCACCCCAAGGTTTATAGCAGCAATGTCCACAAAGGCCAAAATATGGAAAGAGAACAGATGTCCATCAACAGATGAATGGATAAAGAAGATGTGGTGTATACACACACACACACACACACACACACACACACACACACGCACACAGGAATATTACTCAGCCATCAAAAAGAATGAGATCTTGCTATTTGCACCGAGTGGATGGAACTAGAGAGTATTATGCTGAGTGAAATAAGTCAGTCAGAGAAAGACAAACTATATGATTCACTCCATTGTGGAATGTAAGAAACAAAACAGATGAACATAGGGGAAGGGAAAGAAAAATAAAAGATTAAAACAGAAAGGGAGGAAAATCATGAGAAACTCTTAACTACAGGAAACAAACTGAAGGTTGCTGGAGAGGAGGTGGGTGGGAGGATGGGGTAACTCGGTGATGGGCATTAAGGAGGGCAAGTGATGTAATGAGCACCAGGTGTTATACGCAACTGATGAATCACTAAATTCTACCCCTGAAACTAATAATACAGTATATGTTAACTAAATTGAATCTAAATAAATTTAATAAAGAACCACAGAGCTACAAAAGGCAGCTTAATCTAGGTTACAGTCTGAGTTTTTTAGAAAGAAAAATATAACATTTTCCACCTGTCATGTTAGACCTAATCCCATTAATTAGAGTGTTGAGATGAAAGACAGGGAGCAACTGGTACATGGGGTTGGACACTACCTGGAGGAGGAAATCCGGTGGCAGGGCATGAAGGAAGTGTAGTTCAGCAGGCAGGATAGAGAACCCTTCGGAAAGGGATAATATATAAAGCAACAGGAAGTGATACAGAAGAACCTATGGTTCCAAGAGGTAGAAAAGCTTAGTGATAGGAAATGGCAAGGAGGAACTATTTGGAGATGCAGATAGAAAAATAGGCAGGGCGGGGCACCTGGGTGGCTCAGTCTGTAAGCTGCCCACTCTTGATTTATACTCAGGTCATGATCTCAGGATCCTGGCATCCAGCCCCTGGGTGGGCTCCACACTCAGAAAGGAGTCTGCTTGAGGATTCTCCCTCTCCCTCTGTCCCCCAGCCCTTGCAGGTGCGTGCAAGCCCTCTCTCAAGAAAATAATCTTTAAAAAAAAGAAAGAAAGAAAAACAGGGAGTCAATGCAGAAGGACATGGTGCCACATTATATTTATAAGAGAATCTACTACCAGCCCTTTATCTCAAGCAGCCCTCATTAACGCCTGACCAGAAGCATATAAAAGTTCTGCCTAAGGAGCTAACCTACAGTACTTTTATAGAGTAACACAAAATGTGGATTAATTATTACAAGGTGGTTTATTGACAGCTTAAATAAACACATTTATTTACCTATAATAAATATAGCTACAGACTGTGCAAGTACATTCAGTATCATAACAAATATGTTTGTAAGATTTGTATTTATAACAAGCTTCATGGTTAAAGGTTACATTCTTGTGGGATTAAACATTAATGAACCAACATTAAAGAGAAGAAATAATTCATGATAATAAGAAACAGACCATGAATAGACTTAAACCTGAATAAGACCTTACCATCCCTCTCCTAAGATGCTCTTTGTTGTACTTTAGAGGCCACTGGGACATACACGTAATACCTGTCTGTTCCTTATTTCACTGAAAGTAGTAATAACCTTATTTGCTTCCTCCAAAGGTCTCTCATCAAATACTATTGTGACTCACAGTTGTTTTTTCTTTGTTTTTAACCAAGCCTGAATCTCAGTTTTAGGCTCAAAATCCTCATTTCAATGTCAGTAAGAGGCACTCAGCTTTTAAGGGGACTAACAAGAGCAAGGCAAACCCCCCGCCCCCATTCCAGAATTATATAGGCTCACTAGGCAAGAGGCTGAACACACAGGGGCAAGACAGGAAATGCAGTCGCCGTAAGAGTCTCATAGAGAGCAAAACCACAGCCCAAGACAAAGACAAACCTCCACTCAACAGAGATAGAACCAAAGGTAACAGTAGTGCTATAAAAAGAATTTAAGGCTGAGCCCTGAGTGTTAAGCTAGAACTTAATCCCTCCTAATGTCAAGACTAGTCATAGACATGGAGACAGGGATTAACCTTAACAAAAATCAAGCAGATTCTAGCACTGTTCATATGCCTTTCAACATTTTAACCAAAGATGGGAAATATAAAACTTTAATAAATCGAGCATGTATGTCATATACATATGCACACAAACACCCAGGCACACAATTCAGGTCATTATGACCAATTGAGATAGATACCCATGGTGCCCTGTCCGTCTCAGCAAATACAGATCACCCATTAACCATATACATAAAGCCCATAAAGCCAAGCCTAGGACACTGAAAGCAATTGCCTAGGTCCCTCACTTTCCGTTCAAAATTGTGCTTTGTTCCTGATAACTTTTTCTCTCTCTCTTTTTTTTTTTTTTAAGATTTTTATTTATTTATTTGACAGAGAGAGAGACATGGAGAGAGGGAACACAAGCAGGCAGAGTGGGAGAAGGAGAAGCAGGCTTCCCGCCGAGCAGGGAGCCCGATGTGGGGCTCGATCCCAGGACCCTGAGATCATGACATGAGCCGAAGGCAGATGCTTAACGACTGAGCCACCCAGGCGCCCCTGTTCCTGATACCTTTTAAGTCATATATTTAATTTTCAACACTAAAACTGACCTCTGGACTTACTGTTTGACCTAATTCCCTGACTTTGACCTGTCATTCTGCCATCTCCTCATACTTCATTCAGATAAGACATTTGACTCTTTGAAATGTAATCATTCGGTTAGGCCAGCTCTAGCTTTCCACAAAGGAGATTCAGAAAGAAGAGGAGGAGAGACACAGAAGGGAATAGATACAAGATAATGGACTCAAGTGGAACCCAAGGCCAAGCAGGAGCAAAGAGCCAGAGACATAATATAACTTCATATACCAAGAGTGTAGGCAAGGCTATGAGTCCATAACAGGGCTAGCATTCAACATCAGTGGAATATATAGGCACCAAATGTTTTTTGTTTTTTAAGATTTTATTTATTTATCTGACAGAGACACAGCGAGAGAGGGAACACAAGCAGGGGGAGTGGGAGAGGGAGAAGCAGGCTTCCCACCAAGCAGGGAGCCCAATGTGGGACTCGATCCCAGGACCCTGGGATCATGACCTGAGCTGAAGGCAGACACGTAACAACTGAGCCACCCAGGCGCCCTGGCTCCAAATGTCATGGTAAAATGGTGGACCAGGAAATCACACCGTCAGTTAGAAGAACAGGTATGAGAAAATATACGAAATGGATGCTTTCCACGCATTAGCTATATAGCAGACATTGGTTCTTCTGGCTGCCTAGCACCATCCCATGGAATTTGCTTTGGGGAATTCATCCCTCATCCTTAATCTTATCATTTTGGTGGGATTAGCCTTATCCCAATTTCCATGGATGAACCCAGATTGGTTTAATCCAATTACCATATCTCATCTTCCTAGTTATACTGATTAACTCATTAAATGGATGTGCATTTAACAAAATCCGAGTCAGTAAGCTACTGTGGTAGCTGCTAAAACGTTAATAACCTATAGTCTCCTCTTCTTCGTTTTAGCTAATTTTTTCCAGTGTGTCCATGAGTTCTGTGAACACACCTACAATATATAGTCTATACTTCTGGTCTATACTTCTCAAGAGATGGCATGTGTGAAAGCCCTGGGGTAAGACAGAGTTGGCTTTCTAGGACATGGAAAGGTCCACATGTCCAATGGCTGATCCGGCTGGAGAGCCTGGGAGGTGCCAGATACCGTCCGGTCTTAGAGGCACACTTAGGGTTTTGCATCTTATCCTAATGCCAATAGGAAGCCAGTGAAGCATGTTAAACAGGAATGAGACAAACCTGCCTTTTAAAAATCACTGATAGGGGGCACCTGGGTGGCTCAGCTGGTTAAAGCGTCTGACTCGTGATTTCAGCTCAGGTGATGATCTCTGGGTGCGCATCCAGCTCTTCGATCAGCTGGGAGTCTGCTGGAAATTCTCCCTCTCCCTCCACCCCTCCCCCTTGCTCGTTCTCTCTCAAATAAATAAATCTTTAAAAAAAATAAAAATCACTGATATAGTTTTTCTGCCACATCAAAAACCAGTCAGGGTGTTTGTTCCTGTGAGTTCCTTTGAGAGATGAGAAATAGGCTGTACACAGTGAAGTGAGCAGTACAAGAGCCAGAAACCATAAGCTATTTCCTACAATTCTAAAAAGTTGAAAAATGGAGAGTATACTTTTTTTACAGGGAAGAAGTCATTGGGAGTTTTTTGGCGGGGGGGGGCGGGACATGGCCACAAAAGACTCAAATTTCAGTTGCAGGTTTATAGTCATAGGCATCGATCTTTCCATTCCTGGTACCTGTCATGTGACGAAGGAATAAGCTCAAGTGTACACATCTGAACATTGCCACACATGTCTTGAAGAAAATATCAGGCAGATGTCATTTTCTGTGGGTAGGATACTTCTGGACTTCGGGAAGTTAAATTTAATCCAAGCATTATTTTCTAAATGTCACTTCTCATTGTCCAGTCCATTTTACTGCTCCAGGCACAAATCATTTTTAATAATGAGTAATATGCAGGGTAAAGGACAATTATAGTCCAGAGGTCTTACAAATCAAACGAGTTGCACAGATAAAATCCCTGAAGCAAGTCCATGAATCCATAAGTTATGAAATTCAATTTGCTTAAAATGTCACCAATTCATCATCTCCAGTTTCTGAGCTAAGTAAGAGAAGCTCTAGAGAGTGTAATTCTGATCCCAGTCACCACTTCACCCAGCCTGCTATTCTGAGACCTTTTCCCTCCAAATCTAGGCTTCACCGTTCTTTAAAGTTCCCTAGGTGCTGTATAAATGTGTTAATAACAAGGCAACGATTCCCCCCCAAACAAAGCCTTGTTTGAAGTGCCACAGACTTCGCTGCTTCAAAGTCTTAAACCAATTTGACTTAATTTCTGGGGCATAAAACAGAAGGAAACACACTCTGACTGAGACACTTTTTTACTGACGAGCAGCCCTTTTCAAGGAGCCTAATGTATCCAACCACAGCCCTTTAGTGCCACATATTTCCATTACAGTCCTTTCAAAATAACACTGTGATGGCCCACAGAGCCATTAAAATGCCCCCTTTTGAAGCAGGTTACTGAAATCCATTACTGTAATGTGTTTTTCCCTACCACACTCCTGGTATAGATTGCTATCCCTTGGGCCAGGATTTAAGATTATTGCATGCACACACAAATAATACATTAAAAATTCTGACTTAATTAATGAATTAATCTTCCTTTTTAAAGGAAAAGCATTAATGCTATAGGTTTTTTAAAAAGACATAAAACGATGTTATGTGTTACAATAACGTAACCAATGACTCTACATTAGGTTTTAGAGCTCTTTTCCTATTTCCTAGAACAGGGTATCTGAAAACTCAACCAGGGCTAGAGCCAATTTTTTTTCTGATTTGCTCCACTGGTCTCTAGCCTAACAGGATGCCAACAAGAATCTGTCAGTAAGAATTACATCAATTCAGGGAATACATTTTAGGAATATGCACCTCATTAATTACTTGATGTGCACTCATTTTAGGAACATGCACCTCAATTACTTGATGTACACCTACAGAGTACATCCTAGGTAGGATGGGTGTGTGTGTGTTAAAGATATTTATTTGACAGAGAGGGAACGCAAGGGTGAGTGAAAGAGCACAAGCAGGAGGAGTGGCAGAGGGCCAGACATGGGCTCGATCCCAGGACCCTGGGATTAAGACCTGAGCTGAAGGCAGAGGCTTAACTGACTGAGCCACCCAAGAGCCCCCTAGGATCAGTGTTTCTTAAGCACATGCCAAACGTTTCTTTTACTCCACTTAAATAATATCTCCTGCCTAAAATAACAGATCACCTCTAGACAAACCAGGGGCCCTTCAAGTCACCATGTTTTGGGATGAATCCTAAAATAATCCCATGAAATTAGGATTTCTGATTGTTTCTCTCAAAATATACAATAGTCACAATTATGAATCACAATCCTAAATCAATTTCAACTTCTAAGGTTGCCCAAAAATGATTGTGTCAGAAGTGTTTGGATTTTGTTTTTATTTTAGCTTTTTAATTAAATGACAATGTGATTCAAGATACTGAGTCCCTTGGAGAAGTAAGAAGGAGATAGAATTCTGGAGAGGCACACAAGGGGTTTCAAAGATAATGATTAATGTACTGTTTCTTAAACTGGGTACTGGATACATGGATATTCCCTGTATGAATAATCTTTGTTTATAAAGACTATTTTGTATCTACTCAATATTTTATAAAGCCAGTTTTGAATGCAAAGCAAAGTCATGGAAATAGTCCCTGTTCCACTTTCCACACTTGAATTGTTACAGCCTAATTGAAACAAATCAAAGACCTGTGAAATCTGACAAATTTACTGATACTTTCACAAGAACCCTACAGGAATAATGTTGCCTCTGAAAAGACTTACCCAAAGTTGCTGTAAGATACTATTCTTTAATACCATGATACCTCCTATCAACATTAGGAGGGGGAAAAAATTATGCTTCATCTCAAAAACCTCACTTTAGAAACAACCAGGCACCATCTACCCCCACACAGCAAACATTTGTTTACTGTACACCTTTTGAGTAGTGATCTCGTACTTGTATTATTGCAAATTCAGAGACAAATACACCATCTCTGCCTTTAGAGAGTTTATGGTCTAGCAGGAAAGGAAGAAAGACTTACAAACAACTGATATCATACAAGATAACATTAAAGAAGTGCGAAACAGGAGTGGAACAGCATGCTATGAAATTGCCGGAGGCCTCTCTTGGCAAACTGAGCCCACGATGAATTCACACTGGCCTAGGGTCAGCCCCTCACCCTTGCAGCTCCAGAATTTCATTTTATCAATGCCCTGGGAGTTGATCAGATTCAGAGATGATGACTCATACTCACCAACTCCTAAAAGCCAAAAGAATATAAATCAAAATGGCAATTTATAAATTTGCAATAAGAATTATCACTGCTAGGAAGAGCATATGTTCTTCTTGCCAAACCAGCACACATCTCTCCCTGTGGACAAGCTAAATGGCAAGCTCCATATGTGGGGAACATGCTAGGGATCCCAGAAGTCAGAAAAGGTCAATGAGGGGCACCTGGGTGGCTCAGTCGTTTAAGCGGCTGCCTTCGGCTCAGGTCATGATCATAGGATCCTGGGATTGAGCCCCACGTCTGGCTCCCTGCTCAGCGGAGAGCCTGCTTCTCCCTCTCCCTCTGCCTACTTGCACTCTCTATCTCTCTGTCAAATAAATAAATAAAATCTTAAAAAAAAAAAAGGCCAACTAGTAATAGAATTATGTTTTTAAAAAGTGTCACTTTGATAACTTGACATGTCCAGCCACACAAAAGGGCCATGCATCAGGAAGACTGCTCATTCCTGTAGTCCTAATAAGACACTTTCTCCTCTAGACTGGACCAGAATGAGCGTGGTCAAAGTCTGCCTTCCTGCTTCTCCTTTTTGTATGATTCTTGTGTTCTGAAGTTGTGTTCTTTCTTTGGTTATGTGAAAAATGTTAACCAGGTTAGAGTCAAATATTCTACTGGGGAACTATTCAGCATCTTTGCATTGCTGTACCCTCTCCCAAAATTTAATTTATGAGGTAATTCTCAAAGTGCTCTTACATATGGCTCATGAGAATGGCTGACTTTAGGGTCCAGGCAGAGGTGCAAAAGGAGATGGGACTGGCTATGGAAGTCTGGGGTAGATCGCAAGTTCCGTCAGTATCTTTAATACTATTCTAAAGAATGGCAAGCCATTGAAGAGTTTCAGGAATTGTAGTGAGCTATTTCATCTTAGAATGAAACAGTCTTTACAAATTCCTCTGGGGGATGCCTGGGTGGCACAGTTGGTTAAGCCCCAGACTCTTAGTTTCAGCTCAGGTTGTGAGATGGAGCCCCACATCTGGCTCTGCGCTCAGCACGGAGTCTGCTTAAGACTTTCTGCCCGCTCCCCCCCCCCCCCCCGCTGCGTGCATGTGCAAGTGGGCATGCACACGCTCTCTCTTTCTCTCTCAAATATCTTTAAAAAATTCCCTTTGAAAACCATTTTATGGGAAAATATTTCATAATATTTGTGACATTTCAGGTGCACTTCATTCAAGGTGTACATCCTTTAACAAGAACAAGCTCAAAGGATATCATTGGAGTTTCTTCTCAAAGAAAAACTAATACACAGAAAATGCAACCCAATTATTTTATTTTTTTAAAAGATTTTATTTATTTGACAGAGAGAAACACAGTGAGAGAGGGGACACAAGCAGGGGAAGTGGGAGAGGGAGAAGCAGGCTTCCCACCGAGCAGGGAGCCCAATGCAGGGCTCGATCCCAGGACCCTGGGATCATGACCTGAGCCGAAGGCAGACGCTTAATGACTGAGGCACCCAGATGCCCCAACAACCAAATTATTTTAAACAGAACTTAGAAAATTAATGCATCTCTTAGATTTTTCTCATTTGGGTTTGATGACTAAACCTTAGTTTCTGGACCAAAGCTGTCTAGTAGATCTATAATGCAAGCCACATATATAATTTAAAATTTTCTAGGAGTCACATTAAAAAAAATGCCAAAAGTAACTGGTGAAATTATTTTTAATTGTAAATTGTATTTAACCCAATGTATCTAAAATGTTATTTACACATATAATCCATACAAAAATTTGTGAGATTTTTTTTCATATCAAGTTTTTGAAATTCAATGTACATTTTATGCTTATAAAACATCTCAATTCAGACTAGCCATATTTCAAGTGCTCAGTTGCCACATATAACTAATGGCCAACATATTGGATAGCACAGCTCTACACTATCTACTGTCAACCCCAGGGTGTCCTATAATATTAGGTTGAGTTTTAGAGAGACTTAAAATTATATGGCTAATGAGAACTGAGGAGTTGGGGCACCTGGGTGGCTCAGTCAGTTAAGCGTTTGCCTTTGGCTCTGGTCATGATCCCAGGGTCTGGGATTAAGCCCCACATCAGGCTCCCTGCTCAGCAGGGAACCTGCTTCTCCCTCTCCCTCTGCCTGCTGCTCATCCTGCTTGTGTTCTCTCTCTCTCTAGCTATCTCTCTGTGTCAAATAAAATCTAAAAAAAAAAACACTTCTTTACAAAAAAAAAAGAACTGAGGGGTTATAGGCATTGAATATAGCATATAATATAGTATTTAATATTTTAGGAAGAGAGAGGGAGAAAAGAACATGAGAGTTGCTTTGAACAACTAATTGGTTCATTTGCAGCTAATTAGGAAAGCCAGACCTCTAGAAATTCTTTTTCCCTTTGGAAGAGTTTTGAAAACACAAAGGACTTTGTTCTTTGTCTGGATTTTCATAACTCCACTTGGAACATCCTGGTTCAAAAGGTAGCCTATACATGTTGAATTAGCCCCAAACTGCTAACTGAAAAATCCCCACTGCAAAAAAGATCCTATTCTTCCATTATCCTCCTAACACTGATTAGAGATGAGAGAAAGGAAAGCTAAGGCTCACTGATTCCACACATATTGCGTTATTTTAGACAATCTGATTGCATGTGTATCTTCATATATCCCCACGTGGTAGCTTCATTCCTTTCCAGCTGCCAAGAAAACAACTCTTTTAGGTAGTTCTACCCTCTAGGGTGTTGAGGAGCAAGAATTCCTGTGCCCTTCAAGGTCCTTCTAGCCAAACTAAGAATCAAATTGACTTGAGGCAGATTAACAGAAGAAAATCAAATTTAATAGCATACTTATAGGGAATCCACACACACACAGAAATTCCAGTCAGGCAGGCAAAATGAGGTATATATCTTATTTTGAACCAAGGAGAAAGAGGTAGGGGTCTGGGACTTCAGAAGAAGGGCATGCACTTCACAGGGCGATAAGAAGAGCAGATATTTGGTAATTAGATGTTTGCTCTACCACACAAATGGGTCACTCAGATAAAATGTATCTCTGCTAATAACCCTTATTAATGGAAACATAGAAATTGGTAGAGTGCTCCCTAAGGATAGGGTCCTCCTCCACCATTGTCTCCCATGTACTAAAAAAAATAGAAGTTAAATACTAGTCCAGTTAATATAATTGGTTATCAACTAGGAAACCAAAAAGTAAACAGTCCAGTTGCTCTTTTGAACATGATGCAGAAATAATCCTATAACTTAATAAACCAGACACATTCTATTAGAACTCATCGATCATTAAGCTCCATGTATGGGCAGTTCTAGAAGTGGCACATAACAGAACCAGCATAGGTCATAGAGGGGCCTGCATTAAAAATAGAAGAAAGAGCTACATTTTTCCATTGTGACTCTGAATAATCATTAGTAAATAAAAATAAAATCACACCACAGAGTCCCACATAAAAAAAGACAGTCCATGGCCTTTCTCCAACATTTGCCTTTCTTATTTGGAAGTTGAGGTAATATCAGAAATATATACAACAGGAAGGTCCTTGGCAAGAATATGGCCAAAAAAAGAATTGGTCTGCTCCAAATAATGAAACCCCATGAGTAACCAAAAAAAAATATTTTTGTTTCAGTTCTATTTAGCCCCAATATCCCCCAAATGAATTTAAAAACAAAATGCAAGCCCCTGCACATTCCTGGCTCTACTCACCTACTTGGTAACCAGACAACAGCCAGTGGACTTTCGTCTGATGTTTAAAAGTCACCTTGAGATAAAGGAAGTATAGATTGTTTTAAGAGAAGCTTCCTATCCCCCTGTCATCACATGATATTAAACCTAAATCTTTTAAAACAATTTACCAGTGATTATTTGAATACTACAACCTATTTACAGCTGTGTTTCTACCTTCCTTTTTTTCCCTACATGTGATAGGGCATACCCTTAAATGTTTTAATAAAATGGATCACTGTTTGTTGCTTTCTAGTTTTACATGTCAGTCCAGCCAATGTCTTACGTACATGCTGTGTGTCAGATGTGTTGTGTGTGGCAAATTAGGCTACAGAAACTTACAGGCAAGTGAGAGAGGCAGACATACATCTTGGATAATTTTAATATAATGTGGAAAAGGCTGTGAATGAGTTGTCCGAGTGCCCTGAAGAAATACAGAAGAGACACTGGTCCACTCTGGCATTCAAAGAAGGCTCTCTGTATTCAACAAACATTAAATTAGATCTTGAAGGGAGAGTAAAAGCCAACCAGGAAAGGACATTCTGAGCAGTGGGAAAAATACATGAAATTATAATGATAATTATTGGAACCCACCATTTGCTAAACATGAAAATATCACTTTTAAGTAAAATGAGAAAGATACGAAGTGACAGTATATACAGTGTGTTTTCATCAATTTCTATATATACACTTTTCTTAATCAAACTGTATTGCAAGTTAAGAACCAAACCTCAAAGTTCAGAGATGCTAAGGGACTAATTCACAATCATTTAGCCAGACACTGAAATGGAATCTACTGCATGGCAAAACCCCGCCAGTACCTCATCTGTGAAACGGGACAGAGGTGAAGAACTCTGGGGTGCTTGGTTTTCCATAAGCATGGTCTAAGGGTTGGAAGTTGAAGGAGAAGAGACAGAAGAAGCAAGTACAAGAGGGTCTTATATGGTATGCTAAGGGATTCAAATTTTATTTAGAGCCATTATTTTTTTTTTTTAAAGCAGAAGAGCAAAATGGTGAGATACTTGTTTAGAGAAATCATTACCCCTCAATGTGGAAGATTTTCCATCTATTATCATACATGTCTGTAGCACACACTCTGTCAGGTTGTGCTGGGCAGTGAACATCCCTCTGAGGCTAGGCACACTGTTAGAGGGGGTTAGACTAGAGGTAAGAAGACCCTTAGGAACTACAGTCAATGATATTGTAACCGTGTCATGCGGTGACAGCTGGGAGCTACACTTGTGGTGAGCACAGTGCAACAAACAGAGAACACCTGAAACTAATGTAACATTGTGTGTCAGCTATACTCAAAATATTTTTAATTAAATAAAATTTAAAAATAAAAACAAGCAGAAGAAACAAAAGAAGTCAGGTTTGGAGATTGTAACATTTTTGCAACTTCAATCTGAAAGGTTGCATGATTTTCTCCAGCAGCTGATTCACTTCCCTAGATTTGGGAGTTGAGAAGGTAAATAATAGGATAGACCCAGGTTTAGGTTCTATTAGGTCAGATGATGGAAAGAGAGGATGGTTAAGGGAGCTGCAAAATTTTTTTGAGGGGGCAGGTGAGTGGTGGATAAGGTATTGAACAATGGGCTTGGATCTGACTAGGTTGGTGAGGGCAGGAGATTGATTAGAAGGAGATCGAAGGATGAAAAGACTAGAAGACAGCCAGAAGTCAAAGCAGGTGAGGTGGGAACACAGGCATGAGTGTACTGGAAGGATAGAAATTGACTACAGAGCGTGATACTGGAGTTAAAGATTGTTGAAATAGAGAAAGGTTGGTATTGACTAGTTTCAGGATGTGTTTGTGGGTGTGGGGAACTAAAGAAGATTGGAAGGAAAGATTATTGAGGTGAGGAAGTCAAGGAACTGAGATGTCTGGCAAATGTTGACCATATGTTTGTTAGGGAAGAGACTCAATCTTGTAAGCCTCATTTCACAAACAGAGGAAAGTACTTCCCAGAATATGTCTATATTCATTCATTCCTTCTCGCTCTCTCCCTTCTCCCCTCCCCTATTTCTGTTTTCCCCATCTCCACTTCTTTCCATTACTATATTAGCACCAAAATATAAAACTCTGGTCATCAGTAATAAAGTCAGTTAATTTATCAGTAAGCCAGTAGGTATTTATTCAAGGACTTGGTGAGTACCCAAATAGTACCAAATAGTTTGAGAGAAAGATGAAATAGATGCTCTCTTCCCTCAAGGAGATAGCCCTCTAGCTAGGCTGTTACATCACACATACATCTAACAAATCCTGGATACGAATATATTTTGTATAAAACTAAGAACTACATGAGAAAGAGAGACAATGAGATTTGTAGCAGTTATGTGTGGTTTCACTGAGAGGAGGCTGACTTCAGTTTGGGATTTGAATTATCTAAGGAGTGAAAAAGCAAGGAAAGGAGACTAAGATATCCAACATCTTTATTTTAATTTTATTTCTTTTGCTCTCAACATTTCCCTTTATTACAGTGTCCTTTCTCTCTATTAAAAGGATTTTATAATCATGGAAGGCTCTCAATCTGACCACAGTCAAAACATTAGGGTCTATTATCCCCCTGTGTTCTTTTCAGCCATAACCAGGAAGAAACAAGCCTACATGTGGTTACTTGAGGTAGAAAGTCAACTTAGTAAATGCAAACAATACAAATTACTGCTTACGTATCTTTTAAATATTAACTTTAGGGGTGCCTAGATGGCTCAGTTAGTTAAACGTCTTGATTTCAGCTTAGGTCATGATCTCTCAGCGTGGTGAGATCAAGCCCCACACTGGGCTCCATACTGGGAGTGGAGCCTGCTTAGGATTCTCTCTCTCCCTGTCCCTCTGCCCCTCCCCACTGGTGCACCCTCTCTCTCTCTCTCTCTCTCAAAAAACCAAAACCAAAAGAAAAAACTATATATCTGTATATATAATATATATATATGTATGTATCAACTTTAAATTGTTTGATGTGAAATGCCAATATTCATACAGATTTTATAGTCCCTCAGTTTTTCCCATGAAAACCATACATATCATGTTTTTGACCTACAGAACTTTTTCTATTAGTATAAAATATAAAAACTATTGAGTAGACTCTCGTTATTTAATTTGAGGGATATTAAAAAGCATAATTTCTAATCTCATTACTTGCTATTAAAATTCTAATTTTATGCTTTCTCTGAAAGACTGCTCCTGAAGAATTGCCTTTTAGAAATGCAGAATATATATTAGCCCATCTTTGTAATGAAACAACTTATTCTGTCAGGGTTGGGAATTGTTCTAGTAAATGGCAAAGCATTCAGATACATGGTCAGGTGTATTATTTCCATCAGGTAAATTATTACAAGTCAAAGTGCACATTAGAAATAAGACAAAATTATGTTACCAAGCCACATACATAAGCTGTTTAATTTTCTTACAAACACTGCCTGAAATGAAAAGTTTTCTTTCCAAAATCTGTTAGGAAAATAATATGTGGATTAAATTCCATTAGATGGCAAGGATTTTAAGGGCAAAGACATGGTCTTATTTATCTTTGTATTGTTACTACCCGGCTTAAAGCATTCAATAAATGACAAATGAATGAACAATTTTCTAGTTTCTATGTCAATTCTCTCTTGTTTCCCAAAGTGATACTGAACAACACTAGTTCAAAGAAATTTTACGTATTAGAAGAAAATACTATTAGTGATCATACAATTTGTATAATGCTAGGTTAAAAAAAAAAGGTTTTTTTCCCATTCAATTTCTTAGATCCATAAATCTGCAAGAAGGAAGAAAATAAATACTAAAATTTCTCAAGTTTGGTTACAGGACATTATTTTCCCCTCACAAGGTAATTACTGTGGGCAAGTGGTACACTGTCTTTGGCTGAATTGCCCCAGAAGAAGATCCCAAGACAAGCATACAAGTTTATTTGAGAGATGATTCCAGAATGCACTAGTGGAGGATTAGAGTGGGTTGGGGAAGGGAAGGGAGCCAATGAAAAGTAAATTACCAAGTGGGTTTTCCACCTGGAAAATTGGGCTTAATCCTGCTGGTGAACTCTAAGAAGCTGTGTAGGTCATACCTTAGGGCTATGCCAACTGAGGGACTAGGGTTATTTATCCACCAGTTCCCAATAGTCTTTGGTTGAAGACCACTTCTTGGGGATATTAACTGTGCCCAGAATTTCTTGTCTTCCCTGCATATGGGCTGAGCTCGTGCCAAAGCTCAGAGACCCTTCAGGCCAGAATTGTTCCTGCTTACATTAGAAGTCAAAGGTCAGCATTCATAGGACAGGTACTCAGAGGGTACGTCAGGGTTCCGACAGCATCTGCTATATCTACTGAACACACTTCAAGAAAACTCTGAGAAGACGCTATTTATGAGCCCTACTGAAATCACACAATAGTCACATAAAAAGGTATTGATCGCCTATCATGATTCTCTATTTGTTAAGGGAGTGAAGTCATGTATAGTTAAAATCCAAAATAAATTTTAAAATTGACATCTACAATAATTTTAAACTCTTCCTACTCAGCACTTCTCTCCTTTTAAAGAATCTCACAAATTGACACCATACACACATTTAAGTTTCAGTATTTTTTATCTACTTAAACACCGCAGTAAAGAGATTAATTAACATGGCAAATCTTAAAAAGAAATAAAAGGTAAATGAGATTAACTTATGATATTCTTTTCTTGTACAATTTTTCTGTTTCAACATTAAGGTTATAGCCTCATAAAATGATTTGGTGAGTTACCCCACTTTTGTTATTCTTTGTTGCTGAAGACAGGAATTATCTACTTCTTGAATATTTATAAAAGTATAAATAAAACCTATAAAACTACCTAAATTTCTTTTTGCTTTGGTGAGATATACATTTTAACTCTTCATTTAATTTCTTTAATGATTATAGGTCTAATCGGATGTTTTACTTCTTTTAGGGTCAGTTTTGTTTAGGAAGATTTTGCTCAGAAGACCATTTTGTCTAAGTTTTCAAATGTATTTGCATTAAGTTTTCCATAGTATTCTTTTATTATATTCCAGTCTCTGATGTATTTGTGATTTTTTACCTTTTTCATTTCTAATGTTTATTTGAATCCTCTTTAGTTTTAATTTTCTCAGTTTTGTATTTTTTCTTTCAGAGACCCAACATTTTGTTATGTTATTTCTTGGCTTTTATATGTTGTTCTCAATTATCCTTTTTTTTTTTTTGTCATTACCTTATTAAATCTTCATTTTTGTTTTAATTTTTTTCAGACATTAATATAAGTACATTAACCTTTTCCATTAATTGTGTGCTTGGTTTATCTTTTCTCATTCTGAAAAAAAAAAAAAAAGCCAAAAAACTCCTTGTCCTTATATTTTGGGATTTTTCTACAGGTTTTTGTTTGATTTCTGTTTACCATGATTTGCTTTTTTTGTTTTCATTTCCAAATTTCTTCTATATTGATCAAGTCTTTATCCCATCCCTCTTTACTGGTTAATGTTATAGATTCTGTTTTTATTTCTTAGTAAATATTCTTAAAATTTCTCATGCAAAATTGCTTAGAGTTAAATTTTATCAATATCTTTACTCTCAATCAAAATCTATAAGGACCTTAGAGCTTTAATTTAGATCATCTCCTTGCCTGCAGTATTATTTTTCAGTATTTTGTTCTACCCTGTTTGATATTCCTATCCTTAGTCATTATTATTATTATTATTGCTAATTTATTCAATCAATGCTTGTTTTACTTACAGAGATGCCATTTATATTCTTAACACTCCTTCTTGCATTTTAATCCTTCCTTTAGGGATTTTATTTCCTTTTTCTTCTTTAGTTTTGCTTTTAGTAAGAATATGCAATTGATACAGGCTTTTCTTTTTTGTTTTGTTTTGTCTGGAAATATATTTTTTGTCTGTATTCTATAATATTTTAGCTTGCCATTTTATATAGAATTTTAGATTGACATTTATTTTCTGGTTGCTCTTTTTGTGAGCAAGCTACCACAGTGGTAAAACATTAGAAATATTTCTGTAACACTAATGAAAGAAGTTAAAGATGTAACAAAGAAATGGAGAAACATTCCATGCTCATGGATTGGAAGAACAAATATTGTTAAAATGTCTATAGTACCCAAAGCAATCTACACATTTAATGCAATCCCTATCAAAATACCAACAGCATTTTTCACAGAACTAGAAGAAACAATCCTAAAATTTGTATGGAACCACAGAAGACCTGAATAGCAAAAGAAATCTTGAGGAAGAAAAAAAAACAAAGACGTAGGCATCACAATTCTGGACTTCAAGTTATATTACAAAGCTGTAGTCATTAAAAGAGAATGGTACAAAAATAGACAAATAGATCAGTGGAACAGAAGAGAACACCCAGAAATGAAGTCACAACTATATGGTCAATTAATCTTTCAACAAATATTTGAAAGAATATTCAATGGGAAAAAGACAGTCTTTTCAACAAATGGTGTTAGGCAAACTGGACAGCAACATGCCAAAGAAAGAAACTGGACCACTTTCTTATACCATACACCAAATAAATTTGAAATGGTCTAAAGACCTAAATTGTTTTATGCTTTTCACCATAAAAGCATAAAAATCCTGGAGGTGAACACAGGCACTGACCTCTTTGACATCAGCTGTTGCAACCTCTTTCTAGGTATGTCTCCTGAGGCAAGGGAACAAAAGCAAAAATAAACTACTGGGACTTGATCAAAATAAAAAGCTTCTGCACAGTGAAGGAAACAACCAACAAAACTAAAAGGCAACCTACTGAATGGGAGAAGATAGTTGCAAGTGACATATCTGATAAAGGATTAGTATCCAATATATATAAAGAACTTATGAAACTCAACACCCTAAAAACAAATAATACTATTTAAAAATGGGCAGAAGACATGAATGGACATTTCTCCAAAGAAGACATCGATGTCCAACAGACACATGAAAATATGTTCATCATCACTGATCATAATGGAAATGCAAATCAAAACTACCATGAGACATCACCTCACACCTGTCAGAATGGCTAAAATCAATAACACAAGAAATGACAGGTGTTGGTGAGGATGTGGAGAAAGAAGAACCCTTGTGCACTGTTAGTGGGAATGCACTGTTAGTACAGCCACTCTGGAAAACAGTACAGAGATTCCTCAAAAAGTTAAAAATAGAACTACCCCACGATCCAGCAAATGTATACTAGGTATTTACCCAAAGAATACAAAAGTACTAATTCAAAGCGATACATGCACCACTGTGTTTATAACAGTATTATCTACAATAGCTAAATTATGGAAGCTGCCCAGGTGTCCATCAATAGATGAATGGATAAAGATGTGGTGTATATATATATACACAATAGAATATTATTCAGCCATAACAAGAAATGAAATCTTGCCATTTGCAACAACAACTAGAGAGTATAATGCCAACTGAAATAAGTCAGAGAAAAACAAATACCACATGATTTCATTCATATGTGGAATTTAAGAAACAACAGATAAGCAAAGGGGGGAAAAAAGAGAGAAAAACCAAGAAACAGACTCTTAACCATAGAGAACAAACTGATGGTTATGGGGGGGTGGGGAGAGGGAGGGATGGGTTAAATGAGTGATGGGGATTAAGGAGTACACTTGTTGTGATGAGCACCAGGTGTCGTGTGGAAGTGTTGAATCACTATTGCACACCTGAAACTAATATTACACTGTATGTTAACTGGAATTTAAATAAAAACTTAAAAAAAAATAAAAAGAAATATTTCCTTTAAAATCAGAGGGAAGGGCACCTGGGCAGCTCAGTCGTTAAGCATCTGCCTTCGGCTTAGGTCATGATCTCAGGGTCCTGGGATCGAGCCCCACATCAGGCTCCCTGCTCAGAGGGAAGTCTGCTTCTCCCTCTCCCACTCCCCTTGCTTGTGTTCCTTCTCTCACGGTCTCTTTCTGTCAAATAAATAAACAAAATCTTTAAAAATAAATAAATAAAGTCAGAGGGAAGAGGGTATTTGCTGCACAACCTTTATTCAACATTTTTCTGGTTTAATATCATAAGAAATAAGATAATTAGAAAGAAAGAGCTCAAATTTTATTATTCATAAATGAAATGAATATTTATGTAAATATGTAAGAGAATTTATAGGAAAAAGTATAAGAAAAAATTTTAAAGTTCTGAGCAAACCATGGACCTAGGTATAAAAACTAAACTTTAATGATTTTAGAAGATAACACTTGAGAATATATTAATGACCTCAGAATAGAGATAATTTTCTAGAACAAAACACCATGAACCCAAACCATAAAGGAAAAGATTGATAAGTGTTTAGACTGTAGTGAAATTTTAAACTTCTTTACAAGAAAAATATCATAAACAAAGAGATAAGCCACATACATAGTGAAAGATTATCATAATCTTATAATTGATAAAAATCAGAATATATAAAGAGTATCTACTAAACAATAAGTAAAATGCAACCAACCCAAGACAAAATGAGCAAAGACCAAGAACCAGCGATTCACAGAAGATGAAACCAAATGGCTAATAAATGTGTTGGCGACAATTCTTCCCTCCCCTGTAGTAGTTAAATGCCTATGCTATAGTCTCATAGGGGAGGAGTAGTTCCCACTTTATGGATGTCAGACTCAGCTGAGTGCCTAGCTTTGGTCAATGGGACATAAGCAGAGTGTAACAAGCAAAACTTGAAATACCTTGACTAACGGGGTTTGCACTCCTGTGCTCCTGACTTTGGTGCAAGGAGAGAATCATTAGCTGGCTCACTGGCCCAAGGAGGATAAGAGACACATGGAACGGATGTGGAGCCACAGACCTGGGTCCTGAAGCAGAGCCATACCACTTGGCCCGCAGACCCACAAAAATAAATGATTGCCTCTGAGTTTTGGTGTGGTTGGTTGCCCAATACTGTTTCAGCAATAGCCAACAGATATCTATCTATATAAAGATAATCAACTTTACAATTAATATGGGAAATAGATGAAATCCCAGTGATGAACCATGTCCTATCCATCAGATTAGCATTACATAACACTCCTGTACAGTACTGTGGAGAGTGATTTGACAACACTGTGCAATGTTGAAGAATTACAACTTCTAAATATAGAGTCAAGAAATCTATTCATTTGGGCACGAGGAGACATATACAAAGAATGTTTATTATTAAAGCACGGCTTATGATAGCCCTTTTTAAAAAATCTAAATATCCCGGGCGCCTGGGTGGCTCAGTTGGTTAAGCAACTGCCTTCGGCTCAGGTCATGATCCTGGAGTCCCGGGATCGAGTCCCACATCAGGCTCCCTGCTCAGCGGGGGTCTGCTTCTCCCTCTGACCCTCTTCCCTCTCGTGCTCTCTGTCTCTCATTCTCTCTCTCTCAAATAAATAAATAAAATCTTTAAAAATAATAAAAATAAAAAAAATAAAAAAAATCTAAATATCCCTCAACAGGAAAATGGATAAATACATGGCAATATGTTCACAGTATGGAAAGCAGTAAAAACGAATAAACCAAAGCTATGTGCTTCAGCATTAAATCTCAAAAACAATGGTAGGCAATAAAAAGCAAGCTTCAGAAGAACTTAAAAAGTATGATTCTACTTAGATACTGTTCTAACCCATGTACAACAGCCATATATTATACAGATAGATACTATCTATGCATCTTTACATAACAATACCAAATTTAGAAGTCAGAATGAGAAAATTATAGAAAAATTAATACAAGGGCCTTTATTGAATCTGGCTATTCAAAAAAATATAGGAAGTCTATCTAAAAAATAAGATCTGACAAAACTGGGTGGTGGGTACACAACTGTAAGTCATGTTATTCTCTGAGCTTTTCACTGTGGCTCAGCATTTCATAATTTAAAAGAAAGAGCTTTGAATTAAGAGGTAAAAATCCTTTTTCTGACACCAGCTCTGCCATTAACTGGCTACGTGACCCTTGGCAAAACTAAGGCCTCCCTGGACCTTTGTTTTCTCATCTGCAAAATAAATGTGTTGAACTAAGAGACCTTTAAATTTCGCTGCACCATTAAAATTGCAGATTACATTAATTTTTCAAACCTTGAATTAACTGCCTATTTTGATCCATTACTCTGGACAGAATTCACAATATCTATTCGTACATGCAAAACCATCAATAGAGTCCTGTGACCTCAGACAATTAGTTCGTTTAAGGAATACAAGCTGAACTGTGGGCGGAACAGTGCCTCATTCCAGGATCGTGAAGGCTCAGAAAGTAAGAATGTTCTAAAAGGTCTTTGTAAAGATCTTCGTGACTAGGAAATTGTTCACATTGTTCTAAAAGTGAAAGAACCACAAAATAAAGCAAACAAAGTTATCATCCTACGGAAAAGAATGAGAGCAATATCCTTATGAATGTTTTATGGAAATCTGTATATATCCTTAACAGGACCCAACCCACGGCCCAATCTTCTATTCTTCCATGACACAATTGATGGACAACTGTGATAATTCGAAAAATGTGACAGGCGGAGGTTGGCAAAGTACAGAACTAAATTGGTGTCATTTTTCTACTGTAGAAACAGAAAAGTATCACTCTTGATAAAAAGGACATATTAAACCTAAGGATTAAAATGAATTTTCCTAATAGATTTGTGAATTCAGTAGCAACAAAGTACCAGTCTTTCTTCCCTCTAGGTATATTTTGTGTTCTTAATTCTTGTTTCAAATTATTGAAAGAAAACAGAGTTCTTTGGCTACCAAATGTATTATGCCTGACTGTTTCCATATACAGTATATGAATGACAAAGCTATTTCTACTAATGTCTTAGCTTTCTTACCTTCTGACATATAGGACTGCCATTCTAAAATGTGTTTTATGCTCTAAATTTCCTGCAAATTAGGCTATGAAGCCGAGGAAACTAGGTTTTTGGGAATTAACTTTCAGTGGTTTCCTGGAGACAACCATCTGCAGCTACCTATGCATGGGCACTTGACGAAAAGAGCATAGTATTCTGTAGCCATGAAATAAAATGTTCTCATGGTTAATAAATACATTTTATAAGAGATGCCAGACTTAAATTCTCATTATTCAGTAAGGGCATAATTTATGCTTATCTTGGTCACAGTAGCTGAAAAATATTGAGTGTATTTGATGAGTGGCCTCCTCCCTGTGTGCATTTAAGAATTGAAGTCCCTTCTGCTTGGAGAGATCTTATCCATCATGATCAACCAAGAACTTTACTTATGAGAGGACCACCATGTGATGAGGACCACTGTGCTCTCCCCTCCACAGCAGTGTCATCCTAGTCCAGTAAACATTTCCACGGTGGGCAGTGCAAATCCACAGTATCCTACAGCACCTGACAAGAAGGGGAAGGGGTGGGGGAACAACAGAATAAACTGCTGATGTGCCCAACCTCCTCCATTTGGGAACAGTCATTTATCATGGTGCAACAACACTCAGACTCCTCAAAGCTTTTCAAAACTTCCCATCCTCTGTCACATTCCTCCTCACAGTGGAGGATTGCAGACCTTCAAACCAGAGCCATGGGGGCGACCTCTCTAATGCCCAAGTTTGTTCTTAACAAGGGAATGCCTTCGTTCCATATTTGTCACCAGAACGTTTATCTTCTTCTAACATGTAAGTGCTGAGTATCTGAATCGTGTTAAAGAAGAGATGAATAGTTATGAAAGGTAAAGAGGTAAAATCTTTCCTCCTGTTGCCACCTACCCCTCTCAGGAGACACAGAACCTCCACTCCCTCCAACTACTATTATGCTTCCTGAAGAAGGAAGACACAGCTCAACAAAGAGATTTCTACTCTACGTGTTGGAAGTGTGTATAAGAAACTCAGAAGAGAGGGGCGCCTGGGTGGCTCAGTCATTAAGCGTCTACCTTCGGCTCAGGTCATGATCCCAGGGTCCTAGGATCGAGACCCGCATCGGGCTCCCTGCTCCGTGGGAAGCCTGCTTCTCCCTCTCCCACTCCCCCTGCTTGTGTTCCCTCTCTTGCTGTGTCTGTCAAATAAATAAATAAAATCTTTGGGGGAAAAAAAAAGATAAAAGAAAAAAACTCAGGAGAGAGACCAAAGATAAAAATATAAGCCTAGGAGTCTTCTACCTGGGGAGCATCACTGAAACTCTAAGAGGAGAAAAGCATTCCTTTCGCTCAGCTTCCATAAAAAATTGTATCGATGGCTGTGCTGGTTCACGGGACTGAAGGATGCATCAGTTAGTGTTGTACAAGGAGGTCAGTGCAAATTCTATCAAAACAAAAACCAGAACGTGTGATTGGTGCCTGCCTTCAAATGGCTAACACATTGCTACATTTCTCCCACCACATAGCCATCAGAAATCAAAGCTAAACCCATTTCACAGACTTTTGGCTGAGAGAGGGCACTACCATGCTAGAGTACATCTAGAGGAAGCGGTCAGCCTGTTCTTGCTTGAAGAGGGGCCAGATTCCTACCAGGGCTCCTGCAGGCCGTCATTAGCATGGTGGTTGACTTAGTGCCTTGCGTACATAAGACGCTGAGAGAATGATGAATCTGAAGCATATTTGGTCTTTGTAGTCATCTCATGAATTTTAAAAATGCATTTGAATGGTAAATAAGATAGTAGTTGAAATTATCTTCAGAGTTTTATTCTCAAACACTATTTTAACATAGGACAAACAGCAATGCTAGAATGTGTTAGGAAGAGGTCTTTTATACCAAACATAGTCTTTTTTTCCATACCACCTGAATATTTGATAGCTTGGCCTAAGAAAGGCTGTTCAAGTAAATAATAATTCTGCTATACTGGGCTTTTGAAAAGAACATTCTAATACTCTTAAACCCTCATCAGAAAGGTGTTTCTCTGCACAACATGTCACATTGTATTTATGTGTGTGAAATAGTCATCACAATATTGGATCTGTGAACATAAATATTAATGAAGTAATACAGAAACAATTTTATTGATTAAAAGGTATCTTCCCTTCCGAGGATATATTCAGGATTATCATTATGCCTCTTTAAATGACTACCATCACGACTGACACCACAAAGTAGAATTCTAAATTTTGAAAACATGTCTATACCCTAAGCAACTGACTGCGAATAAAGTTGTCAACATCTGATTTAGAACAAGTACGTTTGTGGCCTTGTTTTGTCACTCCATTCGGCTTTATGTTATTTTTAACACTTCCTATTGCCTCCTGCTATACAAAGACAGCTGTGCTCCCAAATGTGTTCAACTTCACAGTTATGTTATAATTGCCTCAGAAAAAAAAAAAAAGAGATGCAAATAAAACATAAGTAAAAGGAATCCTGGTCACAAACGTGAAGGCACAAAGGTGTTGCTCAATTAAGTATTTGCATGAGGATACTACTGAGAGTTTTGAGTACGTGTCAAGCCCTAGAGATCAAAGTCCATTAAATATAAGGGAGAAAAACATAATTATCTTTCATGACTCCTAACTAGGCAGAAATTGATTAAGTAGTCTCAGGAAACAAACAAAGGTTTGCTGGAGTGGTGGGGGGTGGGAGGGATGGGGTGGCTGGGTGATAGACACTGGGGAGGGTATGTGCTCTGGTGAGCACTGTGAATTGTGTAAGACTGATGAATCACAGACCTGTACCTCTGAAACAAATACATTATATGTTTAAATAATAAAAAAAAAATAGTAGGAAGGGAAAAATGAAGGGGGGGAGGTCGGGGGGGGCGGGGAGACGAACCATGAGAGATTATGGACTCCGAGAAACAAACTGAGGGTTCTAGAGGGGAGGGGGTGGGGAGGATGGGTTAGTCTGGTGATGGGTATTAAAGAGGGCACGTTCTGTATGGAGCACTGGGTGTTATATGCAAACAATGAATCATGGAACACTACATCAAAAACTAATGATGTAATGTATGGTGACTAACAAATTAAATTAATTAAAAAATACATATAAAAAAAGAAGGAAAAAAGGAACAAACAAAAGAAGTTAAGTAAAAATAACTAGAAAACTAAACCGAAGTAGACATTATCACTATTTATAATTGAACAGTTGTATGTATATGATATTCATATGATCAATTATAAGTGAAAATTAATAAATATAAGTTATAAAAACTAAATATAAGCACAAATCATTAGTCTTATTAATAAGCATTGTGATCCGGAGCAAGTTGGTTACTTTCTGTTTTCTTACCTGTAAAACAAAGACAATGCATGAAAAGTCACTGTATCATAAGATTCTTAGTTGTAAAAAAAACAAAAAACAAAAAACACAAAAAACAAACAAAAACAGAAGCCAACTCAAGCTAGTTGAAGCAGAAAAATAAATAATTTGTTCAATGTTTTTAAGTAACTACACGAGCTACAGGAAAACCAGAACAACCAGCACAGAGGCCCTCTAGCCAGAGCCAGGACTCGGCGTCAGAATGGAGAGCAACCAGGGACAGCAACACCATTCCCACTGCTCAGGGACACCGTGCTTTGCACCCACAACATGGGAATCGCTGGGCACGGGATGCTGTCATTGGAAACTCTGTCACTGCTACCTCCAAGAAACTGGGTGTATCTTCTGTCCTCCAAACCAGAATAGATTTTTTAGGATCTCTTCTTCTAGCACAAGTCAGCTTCAAAGACTGGCAGGAGCGTATCCCACTGGCTGCACCCAAGTCACATGTCTGTACTTAGCTACAGTGAAGTGGGAGAAATGAGTTTCTGGTTTCCATGAGGAGAGGTCCTCTCATTGGGTTTCAATGCCCCTAAATTTAAAAAAGGATGTGGAAAAAAAAAAAAGGCAAAAAGAATGGAAAATATCCATCACAGTCCACTCCTTGGCATCTCAACTTTCTCATACACTCCTCCTTGTACAGAAACTTTCAAGCAAATACATCCATTTTTTTAAACAAAATTCACATTTTATTTAGGTTGAAATAAACTATACAAAATTGATTTTCTTCACCAAAAATAACAGCAATATTTTCTGTATTATTCCTAAACCACAAAACACTTATTTTTGTAGGTTTTCCAGGTTTTGTTTATAAATCAAGATGAGGCAGTAGATATAGCCATGGAAAAAGAGGAAAACAGACAAATCAGTTGTCAGTATCCATGGCCTCTGATCCTGTCTTGACCAAATACATCCATTATTGTATCCAGCTCTAAGTCAGGATCTCTGGGATAAGTTTATTCCTCCTCTACTTTATAGTCCCGTATCTAGTAAGATGTAACCTATGGATTATAAAAATTTCCATCAGCATAACTCTACATAAAATTACAAGGCACAAGAGGAAAGTATGTATACTTAAATACACATACTTTCCACATCAGTCCATTTGTTTTCAAGTCACAAAGCTATAGGTGTTATTAATGATTTTTCTTTTACAATGTACATTGCATACTTTTGTTCCTAAGCCAGCAACACAGCTGGTTGTTGTCTTCACCTGAGGAGATGACACCAAACTATCCCTGAGGTCTATGAGTCCTGCCTGAATGAAGCCACTCCAGCCATCTGTCACCATTTACCACAGTGCATGGGAGGATTTCAAGACACTGCAGAGGATGCTTGGTTACGTCCGTTCTCTGCCCTTTCCCCTTTGCCTCACTGATTAATGGCAACTCTATTTCCCTCAGATCATCCAAACCAATTACCCCTGCTATAACATATAGCTTGCCTGTTAGTACACTAGCAGGAAAAGCTAAGAGTTGTGTTGGTTTTCTCCAAGTAAAGAAACCACATCTGGAGCAGCAGGTTCAATGAGCATCATTATCTAATTAAGTGTATAATAATCTACTCACATTCTTAAAATCCGCCAGTCCTCTGTATAGGCCAAATAGGTGAACTGAATGGCAATATGGTAGAATAATTGCTTGAATAGTTGCAAGTTATTGATGAGGGCACTCATGTCTGCAGTCCTTTCAGAAATGTGAAGTTGTTTTACGATAGTGGTATGGAGAAGTAATTCTAGGGACTTCTGCTTGTCTTTCCTACAATGATAGCCCTCACCCTATAGGTCAATAAACCAATACAGGTATTCTGCTAATTGCTGACTATTTCTATTCCAACTCTGGATTCTGAACCTGGGAAATAAACCAACAGGTGGGTTTATGGACTCACTAGACCCACGTGAGAGCCAAAACGTCATTAATTACTCAAGTTCTATAGGTCACTACTCTCACTGATGAGCCACAGTGGTAGAGAAGAACCACTACAAAGCCCTTCAAGGATCCTGGTTTTCCCCACGTGGACATATTTTCAAAGCCTTGGTGAAAGGCAAAGGAGCCATAGTTAAGGGGTAGCTGAGCAGTTTGTACACAGTAATTCCTATCCCCCAAAGCTTTTGCATGTCTTTCTCTACAGTCCACTGAGGATGTTCTGGCATCTCATTTTCATTTAATGTGTGAAACTGTTGGGTCTACATTTCGAAAAGCCAAGCAAGTTTTTAAGGCCATACTCACTGCTGAAGTTAATAAACCAATATCATAATTTCTGGTTGGCATATGCACATCAATACATTTAGGCTAAGCCAACATAGTGTTCTTTCCACATTGGTCTACCAGAGTTAGGATTCATTCCCATACATATTTTTTATATTTCAGCCAATACAAATTGTCAAAATCTCACAACTTTTGATGTTTATGGTGCTCCGCTCAGATCATCTTTTGAACCTGCCTCCTTGGAACCTGTTTGTATTTGAGTTCTGTTATAGGTTTAGAAACTCTGAGATAGGGAAGGTGAATTGAGTAGGATCCACATTTCTCTAGAAGACCTAAGGAGAATTCATTAGCCTTCAAGTAAGGGAAGGCTTACTTCCTCAGCCAAGAGAAAAAGGGTATTTCTCCTGGGAAGAGAGGCTCAGAAGAATTTGAAATAAGCCCAGATGTCCCCATCTCAATCTTCAAGGTTCCACTCTTTCCCAGTTAATGCCCCAATTTGCCATGCAGTATCTAAGGAGGCTGTGAACTCCATTTGTGTTACGATGCAGCCATCTGCACGAACTAGACCATGTGGTACATGAGATAAAGATTTCTTTCAAGGCAGTCAAGAAAGCTTTTTGGGTCTCTACCCAAGCCTTAACCTGAAATATAAGGCACCAATCCCACCATTTTCTTTGTCTAAGTTCTCCAGCATACTTGGAAGCAACAAACTCACTCATAAATCTTAAGCTCTTTGCTCCTACTAGGTTTTTCTATTGCAGCCACTGCCTGTGACCCTTCCTTGTCTTCTATCAACAGTTGGCTCCAGGTGAGCAGAGGATCATTTAAGTATCTAACTGGTCATGGACTACCAGACCCCCATTTATCATTTAAATCCACTCAGATCAGAGAACCAATTCCAGATTCCTATGAAATTGTTTGTCATTGAAGCAGAACCGTGCTTATTATGGGAGTAACAGTTTTAAAATAGGAATTATGGCTTACAGGGAGGGATGTTAGGAAAATGAAGTTCTGTAAAAGGGAATTTAGAGGATGAGAGGGTCACTAATGACTTCAGCCCAAAGTCCTGGCATGGGAGGAAAAGCCGAAGAGGAGAATTGGGGGTGGGGGGCAGGGGGAAGAGCCTAAGGAGCTTCATGCACCCAGACCCAAAAGGATTTGTGAGGCAGGAATTATGGAGAGATCTGTGAAGTCCACAACCACCACAGTGTGAGAATTTGGGATGACGTCAGTGGCTTCCCCCACAACTGTGATTTGTGCAGATCTCTGCGGCAGCTATAATATCTGTGGAAACCAAATGTGTTGACTAAGCTGCGGCATTTCATCAGCTCACAATCTTCAAGTAATAAACAGTTCTACCTCATGCCCTCATCCAAAACTTTTCCACGTTATTCTCATTGGTAAACTTGAATTCAGAAGTTAGAAGGGACTGGTGACATTGGTGCCAAACTGACAACAACCAATCCAGCACAGCAAGGAAAAAATTCTGTCTCAACAGTGGCCCTGGGAGAATCTGTAACCGCAAGCTAAGCATTACATGAATCTTTCCCTAAATTTACGCTACTGGTATTGGCTACAGACCTTCTAGCTGGAAATCCGGTTTAATGTCATCTTGAAGTAATCACATTCAGAGAAATCAACAGAAGTAGACACAAATTCTCTCCAATTCAAGCTATAGTTCTTCATGACCCATCAGCCTCCTGTACTGGCCAGACAAGTGAGATAACTGAAGATATCCCAAGCCCCACTGTTCCTCTATCTTTCATGTCTTTAAAGCAACAACAGTTTCTTCAATTCTCCCTACAGACGTGCTATTCTTTTAAGTTTCTATTTCTGTAGGAAGGGGAAACTCTAATAATTTCCACTTGGCCCCTAATATTCTCCTTACTCCACAGACCACCATGCCAGTCTGAGAATTCTGCTTGTTGCTGAAAAATGGGACTCTGCTCAAGGTCCCAGACTTTTTTTGGTGTACAGCATCCTGGTCATCAGAGTGATTTTTACAATGACTTAGACCAAAAGAAATATGTAACAGTTCTGTGGATTAAGTAGTTAAGTTTAAATAATTTAATAAATATTTAGACCCTAACAAATTAGTAGCGGTTTGAAAAATAATATACTTTGGGGCGCCTGGGTGGCTTCAGTCATTAAGCGTCTGCCTTCAGCTCAGGTCATGATCCTGGGATCAGGTCCTGGGATCGAGCCCCGCATCGGGCTCCCTGCTCTGCGGGAAGCCTGCTTCTCTCTCTCCCACTCCCCCTGCTTGTGTCTCTCTGTCAAATAAATGAATAAAATCTAAAAAAAAAAAAAAAAAAAAAGAAAAATATTTTGTTGAAGGAAAAAATATTATTTTATTCTTGACTAGACAAACCATTTACTAATGGGATATATGCATCTCTGGGGCACTGCACAACTTCTCAAATCTTGGAATCAGGTTAGAAAATGCCAGTCTCATTTCCTGTTCCACACTGATTTTTCACATGGTACTTGCTTTTTAGCACAGCCACTGCCAAATATCCGGTTTGGCAAAGATATTACATTATATTGGGCTAAAAAATATAGCCCAAACTAATGAAACTTTGAACTACTCTGAGCTAGTCATGGTCATGTTGTCTAACAGATGTTAAGTATCACTGCATTCCCCTCAAAAATTTAAAATATCCTGCCACACCATTGCTAGCACTTGGCACGAAGTTTAGGAACTATGGATATTAACTAACACATAAAATAGGCAAGTCTCAGGGGTATAAACACAACTCAATTTTATTTTCTCACTGATTCTTTGCAATTGACTTCCTGGAGAAAATTTCCCCTATTACTAGAGTTCATTAGGATTCAGACACCATTCTAAACATGTTACAAATATTAACTGAGTCACTGAGTCAATCTTGGTAACTCAAGGTAGTGGCAACTCTTATTTTTCCCAATTTACAGAGAATGAAACTGGAGCAAGGAGCAGTTAAGTAACTGGTCCAAGATCAACATAGCTGGTAAGTGGTCAATCTGGGATTCAATCCCCGGTAGACATTTGGTTCCAAAGTCTAACACTTTTTTTTTTTTAAGATTTTATTTATTTGAGAGAGTGAGCGAGCAAATGAGAGGGAGAGAGAGAATGTGCACGAGGGCAAGGGCAGAGAAGCAGACTCCCAGCTGAGCAGGGAGCCTGACATGGGACTTGATCCCAGGACCCTGGGATCATGACCTGAGCCAAAGGCAGATGCTTAACCAACTGAGCCACCCAGGCGTCCCCAGAATCTAATACTTTTAATCACCACATCATGCTGCCCCTTGAATATGAAGTCACTCCTTCTACCCCCATCAAGCGGGAAGAGCAAAGCCAGCCAGCACCATGCTGGGCACTGGGTGTTCCCACTGAAAGCCCTGCCTGCACTTTCCTGGGATATTGCAAAGGTGGTAATATCTACTGCCGCGCAAGCAGGATGAATTTTCTTTGGCACCTTTTTTCTTTCATCACTGCCTTCTGACTGGTAGAGCCTAAGTCCAATGGTCAAATCCCTGCAATCTAATGAAATGGAAGAAGGGAAAAAGATTTCTATTTCTACAGTGGGAGGTGGAGGCTCACTGGAGTTAGAACTCACCAAATATAAGAGCACAAGCGTCCAGAAAGAATGGCAAATGTCTTCTATACAGCACATAACACTATGCCTTGCATGTATGTAGAGATACACATGAAATATTAGCAGTAATATAATCCCCAGTAGTTAAATTAAGCAGGGAATGTGTGTTCTTACATGGTATCTAGATCTTACTGTGATGAATCTATATTTATATATGCCCTTCGCTTCACAACATGGGTCTTCTGTCCATAATTCTCATTAACACATAGGAATATGTGTGTGCTATTTCCTTCATTAACATTCACCAATTCATCAAACCAACACTGTCATAGACTAAAAAAGATAAAAATACATCAACCCACATGCTTTTGAACAAGAGAAAAAGGTTTCTCTCTCTCTTTCTCTCTCCCCCACCCCCATGGGGATTCCATCTCCTCCACACTTCTCAGATTCTCAGAATGTTGGTCTAAATTTAGGTTTAAATGACTTCTCAGGGTGCAGTGTATTATATTCCACAATATCATCCACAGGTTCATGTTCTCTTCAAATCTATATTAATAGAAACAGGCTCCAAATTAAGGTTTTTAGATATAGGAGATAACTTTAGGTTTTAACACATCTTTGCAACTGGTGACTCAAGTATTAGGGAAAACTCATACTCCACAAGAAATAACAGAAGAACTACAATGTTTAGGTCTGTTTATGAGTAAATATATGCACACTAGAGAAAGAGAGAAACCAAAAACACAAAAATGGGAAAATGCGTATTTTATTGTAAGGCTTCATAAAGAATGCTACCAAATCAGACCAAAAGTTCAACCAACTTGGTATTCTGTCTCAACAGGAGTAGCAACAACTCCCTCCATGACATGGTCAATTTGCCGGACCCATTTGAACTTTACAGATCTTACATTAAAAAGCAGGTGGTGTATTATCTATAGGAAAATGTTCTCATACCCATTCCAAACTCACTAATTTAAAACTCAAAGGATTATCAAGACACTAAAACAGGACTCCAAAGTCACTGAGGGCATCATGTAACTCAAGAAACAACACTTGCATGCCCTGAAAGCATCCCCATTACTGCTTATGACAGTCTGCCTCCTGTAGGATGGATGAAGGAGCAGTCTAAATAATTTCAGGGGAGCACTTAAAGAGGCAAGAAGTACATTCATTTTCTGTTCTCCTGGGGGAGCTGCTCTATACATAGCTGCTTACCACTCCCAGTCACACTGATGACCTCAGCAGAACCAGGATGTGCCTGGTTCACATTTTGCTTCTCGCCACTCTCTTCCATCTCCAGCCTCCCCTTCTCCTAAGGTCATCCCATGGGATACCCTTCACCTACTCAGATCCCTCCTCCTCGGTCCCACCCTGGATGCTGACTCATCTGCTCCCTCATCAGTTCCTCCAGAAACACTCTTCCCTTTGTTTTTTTTTTTTTTTTTTTAAGATTTTATTTACTTATTTGAGAGAGAGAGCACTTGTGCACTAGCTGGAGGGAGGGGCAGAGGGCAAAGGACAAGCAGACTCCCCACTGAGCTAGGAGCCCTATGTGGGGCTCAATCCCAGGATGCTGAGATCATGACCTGTGCTGAAATCAAGAGTCAGACCCTTAACCAACTGAGCCACCCAGGCTCCCGCCCCCCCCACACACACTTTCTGTCTTTAGAACTGCTCCCTTTGGGCCTTGCTCTCTGTTCTTCTAGAACAGTGGGTAAACTAATACATTAAAAAGAGATCAATTATTTGTGGCAAATAATGCTCTGGTAAATTACTTCTCTAGGATAGCTGCATCTGAAAAGGAAATGCCTGAATTTCTATATGGTCTTCCCTTATTCCTCAGGGTGAACTTTTTCCATTTATTATCTTTATAATCTCACTTGAGTGTGACATTTTTCTATCTTACCTTACAAAATTTATGAGCATGTCAATCTCCATTCTCAGATTATAAGAGATGAGAGGGCAGCCACCACAAATTTTTATCCCCCAAACATCCAGCAATGACTCACTGAATTGTATCAATTCTATGAATAAAGCCTGATGGAGCTAGCAGGTTTTTCAGAGACCCTCAAGTCACACTCTATAGGATGCCTCCTAACCTAGCTTCCTGCATGAAACCCACTCTGGAATTAGGCAGTGGGTGGAGTTGACAATCGGACTTCCCTGCCTCTCTCTTTCCTCCACAAGCAGTAAAGCTTCTTTTCTCCATCTAGCAGACAGGCTATTCAATGTTGGGGAGACATGGGGCACCTGGGTGGCTCAGATGGTTAAGTGTCTGCCTTTGGCTCAGGTCATGATCTCCAGGATCCTGCGACTGAGCCCCGCATTGGGCTCCCTGCTCAGCGGGGAGTCTGCTTCTCCCTTACCCTCTACCTCTCCCCCTGTTTGTGCTCTGTCTCGCTCTCAAATCTTTTAAAAAATGTTGGGGTGACATGGGTGGGGAGACAGCGAGGAAGAGAATGAGCAGGGGGTAATACAGTTCTTTATAAAAGATTTCAGGGAAAAGAAGGTAGTGAAGATGGAAGATATTCTGCAATTTTTCACTTCTAAGAAACTACTGAAAATGATGAAGTGGAAAAACAAGTGCTATAAAAAAGTACCAAGTTATTCTTCACCATTCCTGTTTTGTAGCAAGACCATGTCCAAGAGGCTGCGGAGTCATGGTTTTCCCTGGTTGTGAAAAATGATGTGATGAGAAATTACTCCCACAGAGTTGATCACTTAACTCGGGAAAATAAAATCCCCAAGATCCCAATAGCATAACGTATGGTATCATGTTACCATACAGAAGAGATTACATTTGAAAAAAATCCCATTCCTAAGAAATATGCTTATTTCCATCCAGACATGGGTCTTTGGAGGAAATATGCACGTTCTAAAATTAAAGCTTCCAGACCCAATGACAAGATATGCATAGTTAATTGTACAAAGAAGAAGGGAGAGAATGGGGAGGGGGAGGAGGAGGGAAATAAAACAGGGAAGGAAGAGGAAAGGAAGACCTAGAGTATCTTTAAGCATTTAAAATATTTCTAGGAGCAAGAATTATTAGGTTTCAGACACGTCTGTCATATTAATAATTATTTTGAACTGGCTGAATTCTCCCTGAAAGATGTTACAAACTTTTAAAATATAAGCTGCACCTGTGATGAAGGCAACCACCTGCTTTGGAAAAGCTGAAAAAGCTTTCCTCCTTGGCTGCTCAGTGCATCAAGGAGCACTGAAAATGTAGCATTCTGTCCAGAGAGGTCCAGCATTCCAGAAAACTTGGAAATAGACAAACAAACAAACAAACAAAATGTTAGGAAAGCTCTGTAGTTGAAAGGCAATGAATACAACTTGACGTTCTAAATAAACAATCTATGTAGAGGTGGGGGAGAGCCAATTCTCAAGGAATCCATTTATTCATCCTTTGATTCACTCATCCATTAATCCACAGATCCTTCCCTTCACTCATTCTACAGGTATTTATTGAAAGCCTTCTACGTGCCAGGTCCTGCAAATACTGTACTGAATAAAGCAAACACAGTTGACAGGGTATATGTTTTTCATTGCATAGTAGAGTTTTGCTTTTGCTCCAAGAGAGATTATAGAGAAACAATATATTTTTGTCTTGTCATTAAATGGCAGAATATAGCAGACACTTGATGAACCCCTCAGGGATGTTAATTGGACTTTGTGTCACTAAGAATGTGATAGATTGATGTAACAGAGTATACTGCCATTAATTATAACTTGCCTCCCTCATAAATATTTCAGAAACCATTTTTCAGTGCAAAAGGGAAAAAAAGGAACAGAATTTTAGAAAACAAAATTTCTTAAACTGAAAGATATATAAAGAGGACTCATTTCCTACTCAGGAAATGATTCAAGGAAATCATTCACATGAATGTCAATGGTGACAAAGAATTACCAAACTTTGTTCTCTGTCTCTAAAGATTTTAGATTTTAAACTTTAGGTTTCAAAATAAGTGGAAACCTGAGGAAGTCTTTTAAAAATCATAAATAAGCAAAAACAAGATTACGCTTTACAAACACTCAGGTTGTCATGACACCCTTCACCTACTGCTTTCCGCCACCCTTCCTCTCAAATGGATTTTCAATCTCATACACCTCTTTTAAGTTTATTGAGAGTTTATTGCCATAAAATTCAATGAACGTAACCCCCAGAACATGTCTGTCTACCAAGTGAAGCTTAAAACCTAAGGCCAGATAGTGCTCATTGGTGCTTCTTTAATCAGAAATTCTAGCAGTGAAAACAAACATGTTATCTGTAGAAACACTCTTACTCCTAGCTTTAGTTGGTTTCCAGTCATCTATCCAACCACAGATTTCATAGCCCTAACATGGCACTGTGTCATCCCTTACATAGGTTTCCCCTCTCCCCCACCTCTCCATTTTTTCCCGTGTCCCTCCCAGCATTTGGAGTGAGCTATCCCTCCCTCTCCATGCACCCAATGTCACCTCGTTCTTCAAGGTCTAACTCAAACACTTCTCCTCATGGACCCAGGGTCTGAGGCCTGATCAGGTTAACAATGGTTCGTCTATAATCTTTAAATTCTGGTAGCATTTTTATTTGTTTGGTACTTGGCCAAATATTGATGGCCTCTGTTCTTTGAAGACCAGGAACTGTTTTAATCAGTTACTAAAATGTTATAGCACAGAAACACTTCACCCAACACATGCCTAAGTTTTAGAAGGAAAGTGAGTCCCCAACCTGTTAAAACACAACAGGAAACACAGAAACTAAAAGGTGAAGTGTCCTCTATCCTCCCTTGTTCAAGGTCATTTGTCCTTGTTCCAAGTGTGATCTAACCTAATTATTCTATTATTCAAACTAAACTCGCCCTAAGAAATTATGAAATAAACAAAACTTGACTGCAGTACATCTCACCTTTCTTTTTTAACCTGGACTCTTAGCTACTTTTTCTTCCCAGTGATCTCAAAGTAGAACAAATAGCTGCTGTCAAAATCAGGGAAGCTAATTTACTCTCCTGAATGTAGGCTTGAGCCAAGGATCAGGAGATCCCCTTCTCTTTGCCAGCCCCCAAGTTAATGAGCAACTTTTTTGGGGGGTAACAGTGAGCAAATGTTCGTATCTTCATTACAGTGACCTTAGGCAGAAAGAGTTTCTAATAAAAATCACTCTATTTCCTATTGAAGGTAGCAAAAAGGAATAATAATAGCTAAGATTATTTAAACCTTTACTTATGATAGCTCATTTAATCCTCTTGACCCTTTAATGCAGATCATACTTTCAATGCTTATCCACCTTTGCCCCATACAACCCCAGACTATTCACAACAGAGCAGCTAGAGTGACTTTTTAATACCCTAAGTCAGATTATGTCACTGCTCTGTTCAAAACCCTTACTTGTACTAGTCTCTCTGCTAGTAAAACCCAAAATATTTACAACAGTCTTCCAGATACTCCAGGATCTGGCCCTCCCTTCTCTCTCTGACTTCACTTCCCACTACTTTCTGCTTCCCTGCTCCACTCCAACCACCTGGGCCTTTTTGCCCATCTTCAAACACAACAGGCACCTCTCCTTCCCAGGTCCTTGCTCTAACTATTTCATAGGCTCCAATGACCCCTTCCCAAAGAGACCATCCTTTTGAAATTGTAATACCCATTTCCACCTCCCACAGTATTCCCTAATCCCTTAATTCTACTTGATTTTTTACCCTAATAGTTATCAACATCTTAGATATTATATTATTTGTTTGTCTGTGGGCTTGTTTCTTTATTGGGTTTTATTTATTGTTTTATCTCCCTCACTCTGGGATATAAGCTCCGCCAGGATCAGGGTTTTTGTGTTCTGTCCCTTGAATTCCTAGAACAGTGCCTGGGACACAGTAGACATACAGGAAATATTCACTGAATGATTGTATGGAAGAAAGTGACATACAGAGAGATTAAGAAATTTAAGGACACACAGCTGATAAGAAGTGGGACTTAAACCATCTCTGCATAATCCAAGCTCTAAATAACAGTGGAGTATCTAAAGCTGAATTCCTCAGAAGCAGGCCTTGACACCAAGATTTATATACAAGTGGTATATTAGGTAAATATTCCCAGGAGGAACCTATAAGGGAGTGTGGGAACAGGCAGGGAAGAGGAGGGAGTCAAGAAGGTGAGACCTCAGGCAGTCCTGAAGAGTATAGATTCTGCCTGATCCCACAGGGGGCCCCTGGAGTATAAGTCACACCTCGACTCAGAGGCGTCCTAGCAAACCCAAAGCAAGGAGCTGGGTTTAGTGACCCTTCACTAGGCAGTCATTGGTCAACAGCTGGGAGATGGGAGAAGGTGTACATTCTGAAGTACTTCCTTCCAGCTCTGTGCATAAGGGCAAAGAAGTTGCTCTAATAGCCTGATAACAGGGCTTAGAGGGGAAAGCACACCACAGGGTAGGAAGCCTTTGGAGTGGAGGGAGAGCACTAACATGTGTACTAGAGTGGTCCTTCCAGGTCTCTCATACTGTCTAAAATCATGCCCCAACTCCATGTCATAGCTGAAGACTCCACATAATCTAGCCTCTGTTGACCATTCAAGCCACATCTTGTACCACTATTCCCTTGCTTACTGTGAACTAGCAGCTCACTGACCACAGGGCCTTTGCACCTGTTACTTTTCCTTCTAGAACACTCTTAATTTAACTCTTCACACACAGTTTCCTTTTGATCTTTCATAGGCCAACCAAAATACCCCCAAGGAAACTTTCCTTAAGCACTGAATCATCCCAAAACTTTTTATTTCTTAAAAAAAAAAAAAATCCTTACCACAATCTGTAATCATTTTTGTTTCTTTAGTTTATCCGTGTTCATATTCTGTTTCCCCACTAAAATACAAGCCCCATCAAGGTAATGGCAATGTCCGTTTGCCCACTTGCGATATCCCTAGTGCCTGGCACATTATGGGGACTCAAAATATACCTTGAGTGAAAAGAAACACAGAGAGAAATCACTAACCATGCAAAATCACAGCTGCATCTACCTATCCAAATCTGTTTGAGCAGATCTTCAAAAACTTAAATGAGTTATCCAAATAACAAATAAGCCTGGAAAGATAAGTTCATACTAGTTTGGTTAGTATTGCAACTTCTAAACCTGGTAATTTTAGCTACAGATAGACTCAGCCACTCTTCACCCTCAAGAAAAGTCACCACTTTAGATACACTATGTAAGACTAGAGGCTAAGATCGAGAGCTAACAGTACAAAGGTTTCATTAGCCCATAATTTTACTAGATTAGTTAAAATTACTCAGGGACTTCTTCAAGCAGAAGCCGTCCAGGAAAAGTACAGAAAACCCCCCTACTCTCCAGCCTCCATTAACTTTCCCCTTTCTCTCTTTTGTGTATTAGAAGATAGTGCACCAAATGGAATGTAGTAGGAACATTTTTATCTTTTCTTGTCTCAACAGTGGAATAAAAGCCACTTTCCTCCCCAAAATAAAAGGAAATAGTCATTTCTTATCTCGAAAATTCTGCTTCGACACACACAAATTTTACAACAGATACAAGCAGGACCACAGAATATGAATTTTAAGAACTGAGGTCAAAGCAAACTTCCAGTTTGTTGTTTTGACTATAGAGATTTCAAAGACTTATTAATGTGCTGTCTGATTTGCTACCAAGGACAAAAGCTTCCAGGGTATGTAGGCTACAAACATTTCCAATTTTCCAATTTTAAATATTTCTGGTAAGGATGATCTTTGCAATTTCTTTGGAAGGAACATGTATTATCTAATAATATGACTAAGAGTTCTTACTTGTACTTAAATTTAAATTTTTCTCCTTTTAATCCTAATAATAAAATGCACATGTCAACTGGGCTTTCATCTTATGTTTATATGTATATATTATATGCACAATAAAACTAAAACAGGATTAAATTGTACCCTTTCTTCAAGGCTAAGCTCAACCAGTATCTCTTCTAGGTAAACTTTCCCATTCTCACAGCTCTAAGTAATCCGCGATACCTTTCTTAAAATTTCCAAAATACCTCTCCCTCTGCCTTCTGGTGCTTACCTCGTTCTGCCATCTATGTTCATGATTCTTTAAGCGATAATCAGCCTCCTGCCCTCCCCTGTAAAGTAGCGTGGTGTTTGGTTGTAAGCAGCGTTCCGGAGCCACACTGCCCGGCCTCCCCGACCCACCAGCATCACGTGCCCGTACGAATCTTTCCGTGAGTGGCATAAGGAGCGCGATTTCAACTTGACTTAAGCGCTGTTTCGATTCCTCATTCCACCTGATTCAGAAGTGATCTAATCAATTCCAGGTTTTCTCAATCAGGTCAGGGCTCTCCGCCACCCCCATCAGAAAACAACTGTTTTGCATCTACGCTGGGGGAGATTGGGGAGGGTTGCTAGCAGTTGTTACCAGCCCTCTCCCCCACGTCCCCTCATCATCTGAGGAATAACTCAACTCCTCTGCGCCCCGTTCCAGGTGCTGGTCATGCTGGTCCACGCTGAGCTGTCTGCACCCCGACTCAGCAGCCTCCCTCTCTCCACACCTCCAGATAAGGTGGCCCTGAGGGTTGTTGCTAGTTTCTCCTGGTTCTCTGTAGTCAGAGTGGCATTGTCCTGGTCATTTTTGTATCATTATAATAAAAAAAAAAAATGACAACCTTGCTCTTTCTATGCATACTTAGACCTGCACTATCTTTTCAAGCCCATATAAACTTGTAAAAGGCTGAATCACCCACTACGCATTTGTACCAAAAACAACACCAACAAAACAAAAAACAACAACAAAAAAAACTGGTGTGGGGGGACTTAAAGGAATATAAGAATATAATGAAAATACTTTCTACTTTTTTTTAATACTAACTTTTAAGATCTGTTTATCATATCTTACATGTGCTCACACTAGTTGCAAGTAGCAGTCCCCAGCCCCGTGCCCTTCTGCCACCAGACTCAGCCTCTAGCTGCTGGTTCCTGTGCTCCTCCAGGGAGCTCTCCAGACAAGATGCTCCAGGAGCTCTTTATCCATTCCTGACATTTCCCATGAACTTCACTATTAACCTCACTCCACAGTACCAGCCACCCTGCCCCGCCCTGCCTTCTCCCATTGTCCTAGTTTGTAAGGGACTTTGTCTTTTGTCTTTATTGCCTACTGATGCGACCTGGACTCCTTGTTCTATCCACCATACACAGCATTGTTTACTTGCCATTTCGTCTCTTAAGCTGTTGGCTTTCTATTCTCCCAGCTCTCTCCCACCCCACCTTTACCGTCTTCTGTCATCCATAGCTTAACTGTGTGTGAGAAAATTGATAGCATGGATGCTGCTCTGTAACCATCATCTGGTCTGTGTTCTGTCAATACGTTGTTCTAGAAGGTACAAAATCCAGGAGAGTTTATATTATGACCAGATACGTAGTTTTCCAATGCAGAACAATCATTAAGATGACATTTCTTTTCTGGTTCTTTTTTTTTATCCTAGAGTTGATTTGCTTTATTGTTTGCTCTCTTTTTCAGAAAAATATCTTCATTAAAAAAAGAAAAATATCTTCATTTGTCATGTGAGATTCTCAGTGCCCTTGAGGATTATTTTTTTTTCTTTCACAGGAAAGATTATTCACACATTTATTCTGGATTTTAAAGTTACTCACTTTGCAAACCTTTGGCAAATAGTGTTTTGTTTTGTTTTTTTGATTTGGGTTTTTTTTTTCTTCTTTTCCCTTTCAGTTTTACTGAGATATATACTTGGCACAGCATAAGGGCTTGCTTTTTGAGTGTTGCTTTTTAATCACCAAACCCAAGAGGTTAGAATCCATTGCCACCTTTCCTCTCTGTCTTCTGCCTATCCAAACTGGGGACAAATTGAGGGGACTGCTGACCCTGGGCCATGCAGAAGACCTGCTAACCATGTTTCCATTAGTCATGCTCCAGGCTGAGAACCAGAGTACATGCTCTGGACTTCGTGACTGAGAAGTGTCGGTTGGGCTAAAACCCCCACTATGCATGTGAAGACAAAGAGATGGGCAAGTGCTAAGAAAAAGAAAACAACAACATATACCTGCCTGAGCACGTACAGAGTCAGTCCTTAACAGTAAGGAACGCAGTAAATACAGTCATTGCCTTAAACGGCCAAAGATGGCTTATACCTATTCTTGCCAATTTTTCAGCTGGACAGCAAGATCCTAAAAGTCAAACAAGAAGCACCAACTAGACTCTGCTCGCCTCGTCTGTCTCCTCCCTTTCCTCTGCAACCACATCTGACAAACCCAATCTGGCTGAGACTGAGAAATTGAATAAGCCAAAATTGAAGGCAGAAATGCAAGAGACAAGTCCACCATCTTCCAAAGAGACAGTTGAGCTGGAGAAGTGAGCACGGGATTCCCAGGGACACATGTGGCTGATACATACCAAACATGCCACAAGCATTGCCTGCTTTCAGCTATTTCACTTTGTTAGGGTGCAAAGAGTTTGGGTCAGATTTTAAAGGATGGGCTGCTCCTTTTCCCAACCAAGAATCAAAAACTACTGATAAGGCAGGCCTGTCTCTTCCAGGCAGGCCCAGCTGGCAGGGTAGGAAAGTGCTGGAATGTTGGTGAAGCAGGAGCTGGGTGGGACCATAGTGAATTTCAAGTAGAAACCAAGCTGGTCCAGTGTCCTGAAGCCTGGGAAATGCAATTTAATCTGACTACCATTTGTTGTTGTTCAAATGATTTTAATTATTGGAATGCTTTTTTTTGTTGTTGTTTTAAAGATTTTATTTCTAAATCTGAGAGAAAAAGAGAGAGATCACAAGCAGTGAGGGAGGGGAAGAGGGAGAAGCAGACTCCCCGCTGAGCAGGGAGCCCCATGTGGGCTCGATCCTAGGACCCCCAGATCATGACCTGAGCCAAAGGCAGATGCTTAACGACTGAGCCACCCAGGCGCCCCTATTTTTTTTTAATTTTTTTAAAGATTTTATTTATTTACCTGAGAGAGCGCAAAAGCAAGAGAAATCACAGAGGGAGAGAGAGAAGCAGACTCACCAATGAGCGGAGAGCCCGATGTGGGACTCGATCCCAAGACCCCGAGATCATGACCTGAGCCAAAGGCAGACGCTTAACCCACTGAGCCACCAAGGCGCCCTGGAATGCTTTATTTTTTAAATATGCAAATAAAACAGGAATAAAAGTTTAAAACACGAACGGGAGCCCTGGGTGGCTCACTCGGTTAAGCGTCTGCCTTCAGTTCAGGTCATGGGTCCTGGGATCCAGCTCAGGTCCTCCACTCAGCGCAGAGTTTGCTTGTCCCTCTGCCACTCCCCTCGCTTGTGCTCTCTCTATCTCTCTCTCTCAGATAAATAAATAAGATCTTTAAAAAAAAAGTTTAAAATATGAAGAAAAAAGTCAAACAACCTGGCTTCACATCTGTGCGTCACTACTTCACGCTTCAGCATTCCTCAAAGAATTGATATTGATGCAAAGATAAATCATTATTGACAAGATTACGGAACAGGTTTGGCTGTGGTTCCAGAGTCTGGAAAGGTGGTGCCTTGTAAATGCATAAAAGGATCCTAAATGGATCGTATCTCCCTCACCCACTGTCTTTGTGAGCTTAGGTCAAATTAATCTCTCAAAGCCTCAGTTGCCTTGTCAACAAGACACAGATAATGACAGTATTCATGTCATAGGGGTACTTCAATAATTAAATGAAATAAAGCACTTAGCACAAATCTAGCATTTGGTAAGCATGCAGTAAAAAATCACCATCACCATTCTCACTCTTCTTTATATTCTTATACGGCCCAGCCTCCCTGGGCGGTGGCTACTCTCAACTTTAAATCCCAGTGTGCTTAAAGTGAGTGATGCCTTAATTATATTATCTAAACTCATGAAGCCTGTGTTTATAAAACACAGACTAGTGCTGTAGGCTTAGATATGGAGTAAGAAAAGTAAAGCTACACTAGATGTATTTACAGAAAGTGAGTATTGAGTAAGCTAATTTCATTTATGTGTACAGAGCTATCTGCTCCCCGGAAATATTCTTCATAACAAGACATGTCTCTCAGTGAAGTGTTATGTTTCCCCTAAAACACCTGAATACTATATTTAGAGTGCATAATAATTGTATAATCATATTTGTAATTTATTGTCTACAATTTCCCAGGCACTACACTATGTGTTTTCCAAACCTTATGATGTAGGCATATTAAACACACACGTGCACACACACACACAATCCCATATTAAATTATATGCCCCAAATCAAATGGCTAGTATATGATAAAAACCAGACTATAAGGCAAGTCCATCTTACTGTAATATCTGTGTTTCATTTCATTATCTATGTTCTTATAAACTCTAATCGATTCTAAGTATATGTGTATTGGTCACCTCTGAATCTCAAAATTTTAGAATAGCTATGCATTGTGGGGCTTAAAGTAATAAAACCCCATTAATGAGAATGGATGGAGTAATATAAATGATTTTTATTTGTAGGTTTAGCACATACTTAAGAAACGTTGGTAGAGCAAAGTTAAAGTGAATCTGCTACTGTAACAAATTCTAAAAATAAAAAATTACTGGACTTCCTTCCCCTCCATGAAGTCTTCTGCTAATTGATAAAGTACCCTAGAAAGAGGATAGGGGAATCCAAAATGAAGTAAGTGGAAAAGGGACAGACAATAAACTTCTAAAGTTTTCATTGAATCCCTAGTTACTGGTAATACTATTTGCTAATTTTGGAAAAATCAATTCCAAATCTCTTGAATTCAGTTGGCTAGAAGAAAGGAAGGGAAATTATTGGACCTTGGCTTAAATTACTTCCTTATAATTAAAAATTCATTTATCCATAATTCTATTGATTCTTGTGACTAATAAAGATGGAGAATAATAAATTATTATTTTATATGCAATTGTTAATCCAGGTAATTGCATCCAGGATAACTCTATTACTGGGACAGCTTTATGACTGATTTTTACGGGTCACTAACAATGATTCATGGCCTATATAAAGCAAGCAGAGTGCAGGCTGCAGGCCTTTTTATTTTCTCTTTATAGAATGAGCATCTAGGCTGAAACACCAAACTCCTCCATGGCTGATGTATTAGGGGCTTCAGGGTTTCCTTAAACTCCAAAGATGATCACAACCATATAGTGCTAAGTACTTCCCAGGACAAGAGCTTATGATTTCCTTCAAATCCTGTTAAAGACTATGAAAACCATTGTCCAAGTTTAGTGAAGTCTCCCAGGCTTTCTTCCAGATTAGGAACCAACCCTAATATCCAAAGTCTTGGGCAAACCTCCTTCCCACGAATAACCTGAATGCCTCCTTGTCTTTCGATTCCCCTTTTTCCTGAAGTTTTCACCAGTTACTTTACCAAGGTATCTTGGAATACCATCCTTCGTGTATTCCTTGCTTCTGGCTCCTTTCAGACATATCTACTAAAAACATCATGGAGCCAAGCTCATATTTCACAACTAATCAGTTAGTTAGGCTTATACATGGTTCTCAAACATCAAAACTATCAGTGTAAATAGGGACACATGACTTTAGAACAATTAAGCGTCTCTGGAGTCTTCCTGTGAGACTGTTCTGATCATGAAATTTCATTACTAAGGGCATGCTCTATTAGGGGACTTATGTATATATATATGAATTTATAATATATATTTATAATATATATTTATATATTTATAATATATATTAATACATTAGGACATTTATCTATACAAGTATTTCTTATTGTTTTAAAGAGTGGATGTTTCTGTACTCTTTAATAAGAAAATCATCTCTAAGCAGATATGGTTTGTATGGCTTTGACTATAATTTCTTCATCATTTTTCTTCTATCAGTTACTTTATTTTAATTTTGATATAACTGTTCAATAAGGGAAGTGTCTTTCTGAACTTCCACTTTATTCTCCTCACGTAAGTGCATTGTTACAACAACTGAAGGCAAAATAAAGACTTAAGGACTATTGTCTGATCTCATCCATGAGATGAGATTAAATCATAGACAGGGTGCACAGGGCAGTTATATGGGAAGGGTATTTTCAGTGAAAGATAAATTAGGAAAGAGGCTGCTTAAAAGATCTCAAAAAAGTCACTAAGCAAAAGGAAAATGATTTTTAAAAATGGAAGTGGGAACTAGGACATGTTCATTCATTTGGTCAGTTAACATTACCTACTATGATCAGGTATTATTTTAGGAACTGATTATAAAGTGAAGAACAAAACTGATGTGTTCTCTGCCCTTAAATTTATATTCTAGGGGCGCCTGGGTGGCTCAGTTGGTTAAGCGACTGCCTTCGGCTCAGGTCATGATCCTGGAGTCCCGGGATCGAGTCCCACATCGGGCTCCCTGCTCAGCGGGGAGTCTGCTTCTCCCTCTCCCGCTCCCCCCTCTTGTGCTCTCTCACTCTCTCTCTCAAATAAATAAATAAAATCTTTAAAAAAAAAAGAAATTTATATTCTAATTAAAAATTCCAACTACTCAACACTACCATTGACAATACCTAAACAAATGGACACAGTTGTGCTCCAGTAAAATTTTATTGAAAAAACAGGCTGTGGGCCAGATCTGGCCAATGGGCTATAATTTCCCAGCTCCTGCTCTAGTCACACATATGACCTGGGCAAAGACAGGACAGGTATTGCTGTGCTGTGTTCAAAGAACTGATAGGACACTGGTAGAGCTAAAGTAGAATAAGTGGGAGGGAAGGGGCATGAAATGAGCTTGAAGAGGTAAGCAGGGCTCAGGTCATGCATGGTTTTGGAGGCCAGGGTAAAGACTTCAGATTTTATTTAGCAACTTATAGTTTTCAGCAGGGTGATAACATGATGCTCTTTGTGTTTTAAAAGCTCATTACAATTCCTATGTGGAGAATGGACTGGAAGACTACTGAAGTAGTTCTGGAGATGCCATCATGGCTTGGATTCACATGGTGGCAATGAAAAGGGCAAGAAGTGAATATACTTGAGAAACATTTAAAAGTGAGGATCCAGGACGCCTGGGTGGCTCAGTTGGTTAAGCATCTGTCTTTGGCTCAGGTCATGATCCCAGGGTCCTGGGATTGAGTCCCGTATCAGGCTCCTTGCTCAGTGGGGAGCCTGCTTCTCCCTCTGCCTGTTCTGCCTGCCACTTCCCCTGCTTGTGCTTGCTCTCTCTCTGACAAATAAATAAATAAAATCTCTAAAAGTGAGGATCCTAATTGATTAAATGGATTGTACCAGGGTGGGGACACAATGATAAAAGAGGGGAAAATTAAGTTTGATGCTCAGGTTTCTGGCTACAGCTATTGGATTGACTGTAGGCAGTCAAGCTGAGCTAAATTATAAATTTCAAAAACGAAGACTAGAGAGAGAAAAGTGTTGCAAGTTAAGTTTAAGCTATATTAGGGAACATCTTAAGTAATGAGCTACAGAGACCACATTTGTCTTGGTAAAAAATAGAAAGTTACTGAAGAATTTTGAAGAGCAGAATAACATACCAAGAGGTGCGCTATAAACTGTGTTGCTTTGGGTAAAGGAGAGAAATGAGTGTGTCAAGAGCTGGGGAAAATTGTTAATAAATTTTTGAAATCATATAGAAAGAGGTAATAAAGAGTTAGTCCAGGGTTATTAGTATTAGAAATGGAAGAAATGAAAAAAAAAAAAAGAAGAAGAAATGGTAGTAAATGTAAACTCAATAGGTCTTTTGGTTGGAGGTATACTTTATTTATTTATTTATTTATATTTAAATAAATATAGCCTATATATAAAATATATAATTTGAGACTGTTTACAATAAATAAATAATATAAACAATACAAAATACTTTTAAACATTAAAACATAAAAATAAGAGCCACATTTTTAAGGGAAATGTTGAGTAATTAGGCTAGACTGGAAGTTAGTACAACTGAGTCCAAAAATTAGCTCTGAGTTCTCTGATAGCCAAGATAAGTAGAATAAAAACAAGTGAAAAGAGGTGAAAATGTTGGATTACACAGTTTCCTACTGATATAAGGAGACATACCAGTTTTCTGGAGGAGATACACTGAATACACACTGTGTATAAAATCATACCTTGAATTATAAAATATATCTCCCAGTCTTTTATGTAAAGAACAATTAAAGAGTGACAGAAGCTGTGCCATAATAGCTGTTTAATAAAAATATATATTCCTCTTAAGCACTTTTTCATAACAAAACCTTATATCTTATATCCAAATACCTAATTAAAATTGAGGACATTATCATACCATACACCTGTAATGGTATTTTTTACAGAATGTAGGAGCAATAGAATTCAAATAATGAGTTTTACAGGGACTTGATTTGATTCAGAAATAAAGCTTGGAAAATAGGAATAGATGGTTAGCGGTTCCCTGAGACATCCCCCACTCAAACACAAAGTGCCTTAGCGACATCCACTCTCCAGCAATACAGACAACATGGTGGGTAAGAGTTAGTGGCATGGACTCTAGAACCAGACAGCCTGAGTTCAAAACCCATTTATGGAATATATGGAATAAATATATGGAATAAATACTATTTCTATTACCTCTGCTATTAATGGAAGCAGTGTCATTAGAGTTACTATTGATACCAAATGGCAAGGTGTTTGCAGGACTGGAGAAGTTCCAGTATAGATCGTACTTTCAGCTGCCAAAGAGTTCAGAGTAGATTATCTGCTACATTAACTATTAAACTACTGCCTAGAGGAAGAAATGAAAAAGGTATGGCTCCACAACTAGACTTCTCAGTTTGACTTTGAAAAATATACTTCCCTGTTCCAGGGTGTTCCATGAATCTAAATGTGAATATTTTCATTATGAATCTAGTCCGAAACAATTTCTTTCTTGATTTTGAACTAGTGTTCCTATGATGTGTTACAAATTTACCATTCTGCTATGACAATTGAGCTGGCTGCACCTAATTTTAACTGAATTTTTGACCTTTAAGGATTCAGGTTAGTCAAACTGGTATTTGATTAGGAGTATTTTCAGGAGACTTCTTAATCTGGTTTGTTATTTTAAGAGTGCAGAGTCATGTTGAATAAGGAGATTATCTTCAGTCTTTCGGCAAGTGTATTCAATGTGAATTTCTTAATTGCACCCAGAGGCAATGGAAGGAAAACACATTTATTAAATATTTTTAAAGACTGCTATCTTGACTATATGTCAGTAGTTCAAAAAACCACCAACTCCTAATCTTTTGATTCCAGAACCACCAGTAACTAGGGGTTTATTAGGTGAAAAACAACAGCTGTGACTTCTGCACTTCTTCCAGAGCAAGTTATCTTTGCTTGCCAGTAGAATTTGCTGATATTTAGATTGAACAAGGGTTGATGTCAGTTGACTTCATCTTGTTTTACCCCTTCCAATGCCTGACCCCCTCCAACATTTGCTACCTTGATTCTGGCTTCTCCATGGATATCCAGTACATATTCTTAACTCTCTGCCTCTGCTTGAGGTGTTCTCTTTCTAGACAAGGCCTTCTCTACCCACCCTCTCCAATCTAAGAAAATTCCATTCCATGTCTCATAATACAGTGCTCACTCCTCTGTTACAGCATCTATTATATATCCTTCCTTCCTTTCTTGAGCCCTGCTGGGGCAAAAACTGACTCATTCATCTCTGTATTCCTGGCACCATATTTGTTTGGCAAATAATAAACATTAAATAAATGTTTATTGAATTAATTCTCCTTATGACACATAAAGAAGGTTGGAGGGTTGAAATAATGTGTCCTTTTCCCAGTGGCATGCCTCCTTTTGACTTCATTATACCAGGAACTAAAATTAGTTTCCCATAAGGAGTGGCTTTCTGGACAAAGGGACAGCAACACAAAGACGAAACTCTTAAAGAAAGAGCATCATGAAACATAGAAGTTAATAATAGATTCAGACAGAGGGGATTAGGGTTTCCTGATGAAATCATGATTATATTAGCTGGTTTGGAGTAGAACTGCTTAAAATCCCTTCTATCCTACCTCAGATGGTGCAGAACCTTGTAACCCTACCTTTGCCTCTATGGTGGTGTCTCTTCTCATTCACTGGCCAATGCTTAATAACTCGGGGCCTGGTAACTGTAGACTGGAAGTGTTCTAAAGAGTGATTGACATAAGTGTGCTCAAATAAAAATATATGGCTAAAATTAATAAAGCAAGTTAGAACTCCCAGGAGGCAATATGAAAAGAAAAGTGACTGTAACAGCAAGATTTCCCAGGTAAATAACAAGAAAGAGAACAACAGAGCTGAGTCTTCAAGAGGAGTGCAGGGAGGCTCTCAAGTCACACAGAGATCGAAGTCCAAGAAGGTCCCTCACAAAAGAGGAACAGTCCCTCTAACCAGGGAATTGATGTGGAATAAGACACTACACAAAATCTCAGGGGAGAGAGCAGTCTAGGTATTCGGACTGCTCTCCACCTTATCCAAGTTCCCCATCTTTTGTCATTCCCTCAGGCTAAGAAAAGTGAGCAGAACACAAAATTCCTAGTCCTCAGCAGGAAAAATATCTGCAATAATAAAAGAACAGAGTTCAGTAGTCACTCCACTTTCACTTTGTCTGCCCAGAGCTACCCAAACAACATCAAAATGGAGAGAATGTCCCAGAAACTGCAAATATATAATACACCGTATTAGGATTCTCAGAGAAACAGAACCAATAGGAGACAGGGTGGGGGTGGGAGGGGATATGTGTTTGTGTGGAGGAGAGGAGAAAGAGAGAGAGAGATTGATTTTAAAGAGTCTATTAAGGATTTTAAAGAATTAGCTCACATAATTGTGGGGGTTGGCAAATCTGAAATCTGCAGGGTATCTTGGCAGGCTGGAAATACAGCAAGAAATTGATGTCTTGAGTCCAAAGGCAACCTGGAGGCAAGAATTCCTGCTTCCTTGGGAGCCTCAGCCTTTTTCTTTTAAAACCATCAACTGCTTGGATGAAGCCCACCCATGTAATGAAGACTGTAATGATTTTACCCAAAGCCTACAAATTTAAACATTAATCACATATAAAAATACCTTCATGGCAACATTTGGAGCTGTGTTTGACCAAACAACTGGGCAACATAGCCTAGCAAAGTTGACACATAAAATTAATCATTAATAAACACACACACACCGAGCCACCTAGAATAATAATACTAGTTGACAGTCATTGCCTGTGCTAGACACTGGTCTTTACAGTTCACATGTATTTACTCATTTAATTCCCACAGCAACCATATGAGGTAAGTACTATTTATTATCCTATTTGACAGACTAGAAAATCGAGACAGTATGCTTAAGTAACTCGCCCAAGGCCACATGGCTAGCAAGTGGCTAAGCCAGCATTAAAATTGGTGGCACTCGCTCAAAACTCATTCACCGTACCACTGAACAAGAAGAAAATGTAACTCAGGAATCAGAAGGATATTCCCTCAATTACTTCATCCTAAGAACATCTTAATAAGAACCTGAATACAATAAAATAAGAGCATACCCACAAAAAATAAAGCAACCAAATGAGATGAAAAAGGAAACTACTAGTCCCTGAGAAGAAACTGGGAGACTAGGCAACATGATCATGGAAATAATAAGTAAATTAGAAACAGCAAGTCCAGAATAGACAAAAGTGAACTACTGGCACAAAGAAGAAAGAGTTAAGATAATCTAAGTGAATGTAGATGAAAAGGGCAAAGAATTAAAGCAATCTGGAGGAACATTAGAGGCATGAAATATTATTCATATTATAATGTTACATAAATACACATATCAGAATCCAAAGAAAAAAACCATAGTATTCTTGAATTAGAATTTCAAAGACATAATACAATAGAATTTCCCCAAAATGAAGGAAGAGAATAATCTGCAAAACAAAAGCAGTTCGCGACACTTCAAGAAAATTAGATGTAAACTCATCAACAAGACATAGCCTAATTGAACTACTGAATGTCAAGTATAAAGAAAGAATCCCTCAGATATTCAAGCAAAAAAGCAAAATACATAGAAGCAAGGGGAAAAACTGCTCTACCTCAGAATTCTCCATAACACCGAATTCCATAAGACAGTGGAGTACTGTCCACAAAGTCTTGGGAAAATGAAATGCAATTTTAAAATATTATAACTAATCAAGATGTCGTTTGAGCTTAGACGCCCCTGACAGACATTTACTGCATGAAAGAACTCAGGGAATGCAATGTTTGATTTCTTCCTGAGGAAAAAAAATGTGCTTGACAATGATATCCAGCCAAATAAGAGATGATTAAAAATAAACTCGAAAATGGCAAAGGTAGGTTAAAAGGCTGGTGGTGAACAATGAATTTGTTTAAATATAGAATGAACAATAGACAACTAATGAAAGTAGGGTAGTAAAACTAAATGTGAATGTTATAAACCTTCAAATAATTGAATGTTCAAATAATTGTATAACTACAAAAATTGGGAGGTGGGGGGAAGGGGGAAGTGGGAGGAAGTTTAATACCCTCATCTTTCAAAACAGAGAATAAATAGATATTGTCTAAATATCTGTTGTTTTAAATGTTATATGCTAGCCTCTAATGTTTATTCCTAAAATTTGTTTTTTTAACATTAATAGGTTCTTTTATAGAAGAAATATCTTGTGTTGAAGAAATATTTTTCATTTTCCTTTTTACTTCTACTAAAGTCAAATAAAATACAAATAACTTTCATTAAAAATACTTCCGAGGGTCTCAGCCTATTTTCATAACTTTTATTTTTCTGCCTGTTGCTCTATTCTTCTAACAATACAATACGCATAGAAAGATATTCACAACGATGTTCTTTTAATGCTTACGGTGGCAATTTTGAGTTTAGAGTAATTTTAAAATATATATATTATTGAACTTTTCTGCATTGCTTTATTTCTTATAAATAATATGTCTTATTTTACAAAAACAACCAGGTGACTTTTTTCCCTTGAAAAATTGTGAGCAGTATATCAAGATGTTAACAATGGTTCATTCTGGGTTATGATAAAGTGGATGATTGTAAATTTTTCTTTGTGCTTTTCTGCAAGTTTTTAATTTACAAACACAAATAAGGATTTATTAGCTACTTACTTTTTCACCATTCTATTCTCATACATATGTATTTTATTAATATGTATATTTTCACAAATCTGATGTTCTGGGAAATAAAACAAATACAGAGCATAAATATCCCAAATAAAACAAATAAAGAAGATAAATATCTGAAACCCTGCAATGTTCAAGGAGAAAGTGTGTCAGTAAGTGCATGATCTTACTAGGAACACTAAGTTAGAAATTAATGAATGACATGGAAAAAGTGGGAAATGAATTCTTTGACCAATTTTTTATCTCATTATTGTTTGCTACTCAATCCTATGAAAGAGCCAACAAGGAAGAAATTGTGAAATAGCTGTCTTTATTGTTACTTCATACACCACATCAGCAATCAAGAAATGAACAAAAATTAACCTTAAAATGCCCCACTTTAGGTACGGAGTTTTACAAGCTGGAGAGGGATATAAATACATACTGGCTTATATTAAAATAACACAATAATAACAATTATAATAGGAGAACAAATCAAGAACCTAAAAAACAATAGTGACTAGAGGGAAGAAAGTAGAAGGACAGGGAGTGAAGCTACATTCCTTGGAATACATTATGTTTTGAATGTTTTACATTTGGAACTCTATATTTTACATAATGTTAAAGTTAAATTAAATATAAAAATCAATCCCTAAAACTCAAGAGCAAAATGAACAAATGAACCATGTGTATAAAAGTTGGTAGCATAACCATACAGAGAAAAAAATTTTAAGTGACTTTAAAACACAATAAGTTGACTCATCAGACCTAACATGGTATGTCCTAAAGACAAAAAAAAAAAATTGCAAATAAAATGTCTTAATCTGTTTCTAATAACCGTATTGTTAATTACGTTGGCATTGTATATTGAGATAAAGCAAATGAGTAATCATGTTGAGGTCACCAGGAACTGGGATTTTTTGGCATGGAAGAAACGGTGCAAAATAGAAGGAAAGGTGCAAGGTGAAGACCATACTATGTCCTGGTATGAATAGAAAGTGTCAGTATACATTCATTCATTCACAGTTTTATACAAACCTACACACTCATACACATTTTCAATTGTACTCATTGAAAAGGTCTTGAAACAAAGAAGAACTCAGTGGCAATATGCACCCATAATGCCCAGATTATAATCTCTAATTATCATTTCTAATTCAAAAGAAACAAGATCTCCTTAAATGCAAATCGCAGGTCTGAGACAGGAAATATACAACTTAAACCTGAAATATCTTGTCAGACCAAAAAACAAGGTCATTAAAGTCCATTTAAGGCATATTAAAAGTCTCAGGAACCAATTTGAAAAGTCACCTGAACAAATTGAGCATCTGTTAAAAGGCTTCCTTCTATCCTTCTCTGAAGGAGTAAAATACTTCAAATGTATTTCAATCCGTGAGGTCATAATAATCCTAAACTGGGGAGAGGAGGCCACATTTGAATGTGCTAACTTATAAATCATTATTTTAAAAATTGGTAAAGGGAGGTAATCAGCGTTTATCCTATCTTTCCTATACTGACTATGTCTTGGAGTAACTAAACAGCTGTTGAGAAAAAAGTTTCTCTTTATATGGAAGATAAGTCTAGCTAATAAATAAAGAATAAATGATAAAATCAGAATAACACTATTTTGAAAGTACTTATGAATGAATTACTGGATCTAGAAAATGATCATCAGTATCTGCTAACATCTCAAAGGGATAGACAACCAGATATCATGCACTTCATAACAACATATGGTCTTGTCAGAAAAACCAAACCTACATGGGATCAATCTTCAACTACCAATTAACAGGAAACAGGACAGAGGAAAAAGGTAAAAGAAACCATCAGGAGGCAATCATCAAATTCCAGAATGTAGTACACTCTACTGACCAGTTTTATCCATAAACTGCAAGGGGGCAGGGGAGAAAGAGAGGGGAGAACTATAGATTAGGGGACATTTAAGAAATATATGAACCTGGGTGGCTCCGTTGTTAAGCATCCGACTCTTGGTTTCGGCTCAGGTCATGATCTCAGGTTCTGAGATCAAGCCCCAGGTGGGGCTCTGCACTCAGCGTGGAATCTGCTTCAGATTCTCTCTCCCTCTTCAGCTTGCCCATTCTCTCATTCTCTCTTCCCCCCACCTCAAAAAAATAAATAAAATCTTAAAAAAAAAAAAAAAGAAATATATGAACCAGTGAAGTGTATGGACTTTATTACAATTCTGATTTCAACTATTAAACTCTGTGGTGGAGGGGTTTATGAAACAATGAGGAATATTTGAACATTAACCAGATAGTTAATGTTGTAAGGACTTATTTTATGTTGTTTTTAGGTGGAATAATGGCATGGTTCTGTTTTTATTTTTTTTTAATCCTTACCATTTATATAGACGATTGAAATATTTACAGTTAAAATGTATCTGGGCTTTGCTTCAAAATAATCTGAGTGGAGGGGAAATAGGAAGGGTTTGTAGGTAAAACTTGCAAATTGTTTCGAGTGAATGATTCTCTCTACTTTTGTATATAATTTCCCACATAAAAAGTTATAAAAACTGGGGTGCCTGGGTGGCTCAGTCGTTAAGCGTCTGCCTTAGGCTCAGGTCATGATCCCAGGGTCCTGGGATTGAGCCCCGCATTGGGCTCCCTGCTCAGCTGGAAGCCTGCTTCTCCCTCTCCCACTCCCCCTGCTTGTGCTCACTCTCTCACTATGTCTCTCTCTGTCAAATAAATAAATAAAATCTTAAAAAAAAAGTTATAAAAACAAAAATGGAATGCCTCACCTTGTAAGGCTAGGCCTAAAGAAATGAGATAGAGACAGGAATTTCAAAATTCAGGATTAAGAAACAGCAGATATTAGAGGAAAAAATTACTGGTTTAACTGAATTGCAAAAAAGAAGTTATTTCCTTTATGCAGTATACTAAAAACATCAGAATTAATTGAAAAATATAGTACTTACTTAGTAAAGAGAAGAAAACAACTGCACTCAAGACATGTCATCTAATTCATTTAGAGATGAAAGAAATGTGTCTGCAAAGTGAAACCATGGGCTCATGGAAAGCTCTGATTTCTGTACAGATGCTATTTGTCTAATAGTTCCCTATTGTCAATGACCGTCCAATTAGCATCTTCACTACACTTATTTTCATTTACAGGAGAAATCTATGAATGATCTGTAGAGTCCTTTATGACACCCAGGAATGATCCTGTACACTGCCTTGCCGGTTTCTTAGTCTTCAGCGAGAAAGGGTAGGAGAGAAGCGAACACGTCCTCTTCCAACCCCTGCTCCTGGATGTGCAAAGGAAGAGGATTTTGCTAGCTTGCGACAAAAGATATCCTAGAATGGCACTGATATAAAAGTGCTACGTGTATTGCCACGTTTAAATTCTCCTTCCTCCAAAATGTAAAATAAATCTGCTTCCATCGTCTGAAATGCTATGGGACTGAAAATCCTTTTGTAACGCTGGAGAAACGCCAGTATTGTAGCTGATTTGGGAGAAGGATGCTCTGCTCATAGAAGAAACACTTAAGACACTTTGCCGATGAAATAGAAGGGGAATAAAAAGCCTCTCCACCCCCCCCATTGAAATGCTCTTCTTAGCATGATTTCCGACGACAGTATCTTAATACCTCAAGTTATTTGGCCATCCTTAAAAGTGCAGCTTATCCTGACGAAAAGTTGCGGAAGTCCGAGGAATGAGTCACTTTGCTCAATTTTGATGAGTAATTTCAGGTGTCAGGGAACCGCGTTCCGAAGAAGGAGAGGGGAGGGGGCGTCAGATCCGCAGACGGAAGAAGACTGGACGCTCGGGATTGGATGGCGAGATCTTGATTTTCCTAAAATTGCGTCATTTCGAACCCAATTGGGTCCAGATGTTTTGGGCACCGACGGGTTACCGTCTCGGAAACTCTCAATCAGACGCAAGCGAAAGGAGAAGAGGCGGTTAATTAAATATTGAGCAGAAGGTCGCGTGGGGAGCGTGTCACGTGGTCCTCGAGGCGCGTCGAGCCTTGGATAAATGCCGCGCCGCACCGAGCGGGCAAAAGAGCGCGCCGCATCTGCTTGCTCCACCGCCGCGGCCGCCCAGAGCGCCGAGCGCCCCGCGTGCGCTCCGAGCAGCCAGACGAACCCTGCCCGCCTGCTCTCCGCGGTAAGTGCCCGCCCCGCGCATCGCTCCGAGGTGACGGCTGGCCGCTGGGGCGGCGGACAGCGGGCGGACAGCGGAGGGACATCGAGGAACGGGGATCCCAAGTGCCAACGTCCCTCTTTGTTTTCCACCGACAGAGCCTCGCGGCTTGAAGGTGTGGATTGGTGGATGGGGGCTGAGGGAGTTGGGATCCAGGGAGAAGGGGATGTGAGAAGCTTGGGGGCATGGTTTTCTTTCCTGAAAGGTACAAGGTATGCTTTAGGCTTGTTATCCCCTAGGGTTTTTATCTTGGTTCAATCGGCCCCGACTTGCGTTGTGGGACCAAAAATTATGCTGTCCCAACTCTTGGATAGCCATCCCCAATGTTTCTCTCCTCGGTCTCTTCTTCCCCGTTCTTCCCAGAAATCCAACATGAAAATCCTCGTGGCATTGGCCGTCTTTTTTCTCGTCTCCACTCAACTGTTTGCAGAAGAAATTGGAGCCAACGATGATCTGAATTATTGGTCCGACTGGTCCGACAGCGACCAGATCAAGGTGAGACCCAGCCGGAGCCGTTCTTCCTGGCCTCGGGAGCTGTCACTTCCCTGAAGATCGCGTTCTAGTTAGCCTGGCAGGTGCCGCGACCGCGACCAGAGGCGGTGGAGGGGCGCAGGGAGGGGGTGGGGTTGTAAAGGAACACCATTCCCTGGGTCCCCGCACGAGATTTTGTGCCCACGATCCAAGTTTCCCCCCGGGGGCTGCACCGTCGGGTCTCGGGAACTCCCTGGAGGAACGATGCCCTCCCTGATGAGCCCGGGGTCCTCACAAGGCTGGAAACCTCACAAGGTTTCATCCCGGGGTAACGGGGATTTCGGGGACTCCAGTCGAGCTGCAAGGACCAGGCATTTGGAAACGCTGGGCAGGGGTAGAAGGGGGCGCGCCGGACGCTGGTAGAAGCGGGCACAAAGGACAAGCTGCTGGGGGCTTCGAGGGGCGAGGTGGGTGGAAAGCTAACTTCCTGCCCTGACTTTTATTTTACCGACCAGAGGACCGAGCCGCAAGTTTGCCTTTACAAGGCTCGCAGGCTGTTGGTGCAAGGGAGCGCGCCTCGAGGGAACAGTAAAAGTGGCGCGGTGCAGGTCTTTAGTAAAGCGTTGTCATTCCTTCCCCGCTCGCGACACACACCTGTGCGCATTTAGGGCGGCCAGGCGTCTCCAAAGCCCGCGCCAGAATCAAGAGCAAGTCAGGTGGCGGCGCGGCAGACGAGTGGGGCGGGGGTCCCCAGGCTCTGCAAAGAGCGGATAACGCGCGGGGTGGGGGACGCCGCGCCTCCGGCTAGCCCGCGAGAGCGGGGCTCGCGGACACGAGTTCTGCCGGGAGGGGTGGAGGAAGAGAGCTCCCGGGCTGGGACCCCACTCAGCCCTCGCGTGGGGAAACCCGGCCTTCTCTCGCCTTCCTGCGGGGCTGGGTTTTCGGGTTTTCCGGCCCTGGCGCCGCCACCGCCCGCCTCCGAGCTTCGCCCAGGGCTGGCGCTCACCATTGGAATGACTCGGGTTTCCCGGCGCCGCGCGCTTGTTGCCTACACGCCCGTTTGTCTGTGCGTCTGTCCCCCAGGAGGAGCTGCCCGAGCCCTTTGAGCATCTTCTGCAGAGAATCGCCCGGAGACCCAAGCCTCAGCAGTTCTTCGGATTAATGGGCAAACGGGATGCTGGTGAGATGGGCAGCCATCCCTCTCTCTGTCTCTCTGAGCAACCTGCCCGGTCTCCTCGCTCACTGCTTCTCAGAGCACCCAGTCTCTCTTGCTCTTTGAGTAGAAATTTCCATCCTAAAATGGAATATATCCCCGGGGAGCGACTCTGGCCCTCACCCCACTAACACACGCACATGCCTTCGGAGGGAGGGCGAGATCCGTTGCGGCGGCGCGTGCCCCCACACAATTAGAGTGACCCCAATCAAGAACAGGAAGCAGCCTTACTAGCTGAGTGCTCCCTTGACTGAAGATCCAAACTGACAAAGGGGGAAGGCGCGGGTCCTCCAGGGGGTAGTACTCAGAATGGTCTAAGTGCCTGTGGAAACCGATTTTAGACCCTTGGGGTTAGATTAGATTTAGCTCCCTAATGTCTCATGATAGAAATACTCAATTTCCTTGCATTTATCACACCATCAGCGGAACGTGTAAACAGTTAATGCCAATTCATCTTTTGTCAGATTCCTCAATTGAAAAACAAGTGGCCCTGTTAAAGGCTCTTTATGGTAAACATTTCTATAAATCTTTATTTTACTATTGTGAACGCATATGTAGGAAAAGTGAAGAAAAAATTTTTATGGGCTCAAATACAGATTCTTGATAATGCCTGTTTAGTAAAAGTAGAGACTTGTATCCCTCTCTCCTGAGTGTCAAATGGTGATCCAGCTTGGAGATGTGTTTCTTATAAGAAAACAGGTGGTGTGGCCTAACAGTTACTGTTAGGCCTCAGGGGTCTCATAGTCCTGGGTTTGAATCTGTGGCCCATAGAAAGCACTTAAAACTATTCCTTTTGGTTGCTATTTTGTTTTTATCATTAATAATTTGGTTAGCATTTATGGTTCTACTATATTCCTCATGATAGTACATGAATGGGAAATGTTATATGTTTTAAGAACCAACTTATTTTATAATTCTCTTCTGAAAATATAAGGTAGCATCTTTAAAATAAATCTATTGCCTTTGCTAACTTTCTCTTTCTTTCTTCTAGGACATGGCCAGATCTCTCATAAAAGTAAGTTTCAAATTATTTTGACATTTACCAAATGCAAACATAAATTAGATTGATCTTCATTTTATATCTTATTTTCTGTTATAACTTAGGGCCTAATACTTTTAATTAAGACAGTATAAGAATGGAGGAGACTCATATTAATTACATCCAGAGCATGATTTTTTACAGCTCTGTTTTTTAGACCTAGATGCTTACCAAAATGATGCATTATGTTAAAAATCCTTTAACTCCTAGCTAAATTGTTGGTGAATTCCTGACCCACAGAAACTGTGAGATAATAAATATTTGTTGTCGCTTTAAGCTGCTAAAAAAAAAAGAGAGAGAGAAAGAAAAGAAAAGAAAAGAGAGAGCTCCAGAAGAAATCCTTTAACTCCTATACATTGTTAGTTATGGATAAGAATTTCAGTCCTGGGGTAAAAATTCCTCTCCCTATTCACCCCTCACCCTCTCCTACCCCCCAACGCTTCCACTGCAAAAACAAAAACAAAACAAAACAAAACAAAAACAAAGCTTTTATAGGTATCTCTTAACATTTCAGTATGCTGGATCTCTTGACAATACCATGTATTAGGGTAATCCAGCAGCCAATTAAGGAGATTGAGTGAAAGAGCAGAGAATCCATAGTAAAGGTAAAGACAGAAATGCAGTTTTTTGGTCCCATAATTGAATGGGGACCCTCAATCTATCAAAGTACAATGAAACATTTCTTAGGGCAGTAGAGATGGCCGAGTTATGACACTTGACATTCATTTGATCCCGGTTTCCCAGTTAATGGAACTCGAATTGACGGGAAGTCCCATGGGTCCATCTCAATCAGATGCATTTACCCCAGGATCCACCCACACCTCCACTTGGATTTTGGTTCACTGGTTGGCAGAGAAGGTCACATTAAAATAGCAGTCTTATTCTCAAATAATACAGTATAAAGCAAGAGACCTTTCCCCACTAGAGTTGAAATAGTAACCTTTTTCATAAGGCTTCATCTTTGAAAATAAATAAATCTTATTCATATTTAAGTTCTAAAGATTTGACTTTCAAGAGAATTATATATAGCAAAATTCTGTGTAATGAAAGTAAATGTACTCTATTAATGTCAAAATTAACACACTTTTCCAAAAGTATTTTTAAAAATCCAATAAAATAAAAATAGTGACCTTTTAGAAGTTTATAATCATCAGGTGCAGGGATCTGACTTAACTAAGGTTCAGTTCCTGAGAAATACAACATAGTAACACAAGGACATACAGTTGGATATTTCTGTCACACGACTGTGAAATTGACTCCCTAAAAACCAAAACTAGCTTAAACAGCAGCAATATTTAAAACATTGTATATAAACAGGTAAACTGTAATATACATAAAGTATACTTGCTAATAATTAGATATAGAATTAAGAAAAGTGCTTTCATTGTATTGTTTTAATGTCATTCGTAAGACTTATTAGAAATCTTCATTTCTTCAGGCTCACCAAAACTTGAAATGGTTATATATTTATTATATAGGCATATATTCTAAAGCTTGCTTTTCTTCGGTACTAGTTATAACAGTTTATTTCCTCAAAGACATACATATTAAAATACCCCTAAATGTATTTTTCCAGGGCATAAAACAGATTCCTTTGTTGGACTAATGGGCAAAAGAGCTTTAAATTCTGGTATGTATAAAACTATGACTGAAAATAGACAGTAACTTAAATCTATTATTTTCTTTCTAAGGCATAGTTTTCAAAGTACTGAAAAGGAATGATAAATTTAAAATGAGTACTTATGGTGAAAAAAAAATCTAATTGCAATAAATAAATCCAAGAATTTATTTGTAGCTGATTAAGCTAATCTCACCTAGGATGCATCTTTCTTTCTCAGACTACCAGCCTTACCAGTGTCTGCCCCATTTAATCATTACCTAACCTGAATCCTTGGGCTAGTCTAGTACTTGTTCCCTTATATTTGTTACATAAGCCACACTGAACTTGACTGAACTAAGCAGTGAAAGGTTATGTGGGAAATAAGACCAATTTTCACTTACTACCGAGGTCATTCAAAAGGCTTATATGACATTACATCTGGCAGTCTTCCAGCACAAAAGTAAACAAATAAAGAAAACAAACAAATCCATTTATACTTTATGAAGTTATAAAAGCTCAAACTCGAAATATCCTGATGGATGTTTGAGAGTATGGGAAAAACACAGTCCATTCCAGTGCTTTTGAAAAGGAGCACGATCAAGTCATCCTGGGGAATTATAATCAGTTCTGGCTGTAAACCCTCACAGGGAAGGGGTGCCACAATCCTTCTAACACATCTTAATCCCCAACAAGTCTTTCTCTTGACATAAAGCCTGCCTATTTCCTTTCCTCTCTGTAGTTCCCATCGTCTGTGTAAAAATGCCACATACCTATATCCAAAAACCCATTCATCGTACCATTTTCAAGGTTAAATAACCCCTATATCATTTTCACAGAGACTGATTTTTTTGTAAAGCACATTCAGTCTTTTATAGTAATTAGCTTAGGTTCCTTAGGAAAGCTATTCAAACTCCTTTTATTTTACCTTTAGTGAAAATAGAATTATAGTATTAATGAAGTGATTAATTAGAAAGTAACCAGCTGCCTTATCTGTTTAGGATATTTCAGGTTTCTAGAAAATCTGTAACTAAGCAGTGCTGGCTTAATTATCTGGAAAATTCATGCAAAAAATGATGTATCCTACCATTGGTTCTCTACCTTCCAAATTTAGACACTATGCTTGTATTTCTTTTTCAGTAATTCGGGGGCCGCTCAAGTATAAATTTTTTTTTCAAGTTTAAATTTTAAAGAAGTGGGCGCCTGGGTGGCTCAGTTGGTTAAGCGACTGCCTTCGGCTCAGGTCATGATCCCAGGGTCCTGGGATCGAGTCCCACATCGGGCTCCCGGCTCAGTGGGGAGCCTGCTTCTCCCTCTGACCCTCTCCTCTCTCATGCTGTTTCTCTCTCGCTTGCTCTCTAATAAATAAATAAATAAAATCTTTAAAAAAAATTTTTAAAGAAGTTACCAGTGTGCCTCATGAAAAACTTTAAATTATTTTATTAATATATATTATCCTCCAGCTTTTGGAAATGGAATGTAAATTTAAACCACACTGGCTTTACTTGTAGCAAAAGTGTGCGCTATCCCTTCTATAACTGGTCTTCTTGATAACTCTATTAGTCATCAACTTTTTATTGCCAGAACTGACACAGATTTCAGAACATGGCTAACTTTACAAATAATATGGATACTGTGATTTCTACAGATTAAATGTTATTAAATGTGTGCAAAGTAATAATGTAATTATCAGTAAATTGAATCACTATAATGAGTCAAGATCAATAGAATCACTATAATGAGTCAGGATCAATTTATGACTACATCTTCACTCCTCCATTTTAAGAAAATATAAAAGGAAGAAACAGGCAAAAATGTATGTACATTCAATCAGAGATCTTTTCATATGATCAATTGAGGCAAGGTTATGATTGTGTCCTGGTATGTGTTAAATTCTGGTATGTATAAAACCATGACTGAAAATAGACAGTATCTCAAATTTGTTATTTTCTTTCTAAGGCATAGTTTTCAAAGTACTAAAAAGGAATGATAAATTTAAAATGAGTACTTATGGTAAAAAAAAAATCTAATTGCAATAAATAAATCCAAGAATTTATTTGTAGCTGAATTTATCTGTAGGCTGTGTCCTACAGCCATCTGATTCTTAACCTTTTGTGGTCACAGACTCCTTTGACAGTCTGAGAAATGTAGAAACCTGCTTTGTGGAGAAACCCCCATTAGCTTATAAACATAAAAATCTACATACAGTTTCAGAGGGTTCAAGAACCAGATACAAAACTTTGCTTCCCGTGAAGAGGATATTCTGTTCCAGCTAACACGAATCCGTCTTTGGTTACTTTACATTAGCATTCACCTTACTTCTCTGAGGAACAGAATCATGTTACCTAAAGCTTGTCAGGAACGGAACTCGTGCTAGTCAGTCCTCCTCCTAATACAAACAAAGCAGGATGAGAAATGGACTGTTTCCTTCCTTGAGAACTGCCTGAATTGGAGTTCAGACTGGTCCGCCCTGGAAGCACATACGTGATTGGCATAAAGCATTCAGCTTATCATGAACCTAGTGTTGGATGCTAACTGGGCGTCTGCTCAGTAGGGAAATGGGAGAGTGCTCACCCTACAGCCCTCACCTACCTCCTCTCTTAACAGATCTTTCTCACTGAAAAAATTGTTTAGAGTGGCATCTATAATTCCTACCTAACTTCCACAGTTCTTCCTATTGTTTTTGTTTAAATTCAGTATTTTATACAGGACATATGAATTTTAAAAAGCAACATAGTTTCACTAAAATGTAAATCTAAGTATATAAATTAACTAAAATGATGAATAATATACTTTAGTAGTCTTATCGCAACAGTCTGATCCTTGCCCTTTTGTGGTTACAGACCTCTTCGAAATTGTATATCATATCATCATATCATATCATATCATATTATCATAATTTCGGCTTTTTTTTTTTTTAGTCCGGATAGTCAAAGTACTTAAATTACTTGCTAAGTCTATGTTAAATACTTTTGGAGGCAGTGATTAATCTTCCACAGGCCATTAGGGTGCTGGGAGGTAAGTTAAACTGTTATACGTGGATGGCACAATTGCCCTACCCACTGACGACAATGTTGTTTTTAGTTTCAAGGACAATCCCTCATTGGGAGGTATCCCCAAGACAGGAGGAGACCTCTACACCATTCAGTGTACTCCTGTAACAGGAACCAGCCAACCCTTTCTGTAAAGAGCCAGATAACAAATATTTTGGATTTTGTGAGCTGTGCCGTCTCAGGAGCAACCACTCCGATCCGTCATGTTAATGCCAAAGTAGCCATAGACAATACATAAATGAGTGGGTATGGCCACGTTCCAATAAAATATTCTTTTCAAGAAAAGGTGGTGGGCTGGATTTGGCCCATGGCCTGTAGTCTGTTGACTCTGTCCTAGAATAAAAGTCTCACATTTTGCTTTCATCCTACTACTATTCCTACTCTATACTTCAGGCATTATCCTTTATATAAATCACCGTGCTTGAGAAAGTTGTGGAGAATGACGACTGCAGTAGATGGTGGAACTACGCTTTGGGGGCACCAAGTAAATGGCAGATGGCCTGAGTAACCAAGGATTCTGTGGTTAGATCACTTCCAATCGGGACAGAGACGGAGGCAAGATTGGAGGATGTGCAAAGAAAGCTCTTAGAAATACTTCAATGGAGAGGGGAAAGTCATTAATGAGTTTTTAATAAATTACAGTGTGTCTTGAAGTTTATTTAACGTTCTCGGTGAATCCTCTTAAAAAACCCTCTGCCTTTTCTTTGTTCTCAGTGGCTTATGAAAGGAGCGCAATGCAGAATTATGAACGAAGACGCAAATAAATCCCCTCATGTGTAATTTATTGAGCTTCATGTGTGTCAGTGGCCAATGAAAGGTAACATGAGACCTGCACCATGAGGAATAATTATTTATTTAATAATCATTGTTTTGAGTGGAAAACTAAAAAAAAAACTGTTTATTTTTCATATTGTGCCAATACGTGCTGTGAAAGTGTGTTATAATTCTAATGTGACCCCCTCAGACGTAGAAATCAGTGGGCATTTCTCAACAAAGCACAGTGTTCAGTGAAACTGAAATATGTTCTTCAAAGAAAGAAATCATCTTGGTTTCCTGGAAGCAGTCATGTCAGCCACTGATGAAGGAGAGGGATCTCACAGACAGGCTTGTGCTTCCTCTGTTTTCATGGTGGAAATGTGCTAAGATTTGGTATCAAAGTGTGTCCCTGCAGCATGTGTCATGTGTTGTGACTTAAATAGAGATGTTTTACAAGTTTTCACGTGATTCTACGGTCTTCATTTCATTGTATAATGTGTTGTGATAGTTAACATTTTAAATAAAAGAAAAAATATCTTGAGAATTGGGTTTTATTCTTTCATTAATATTTATGTCACACCAGCACACGTTCTTTTAGTAGATGAAATATTTTCAAAGCTGTTTTGGCTGCTCAATAGTGAAACGTAAAGCTACTAAATTTCTTTCTTAAGGTAAATGACTACAGTGTAATCTCAGTTCCTCTCTCTCTCTCTCTCTCTCTCTCTCTTACACACACACACACACACACACACATGCATGCACTTTTGGGGGGGGGCAGAGGTCAGTCATTTGGCACAAGATCATCCATGAGGAAAACGATTACATTTTGGAATCCAAAGAGTAGAGGATAAGTTCTGTTGATGCATGCCCATGATTTCCTTTTACAAATAGGATAATAATCTGTCTTAGAGATGCATTCCACTGGTTATTTCCTTGTTGGATAAAACATCAGCACACTACCATTTAAGCCCTGCTTAGAGCCCAGGTATAAATGTACCAGTGTGTTATTCACACTAGAATTAAGACACCAAATTGCAAAAGATGATGCAGAAAGATGGGGGTTGATTGATAATAGGGCATCACCCCCATAATGAAGACAAGAGCACTTTTCTAGCATTTCTAAGGAGGCCTGTGAATTGCTAACACCCATTACACTCTCCAGCTGAAGCATGTGCATCAGGAATAAATACAGAACAATCAAGGGGAGGCTGTTGTGTATTTGTTTAAGGGGAAGGATTGGTAAGTGTCCTTGGAACTGTTTTTGGATTACATAGAGGGTGTGGAAGATTGACAAGTGGTATAAAGACCACTTGAAGACAGACTAAAACTCCATGACCTTAGCCTGGATTGGTGACTATTGTTGATCAATAGTTTGATCAATATTGTTGATCAATGGTTAAACTCATTGTGGGACAGAAGAGCTAAAGCATATTTTAAACTTTATATTTTTAAATAAAAATTTTCTTTTTAAAAAAACTCTAACAAGGCTGCCTGGCTGGCTCAGTTGGAAGAGTAAACGACTCTTGGTCTTGGGGTTGTGAGGTTGAGCCCCACGTTGGGTGTAGAGATTACTTAAATAAATAAACTTTAAAGAAAAAACCTCTAACAATCTCATTTCCTTACTACACAATACATTGAAATATTTCAAAATATAAATGATAAGCAAAATGGAGGTCAGAGTCATCTAGAGCCCCACTCTCTAATAGTAATGTTTAATACTCTATTTAAGAATAATAATTGCAATTTATAAATTATATAAATTCATAAATCAGGGTCAGAGGTTCTAATGTGAGAATGTGAGAGGAGTCAGTATTAGAAAATGATTATAAGGGGAAATAGCAGAACAAATTAATATCTAACAATGAGATTGATTAAGCAAACTGGCATACTGATACAATTGAATATTTTGCCATCATTTAAAATGGCATTACGTGTTTAGTGACGTGACGTGTGCATATATGGTATATTGTTAGGCACAAAGCAATATTCCTGCAGTATATATACATATATATTTCTGCATAGATGTCATAACAAGAAGAAACAATGTAATGGATGAGTGTGGGGTTCAGAGTCCAGCTGCATGGGTTTGAATCCTGACTCCATCACTTGAGGCCGTGTGATGAAGGGCAAGTCCTTTAACTTCTTTCTGCCTTATTATCCTCATCCCTAAAACTGGATTAATACTATGCACTACCATGCATACTGGACAGTATCCACTACAGAGCTTAGCTGAGGGTTGCAGAACAGGATACCTGTAAAGCTTGGAGCTCGGTCTCTGGCACACAGCAAATATTCAGTGAATGTTACTTGTTGCCGTTGCTAGCTACTCTCCCAAATGCCAGTGAGAAAATTAGCACTGTTTTTTAGCAACTGAAATATTTTTTAATAGGCGCACGGAAGAAGCAGCAGCATGGGGTGGTTTTTATATAGCCACTACCCAAATTAAATCTAGGGTTGTATCACAAATGGCTATGCTCTGTGCTGTGCATTGCTCACTAGACAGTCCCTGTGGCCCCTACTGTCTCTGAGATTCTATAAATCTCTGCAGCATGAGCCCAGAGTGCTGCATAAAGTCCTGTATCAGGGGGACTGCATTCATGCCTGCTTGCCCTCCAGGCCCAAAAACCCAGCAACAGCATCAATAAGGAAAGGGAGAGGAACTCCTGTGCTACGTGTGTGCTCATGAAATCGTTACTATTACTCCCCCTCTGTAGCATGGTCCCTTTAACAAAAATAAGCTTTCTTCACCTTTATTCTTTCTTAAGTATTTTATTCTGTTCTGAAAAAGCAAGAAGATGAATCTAAATAGTTACCCAACTACTTTATATTGCTTTGGCTTTTTCTCTGTTTTCTCGTTTGGCTTTGTTTGGGTTCGGGACGAGGGCAGCAACAAATGACACTCCAGCTAAGTAATTTGAGGAGAAGTGAATAAAGGGACTAATTACAAAGATGTAGGCAAGTTGTAGAGAAGCCAGCAATGGGATGTGGGTCTCCAGCCTGGCACCCCTGGGAGCCACTGCTGCCCCAGGCCTGAAGGACCAAGATGAGGACGTGAGGGTCTCTGTGTGCAGAGGACCACCTGGCAGGTGTTGTCTTCAGTAGGAGGACAGAATCAACACAGGGTAGTCAGATATCTGGGGGGGTGGAGGGGGGTAGTGCTAGGAAAGGCCAGGGAATAAATATCCCAATCTCACTGACCTCCTGCTGGGCAAACCCAACCGGAAACAGAGGGCTTGGGGCCCTCGATGCTGTCCACACCATTGAGAAGCATAGACAGGGCACCAGAGCAGGTGGAAAAAGCTGATGGGTGCATTTGGAAGTAGAAAAGATGTCTGGGGCGCCTGGGTGGCTCAGTTGGTTAAGCGTCTGTCTTCAGCTCAGGTCATGATCTCACGGCCCTGGGATGGAGCCTGTGTCGGGCTCCCTGCTCAGCAAGGAGCCTGCTTCTCCCTCTCCCTTTGTCCCCTCATCCTCCATTCTTGCTCTCTCTCTTGTTCTGCTCTCTCTCTCAAATAAATAAATAAAATCTTAAAAAAAAAAAAGAAAAGGAAGATGTCCAATGGATTATGTATGACATTATTTTGAATCCAAAAACAAGACTAATATGCTGAAATTCAAATAGAGAAAATTATAAAGTAAAAATCAGTCTTCCTCTGGACACCCCATTCCATTCCCTTGAAATATAGTTTCATATGGACCCATCCAAACACACAAACAAAAATAACATTAATTTGAGCATATGCTGACATCTGTTTTTTTGTTCTGTTTTTTTTGTTTGTTTGTTTGTTTGTTTGAAATCTCCTTGTTTTAACACCAAGTCATTATTATTTCTTAAGTTATATTTTAAAAGAAATTAATAAGGACATTGAGATTTGTGAAAAACAGAGTAAGGACTTTTGGTGGACCAAAAGTTATCCAGATCCTTAAGAAAGAAAACACACAGAGAGCCACAGTGGTAAGCCATCGCCCCAAGGAGTCATGGAGGCTTCAGAAAAAGGTGCCAATCCTAGAATAGGGAAGTGACTGTTGCAGAACACAGACTTCTCATCAGCAACCCTGAGTGCTATAAGGTAAGGGAACAAAATCTAAAAATTCTTAAGGAAAAAAATTATCTAGTCAAACTATCCTTTAACAATGAGAATGAATTTGTGAAAGGAGAAAAACCAACCAAATCCTGTTAACTTAAGCCTTTATTAAAATCATCACAATAGAACAACCCAAGATAGCTATGTTACTGGAGAGCAGACAGCCTAAGGAATTGCTATGTTAAATTGGTGAAGGTCAAAGTTTTGCTATATTCTGAGAATTAGTCACTGTTCTGATTCTCAGAAGATATAGGGAACTTAAGCTGCATTAGTCAGGGGACAGGATATGGGGCCTGCAAGAGTGGAGCTAAAGCTTTAGCAGCTCTTTTTCAGTTTGGATGTAGTAGGAGTGGTGAGGAGGAAGAGGTGAAGACCAGATCTTGCTAGAGTCAGTGGAATAAATTCAGCCATTCAGCTTCTTTCATGAATTAAGGACATTTTCAAACATATAGGACCTCAGAAAGTTTACCATCCACATTCTTTGAAAGAACTGTTATATTATTTCAGCAAGAAGAAAAATAAATCTGGGAAAGAGTAATGAGTAACAAACACAGCAACAAAGAAATCATTTGAAACAACACTGCTGAACTGAAATCAGTGTGTGTGTTAAACCATCTGGAAATAAAACTCTATAAGATGTCAACATGAGAGTTAGTTGGGGGAAAAAGGAGAGTGTAAAAGGGAATAAATGCATGTTAAACTTCTTGTGTTATTGAAATGAAGGGTAGAACATAGATGTATTTGACTCTAGACTTTTGAAAAAGAAAATGTAAGTTTCTTATATGAGCTAAAAATGTGCACAAGCTGAACAAAAAAGAACAGATGAATGTACAACTATCAAAACAGAAGAGGGGAAATGTTGCAAAACAAAATCTAACCAAAAGAGACAAGAAAGCCTTAATTTTTTTTTTTTTTTTTAGCAGAGTGCCCAGGTGGCTCAGTCAGTTAAGTGACCAGCTCTTGGTTTCAACTCAGGTCATGGTCTTGGGGTCCTGGGATCAAGCCCCACACCAGGCTTGGTGCTCAGCCCAGAGTCTGCTTGAGAATTCTCCCTCTGCCTGGCCCCCCACTCATGCACACATATGTACACACTCTATCTCCCTCTCTCTCTAGAATGGGTGAATAAATCTTTAAAAAAAAATGTTTAAAAAAATTTTAGCAAATAAAAAAACAGAAAAGACTATGGTAAGAATAAATCAAAACCTATTCATATTTATGACAAATGTGAGCAGTTTTATCAGACCTATAAAAGACAAGAGACTATCAAGTTGGTAAAAAAGAAAATCCAGCTATTCTTATTTACCAGAATCAAATCTGAAAAAAAATAATGTAGAATTGTTGAAAGTAAAGAGATACTAAAAATTACCTGCCAAAGTACTAACACAATGATTTTAAAGCAATATTACCACCAGACAAAACAGAATTCAAGGTGAAGATTCCCAGGGGATCAAGAAGGATACTTAATATTGATAAAAGGAGTAATCCACTAAAAAGATATTAACAGTAGTGAACCTTTATAAATATGAGCTATGTTCAAAATATATAAAGCTAAAGCTAACAGAAATATTTAAAAGTATTAAAAATGTACACATCTTTAATAATCATGACAGACATCACAGTGTTTTGGTAAACAACAGATTAGTCAAAAAGTAAACAAGGGTAAGAAGAATTCGGTAACATAATTAGGAATCTTCCTCAAATAAGCATACAGAGAATTAAGACAAGTAGACACACACAATTAAGAATCTTCATAAAATAGACACACTTTCTAAAAATATATGTGGAACATTCAGAAAATTGAGCAACAAGACACAACTGAACTCAAAAAATTCTAAAATATCCCTCTCATATAAGCCATAATTGCATATGACACTGCCAAAAGAATAAAAAATCAACATGTTGCCAGAAAATCCATGTGGCAGAAAAGTTTGGGACAGACTCCCAAATAACTCTTGAGATAAAGGAAAAAACAAATAGATAGCTTACAAAATACTTTGAACTGAATAACCATGTGGGTCACAGGTTTCTAAAGCTATCCCTACATGTGGAGATTTGCTAGAAGGACTCAGGGGACTCAGCAGATAGTTGCACCCATGGCTAAGATTTACTACAACAACCTAGTAAAGCCACACAGTGGGTCATAAGGGAAAAAGATATAGGTGGTGTCTGGAGAAATCTATGTGTAGGTTTCCTTATGCCCTCTCTCTCCCCATGAGGGGTCACAGAGAGTGCACTCTTTTCCCAGTAACAAGAATACAGCAGTAAGTATGAGATGTTTCTGCTCAGGGAGGCCCATTAAAAACTCAGCGGCCAAGGTTTTTATTGGGGTCTGGTCACATAGGCACTCTCTACCTAGCACATTCCAAAATTTTAGACTCCCAGAAAGAAAGCAAATGTTTAGCATAAAACACCTTATTTGTACAAATAGTTTAGGCACAGTGAGCTACCCTTATCATAGAGGGAAAGTTTTTATATATAAGTGAAGGAATGAGCTTACCACACAAGTTGCCAGACACCAGCCAAGGGTCAAGCTTGCAAGCAGGCCTTTTCAAGAATCTCAAGCCTGCTCTGTGAACTAGTTTTTGCAAAACATGTATGACCTCTGTATCAGAACTTGGGTATGGAACCAGAGAAATTCTCAGGAAGAAATTTATAGCCATAAGTGAATTTGCCCCCAAATAAAGGGGGCTGAAATTTAATGAAAAAGATTTCACCAAAAGACACTGAAAAGAACAACAAAATAAGTCTAATGAAAGCAGAATGAAGGAATTAAGATTAAGCCAGATATTAATGAAACAAAGACTATAAGAACAAACACAAAATAATAGGCTTGATCAGTAACATAAACCTTAGTTGTTCAAAAGAAAAAAATTTTAAGATAAAACTTTGGAAATCTATAGTTAAGAAAAAAGAAACAGAAGGTAAAACGATGTTGACAGGAAAACAACCATAGGTACACAGGAGTTTGAAAATTATTAAGATAATTCTATATAAAATTCTGTACCAATGAATGCAAAAATATCCATGAAAGCATATTTTTGGATATTACAAATTATAAATATTGAAGTTAGTTAAAATAAACCAGTAACTGTGAAAGGATTTATAGTTAAACTCATTAACTACCCCGACCCTGACAAACACACACACTGATACTCAAAAGACAGTAGTGCATCAACTAAATATCAACTAAGTAGAATATCAAGTAAAACTCCAGAACTAGGAAAACAGGTCAGGTTAATGATCCAACACAATTAACAAGTTTGGTCTAATCCTTAAAGAAATGATCCAATTCATTCAATAATAACCACCTAACTCTAAAGATTCCCCCTCAAAACTGTTAGAACTAACAAATGAATTCAGTGAAGTTGTAGGATACAAAATCAACATACACAAATCAGTTGTGTTTGTATACACTAACAATGAAGTATCTAAAAAAGAAATAAAAAAAATAATCCCATTTATAGTAGCATGAAAAACAATAAAATTCTTAGGAAGAAATGTGACCAAGTAGCTGAACAATCTATACATGAAAAACTAATAAGACATCAATGAAAGAAATTGAAGAAGACACAAATAAATGGAAAGGTATTCCATGCTCATGGATTAGAAAAATTAATATTGTTAAAATGTCCATACTACCTAAGGTAATCTATAGTTTCAAGGCAATCCCTTTCAAAATGCTAATAGTATTTTTTACAGAAATAGAAAAACAAACCTAAAATTTATTTGAAACCACAAAGACCTCAGAAGAACCAAAACAATCTGGAGAAAGAAAAACAAAGCTGGAGGCATCATATTTCCTGATTCCTATAACTATATTACAAAGTTATAGTAATCAAAACAGTATGATATTGGGACAAAAACAGAAACATAGACCAATGGAAGTGAATAAAGAGCCCAGAAATAAATCCACACATATACAATCAACTAATATTTGACAAGGAAGCTAAGAATACTCAATAAGGAGACCATAGTTTCTTCAATAAATTGTGCTGGGAAAATTGGATATTCACAGCTATCTTACATAGCTCACAAAAATTACATGTAAAGACTTAAATATAATACCTGAAATTGGAAAACTCCTAGAAGAAAACATAGGGAAAAGTCTCCTTGACATTGGTCTTGGCAATGATTTTTTTTTTTTTTGATATGACACCAAAAGCACACCAAAAGTGTCTGCATAACAAAAGAAACAATTGATAAAATGAAAAAGCAACTTACAGAATGGGAGAAAATATTTGCAAGTCATACATCTGATAAGGAGTTAATATTCAAAATATATAAGGAATTCATACAATAAATAGAAAAAAAACTGATTTAAAAATGAGCAAAGGACCTAAATAGATGTTTTATCAAATAAGGCATACAAATGGCCAATTGGGACATGAAAAGATGTTCAACATCACTAATCATCAAGGAAATGCAAATCAAAACCACAATGAGATATCACTGCTCACCTATTAGAATGGCTATCATCAAAAAGACAAGAGATAACAAGAACTGGCAAAGATGTAAAGAAAAGGAAACCCTGTGTACTGCTGGTAGAAATGTAAATTGGTGCAGCCACTATGGAAAACAGCTGGAAGTTCCTCAAAAAATTAAGAAGTGAACTATCATATGATCCAGCAATCCTACTTCTGGGTCTACACCCGAAGGGAATAAAATCAGGATCTCAAAGAGATATCTACAGTCTCATGTTCACTGCATCATTATTCACAGTAGCCAAGATATAGAAACAACCTAAGTGTTCCTTTACAGAAGAATGGATGGAGAAAATGATATATGCATATAAATAATGGACTACTATTCATCCATCAGACACCGACACCAAATCAGCTGGCACTGTGACCTTGGACTTCCCAGCCTCCGGAACTGTGAAAAATAAAATTTTGTTGTTTAAGCCAATCTGTGGAATTCTGTTATAGCAGCCTGAACAGACCATGACAATGGGGATACAATATCAAATATCCAGACTGTTGGAGTCTCTAAAGGACAACACTCAGCTCCTTGACAGATACACTTAAAAACTAAAGAAAATAGAGAGATATTTATAGATGAAAAGAGATTCAACCAGTTGAATCTTATATAAACAAATAAACTTTAAAAAAATTATGAAACAGTCACAGAAGTTTGAACAGTGGATATTTGATGACAGTAAATAATTATTCTTAATATTTAGATGTGATCATTGTATTCAGTTATGGTTAAACAATATATGAATCATAGTCCTCAACCTCAAGAGGCTCACAGCTAGTAGGGGGAGATACACAGGCGGAAAAATGATTAAAATGCAAGAAGGCAATGCGAGTGACAGGTGAAAAGTATCCTAGGAATGCAGAAAGGCTATCATCTGGAAGGTATGAGAGAGGTGAGTCTTGAAACACAGCAAGTTTGCCAGGGAAATCAGGGAGGAAGAGAGCTTGGAAGCAAGGAATAAATGTGAACAGAGACAAGTGATATGGGAAAAAAAGGCAAAAGAAAAAATAAAATTTCCTTACAAGTTACAGTCCATTGACAAGTCCTTGAAAGAGGCAGAGTGACATTCCTCTAGGAACTTAGCTGCCTTGATGTTAATACTTTGCTACGGGGAAAAGGCATCTTAGCTTAACATTATTCCCCCCCCCCCCCGCCAGGATCCTGTGGGTCTACTTTAACATATAAAAATTCCTTTGGAAATTTCCTTTATCTCCACTCCCCAAGATACATGTTGTCAATCATCCCCCAAGGATATGACCCACCGATATACATCTGAAGGGTCTCATGACTAAGGTTTTACTTGACAGTAATAAATGACCTTTTCTTAACAACAGCTAGTCCCCCTCAAGGTCCCAGAAACCTTGCTTCCAAAATTCCTTAGAGACTTCTGCTGTCCCCAACCCACTCCAAACTTGAAAGTGTATAAAGTCACCCATCATAACCCCAGAGCAGCTCTTTCTGCCCACGGGTCTTGTCCCTATGCTTTATTAAAACCACCTTTTTGCACTGAAGATGTCTCAAGAATTCTTTCTTGGCCATCCACTCCAAGCCCCACCACTCCAGACCACAGCACAAGTAGGCATAAGAGAACAGGATGTGCTCTAAGGAGTGCAAATATTTGAGTCTGATCACAGCACAGAACAAGTGGGAAGAGACAAGTCTGGAGAGACGGGCTCACATGAGCTCACAGAGGATCTTTTTTGCTTCCATGCTAATGCTAATGGATTATCTGGTTGATTTTTAATTATTTTCAGAGGTGGAGAAATGTCACTGAAGAGTTACAAGTAGATTTCTCTTCCTAGAGATGAGGAGTTCAATGTAGCTTGGGAGAAAATTTGTTTTGTTTTATAAATAAAACCAAAATGGGTCATTGATCATAGAAATATTAAGGAAGCACCAAACTCGGACAAAGTCATGTGAAAGAATAGTGTTATCAAAGAAAAAGCTCCTTAGACTGAGTTTTACAAGGGAAATCAGGAACCGACTACCATATTAAGAAAAATTACTGAGGTTGAAGATGGTGGAGGAGTAGGGGACTCTATTCCAACCAGTCCCCAGAATTGAGCTGGATATCTACCAGACCACTCTGAACACCCATGAAATCAGCCTGAGATGTAAGAGGATAGATCTGGATCTCTACAAACAGAATAGTGCAGGCGGTTGGTTTTAAGCTATGAAGCAGGGAGCTGTGATTCCACGGGCAGATACTGGAAGATAAATGGAAGGGGGAGGGAGCTGCCATAAGCACTGGCACAGGGAAGACGAAATAACACAGGAGCACAAAAGCCTCCCACGCTGGGGACCGGGCACAGACTCACAGATCGATAGCAACAGGGAAAGGACTTTAGGGAAGCCCCCTGGACTGTGGCAGGACTGTGTGTGTGAACTGGAGGCAGCGGGCAGTTTTAGAAGCACAAAGGGCAGAGATGTGCCCCGACCTGGAGGCAAGGACTGGGAGTGTTGCTGAGGGGTGCACAACCCAGGAGACTGCAGTTTACAGCAGCACAGACAGAAACAGAGATAGTGTGACCTGGAGGGCTCACTGAAGAAGAGACTGTGATCTCTCTGCTCTGAGGCAGAGGGTTGGGAAAAGATCTCTTCTGCTCTGACTCTCTGAAGAGATGCGGAAAGCTCCCAGGGAAAGTCGCCAGAGAAAAAAGCCCCCCAAAACCGGTTTTCACTGAGCCCATCCCCCCCTCCACAGTGGGCAGGGCAACTCTGCCCAAACAGGGTTGCCTGAGTAACAGCACAGCAGTCCCCTCCCCCAGAAGACAGACTGGGAGAACAAGAGGCCAAGCAACCCTAAAATCCCCATAAAACAGGTGCATCTTGCTTGGGTTGTGGTCAATAATTTGGACTCTGTACATTCCCTCAACCACCCCTCAACAGAATGACTAGGAGGAGGAACCGCCAAAATAGGAAAGACTCAGAGACTGTGACTTCTGCCACAGATTTACAAATGGATACAGATATAACCAAGCTGTCAGAAATGGAATTCAGGGTAGCAATTGTGAAGACAATAGCTAGAATGCAGAAATTGATTAATGGCAACATAGAGTCTCTAAGGGCAGAAATGAAAGCTGAACTGGCAGAACTTAAAAATGCTATCAATGAGATCCAATCTAATCTAGATAATCTAACAGCTAGGGTAAGCGAGGCCGAAGAACAAATTAATGATCTAGAAGACCAATTGATAGAAAAGAAGGGAAAAGAGAAGGCCAGGGAAAAACAACTCAAAATCCATGAAAATAGAATCAGAGAAATAAGTGACACCATGAAACGTTCCAATGTCAGAATTATTGGGATCCCTGAGGGGATGGAGGGAGAAAGAGGACTAGAAAATATATTTGAGCAAATCATAGCTGAGAACTTCCCTAATCTGGGGAATGAAACAAACAGTCGTATCCTAGAGGCAGAGAGGACCCCTCCCAAGATAAAGGAAAACAGGCCAACACCCCAGCATGTAATAGTAAAACTCGCAAATCTTAGAACCAAGGAAACTATCTTAAGGGGAGTTAGGGGGAAGAGATTCCTTATATACAGAGGGAGGAACATCAGAATAAGGTCAGACCTATCCACAGAGACCTGGCAAGCCAGAAAGGCCTGGCAGGACATATTCAGGGTATTAAATGAGAAGAACATTCAGCCAAGAATACCTTATCCGGCAAGGCCGTCATTTAGAATGGATGGAGAGATGTAGAGCTTCCATGACTGGCAGAAACTGAAAGAATATGTGACCACTAAGCCGGCCCTGCAAGAAATATTAAGGAAGGTTCTACAAAAGGAAAAAGACCCCAAGAATGATATAGAACAGAAATTTACAGAGACAATCTATAGAAACAAGGTCTTCACAGGCACATGATGACAATAAATTCATATCTTTCAATAATCACTCTCAATGTGAACGGCCTAAATGCTCCCCTAAAACGGCACAGGGTTGCAGATTGGATAAAAAGACAGGACCCATCCATATGCTGTCAAGAGACTCATTTTGAACCTCAAGATACATCCAGACTGAAAAGTGAAGGGGTGGAGATCCATCTTCCATGCCAACGGACATCAAAAGAAAGCTGGGGTAACAATTCTTATATCAGACAAATATATTTGAGGCTAAAGACTGTAGTTAGAGACACAGAAGGATACTATATCATTCTTAAAGGGTCTATCCAACAAGAAGATCTAACAATTGTAAATATCTACACCCCCAACAGGGGAACAGCCATCTACATAAGCCAACTGTTAACCAAAATAAAGAGTCATATTGATAACAATACATTAATTGTAGGAGACCTCAATACTCCACTCTCAGCAATAGACAGATCATCTAAGTAGAAAATCAACAAAGAAACAAGAGCTTTGAATGACACACTGGACCAGATGGACCTCATAGATATATACAGAACATTCCACCCTAAAACAACAGAATACTATTCTTCTTGAGTGCACACAGAACTTTCTCCAGAATAGACCACATACTGGGTCGCAAATCAGGTCTCAACCAATATCAAAAGATTGAGATTATTCCCTGCATATTCTCGGACCATAATGCTTTAATGCTCTGAACTCAATCACAAGAAAAAATTTGGAAGAAATTCAAACACTTGGAAGCTAAAGACCACTTTGCTCAAGAATGTTTGGGTCAACCGAGAAATCAAAGAAGAACTTAAACATTTCATGGAAACCAATGAGAATGAAAACACATCAGTCCAAAACCTATGGATACTGCAAAGGCGGTCCTAAGGGGGAAATACATAGCCATCCAAGCCTCACTCAAAAAAATAGAAAAATACTGAATTCACCAACTAACTCTACACCTTAAAGAACTAGTGAAAAAGCAACAAATGATGCCTAAGCCACACATTAGAAGAGAAATAATTAAGATTAGAGCAGAGATCAATGAATTAGAAACCAGAAACACAGTAGATCAGATCAATGAAACTAGAAGCTGGTTCTTTGAAAGAATTAATAAGATAGATAAACCACTGGTCAGACTTATCCAAAAGAAAAGAGAAAGGACCCAAATTAATAAAATGATGAATGAAAGGGGAGAGATTATTACTAACACCAAGGAAATAGAAACAATTATTAGAAATTATTATCAACAACTATATGCCAATAAACTGAGCAATCTGGATGAAATGGAGGCCTTCCTGGAAACCTATAAACTGCCAAGACTGAAACAGGAAGAAACTGACAACCTGAATAGGCCAATAACCAGTAACAAGATTGAAGCAGTGATCAAAACCTCCCAAAAAACAAGAGTCCAGGGCCTGATGGATTCCCTGGGGAATTCCACCAAACATTCAAAGAAGAAATAATACCTATTCTACTGAAGCTGTTTCAAAAAACAGAAACAGAAGGAAAGCTTCCAGACTCATTCTATGAGGCCAGCATTACTTTAATCCCCAAACCAGGCAAAGACCCCATCAAAAAGGAGAATTTCAGACCGATATCCCTGATGAATATGGATTCCAAAATTCTCAACAAGATCCTAGCTAATAGGATCCAACAATACATTAAAAGGATCATCCACCACAACCAAGTGGGATTTATCCCTGGGATGCAAGGGTGGTTCAACATTCGCAGATCAATCAATGTGATAGAACACATTAATAAGAGGAGGGAGAAGAACCATATGGTCCTCTCAATTGATGCAGAAAAAGCATTTGACAAAATACAACATCCTTTCCTGATTAAAACTCTTCAGAGTATAGGGATAGAGGTAAGATTTCTCAAGTTCATAAAATCCGTCTATGAAAAACCCACAGTGAATATCATCCTCAATGGGGAAAAGCTGAGAGCCTTTCCCTTAAGATCAGGAACACATCAAAGATACCCACTCTTGTCACTAGTGTTCAACATGGTACTAGAAGTCCTGGCAACAGCAATCAGACAACAAAAAGAAATAAAAGGTATTCAAATTGGCAAAGAAGAAGTCAAACTCTCTCTCTTCGCAGATGACATGATACTTTATGTGGAAAACCCAAAAGACTCCACCCCCAAATTACTAGAACTCATAAAGCAATTCAGTAATGTGGCAGGATACAAAATCAATGCACAGAAATCAGTTGCTTGCTTATACACTAACAATGCAACTATAGAAAGAGAAATTAGAGAAATGATTCCATTTACAATAGCACCAAAAACCATAAGCTACCTTGGAATAAACCTAACCAAAGAGGTAAAGGATCTATACTCTAGGAACTACAGAACACTCATGAAAGAAATTGAAGAAGACACAAAAAGGTGGAAAAACATTCCATGCTCATGGATCGGAAGAATAAACATTGTTAAAATGTCTCTGCTACCCAGAACAATTTATACCTTCAATGCCATCCCGATCAAAGTTCCAATGACATTTTTCTAAGTGCTGGAACAAATAATGCTAAAATTTGTATGTAATCGGAAAAGACCCTGAATCACCAAGGAAATGTTGAAAAATGTTGAAAAAGAAAAACAAAGCTGGGGGCATAATGTTGTCCAATTTCAAGCTATATTACAAAGCAGTGATCACCAAGACAGCATGGTACTGGCACAAAAACAGACATATAGACCAATGGAACAGAATAGAGAGCCCCAGGAGATTATTTGACCAACTCTATGGTCAAATACTCTTCAACAAAGCAGGAAAAAATGTGCAATGGAAAAAAGACAGTCTCTTCAATAAATGGTGCTGGGAAGATTGGACAACCACATGCAGAAGAATGAAACTCCGCCATTCTCTAACACCATACACAAAGATAAACTCAAAATGGATGAAAGACCTCAATGTGAGACAGGAATCCATCAAAATCCTAGAGGAGAACATTGGCAGTAACCTCTTTGACATCGGCCACAGCAACTTCTTTCAAGATACATCTCCAAAGGCTAGTGAAGCAAAAGCAAAAATGAACTTTTGGGACTTCATCAAGATAAAAATCTTCTGCACAGCAAAGGAAACAGTCAACAAAACAAAGAGGCAACCCATGGAATGGGAGAAGATATTTGCAAAGGACACTACAGATAAAAGGCTGGTATCTAAGATCTATAAAGAACTTCTCAAACTCAACACCCAAAAAAACAAATAATCAAGTCAAAAAATGGGCAGAAGACATAAACAGACACTTCTCCAAAGAAGACATACAAATGACTAACAGACACATGAAAATATGTTCATCATCATTAGTCATCAGGGAAATTCAAATCAAAACCACATTGAGATACCACCTTACACCAGTTAGAATGGCAAAAATTGACAAGGCAAGAAACAACAAATGTTGGAGAGGTTGTGAAGAAAGGGGAACCTTTCTCCACAAGGGGAGTGGGAATGCAAGTTGGTACAGCCACTTTGGAAAACAGTGTGGAGGTGCCTCAAAAAATTAAAAAGAGAGCTACCCTATGACCTAGCAATTGCACTACTGAGTATTTACCCCAAAGACACAGATGTAGTGAAAAGAAGGGCCATATGCACCCCAATGTTCACAGCAGCAATGTCCGCAATAGCCAAACTGTGGAAAGAGCTGAGATGCCCTTCAACAGATGAATGGATAAAGATGTGGCCCATATATACAATGGAATATTACTCAGCCATCAGAAAGGATGAATACCCAACTTTTACACCAACATGGATGGGACTGGGGGAGATTATGTTAAGTGAAATAAGCCAAGCAGAGAAGGTCAATCATCGTATGGTTTCATTTATTTGTGGAACATAAGGAATAGCATGGAGGACATTGGGAAAAGAAGGGAAAAATGAAGGGGGTGAAATCGGAGAGGGAGACAAACTATGAGAGACTATGGACTCCAAGAAACAGACTGAGGGTTTTGGAGGGGAGGGGAGTTGGGGGATGCGTTGGCCTGGTGGTGGGTATTAAGGAGGGTATGTACTGCATGGAGCACTAGGTATTATATGAAAACATTGAATTGTGGATCACTACCATCAAAAACTAATGATGTATTGTATGGTGACATAACATAACATAACATAACACAATAAAATAAAATAGAATAGTATAGAATAATAAAACAAAATAAAAACTACTGCAGTGGCTTAGCTCTCAATACCATAGAGTTACAACACAAAGTAAGGTTTTTGTCGACTTTGGATACAATGCATCTTTGAGAAAACTTCACAAGAACACCATTGAACATTTACATCTGCTGTTGCAATATTTGAGCCACTAATAATTTTCACAATAAGCATGGTTTTAATAATTTCAGCAATCTAAGTGATCTCTTGAAACACTTGAAATAATAAATAAATAAAGTGACTCTATGGGTATAGTATAACGAGATTATGCTTTATCTTTTTTTTGGTGCTCTAAGGCATGAGAACAGTAAGTCTGGTAAAAAAAAAATACATATATATATATATATATATAGTCCTTAGACATTTTCTTAACTTTTAAATATAGCTGCTAACACTTTAATAAGAAATTGACTTCCTTTCCTTCCTTTCCTCTCTCCCTCATCCCTCCCTTTTTTCCTTTCCCTGTTTCTTAAGCATGAATGTATATGCTTATATACCATGGCTAGAAAGTCACCATTAACCCACATTTAGATATTTCAAACTAAGAAGTTGTGTTCTAAGGAGGCAAATTAAATACACCTTTAGCAGAACTATGTCCTTTTAGGGTTAGCATTTTTTCCCTAGAATTTCTCCACAATTCTGGCAGCCCTATGCCTGGAAAGTACCATTTGTTCTTGAAATCTGCATGCATCCTTTTCATCAAATACTTGCTCACAGGAAGTTCCTAATATTTGTGTCTTCACCTTAACAACAAAGACTATGAAGAGGAACTGACCTGTTTTTGGCATAAAGCAAACTGGATTGTTCCCCCACATGTTGTATTATTTACAAACAAGTCAGACTTGGAAGAACAGATGGTGGCCTGTTGTTCTTTTCTGAGCCATGAAACCTTTGGGTTGGAGTAGAAGATCCACTCCCCCCCTGCCCCAATCTCCCTCTCCTAAACAGAGTCTGCTTGTCCCTCTCCCTTTGCTCCTAAAGAATGAGTATTTCACTGACAATCTTTCTAGGACAACAAGGAAGAGCAAACCATAGAAAGAGGAAGAAAGAATTTTCTACAAATGAAGCAGAAAAGCAAAAGCACTCTGGAGATTCTCCTCAGTAGGAGCCGGTTTGCATTTCACCAAGGGACGAGGAAGAAACTTGGCCTCTGGTTTGGGACCTAAGACTAGACAGCTCTATAGCCTTTTAAAGCTACTATCTGATTATATGTCACTACCAAATGTCAGCAGTTGTGCACATATTAGAACCTGGTCTGACTATACTCTGAGCGGTTTGTCCCCTTGGAGCAAAGCTTCAGTGGCATCATACTGTGTTTTCTGTTTGCAGGAGAACTCAGACTGAAACACCAGCCATACTGTCATTCACATTTATTGGTAGACCAAAGATATTTTCAAACATTCCAAATTACAAAAAAAAAAAAAAAATGAGGGGCGCCTGGGTGGCTCAGTCATTAAGCATCTGCCTTCAGCTCAGGTCATGGTCCCACGGTCCTGGGATCGAGCCCCACACATCGGGCTCCCTGCTCAGCGGGAAGCCTGCTTCTCCCTCTCCCACTCCCCCTGCTTGTAGTCCCTCTCTCGCTGTGTCTCTCTCTGTCAAATAAATAAAATCTTTAAAAAAATAAAAAAAATGTATCTTGCACAGGCCCTTTCTCAAATATCTTAGTGTTTATGTTTGATAAAAAGAGAGTTAACAAAGAAGAGGCACCTGGATGGCTCAGTCGGTTAAGCCTCCAACTCCTAATTTCTGCTCAGGTCATGATCTCAGGGTCCTGAGATTGAGCCCCACATCAGGCCCCGAGCTCAGCGCAGAGTCTGCTTGTCTCTCTCCCTTTGCTCCTTCCCCTGCTCTCTCTCTCTCAAATAAATTAATTAATTAATTAATTAATTTTTCAAAAGTCTTAAAAAGAGAGAGAAAGTTAACAAAGAACAAGTAAGAAATATGAAAAACAAGCGTAGGGCACAGGAAAGAAGCGAGAGGGATTTCCCAGCGAATTGCAAAGGTAGGTCTCAGGGTGGCAGCCGTGACCACAAAGAAAGAGCTTCTCTCTAGGTTGGAGAAGTGTTAGTCAACATGCAGACTACAATGAAAGTTGTCATCCCTAAGACCCCTACTACCAATGTAAACACAAGGACTTCTTTTAAACATCTTTTAAACACGAGGACAGAACATTCAGGAGAACTGGACCATCTACTTTCCCTTCCAAGTCGTGATGTCTCCTTGGGCCAAGGACAAGGTTCTTCTTCAACATATTCCTGAGACATGGGGTTAGACCTCAGTGAGCTGCTGAGCAAAAGCAGAGATCAGCCCCTCCCTCTGACCATATTTCTTCATAGTTTCTGGGTCTATCCCAACTTACTGCCAAATTTCTTTGTTTCCAGGACTACTTCACAGCTTCATCTACTGGTTTCCTAGAAATAACAATATAAACTCCAAAAGAAGCTGAGGCCAGCCCCTGGCCCAGAAATTCTGTTTGGCTTACCTTCTGGAGCCTTCGTCTAACCTGGGCAATGTTCCCCTTCCCTTGCACACTTAGGTTCATGCTTGCTACTGAATTAAAAGAGAGAGAGAGAAAACTAAAATGAAGCAATATATTAGAAATACATAAGTGGCGAAACTATAATGAAGAACAAGGAAATGATTCACACAAAGACAGGATAGTGGTTTCTTTTGCTGGGGAGGGAGTGGAAGGGCACATGGAGCATTTCTAAAGTACTGAGTATAATCTATTTTGTAACGTAAGTGGGGTAAATTGCTTTTTGTTTTATAATTATTCTTCAAACCATATGTATATGCATTATGTATGCTTTTGTATGTATGCTACATTTGATCATTTCATACACACACACACACAATTGTTAAAAAATTACTGAATTCAAGACAAACATCTTATGGCTTTATCATCAGAAACTCTTCCTCCAGATACCAGGCTTGCAAGTTAACAGCAGAGTGATGTGACTGATACTTACCTTCCCCTTCTAATGAGCAATATGTCCCTCAAAAGGAAGAATGAAGCAAATGTGTGTGAGTATGTGAGGAGCTATAAGTCCATTTTACTAACTACTCTCAAATTCCTGAGCAAACCCATAAAATTAAAATAAAATCTCCTCACTTTGTCCCATGCCCTTGAAACAGAAAAAATATTTTCCATTAAGAGTTAAATGAGGGAGACAAACCATGAGAGACTCTGGACCCCAGGTAACAAACCGAGGGTTTCAGAGGAAAAGGGGGTGGGGCATGGGGTAGCCAGGTGATGGGTATTAAGGAGGGCACGTATTGTGATGAGCATCAGGTGTTATATGCCAATTAATCACTGAACACTACATCAAAAACTAATGATGTACTGTATGTTAGCTAACTGAACATAAAAAAAAAAGAGTTAAATGAAATACTGGGGCGCCTGCATGGCTCAGTCAGTTAAGCACCCCACTCTTGATTTCGACTCAGGTCATGATCTCAGGATCATGAAATCAAGCTCCAAGCCAGGCTCTGTGCTCAGTAGACGGAGATTCTCTCTCTCCCTCTACACCTCCCCAACTCATTCTCTCTCTCTCTCTAAAAAAAGAGTTAAATGAAATACCTTACAGCTGAAATTTTTAAGTAAATCTGCTCATGACCAAAAATGATTTATAGCAAAATAGTTCAGGTTTGTAAGAAAGAAAAGAAGTCAGCTATTTGGGGACACCTGGGTGGCTCAGTTGGTTAAGCGTCTGCCTTCAGTCATGAAGCAAGGCCGGGCTCCTTGCTCGGTGGGAAGTTTACTTGCCCCTCCCCCTGCTTGTGCTCTCTCTTTCCCCCTCTCTCTCAAATAAATAAATAAAATCTTAAAAAAAAAAAAAAAAGAAGTCAGTTGTGGGGCAAAAAGTATAGGAAGAAATAAAAAGCTGAAGAAAAATAAACCCAATTAAAAGTGACAGCTCCTCAGACATTTCCAGCAGACATTTTCTTTGCTCCTCCCGTAAACTTTGTGTATGTTAATCTCAATTCTTTAAAAGATTTACCTTTACAATTGCTTTCCTCAGAGCTAGTTTATACACATGTAAGAATTATTTTCTAAAAAAGAAGTATAGATATAATTTCTAATCATTGCTTCACTGAGTCATTATTTGGAATAAAAAAGTATTTAAGGAAGTTAAAAAAAACTCTGTTACGGCGCCTGGGTCGCTCAGTTGGTTGAGCCACCGACTCTTGATTTGGGCTCAGGTCATGATCTCAGGGTGGAGCGACTGAGCCCGCCTAGGGTTCCCTGCTCAACACGGAGTCTGCTTGTCCATCTCCCACCCCCTCTGCTACTATCCCGCTTGCTCCCAGCGCGTGCGTGTTCACATACACGTGCTCTCTCTCTCTCTCTCAAATAAATAAATAAATAAATAAATAAATAAATAAATAAATAAATAAATAAATAAAATCTTGAAAAAACAAAACTTCCTCTACTACTATTCGTAAAATGGTATTCCTTCATAATACATATTAACGGCCTCTTCTAAGTAGGTGTTAAGTCTGTTAGGTAAATATATCATTCTGCATTTACAGCACCTCTCCCCATCTCAATCCTGATTCAACTATGTTAGGCTATAAAAATGTATCCTCTAATTCCACAGAAATATTTTTTGATGGTTTTTTTTTTTTAATTCTACTCTTATGGCTCTGTTGGCATCCAAGTATTTTATGTTACTCCCACGCATAATGATGGAGGTTGGGTTTGTGTTGTAACATTTCAGAAAGGTAAAAATGAAGTTGCATTACTCGGGCATAATAGGTCAGACAGTTTGATTCATTCACTGCCTCATTTATTCACTCACTTTTCCCTTCATTCATTCATCACACGTCAATTGTCTTTGGGTTGTAAAACCTTGTAAGTGAATTAGACAATGGCACTGACATCAAAGCGCCCACTATCTTATAGGAGGTTGAGATAAGCCCAAATGACTAAAGTATAGCAATTGCCATAGAGAAATAGAGATAAAGTATGGTTCACATGTGACGGCAGACGCCGTTTCGCTTTGGCTCTCCGGTCATCCCTTGCACCTGGAACAGTGCTGGCTCGTGCTGCTGGCTAAGCGCTCATGTTCGCTGAATGGGGGAGGGGGAGGAAGGAGGGAATAAAAGAGGAGGTAACACAGTATATAGGCTTCAGTGATAGAAAGATCTGGTTATGGGAAGATAAAAAAGGCAGGTTTCAAGAACCAAGGTCACCCTGGTGAGTCTTATGTTGATTGCTCTGCTTCAGTTCTTTTGCAGCTGAGCAGTAAAAGCCTCAGTGTGGCCCCAAGCCTCCCTTTCCACACTGTCCTATCACAATCACCTGAAAAGTCATCCATGAACATAAGGGCAAATGAAGTTCCAGAACCTAGGTAAAAGTTGTTGAAATATGGTCCATTCATCAAATGAGTGCTGTCCTTTCAAAGGAGTTACCTTGAGGCTTAGGCATTTAGGTCCACGATATTGACATTATTCCATATACAAAATATCACTCAGTTGCCACCATAATCTGCATCAGCTCTTTTTAATATTCACAATGGTTATCTTTGTATCCTTTAAGAGTGGCTTTGATATTTGGGAGTCCTGATATTTCCTCCACTTAAATGTACAATTAGATCATTCAGTAATGTGATTCTTGAATATCTTAAAGAGAAGCCACAATTACAGAATGTTTGTTCTGCATGATGACAAAGCGTGTAAAGTGAAGAGGAGACTGATTACCTGGTTACACTACTATCTTATTTAAGCAAATCTTCAACTACCCACTATAAGGTAATGGTGTATTTTTTTTCGGCAACAGAACATTGATTTTTACTTTAATAATTTGGTTTTTAAATTTTATTTTATTATCATAAAGACACTGAACAAAAGATCTACCCTCTTATCAAAACTCTAAGTGTACAATTATTGTTGATTATAGGTATGATGTTGTGCAGCAGATCTCTGGGGCTTATTCCTCTTGTTTAACTAAAACTTTACGCCCATTGATTAGTAACTCCCCATTTCTCCCTCCCTCCAGCTCCTGGTAACCACCACCATTCCACTCTTTGATTCTATAAATTTGACTATTTTTAAGATTTTATTTATTTATTTGACAGAGACAGAGACAGCGAGAGCAGGAACACAAGCAGGGGGAGTGGGAGAGGGAAAAGCAGGCTTCCTGCTGAGCCGGGAGCCCGATGTGGGACTCGATCCCAGGACTCTGGGATCATGACCCGAGCCGAAGGCAGTCGCTTAACCAACTGAGCCACCCAGGTGCCCAAATTTGACTATTTTTTAAAAAGATTTTATGTATTTACCTTGAGAGAGAGAGTGGGGGGAGGGGCAGAGGGAGAGGTTGAGAGAGAATCTCAAACAGACTCCATGTGGAGCGGGGCTTGATTTCACAACCCTGAGATCATGACCTGAGCGGAAATCAAGAGTCAGATCCTTAACCAACTGAGCCACCCAGGCGCCCCTAAATTTGACTATTTTAAATGCCTCCTATGAGTGAAATCATGCAGTATTTGTCTTTCTGTGACTGGCTTATTTCACTTACTGTGCTTATCCTCAAGGTTCATCCACGTTGTAGCATATTACAGAATTTTCTTCTTTTGTAAAGCTTGCTAGTAATCCATTGTGTGAATATACTACATTTTCTTTATCCATTCATCTGTTGACAGACATTTGTTTCCACATCTTAGCTCCTGAGAACAGTTCTGTAATGAACCTGGGAATGCTAATATCTCTTTGAGATCCTGATTTCAATTCTTTTGGATAAATACCCAGCAATGGGATTGCTGAACGATATGGCAGTTCTATTTTTAATTTTTTGAGGCATCTCCATACTTTTTTCAATAGTGCTACACCGTTTTGTGTTCTGACCAACAGTGTGCAAGGATTGGTAATGTTGTGTTTCTAGAAAGCTCAATGGAACTGAAGTACTAACAACCCATCCATTGGAACTTCTGAATTGCCAGCAATTCAATTAAGAACTTGAAGTAAGATGAGACTAACTTGAAAATCTTGTATTATTATTTTAAAGAGTTATTTTATAGCAAAACAAGCACACCAGGAGGACTCGAATTTTTTTATTAATAGAAAACGTGCAGGTGCTTCTGAACAAAAGAAAATATCCTTTGCAGGGAACCTGGGTGGCTCAGTTGGTTAAGTATCCAGCTCTTGGTTTCAGCTCAGGTCATGATCTTGGGGTCATGGGACTGAGCCCTGTGTCAGGCTCCGTGAACATTGCAGAATCTGCTTGAGATTCTCTCTCCCTCTCCTTCTCCCTGCTCTCTCTCTTTCTCTAAAATAAATAAATAAATAAAATCTTATGAAAAAAAAAAGAAAAAGAAAAAATATCCTTTCAAGAACCTCGAAGAGTGGTTGATTCCCTCCAACATAATACCCACCAGTGACATATACCATGGAAAAAACAAAGGAACACTATTTTCAAAAAGTGTAAGATGGCTCAGAAAGGGATTTATCTGTACTTCTGGATGGTTAGTATACTTTCCCTTGTATCCTCAACATGCTACATTATTAATGCTGTGCCTTCAGTGTCATAGATTAGAGAAGATATGCCAGTGTCTTTACTTTAATGTCCAGGATAAACTATATTTTATGCATGCCATCCTTCTAAGCTAACTGTAGATTTCTTCCATTATTCAGGATAATGGAAGATAGTCCAGGATAATAGTCAAAGAAACCCTGTGCTTTTTACCATTGACCCAGAAAATAAATCAACCTGTGGAACATCTCAGATCCTGGTAGTAAAAAAAAAAAAATACTTTCAGAAAGTTCTATTAACTACCAGTAGTGTAAAGAATATTTAAAAGCCCTTGTTGTTTATTTTAAAATGTGTCTATCTCATTTTCCTTTTACTTTGTATCTTAGATTGTCAAAGTTTTCCTCAAAATTATAGTAATAATGTATGAGATAATGTCATGTCCTGTCACTCTTCCAAAATGTTATAAGAACTTCTTACAGGCTTGTGAATATCATTTTCTTGATCTTAATAGAAGAAACTGAGGATGAAAATATTTTAAAAACTAGTGAAACTTAAGAAAATGATCTTTTGAGAGAAAGGCAAACCAAGAAACAGACTGTTAACTATAGAGAATAAAGTGATGGTTACCAGAGGGGAGGTGGGCAGGGGATGGGGGAAACAGGTGATGGGGATGAAGGAGCACCAGGTGATGTATGGAAGTGTTGAGTCACAATTGTACACCTGAAACTAATATTATACTGTATGTTAACTATACTGGAATTTAAATAAAAACTTAAAAAAAAGAAAAGTTAAAAGAAAACAATTTTAAATGTTCTTTCAATTAGTAAGTCATTTATGTAATATATTATAAATAATTACCACTCATTTTTAAACAAGCTGGAACTATTTTCTTGTGTGATTTACATTATAAATCATGAAGCCAAATGGAATATATTTCAGTGCTTCTCAAAAAAAACTTCACCATGGGACTGTGATGCATGGCATTCATAAAACATCCCAGTTGACAGGATCCCAGATAGAGGGCCGCTAAACAAACAGGGCATGCTGAAGATTATAAACAGTTCCCAATAATGCTACCCTCGTGCTCAACAACGCATGCAGGAATGTAAGTGAATAAAAGTGATGCTATTTTTTTACCTTAACTTTTCTCCTTTTTAAGTTACAAGACCTTAGAATTTTAACTATTATTAATAATTTATTACTCGCCTCACATCCGGTCCAGACTCACCAATATTTTATTGTAGTTGCTAATATTGTTCTCTGTCACTCATTAGTTCATTCAGTTGAGCACCCTTCTTGTGCCACAGAGTTATTGAATCTCAAGCAGTCCACTAGGCTTCAGGCTCTGTGATGGGCACTGGCCTTTTATGGAGACAAACGAGGAGTCCCTGAACTCAGTCCATCTCTTACTGATCATCCACTGAATGCCTGTGAATGTTGAATTGCTGTTTTACGTTAGACTTCTACAAATGACAAATTATTAAGTGCTCTTTATCTTAACTCAAGATTCACGGCAATTTTTAAAATTACTGAACATTGAACATCTTCCCTATCTTACTTAATATGCATTTACTGAACACTGTGTATGAGAAAGAGGCTGAGTAGAAAATCTTAGGTTTTAAGAAGACAGATCAGAAATGAAGCCATAAGCTTCCTGTAAAGAGGGCAGTTTGTGTGTACAATATGTTCCTCCCTCCCCAGAACCTACTGAAATTAAGGGAAGGGAGGATATTCTATGTATAACTATAATATTCTAATTTAGCTTCCCAACCAAGAAAAATTGAAAATGAACCCTTACGCTCCTCAGTAAAATGAATTGAGTTGAGACAAACACTGAACCATCAAGTGAAAGAAATAAGAGTTTTGTTCAATTCCTAGCTATTTGAATACCAGAGAGCCCAAATCATCTAGCTTCAAACCATCTTAAAATATTTTTAAGGGGAAAAATTGTTAAATACGCTTTTACATTAATGGAAGATGATGCGAGAAATTAAGATAAACCTTGTGAGGCTGGTAACAAAGTTGAAACTCCAGCCTGGGAAATAAGTTTGCAGGCCAGTTGCCTAGAGCACTCTAGTGGTTCTCGAAGTTTGGTCCCTGGACCAGCAGCAGCATCATCACTGGGAACATGTTAGAAATGCACATTCCTGAGCCCCTTCTTAAAACTACTAAATCGGTAACTCTGGGAGTTAGGCCAGCATCAATGTTTAAACAGAACTACAGTGATTCTGAAATTATAGCATGCATCACAATCCTTTAAAGGGCTTGTGAATTTCCTCAGTACTCTGAGAATCAGCTGCATTGTTAGACATACAGAATCTAAGGCCCATCTCAGAACTACTGGATTGGAACCTGTTACAACAAGATACACAGGTGCCTTGCGCACATTAAAATGGAGTGATCTACAGCACTGTTTTGCAAACTTTTTTGACCCACTGAAAATTTTTCTTTGTGACACGGTATACACACACTGCAGTAGGGTCAGGCCTAGGAGAGGTGAGTGAAATGTGTAGGGTGGAAAACTTAAGGAGGTACTATCAGAGTCAATTGCACTTGAATGAATGTATGAATTGGACTATAGAATATATATTTTTTTGTTTGTCTACATTATTATTTTTTAATTTTTATTTAAATTCAAGTTAGTTAACATACAGTGTATTATTAGTTTCAGGGGTACAAGTTAGTGATTCATCAGTTGCATACAACACCCAGCGCTCATTACTTCAAGTGCCCTCCTTAATGCCCGTCACCCAGTTACCCCATCCCCCCCCACCAATCCTCCAGCAACCCTCAGTTTGTTCCCTATAGTTAAGTGTCTCTTATGGTTTGTCTTCCTTTGTTTTCATCTTATTTTATTTTTCCTTCCCTTTCCCTATATTCATGTTTTGTTTCTTAAATTCCACATATGAATGAAATCAGATGGTATTTGTGTTTTTCTAACTTATTTCATTTAGCATAATACCCTCTAGTTCCATGTTTGTCTGCATTATTAATAAACCCACAATAAACCTGAGTTATTTCTATAATTTATAAAAGAAAAAAATTTCCTCTTAGTCTCCAAAAATAAGAAGGGAGATATGTGAAATAAATACTAAGACTCTTCTTAAGATTGTTACATTAATAGAAGCCCCAAATCACAGTGTGATAGGCATAGGGTTATTATGATTTAGGATTTTAATCAGGAAATTTTATTCATTTATAGGAAAACTGGAATCACTGAGTGCAATGAATGATTAGTATGCATTAAGTTGTAGCACAAAACCAGTTTATTGAAAGTCAGGAAGCCTGGCTTCCACAGCAATACAATAACCATGGCGTCATTATTCTTTCTTGGCACTGAGTTGGGATGAGGAGTATCTCACATGTTTTTGTGCCTATAGAAGTGATGGAAGAGTCTTACACTCAAAATAAATTGTATATTCAGTCTGCCATGCAGCAGAGACAATGTATCCTGAATGGATCCACTGATCTGTTTTTGTTTTCTTGTTTTGTGTCGTTTGCCTTTGTTTGCTTTGTTTTAAATAAAATTAGGTGGGGATGATTCTGCTGAAGACGACAGACCTAAAAATATGACACATCTAACTTTTAAAAGACGTATATTAATAAATCCCTCAATGAGGGCCAAGCCATCTGTAAAGGTTTTCATGTTTGTTCAGCAGAACACGGAACCCAAAGTTTCCACGTGTGCCCCAGGGCTGTAGCAGAGGTAAGGAAGCCCGGAAGTAGGTACAGAAAGATAAAACCATACTTTTAGCAAGCAAGACAGCATTATTTCCAGAAATTGCACTTCCTCCTTCCCCCACAATACTGCAAGCAGATAATGGAATTATTCTTTTAGCAATAACTCTCATTTTGTCAGTTATAGGTAGAAGTGGCCAGAAGGGAATTATAGAAATGTTTGAGGCAGATAAGATCTCAACTAATGGCTTCATTTATGGCTAAGGAAGCTGACATCCAGAGAAGTCACATCACTCTTCAGTGACAACAATGCAGTGAGGAGAAAGCTTTCTTCCTCTTAGTCTTCAAGATAATTATTTGGGTACAGTTGTGGGAACATGACTTATTGGCTTTTCTTAAACTCAGGTTAGAATCTGCTTTAGTTTCTATTGCCATATCACAAACAACCACAAACTTGGTGGCTTAAAACAACTCCTGCGTGTATTGAGTGCTCACAGCACTGTGGGGCAGAAGTCCATGCACAACATGGGGGAGGGGTCCTGGCTCAGGCTCTCACAAAGCTGAAATAAAGGTTTTGTCCAGCTGCACTCTCATCTGGAGCTCATGTGGTTGTAGCAGAATTCAAATCTGTGTGTTTATAGCACTGAAGTCCCCATTTCCTTGCTGATCATCAGCTAAGAGATGCTCTCAGCTTCTAGAAGCTGCCTATACTTCTTGCCATGTGGTCACCTAATGTTCAAAGTCAATAATGAAGAATCTTTCTCGTGTTCAAACCCTCTCACATTTCAACCTTCCTAGACTTCGAACCCCTCTCTCTAGGAAAAGCCCCATTCCTTTTTTTTTTTTTTTTAAGATTTTATTTATTTATTTTTGAGAGAGAGATGGAAGGAGTGTACATGCGTGAGTGGGGAGAGGGGCAGGGAGGCAAGGAGAGAGAGAATCTCAAGCAGACTCCTCACTGAGCACGGAGCCTGAGGTGAGGCTCCATTCCGTGGGGCCCTGCAATCATGACCTGAGCCGAAACCAAGAGTCGGATGCCTAACCGACTGAGCCACCCAGAGCACCATTCTTTTTAAGGGCTCACCTGATTAAGTCAGGTCACCCAGAATAATCTCCCTTTTTAAAAGCCGACTGTGCCATGTAGCATCACCTAATCATGAGAGCGATAACCCAGCATATTTATAGGTCCCTGCCACACTCAGGGGTTGGAGATCACCTTAGAATTCTGCCTACCATAGAACCCTTGCAATTCAGCAGCCTGCCACAGCACTGGTCCAGCTGTGAACTCCACCAAGCTGAACACCTCAAAGACAAAAGGGGGCAGTTCATGCCTAATGCCACATTTCTGAGGGGTGGTGCAACTGAGATTGTGGACATGGAGATTAACAAGCTACAAAAGTTCTTGCTCACTCACCAAATCTCAAAAAAAAAAAAAAAAAAAGGTCTGGAGGTTTACAGCCTTATGTAAAGTGTGGTATCCAATCTAAATAACATGAGATTATCAGAGAAAACAGGAACACTTTAAATTTCTGTTTTGAGATGCTATATATCAACTATTCAGAATCATGCTCTGTTCTGATTCTCCCCTTCATCCTGAAAATAAAAGTAATAACAAATGATAGCTTTGCCTATTGTAAAGACAACACTCCATCACTGATGATCTTAAGCCTCTTGTTTTGAGCTAACTCAGTAAAAGATGCACTCATTATAAAGACCAAAATATATTGCATGTTGCTGTCAGATGTCCCATCCGACCATTTCCATGGCTACGAACATTTCAGATCTTCTCTATCTTTCTCCTGGACCCTGCCTTAGCCCCTCAGTGCCCCAAGGTCCATTTGGTATGCCTTGTAGTTTTTTCTTGATAACCAGACATGATGTACTGGTTAAAGGAAAGTGCTGAAAACAAACCGTTAGCCGTGTCCTGGTGAGGTACGGGAGAAGGGAAGCATTCTATGGTCCTATGATTAGGTCTCAGTCTTTTAATGAGCCTGTGCTTCTGGACTATGAACTTCACAAGACCTCCTGCATTTTTTTTCTCCCCCCTTAGATAGTACAGGATGGCTAAAGTGGGCTGGAGTTGCCTATTTCCCTTTCCACAGGTCAGTTAGGCTTTGGTAAGTTAGGCTGTGGTTAACTAGTTTCCCCTGAGGGCAGACTTTATTAAAAAGAACAGAGTGCTTTGGCATATTTCAAAATGGCACCTTTCCCCCTCTTCCAGCTAGAAGCACTTAGGAAATATTCCTCTGTTATTTACTTTGGGAACCTGGTCCAAACTCCTGAAGATAAATCTCACAATATTGTGGAGCCCCCCTGTGACTAAGTCCCCTTGGAATGTTTACCTCTCAGACCTTTCTACACGGAACCTCCAGCAATTCCTCAGTTATAGCTCTGGTTTTCCTTCCCCAGCACTGGTTCCTGCTCTGGTTTCCACTCAGGACTCTGCTCGGGTAAGATGTGACTCCCTGTATTTGCTTCTCCAATCTTGGAGACATAGCCAGTGTCAAGAACAAAGTTGCTTTTCCTAAATACTTTAGGTATATTACACACACACACACACACACACACACACACACTAAAACTTTTACTTATGGCATTGACATTTTTTTTTTTAAGATTTTATTTATTTGAGAGAGAGAGAGCACGAGCGGGGGGAGAGGCAGAGGGAGAGGGAGAAGCAGACTCCCCGCTGAGCAGGGAGCCCAATGTGGGGCTCGATCCCAGAACCCTGAGATCATGACCTGAGCTGGAAGGCAGTTGCTTAACCGACTGAGCCACCCAGTGCCCCAGCATTGACCTTTTAAAGGAGAAGTAGCTGCCACTTGCATAAAAAAAAATCATGATATACAACTACATTTTCAGTTTGGATTTCTAATGCTAGCTGTGACCTTTCCTACACTCTTCCCTCGTCCATCTACCAAACTCTATTCCAGTTAAGGACCTGGTACCAGTAACAGAGGATTTAGTTTGAATTTAAATCATGTGTCATATTCTCCCAGGGTAACTTCACTTTAAACCTTAAATCCAAAAGTACAATGAATGGATTGTCCACTGTTGTAGATGCTTATAGTATCAACCAGCAGGTAGGGAAAGGTTTTAGAAAGAATGAGAACAATCCAGATAGACCTGAAACCATAGAACATATGCACCGCATGAGACCCGCCCTTCATATACTTGGCTTTTTGTACTCAAACTTATTTTTAAAACAGAGAAAAAACTCATACTTTCGTTAAAGTTTCAGGAGCTCACGTTTCTAAATACATTGTTTTATTTACAAGTTGTCATTTCCTCTTTGATTCCAAAATGCAGGGTTTTCCCAACATCTTAATTTTCCATCAAATATTAGAAACATTGCCTAATATAATTAAATATATATTAAAGAAAATGATTATGTTAAACTGAAATGCTTTCTCTATGGCTGATTCTTATTATCACCTGTTTACATAGTTCCCTCCAAAGGAACATGTTATTGAAACAGAAGGGGGATATTATTATGGTGTTTGGTTTACAGCACACAAACACCTAACAGCTTCTCCAACAAAATGCAGGATAGATACTTAAGAAGACAGCCCGTATTTGGGATATGCTATAAAACACTTCTCTTAAATTATACTATGTAGGTGGGATGCTATAAAAAGAATGTTTTTTCTTTTTGTACAATGGGCATTGTACAATGTACAATGTTACATTATTTTGAATTTTTAAAAAGCTTTTTTTTTTAAGAAGAAGCAATTCAGATACTAAGTATTTCTTGTCTCACCCATGTTATTAAGTTTATCCTTAATTACAAATTACAATCTCAAAGTCTGAGGCTGTTTCATTTAAAAAAAAAATAGAGGCCACTCCCCTTAGAAAAATAAACTATCAAGGTAAATTTGGATCACTGTGAGTGGCTTTATCTAAATAGTACTAAATATTTGGTTCCGTCCTGGTGCCAAAACCATGTTAGACAAATCAGTCAATAAAGGCTTATTTGGCTATATAAGATGAAAGATTATCTGTTCATTTCCATGCGGGATATAGATGCCAGATCTCTGTTCCTTACAGGGCTAATACTTGAGTTGAACAGACAAAATAAAGCCCTCAAAGACGACAGGGGGCAGGTCATGCCTAATGCCAAATAAGTAGAAATTGGCCCCACAGGAGTTCACAGGAGAAAGATTTCACAGGAAGGGTTTATTGAGCGAACTTTCTCTTCTCTATGTGGTGTTAAAGTGTCTGTTTTATTTTGAACATACATGCCTATGTTGATATATTCAGACAGCATCTATAGAAGAGATACTTGTCATTTTCACCTTTCTATTACACCGATTCTACCTCTTGCCCTACCGCAGACATAGAAATCCCTGCCCATGTGGCCCTACCAGCAGCACCCACCATCAATTGATCAGCAGTGGGAAGAGGGGGAAACGTGCCTGCCAGACTGCAGTAGGCAGCAGGCTCCCTGCTATCCTCAAACCTTAGCAGGCAGCTTGGCATACAGCAGGTCTTTAATAAAGATGAGCTTCGCTAATTCATTAATTTATAATCCCATTCTTGCCTAGGTATGAACCATTTATTTGGATTTTACTGCTTTCCAGGTCCAAGGAGGGACATTACTGGGAAAGGTTCACTGGTTGGGGGCACTGAGAGCAAAGTAGTAAGGAGTCAAGGAGACAGTGGAATACAGAAAACTAAAAAGGCATAAAGCTGGAGCCCGCAGAGTAGAAGGGGAAGGTATGAAATATAAAGAGCAAATTAATGGCATCAAGATCAAGGTGAGCTGGCTTAAAATCCTAGGGAAGTTACTGCTCTACCTAATAGGTGCCTTTTGTTAAAAGTGTATCCTGTACACAAGTATGTATAGAAAACCTTTGTACAATTTAAAGACCAGTAATAAAATAAGTACTCATATGCCCACTACCCAGGCCAAGAAATAGAATGGTACTGTCCCCAAAAGCCACTCCGTGCCCTCCCTGATTGAATCTCCCTCACGCTTCTCGGTGGTAACCATTATCCTGAAATTGCAATTATTCTATTTTTCTTTCAGTCATTACAACCTACATGCCCCTATGTTTGAACATTTGTAATGGAATGATAACGTGTCTCTTCAATACCTAGCTTCTTTCGTTCAAGTTTATGTTGATGTATGTACTAGAGTGGATTCTTTTCACTGCAGGGTAGTATTTTACTAGATAACTATCGCACACACATTTATCCATCTTACCATTTATGGACACTTGGATTTTTTTCAAGGTTTTTTTTCCTATTACAAACAGTGATTGCTATAAACATTCAGGTACCCGTCTCCTAGTACAAGTGTGCCAAAGTCTTCTGAGAGTATATACTTAGTAGCAGAAATGGCTGGGTCATATGGTATGGTCATGTTCAATTTTACTAAGTAAGGCACACTGTTTTTCAAAAGCAGTCATACCAATTTGCCTTCTCAGCAGCAGCAGATCAGAGTTCCCACAGCTCTACGGCTTCGGCTGCATTTGGTGTTCTCAGTCTTTCTAACTTCTGGCCAATTTGATGAAATCTTTAATAGCATGTCCACTCTTTCTTTCACTCATTTTCTCCATTGAATTGGCTGCCTTTTTCTTACTTACTCTTGTGAGTTCTTTACATATTCTGGATCCTAATCCCTTGTTAGTTACCCATGGTTTTGAAAATATTTCTTTCCAGTTAGTGGTTTGTCTTGTCCCTCTTGTGATATCTATAAGTGAGAGATCATCCTGGTTGGGAGTGAGGATTAGAGGGTTGTGATTCACTGGGGAATACCAAAAAAGAGAAGAAAAAAAAAAGAAAGAAAAGAAATCAAGAGAGGTTAGAATAAGAAGTCATTGTAGAGAATAGAGTCAATTTCTACATAAGGTTAGAATAATCTGGTCCAGGCAGCATTTAAATATAAGCAAAGAAGGAACAAAATTATACTTAAGTGTTTTCACCTAAAAGCCTAATCCACGTTATTTAATTTCCATTAAATGCAATGCTCACTAATATTTTCAAGTTAGCTATTTTAGGGGAGGGCTTTTTTTTAAAGGAAGAATTTTTTTTTTTAATTTTATTTAAGGGCACCTGGGTGGCTCAGTCAGTTAAGATTTTATTTATTTATGTGAGAGAGAGAACACGAGGGGAAGGGAGGGGCAGAGAGAGAGGGAGAAGCAGACCCCGAATTGAGCAGGGAGCCCAACTCAGCTCAATCCCGGGACCCAAGATCATGACCTGAGCTGAAGGCAGATGCTTAACCAACTGAGCCACCCAGGCACCCCTTAAAGGAAGAATGTTTGCCTCTACCTCAGATGCTTTCTGAAAGGCCCTTTCAAAAATTCATGGCAGCATACTCAAATTGCTCATTTATTTTTGTGGGAGCACATGAACCCCATGAAAGCAAAACCCTCATGTCTAAACATAAAATGTGACATTGGCAAGTATCCTGTGATTTAAGGTTTGCATTTTATTGTTTCTTTTTTATCCCATTTCTTCATGGTAATGAGCATTAGTTTTCTATTTTTCATTTCTTAGCCTTCTAGCTCCTTTAAAAATGTTTATTACATTGCATCATTACTGTCACACATTAATTCACAAATATTTTGAGCAACAACCAAGTGTCAAGTTCTCTGCCATCACTTATAGTACAACAATAAATAAAACTGGGCACCCCCCTCAAGAAACTTACACCCTAACAGAGAGCAATACAATAAAATAAATCTCACATTCAGTGTGAGAACAAGGTCCCTTGAAAGCAAATGAAAGAGGCATCCAACTCAATCTAGTTCAATCTCATTGCCTTATTCTGAAAGTTCTCCCATAATGCTTTTTTAGTTCATCCATCCATCCCCTAGAACCCCTGGCAACTGCTGATCTTTTTACTGTATCCAGCTTTGCCTTTTTCAGAATATCACATGGTTAGAATCACAAAGTGTGTAGCCTTCTCAGACTGGCTTCTTTCACTTAGAAAAAGGCATTTAAGATTCCTCCATGTCTTTTTTGGTGGCTTGATAACCTATTTCTTTTTATTGCTGAATAATATTCTATTGTCTGGATGTATTGTGGTTTGTTTATCCAGTCACCTAATTGAAGGACATCTTGATTGCTTCCAGGTTTTGGCAATTATGAATAAAATTGCTGTAAAAATGTTTGTGTGCAGGTTTTTGTTTCGACGTAAGTTTCTAACTCATTTGGATAAATTCCAAGGAGCACCATTGCTGGATCGTGTGATAAGTGTGTACTTAGCTTGGAACAAACTGTCAACTGTCTTCCAATGTGGCTGCATCCTTTTGCATTCCCATCAGCAATGAAGGAAAGCTCCTGTCACTCTTCATCTTCACCAGCATTTGGTGTTGTGAGTATTTTGGATTTTTACCATTTTAATAGGTATGTAGTGGTATCTCATTGTTTTAAGTTCAATCACATTTTTGCTTCAGAAGAAATAATTGCATTCTCTGACAACAAGCTTTGCTTAACCCTTCTCCATAGAATTTTTGAAAGAGTTTTAATACTCTCTCATAGAATTTATATGGGAAAGCAAAAGGCAAATAATAATAACCAAGATAATTTTATAGAATAAGAGCAAGCTTTTAGAGGAAAATACCTAAATATAACTTGGTGCCTTATGTTGAAGTACTATCCAAACTAAGTCTACTCATGTATCAGAAATATCTCCAATATCAAGATTTATTATAAAGCTATAGTAATTAATCTATTGTGATGTTGGCATTGGGATAAATACATATACAAAGAGCACAGAATGCAGATACTGAGAATATACCTACCCATATATAGAAATAGGCTGTCTTTGCAGATTAGTGGGGAAAGGATGGGTTCTTAAAATTTGTTGGTACAACTTGTCATTCATATAAAAAATGTTCATTGGTTCTTCATATTATACACAGCAATAAATTCCAAATGGATTGAGGGCCAGATGTAACATTTGAAATTAAAACTTTAAAACTTTAGCAGATAATTAAAAAAAATCTTTATGATCCTGAGGAAGCAAAGGATATATTATACAAGGTTAAAAAAAAAAAAAAAAGGCAGCACAATTCAAAAGGAAAGATAAATAAATTCAACTACATTAAAAATGTCCATTTATTGACAGACATCATAAATTAAAAGACAAACCACTGATCACCATGCACATAACTGATAAAGGGTTAGTGTCTAGAATAAATAAATAACTCCTACAAGTTAACAAGAACCCCCACTCTCACCCCCAGCAATCATCTCGGAAAGCTTTAGATGCACAAAATCTATGGTCTAGAATTTTAATTCTTAGGCATTTACCTTAGAAAAACTCATACATATCCATCAGCTGAAGGATGAATAAAGAATTGTGGAATATTTAGTCAATATTTAGTCAATTTACAATAGTGAAAATGGCTTAATCTCAAAAACATAATGTTGAGAAAAGGTTGGAAATTTTTTAAAAGTTAAGAAAGTACATACCCTTTTATTAAAATTTTAAAATATGCAAAACAATACTATATATTGTACAAAACTACCTGTGTATGTCACAGCCATAGAACATTACTAGCAATGATAAACATGAAATTCGGGATGGTGCTTACCTCTGGAGATGGGCCTCCACAGTCTGAATTGTGTTCTTAGCTGAGCAAGGAGTATATAGGTTAGCCTCTTAATCCCCTTTCGTAGGTCCAAAATATTTCTAATTAATGTAATTAAAGGTTAAGAATCTATGGGGGGGAGGAAAGGGAAATACTTAAAATAGAATGTTGTGTGCAGGGCAGGCCTTCTGATGAAAAGATTCTTCTTTAAAAACTTAGACAAGGTGGGGCACCTGGGTGGCTCAGACTCTTGATTTCAGCTCAGGTCGTGATCTCAGGGTTGTGAGATGGAGCTGGCGTGGGGCTCTGTGTTGGGCACAGAGCCTGCTTAAGATTCCTTCCCTCTCCCTATGCCCCTCCCCCCCAAAACAAAACAAAACAAAACCTAGATAAGGTCCCTACAGTGTACATGTCATACCCGGTCTGGAACCCTTCAGCTGTCACCATGCTCCTGCCTTCCATTGCAATGTTGACCCCCTTGACCTAGAACCCTGCTCCTCCTTCTGGCATTTGCCCTCAGGTACCACCAGCCCCAGCAAGCACTGCCCCCCACCTCGACTCAGCCCCTCCTACACCACAGCGTCTCTGCATCCCGCCTTGTCTCTGCCAAAAGAGGCCACAAGCCACCTGCTCTGGCTATTCCCACGTTTCTCTGGTACATCTCAACTTCACGGAATGTGGCAGGAGCCATTTTTTAAAGACATTTCTGAAACGATCAGTGACACGGCATTAATAAAACATTGCTCCCAGTGCGGGCATTTACTGAATGTTCTCATTACTGAACCTCAGGTGGTATCTGCAGAGTGACTGGCTTTCTTCAATAGGCCTTGTTTCTATACACAGCTGGCTTTCCCACTTGATACTCTGCTTAAATACCTACAATTCTGTGTTTAATGGTTAAGTGCAAAATTGCTCTAAGTTTTATTGCCACCACTGGAACGATTTTCCCATCCTCTCTGTGCACTATACCCAAAGCTGAGATAGTATTTGGTGAAAGGATACCACAATATATCATCTTTAAGAAGTTTTTTTGCTGCAAAACACTCCACTACTGCCAAAGGATGTTTTAGTTTTTGAAAACATCTGAATTCCCTAAAAATTGGCAAGGATGTCTCACAGGGAAATTTTTGGTCCTAGGTACTCAAATGAGGGATGTGTCACAATCAATGTGCACAGAAAAAGAGAAGGTAACCCCAAACCGCAAAACAATTTAAAATACAACAAAACGGGTTAATGGAAAAAAACTGAAAAGGAAGCTCAATAAAGAACCTAATCAAAGGATGGGATCCTCGAACATTTAGGTAACTAACAAGTTAGGTTTGGGTACATCGCCAACCCCAACCTCACACCCACCTCCTTTTCTGTTCCTCTTCTCATTCCCAGTAACCGTCCATCTCGCTGTGTCCCTCTGTCCTGCTGTGTTCTGCCTCCTGCTGAAATGAATGACCACAGCTGTGCCCACCTGGCCTCGCTCTTGCTGAGCATTTCTTAACACCCAGAAGCTGTCCTTCCCTTTCACGCCACCATCAAATGCACCTGTTCTACGTCCCATTTACAAGGGTTCATTCCATTTTCTCAGTGGAAACTTGTCTTCTCTGAAGGTACCATGAGAGTTGATGGCTCCCTGTCGCACATCCATGGACTTGTACCCGAGCTCTAATCCAGACAAATGAATCTCTGAGGGTGAAATTTTACACTCCATAAGAGGAACCTAGGGGAGACATTTGGGGGGTAAAGGTGCTTTTTCAGTTTCCCTACATCACAATCCCTGGGTAATTGATAACTCCATCTGCCCCTGAGGCTATGTAGTGGGTGGAACTTGCAGGAATGAACAGAAGCCTACTTTCTCTTCTTTTTTTGTGCTTGTCACCCCAAGAAACCCTGGATTATGCCATGCCGGACAAGATGGAACAAGCAGAGAGAGTTGGTCTCCATACTCTGCTTCTAACTCACTTGGGACCCAGACTCTGAGCCCTCATCGGAGACCACACCGCACCTGTGGTCTACCAGCTCTGGACTTCTTGCTTGGTTTTCTGTTTGAGACTTTGCAACTTTGGTTCTGGTATTCCGTGTTCCATCTCAAGCCCGGTTCAGGCTCCCCTCAGTCCCATATCATATGTAAGTGCTCCAGGTATTTATCCTATCTGATTCAGGTCTGACCCTGAGACTTCCCTGGTGTCAACCTCTCTAGCTGGTGCTTCCTGCTGGCCCTCCCGAGCCCCCTACCTCAAGCCCTGACAGTGGGTCTCAGCTCCAACTTCAGTCCTTCTTTCTCCCATCTAGTGGTCAGGATGAGCAAGGCCAGCCTTAGACATGAGTGCAAAAAATGGCTACCTGCACAGTGATTATGTGTGTGATACCGTTTGAAAGGCCATTGTATAGAAAGATGGTTAGGAACCCACACCCTGGAGTTGGACCACTTGGGTTTGATTTTCACATCCATTACCAATATATTGACTGTTTGACATTGACTTTCTTAACCTCTAAGCTAATCCACCTGTAATCTAACCTCTTAGCTAATGCTGTCATTATCACTACAGCCAAGTGTTATAGGGCCTGTGCTTCCACTATTAGAGATTCAGTCCTTTATCAGCCCCTCCTCAGACCCACCATACTAATTCACAGATTTTTGGTGACAGCCAGAGAACTTTATTCTTGAGAGGAGGGCAGCGAGTACGAGGAAACCTGAGGGTGGTAGTTGGTGGGAAAATTTGAAGAAAAAGGTATAGACGGGGAAGGAAGCACAAAAGATTAATTTTGCAAGTTCACAGCTATGCCTGGGCTGACCGCTGTGACCAGTCGGGGTGTATGTCTGCTACTAAGGGATGAAAGGGGAGCTTGTGTGTCGGCTAGGTTACTATCATGGTACTTCCGTGTTGACTAACTCAAGGAGGGCCCTTCACAGGGCAGATGTGCTAGAGGTGCTGTTAAATAGAGCACACTGTGAAGAGTGCCCCCTGGAGTTGTGTGATGGGATGGTGCTGAACTGACAGTATTCACCACACCCCTCAACATCCATTACACATCACCCCCTTCCCCTCCCCGCTGTGTAAAACCTTGCTCCAAAAGCAGAATGAGTGATGTAAGCCAATGGTTCTCACCGGGAGTGATCTGACTCCCAGGGGACGTGTGGTTGTCACAACTGGGCAGGGGAGGGGGCTGCTACTGGCATCTCATGGGTAGAGACCCAAGATGTCACTGAACGTCTGACAGTGCACAGGACAACCCCCATGGCAAAGAAGTATCTGGCTCTGAATGTTAATAGGGCCAGGCTTGAGAAACCTTTTTTTTTTTATTTAAATTCAATCAATTAACATATAATGTATTATTGGTTTCAGAGGTAGAGGTCAGTGATTCATCAGTGTTATATAACACCCAGTGCTCATTACATCACATGCCCTCCCCAATGTCCATCACCCAGTTACCTCATCCCTCCACCCCTTCCCTTCCAGCAACCCTCAGTTTGTTTCCTATAATTAAGAGTCTCTTAGGGTTTATCTCCCTCTCTGGTTTCATCTTGTTTTATTTTTCCCTCCCTTCCCCTATGATCCTCTGTTTTGGAGAAACCCTGTTCTAAGTTAATCATAGCAGTTGTTTCTCCTTGCCAGTGCTGAGTTCAGGGACCCAAACCTTCTAGTGTGAAAAATGTATGGTGTACAGAGGTGGAAAGTAAACAAAGAGTAGAATTTCATGTGTTGGTTGACATGGTGAGGATCCAAGACTCCACAGATGAAGTGATCTTAAGATTATTAATTAGCTCCATCCTCATTCCTCCCTTTAGGAATTCACCAGAAACTAAGTTCGATATCCATTTCACCTAGGTCTAGAGGGAGTAGGAAAGCTGACATTTAAGTTGCCTTTTGATATCTTATAAAGTATATTTTATTTCTAGAAAAACATGCATACTCAGCTCCCGATAAGAAAGCACCCCTCTCCCTAAAACCTACATATACATAATCTTGGGATGTGTTTGGTTTTTTTCTCTGTCTCCTGGCTTTCCTGGGACTTGCCCCTCATCAAGAATTCATCCCTCCCCTCTTCTAAGCACTGACCTAGGCCATAAGCTTCTTAAGGAAGAGTCTCCATCTTCCCCACCTGTTTATTCTACATACCTAAAACAGGTCCTGGTACATAATAAGCACTCCATAAAGGTTCATTGAAGGATTGAATGGGTGAACGTATAGATGAATATAATCTGAAATTGTGGTCCCCATTTATTTTGCTGTTATCCTCCTAAGAATTACTAGGTGTCTTCATTTTTATACATCTACTGGTACCTGATATCAAATGCGACTTCAATGGATCAATTTCATATTTTTTCCTAGGGCATTTTCACCTATTCCCTCAGATTTTTATTTAACATGCTTGTCAGTGAGTCTTATCCATCGTCTTCTTCCTGAGCCTCACAAAACCCACAGAAGGGGGTTTTGCCAGCCTGTCTTTCATCATCTTCGTGCTGAAGCTTGTTCTCTCCCACCCCACAGTTGTGGGGCTGCTCCCACTACCCCAGGAGGAAGAGCCTGTCCCAGGGCTGCTCCGGACCCAGGCAGATCTTTCATCTCCAGTGACTTCAGATATGTCTCCCTGTCCCTGGTGGCTGCACACTGACTTTCCATCCACTGTAGCCACCGGGCTGGATCTCCCCACAAATCCCAGGAATCCCTTCTGTCCAGTTTACATCTTGAATGATTTCCTCCATCCTGTCTCAAAAACCTTCGTCCTCTCTAATAAGAGAGAAAGATGTTCTTCTCTGCACATGCAATTATTGTTCCTATTTTGGATTCTCTTACAGACCTACAGAAGAGAATAATGCTCTGTGTTCTCTCTGCTTCCTTCTTGTTAACACCATCCTCTGTCTTCTCAAATGGTCTGTGAATAGTACTGTTTGGAACGAGGTTTATTGCTTAGCCTAAAATTGAGAGCTCATTTTAAAACTGCTTAATCAGATTGGGCTAATAAATACGTATTTTATTCTCACTTTATTCAAGCACACTGGGTGCTAAGAAACTTGAGTAATCAAAAATAATGTAAGTAAATGTCAAATTTAAGGAAAACAATACAATGCATGATGCTAAACAAATAAGTAGAGAAGGGGCACCTGGGTGGCTCAGTCAGTTAAGCGTCTACCTTCGGCTCAGGTCATGATCCCAGGGTCCTGGGATCGAGCCTTGCATGCGGCTCCCTGCTCAGTGAGGAATCTGCTTCTCCCTCTCCCTTCTTTCCCCTCATCTAAGGAGTAGGGCATGGTTTTGCTCTGATAGATGCACAGGACACACATGGTATAATAAAGAGTCTTACTCCTTATCTTTAGGTTTATTGACAACTTTTAACCCTCTTTCCCGTGTGTCCCACATCTGGGCATGCTCAGAAGGAACCCCGATGCTCCTTCCTTTGGCTCTCTGAAAATCTGAACTATGCAAGTTCCCACCTGTGTGCAGGAACGCTCACCACGGCCCCGCCCTCTACCCACTATAAAAACCCCAAGCCAGTCTCTTTTCTTAGCTTCCTCAAGCCCTGCTCTCCCCAGAGAGTTTCATTATATAAGTAATAAACCTGTTACGGCCAATGTGTGTGTGGCGTCATCAGTCTTGGCATCAAAACTAAATTTTACGTGGGGGCCCATTCTGCCTCTGCAGAGGACTAATGACACACAGTACGTTGGAATAAAAGAGACATGTGCTCAAGCAGTAGACCCTTCTGCAGCGGTAAGGCAAAGGGAGGTCACGGTTGGTGGCAGACATTGTCCCAAAGTGTTCTAGTAAAACTAGAGAAGACGTAACATATTCAGTGTATCCGAGCTCTCTGCCCTGCCCTACCCTACGAAATTAACGAGGTTTTGCTCTGGATGTTGATGAGCATCCCGAGTCTGGCCAGTTTGAATGGAGGAAAATCAAAACAAAGCCAAATGTGGCTGCTCCTCATTGCTGCTACATAAAGTGGGAGAAATCCCGTCAGAAGTGCATAGTTGGGCCACAAGCTACAGGCAGGGATCATTCTGTCAAAGCAGAAAATTCTTCATGCTGCTTATAGTCTGCGGTTTTTTTGTTTCTTTTTTTTCCCAAAAAAATTCACACAAAAAAGTATCCATCTCTAAATGGAAGTAGGACATTGCTTGACTATGATGCCTCATCCAGCTGGCAGGTTTAATGAGATGAATACTACAGGGCCCGCAATCAAGCTTATCAGATTAAAATCCAATTTGCCAACTGAGACAGAAGTGTTCCTCAATTTGGTAAATATGTGGAAGAGAAAAATTAGTTTCTGTATTTGACAAACAGAAAAAAATGTTGTCAATAACTTCCTCTGAATTAAAGAAAAAACTTTAAAATAATACATTTCATTTTCCCACTGACATACTTCAGGATCAGTGTATTAGCTAATGTGCTAAGAGGACTGAAGCAATGTTTTCCCTTCTCTTCTTTATCATGTTTTATGATTCTTATTTCCTCTACATCTTAGAAGTCAAGAATGGAATAAATAGCTGTGAAGGATGGAACTTCAGGGAATTATTCCTCTCTGTGCTTTGTAATTTCACAAGCCATTCTGTGTCTGGTATTCATTTCCTGCTAGTGGCTGAATGGATGTCTTTAATGTCTCTTTACAGATGAGAGCCCAGGAGATAGGTAGGCAAAACCTTTATCACTGATCACCATCAGCCAACGATTACTGAGCATCATCTATGGTCATGACAAGAGACAGACGACAGGAAGCTGGGGTGGGTTAATCCAGAAAATGCTACATTCCCTGCCAAGTTGCAACTTGCCTTCTGGGACAGAAAGACTTATACGAGCAGAGATGGGAGTGTTTGAGTAATTTTTTTTAAACTTACATTAATAACCAGTATCTATTATGTTTTATTCACCCCACGACTAATATGCTACTTAGCACACAGTAGGGGTGCCTGGGTGGCTACCTCGGTTAAGCGTCTGCCTTTGGCTCAGGTCATGATCTCAGGGTCCCAAGATGGAACGCTATGTCAAGCTTGCAGCTCAGCGGGGAGCCTGCTTCTCCCTTTCCCTCTGTCTCTGCTGCTCCCCCTGCTCATGCTCTCTCTCTTTCTCTCTCTCCTTCAAATAAATAAAATCTTTAGAAAAACTAAAAAAAAGAGAAGAAAATGAATGAATAGCGTTAGAATCATTGGGTATTCTCTCTAACCGTCAAAGTTTATTTTATCTTATTTCATCTTAACATGCACTGATGAATTAAATATTGAGATAGCTAAGTCATTCTCATTGAAAAATTAGTATGGCCATCATGATCTAAATTATGCTGATAGAATAATGCTCACTCAAAAACTGTAAAGAACATTTGCAGGCATTTCCCTGGATATTCAGGAAAGGGTTTCTCTAAGCTACATTCTCAGCCTGGGAGGTGCTTGGTCAGGGGGTTTTCTTATCTTTAAGTTTACTAGACATTACCAGTTTTCTCCCCAAAATGAAGGTGTCAGTTCAAACTTCCTCAAGCTGCATAAAAAAAGTTTTCATCAATCCACATCTTTACTAGCATTGGGCTTATCATGCTTTTTAAATTTTTATAGTGTGTTAAGTATAGTTTTTTTTTTCTTTTTGCATTTTTGTTGATTTGTAGTGAGACGGGGTATCTTTTAATGTTTTATTGGCTACTCAGGTTTATTCTTCTGCTCCTCTGTAAATTACCTCATAACTTTTCCATTTTTCAATTGAGTTTTTTAATCTTCTTCCTATTGATTTGTAAAGTTCTAACCCTCTGTTGGTTGTATGCACTGGAAATATATTCAATGGGTTGTCTTTTCCACTTTCTTCAAATGCTTTTGATACGGTGTTTATTTTAATATAATTCAATCCTTTGATCCTTTCTTTCTTAATCACAGCAGCATTGTTTGGAATAGTGGGGAAAAAATCAAAACAATACATCACCAGGGAAATGGAAAAATGAACAAATAAATTCAGATATGGTCAAACAATGAAATGTTATGCAACGGGAAAAGAATTGGAGGTACACACATCAGCATGGATAGATCTCACAGATAAAACTTTGAGTGAGAAAAACAGGTTGAAGATAATATATGTATATAAATACATATAAGCTTTAAAAAAATTTTAAATGAACATAAAGCATAAAGAAATACATGAGGGGCGCCTGGGTGGCTCAGTCGTTAAGCGTCTGCCTTCGGCTCAGGTCATGATCCCAGGGTCCTGGGATCGAGCCCCACATCGGGCTCTCTGCTCCGCGGGAAGCCTGCTTCTCCCTCTCCCACTCTGCCTGCTTGTGTTCCCTCTCTCGCTGTGGGTCTCTCTCTGTCACATAAATAAATAAATAAAATCTTTAAAAAAAATACATGAGAATACAAATTCTCGAATCAGGTTTATCATATAATTCTTGTATATTTTCATATTTTTCTCTTTGAAATTATAAGTTTATTGAATGCATAAGCAGCTGTGGTGTCTATATCTTTCTTCATCGAGCCAGGTCAATCATCCCCAGAAGCCATGTTGAAGAAACACACCATGGGCACTGGTCCTCTTCCACAGATTCCTAAGAGAGTGTCTTCCAGGAAGACATGGTTGAGTTCCTGGCCAATGCTCAGGGAAAGAAGATCATTAAAGCTATGTCATTTTTACAGACATACAATGATTGATCCCAGACACTGCGGATAATCAAGTTAGAACCAACCCCACAACATGATTTTTAGTGTCAAGTGTACAACTGAACATAGATTTAATTATGCAACTCTCCACTAAGACAAGCAGGCCAAAAATCTAGAGCATAAGGAGATTAAAAATTATGTATTTATTTAAAGTTTGGTTTGAACAAAATTAACAGAATTTCAGGGGATTACTTTGGCAAGCTGGCACATCCTGCAGAGCTTTAATGACTCCCAGTGCCAGGGCACAAACACTTCTAGAAACATTGCTGATCTTAGCATTGTCAGTGAGCCAAATGCCACTGCCCCTGCTTATGGCTTAGAGAGGATAGTTGTCAAATGAAATGTGTTAATCTCTGACACAGGAGGTGGTGTTTTTGATGTATTAATCCTCCCTTTTGAAGAATAAATTCTTCATTTCTAGTCTTCAACTAGGGAGGCGGGACATCTGCTTGGGTGAAAAAAAACTCCTTAACCAAAGGTCAACCTTTTCAATATCAAGGTCAGGGAAACATAAGAAGGACATTAGTAGGAACAAGAAGGCTATCTGATGCTTCTCTAATGCTTGTGGACACTTTAAACACATACTCTTTCAGCACCCTAGACAACATTTGGATTAATTTCATCTACATCTACCTTACATATATCCATTTTTTAAAAGATTTTATTTATTTGACAGAAGAGAGAGAGCATACAAACAAAGGGAGAGGGAGAAGCAGGCTTCCCACTGAGCAGGGAGCCCAACATGGGGCTTGATCCCAGGACCCCAGGATCAGGACCTGAGCCAAAGGCAGACACTAATGACTGAACCACCCAGGCGCCCCACGTATATCCATTTTGATAACTAAATGCCAGCCTGTGTTATAGCTTGCTGGACCATGTGGCAAAAACCCTTCATGAAGTTGAATGAAGACAAGTCACACCTGGCTCAGAAGCTCCTTTGGAACTTCCTCAGAAGTAAGAATTTAAGGTGGACCTTAAACACTTATGAGGCCATTGCTTATGGTAGAAGTCCAGACAACCATCATAGTTGAAGAAAAATCTAACTATGTCTAGGATTTGGTGCTCATTGTAGCTCTTGTTGTTCCCTGGTATTATAACTGCTGATCCCATCATTCTGTGAAGTAGGCACAAACTGTCATTACCTTTAATGATCAGCCTGGTATGCTCATTCAGGTCTATGAAGCTGAGTGGGCAATAACCAAGAATAATCATATGCTAGGCAAGTTTGAACTCACAGATGCTTCTAAGATTGAAGAAACATCTGATATAGGTCTTTTCAGCATCTTCAACATGTCTGCTGCACACAAGAATACATAAAAAGAGGCCAGGATTATGACAAAGGCCATTGGAACAAGGAAGATATTGAGCAGATAGCCCAGGAAGATGAATGAAGAGATAAGTTGTTCCCCCAAGAACTTCTTCAAATCCTTGCATTCATCATGAATACCAACATGGAAGTTGAAGAACATCAAGGCAAGATCAATAATGATGACAAATAGACAATTCTCGAATAGTGTAACAAAACACTTAGTTAGCTAGGCAAGAATCATACTGCTGAGAAGGAAGACTATGTACCTAAAAAGAAGAGATAGAGATGATCTGACACCCCATCATTCTCAACTGTATCAGAATGTTGGCAGCTTACTAGGAAGAGTGTCTAGAAGCATCCTTAGGGCAGAACTCTTCATCTACATGACGATTATAGATTCAGTCTGTCCTGGACATTCTTAGTTTATGCCTGTTATCCTGAGCTAAATATTAATATTAATAGTGCTACCTTCACTTTAAGGGAGTCCCAGTTTGAAGGATAACTTACATGGTCACTCTTCATCATGGCCCACCACTGAAGAGGCTAGTCATACCAGAGAGCAAAAAGCATATTCTACATAATCACAAAATTTGTAGGACTCACATTTGTAATGAGAAATCCTGTGAAAGCTTTTTTTAAAATCCTATATGTACTTGGGTATAAATACCTTAATGGGCATTCTGAATGTTTGAATGTGGGGAAACAGAAAAAGTGAATACATTGCACTTGGTCGTTCTAAAAACAAGTGGAAGGGTAATGCTATTTTTTTAAATTTTATTTTATTTTATTTTAAAGATTTTATTTATTTATTTGAGAAAGTCAGAGATAGTGACAGAGAGCATGAGTGGGGAGGAGAGGGAGAAGCAGGCTCCCCGCCGAGCAGGGAGCCCGATGCGGGGCTCGATCCCAGGACCCTGGGATCATGACCTGAGCAGAAGGCAGATGCTTAACCGACTGAGCCACCCAGGTGCCCCTAAATTTTATTTTATTATGTTATGTTAATCACCATACATTACATCATTAGTTTTTGATGTAGTGTTCCATGATTCATTGTTTGCATATAACACCCAGTGCTCCATTCAATATGTGCCCTCTTAAAAATAGGCAACATATAAAATAGAAATATTGTATAACAAATGTTTTACAAGGAACCAAAAAAACAACTAAATGAAATACAGCACAATGCTAAAAACAGCTGTCTTTGGAGTAGAGGATTAGAACGGCTTGCTTGCTTTCTTCTTTATATTTTCTGTAGTTCCCAGTTGTTTCACAGTAAGCACATATTGCTCTTATACTCAGAAAAAGATTTAATTAAATTTTCAGGGTAACTCACAAAAAGGCAAAGCATAATTGCAGAATACAAGACAAACTTAGAGTGATTCCTAAAGGCTGACAGTAAAAAGATGAGCAAAGGGACATTAGGAGAGTGCAAACCACAACTTGAGATCAAGACACCTGACAATGTAGAATTGAGGCCACAAAGCACTAAACAAGACAAAGATGGACAAGTTTTCATGCTAAAGGCCACATCTACAAAAGCCATAATATATCTATGTATGCAAATAACAGAACAGCAACCTTCAAAACTCAGAAACCACAAGGAGAAGCAAGAATAAACAAAAGCTTAATAATATCATGTTGTTTCCCAAGTAAACAGGGAACACTCATAAAAATTGACCATATGTTAACTCCCAAAGAAAATTTCATCAAGTCTCATCAAGTAAAAATAATCAAAAATATTATTTAATTAGGGTACAATAAACCAGAAGTTCATAATAAAGTTTTCAAAGATCCTTCTACATGGAAATTAAAAAATTCAATATGACACAATTCTTGAGTCAAGGTAGAAATACAAACTGAAATTGCAGAATTCTTTTTTTTTTTTTTAAAGATTTTATTTATTTATTTGAGACAGAGAGAATGAGAGACAGAGAGCATGAGAGGGAGGAGGGTCAGAGGGAGAAGCAGACTCCCTGCCGAGCAGGGAGCCGATGCGGGACTCGATCCCGGGACTCCAGGATCATGACCTGAGCCGAAGGCAGTCGCTTAACCAACTGAGCCACCCAGGCGCCCGAAATTGCAGAATTCTTAAGAAAGACTGATGAAAATACCACATATAAAAATCTATGGGGTGCAATTAAAGCAGTGAAGAGAAGGAAATGGATAACATTAAATATCGATAAAATAAAATAATAAAAATTAATGCAACATCCAACTCAAAAAATTAGAAAAATTTAGCCACAATGAATCTGTTTACTCCTCTGTAAAATGGAGATAATAAAATCTATTTCAAAGTGTTAAAAAAAATTAGAAGAAAAGGAATGCCCACAAAAAATCAGAAGGAATAAATTAATAAAAGTATAAATTAATGTCAGTAAAAAGAACACTTAAAATGAAGAAAAGGTTGTTTGAAAAGATCAAATAAATGAACAAACCACTAGCTAACCTTATCAAGAAAAAGGGGAGACTTCAAGCACATATACCCGAAATAAGAAATTTCAAGGTGGAAGTAACCATCAGAACAGGGGAAATTAAAAATCTTAAGACTGTTGAATCACAGACTTGTACCTCTGAAACAAATAATACATAATATGTTTAAAAAAAAAAAAGGAAGAAGATAGAAGGAAGGGAGAAATGAAGGGGGGGGGGAATCAGAGGGAGAGATGAAACATGAGAGACCATGGACTCTGAGAAACAAACTGAGGGTTCTAGAGGGGAGGCGGTGGGGGGATGGGTTAGCCTGGTGATGGGTATTAAGGAGGGCACGTACTGCATGGAGCACTGGGTGTTATACGCAAACAGTGAATCATGAAACACTACATCAAAAACTAATTATGTAATGTATGGTGATTAATAGAACATAATAAAATTTTTAAAAAATAAAATAAAAATAAAAATCTTAGGCGATTACTTCACAATTGTATGCCAGCACATGCCGGGAATGGCCAGCAATCCCTGTACCGATGGATGAAAGATTACTCCAGACTTTGCTATGAAAGAGAGGAGAAGGCAAGGGGGTTAACACTCAGAGATGAAGATCCTTCGCCCCTCTTTGCTCCCACCTTTATTGGTGCTTAAGGTTAATCATAAATCTTTATTACTCTGGAATGTGTGGCAAGGGGTCTTACAGATAATAGAAGAGTCTGATCAGTGTACTTTATGAGTTCGGCTAAACATAGCTTAGGGGACAATACACACATCTCTTAGATCACAGGCCAGCTGCTTGGGCTATGAAAGCTCGGGGAAGGCAACTCCCTGGGGCATTCCTAGGGCAGAGTTGTCACCCAGCCTTGGCATTCCAAAGACCTACAGCCTCCTGCGAAACCTTCCCTCACCCCCAGCGGCCTCCGTGTTACATTTTGGCAAGCCAGGTATTATGGATGATTTCATGCTCTACATTAACCCCAACAAACAAACACCTTGAAAACCTTGATGAAATAGATAGTTTTCTAGGAAAATTTAATTTCCCAAAGCTAACCCCAGCAAAGTTTTTTAAAGATATGTTTAAATATATCAGTTCTCTAGAAGACATAGCAAAAAAGACCAAAGATCTATCCTGCCCCATGAAAGCACAAGCCATCACGGAGGAAATCCACCAACTTCCAAAGACGGATGATAGCAACCAATTTTAAATGTTCTCACATATAGATAAAGAAAAAGAAAACTTAAAAAACAATTAGTTCAATAAACATTCAACATTCATGCCAATTCATGCCATTCAATACAACATTCATGCCAAAATCTGATGAAGATTATACACATACACATATACACAAGAAAGCCATGGACCACTCCCTCTTATAGCATTGCAAAAATCTTAAATTGGATATTAGCAAACAAAACCCAACAGCAACTTTTTAAAAACATGTCATAACGAATTAGAGTTTATTTAAGAAATTAAAGGAAATATTACTATTGGAAAATCCATTCATATAAAATTATATTATATTAAGGGATTGGAGGAGAAGAGACACTTGATCCTCTCCATAGATGCTAAAATTTATTCAACAAAAAGCTAAAACTCTTTCTAATAAAACTTAATAAACCATACAGTGAAACATACTTTCTGAACGTGAATTCATGTTTCATATGTATGTACCAGTGCATATACCCTGGTTGAATATACCTTGAGAAGAAGGGGAATGAAAATATCATTTTACAAATAATGAAATTTGAATCTGGACAAGATATCAGGCGGTATTAGGAAGCTATTGTTAATTACCTTTGTTCTATTAACAGTGTTGTGGTTATCTAGGAGAATATCTAAGAAGATGCATACTGAAGTATTTAGGATGTGAGGTGTCATGATTTTGAAACTTAATTCCAAATTATTCTACAGAAAAAAAAGTATGTATGAAAAATGCTAACAATTGTTGAGTTTGGGGGGAGGACATAGAGATGTTCATTGCACTATTCTTTCAACTTTTCTTTAAGATTTTATTTACTTATTTGACAGAGAGAGAGACAGCAAGAGAGGGAACACAAACAGGGGGAGTGGGAGAGGGAGAAGCAGGCCTTCCTCTGAGCAGGGAGCCTGATGCGGGGCTCGATCCCAGGACCCCGGGATCATGACCTGAGCCGAAGGTGGACGCTTAACGACTGAGCCACCCAGGTGCCCCTCTTTCAACTTTTCTGTTTGAAATTTTTCTAGTAAAATGTTGGAGATTAGATGAAATTTATTAAAATAGTACTAACAGTGCCATTGCAATACACTTTTCTCTCTAACTACTTTAGTTACACTTCTTCGGTTCCAAGGATCAGAGATCCACTTAAGTTACCTGGAGAGAATGATTCTCAAGGATGCAGGTGGACTGGATCTAAGATTGGAATCCAACATTCATGGGCACTCAACTGGCTCTAAGAACTGTTTGCTCTCACTGTGGCCCTAGGGCGGTCCACCTCACAGCCCTCTCTGGGTCTCCACTCTCCTCAGTGTTTCTACTGCCTTCTCAACTCTCCACCAACGGACTTCCTTCATTATCCTGAGTTTCAGGTTACCACATCTACTAAAGTTCCATCAACCTCACTCCTAGAAATCTACCTCAAAGTCATGCTGGCAAAAATACAAGATGGTACCTACACAAGGCTATGCATTGTGGCATCACTTTTACTAGGACAAAGTGTTTCAGTTTTGTTTTCATAACCCAGCTCCCTTCAAAATGAGACCAGTCTCTACATTCTGATATAGAGTAATCTCCAGGTTGCATTGAAAAGTGAAAAAAGCTATGTATATTATACTAATTATGGTGTGATCCCTTTTTGGGTAAGAAAAAAAGGCACACATAAATACATATGAATATACATATTTATGTCTATTTTCATAAAGAAACAATGGGAGGATAAACTAAAAATTAATAAAAACGCTCCTCTGCAGTGGGAGGAGAAAAGGGAAAAGAGGATGGGGGAGCCAGAGAGGAAAGCAAGCTTCCCGAAATGTTACTTATTTTCTAGTTTTGCCAGGCTTGCTGGAGCCTGGGCTGTGACTGGCAGAGTGGAATCTATTGGCCAAACAGGGTACAGGAGTCAGCCCGGATTCAAGGAAGGGAAAGAGCTCCCACCTCTCTGTGGGAGGTGTGACAAAGAGTAGGTGGCCAATTTTAGTCTGTTTCAGAAAGTGGGACAACCTGACATTATGTGTTTCATAAGGTGATGTGATAAAAAGTATGCAACAGTAGCAATAAAGCAATCTTGTCTTAAAATCTAAATCCCAGCCTCTCACTCCCAGTTTCTGACTATTTAATGGACAGAAGAAAAAGTTAAACAACACCTTACAGACGCAATCAACCAAATCCAGAATATGGGACATTCTATAGAACAAATAACCACAGTGGGGCTGTTACAGAACACCTAAAAGCAATATGAAGGTTTTGTTTGGATTCTGATTCCAACAAACTGAACTGTAAAAAGACATCTTTCAGACAATTGGAGAAACTTGAATATGGACTGGGTATTAGAGGAGATGAAAGGTGACAGAATGTGCCACCCCAAAATATGACTGTAGGAGTTTAGGACATGCCAACCCAAAATATGCTGCTTTGATGCCATGTTGATGATTTTGAAACATAGGCCTCAAAAATGGCAAATACCCGGAAGGGCTTTCCCTGAACTCCCCTTATCTGCCTCAGTACAGATCTTCCAAAAGGAAGTCAAATGTCACAGATACCATCTTGGGAGTTTCATCAAGCAGGGAGGATCGACTCTTATCATAGGAGAGGAGGCTGGAAGTCCATACCACACTCTGACAAACTGTCACAAACTATACCCCCCATCTATTTTTCTAAAGACCCGTTCATCTTTCCTAAAATCCTTTTACTCTCCCAAAGGCCTATACTCTTTCCCTCTTTTCCCAGTTAAGGTGCTGTTTAAGTCTGAATTCTAAGCCATCTGGGGGAATTATTCATTTTTCCCTGGATCTCTCCCATGTAAATATGAAGTAAACATGTTAATAAATTTCTATTTGTGTTTCTCTTGTTAATCTATCTTTTATTACATGGGTCTCAGCTAAGAACTCAGATAGGTAGAGGGAAAATTATTTCCTCCCCTACACTATTAAATCTGTTAAAATGTTAAAGAGAGAGAGAGAGAATCCTTATCTATTAAAGATATGTAATGAAGTATTTAGAGGTGAAATAACATGACATCTGAGATTCACTATACAAACATAAAAGAAAGAGGTGGGAGATGGATGAAAAACAATGAATAAAATGTTGAACCTCCCCCCTTTGGGGGGCATTTTTCAGTTACCATCAGCTGGCCTTTTGGTGTTACTTGGTTCAAAATCCCTGGATGAATAAATATAATTGACTCTACCAAGCTGCTGGCCACTCTCTGGGGCCTATGGCATCCCTATCTTTGGGTTTACTCTCCACTCAGCCTGTTTCCAAAGAGCTGGGAGGAGTGGGTTATAAGGTTAAAAAACCTGATCACCTGGGCCTGCCCCTTCAGCAGAGTGTTGATGGAGGCGGGCGGGGAGGATTTCCTTAGAGTGGAAGCAGCTGGGAGGAAAGAAGCAGACCCACTAATTAGCATCTTCCTGACGGTGGGAGAAACTGATCTTTGAAGAGGATCAGGTTTGCATGCTCCAATTTCATTTCAAAAACAACAATAACATGTTTTCGACTCACTAACTTGGCATGTACCCCACATCTATTTGGCTATCATCTCCTCTGACTGCTCATTGCTCACAAGGAGTGAACGGGGATCAGGAATTACTCTCATACCTTTATAGCTGAGGCAAGTGGCAGAGTGACTTACCCAAGGCACAGAGCAGATGGTTCTAGGGGAAATAAATGAATTGTACTTTTGAAAATCAACTAGACTGCATCTTTAGTTAGAGGATTGTGTTGCATTAAAAGCAATTTTCAAAGTAACTCAAATTATTCTTAAGTACCAACCACCACCACCCCTTTTAAAATTTCTTTTAAGATTATCCTATGGAAGATCTGCATTGCCAACACTGATGGGTGCTGGAATAGTAGGAAATGGGTTGGAGAGTCAGAGAATATCCTGTTTATGAAAGACATGAAGAAAGAGGAGTTTAGAACTCATGGCTTTGCTAAACATGGTGACCAAGAAGGTAAAGTTCATAAAAAACCAGGGCAAGTTAAAAAGAGAAAGGTTGATGAAAGTTGGGATACCAGCAAGGAAGTTCAGTAATAAAGACCTGATTTACAAAAAGTAGCAGTGGAAAGGTAGAGAATGCAAAATATCTGAAAGCTATGCCAAAGTGAGAAATTATTTATTTTGGTGACCCTGGAGTTAGGGGATAGAGGAGAATAAAAAGTCAAAGATGACCTGAAAAGCATCTGACTAAAATGTAATGCTACCCCAGACAGTTATGGAATAAGAATAGGAACCTCAGTGGAGTAAGGGCAGCCACTCAACCAGCTTCTAATTAGTAAGAGTTGGGTAAAAAAATATCTTAAAGGCAATAACTTTGTACCTATCACATACGTATACAAAATTCTCCAATTCCTTTATAAACATCTATTAAATTGTGAAAAAAAATGGAATTCAGGAAATTCAAACAACTTTCACTATTTTGAGAAGCTAACTCTGGGCCCAGAAAATTAATCTTGAAATTTATTTTTACCACAGTTATACACTGGGTGAGCTGGGAGTTTAGGATATCTGTAAAGTTATTTAATCATTCTTGCATTTTCTTTACACCACTGATTCTAAAAGTTTTACCAGCAGTCTAATAATCTTGGCCATGGGAAATTACATAAAATTCCCTTAGTTTAAATTCTATTTATTATGAAATGTAAAATTCAACCGGCAATGAGACTCATTCCCAGGTTTGAATGCAGATTTGACAGTCGAGTGATTACCTCGGTTGATGCTATGGCCTGCAGAGAAAACAGCAACCTAATTTCATCTGGAAGCCAATGTATTATATCCCAGTGTCAGGATCTTCAAACAGTGATAATCCGAACAAATTGTAGGCTATTTCCCAAGAGAAATGGCTCTAAAGGTACACCTAGCTCTCTGATTTTGTAAACACATATATCTTGTTCCAATCTGACCATCATCTAAAAGTTAACTCTTTGAAATTGAGAATGGATCTCTCTGGTATCCAGTAGCTTTCAATCTTGGCTACACATTGAAATCGCATGAAGAACTTTAAAAAAAAAAAAAAGGCACTGATATTTATCTCCCCTCCTCCCCCCCATTCTAATCTGACTGGTCTGGAGGATGATCTGAGGAACAAAGGTTTAGATGCTCCCCAGGTGATTCTAATGTGCAGACAAGGTTGAGAATGTCTATTCATAATGATTCTTTGAAAGATCAGATTTCTTTTCATTTTTTTCAGTTTCCTGAAGTTAGGAAAAACCTTATTAAAATATACCACCAGTAGAATGAGGAAAAAATGGCGGAGGGAATCAAATAAACAACAAACAAAAATAATGCAAAGACCAAAAAGAGTAGTTTTTCTAGGAAGTAGGGGATCTTGATAGGGAGAAAGTTATTTAAACTCTTTTTAAATGGACAAAGCCAATACCAAAGACTACTCTGTATCAGAAATGTTGAGTCTAAAGGAAGTTGAAATTGTTCAGCCTAATAGGTAAAAAGATGTTTCCCTTTGACAGAGAAGCTATTTCCTATTGGCTTTCTTATTATTTGATTGGCCAATAGTTTTTATTTTCTTAAAGTGAGTATTTTGCTGATTGTTCTGGCAGCTGAGAAGCTGCTGGTTGGTTGGTTGGTTGGTTGGTTCTAGGAGAGGACTTTGGGAGGAGAGAGAGAAGAAATTGGGAGATGGACTTAAAATAGCCTCCATATGCATGCCAATAGGCCAGATCCTAAGATCTGGGGAGAAATTGCCAGTGAAAGCCTTCTATAGCAGGGTTTGGTTGCTAGAGGTTTGAAACAGCAATGTCAAGGACCTTTCTTTTCCATGTTAGAATCCCTTCTTGATTGTCTACCCAGGTCTTCAGTAATGCTTTGCTAATAATCAGTACTATTCATTGTCTATCTTGTGTTGGTGTGGTCTTAAGGAATGAAGAAAACAAGCTCTGGTCATGTTTATAGTGAAGTGGGACAACCTGCAGTAGCAGAAATGAAACATCAAAAGCAAGGGAAAAAGCTCTTGGATTATGGGTGACAAACTGAAATCCTATAAGGACTTCAGTGCAATTTTCTGCAGTTATACAGGAAGATATCCCGAGATGTGCTATTTAGACATGAGTGGAATAGATAACTAGAAAGTTTAAGAAACTGAGGAATATATGCCTTTATGGAAGGGAGCCTCGTTCCAGATCATTGTAAATGTACTACAGTAGAGAATGCTAGCACTCCTCAATATCCATATTTTTTCTCCTCTTCCTGAGAACACCTGAATAACATTTCCTTCCCTCCTTACTATGAACTTAGGCCATATGATTGGGTTCCAGCTAATGGAAAGAGGGCAAAAGTAATTTAAAGCATTTTCAGGCTTGACTTCTAGAACTTTTACTATGATCTCCCATGTTCTTTCTCTTTACTCATTATGCAACGGAATGCAGAGATCTGTTCCACGTGGAAATTTGAGACTACCCTAGAGGATAACAGAACCAAAATAAAGGAGCCTGGGTACCTAAATCATCACAAGAAAAGCTGCCCATCAAACATACTTTGGACTATGAGAAAGATAAAAATATGTATTATGTTAAGCAACTGAGATTGGGGGTTGTTTGTTACAGCAGTTAGTTTCACTTAACTTGACAATGTACAAAGTGACTATCCAAATCCAAAGATTCCCATTCCGTACAGTTATTTGAAAAAAAAAATTTTTTTTAATTTAAAAACAGACCCCAAAAACCCTCAATAAATTTAAAAGAGTTCAAAATGATTTCTGACCAGAATGGAATTAAATTAGGAAATCAACAACAGAAAAAAATCTGGGAAATCCCCAAATATTTTAAAACTGAAACACATCTAAGAAACTCATGGGTTGAAGAAGAAGTCAAAAGAGAAATAGATATTTTGAACAGAATGAAAATAAAACCACATTTCAAAATTTGTAGAATGTTAAAGCAGTATTTAGGGAGATGTACCGCACATTATATTATAGTTATTTCTTTAGTAAATCAGTATCCTATCTCTTCAATTCTGTTCCTCTCTTGCTCATTATTTCCTTTCTGCCCATGTGAAGATGGAAACTATGATTTGATCTTCTTTGTATTACCACTAACTATCATAATTTACCCACTAAATAAATATGTATTGAGAGACTACTGTTGGCCTATAATGCTGGTTCGGAATAAGGCTTGATAAATAGTTACTGAATCAATAATGAGAAAATTTTGGCTTGGAGAGAGAGAAACAAAGGAAAGGAAGAAATTCGGCAGCTCCACTGTCCAGATAGCTTTGCCAAATAAGAACATTTCATATTCAGGTTCATTCCCCTTAGAATCTTTTTTTTCCTTCATAATCTTGATGCTCATTTTCCTCTCTTTTTAAAGTCATAGAATTACAAATCTAATGTCATTGCATTTAATGCACAGATCTCTGGTGGCTACAAAAAGATCCTATCCAGCCTCCTCTAAGTACCTCCAAGAAGACTATCCAAATTGCCTATGCATTTCCGTGATAGTACAATGCTTTGGCTTTACCTTTCTAAACTGATCTGTAATTCTGATGAAAATAGGAATGTATTGGCATTGAGTTTGACTTGAAATCCTTCCTGCTCAAGTGGTCTGTCCTATAACCAAAAGTAGCTTGTAGAAAAGCAGAGCTGTCTTCACTCAGTGACTTCAGCCTCCAAAGAGAAAGGAGGTATCCCCAAAACTTCCATTTTCATCCCTTTGCAATGTGTTAGAAAGTAACAGGTCTGGGTACCTCACCTTAAACATGTTTGTGTTTCCATTTTCTACAAACTCTCCATATGCAAACTCCATGAATGTACACAATTGAAAGCAACACTTGTCTTTAAATGCCCTATATTAACCCCTTCAAAGATAAGGCAGTGCCCGATGACCCCTGAAAAAATGATTCTCACCACATTCCTACCCCCTTATAATGAACATCCATGTTTTGATTGACTGGTACATGATTCCTACTCATTTCCCTTGACTATTTTAATGGACTCTTTCCAGATTTCTGCATCCCCATTATATCTTCCTTATGGCTTTAAAAATGCACATATTATCCAAGAGCTTACATAAGAGGAAGACGGTGTTTGCAGTTTGATACGCATTGCCTTTCTCATGATTCCTTCCATTTGGATGGCATTATTGTCTGCATTCCAGAACGTGCCTTGCCAATGTCTTCGAGGAACAATTACCCATTACTGCCACATCCTGTTCTCGAGCTAAAACTTAAAGCACAAAATTTATCATAATTTATATTTTGGAATCTCATTTTCTAAAATGCATTACTTAAGTGTGGCCACAATAACAAATCCTGCTCGTAAACTTTTTTGTCACTATTTAATGTTTCTCATATGTCAATTTAATAAGCCTTTTGTGTTCCATGTCTGGTGGCCTAACATTTTAAATGACATCATGTTAAGCATATAAATTCAGCTCCCTCCTTCTGAGGTAGTGTGTGACTCTTACTAATTTTTATTAGAACACAATAAACCTTGCCATTAAGATAGCATTTTTAGATAGAAGCTGGGTAAAGCCAACACTTTGAATTCAGAATGACAGGTTAATAATCACTGCCATCTGCAGGCAACAACAACAACAACAAAAAACCTCTGGCTTCTACCCACTTGCTTGATCAAAGGTTACTAACATAAGAATATATTCTACCTCATTAATAATCCACTGAGCATAAATCATATAAATTAAAATAACAAAGAAGTAATATTTGTACCTATAGAATTGAAAACTTTAAGTGAAAATATTCAGTATTGGTGAAGATTCAAAGACATGAGTGAAGAGAGACAAAAATTGATGTAGCCAATATGGAGGAAATTTAACCATAGCCTCAAAGCCTTCAAATTTTGCAATTTATTTAATCCATCAACCCTACCTTTGGGAATTTAGACCGGGAATATAATTATAGTTGTGAACAAAAATTTGGCTACAAGGTTGTTCATTGAATCATTATTTTTTGTAGTAACAAGGTAGATGCAACTTACATTTTTAAGAACAGGGAAATTAGATTTAAATACTATTAGTAGAAGATAAAATAATTGTGAACTAAAAATAACGCACTTGAAAAATATTAATGGCATGGAAAATACTCTTAGTATATTATTAAGGGGAAAAAAGCAGGATACAAAACACTATGTTTAATATAATACCCTTTCTGTAAAATATATGTATGGGTGTATGTGTATATGTTTATATACTCATATATATATTATAGAAAGATACAAAGAAAGAGAGGTACTATATATCCCTCATAGAGACAGCCTGTCTATCTTGTTTTTCTTTGCAAACTCATACCTAGCATGGTGCCTGGCACATAGAGTGTGTATTGAGATTGTACCAAGTTGGGGTGCCTGGGTGGTTCAGTCGTTAAACGTCTGCCTTCTGCTCAGGTCATGATCCCAGGGTCCTGGGATCGAGCCCCGCATCGGGCTCCCTGCTCAGCGGGAAGCCTGTTTCTCCCTCTCCCACTTCCCCCGCTTGTGTTCCTTCTCTCCTATCTATCTGTGTCAAATAAATAAATTTTTAAAAATCTTTAAAAAAAAGAGTGTACCAAGTCAATCACATATGTAAGTGAATGATTAATAAAGGACCATGAAAAACATTCACTAAAATATTTATTGCTTATTGGAGCTGAAATTAATGATTTTTCATCTTTTTTCTCTTTGCTTATCTTTATTTTCTGGGTTTTATTCAATGAATACATATTACTTTTGTACCTTAAAAAAAAGTGTAAGAAGTCATAGGGGAAGCCTTAATTTAGTTAGAAATTTTTAGATCTTAAGGAGAAAGATTTTTTACACATGCTGTAGGAATTTTGCCTTTTTATCATGCTCAGCTGTTCCTTGGCCATAATTTGAACTAATATAAGTGCCTACTCACCTGCCGGGGGAAAAAAGTGTTTCCCCACCCTCCTCTGGTGCCTCGGAAAACAATAAGGCTCTGAACCATCCCCCCTTCCTAGGAAGCAAGAACAGGGTAACCGGGGAAAAGAGCCCCTGGGAACACTGAAGAGAACAAGATTCTAGTGTTAATTGTACTGTAACTCTGAAATGGTGCAAGTGTTATAGAAACGATGTTAGGCTCTTGGATTTTTATGTTTGCGGTGGTTCTTGTTTGAAGTGGTATGTATCTTATGTCAACTGATGTCAATTTCATAGTTATAGTTTGAGGGATAGTTTAATTGCTTTTATGAAGTTGTAAATTGTAGTTAAGTCCCTGTCTAGAAACAATAAATGATCTACTGTAACAAACAAGCAAGAGTCCCACCTAGTGGCAGCTCACTTAATATGCACGTAGTTCTTGGGCCCTGGAAAGAATTTAAGAAAGAATCCTACAAAGGAATATTGCAGGGATTGGGCTCTCTGACCTAATGTGCCTGACCAGCTCCAGTATATTGATTGTGAAGACTCCCTCCTACCTAGGATTTTAGATTTCAGAAATGTGACGGTTCCTGTCAACTTGGGAAACATATAATCCTGAATTGCTACTATCGCTACCGTATGTTACCAAATATAAAGTTCTTCTGGAAGATGTGGTATATATACACAATCGAGTATTACTCAGCCATAAAAAAATGAAATCTTGCAACGTGAAACAACATGGATGGATCCTAGAGGGTATCATGCTTAGTGAAATAAGCCAGAGAAATACAAATATCATATGAATTCACATGTGGAATCTAAAAAACAAAAAAATGAACAAACAAAAACAAGGAGAAATGGATTCATAAATATGGAGAACAAACTAGTAGTTGTCAGAGGGGAGGGGGTGCAGGGATGGGAGAAACAGGTGAAGGGGATCGAGAGGTACAAACTGCCAGCCATAAAATAAATAAGTCACAGGGATGAAAAGCACAGCATAGGGAATATAGTCAAGAATATTATAACTTCGGTGACAGATGGTGACTAAGTGTGGTGAGCATTTTGTAATGTGTATAATTGTGGAATCGTTGTACACCTGAAACTAATGTAATATTGTATGTCATACTCCAATAAAAATTAAAATAATTAAAAAATTAAATGTTCTTCGGAGATGACCATTGATCTTTCATAGCTTTTTTTTTTTTTAAGAGAGAGAGTGGGAGAGGGAGAGAGAGAATCTTTAGGCAGGCTCCATGCCAGCCTGGAGCCCAGGCGGGGCTTCATCTCACAGTCCTTGAGATCATGACCTGAGCTGAAATCAAGAGTCTACTGCTTAACGGACTGAGCCACCCAGGTGCCCCCATAGCATCTTTTTTAATACAACCCAAATCATCAGGTTTCAGGGAGCCATTGTCCTCACATTCACTTATTCAATCACTTCAGGAACATTTATTGAGCACCTCTAATTCCCAGAAGCTGAAATTAAGCACTGAAAATGTAAAGATGATTGAGGAACATTCTCGAGCTGAGGAGGAGTTCATAATCTATCATGTGACACGGCGCTGGATAATCTGTTGCAGCTCAGCACCACCACCATCCCCTTTAAAGTTTGCTCTCAAAAATCCCCTTCCCTGGGATTGGAGCTTCCCATAAGAGGAAGTTGCTGGAGATTCAGAGGGTGGAAGAGAAAGAGGGGCTGTATACTCTAGAGGTAACTGCAGCTAGACTCAGGAGCAGATGAGAGATTCAGAGCAGCTCCCTGGTGAGCTCTTGGGGACTGTGGTGCCCAGAGCACCTGAGAGTGCTTCTCGGAGCGCAGCATGTTCCTGGTGAGTTTCTGAGACCCGCCCTCACTGTTACTTCCTGCCAGGTCTTCTTCAGTGTTGGTGGCCCTCCCCTGGGCTCCCCTGCCTTCATGACTTCCTCAGCTCTTCCAATGTTCAAGTAAGGTCCTCATTCCTGGAGCAAATCCTGAAAGCCCAGAAAACATGGAGTGCTTTCTGTTTTCCTGACCAAGCCCTGACTGATTCAGTCACGCAGTGGGCTAATCCTACAACACAATGATGCAGGAATATATGAGCTATTTATGAGAACTGAGTAGTAGAAACGCATCCCAGGTTTAGAAGGATCAGGGAAGGCTTCCCAGAGAAACTGGCATCTGAGATAAGTCTTAAAGGTGAAAAGAAATTATCCAGGTAAAAAGGAAGACGTAGAGACTAAAGTATTTAGAAAAAAAAGCCAGGTTTTGGGAAGACTAGCTAACCAAAATAGAAACATGTTTAAAGGAAAGACAACAACACAAGACTGTAAGTTCTCAAGTTTACAATTAGTGTGTTGACAGAATAAAATGGCAGTGTGCTCACATGAGTATCATTTCTGTAAAGCTCATTATAGATTTGTAGATATCAATGTGGCAAAATATAGCAATGCTGTTCGTACTTCATCCACGCCATCGCCTTAAATCAGACGGGCACACCAAACTCCCCAGCTGCTGTGGAAGCTAGCTGCGAACAGCTCAGAGCTGTAGCCTCTCCAGAGAATGACCTTCAGCTGAGGGGAGGTCCCTCACCTGGAAGTGCCTGGAAGGTTTTGCCTTCCTTGAAGGGCATCAGGAGCCCCGGGCTGACTGATCCAGGCGGACAAAAGCCTGGCCCCCTTGCCTAAAGGTGAGATAACTTTGTGGTGCCATATGCTTTCCCCGTGAGAACAGGTTGAGAATAGACATTAGGAGAAACTTTGTCTTTGCTTCACTTTCCTCTTGTCCTTTCCTCTGCTTTCCTCACTTCTTGACATGTGCCAGAACTGTAAAAGTTTGGAAGTGGTTAAGCATGAAAGGTAAGGCATGTCTTAGCCTAACCACGCCAGAGCTTCTTGCATACTGTGCAAAGGGAGTTTGAACTTTATCTACCAGAAGCATGGTCTTAAAATGTTTGATTGTTTAGACCATCAGTAAAGAAATTTAGAGCATGCTATACGGATGTGTTTATTAGTATACCAATATGTCCTACATTTTGTAAATGATGAACAGAAATTTTAAACAGAAAAATTTTAAATAGAAGTTCTATTTTTCCATGTACCCCGTAAATCATCTTGCACCTTGCTTTAGATGGCATGCACCACTTTGGGCACCATGGAGGCAGAGAGGAAGTTTGGTCAACTTTGCATTTCAGACCTATGATCCCATTAGGCTTCTCCTCTCTAGGCCAATGATGTGTAGGTCTTTGCTGGAATGGGTCTCTAATACCTGCTCTTGAGGCAGGAGGGAGCAGAGATTACAGGGCTACTCTATTTCATCTTCTGATGGGCATCTTACCTAAGAACACACACACACACACACACACACACATATATACATATATATATACACATATAGAGAGAGAGCAAGAGAGAGATAGAGTCAGGCAACTCTTTACCAGAATTTCCAGCAAGAATCTAAACAGTAGGGATGTAGGAGATGGGGATGGAAAGTCCGTGTCCCTGCCTCCCACCTGCCAAAAACACACATATACACACATGCCCTCTAGCTTTCTCCTCCTTTCCACCTTAAGAAAGCACTGACCTCTGCCTAAATCTCCTGGATATGACCATTGGGGACACTCCTTAGGCCACTGAAAAGCACCCTATTTGCTTTTGCTTTCTGTGCCCCTTGTTCCTCTTTTCTCCCCACCACCCCCAGGTCTTCCTCCCAATGCCTCCATTTTGCTAGACTGCTACTCTTTTCTCAAGAAGTAAGCAAGTCTCAAAACTTCTCTTGGGTCAGATACATTTTTACAGTCTCCTCTTCTCTGTGTGACTCTATCCCAGCCACCCTTGCTCTTCTGCTCAATGTTGCCACTAAGCAGAGGATTTGGGGAAGCTTCTGAACCTAAGAGGGAGCAGAGAGGAAGATCGTTTGGGCAGTCCTCCTCCCATTATTGCCTGCTTTTGTTTTTCTCAAGTTATCCCCTAGAGTCTGGAAAAGGAAGCCTCAGACATTTCTCACAAGCACGAATCTCCTCTCCCGGTGCCACAGGGTTCAAGGAGGAAATTGTCACCTCCACAAGTAGCATCACTTTGACCTTACGGGAATTTATGGGACCTGGGATGACAGTCCAAATGGAGTCCCTCGAATATCTAAATGATCAAAAGTTATAAATCAAATAAATACAATTCCAGAATATAATTTGTTCTAGTTGCCTACCTTGACAAATACACCATCGTAAGGTCAAAATTGAAAAACGGAGTGACTAGTATGTGCCTGGAATTTGTTACGGTCTTAGGTGGTGCTATTTGTGTCTTTCTCACACCTTAGGTCATACTGGAAAGCCAGCTTGCTTCCATCAGCCTGACACTGATACATGCCATGTTTGTTGCTGCTTCCTAATTCTGTGACTCACCCGGGCTGGTGGTGAGGGAAGGAGCTCTTCTCATCTCAGACCCACACCTGAGATAGGGAATGAAGAGAGAAAGTGGGTGGGCAAGACGTGAGTTTCATTTTGGGCAGCAAAGTTTGTGATGACAGAAAACTGGAGATGCCCAAGAGTTAGATGGGAGTCTGAGATGTGACATTTTCAGCATCATCACATTAAAAGTCCTACCATCTGCTGAGGCTTTAATTCTAGTAGCAAGTAAGAATGGATGGGAGAATGAGATTGACCCTTTCTTTTACTCTAGCCAGTTATTCCACAGAATAAAAAAAGCTTTCATGTCTCTGCGAGAGATAGACATAGTAGATGTCTTTTGAATGAGCACAAAATGATAAGTAACTCAATCAACAGTGTATTAAGAGCCTGCAGTTTCCACGATCCCAAATCAGGCTCTAGACCATGTTTAAAACTAAAGAGCTCTGATGTCTGACAACTGGGAATCTAAAATTTACAGGGACAGGCAACAGAAACAAGACAGCTATATACGACAGGCCATATATTCACAAAACCTTTATTCTCTACTGAGTAGAGTAAGGGAGGAAAAACTTCTTTCTACCCTCCTGGGTTCTGTGGCTGGCCTAGGAATTAAACTGATAGAAGAGAGATGGATGGAGAAAAACATACAGATTTGACTCCACATGTACAAGGGAGTGTCTACAGGAAAATGAAGACCCCAAGAGCAGAAAGGCCCAAGTGCTCATATACTAGACTGAACAAAGAGTAGTAATTGTGAAAAAGGAACAAAGATGTCATGGGGAGACTAAAGGAAGGTAAGAGTTATTTTAGTAATGTCTGTTCCTATAGATTTCTCTCGACCTCAACTCTGCCTCTGGTGGTAAGAATATTTCTTTCCTCCTGGCACAGAGAGAGTATCTTTCACAAGGTAGTTTTATCTCCTGCTTTCAGAAAGAAAAAGGGAAGGTCAGTGTGTTTTTGCACCTGCTGCTTTTCCAAGTGCATTTAGCTCAAAACAATCCTTATGTTAAAATGGCATATTTGGGGGTGGCCTCTTCTGATACCCTTCATTCCCTCCCTTTGAAACTTCCCTGGGAAGTTTCCCAGTCCAGCAGCTGAGTTGGTAGGTTGTTCCATATCTCACTGAACTGGTCTCTTAGTCCTGAGAAGAGGCCCATTCAGTCAAACAGCTGTGTTTTATTTCAGGAGGCCCATCTAAATTAGGCCTGTATATGGTGTGAGTAATCAGGCATTTTATGAGGGGCATTTCTATGACAACAAAAGAAAAGCAAAGGTTAGTGATGAGAAGAAACTGCAAGCTCAGTTTTGACTTCACAGGGCAATCCGTCAAGAAGATTTTTAGATCTTGGGCTCAACACCTCTTTAGATGGTGGGATGAGGACAGGTGGTGGCGGTCTGATGAATTTTCCTTGGTTTGCAGTTTGAATGTGTCTTCTGGTGGCATCAGGTGCTCTGACGAACGTCCTGAGTGGCTGAGGCGGCAGCAGCGATAAAGGCTGTTCGTACACAACCTGTCGTGGGGATTTCTTGGAAATTCATATCCCGTCACTCAGTCCCCATTTGCCCGACTTCGGAAGAAAGGCAGTTACATTTCTCAGTGATGTCAAGTCAGGAGCATAGGAGGAAAACTGGAAATGTTACCCACTGACAAAATGCACAAAATGGCAGGAGACGGTTTACAAAGAGGAAGAAAGGCTCCAAGTCCGTGACCATGACACTGTTCAACAACCCACAAGGCTATCTTATAGATAGTTTTTATTGAAATGTAGAATTTTTGCCCTACGATCACTCCCATTTTTATCAAAGATAATCTAAGACTAATTTGTTCACAAACTAAGTCTAGTCTCCTTAAAGTTGGCCCAGTGATTTACGTAAATGCAGCAACAATAGTGATTTACCTATCATACAGGCTTTTTTTAAGTTTGCTTTACTGGAACTTTTCATGAGGAATCTCAGCTTGGACTTTTAAAAGCCTTGTGAGGCTAAGAAGCTACATCAGAAACATGCCACCAGACTTCACTGTCATTACCTACAGATTGGGGTGAACTCTTCTTTAGGTTTGCAAGATATCTTGAGGTTCCTGGGTCTGCCAGGCAGTAACCTTCTTTACAAACCCTTAAGGCTGAGAACCAGGGAGGCCAGGTACCAGGCCAGTAGTCCAAGAGAGTTTTCTAAGTATTGGTTCCATAACATCAAAATTAGTTTCTTAAATCTGGTCATATCTGATTCCGTGCATATTGTTCTCAAATATGACAGTCCTGTCAAAGCCTTGGTAATATAACTGATGTTTCCAATTGTGTCCTGTTATAAGGAGAACAGATTCTTATTGAACTTACGCAAATTATTGTATTTCCATGAAAATAAGAATACTTAATATGAGTTTCTGAATTCAAGGGGGATCAGCAAGGGAGAAAAATAAATGTTTCATTTTGTTTACAAAGGTACAGTCTACTAAATTGTTGCAAGTTACAGTTAGCTTAAGTGAAAAGAAAAAAAAAAAAAAGGTTTCCTTAAATCTGGAACACAAAGCACTAAGGAACCAGTAGTGTTTCCCAGTCAAAGTTATTATCATCCTCATCAGGTCACTTAGTCCCATGTAATCAACTCTTTTTTTTTTTTTTTTTAGATTTTATTTATTTCTTTGACAGAGAGCACAAGCCGGGGGAGCAGCAGACAGAGGGAGAGGGAGAGAGGGAGAAGCAGGCTCACCAAGCAGGGAGCCAGATACAGGACTCGATCCCAGGACCCTGGTATCATGACCTGAGGCCAAGGCAGATGCTCAACAACTAAGCCATGCAGGCGTTTCCCGCCCCCCGCCCCCCCACACACAAGGAATCAACTCTTGCTCTGCTTGATCTTGGGTTAGCAGTTTTCTGAACTCGTTGGTTTCTTTATTAGAATTCTGGAAATTCTTATCCAGTTCACTGGAATGATTTTGAAGTTATCAGGAACCTGGACACTACAGTAATTGTCAGAGTCCTTTCTATGGATCTCCCTTAAGGTGGAGCGCTTTTTGCCCATAGTTGATTGCAAAAGCTTTCAGAAAAGCATCAGAGTAAAACAGAAGTTTTTGAATGTCAAGACTGAAAAATAGACATGGTTAAAGATCTGGTGAGAGTTAATTATAATGCAATTGACAAAGAAATTTGGTTATTTCTTTGGCATACAACATTCTCAGATAATAACTGGAATTATACCTGATTACACAGTATAAAGACTGACATATTTCTGTGAATTTGGATATAATTCAGTCTGCATACAAAATAATTTCTGAAACCTTTATATTGGTAACACATGCCCATACAAATATCATCTAAAGATTTAACATTACTTCTTATTTGACAATGTTTCTCATGTATTTTAACATATTAAATAAACCTAGTTAGTTTAACATCTCTCTTTTTTTTTTTTTTTACAAAGTCAGAGAACACATTCTTTTGAGATTTTCCAGGGACCCTCTGGGCAATCTCGAAGTCAGTCTGAAGTCAAAAAGAGTTTACTTACAATTTGATTTGGGAAGTTTGACAAAAATGTCAAAAGGCTTGAACGCTTGATCAAATAAGAACACAGATCACTGTGAAACAATTCTTAGCTATTTATGTAACAAAGTGATAATAAAAGATTTCAAAGATAAGTATTGAAGATTACATGACTGTAAAGAAAACCTTAGCTCTTTCAATATTGAGAAGACTCCGTTTTCTCATTCTCAAATTATCAAAGACCTGATAAAGACAACATGAAGCACAGGAAATTATTTTGATAAAACACAGACTCTGTGTTTTCTAGGCAGATTATTCAACAGGTAAAGAAAGTCTTTTACAACAATCTAGGAAAACTTTGTTCTTTTAACTGAGAAAGGAAATTAAATTCTACTGTTGTGTAGGTATAGTATTGATATTGAAGCTCATTTTTTAAAAACCCTTTTAATAAATTCATTAAATTTTAGCCAGCTTGACATCACAAGACTCTCTTCTCTCTCTTTTTTTAATCCAGTTTTTTTGTCCTTTATTTTCCTCTTTTTAAATTTTTAAACAACCTTTAAATATCCTTAACTAGGACAAAATTACTCTACTCTTCCCTAACAAAACACATTCTTTACACCTCATACTTTCCCTTAGCACAAAGACATCATATTTTTCTTGAAATTTTGCATATGGTTTCTTCCCTCTACCTTCATTATTCCTAGTAGTTTTATTTACATGTATTTATTAGATTTCCCTAATTTCCAGTGAAAACCAGGAATTAAGTAGTTGTGAACTGTTTCTCACCTACCAACATTCTGTAGTAGATTACCAAATTTATGAATAAACCATTCATAACTTCTAGAGGCACGTGCTTCCTCATAGTATAATTTTTCAATGTGGTGAAAAACATGTTTACTGATCGAAATATCTTTCCTCTCTCAAATAAGAAGCCAAAGGTAGGTAAACTATACATTTAGCTATTAATATTTCAGTATTTTATTTGGAAATGATCTAGATATTCAGTGCATATCCATCATTTAATTTAATTTAGTATAACTGTAAGATTTCAAGTTACTAAAAATATTTCAGAAAATATTAAGTAGACACATTGTAAAACTTAATTATTGTTGAAAAGTTCATTTATAAACTTTATCCTTTATTTAATTTACTTGTTTTTAACCATTTTGCTTGAATTACTCATGAAAATTTCATAAGACATTAAACAAAGATGGCCATGGTTGTATTTTTCTTGTTGACAAATGAGACAAGTATCAGAAAAAATTTAGAGAAGCAAAGAACCTAGAAGTTAAAATATACAGCTGTCTCCAACCTTTTTTTTTTTTTACTGCTGTGTTTGACATACATCAATTTATTTTTATTGTACATTTTGTTCTTAGGTTGAAAATTTAAACTTCTGTAACTTAAACATCTAGTAGAGATAACATAAGCTTCTGCGACTAGTAAACCCTGGTAGAAAAAGTTCTAAGTCTGCATCATATTTAATGTTGACAACTTTAAAGACGTCTGTTTTTATTAAACCAACAAATTTAAACTAGCTTTTATTTACTGAAGATTATCCCAGACCACATGACCTTGAAAACTATTTGGGTTAGTTTCTATATTTCTGAGAGTTTTTAAAATAGTTACTTCATGTAAACACTTATTATTTTTAAAACCAGTTAAAGCAGAGCTCCTTTATGAATTAATTTTGGCAATAACAGTCAAAGGTAGTAAATACCTATACACACATACATATATGCGTACATATATAGAGACATCCATAACCATACAGGCAGATGCAAATAGAGATCTTAAAATTTTCATTTTAAATCTCAGCCATGAGTTAGTAAATTCTGTTTCTATATTATACCTGACATCTATAAGTTGATGTCATCTTTGCATTATTACTGTTGTGATGATGATGATGACTATTACTTTATCTAAATTCTGTTTTTAGGCAGATGGAACAAGTTAAGGTTACCTGCTCAGTAATGGCTAAATCTTCTTACCAGTATTTATGGGAAAGACTTTTAAGATTTTTATTTGCCTTTGATAGGTAATTTTATGGAGGCAGTGGACTAAATTTGGGGTGGGGGACCCTGTGGAAATACAAATAGCAGGGTTTTTTTGTTTTTTTTTTTTTAAAGACTCTTTTTCCTTTTTTTTCTTTCTGTCTCAGAGGTTATATTAGCCAAGAATTACCTTCTGGAATATTTATATTTACATTTCCAAGGGTTTGAGAAAGGATGTAGGATTTCTCTAAGAAGGAATTCAGAGGTACATTTGCCTATTATCAGATATCTAGGGTTATTGCCATTTAATTTTTTTCTTTAAGTATAGGATAGTCCAAGGAATTGTGTGTGTCAAGGGGTGGGGGGGGATATGGAAAGGCCTGGAATCAGTGGGGTGTGGTTAGAATAAGGAACATAAATTGAGCCCTCCTGCCTGTTTTCAGTGACCTTGTCAAAACCTTTGGGCGGGGGCGGGGGGGGGGGTGGGCCTGGGGAGCTATCAGTGTTTTATGTAGGTTTCAGGCTTGCTTGAGTGTCTTTTGCATTTCTTAATTTTTGCTCGAAGTCTGATCTCTACCACCTAATCTAGTCAAGGGAATCTTAAACCAGCCAAGGCATTCTCTTGTATCTTTTTTTTTCTCTCCCTTTTTCAGTCTGATCTTCCCATAGGTATTAATAGGATATTTGTTTAGGATGAGAGCTCTCTAACATTCCTTTTAGATATAAAAGCCAAAGTCTTCAAAGGTATACCTATTTCTTTTTTTAAAAAAGATGTATTTATTTGGGGGGGGTGCAGGGCAGAGGGGCAGAGGGGTAGAGGAGCAGAGCGAGAGAAAGTCTTAAGCAAACTCCATGCCGAGCGTGAAGCCAGACACATGGCTTGATCTCACAACACTGAGATCACAACCCTGAGATCATGACCTGAGCTGAAACCAAGAGTCGGATGCTCAACAGACTGAGCCACCCAGGTGCCCCAGAGGTGTATCTATTTCACTGTGACTCCAAAGCAATAAGCCTTTCTGTGACTTAACTATGGACACAAGAGGCTTCCTTAAAGAAGAGGCAAAGATGCAGCCCCATCCAAGATCCAGAGTTACTCCTAAAACATAGCTTAAGAAAGTAAAGACCTTCATTGTCACAGACAGTAAGAATAGTTCATGTTTGTGAAAACTTCTCTCTGGTTCTCCCATGAACGTGGCAGTCCAGTCACAGACCTGCTCATCTGTGATACTGAGTAGGCAATGCTAGGATGAGACTTTTTAAGAGCTAACAAGGCAACTAAGGTGGAGATGACAAAGGCCCCTTATGGACCGAGACCCCTTTATTAAGACAAATTCCCCTGAGAACTAGCATGGTCCGCAAAGAGAATTCTGCTTGTCATTTTGTGTTCAGGGTGCCTAGCCAGCTAACTAACCACCTGATACAAGTCCAATAACCAGAGAGAATATTCTCATTAGTCACAAAGCCATGGTCCGAGGACATATCAATTCCAGTGTGAGGGCTTTCTCCCCATACATCCAAGCAATTTTCTAATTCTTTGTAGACACTGACCAAGTGTCCCACAAATGTAACTCAATTCTGACACTTTCTACCTGAAGATAGCATCAGATCCCACAGATTAAGGGCTCTGTCCCACAGGACTGCCCCCCACTTCAGATGCCAGTCCCAAATTCAGATTGTTCACCTGTACTCTGACTGATCAGACCCCATGACCCCCCTCCTTGAGTTTGATGAACTTGCTAGAATGGCTCACAGAACCAAGGAAACCATTTTTTTTCTAGATTACCAGTTTATGACAGAGGATATTAAAGAATATGAATCACCAGCTAGATGAATAAATACATATGGCAGGGTCTCAAGCCTCTGTCCCCGTGGAGTTTGGGACATAACACATGGATGCATTCTGGTACACCAACCCGGAAACTGTCTGAACCCTGTCTTTTTGGATTTTTATAGAGGCGACATTACATAGGCACAATTGATTAAGTCATTAACCTTTGGCAATTGATTTAACTTCCAGGCCTGTTCCCCTACCTTGGTGTGGGGGGATGGTGGGACTGAAAGTTCTAATCCTCTAATCACCTGGTTGGTTCCCCTGGTAACCAGCCCCCATCCTTAGGTGTTTTCTCAAAGTCACCTCATGATCATAAACTCAGGTGTGCTTGAAAGGAGTTTGTTATAAATATCAAGACCCATTTATTGCTCTTCCTAGGAAATTTCAAGAGGAAAACATACAAATTTTATCTTACATGTACATAGCAGTTTCCACGAGAAAATGAAGACCCAAAAAGCAGAAAGGTGCAAGTGCTTATATGTACTAGGTTGAGCAGAGTAGTGAGTAATTGTGAAAAAGGAACAAAGATGTCATGGGGAGACTAAAGGAAGATAAGAGTTATTTTGTCAAAGTCTGTTTGTACCTCTTTCTCTCAACCTCAGCTCTCTGTCTCTCCTGATAAGAATGTTTTTCTCCTCCTAATATAAGGAGGGCAGCTTTTACCCTGGAGTATCATCTCCTGCTTTCAGGAAGTAAAAGGCAATGTCAGTGTGATCTTGCACCTGCTGTTTTTCAAGTACCTTTAGCTCAAAATAATCCTTATGCTGGAAGTGACCTATTTTGAGGGGTTACGTGTTCTGCCACCCACAGTAGCCCCACGTCTGTCACAGGGTCTTTAAAATAGGCATAACTGAACGAGTAAAATAAAACTACAAAAAAAAATTCCTTCTTGGGCGCCTGGGTGGCTCAGTCGTTAAGCATCTGCCTTCGGCTCAGGTCATGATCCCAGGGTCCTGGGATCAAGCCCCACATCGGGCTCCCTGCTCCGCGGGAAGCCTGCTTCTCCCTCTCCCACTCCCTCTGCTTGTGTTCCCCCACTTGCTGTCTCTCTCTGTCAAATAAATAAATAAGATCTTTAAAAAAAAATTCCTGTAGTTAACAATGTGCTGGACTTCATATCAAGAAAAGCAGTCAGAAGGCCACCGATTTTTGTGTTGTTATTTTGTATAGATTTATGTATAGATTAATTTATACTGATTAATGTAGTCCATGGGCATGTTTTGTTTGGCTTGAAATTATTAAACATTTAATAATCAATGGATTTTTCTCCCATTTTATTGAGATACAAATGACACGTAACACTATATTTACAGTTGTACAACCATAATTGTACAATATACAATGAAGTACGACTGTATGTTGTATTTACAGTGTACAACACAATGTCTTGATGTACATATATATTGTGAAATGGCTACCGCAGTAAGATTAGGCAACATCCATTACTTCACATAGGTAAAAAAGATTTTGTTGTTGTGATTAAAATGTTTAAGATTTACTCTCTTAGCAACTTTCAAAAATACAATATGCTATTATTTATTATAGTCACCATGCTACACCTTATATCCCTGGAAATTAGTCATCTTATAACTGGAAATTTGTACCTTTTGACCATCTTCATTCATTCCCCCCCCCATACACCCCCATCTCCTGCCTTTGGCAATCACCAATCTGTTCTCTGTTTCTATGAATTCAATTTTTATTAGATTACACATATAAATGAGATCATGCAGCATTTGTTATTTCTGTCTTGTTTCAACTAGCAGAATGCCTTCAGGTCCTTCTATGTGGACAAAAATTATAGGATTTCCTTCTCTTTTGTGGATGAATAATATTCCATTGTATATATATATACACCACAGTTTCCTTTGCATTTATCCATTGATAGCCACTTAGGTGGTTTCCACTTTTTGGCTATTGCAAATAATGCTGCAATGACCATGGGAGTGTAGATACCTCTTCCAGATAGTGATTTTGTTTTTATTGCATAGGGGCACCTGGGTGGCTCAGTCATTTAAGTGGCTGCCTTCGGCTCAGGTCATGATCCCAGGGTCCTGGGATTGAGCCCCACATCGGGCTCCCTGCTCCGCGGGAAGCCTGCTTCTCCCTCTCCCACTCCCCCTGTTTGTGTTCCCTCTCTTGCTGTATCTCTCTGTCAAATAAATAAATAAAATATTAAAAAAAAAAAAAAGATTCTCCCTCTCCCTTTACTTCTTCCTTCTCTGCTCATGCACACTCTCTCTCTTTCCCTCTCTCTCTCAAATAAATAAATCTTAAAATGTTTTTATTACATAAATAACCAGAAGTAGAATTGCTGGATCATGGTAGTTCTATTTTTAATTTTTTGATAAACCTCCACCCTTTTTCCATAGTGGTTGCAACAATTTATATTCCCACCAACAGAGCACATAAGAGTTCCTTTTTCTCCATATCCTTATCATCACTTATTATCTCATTTTTTGATGATAGCCATGCTAACAGGTGTGAGGTGATATCTCATTATAGTCTTGGTGTGCATTTCCTTGATGATCAGTGATGTTCAACACTTTTTCAAGTATCTGTTGACCATTTGTATACCTTCTTTGGAACACTGTCTATTCAGATCCTCTGCCCAATTTTTTTTAAATTTTTTAATTTTTATTTTATTTATTTGAGAGAGAGAGAGAGAGAAACAGCATGAGAGGGGATAGGGTCAGAGGGAGAAGCAAGCTCCCCGCCGAGCCGGGAGTCCGATGTGGGACTCAATCCCAGGACTCTGGGATCATGACCTGAGCCGAAGGCAGTCGCTTAACCAACTGAGCCACCCAGGCGCCCACCTCTGCCCAATTTTTAACCATATTGTTTGCTATTGAGTTGTATGAATCCCTTATATATTTTAGATATTAACGCCTTATTGGGCAAATGATTTACAAATACTTTCTCCCATTACATAGATTGTCTTTTCATTTTGTTGATAGTTTCCTTTGCTGTGCAGAAGCTTTTTAGTTTGATGTAGTTCCACTTGTTTGTTTTTGCCTTTTTTGCCAGTGCTTTGGGTGTCTTATCCAAGCAATCATTGCCAAGATCAAGGTCAAGAATTTTCTCTATGTTTTTTCCTAGGAGTTTTATGGTTTCAGTTCTTACATTTAAGTCTTTGATCCATTTCAAATTGATTTTTAGGAGTTGGATAAAACAGAGGTCCAGTTTCATTTTCATTCTTTTGTAAGTGGAGATCCAGTTTTCCCAGGACCATTTATTGAAGAGACTATCCTTTACTCATTTTGTGTTCTTGATTTTCTTGTCAAAACTTAGTTGATGATATATGCATGGGTTTGTGTGTAGTCTATTCGTTCTACTGGTCTACATGCCTGTTTTTATGCCAGTACCTTACTGTTTTGATTACTCTCCCTTGTAATATAGTTTGAAGTCATGAAGCGTGATGTGTCCGTCCAGCCTTGTTCTTCTTTCTCAAGATCACAGTGGCCATCCAGGGTATTTTTTAAGTCCAAATAAAATTTAGGAAAGTTTTCTCTATTTCTGTGAAAAATGCCATTGGGGTTTTGATTGGGATTGCATTGAATTTGTAGATCACTTTAGGTAGTGTTATTACTTTTACAATATTAATTTGTCCAATTTAAGAACATGGGATATATTTTCATTTATGTGTCTTCTTCAATCTCCTTCATCAGTGTCTTATAGTGTTCCATGTACAGGTCTTTCACCTCCTTATTTAAATTTATTCCTAAGTACTTTATTGTTTTTAATACGATTGTAAATGGGATTGCTTTCTTAATTATTCTTTTAGAATGTTTGTTTTTAGCATATGGAAATGCAACTGATTTCTGTATGTTAATTTTGTATGCTGCAAATTTACTAAATTTATTTATTCTAATGATTTTTTCATGATGTCTTTAAGGTTTTATATGTATAAACATGTTATCTGCAGAAACTATTTCATTTTCTTCTTTATGATATAGATGTTTTTCTTTTTCTTGCCTAATTTCCATGGCTACGATTTTCAGTACTATGTTGAATAGAAATGGTGAGAGTGAGCATCTTTGTCTTATTCCTAATCTAGAGGAAAGGATTTTCACATTTCACTGTTGAGCATGATGTTAGCTATGTGCTTATTGTATATGGCCTTTATTATGCTGAGGAACATTACTTCTTACTCAATTTGCTGAGTGTTTTTATCATAAAATTATATTTTGTCAAATACTTTTTTGCATTTATTGAGATGTTCATATGGCTTCTATCCTTCACTTTCTAGTGAAAGTCAGCCACATTGACTGATGTGAGGATGTTGAATTTTCCTTGCATCCCAGGGATAATTCCCACTTAATCATGGTCGATGATCATCTTAATGTGTTGTTGAATGCAGTTTGCTAATATTTTTTGAGAACTTTTGCATCTGTGTTCATCAGGGATATTGGCCAGTAATTATCTTTTCTTGTAGCATCCTTATCTGGCTTTAGTATCAGGGTAATGCTGGCCTGGCCTTGTAAGATGAGTTTGGGAGTGTTTCTTTTTCTTCAAATGTTTGGAAGAGTTTGAAACGGATTGATGTTAATTATTCTTTAAATGTTTGGTAAAAGTTACTGCTAAAACCATCTAGGCCTGCGCTTTTCTTCATTGGGAAGTTTTGATCGCTAATTCAATCTCCTTACTAGTAATTTGTTCAGATTTTATATTTCTTCATGATACAATCTTGATAGGTTGTATGTTCCTAAAATGTTATCCACTTATTCTAGGGTATCCAGTTTGTTAATGTATAATTATTCATAGTGTCTCATAATCCTTTGTATTTTTGTGTTATCAGTTGTAATGTTTCGTCTTTCATTTCTGATTTTATTTGAGTCCTCTATCTTTTCATCTCAGTTAATCTAGCTGAAGGTTTGTTAACTTTTTTTTTTTTTTTTTGTCTTTCAAAAAATCCGTTCATAGTTTCATTGCCATTTTCTGGTCTCCATCTCTTTATGCTCTGATCTTTGTTATTTTCTTCATTTTGCTTACATTGAGCTTAGTTTGTTCTTTTTTAGTTTCATGAGATGTAAGGTTGTTGATTTGAGATCTCTCTTGTTTCTTAATATAGATGTTCATTACTATAAACTTCCCTCTTAGAGGTACTTTTGCAATATCCTACAGGTTTTGATATATTATGCTTCCATTTTCATTTGTTTTCAGATTTCCGTTGACTTCCCTTTTGATTTCTTCTTTGATTCATTAGTTTTTCAGTAACATGTTTAATCTCACACATTTGTGAACTTTCCAGCTTTTGTCCTATTATTGACTTCTACTTTTATGCCACTGTCATAGGAGAAGGTACTTGGTATGGTTTCAGTGCTCTTAATTTTAGTAAGACTTGTTTTGTGGCCTATTATGTAATCTAGCCCGGAAATATTCTGTGTGCACTTGAGAAGAATGCGTCTTCTGCTGCTGTCGGATGGAATGTTCTGGTATACGTCTGATAGGTATATTTGGTCTAAAGTGTGATTTGAATCCATTATTTCTTTATTGATTTTCTGTCTGGATGATCTATCTATTGAAAATAGGGTATTGAAGTGCCCTGTTATTATTGCATTGCTGTCTGTTTTATCCTTCAGATCTATTAACAGTCGTTTTATATAATTTGGTGCTTTAGTATTGGGTGCCTAGAATTGACCTCTTTATCATTTGTATAATCTTTTTTTTTTTTTACTCCTGTTACAGTTTTTGACTTACTGTCTTGTTTAAGTATATTATCAGTATAGTTACCCTTGCTCTCTTATGGTTTCCATTTGCATGGAATATCTTTTTCATTCCTTTCATTTTCAGCCAATGAATGTCTATAAAGCTTAAGTGAGTCTCTTATTAGAGACACTGTATAATTCATTCAGTCACTGTGTCTTTTAACTGGAGAATTCAAGCCATTTATATTTAGAATAATTTTTGATAGGTAAGGCCTTACTATTGCCATTTTGTTAATTGCTTTCTGATTGTTTTGTAGTTCCCTTCTTCCTTTCTTCCTATCTTGCTCTTTTTCTTTGTGAGTTGATGATTATTTGTACTAGTGTGCTTTGGCTCTTTTTCTTTATCATTTGTGTCTCTTATAGGTTTTTGCTCTGTGGTTACCATGAGGCTTTTATAATAAATCTTATAGTAACAAACTCCTATTTTAAGTTAGTAACAACTTCACTTCAATTGCATTAAAATTTTCTACTCATTATTCATGCCCCCAAAATTTATGTTGATGTACCAATTAATATCTTTTTACATTGTGTATCCATTAATGTAATATTGTAACAATAATTATTTCAACACTTTTGTGCCTTAATCTATATGTTAGAGTTTGAAGTGATTTATCACCACCATTGCAGTATTAGAGTTAAATTTGACTATATATGTACCTTTGCCAGTGAATCTTATATTTTATATTTTCATGTTTTCATGTTGCTGTTTAGTGTCTTTTCATTTCAGCTTTAACTCCCTGTAGCATTTTTTTTGTATGGCAGGTATATTGGTGAGAAATTCCAATTTCTTTGGAAATGTCTTTATCTCGCCTTTATTTCTGAATGACAATTTTGCTGGGTCTTGGATAAGTTTTTTTTCTTTGAGCATTTTGAACATATCCTTCCCTTCTTTCCTGGTCTATAAGCTTTCTGCTGATAAATCTGTGGGTTGCCTTATCAGGACCCTTTTGTATTTGATACTTCTTTTATCTCTTGCTGTCTTAAAAACTCTGTCCTTGATATTTGAGAGCCTAATTATAATGTGACTTGGTGAAGATATCTTTGTATTTAGTCTGTTTGGGGGATCTTTGACCTTCATGTACCTAGATGGCTATATTGCTTTCTATATTTGGGAAATTTAGCTATTTTTTCTTTAAGAGTTCTGTCCCCTTCTCCCTCCCTCTTCTTCCTAAGATTCCCATAATATGAATATTATTTTACTTGTTGGTTTCCCATAATACAGGTAGGCTTTCTTCACTCTTTTCCTTCTAATTTCTTGAATTTCCTCCAACTGGGTAATATCAAGAGATCTGTTTTCAAACTCACAGATCATTTTTTCTGCCTAATTGTGCCTGCTGTTGAAGCTCTCTACTGCATTTTTTTTCATTGCATTCATTGTACTCTTCAGCTCCAGAATTTTTTATATTCCTTTCCTGTTTCTATCTCATTTTGTTCATAATAAGTCCACTGACTTATGTTCTCATGAATCTCTCTGAACTTTCTTAAAATAATTATTTTGAATTCTTTTTCAGATAACTCATAGATCTCCATTTCGGGGAGATTAGGTCAGTAACTGGAAAATTGTGTTCCTTTTGTAGTATTCTGTTTCCTTGTTTTTTAAATCTTTCTGATGGTTTTGAATTGATCCTGTGCATTTGATGGTGTAGTCACCTCTTGAAGCCTTTTCATACTATCCTTGGTGGGAAAAGACTTCCACCTGGAAGTGGCTGTGAGGGTATTGGCTGGGTGGGATGCAGTATCTTTGGTTCCTGAGAAGGTATAGTGGCGTAGTCTTCATGCAGCTCCATCAGCTGAGAATAGCATTGGCCAGACTACCGGAATCTTCGGTGGCCGATACTGTGGAGGTCCTACAGGTGTCAGTAGCAGGGAGGGCTATGGGATCATCAGAAGCAAAAGCTCCTGGGATCTTTCTGTTCTCTTTTCTTGCCCCTGGAAGGACATTCTTGTCAAGGGGACCCTTCTCAGCACCTGGCCTGGCATGCTGATGCTCAGAGCAGGATCCGAGCCAGAGTCCTGGAATCAGGCAACATGGAACTAGCACAGCACCCCAGTCCCGGAGCACAGATACTCTTGCTGCAGTTGTGGCACTGGTAGCTAAGGGGTGGGCATGTGTAGGTCTCCCGTGAAACCAGGACTTGGGGGCTCAGGGGCTCACCGAAGTGACTCTGGCCAAAGGAGGATGGAATTCAGCAGCAGCATCGGTCCTGGGATGACAAGGTGCAGCAGTGGCTGGGACCCAGAGGGTAGGGTGCAGTAGCAGCACAGCCTGGAGATAGTGGGTCGAAGTCCCAACTCTGGCCCCAAGGGCAGTCAAAAGATAGCAGCAGCAGAACCCTGGTGGTTATTTACTGAAGCCACATATTGGGACCTGGGGAGCTGAGCTCAGAGCAGGGGCAGCACTCCCTCTGGCAATGAGAGTTCAAAGCCAGAACCTGGGGCCTGTGGGGTGGGGTTCAGGGCAACGGAAGCACCCCGGGAAATTATGGGTCAGGGCCATGACCTGGGACCCAGGGGGTGAGGCTCAGGGAGGCAGCAGTCCAGTCCAACAAGGAGGGTTCAGAGAGCTGTGAACTGGGACAGGGTACGGGTCTCAGGGAAGCAGCAGCAACTGCAATGTCAGTTGAGTTGCATCTTGGGATTTGGGGGGGGTTGAGGGGATGGGGTTCACAGCTGCAGCAGCCCATTTCCAGAAATGAGGGTTCAGAGCCATGACCTGGGACCTGGGGGGCTGGGCTCAGGGCAAAGACAGGATGGCCCCAATAATGTAGGTCAAAGAATGACCTGGGACCCAGGGTGTGGGCCTCAGAACAGCAGAGGCTGCTCTGCTAAGATGGGACAAAGCCACAGCCTGTGGTTGGAGTGGGATGCAAGGCAATAGCAGTTCTGGTGCTCTATATGACAAGGTGCTGTGGCTTCCCACTCCCGGAGACTGGGGCACAGCAGCAACTTGGGCTCCAGAGGGCAGGTCTCACAGCAGGGGCAGCTCCAGCCTTTGGGAGTAAACACAGTGCAGGGGAGGGTGGATTCTGAGGCAGCTCTGTCAGCTGGGATCAGCATTGGTGAAGACTCTGAGAGACCTTTGTAGCACAGTGATGAGGCTTGCTGGGGTTCTCCTGCTTTCCTCTGTCCAGTGGGGTAAAATTCTTCTGAAAGGATTCTTCCTGGTGTCAACCTGTTCTTGACTGTGACACAAGTAATAGGCTTCCCGTACTTTTCTATACAGCCACTCTTTATTATTACTATTTTTTTTAAATCTCTGCAGGGTTTTGCTGCTACTTTGGAGTCGAGAGCTTTCCCTGAACTATCTTCTTTGGTGTACTTATTTAGTGTGTGTGTGTGTGTGTGTGTGTGTGTATAAGGTAAGACAATCATTGGAACCTCTTAACCTTCCATCTTCCTGATGTCATCTCCTTGTTTTTAACTACTGACAATTTAATTATAATGTGTTTTGATGTGGGTCTTTTCAGTTCATCTTATTTGAAACTCTTAGAGCTTCCTGGATCTGGATGTCTGTTTCTTTCCCCAAGTTGGAAGAGTTTTCAGACACTATTTCTTTGAATAAGCTTTCTGCCCCTTTCTCTCTCTCTCTCTCTTCTCCTTTTGGGACCCCTATAATGTGAATATTGGTCCACTTGATGGTGTCCCAAGCTATTTCCATTCCTTTTCATCCTTTTTGTTTTCTTTTTCTCCTCTGATTTTTATAAATTCTACTGCCCTGTCTTCCAGTTTGCTAATCCTTTCTTCCATTTCATCTAGTCTATTATTGGACCCCTCTATTAAATTTTCCACTTCACTTATTGTATTCTTCAGCTCTGTGATTTCTGTTTGGTACTTATATTTTTCTCTCTTTGTTGAGATAGAAAATTCTCACTTTCTTCATGCGTCATTCTCCTCACCTCAGTGAATATCTTTATGACCATTATTTTGAACTATGTATTAGTTAAGGTCTGTTTCTGGAGTTTTATCTTGTTCTTTTGTTGGGATCATATTTCTCCATTTCTTCATTTTTTTTAGCTCTCTGTGTTGATTCCTATGCATTAGCTAGAACATCTCTGTCTCCCAGTCTTGACAGAGGTTCTTATGTAGGCAATGAATCTTATCTACCAGCCCAGATTGAGCTCTTGGTTGTTCTCTCAAAACTTTATGATTGTCCACACAGCCTTCTTTGTTCTTAGTGGCTCCCAGCAGTTGAGGGAGTGCTAAAAAGGGGAGGATCTCAGTCAGTGCCTAGATGTAGGCTGATTAAAAGTTAGGCCCTCAGGCAGCAGCCTTTAAAATATACAAATATACCTCCTTCAGGGGAAGGATGGGAAATGAGTTTCTGTCTACTGCCTCTGCATCAAGGGAGGGTGGGTAGCTGGGTCAAGATGTTTGTTTGTTTGTTACAGTTCCACTGAATCTCTGCATGTAAGCCACCCTGGCCCCCAGAGCCAGGCAATCAAAGGGTGCATCATCTGGGTAACAGGCAAAAGCCAGGGCACCATACATGTGCACAAGCTCTTTCCAAGGAGACCCTGGCCGTCTGGAGCAGAGCAGAGGGAGAACATGGAGATGGCCTTCCCTATTGCAAACCCTCTTGGTATGTGCTAAATTAGGAGCCTGACCCTTAGGCTGCAGCTTTTTTAAGATACGCAAATATATCCTTTAGAAAAAGACGGAGAGACAAGTGTTATGTCTGCTTTTTTTGTGCTAAGCACTGTGGAGATAGCCTTGATGAGTCTTAATGAGCCATTTATAAACTGCTTCTTCATTTGGTGTAATCTTGTGGGTCTCATGGACACAAGCCTCACTGACTTTCAGAGCTTGGTGTTTCGGGGGCCCATCCCTTAGGTGGAAGTCTTCAAAGTTGAGGAGCTAGATGTTGGGCCCACAGGCTCTACTTCTCAGGAAGAAACTGAGTTGTGAGTTTCTCCCCAATTATATGTCACTGTGCTGGGTGGGGCTTACGATGATGGCGTGGGGCAGGCTTCCCTACCCATTTCAATGTGCGTGGTTTTTTTCCTTGTTTGACTGACATGTAGGAGTCATTCAGCTGGATTTCTTTCAGAGGGAATTTTTCCTTGTGTAGCTGTAGACTCGGTGGGAGGTGAGTTCAGGAGCCTTCTATGTCACCGTCTAAGATCAAAACTGCCAAAATCAAGAGATTTAAAAACTAATATTTAAAAATCAAGATTTCTGGATTCTCTTACAGAACAGCAGTATTGCCCATTGCATGGAAAGGTTGGATATAAGGAACAGCAGTGCCCTATAACGGCCTGGTCCTTCACAGCAATCCAGGGTCCCAGCCCAGGCTGGCTTCACCGTTAACACCTGCCCAGCTCCTCTGAGCTATTTTTTTCACTTGTATTGAGCTATAACTGACATACAATTTTGTATAAGTTTAGCCATGTATAGCATAATGACGTGACATACATATATTGAGAGTCATTACCATGATAAGGTTAGTTAACATCCGTCACTTTATACAGTTACAAAGAAAAAAATTCTTTGTGATGAAAGCTTGGAGGTTCTACTTTCTTAGCAACTTTCCCTCTCAGCTGTGTAATTTTGGTGATGGTGTAGGACATACCACATGGTACCTTATGACCAAGATGTTTTCAAGGTTGTTACGTGGGGGGGGGGGGGGGTGGTTTTAATCTATTACCACAAAAAAGTGCTAAACCACAAATGTGTACACACACACGAACATAGAACTCAGAGTTAAAACGGACCAAAAAATTCCTCCCTAAAATCTTGTGGAACATTATTTGGCTGAATATTGTCTTGCTCCACCTTGTGGTCATTTGAGAGACACACAACCCTGACCACCTCAGTGCCAAATAAAACAGAATGTGGCTTCATTTAGTGATAACGTAATAGGATTGAGATAATGTTGTGTTTGGCGTGTTTTAGCAAAGATCCCAAACCAGTAGTTCATAAAATTTCATCTGATCAGTTGATGCATAGCCTCAGAAACCCTGCCACTTTATCCAGTCATGAATTATTCTTTTCTTTCTTTCTCAATAAAATCTTAAAAAAAAAAAAAAAAAAAAAAGAGCAAGCAAGAGCGAGCACACAAGCATGCATGAGCTGGGGGAGGGGCTGAGGGAGAGAGAGAATCTCAAGCAGACTCCATGCTGAGCAAGGAGCCTGACAAGGGGCTCCATCTCACAACCCTGAGATCACGACTAAGCCAAAATCAAGAGTCAGACGCTTAACCAACTGAGCCCCCCAGGCGCCCTGAATCATTCGTTTCAACTGTTTTCTTCTCACTCCCTGAAACAGACAAACAGAAATCCAGGATTCTTCCCTAACTTTCCACTTTCAAAACCCCTGCTCCAGAATTTCTAACATTCTCACTAAAACCTCTATTGGTGAGCTCAACCTCAAAGCATAAAGTTAGAGAACAGAATTTACTACTCCTGTTTGTAAGAACTCGCGAAGACACTCGTTGCACAGCCTAGTGGTCATTATGTGAGGGCTCACCAAGTTTCTGTCGCCTTGCTAATCGAGAACTCTTTTCTGTGGTATTCATTCTAATCAACAGATAATTCCATTGGCCACGAGTTGACCGCTCTTTCAAGGTCTAGGCTGTGCCTGTACATTCCATTTTTTTGGTCCGTAATATGGGGATGACAACAGCAGTGGGTACCTCTCAGGATTATCTTAGACAACTGGCTTGGTCTTAGATCAGTGTTAGCTGACAGTTGTCAGTACATAAAGTGGTCAGTACAAGGTGTTGTCTTTTGTCTGGCTTAGAATACACTGAGAGAGTCAGGGCTAGCTGCAGTAGGCAGTTATGAAAATGACAGTTCCCAGGTAGATTGATTATATTCAAGAGGCAAATAAAAACAGATTTGGGGTTGTCCACATTCCTTCTTACCTTTGAGAGTACAAAAGATCTTTCCTTTTAAGGACATACTTTTTACAAGGTGGATCAAAGGAGGAACATGAAAGGTTCAGAAAAATATATAAGTTCATACTGACCTATACAACAGTCATATGCTGTTAACAAGTTAAAACTGCTCACTAATTATAACAAACTGTTGAGCTTCCATGCTGGGATTTATTCTATGAAATCAGCATGTTATCTCTCCAACTTGGCATAAAATAATTTGTCCCCACCACTAAGTTGGAGAAATGCATTAAAAATGGCCTGGAGAGAAAAATCAGTGTGTCGTGGATGCCACCTTGTGGTTTTATGTATTATATTAGTCCTCAGAAATCAAGTATTTTCTACCGCAACCACCAGTTTCTAAAATATACCAACAATTTGAGTATAGTTTTTTCTCTAAAATATACCAACAATTAGAGTATAGTTTTGTTTTTTTTTTCTAGCATCATTAAAAATTCTCCAAGTTGCACAAAGGACTATGAACTAATTCCTTGGCATCCTTTTACTGGCTAGCTAGGGTTGAAATCAGGTAAGAGTTCACATAAGATCTAAGTCATATTAGCTCTCAATCACAGAAGATCTCAATTACACAAGTGATGTGTGCTTATGTGTGTTCATTAAACACTTTTAAAATTAAAAAAATTCTCATGCTTAAATTAGATGTGTTAAATAACTTATGAACTACCCATAAAATGGGATATACAATCCCATTAAAAATACAGAAGTAGAGAAAATTTCGGGAATTATATTTTTCCATGCAAATAATTCAATAATCTTTTGAAAGGTAACACAGAGTAGGGGTTAAATACAACCCTGGGACCTGGGGTCAAATATCCCATTTGGATGACTTACTAGTTATGTGAACTTGGATATATGACAGAATACCTGAGTATCACTTTACTCGTCCATAAAATGTGGATGAGCTCAATAGTACATACCTTATGGAGCTCTTGGGAAGATTGTAGCTTTTAGAGCAGGATGGGTCAGACTCGGGAAGGGTGATCAATATGCTGGGTAACCATAATTATGATGGCATGAGTCAAATTAGTTTTATTGCTGGCAATTAGCCTTCCCGTTCAGAGTGCTCCCCATTTCTCACCTTATGCTCAGGCATTGATTTTCTCAGCTCTTTCACCCCTGCCTGATGGTTGAGGGGCAATTTTTTGCTGGAGACCCAAGGTGAGGGCCCTCAAAATATCTGGAGAGCAGGGTGTCAGATTTGCTACCACTTAGGGTTTGCTGTATGGCTCCCATTCTATCGTTTTTGAAAAGCGTATGTGTTTTGTTGTTATTCTACTCCTGCCCTATTATATATTGAACAGGTGGGGAACAGATAACTTTTCTTCTCAGTTCACGAAAAGGTGCCACCTGAAACAGACTCCCATATGGGTACAACACTCAGAATCTTAAGCTCTGGGCTTATGGCCATGACAAAGTGGAATGTGGGGGGTTGTCACTCTTGAAAAGGGGATGAGTATATGTGGATGTAGAAAAGAAAGGGAGCTGAATATTTGGTGACTGAAGGGTGGATTTGAGGAGTCATTGGTACTGCTCTCCTTTCTGGTACATGTACCTGCCGCATGACTTGCTTCGGCACAGAACATGTAAGAAAAAGTAGTATGTCACTTCAGGGTGGAAATTCTGAGTTTCGGTACATGATTCACCACTTGCTCCATCCTCTGCCTTGCTGGTCATGGAAGCATGTGTCAGGATTATGCTTCCTTCAGCCTGGGTCCCAGAGTGATTATAGCCCCTTCAGTGATGAGCAGAGCTCCAGAGACCCGGATGAACATACAGTTCAGGCAAGAAATAACTTCACTTGTGGTAATGCACTGAAAATTTGGAAACTTCTCATCATCTACTCTATCCCATTTTAGAAAATGCTTAGCATCCCTGTGGTCTCCTGGCAGGTAACCTTGCTCTCAAGCTGAGAGGGGGTCCTTTCCCTCAGTCTAATTCACAGCAGAGACCCTGGCTGTAGTTTCATGCTGACAGGGGAAGGGATAGTCAGCAGAGAACACCACAAAGGCTCTGGAGCCAATCTGTCAAGTGACTTGGAGCTCCACTACTTAGCAATTAGCTGAATGACTGAGCGATTGATTTAACCTGTATAAAATAGGGACACTGGGGCTTATCTGTTCCAGTTACTGAACCTGTGTAAGAAACCACATAAAAGGGGATGGTGTCACACATCCATTTATTACACTCAAGGAAAATGAATCTGGAATTGGACATAGCATGCAGGGATGGCTTATCCCATGACTGGGGCCTCAGCTAAAGACTCAAGAGTAGGTGCTGGAATCATCTAGAAGTTTATTCACACACCTGGTGATTGATGTTGGCTGTTGACGGAGACCTTGGTGGGAGCTGTCAGCCTTAACTCTTACACGAGGCCTGTCCTGTGGCCCGGGCTTCCTTACAACATGCACTGAGAGGCAGAAAGCATAAGCTAAATGACCTTTTGTGACCCAGCATCAGAAGTCACAGCGTCACTTCTACTGGATTCAGCTAGTCAAGGCCATCTTGAAATCCTGCCCAGGCTCAAGAAGGGAAATAGACTGCCTCCTCAGAGTAGCAGCTAGGGTCTGGAAGAGTCTGTGGGACCAGAGATACCGCTGTGGCCGTTTTTAGAAAACCGTATCTGCCATACTTCCTCAGAGTGTGGGTAAACTCACTGAGTTAACACAAGGAACTTAGAACAGTTGGTAGCTGTGTGCTTCGTGTTAGTGACTGATCCAATGTACAGGTAGAATCATACGGAACCACCTTTCTGTGGCCAGCTTTTCCCTCTCGTGGGGACCCAAGCCAAGGATCTGTTATCTCAGACGCCAGACCAGACTACGGCAACCCCAAGACAAGAGGAATTAAGGAGCACGCTCTACCTCCACGGCCTCAACAAGATATTCCTGCAACAGTGTGCCACTGGTAGGCTCAGGGTGAGTTCCCTTTTATCATTTCCTTGTGAAGGGCTGAAGAAACCTTGAAGCCTCTGTAACCACGACTATGTAGTTGCGTATGTACAACTGTGCCTTTGTAGCAAGAGCTCTGCAAGAAAATGTTCAGACTGAAGCAGTGGTAGCAGTTAGGTGGTTTCTCTTCTTCTGTGGAATTTATCATGTCCCAAACTCCAGAGTACCGTTTTTGTTATGTATGAAGGCAAGGTGAAACAAACCTGTGAAGGGGTACACCATCCACTAGGGTACTGGCATGAGGCTGAAACGGCAGGATGGTAGGAGCTAAAAATCTTTTAGTTTCTGGTGAGGGACTGGATTATCTGTTGCTAGCGGTGCTGTGCGGACTAGAAACTACAGGTCTCCTTAGCACGGCGTCACCAATACCAGGGCGGGCCAGGCAAACAGGCTTGGCCGGTACCTAATCGTTGAGTCCCGTGCATATGCCCCAGGGGCTCCCGTTTCTTAGTTGCAAAAGAAGAGGCTAACTTTATACCACGTGCCAAGAACCTTCAGTAGAGCTTGTGTGTGGTTTGACATCCAGAGAGTTGCTTAGTTAGGGTTAACCTGCAGGGCTGAAGTCACGCCTACGAAGCTGGCTGAACGGAGTGCCTCTGCTTTCAGGTGGTATCTGTATATGTCAGCGCTCGGTCACGAAAGTAAAAAATCTAGGGCCAAACTCCTACGCTCAAGACCTAGCAGTTCGTGGTTTGTGGCATCCCTGAATCCTGCCGTGTAGGCTGCCGGCTATTACCTTGTTTCCCATGCACTCCTGGCGTCCCTTAGCTTGGTGGGGTGCGGCTTTACCATGGATAGGCTTGCCGGGAGCCAAATCACGCTAGATTTGAGCGCTTGGAGCACCTACAAATACAGGATTATCATTGAGTCATCCAGTATTAACTCAGGACATTTCCTCAGCTTTCTAGAGACATTTTAAGATTATTAAGTGAGGGCCTCTCACCTCAGACAGTCCCCATCTTCCAACTTGCCAGCTCAACTCCAGGCCTACTAGCTCTTCCCATCAAGCATTTTTTTTTTTAAGATTTTATTTGAGAGGCAGAGCACGCATGCACAAGCAGGAGTGGCAGGCAGAGGGAGAAGCAGGCTCCCCACGGAACCAGGAGCCCAATGCGGGGCTCGATCCCAGGACCCCGGAATCATGAACTGAGCTGAAGGCAGACACTTAACCAACTGAGCCACGCAGGCGTCCCCCATCAAGCATTCTTACGTTGACCTGCACGCCAGCACCTTCCTCTTCAAAAGTTCCTACTAAACGGAATCCATCTTTATAATGTATTTCAAAATGCTGTCCCTAAACAACAAATGAGCATTCAAATGAGAATCTTCTACTTATTCACTGAATGTTTCCTTGTTATACTGTCTCTTTTCTCACTTAGAATGCATTTTCCTTTGATCAGAAGTGCTTGGTTGGAGTTGCTTCCCTACAATAGGGCTCTACAAACTAGGGCCCACAGGCCGAATCCAGCCCACTGCCTTTGATCAACTTTGACTGGAACATAGCCATCCCTGCTTCTTTGCATATTATCTATGGCTTTACACTCCAGAGAGTCTAACAGTTCCAACAGAGGGCTGCAAAGCCTGCACTACTACTGTCCCTTGAGAGCTTGCTGACCTCTGACCTAGAACAACAGTTCCAGAAGAGGTGTTGGCTCCACAGACAAAAAGAAAGTAAGAATTGCTATTTAGTAAAATAGAGCTGTCCTGGCCGTCTGCGAGGGCCTCGGCACGGTGGAGGCGGCCTGGCCAGCTACTGGGAATACAGAAAGCACCGAGAGGGAAGCTGGGAGGCGGCCACACGAAGAGGAGGCCAGGACGGGCAGGGAGCCACGTTGGCACAAGGCCCAAGGCTTCTAAAGCAGCCTGACAGCACCTGTGACTGCCTGAAAACGTCACCCTGCTTCCCCCTTTCCTGGGCTCACTCTCTACCTTATGGGAGAACAGTGAAAGCCGCTCCAGTTTCCAGTTACCTCTAATGAAGGGGCTGTGTGAGCAGAAGCGACCACAGCAATGGTTCCGATTTAAGACTTTTATTTTTTCTCAGGCCCAGTGAGCCTGAGTGGCTGACGCTCACCGCTCCCCTCCTGCCCCCCAGGCCCTGCTCTCTGCAAGAGGAATGTTTCCTTGCACTGACTTGCGCAGACAGCCCTAGGCTTTGGCAGCGGCCTTGTAATGGGCCAGAGTGCGGGCTGAAGGGTCAGTGGCGTTGATCCACCTCGGCATCCAGTAATGGGTCAGCCAGTCGGCCCGGCCCGGGTAGTGGCGTTCGAAGATTTGACGGTAGTAATAGCCCTCTTTAGTTTTAGGAGTGTTGAAGGGAAATTTTTGGGCCGCCACTGCCATCATTGCGTCATCAACCTGGAAGAGCATAAAAGCAAAATGGTTTTTTAAATGGCCTAGAAACCCTTGCATTTAATGTGGTTTCACGATAACAGCCAAAGATATGGAAAGGCATGACTCTAAACTGTCCAAGAGATCCTTTGAATCACCCTTCACATAGAAAATGCTAAAATACCATAATATACACAGTTGCAGTGACTTTTAAGGAACATTTTTGTGACTACCTCTACTAGATGGTGGCTCTGAGTGTTCTATTCTTTTATGCCTAATAATGTCTGGCCCCCAGCAGGTACGCAATAATGTGGCAAATGAAGGTCAGTGATGATGGGTAAGTCTCCTCCCTTGCCCTCTCCATTCTACATGCTACTACATAATCCTTCAGGCTATTTAAATCTTAAGAAATTCTTACAAAAGTACTGTTTACCGAGAATTTCTCCAACACACAAAACATTTAAACTAAACACAAAATGAACAGCGATTACAACTCTATGTACACATTGTCCTATTCCAGAAGATATTTTTAATGACATTATACCTGATGTTCAATATATTCCTGTAAAATCCTAAACCAGGAATTCTTAACCGAGGTTATTCCATCACTGAAGGCTTCTTTTGGCCGCCAGAGAATGTCTTTAGGTATCAGGTTGGAGTCCTCAAAGGTCTCTCTCAGGAGATGTTTTTCTATCCCATTCTGACGTGAAAACAAAGGAACGTCAGTAAAAGTTCCAAATATATTCAATATCAATGGACAGTTTTTTATCTTGAATTGATTCACCTACCTTGGGAATTCTCATATCTGGGGGCAGAGACAAGTAATAGGAAGAAAATCGATGATCCAGGAAGGGGACTCTCAATTCAAGGCTTAAAGGGGAAAAGAAAATCTAAATCAAAATGGATATTTAGTGCCTGTCCATTTAGATTCTCCTTGAGAGTTTCTTAGCAATTCAGCCAGCCTCTAAGTAATGTTAAGATGATAAAGTCATCTTTGCAGTCCTCCTGATTACCCTACACTATTGCATGAACGCAAAAATCCTCATTCAAAACAGGATGTTTATTATCTAGGGAGTGAGACAACCTGCCAATAATTTTACTTTCCCTTCTACAAACAAATAAATGCACATCTCAAAAAGCAGAAAAAGGCAAGAATCATGAGTGACCTGATCACTGAGAATGTACTTTTCCTATACCTTTCTGCCTCAAAGTCTTTTCCAGGTGAGCCCATCTCTCAAGTCTTATTAAAAACCGTAAGAATTCAAAATTGTTGACTACTAAATGACTAATTTACATACAACATTCAATATAAACCACTGATCCACAGTGTTTCATCAAAGGCCGCATCAATGTTTCCTGAATCCTGGTGACTCTGGTTAAGACAAATGGATAGGATAATAACCATGGATTCAGTTCATTCCCCACACCATCTTCTATTATTTCCCAATCTAAGTTTGATTTGGTAGAAGCAACTAAAACATTTGATGTCGGTTGTCTATCATGCACACTAAGAGTCTTGAATCCTCCAACATGACTAGCTAAAGTGACAACTTCAGGCATCCAGAAGTGGTCTCAGAGAATCCAATCAAACTCTTGATCTTCATGGCCCCGTGCCCACCCATGGTCACCACAGGCTCTAACAGGGATGGCAGGCACTCAACACTTGGTTCGTGGGGCTGTATAATCTTTACGTCTCTTAAGAAGTCTTAAAAAGAGCTGCATCTGCCTTCCCTCTCCATCCTGATGGCAGCAGAGTGGCGCTGTGTTTAAAGACAGAAAGTCAGTCTGAACCGACAGTCCCCTCATCAGGGCCACAGCAGCACTTGGAAGGAGACGAGCTTTGTTTTCTCTAAAAAGTCATACTTTGCAACAAATAACAAGCCGACAGAAATAAGCCGCCGTTGAGCTTTATGACTTTTGAGGCTATCTTTACGATTGCTTCTGAAACTAATGGGTTACCCGTGGGCAGCAGTGGTGCGATCTGCCCGCAGCACGTCGAACAGGTAGAGTTCCTTCAGAAGCCTCTCACTCTCCTCCTCAGCTTTTTCAGGAGAAGGAGCCTGTTTTACAAACAAACGGGTGAAGTTACAAATATACCAACAGCTTTGCTTTGGGCACACAGAACGGTTTTTATTTCCCAGTCTTTCCCACATTCCCGCTCTAAGGGCGGGTAAGACAAAAAGCTACCCAAGGGAGTCCCTGCGTGATACACCAGGCCTCCCTTCACACCCAATGGTTAGCGTCAGGCAATAAAATGGACACCGTGGGCAATAACCATGCTGCCACAGGGTAGTAAGAAATATCAGAAGCGCGATTCTCATGCTCAACTGGCTCTGAAGAATGCAGATTATCTGACACCAGGAAGACTTCTTTCTCCCCCAAAAGGAAAACAGAGCAGACACGATCTGGTTTCCTCATCTACATCACAAGACACTCAAGCGTTAGGGCTATAGTGACAAGAGAGGACAGCAAGTAGTCAAATAGTTCACTTTTCCCAGCCTAGCACCGATGCCCCTCCATTTCAGAATGCTTACCTTGTGAAAATATATGTAACCCTGCGTCAGCTCATCTGAGCCTTCTCCGGAGAAGATCACCACGCTATCTGTGTTCTTCCGAATGTACTTGGAAACTAAGTACATACCTTGGAAGAGACAGAAATGGTTCATGTCAACATAACTCTCTACCCTTTGTTTGGTTTTTGGAAGCTACTGAGTTTTACTTAGATTGAACTCTGTATTAATAAAGTAGTTTCCAAAATAATGACCCTTTATCTCTAAGCCATTTTAATGTACCTAATCTAGCAAGTTGTACTGTTGCAATGGAATAGCCCAAAATCATGCCAGAATTTTTTACAAAGATTTTAAAATTGTAGTGCTTTTAGACCAAGAATGTCCACCTTAAAACTCTGTTAAACTGAACAATGACAAATATCTTAAAAAAAAAAAAATTCCTAACCTTCATACCAGTATCATTCTACAAAAATAATAGGTGTGGGGAGTTTGGGTAGTTTAGATTTTTTTTTCCTAACACTCCCCATCCACCAAATTTCACATATGGTTAAGAATACTATGTAAATTATTAAAAGATATCCATTGGTTGTGGCTGCCCATCCCTGTAAACCAGTATTGGTTCTTTACCATTTTTTTCACGATCGCCAACCTAGGGAAACTTTTTAGACACTTTTTCCTAATTGCCCTCTCCATGAAATATTAGTGCCAGATATACTATGTATCTGTGGATATACTGTGGCCCTTTGGAGGACCACTGACCACTGTAATACCTAAGATTTTGTTACCCTCCAAGAACCAATTTCTGTTCCCTCGAGGGCAATATCAGCCCTGTGATAATATTCTCATGCTCTAAACTTTGCAATGGAGGCTTATCAGACTCTGAGTCTCTTAAGAGAGAGGCCTATCTAAGCCAGTAGCATGTTAGAGGCTCAACAACACTGTTTCAGTCTGATTTGGAGTGTACTTCTGATTTCGGTATATATCCACAGGACAAAACTAGTATTGCTTGCTGGGCACTAACAGTTACTGACTGATAAGTCCTATAATGGAATAGTTACCAAAATACACGTAAAATGAGTATTCCTTACAGAAATTGTTACAACACAGATCTATTTCCTTATATAGCCCAAGAAACTATATGCAGAGTAATTGGTGGGGCAGGGAGAAGTGCAAAAAATATGCATCTGCTCTTTGGAGAAATGGAAATACAGATCTCCCTTGACTTACGTCCTGATAAACCCACTTAAGTTGAAAACATAAAAAATGCATTTAATTCACCTAACCTACTGAATGTCATAGCTTAGCCTCGCCTACCTTAGGTATGCTCAGAACTCTTACATTAGCCTACGGTTGGGCAGAATCACCTAACACAAAGCCTACTCTGTAATAGCATATTGAATATTTCATGTAATTTGTTGATACTATCCTAAGAATGAAAACCAGGATGGGTGTGTGGGTACGGAGCGGTTGTTAAGTGTTTCGGTTGTTGAACCTTGTGAGCCCCCGGCTGCCTGGGAGCTGTGGCTCACTACCACCACCTAGCCTCAGGAGAGAGTATCCTCCACATGGCACTAGCCCGGGAAAAGATCCAAATTCCAAAGTCAAAGTACGGTTTCTACTGAAAGCATATTGCTTTCACACCATCGTAAAGTTGGAAATTATTTAAGTGGAACCCTGGTAAGTATAGGATCGTCTGTAATGATACCATAAATGTGGAAGCTTATGTATTTATTCCTCTCCCTCCAAAATAGGTTGGGGGAATTCTTAAATGGTCTTGTCTTAAAATACTGCTGACCTAGGAATCTTATTTGCATTTATTCCTAAGTGTTGTTTTTGAAACTGTTGTTTGAAATAATCTTTTAACCCTTATACTTTTTTAGTATTAAAAATATTTCTGATATCCTAAAATACCTTACCTACTGAAGCACGAACTGTTGTAATATCGTAAGTTTCCAAGGAAAATATGACTTCATCCAGGACCTGAATGCCTTCCTCAGAATTAAAGAGGACTTCATGGTGTTCACTCCCAATGTGATTTGCCACCTGATTATTTAAGAAACATCCACATACTTGTGATTTAAAGAAAAGAACTGCCTTTGAGAAGGAAACATGACAGTAGTTAACAACAGTGAAAAACAAACCGGGCAGAATAAGAGGAAGTGATTCTCCAGGTCACCACACACACAGCCCCCCAGTCAGGTTTCCTGGCCTCCCCCAGTCTCTGCCAGGACTCAACTAAGAGGTAGACAGCCCAACAGCTCTTCCTACTCCAAGACTTCAACCTGACTGTCCAGAGGCTCCCAGTTAGTGTGCCCCCTACACCCCTAAGTTACCCACCTCCTTTCTCTCTAGTCCAACAGGGCCCCACTCTAACCTTAGTCCCCTATTGGCCCCCCAGTAATGCTTTACGTGACATTCAGAATATTATTCCTAAAGGAAATGTCGGCTCCCCCCCTTTATTCTTTGGCTATTTTGGATTCTTTCAGCATTGATCAGCTTGCTTTGAAACTGCACTCTAGCTTTTTCTCCTTCCTTCTACTAAGTTCTTCCAGAGTAGGAACAAGGTCTCCTGAACACTGAATATATATGTACAACGTCCCCTCTGCCCATAATCCTAACACACGGTGCTTTGTAAAAAATAACAGCTAACGTTTACAAGGTACTTACTACTTGCTGTGTTCTAGCCTATGCACTTTATTTTTTTTTTTTTTAAGATTTTATTTATTTATTTGACAGAGAGAGAGAGAGAGCGAGAGCAGGGACACGAGCAGGGGGAGTGGGAGAGGGAGAAGCAGGCTTCCCGCGGAGCAGGGAGCCCGATGCGGGGCTCGATCCCAGGACTCTGGGATCGTGACCCGAGCCGAAGGCAGATGTTTAACGACTGAGCCACCCAGGCGCCCTAGTATGCACTTTATATGAATTATATCATTTTCACCACAAAACTATCCCATTACTATTACTACTATTACTGTTACTCCCATTACATAAATGAAGAATTACATGGTGGAGGTAGGATTTGAAAACAGCAGTCAGGCTCCAAGCATGCAGTCATAACCACTATACCATGTCCTTACATTCAAAAAGAATTATTATCCTAGGGTTTTTATGAGGACTGCACGGACCTTGGTAGAAGTATCCAGAGGACAGCGTACAACACAGTTGATACTCAACAGGCATTTCATTCCATTTTAATATATTTAATTTTAAATAATTACTTGTGTCAATACAGGAACATACGCATAGAATCATTAATTATTGGCTTGATTTTTATTCTAATACGTCTGTCTTAATTACATAATGGACTGAGATAGTGTCTTACCTTTCTAGCAGCTAGTAAATCAGTACTGTCTTCCATGCCAATTGCAAACGTCTGGAGAGGGTACTGAACACGGGCCTCTTTTAGCTGCTTTAACAGGGTGGCAGCAACCAAACTGGAATCTAAGCCCCCTGTGAGCAAGACCAGAAGTATACTGGTTATGCGCCTTATATAGAGAGGAACAGGTAGGATTTACAATCCTGTTGAGCTCCAAGATTAGTTTTACCATTTAAAATCCCCAAGTTTTATAAAGTGAAAATCAACTTTAATCAAAGAAAAAATCTAGCATAGATAAACCAAGATAATGGTTGCAGTATATGAATTGGCTAAAAAAAAAAAAAAATCACTAGACACTATTCTAAAGAATGTTTATTAACTCATTCATCCCAATTACAATGTAACCAGACATTGCTATATTACTGAATATTGAATACAGCTTACAGAAAACATTTTCATTCTCTAATGGAGAGAAAGATTAAATCGTAAATATTTTATAGTCAAAACCTCAGGGATAGCTACAAATCATTTGCTGAAATATGCATTAAATATAATCAGGCTTTTTAACAGCCTTCACCTGATAAAAGGCAGCCAATCCTTCTGTCTGTCATCAAGCGTTTCTTAATGGCATTATCAAAAAGGATCCGGAGGTTGTTCTTCACAGTTTCTATCTCAAAACCTATAAACACATAAAGTAAACAGTTCCAGAAAACCTTGGGCTGAATTATTTACTGAAACGAGGTACACAATCATCTCTATCTATCATGATATGTGCTCAACCGTGGACTTTGCCAAATCCCAATGCGCCACCTCCCAATTAAACAGGAAATAGCTCTTCAGACCTGAACCATTCCAGTGACATGAAAAGTATCATTTCTTTTTTCCTTTGGGGGAGAAGGGTCAGGAATAGGTGGGTGGGCGTTTGCTCTAGTACCTGGGAAGAGTTTCTCCACATTGTCGTAGAGGGCATGCAGAGGCTCATCTCTACAGTGATGATATTTAACCATTTCCACGGAGGCCACTTTGCCATTTGGCTTTAAATCCAAAACTTCATAGTGTCCCGGGAGAAATGGCTCCACTTTTAAAAAAGGAGTCGTGGAGTGCTTCAGGTTAACAAGACCTACAAATTGGAAAAGATAATTTAACTCAAGATACAATTCACACTAACTTTCACAATTAACTTACCATCCTCTAAATTCCTGTTTATTTTCCCTTTTTAATATAAACACATGTCCATTATATCAGCAAAACAGGGAAAATTAACCCCAATGCTATTATCTACTTACTAGAGAGGTCACAGTGGTACAGAGATGTATAGCAAGACTACACTGATTTCTAGTTCAAAGCAATAGGAAAATCTCCAATGTTCAATTTCTTCTCCCTAGCTGAAATTTCAGATCAAGAAAATCTATTTTCTATAATAAATTAAATATAAAAAGAAATGATACATTAAGCAAGGAGATGGACTTGAAATTACTCATTTTACTATATCCTGGCAGTCATTTCTTTGACTGAGGTATTTTAAGAAAACAGCCATGGTTCCTGGACCTTTGACAAGCAAAATGATCCACTATGAGGTACTTTAAAGTCGAACATTAAGAAGTCAGGCATCTACCCCTTAACTAGTTATTATATACTGTGTGTTAATAGTATAATCGAAATCTCCTCAATAGGTTTTCACAGAGAGTAACCAACCTGACGCCACCATGATCTTTGATTCAAAATCAGTGTTACACTGTAAATAGGAACAGCCTATCTAAATGCTCATTATGATTTACAATTTGAGTTTGTCAGCCTGGTAATCTGTCATACTGAATTCAAAGACCAGATTGGACCCAGATCCCATCATAAATGGATCACTAAGGTAGCAGACCTCAACAGAGCCATACAACCCCTATGGGGGATGAGGAGTAATTAAAAAGTTTTAACCAGGAAATCCCATGAACAGATTAGTTTTAGAGACATTATTCTAAAAGCACTGAGAAACAGTCACTTGAAAACTTTTGGATTGCCCACCATGGGATTTGCAAATATGATCTAGAGGACAACACAAAACCAGAGCAATAATGAAAACCTAAAGAAAAATTCTATCATTACCTTTAGCTTCTGAACACACGGCCAAAAATCCATCTTCTGTCATGGCTTTAAACAAAGGCCTGACTCCGTAAGTATCTCTGCCCAGGAACACTTTCTTATTGGCAGTATCCAGTAAAATAAATGCAAATACCCCATCCAACATACAAACTGTTTGCTCAATTCCTCCTTTGTCGTATAGATGAAGGATTATCTCACCATCCACTTTGGTCTGGTATTCAAATTCAAAATGTTGTTGCATCTTTTAAAAACAAGAGCAAAATAAACATGTTAGAATCTGTGTTCACTCATTAATAGTTTTTCATTGCAAAGTTGGTTCAATATTTCTACATTCTATAAGCATGCAGTTCAGTGATTTTTTAGAAGAATCATGGCATTATCAAAATATAACTTGTTTGAAGTCACAATTCTGCAAATTCTTTATAACATAAAGCTAAACCCGTGAAAATTTTAGTTGCATTCTCATAAACGCAACGTATCCAGTCATGTGTAGACAGAAATGTACTTTATATATGTGCTATGTCTATAATACATATATATTTACATCTGTATGTAAGTGAAGCCAATAGGTTGCCCCCAGTTGCCATGACACTAAAAATGTGCTTCCATGCTGTAATATTTTAACTTGAGAATATAGTATCAGCTAAGGTTGTTCCAGTTCAGTCTCAAAGACCGGCCTATGAAAATGGAAAGCAAAAGGACAAATACAGGGGCACCTGGGTGGCTCAGTCAGTTAAGTGTCTGCCTTCAGCTCAGGTCATGATCCCAGGTCCTGGGATGGAGCCCCATGTTGGGGGCTCCCTCTCCCTTGGCTGCTCCCCCCTGCTTGTGCTCTCTCTACCTCCCTCTCTGTCAAGTAAATAAATAAAATCTTAAAAAAAAAAAAAAAAAAAGGACAAACATAGTTGGTACTGTTCCCCCAAAATGAATGACTCTATCACAATGATAAAGACACATGGTCTAAACAAAGCTACTGGCCCCCAGGGGAGGACTGCAATATTCAGTCCTCCTACCACTCCAGTGGCATTAAAGCTACTTCTCACTGAGACACAAAATGACAGGGGAGCGTTAGTAGCCCACATGCCCCAAAGGCACAGCAAAGTGATGGTCATGACCACACCGAGTGCAGAGGCAGAGGGTTAGATCACATGACACCCCGACTCTGTGGCTCTCCATCACACTGCAAACTGTGAGGGTGAGAAGTCCTTGGAGTTGCTCTTTCTGTGAACTTACTCATATTTTTAGCTGATCATGGAGAGAGAAGAGGTTCACATTAACAAAATGAGGTGGAAATCCTGGATACGTTTAAATATTTAAAACATGTTTCTAAAATTCAAAAAGTAAATCTATATTTGTATATGTATGACCTATAAACATGCTTCACAATCACACTCTATGATCTGTGAAACTTCTGTCTATAAGCCCTCACAGAACTTCCCCCCAACATGGCGGTTGGCTGCCTCCAGTGACTACAGAGCCATTTCCTGTTCTCCTCTCCCTACTCTGAGAGACCATCAGGGGAGATCCTGGCACTAGCAGGTGGGGTTTGGAAGCAGTCTTCTGCTGACCCTTCTGGGTTGAGGCATCTGAAGGATGAATATACCCCAAAGCATTCAGTGATTTCAGTGAGCAACAGCTTCCCCAATCTATCCTCCACTGCCACCAAGTCAGCACTGCTCCTTAGCTAAACCCTGCAGGTAAGTTATTGGTTAATGAGTCCCATGTACCACTTTCCACTCTCCTGAAACCACACGGGTAAAAGCTGCACTGAGAGAAAAGCCCCTGTCTCTTGCCCCCATCCAGAAATCACACTGCCCTCTGACTCGCTGGTTGGAAGCCCCTGATGCTCCCTGCAGAGAGACTCCTCTCTGCCCCAGCCTTGCCTCAGATTCCTCCCCTCCTTCATTTATTCTTCCTCCATGCCCAGCAAACCTGCAGCTGTCTTTTATTAGTTTAAAAAAAGAAAAAAGGAGGGGCTTTGGAGTTTATGTTGCAGCGGCCTTTATATAAACCTAAAATGGCCATCCTCCTCTCTCGGTACATTTCTGGCTGCCCACGCTGCATAAGCTTAGATGATTGGTAGAAGCAATGGGACATCTATGCTTTTGAAAATACAACATATATGACTAATTTAGAATAAAAATACTTCTGAAATAGTTACCATTTTCTAACTTTTAAATAAAATACATAAAAGCAGCAATGTTGTTCAAGTAAAACAAGGTATTTCCTATGTTATTTAAGGTGGAAGTTGTTAATATTGCCATAATCCAACCCAGCATTCGCGTGTATATGGTACTAACTTGGCTTAGTAAGAAAAAAGTCTTAACTGTTCGCTACCTGTACTCTCACTAGTGTGAAATCCATTCTTATTTTTCCTGTTCATCATTTCATCTCCAAGCACCTAGAAAAATGATGCCTGTGTATAATATGCCCTTAAAAAATATATGAAAGGAATCTGCTGAATATCTACAAAAACTTCTCAAATGAGAAGCCTGTTATTAAGAGTATTCCTAAAAGCAGACAACAGTGGAAAAGCCATCGTTTAACAGTATTGGTGTTAGGTAGAGGGATGCCCTAATTTTTAAGAGATAACTGCTTATATATTTAGGAGTAAAGTGTCACAATATCTGTAGTATACTGAAATGATTCCACCAAAAAATTGAATGCCTAGGTGTATATACAGAAAGAGAAAAACAAAGCAAATATGGCAAAACATTAACAGTTATACAATCTAGGTTCTCATTGTTTTGTGTTTTTTTAGTATGTTTGAAATTTTCAAAATTAAAAGCTGGGGAGGAAGGTGGCAAACAAAAAATTACTTGGAAATTTTAGATTAAAAAAATGTATGAAACACTGGCCAAATAATTCCAGATTGGAAGGCTCTTAGCCAATGTGGCTTCCTGGGGTCAGAATTTCCACCGTCTCACCACTCTCACCCTGAGTAAGCCTTCCCTAGATTAGAAAGCTGTTCCAAATTTAATGCTGCTAGAAAATCACTTCTTACACTCCGTTGCACTTGGCCATCCTTCTGTCTTGTGGTTCTGTTCAGTATGCAGACGCAGTGCATATCATAAGGGCAGCATTATATAAAAGCTACAAGTATGATGACCTCCAAACTATTAAACTCTATACCTGCCCTAAAATCCTCCAGTCTCATGGCTCTTAGAATGATATTCCAACACCATCTTACCAACTCCTAAGTCCTGCTTGATCGGGTTCTGCCCACCCTCCCAGCCCCACCTTGCCCATCTTACCCCTTGTTCACATCTGACAATCCCAGGGCTGCTTCCTGCCTCAGGCTTCTATACATGCTATTCCCTCTGCATGAAAAGTTCTTCCCAGCCCCGCTAGTTATCACAGTCCATTAGGTCTCGGTTCAAGTGTCAGTTCCTCCAGAGGCCTTCTCTGACCACACTTACCGACACTGGATCTCCCGTATCAACCATTTTTTCAGAATACTTATCATATGTATAAGGATTTTTTTTTGGTCTTTGATTTTTAATGCAATAAGCTCCATTAGAGCGCAGATCTACCTCTCATACTTACTACTGTATCCCCAGCACCAAACACAGGCTCTAATTAATATTCAAATTCATAATAGGAAAAAAAAATGCTGAGAGTTAAAGAATTGTAATCCTCGTTTTTTCTTTTTTTTTTTGTTTTGTGACCAGCTCATTTGACCTCTTTGTGCATCAGTGCATCATCTTTATAACTGGAGCAAATGAGATAATGAACATGGAAACAGTCTGAGAAGTAAAAAACTTTATACAAAATATATAAAAATTCTAACCAACTAGCTCTGAGGTTTAATCACATCCAGATACCTTCTGGTTTTGTTTTATTTACCTTCTTGTGGTTGTAGATTTCACCGTTGTAACAGAGCCACAAATAAGGATATTTCTTTACTCGAATTGGCTGCATTCCAAACAGCTGGTCAACCACTGCCAACCGATGAAATCCAAAGCAGCAGTTGGTGTATCCATTGACATTCTCAAAACGAAATGCATCTGGACCCCTGTGTGCAATCTTCATAGCACTCAGACACTGCACTGAAAGGCAGTCATCACTACCAAAGAGGGCCCAAATCCCGCACATGGTGCAATGGAGCTATGAGTTTTCTATGGAGAAAAGAGTAGGCCTGTTAAATATTTAATACCCAATCCAAGTCTGTATTAAATCTTGATTCCAAAAACTGCTATAAACCACTTCAAAGACTGACATTTAAACTATCTTGTCCACAGCAATTTTCCATTAGGTTGGCAGGCACACAGGAGTTGAGAATGATTTAATTCACGTACAAGTATTCAGAAAAGATGCATGACCTTTCCATCTAGCCAGCGGTAGCAATTTGGCACCCTGTCAAAGCTGGCATCTCTCCCACCTTGGGATTTGGCCAGCTAGAGCTGGGGGGAGTCAGGTCACATTCGAGGTTTACTTCCAAGAGGCAGATAACAGATGCAGGCTGGCTCCAACCTAGTGAGAGATCCCTGTCCCTCTTTCTTCATCTCAGGACCTCAGAAGCCCTCAAAAATCCAAGAGACTCCCCATATTACTACTACAGTCCCCACTCAGGTCTCTTTGACAATTAAACGTCCTGTCTTTACCTGTAGTAACTACACATTGAGACTAGCGGGTAAAAAAGATCATACATACTGCTCAGGTGCTATGTTAAGATACACAGCTATTATAAGCATTTCACAACTTCTCACGTACCTTTAAGTGATTTATTCAAACGTGATGAAAGAAATTCTAAAGAGAAAAAAGAAAGGCATGTTATCTGATATCAGATATCTTGGCTGTATAATAAAAAAACATTTTACATTGACAGAAATACATAATGTTCACCATCCAAATGTCCTAAATGACAAAAATGTTCTAAAATATTTTTGTCTCTAAGTTGCCTTGGTTCATAAGAAAGCAAAGTGGGTGGGAAATAAATGGCAACAACATCTCTGAAAAACAATCTGGCCATCCCTATAGGCCAAGAAACAAACAATTCCTATGAATGTTACCTTGCAATTTCATATTCTCAACTGTGAAATAAAGAGCTGTTTTATTTGGATGCTGCCAGCTCAAAACAGTTATTTTACCAAAATATCTCAAACTCAGACACTTATTTGGGTTATTTTTAAATGCAAATTTGCAGCAAATGCCTAATTTGGGACAAAAATCATCAAGAAAATATATATATTCAAGTTACACCAATCACTTTGGGCAATTCTCTGAGGGAGTTTGTATCTAAATGAACCAAAGCTTTGTTTAGCCTTTTAATGAGACCACATCAAACTAACAAAAAATAATAGTGACTCAAACAACTTGGAATTGAAGTAGCACATGTCCTATGCAGTCCCTTCCATGCACTTGGCCAAATAGCCTCTAATGAGATATTTGAGATATAGCGGGGAAATACACTTAGATTGAAGTGAGATTGCTACTAATAAGCCATGTATGGTTCCTCTATACCAGTTAAAAATGGGCTGAGAAAGTGCTCTGAAAATCACAAGAGATCATTAGTTAATCATTTACCTAAGTCTTCCTAATGCCGATTAGTGAATCCCATTATTAGGCCTGCTATAAGGAACACACCCTAAGCACTAAAATAGAGGGGAAAGAAGGGGAACACATATTAGTGAAGCACACTTAACTTCTCCAGCAGGAAAAAGCAAACTAAAAACTGTTACCTATTTTTGTTGGAATCAGGCTTACTTGCAAAGGTCCTATTTGCAATGCTTTCTCCTACTGCTATTACCTGCTCCCTGTAATTTTCTGTATTTCCTCATAAACTTCTAGAACAGTGCTGTCCAGCAGAAATGTAAGCTAAATGTGGAATTTTAAAAAATATTAGTAGCCCCATTAAAAAAGTAAAGAGAAAAAGGACAGATAACTTTAAATATATTTTAACACAATGTACCAAAAAAAGTATTTCAACAAATCAGTTTAAAAAATTATTGACAAAATACTTTACATTGCCTTTCTCTATTAAATCGTCAACATCTGGTGTTTTACACTCACACCACACCTTAATTCGGACTAGTCAGCGTTTCAAGTTCTCAATAGTTACAGGTGGACTGAATTGGACAGTGCTGCTTCCCTGCATTTGATTTCGATGGCTGCTTACCAACTAAAAACTTCACCATATTGTTTTATTTTTACATTAACGTATCAGCAACCAACTCCTGGACAGGTTCAAGGCCTAAGTTACTTTTAATTAATCTTATAGCAATGCGGTCAATGAAAAAAAAGTTATGAGTGCTTTTTAAATTGTTAGTCAAGGCACCCAGGACAATGGCCCATGAAGAAATAATATAGACCAAGGGCCCAGCAGAAAACTGACCTTTTATTCAAAATAGTAACAATCTGAAACCAGCCCTACAGAATAGTTATCCACTGAGAAAGAAATGTTAGTTCTTTTGCTTTTTTCCATACCGCTTCGCCTGTCGCCCTGAACATATCTCTTAGAGGCGGGGTTTGTTCAAGTCACTTGCTGAGTCTCGCAGTCTGTGGGGAGGGGGGCGGGGGGAGGAGAGGGGAGCCAAAAGGTGGGGGGAGCCAGAGGTGAGGGGCTAAGTACAGACCCTTAGGCTTTGACCGACAGGCGGGAGATCGGGACCAAGCAACTGTGCGGCCCGAAACTCCTACTGCACCCCGAAACTCCGACTGCACCCCAGCCACGTGCACCCTCTGGCCGGTCCACCGTAGGGCCGCCGGACTGCGAAAATTTCCACAGGCTTCCACGCAATATAATAAAAAATTGTAAAATTTACAAGGGCCAAGTGGGCCGCAGTCCAGCCTCGCCTCGGTCTTTCACTTGATCCCTCCGACCGAAGACCTAGACCCTAGGTCTCTCCTTCCAGCTTCCTCCCAGGTGCGCAACAATCGGCCCCGCCCCCTTTACCGGCAGGAGCCGCAGAGCCGGCTGGCCGCCTGCAGCCGCTTCTGCCCACCGGTGTGGGACGAGACTGCAGCGCCACCTCCTCCTCCTACTCCTCCTTCTTCCTCCCTCCCTCCCTCCCTCTCTCTCTCCCCCCTCCCCCGGGGGGCGGCCCCGGGGCACGCTGGGAGGGCGCTGCGCTGGGCAGCAGAGCCTGGCTTACCGGGGCTTAGATGGATGGCACGGAGGAGAGATGCCAGGTAGGGGCTGCAGACTGCGGGCGGGGCGGCGGGCCTCCTCTGATTTTATACCGGCCTAGCTCCTGTAATGATCGAGGGAAGTTTCATCATGTCTGTGAGGACCAACCAGCGCGCAGGGGCGTGGCCCACAATGCAGACCTTGGCTTGGCGGAGGAGGAGCGGGGAGCAAGGAGGAGCTGCTCCCTCCCGGCTCCTTAAAGTGTTAGTGTGCCTGCTGAAGGAAAGCCTCAGAGGTGTAGCCAGGTGCCCCACTGACACCTAGGGTTACCTTAGCTGCTGTTCTGACCGATTAGGGGGTCTTCTGCACTTGGTTTGTTTTTTTGGGAAATCCTCACCAAATGCAGCAGATTTCCCTCATCTCCTTAATTGCAAAGTTTTTAAGTACAGGTATCCCCTGCTTTTCTAAAGTTCATGTTATGCCACTTTGCTTTTACAAAAGACCCACATTAGTACGCGTTTTTGCTACCTGAAAGAAATCCAACGAGGATTTTTGCTTTTAGGGGGAAAGGCGAGAAACGAAAATAGCGTTCAGTATTAATTCGCAGCCAGCCATTACAGAGGCACCTTGGATGGAGCAGCAGGAAGGGCACTCCGCGTTCCTTCCCCAGAACTACACTGAGCATCAAGGTGCCATAGCTTTGAACAGTGCCTGTGAGCATCTGTGCTTGATCTCTGTTGATTTTGTGCATTCATTAGCAGGATGTGTCCTAAGGTATCAGAAAGGCCTAAGAGAGGTTATTTTTGGGGTCTGAAAAAACTCAAATTCTCCATGTAAATTCATGGTAACTGCTTCTTCATTTTTGGTGCTTTCGGCCTATGAAATGTTTCGTAGGAACACTACTTTGAGTTAACAGGGAAACCTGTACTTTTCTCCATAACTACTAAGAGAGCATCTGATATTTAGATGTAGATCTACAAAGAAGTATCTGTTCGATTAATAAATAAGGGGGCAGATGGGAAGAGCTGGAAGGATATCTTTTTATTAATTACGAGGTAGATTTCACTATGTCTTCTACCTCAGACATAATTAAATTTATCCATCCTCTGGATATACAGCTCAGTGTATTTGTATTTTGTGTTGGATCATCATTAAACTTGTGATGTGGTTATATTCTCCTTCAACTAGATTGTCACCTTCCTGGTTGTGTTGACTTCACCTTTTGAGTCTCATTATCAGCTCAATGGATACCACTGGGTAGATTCTCAAAACTCTATTCAATTCAATTCAATTCAATTCCTCGTCATATTTTGTCATTGACAAATGTCACTTTCAGGAAAGGATGGAGTTCCAGTCTGAATTTTACCACTAACTACTTCTATGAACATAGGTATGTCCTATCACCTCTCTTGTTTCCATCTTTGAAAGGAAATGAGAGATTACCAGGGTCATTCCAGCCCTGAAATTCTAAGCACTAAAGTGATGAGCATTCTTTAGAGCCATAGCACCCAAGAAGGAAATTTTTTTCATCCCCAATATCAGTCTTTTTGAAACTCAAAATAACTTTGCAATCTGAATATTTCTACATTAGGCCAGTTAGAATTATCCAAATTCACTCACCTGATACTTGTAGATCCAGGATGTGAAATCGGGTTTGCCTGGATCCACAGGACATGCTCTTCTGATCATATTCTGTCTGTGGACTAGCTTGACAAGAAGAGCTGGGTCATACCAGAGACACTGACAGAGGAGCAAGGAGCTGACATAGCCTCTCTTATTTTTGCTAAATATGAATGATTTACATTCAAGATTAAATATATTTTCTTTTCCAGATTTCCTCCCCACTCCTATATTAGAGCATTACCCTAAAATTAGACCTTTCTCCTTTTTATTATCTGCACTGAGAGTTTGAAAGGGAAAACTGTCCATTTTAAAGGCTTCATTGAACTGGTACCAGTACTGCCCTCAAATTTGTTATGCAATACAGGGAAAGAGTTGTCCTCAGAAACCAATTTTTTTCTTTTTTTTTTAATATTCATTTTTATTTTAATTCCAGTTAGTTAACATACAGTGTTATTTCAGGCGTACAATATAGTAAGTCAACACTTCCATACATCACCCTGTGCTTCTTAATCCCTACCATCTACTTACCCCATTCTGCTGCCCACCTCTGCTCTGTTACCATCAAATTGTGCTCTGTAATTAAGAATCTTTCTTGCTTTGTCTCTCCAACTTATTTTTTTCCCTTGTTTCTTAAATTCCACATATGAGTAAAATCACATGGTATTTGTCTTTCCCTCTCACTTAGCATAATACTCTAACTCCGTCCATGTCATTGCAAACAGCAAGATGTCATTCTTTTTTATGGCTGAATAGTATTCCATTGTATGTGTACCACATCTTTCTTATCCATTCATCAGTCTATGGACACTAAGGTTGCTTCCATATCTTGCCTATTATAAATAATGCTGCTATAAACATAGGAGTGTATGTAACCCTTTGAATTCTTGTATTCTTTGGGTGAATACTCAGTAGTGTGATTGCTAGATCATAAGGTAGTTCTGTTTTTAACTTTTTGATGAACCTCCATACTCTTATCCACAGTGGCTGCACCCGTTTGCATTCCCACCAATAGACGTGAGTGTTCCTTTTTCTCCATATCCTTGCCAACACCTGACGCTTATTGTGTTGTTGATTTTGGCCATTCTGACAGGTGTGAGATGGTATCTCATTGTAGTTTTGATTTGCATTTCCCTGATGGTAAGTGGCAAACATCTTTTCATGTATCTGTTGGCCATCTGGATGTCTTCTTTGGAGAAATGTCTGTTCATGTCTTTTGCCCATTTTTAATTGGATTATTTTGTTTTTGGGTGTTGAGTTGTATAAGTTCTTTATATATTTTGGATACTAACCCCTTTAATGGATATATCATTTGCAAATATCTTCTCCCATTCTGTAGGTTGCCTTTGGTTGATTGCTTCCTTTACTGTGCAGAAGCTTTTCATTTTGATGCAGTCCCAATAGTTTATTTTTGCTTTTGCTTCCCTTTCCTCAGGAGACCTATCTTGAAAGAAGTTGCTATGGCCTATGTCAAAGAAATTAGTGCTGGTGTTCTCTTCTAGGATTTTTATGGTTTCACATCTCTCATTTAGGTCTTTAATCCATTTTGATTTTATTTTTGTGTATAGTGTAAGAAAGTGGTCCAGTTTCTTTCTTTTGTATGCTGCTGCCCAGTTTTCCCAACACCATTTGTTGAAAAGACTGTACTTTTCCCATTGAATATTCTTTCTTGCTTTGTTGAAGATTAATTGATCAAATAATTGGGGGTTTGTTTCTGGGCTTTCTATTCTGTTCTGTTGATCTATGTGTCTATTTTTTGTGCCAGTACCATACCGTTTTGACTACTACAGCCTTGAAATGTAACTTGAAGTCCAGAATTATGATGCCTTCAACTTTGCTTTTCTTTTTCAAAATTGTTTTTGCTATTCAGGGTCTTTTGTGGTTCCATATAAATTTTAAGGTTATTTTAGTTCTGTGAAAAATGCTATTGGTAGTTTGATAAGGATTGCATTAAATGTGTAGATTGCTCTGCATAGTATAGACATTTTAACATTTGTTCTTCCAAATACTGAGCATGGAATATCTTTCCATTTTTTTGTGTGCATCTTTGATTTCTTTCATCAGTGCTTTACAGTTTTCAGAGAAGAGGTGTTTCACCTCTTTGGTTAGTTTATTCCTAGGTATCTTATTATTTTGGGTGCAATTATAAATGGGATGGTCTCAGAAACCAATGCCTAAGGCCTAAAATTTCTTGACAAAACATAAACCAAGTTGATACACAAAGTCAAAATATATTAGTGGTTCCTAAACATTTTAAGTACAAGATTCCTTTTAGAATCATGGAAAAGTTTCTCTTGACCTGACCCCACAAAATAGTATGTTTTTAGTATTCCTTTGATAGAGAAAACATAGCACCATGATTAAAAACAAAATAAAACGAAAACAAAACCAACAAGATATCAAGACTTCATACCACTCTTAAGTAAATTTGTATTTTATTAGTCACATCAGCACCAAAATAAACTGATAAATAGTAAAATGTGTAAGCCATACTGAGATCAGACTACAGTCAATGCTCACAGAGTACACAGGTTCGCTATCCCCCCATGATACACTCCCGCCTAGTTTACGACTGCCAAGAATATAAATTCCACACAGAGCACATGGTGAACCACTTAGTAATTGACAGGCAAGAGCAACGATGGTAGATGACTAAGTTCTAAGGTTCCTTATTGCCCTAAAGTCTTGAGCAAATTATGATGTTGCTGTATCCTAATCTACATAATAGGTCTGAAACCTGAGAACAATCTGGGAAAGGAGGTCTTCTATTCACATTTTACAAATATAAAACTAAGAATCAGAGAAGGATTTAGCCAAACAGTCTGGATTAAATCATCAAGAACTGTATAAAACCCAGAGCACATTTCCTCTACCACCCTGTCTGTAGTGGAAGACAGATACTTGGTATGTTATCTAGTGTTGTTGGTTGTTCTGAGTATCTTCTACCTGTACATCCAGAGACGCTCCATCCTTTCCCACTTCACTTTGTGTCCTGCTCCCTTATCCTCCTCTTCTCATGGAGGGAGACACAGAGGGCAGAAGGGAGAAGTCTCAGGGTAGTCCTTCCCCTGACTCCTTCACTACAAAATTGCTCTCCTAAAGCCCACAGCTTCTGCCACTGCCTCCATAACCACCTTCTCCTCAGATTCCAGCAACTGTTCCTTCTCCCCTTTAGGCCTACCCCTAGGGTACTGAACCATCTTGCTTTTCCTGTATCCTGCCCACACTTCTGTAATTACTGTCAGTTGGAGTGTGACATCTGCTTCCTATCAGAACCCTATGCAGTACATCGATCTAGGACGTAATGGAGGATGCTGTGGATTTAACTAGAGTAGAAAATGATTCATAGCCTCTCTTAATTATTGGACACAAATGAGAACCCAGTTATGTTGGCCTGTTTTCCCACATCTTATTCACCCCTGTATTGAAACCTAACTCTAAAAGGAACCTGGGAGCATTTAACTTTTTTTGAACTGAGTCACTGAGGAATCAAATAAAACCCTCCTCTGTCAAGTAAAACCTTTAGGCTAGTTCCCCATCCCAAAAGTGTAACCGACAACACAAGAATGCACTTGTTCAGCCCTGAGAGCATTAATTAAAGTTTTTAAAATTCTTCTAAAGAACTACTAAATTGGTTTTTCTCAATGAGCTTATTTTTGGGTATTTTGTAGATTGATCCATTTTCTAGAATTAAAAAAATATATAGTAATAAGACAAGCATATAATGGTAGCTGTCCTTTGGTATTCATTGATTGAAAAAAATGTACATAATAATAAAAAAGCTTCATTGATATTAAAACACCTTAAAATAAGGTTGCATTTTATTCAACCTAATATACCTTTGGAAAAGTGTTTGTTGATGAGTTTGACATGTTCATTGTCTTTAGAAAATGCTATAAAACCATTCAGATTTGCCGACCCCTATCCTACCTCCAAAGCTACCCAGGAGCCCATGATGCACACATTAGGTAACACTGAATTAGAGGTTCAACTAGTTTACCAGCCCATCCCATCTCACCCTCCAAAATAGAAAATGCTTCTGGAGCAGGCCATATGGCGAGCACTTCCCTAAACACCAGATGAGTTATCAGCAATAGTTCCTCCTTTAGATCCCAGTAACCAGAGCCATTGAGTTTTCCACTGGACATGATCTTGCCCACTTAGGGAGGAATTTAGGATGACACCACGGGTGAGCTCTCAAGGTACAGGATGGAGTCAGAGGGAGACAAAAATGTAGCTGGAGCCTCCATTTGATCTCTTGCCCTGTCCCATAAATGTTAGCCACAGGCCTTCTTAGCAGCCTATGATTCTATTTCTCTGCTGTTTGACCTATTTTTTATGATTTTTTTTAAATCAGGTGTTGAAATGCAATTTGAAATAGGACTTCTGATCTTTACTTCTATATCCTCTACTTTCCTTCTAATTTCATAGGATCCCCCTGATACCTACATTTAAATCTGTAGGTTAAACAGTAATATGGAAAATTCTGAAAATTCCAAATTCCAGAAAAACTCGTCTATCGTGATACTATTTTATTTGTCACTCTAAGATATGTTACTTAGCCTCAGGACAACAGAAAAGGGAATATTAACATGGGTTGTGTGCATATGTGTTTTGTAGAACCACAGATTTTATAAAACTGGGAACTATCTACTCTTTCAACAAAACATTTATATAGTCCCCAATACAAGAAGACTGGTATATAAAAAGGAATAAGAAAACACTGGTAAAGCTGAAAAAAATGAGAGTCTCTCTGAAAGATTAAAAAAAAACTTACTGGGAAGTTCCACTAATTTAGAATCAGAATAACTGATTTAAAGAAGAGTAGAGTGTATTGAACATAGAAAATACTATTCAGAGTTGACCTTGCACAGCAGATGACATGTGAGAAGAGACTGATATTTAAGATAATAATATTAACAGTCATTTATTGGATACCTCCTAGTTGCAATGTATTTCACATAAGTGTTTTTCTATTCTGTACACAAACCATGGAGAATAATTATTCTTCTTTTGACAGTTAAAGAAGTGGCTCGAGAATATAAATTAACATACCCAACACCAAACAGTTATCAAATGGCTGAGCCAATGGCCTCAAACCCAGTGTGATGACTTGTGAACTTCCATGCCTGCCCCAGAAGTTGCTCAGCAAGCCAACCAGGTAGAGAGAACCCTTCCAAGAAATGGCAGTAAGACATGAAAGGTCTCAGTGTGTCCCTAAAATCAGCTAGAGGAAGTACAGTTGGCCCTTGAACAACACTGGTTTGAACTATGTGGACCCACTTATACACAGATTTTTTTTATAATACAGTACTGTAAATGTATTTTCTCTTCCTTATGGTTTCCTTAACATTTTATTTTCTCAAGCTACTTTATTGTGAGAATACAGTATATGACACATACAACATACAAAATATGTGTTAATTGGCTATTTGTGCTATTGGGAAAGTCAACAGTAATCTATTAGTAGGTAAGTTTTGGGGGAGTCAAAAGTTATACCAGATTTTCCACTGTGTGGGGCAGTCAGTGGAGCACCTAGGGCCCAGGTTGTTAAAGTCAATGGTACATAGAACAAGTGGAAAAAGCCAATGAAGAGAAAAAGATTCCATTTTAAGATAGCAAAAGTAAATGGAGCAGGGCAGCCACATGAAATGGGCAGAATGCATGCATTTAAAGAAAAAAGATTATTCTTACTTTTAGGACAGGAGAGGGAGAAAGAATGGTGGTGTGTTATAGGTAAGCCTAAAGAAAAAGGAAAGAGAAGTAGAGAGAAAATAAACAAGACAAATTAAGTATATCAATGATGATAAATAAGCACTATGGAAAAGAAAAGAAATGGGGGGGATTATAATTTTTAGAAGAATTTGTACTTTCAGGCCTCTGTTTTCTCTAAGAAATAGAAGGAAGGCATGTTGTCTATGGTACTAAAAGGTTTGGGATGTGGTGACGGTGAACTTTGAAATAACAGCCAAATGTCAACAAAAGTTGATGAGAGGGAAAAAAAAATGGTTGGGCAACATGGAGGTCCAGCATGGGAGGATACCATAAACATGAATGTGACTGGGGCAATAAGGGAGGGCATATTCTCCAACCACAATCACATAGGGCAATCCAAGATTTGGGGTCAAGGCATGGAGGGGAATGGATCCAGGATCTGGGTTGAGCAGCACATGTGTAGAACACAGATAAGCAGGCATGGGAATGGGCACCCTATGTGCGTTGGTGGGGACAGCCCTTTCGGTAAACGCTGTTACTGTTCACAAATATTCAGTGCCCCTCTGTGGGGGAGGGTTATATCATTTCTAGCCCATTGACATAAGGTTTAGCCATGTGACTGGCTATTGCCAATGAAATGTGAGAAGTGACAGAAACTTAGGAGCCACTGTTATGGTTCACCACATCCTCTCCCTCCCTCTGCCAGGAACCTGGCAGTGTTCCAGAGGCAGGCAACTCCACCAACCCAGAATGAAGGGTGGAGAGGGACCACAGCCTACCTGTGATCCACATGTAGTTTTCTGGTTACAAGTGTCTGAAATTTGGGGGTCATTTGTAACTGCAGCATAATTCAGTCTAACCTGACAAGCAAAGCTTGAATCTTTTAAGTTGGAAGGGAAAGTAGTAAAGTCAGAAGTTAGTTAATATATCAAAAGACTAACAGGGGCTAAAGGATTACAGGCTTGGTTTGTAGGCTAGGGAAGTATAGGAATAGAAAAAATAGATAAACTGGATATTTTTATGGAAAAGGAATGTATAATTTTAAAGTGTAAAATAAAATAGTGAATGCAAGATTACCTATCCCAGTTTCCTGAACACAATAGGCATTAAGGAAACAAAGGTCCTGCCCAAACAGAATTCCCCTGTGCCTTACCAGGCTAAGTCCTGTCTGGTCAAGATGTTTATTTATTAGATTAGGTATTAGCAGCCCTGGAATAAAAGGCCCCCTCCCAAACAGAGTCAAACAGCAAGTCTTGCAGCTTGACAAAAACATCCACCCTTCTCCCAATGCCTCTCCTACTGCATTGCACCCCAGGCCACTGGCGTCCTTGTTCTTAAACAGACAGAGGTATATAGGGTTTTTAGCTGCTGAAAGTTGGCCTTGTGGCTAGAAACCAGATTTACCCCTTTTCCTTCTTGTGGAAGTTATGCATATTTAGGTCATCAGGGCACAAAATCATAGTTGAATTTCTTCATTAAACTAACAATGTATATGGAGCACCTACTGTATTTGGGAACATGGAGCTTACATTCATGGTACAGAGGAACAGGAAAAATCAACAAGATACCTAAGTGCAATACATAGGTAAGGGTAAATAAGTACTATGGAGAAAAACAGAGCAAAGAAGGAAGAACATCATACTACAGCCCTGTTGTTGCAACAGAGTTATCATATCACTCTATCACCTTTGTCTTATATTTGGTTTCCCCATTTAGTAAAATATTCTGAGCATGTCTCCAGGATGAAGCTGAACCAGAGTTCACATTTCTTAGTTGAAGTTCCCCAGAAGAGAGTCATCCAGTAGTCCCTGAGGACTTCTCAGATATGCTCAATTCTCCCACCACATTCAGCCATTACTATTCTAAATAATGACCACCAAATGGGAAAGACTTTGCTGGATTCCAGCCATGAGCATAGCTTTGCAACAGCTGAAGGCTCATTACACTCTTCCTCCAATTTTGGCCACCATGAAAGGACCCAACCTAATACTTCAAAGCAAGATCTTTAACACCATAGTGGAGACCAGTGTTTCCCAGAAGGATGCAGGTACAAATGGCATTCACTACAGCATCTGTAGCCCAGAATGCTGAAAACAACAATTATTAGCAATCGAAGCTGCTTTTATGGCCTGGAAACAGGACTAATAAGAAACTAACACCTGATAAAAGCTACACTGAGGCTATCCAGACCAATTATAGCAGATCTAGAAATTACAACTGTAGATGCTGTTTACTGAGGACATTTTGGGCCACCTTTTCTAAGTGACTTATTTTCACCTACTGCTAAGTATCCAGGCAAACACTGTGGCTTGGAAGTTGGACTCCAAGCCCAGACCCCTACCCTCAGGAAATGCTTCAGACTGAGCATATCTCAGCCATCAGGCCCCAGCACAGACACAAAAATGCATCTTCCCCGGGCATCTGGCCATAATCCACGATATTTGGTGGAAACACAGAGGTAAGGAAGGCTGGGAGGGGATAACCAGTGCGAGCAAATAATAGCCTCAGATACAGGCTTACCATTGAAGTAATCTCTGTCCATTGGTATTTCTGAACATAGTATGCAAAGGACTTGGTGTAGTGGGTTGAATGGCAGCACCCAAAATGTCTGCCTAAATCCCAGAACCTACGAATGTAACCTTATTTGGGAAAAGGGTCTTTGCAGATATAAGTTAAAGATCTCAACACAAGATCATCCTGGATCATCCAGGTGAGCCTTAAATCCAATGACAAGCATTCTTATAAAAGACTCGCAGGGAGCAACAGGATAAGGCCATGCGAAAACAGAGGCTGAGATGGCAGTTATACAGCTACAAACCAAGGAACACCCAAAGCCACCAGAAGATGGAAGAGGCAAGGAAGGAGTCTCCTCTAGAGACTTGGAGGGAGTTCGGTCCTGCCAACACCCTGATGTCAGATTTCTGGCCTCCAGAACTATGAGAGAATAAATTTCTGCTATTTTAAGGCATCCAGTTTGTAGTAATGTATCTTATTAGCCCTAGGAAATTAATACACTTGGTGAATCTCTTTAGCTTGACCCTACCCTTGATGTCTATCTCCAAGACAAGAAGAAGCCCAGGCAGCAACACCATTCTCAATCCTAAATTCCTCTGTAATTATCACGGCCTCTCAGATGTGCTGCCTACTATATTCAAACTAAGGTGTATCCCTGCACCTCCACTCACCCACAACTACCCAAGTTTGGAGCAAAGTACCTGATCATGAAAGAGACTCTCCATCTTCATGGACGATTCAACCAATTAGCCTCCAACCTTCCATTCTAACACATGCTCCAACTTGGCAAACACCATTCAAAACTGTCAATGCAATTATCCTCCCGTGCAGTGCCCAGACACATGCAGACAAGGTGAATCAGCAGGTGCCTTTCTGATGCACCCCCTACAGACATCAAGGTTCTTCCACCTGCTCAGTCTCCACAGAAGTGGCATATAGCAAATTGCTCTTTTCCTCCCACAGAGTAGCCATTTCCCTAAAAATTATCATTTCTCCCTCTACCTTTTCGCAGCTCTCCACTGCTTTTGACACCGTCCAGAGCTGAGCACCACACCTGGCACATAGAAGGCATACAATAAATACTTGCTGATGGAATGATTGGGAGCCAGATGGCTTTGGAGCATCCAGAAACTAACTAGTGCATGAAGGAATGCTTTAAAGACTTTCCCACTGGCACTGCTACCACTGGCCTCCTAACACATTGGGTAAGTCTCTTTAGCTTGACCTTACTCTTGATGCCTGTCACCTAGTGATGATGAAAGCCTGATTTGGCCTCTTCCCTTTGAGCACACAGGTACATATTAAAGCTTGCTTCCAGCAAAACCTTCCTGTCAAAGAGAGGAGTCTACGAGGTGAACAAGCAACAATTTAAGCACAGCCCCTACCTTCTGGCTAGCCTTCTACCCCATTTCTTCTTCCTCCATTTGGCTTCACTGGTTATAGACCTTAGTTTCAAATCTCAGAACCCTTGGCTTTTAATTAATTTTTGAACCAGCTTCTTCACCTAATGTTGCTTTCACAAGCTCTCATGCTATGCTTTGGGAGAGACAATCAGCATAATGTAATCATACAGATCAAATACAGAATCCCAGTGACATCACCTTCAAGCTACATGACCTTGAGCAAATCCCCTCTGACCCTTCATTCTTTCAACTGCCAAACAGAAAAAAGGTGTGACCTTTGCAGTTTTGTTGGGAGGTTTAGAAATGCTGAGAGGGTTAGAGAACTGGCAGAAAAGTTGAAACAATAAAAGTTCAAAACACATCAGCTATTGTTGTTATTGGACTTACCTTGATATTCGTATTGTATATTGCAGAAAGGAAGTTTCTTCTATAATGAAGCCTTGCCCACTCTTCTAGACCTAGAGAGATGAACAGGAGGACACTTAAGCTATCCCCAGATGTCTCTACAATTCTACATCACTAGACTAGGGGTGGAAATAACCAAAATCGTAAGAGAAGTTTGAAAAAACTAGTTTGAAACATAGTTTGAAAAAAATAACTGGGGCACCTGGGTGGTGTTGTCAGTTAAGTGCCTCTTGATTTTGGCTCAGGTCATGATCTCAGGGTCATGAGATCAAGCCCCATGTCAGGCTCCACACTCAGGGGGGAGCCTGCTCGGGATTCTCTCTCTCCCTCTCCCCACTCATGCACAAGCTCTCAGTCTCTGACTTTCTTAAAAAAAAAAAAAAAAAAAAAAAAAACTTTCTTAGCCTTTAATTGTATCTATTAGAAATGTAACTTTCTAGTTTTATATATCAGCAGATGTCATTCAAAATGCTTTGCAAAAATACACGAGTCGCACAACATTGTGAATGTACTAAATGGCACTGAATTGTACACTTTAAATGGTGAATTTTATGTTATGTGAATTTTACTTTAACAAAATTAATTTTTTTAAAAGATGCAGAAACTTCTGTTGTCTTCAAAATCAGAATGTTGACCTGAGGATCATTTTTACAAATAGAGATTCCGATTCTGTAGGTCAAGGTGGAGCATGGTTATCAACACCTTTTATAAAATCCCTTAGTAATTCCAATGAGCCAGGGTTAAGAACCATTGATTAATAACTTAAAATATCTCAAATTAGGCAAAGGAGATGAATAGAGTAGAAATTGCACTTTTTACAAAAAGATAATTATCTGGCTAACATGGTGTGACTCTGGGGACATTCTTTTCTTTTTATAATTTATATTATTGTGGTTACAATAAAGTTTGAAGAATGCATTTATACCCATGTAAATCACACTTTCCTGTGGATCTTCATTCATTTCACTTTTAGGAAGAAATATCTGCTTGAGGTCTTGGAGCAAGCAAAAGGTAGGGCAAGCTTGGGAGCCATGAGGGGAGGAAAAATAATCCCCATGGTACCTCCTGGATTCTCTTCATTCAGTTCCATTCAAAAAGGTCCCAAAGCACAGTCTAGCATCCCATTGTGTCCTAGATGGGAGGTGGGCAGGGGGCATGTGAACTTTCTGAGTTTCTTCAGTTCATCAGAGTGCTGTGAGATCTGGAGGAGAGAGGGGTACAGGGGTGCACCAAGGGTGCTGCAGGCAGTGCTCAGCTGTCCTCAACCTTCCCTCCACCTCTCCCAAGTCATTTCCTGGCCCCCTCCATGCCTGCATGTCTGGCATGTGAATGCAGACTGGATGTTACCTTTCTGAAAGCATCTGCTGCTACCAGGAAGATTCTACCTTGGACAAGAGGCTGAGATGAAGGGAGTGGATGATGGGAAGGGATGGTAAAGGGAGAAAAATATTAAAGCTACATCTGTGAGCCAGATAGTAAGAAAAAAGGGACTCTAAATTTAAAAGCAACAACAAAACACAAAAAAACAACTGCCTGGCTTCTTTATTTCTCAGATTGGAGAAAAGGAACCTCATCCTTGCTATTAAGAGGTTGCCCAGTTTGCTATTATGTAAGAGAAGGTGCTTCTGTATTTGTTTGCATTTCTTTTCAGGATAAAAACACTTACTTGTTTGACTACCCTCTTCCACATTTTATTTTTCCCTCATCCTTTAATTGTAAACTCTGACTTTTCAGATCAACTCAGATACTACCTGGCAGACTTGCTACTGCATAAATATTTAATGAATTAAGAAATGGTAAGTTGGGGTGGAATAAATGAGAAGACTAGAATGGTCTCTTTTCACTGTAACAGATTTGATGAAGCTTTCCTTGTGGTGCGTAGGAAAACTACATCATATTCTTACATTGTACGTTCTTACACTTCATTTAATAGAAGTGTCTCCTACTTCTCTTAGAGCTGATGTCCAAGCCTCATGTAACTGAGTTGAGGCAGGAGTCTGGTACCAAGCTGTGAGCTCTTGGTAGACCCATTAATGCAAGGTTAGGAGACTAGAATATTGATGTCTACTCCCAGATACAGAAATAGTTTATGATTTGTCTCTTGGCAATTCACATCATCTTCTTGGGTTTCCACTATTGTAAAAAAAAAAAAAAAAAAAAAATGGGGGGGCAGAGCAAGATGGCAGAGGAGTAGAAGACCTGGATTTCGTCTCCTCTCAGGAATTCAGCTGGATAGGGATCAAACCATTCTGAACACCTACAAACTCAACAGGAGATTGAAGAAAAGAAGAGCAACAACTCTCTCACCAGAAAAGCGACCACTTTCTGGAAGGTAGGACGTGCGGAGAAGTGAATCCGAGGCGATATTCGGGAGGATAGACGGCGGGGGAGGAGCCTCTGTCGGCCACTTCTGGCAAGTGATAGAACCACGGAGCACAAAATCGGAACTTTTAAAAGTCTGCTCCGCTGAGGGACGTCACTCTGGTGGCTAAGCGGGGGGTGGAACCCTCCGGGACAGTGTGGTCACAGGACCCTCGGGGTCACAGAAAGACCGGGGGTGCCTGAGTGCGGCAGAGCTCCCAGGTAACAGAGCAGGGAAGCCGGCTGCAGAGGCGGAGCCCAGGCGCGGGCTCTCAGCTCGGGGTGGCCATAAACCGGGATCCGCGGCCCAGTCGGGCCCCTGCTCCTCCAGCAGGGACTCAACAAGCGGCAGATCTGGGGAGACTCACCTTCCTCCCCCGGGAGGAGCCGCGGGGGAGTGCACCGCAGGGATCGGCTGGGTTTGGAGACTCCACCCGGGGTCGGGTGCCAGAGATAGAAACGCGCGGTCACAGGCCTGGCGAGCGCGGAGTGCGGCCGGAGACCGGGGAGACGGGAGTGACTGACAGCTCTTCTCTGGGGGCTCACTGAGGAGCGGGGCCCCGAGTTCTCGGCTCCTCCGGGGCGGAGATTGGGAGGCCGCCATTTTCACTCTCCGCCTCCAAAGCTGTACGCAGGGAACAAAAGCCCCGGAGAGCAAACCCAAGCAGATTACTTAGCCAGGAGGGGGCAAGGGCGGGGCAATTCCGTCTCCGGCAGAGACATTTGGAAACCACGGCAACAGGCCCCTCCCCAGAAGATCGGTGAGAACAGCCAGCCAAGACCAAGTTTACTGATCAATGAGAACGGCAGAACTCCAGTGCTAGGGGAATACTGCACATAGAATTCATGGCTTTTTTACCATGATCCTTTAGTCTTTCAAAGTTAATTTTTTTTTTAACTGTCTTTTTGTCTTTTTATTTCTTTTTGAATTTTTCTTTTTCCCTTTTTCAACCAACATCTTATCAATCCCTTTTTTTAAAAAAACATTTTTATTTTTCATTTTTAGAGTCATATTCTATCCCTTCATAGTAGTTACCCATATTTTTGGCTTATATATATAAGTTGTTCTCTCTTTAAAATTTTGAGATAGTTTCTTCTAACAGATTAAAATATACCCTAAATCTCTAGTATATGGTGTTTTCTATTCCCCTGCCTGATCACATCCTCTCCCTTTTTTTTTCTCTTTTTCTTTTTTCTTTTTTTAAATCCTCTTCTTTCTTTTTTCAAACAACTTCTTATTAATTCCTTTTATAACATTTTTTATAATTTCCATTTTTACAGTCATATTCCATCCCTTCATCATATCAACCCTTATTTTTGTACATATATAAGTTTTTCTTTCTTTAAAATTTTGGGAGGCACTTTCTTCTAAAAGACCAAAATACACCCCAAATCTAGTGTGTGGCACTGATCTATATACCATATAGATCATATTTGACTACATTCTGGTTTTTCTTTCATTGTTGTGGTTTTGTTTTGTTTGTTTTTGTTTTTATCTTTATCTTTTTCTTTTTTTTTCTTTTTCTTTTTTCTCTCTTTCCCTTTCTTATCCCACTGCTTCAGGTCTTTTCTGGTTTGTTTAGAGTATATTTTCTGGGGACGTGGTTACTCTGCTAGCATTTTGTTCTCTCATTAATCTATTCTCCTCTGCACAAAATGACAAGACGGAAAAAATCACCTCAACAAAAAGAACAAGAGGTAGTACCGACTGCCAGGGAACTACTCAATACGGACATTAGTGCGATGTCAGATCTAGAGTTCAGAATCATCACTTTAAAGATACTAGCTGGGCTTGAAAAAAATATGGAAGTTATTAGAGAAACCCTTTCTGGAGAAGTAAAAGAGCTAAAATCCAAACAAGTAGAAATCAAAAAGGCTATTAATGAGGTGCAATCAAAAATGGGGGCGCTAACTGCTAGAATAAATGAGGCAGAAGAGAGAATCAGTAATATAGAAGAAGAAATGATGGAAAATAAAGAAGCTGAGAAAAAGAGAGATAAACAACTACTGGATCACGAGGGCAGAATTCGAGAGATAAGCGATACCATAAGACGAAACAACATTAGAATAATTGGGATCCCAGAAGAAGAAGAAAGAGAGAGAGGGCCAGAAGGTATAATGGAGCAAATTATAGCAGAGAACTTCCCTAATTTGGGGAAAGAAACAGGCATGAAAATCCAGGAAGCACAGAGAACCCCTCTCAAAATCAATAAAAATAGGTCAACTCCCTGACATCTAATAGTAAAACTTACGAGTCTCATAGACAAAAGAAAATCCTGAAAGCAGCTCGGGAGAAGAGATATGTAACCTACAAGGGTAGAAACATTAGATTGGCAACAGACCTATCCACAGAGACCTGGCAGGCCAGAAAGGACTGGCAGGATATATTCAGAGCACTAAATGAGAAAAATATGCAGCCAAGAATACTCTATCCAGCTAGGCTGTCATTGAAAATTGAAGGAGAGATAAAAAGCTTCCAGGACAAACAAAAACTAAAGGAATTTGCAAACACGAAACCAGCCCTACAGGAAATCTTGAAAGGGGTCCTCTAAGCAAAGAGAGACCCTAAAAGCAACATAGACCAGAAAGGAACACAGACAATATACGGTAACAGTCACCTTACAGGCAATACAATGGCACTAAATTCCTACCTTTCAATAGTTACCCTGAATGTAAATGGGCTAAATGCCCCAATCAAAAGACACAGACTAACAGACTGGATTAAAAAACAAGATCCATCGATATGCTGTCTGCAAGAGACTCATTTTAGAACCAAAGACACCCCCAGATTGAAAGTGAGGGGGTGGAAAACCATTTACCATGCTAATGGACACCAAAAGAAAGCTGGGGTGGCAATCCTTATATCAGACAAATTAGATTTTAAACCAAAGACTGTAATAAGAGATGAGGAAGGATACTATATCATACTTAAAGGATCTATCCAACAAGAAGACCTAACAATTGTAAATATCTATGCCCCTAACATAGGAGCAGCCAATTATATAAGGCAATTAATAACAAAAGCAAAGAAACACATCGACAACAATACAATAATACTGGGGGACTTTAACATCCCCCTCACTGAAATGGACAGATCATCTACGCAAAATATCAACAAGGAAATAAAGACTTTAAATGACACACTGGACCAAATGGACTTCACAGACATATTCAGAACATTCCACCCCAAAGCAACGGAATACACATTCTTCTCTAGTGCCCATGGAACATTCTCCAGAATAGATCACATCCTAGGTCATAAATCAGGTCTCAACCGGTACCAAAAGATTGGGATCATTCCCTGCCTATTTTCAGACCACAATGCTTTGAAACTAGAACTCAATCACAAGAGGAAAGTCAGAAAGAACTCAAATACATGGAGGCTAAAGAGCATCCTACTGAAGAATGAATGGGTCAACCAGGAAATTAAAGAAGAATTAAAAAAATACATGGAAACCAATGAAAATGAAAACACAACTGTTCAAAATCTTTGGGATGCAGCAAAGGCAGTCCTAAGAGGAAAGTATATAGCAATACAAGCCTTTCTCAAGAAACAAGAAAGGTCTCAAGTACACAACCTAACCCTACACCTAAAGGAGCTGGAGAAAGAACAGCAAATAAAGCCTAAACCCAGCAGGAGAAGAGAAATCATAAAGATCAGAGCAGAAATCAATGAAATAGAAACTAAAAGAACAGTAGAACAGATCAACGAAACTAGGAGCTGGTTCTTTGAAAGAATTAACAAGATTGATAAACCCTTGGCCAGACTGATCAAAAAGAGAAGAGAAATGACCCAAATCAACAAAATCATGAATGAAAGAGGAGAGATCACAACCAACACCAAAGAAATACAAACAATTATAAGAACATATTATGAGCAACTCTATACCAGCAAATTAGATAACCTGGAAGAGATGGATGCATTCCTAGAGATGTATCAACTACCAAAACTGAACCAGGATGAAATAGAAAACCTGAACAGACCTATAACCACTAAGGAAATTGAAGCAGTCATCAAAAATCTCCCCACAAACAAAAGGCCAGGGCCAGATGGCTTCCCAGGGGAATTCTACCAAACATTTCAAGAAGAATTAATACCTATTCTTCTGAAACTGTTCCAAAAAATAGAAATGGAAGGAAAACTTCCAAACTCATTTTATGAGGCCAGCATTACCTTGATCCCCAAACCAGACAAAGACCCCATCAAAAAGGAGAATTACAGACCAATATCCCTGATGAACATGGATGCAAAAATTCTCACCAAAATACTAGCCAATAGGATCCAACAGTACATTAAAAGGATTATTCACCATGACCAAGCGGGATTTATCCCTGGGCTGCAAGGTTGGTTCAACATCCGCAAATCAATCAATGTGATACAATACATTAACAAAAGAAAGAACAAGAATCATATGATCCTCTCAATAGATGCAGAAAAAGCTTTTGACAAAGTACAGCATCCTTTCTTGATCAAAACTCTTCAGAGTATAGGGATCGAGGGTACATACCTCAATATCATAAAAGCCATCTATGAAAAACCTACAGCAAATATTATTCTCAATGGGGAAAAACTGAGAGCTTTCCCCCTAAGGTCAGGAACGCGGCAGGGATGCCCACTATCACCACTGCTATTCAACATAGTATTGGAAGTCCTAGCCACAGCAATCAGACAACAAAAAGAAATCAAAGGCATCCAAATTGGCAAAGAAGAAGTCAAACTCTCACTCTTTGCAGATGATATGATACTTTATGTGGAAAACCCAAAAGACTCCACCCCAAAACTGCTAGAACTCATACAGGAATTCAGTAAAGTGGCAGGATATAAAATCAATGCACAGAAGTCAGTGGCATTCCTATACACTAACAACAAGACAGAAGAAAGAGAAATTAAGGAGTCAATCCCATTTACAATTGCACCCAAAACCATAAGATACCTAGGAATAAATCTAACCAAAGAGACAAAGGATCTGTACTCAGAAAACTATAAAATACTCATGAAAGAAATTGAGGAAGACACAAAGAAATGGAAAAACGTTCCATGCTCATGGATTGGAAGAACAAATATTGTGAAGATGTCAATGCTACCTAGAGCAATCTACACATTCAATGCAATCCCCATCAAAATACCATCCACTTTTTTCAAAGAAATGGAACAAATAATCCTAAAATTTGTATGGAACCAGAAAAGACCCCGCATAGCCAGAGGAATATTGAAAAAGAAAACAAAGCCGGTGGCATCACAATTCCGGACTTCACGCTCTATTACAAAGCTGTCATCATCAAGACAACATGGTACTGGCACAAAAACAGACACATAGATCAGTGGAACAGAAGACAGAGCCCAGAAATGGACCCTCAACTCTATGGTCAACTAATCTTCGACAAAGCAGGAAAGAATGTCCAATGGAACAAAGACAGTCTCTTCAACAAATGGTGTTGGGAAAATTGGATAGCCACATGCAGAAGATTGAAACTGGACCATTTCCTTACACCACACACAAAAATAGACTCCAAATGGTTGAAAGACCTCAATGTGAGACAGGAGTCCATCAAAATCCTAAAGGAGAACACAGGCAGCAACCTCTTTGACCTCAGCCGAAGCAACCTCTTCCTAGAAACATCGCCAAAGGCAAGGGAAGCAAGGGCAAAAATGAACTATTGGGACTTCATCAAGATAAAAACTTTTGCAAAGCAAAGGAAACAGTCAACAAAACCAAAAGACAACCGACAGAATGGGAGAAGATATTTGCAAATGACAGATCAGATAAAGGGCTAGTATCCAAATTCTATAAAGAACTCATCAAACTCAACACCCAAAGAACAAAGAATCCAATCAAGAAATGGGCAGAAGACATGAACAGACATTTTTCCAAAGAAGACATCCAAATGGCCAACAGACACATGAAAAAGTGCTCAATATCGCTCAGCATCAGGGAAATCCAAATCAAAACCTCAATGAGATACCACCTCACACCAGTCAGAATGGCTAAAATTAACAAGTCAGGAAACGACAGTTGTTGGCAGGGATGCGGAGAAAGGGGAACCCTCCTACCCTGTTGGTGGGAATGCAAGCTGGTGCAGCCACTCTGGAAAACTGTATGGAGGTTCCTCAAAAAGTTGAAAATAGAGCTACCATATGATCCAGCAATTGCACTACTGGGTATTTACCCCAAAGATACAAAAGTAGGGATCCGAAGGGGTACATGCACCCCGATGTTTATAGCAGCAATGTCCACAATAGCCAAACTGTGGAAAGAGCCAAGATGTCCATCAACAGATGAATGGATAAAGAAGAATTGGTATATATATACAATGGAATATTATGCAGCCATCAAAAGGAATGAGATCTTGCCATTTACAACAACGTGGATGGAACTGGAGGGTATTATGTTGAGTGAAATAAGTCAAAAAGAGAAAGACATGTATCATATGATCTCACTGATATGAGGAATTCTTAATCGCAGGAATCAAACTGAGTGTTGTTGGAGTGGGGGGTGGGGTGTGAGGGATGGAGTGACTGGGTGATAGACACTGGGGAGGGTATGTGCTCTGGTAAGCGCTGTGAATTGTGCAAGACTGTTGAATCTCAGATCTGTACCTCTGAAACAAATAATGCAATATGTGTTAAGAAAAACAAAAAAGAAGAAGAAGAGGGTAGCGGGAGGGGAAGAGTGAAGCGGGGGAAATCGGAGGGGTAGACGAACCATGAGAGATGGTGGACTCTGAAAAACAAACGGGGTTCTAGAGGGGAGAGGGGTGGGAGGATGGGTTAGCCTGGTGGTGGGTATTGAGGAGGGCACGTTCTGCATGGAGCACTGGGTGTTGTGCACAAACAATGAATCATGGAACACTTCATCTAAAACTAATGATGTAATGTATGGGGATTAACATAAGAATAAAAAAAATGGGGCTGAACTACATAAACTTCCTAGTCCCTTCTAGTCTTAGAGCTCTAATTGTTAAAACTAAATGGATGTGAGCTATTTAGGGCATTCTACTGTAGGAGAAATTAACCTTTATTGATCTTTACTCCCAAGAACCCTCACATTCACATTGCAAATAGGATCTCCCCCCCCCTTTAAACATAATTGAGAATCAGAGATAAGATGGGACTTGCTCATGATCACACAGTTATCGAGGAATACATCCCAAATAGATCTAAACCCCGATTCCATTCTCTGCCACCCCACATGGCCTCCTATCTGGGAGACTGATCTCTACAAGAGGATAGTCATTTTTATTTCAGGACACAAAAAGTCCAGGTTGTACAACATTAAAAATATAGTATATTATTAAGTATAATCTTTTTCCCAGGCTTTACTTGCATTTTTTTATTGGAAGCTAACAAAGGACTGGACACATTTTTTTATTATTTTAATTGAGCTATTAAGAACACAGAATTCATCCCATTACTGTTTCAAAAAGACCCTACTGTCTGTATCCCCATCTCCCATCCCCATGTCTGCATCTCCACTCTGTCACTCATACATTACTCAAGTTTATTGTGTAAAATTAATGTTCCGTAGGTGCAAGATCCACAACCAGAGAACAGCTCTGGCTAGGAATATTAATTAAAACAAGAACTTTTACATGAAAATAACCTAATTGGCATGCAGTTAGGAAGAAGAATGCCATTTTTCATGTCAAAAAACGGAGCAGTCTCACATGACAATAGTTGTACATTTAGTTTCCCATTGAGAACAATAAGTGATCAGCCACTTAAATGTAGTAAAGGTTCTGAAACCCATTTTGTTTACTTCAACATAACAGCATCTATGTTTATCTTAAAATATAATTCTTCACATAGGTTCATGATATCTCTGATAGGCAAGGCCAACTACAGAGCGAGAGTATGGAAGGAAAATGGAAAGGACAGTGGAGGAGACAAGGGCTATGAGAGGTTTTTAAGTGGAATGGAATGATCATATTGACTGCTTCCAAAGCTAACCTTGCTGGCTGTGAAAAGAACCAACCCCAGTGGGAACCCAGCAGCAGGGGAGAAGGTCAGCAGCACTGGGGGTGCAGAGGCACCTCTGCAGTACCCTGCAGAGGAGGATGAGGGATAGTGCAAGTCCAAAACATTGCAGTCTTGGGGAATGGGCAGAAGGAGAAACCATGATAAGAAATAAAGACTATCAGAGGAGGAGATATTAAAATAGAGACATTTGGAGAGTAGGGAAGGGGTTGGAAGGAGGGGCACCAAATATTGAGTTTAGCATAATATCTATTAAGATAGAAATGCCTGAGCTACATCTGTTATGCAGTTGGATGAATGTACCAAATCTCAAACTTAGGAGAGATTTAAAAGACAATAAAACACAGTCATTATAACATCAGCTTTAGAGTCAAATAGACAATGGGTTCAGTCAAAGCTCTGCCATTACTAATTCTGTGAGACTGGACAAGATTTGGAGACTTTATGAGCATAAACTTCCTCATTTGAAAATGAGGATAGTAATAATCAAATGAATACTTGGTTTGGACTAAATGAGACAAAGCAGATATATCAGTGAGCAAAGTGCCTGGTATATAGTAGTAATTGCTCCATAAATGTTATACACTATTATTATTACATAGGTTATCGAACCATGAATAAAGGTAGGAATTGAAGTCAGAAGTTTGGAGCTGATAACCCTGTAAGTACACAAGGGAAGATAATTAAAGGCAGGGCCTTAAGGATGCCAACTCTGGAGAGTCAGGCATAGCAGAGGCAGGCAAAAACAGACTGAGAAGGTGTAGAAGGGGAAAGGACAATCACAAGAGTATTGTGGCCTGGAAGCCAATGGGAATAGGCAACAAGGAGGGGGATGGATCAGAATCATTGTATTAAGCAGTTATGGAACAGAAAATTAATCATTAGACCTGTTAATGAGGATGATTTCATGGATCTGAACAAAGAGTACTCTGATGAAAAAAAGAGTAGAAGAAGTACATAGAGACAGCATTCAGCTTTCCTAAGATTTTTATTCAGTAAGAAAAAGGAAGGACAGAGACATTTATAAATAAGTAAATTTTATAGATGCCTCTCAAATGCTCCAAAGACATGAAAACCTGGTCTCAGGTTCAAGTAAGACATTGGGATTGACAGTATATTGGGCAGCATTTGTTAAGTTTAAAACAATGGTCTTGCAGTCAGATCTGTGATCTAGTTCCAGAACTTTCAACCTGTGATTTGAAAAGATACACAACTTTTTTGATCCTCATGCCAAACAAGAATACAAATTTTAAGATTGTTCCAAGAATTAAATGAGGTAAAATATATTAAAAGATAAACACAGTTCCCACACATAATAATGTTCACCCCAAAATGGTATATTTCGAAAGTTGTAGGAGTATTTGGAGAATGGAATCAATCATCCTGAAAAAGCAGAAGAGGTAGGAATTAAAGGCCAGGCCTTGCAAGTGCCAACATTTTAGGAGTAACAAGAGAATGATTTAAGCAAATACACTACAAAATTATAGGTAGGGGCACCTGGGTGACTCAGTTGGTTAAACGTCTGCCTTCAGCTCAGGTTATGATCCCAGGGTCCTGGAATCGAGCCCCGCATTGGGCTCCCTGCTCAGCGGGGAGCCTGCTTCTCCCTCTCCCTCTGCCTGTCACTCCCCCTGCTTGTGCTCTCTCTCTCTCTCTGTCAAACAAATAAAATCTTAAGGAAAAAAAGTATAGGTAAACAGCCATAGAAGATTTACAAAGGTTGGTGAACTAGAAGCAATGCAGGAAATTGTTTCATAGTCATGAGATAGATCAATAGCACCAATATAGGGAATAAGAAAGACTAGAACTAAAATTATATCACTGGACTAGACAATGAGGAATTCACTGGGAATGGCACATGAAATTGATCTCTAAATTGTTCTATGACCAGCCATTGGTTTCTGTTTCTGGTTGATTGAGGTCTTCTCCAAGGGCCACCAAATCATACCTCTGAAATATTGTTTTTGTGTCAAATGGATCTTTCATGCATCGGTGGTCAGAAAAACTAAAGGGACAGAGAGCCTGTAACTTCATCAAGCTAATAAAAAAAAAGATCTAATATGCTATTTTATGTCTTCTTGAACACATGACAGAATGGGACCCAAAAATAGTTTTCACTATAACCCAACTCAAATTTTTCCAGCAACTACAATTTTCTATCAAGAATTAACTAAGGACTTTCAGGGAAGATGGCAGAGTAGAATCCTAAGCTCACCTTGTCCCATGGATACAACTAGATAACACCTACATCAGTGTAAATAACCCAGAAAATGACCTGAAGTCTAGCAGAACAGACTCTCCACAGCTAAATGTAGAGAAGAGTCCACATCAAAGAGGGTAGGAAGGGCAGAAATATGGTTAGGAGCTAAACAGACCCACAGAATGGTCTGTGGAAGGAGGGATGCATAGGCAGAGAATGGGGAAAGGAACAGACATCGAAGCATGGAGAACCCACAAAGAGAAGACAAACCACCATAATATTTGGCTTTGAAAATAAGAGGGACCAAATTTTGCAAGTTCTTACAATCAGAGGGGCTTAAAACCTGGAACTTCAAAAATCAGTGGGCTTGGCTCTAGGAGCGTCAAGAGGGCAGAGTCCCTACCTTTAAAGAGACAGCACAACAAACAGTCCCACAGAGATATAGCATAGAAGCAGCAGTTTGAAAAATGCCTGAGGTTTACAGGAGGGAGCTCTGTTTACTAATCTCAGAGCATGTGATGGCAGGGATTATTGGGAAACTACTCCAGGAACAATAAAGCTGGCAGGCACCATTTCCCTCCCCTACCCTCCAGCCTAAACACACAAACACCTGCAGGAACCAGCACAGTGCCAAGACTCACTACCTAACTTGCTAACACCACTCACTCTGCTCCTATGCACTTTTCTTCAAATACACTCCATCCAACCCAGCCTACCTTGGTCCAGGAAGGACAAGCATGGACCCTGCTGGCACCATGCACCTAGCCCTAGCGTTCTCTTATGGACTAGCCCTCCTCCAATATGCATTTGGCTGGAGCCCACCCAACTCTGTACCATAAGCCTGGCAGTGTGCAAGCAGTCCCAACAGAGACTAGCACCACTTCAAAGTGACTCCTACCCTAGGGAAATGGGGAGATAACCACACACACCAGCAGTGGGCTGGGGGCAGACATCTGGTCTGACTACAGGCCCCACCCACCAACAAAAGCTTCTCAGGGCACAACACAGGGAAAGTGCCCTGCAGTTTGGCAGTACTGCATCTCTGAAAAATGTCTGGTCTGACTCAGTGCAGACCCAAAGTGGCCCCAGAATGACCCACTAACAACACAGGGACCAAATCCTGCCCACAACAGGCAGAGAGCCACTATAGATGACTGGACTGAAAGCAGCTCAGCCACAATAGTAGGGTACACACAACACACATAGGAGACACCCATGAAGCACCAGGTTCTGGTGAACAGGAGACATTGCACTGCAGGGCACTATAGGACCTCTTCTTCTTAAGGCCACTTTCAAGAACAGGGGATGTAGCTGACTTTCCTAACACATAGAAATAGACATAGAGAGTTAGATAAAATGAGGAGACAGAAAAATGGGTCCTAAATGAAAAAACAGGACAAAAATTCAGCAAGACACCTAAACGAAATGGAGATAAATATATGCCTGGGTAGAGAATTTAAAGTAATCATCATAAAGATACTGACGGGACTTGAGAAAAGAGTGAAGGACCTCAGTGAGACCCTCAACAAAGATAGAAAATATAAAAAAAAAAAACAATCAGAGATGAAGAACTCAATAACAAATTAAAAATACATGAGAGGGAATAAATAGTGGACTAGAGCAATAAGAAGGGATCCATGACCTAGAGGAAAGACTATGGAAAACAATCAAAATGAACAGGATAGAGAGAAAATAATAATAATAATAAATGAACATAGACTTAGGGAACTCAGCGCCACCTTAAAGCATAGTAACATTCACATTATAGAGATTCCAGAAGAGAAGGAAAAGAGGTCAGAAAATTTATTTGAAGGAATAATAGCTAAAAACTTTCCTAATCTGGGAAAGGAAACAGAAATCCAGATCCAGGAGGCACAGAGAGCATCCAACAAAATCAACCCAAGAAGGTCCACACCATGACACATAGTAAATAAAATGGCAAAAATACTGATAAAGAGAGAAATTTAAAAGCATCAAGAGAAAAGAAAAAAATTTACATACAAGGGAAATCTCATAAAGCTATAAGCTGATTTTTCAGCAGAAACTTTGTAGGCCAGCTAGAGTGGCATGATATATTCAAAGTTTTCAAACAAAACAAAACAAAACAAAAAATACCTGTAACCAAGGATGTGCTATACAGCAAGGCTATCTTTCAAAATAGAAAAAGAGATAAAGGGTTTCTCAGACAAACAAAAGTTAAAGGAATTCATCACCACTAAACTAGACTTACAAGAAATGTTAAAGGGGACTCTGGGTGGAAAGGAAAGACCATAAACAGGAATAAGAAAAGTAGGACGCACAAAGCAGCAAAGCATATGACACCATATACCTAAAATGTGGAGCCGAGAGAAGAATAGGTTCAAACTTAAGTGACCATCAGCTTAATATAGGCTGCTATATGCAGAAAATGTTATATACACACCTAATGGTAACCACAAATCTAAAACCAGTAATAGATACGCAAATGCAAAGAGAAAGGAACCTAAGTATATCACTAAAGAAAGCCAGCAAACTATGAGAGAAGAGAGCAAGTGAAGGAAGGAACAGAGAGCTACAAAAGCAACCATAAAATAAGTAATAAAAGATCACTAAGTACATACCTATAGATAACTATCTTGCATGAAATGGACTAAGTGCTCTAATCAAAAGACATAGGGTGACTGACTGAATAAAAAAGCAAGAGCCATCTATATGCTGCCTACAAGAGACTCATTTCAGACCTAAAGATACTTGCAGATTGAAAGGGAAAGAATGAGAGAGCATTTATCATGCAAATGGAAGTGAAAAGAAAGCCAGGATAGCAATACTTATATCAGACATAATAGATTTTAAAACAAACATTGCAACAAGAGACAAAAAAGGAGGCAACATAATCATAAAGAGAATGATCTAACAAGAAGTAGTAAAATTAGTAAAAATTCATGCACCCATCATGGGTGCACAAAAATAAAGTAGCTAATAACAAACATGAAGGAAATTATCAATAATAATACAATAATAGTAGGGGACTTTAACACCCCATTTACATCAATGAGTAGATCACCCAAACAAAAAATCAACAAGGAAACAGTGGCTTTGAATGACACATTGGACCAGATAGATCTAACATATATTCAGAACATCCCATCCTAAAATAGCAGAATGCACAATTTTTTCAAGGGCTCATGGAATGTTCTCCAATATAGATCACATATTAGGCCACAAATCAAGTCTCAACAAATTCAAAAAGATCAAAGTCATACCAAGCATCTTTTCCTGACCACAATGTTATGAAACTAGAAATCGACTACAAGAAAAAATCTGGAAAGAATGCAAATACATGGAAGTTCAATAACATGCTACTAAACAAGGAATGGGTCAACCAACAAATTAAGGAGGAAATTAAAAAATACACGGATACAATGAAAATGAAAGCACAATGGTCCAAAACCTTTGGGATGCAGCAAAAGCTATTCTAAGAGAAAAATTTATAGTAATACAGGCCTACCTCAGGAAGCAAGAAAAATCTCAAACAACCTAACCTTACAGCTAAAGGAGATACAAAAAGAACAATAAGCAAAAACCAAAACCAGTAGAAGAAAGCTTGTGGCTGTATCTATCTGTCAAATAAATAAATAAATCTTAAAAAAAAAAAAAAAGAATTACATAGTGATTTTACTAATCAGGCTTTCAGCACTCCAGAGATGTACTGCCTCTACTCATACTACAGCCCCCTGGTTGTTCTCTCATGTTATTTCATTGCCTTCTTGCTCTACCCTCCCCTGATTCTCTTCTTGCCTCTGATTTGTCCTTCTTAATGTTGAGGGGGATCAGAAAATGCTATGTTGGCATAAGGATTATTTTGAGCTGAAGACAATTGAGAAACAGCAGAAGTCAGAGAGCTCTTTACCTTCCCTCTACCTGCCTTAAAACAGGGCATAAATATCCCCTTATGAAGATGTCTCCCTCTCATACCAAGAAAGGAACAATAGCCTTTACCACTGGAGGTAAAGTCTGAATAAACAAAACTATATTAAGTCACCTTTATCTTCCATTAGTTCTCCCCACATAGTTAGATCTACACAATTTATAACCCTTTGTTAAAATGGAATATGAGGGCCCAGGTCTAAATGCCTCTTTTGGTCTTCACTAATTTTTTATGTATACATGTAAAAATAACATCAGGCAGAATTTGTATGCCTTCTGTTAATTTGTTCTTTATCAGTTTAATTCACAGATCACATTAAAAAACTAAGAGGGTAGAGAAATGTTTTTTCTTCCCTTACAATATCTTTGCTCGTCTTCCTCCTACTTTTCAAATATTGGCTCTGTTGCAAATTCACTTCCCTCTTGCTCTTTCAGGGCAACTGATTTTGGCCTTGCTCAGGTTTACATCATTTTATTGACACAACTAATACTTGCTGAGTACCTACATTTGTCCTACTTTGGTTTAGGAAGCAACTATGGTTAGAACAAATTCCCCACTTTCTTGGAGTTTACTTTCTAGAGAGGTGAATTGTAAAATAAGGACATAAATGTAAGGTATGTCAGGTGTGGAGGTGTAGGTAAATGGAATGTAGAAAAATAAAGCTGATTCAGAACATATCAGAAGAATAATCACTCCTACCATTTACTAAAATATTATCATGTGCCCAAAACTATGCTAAATACATGTCATCTAATTTAATCCTTAAAATTTAAATAGCTAAATATTACTAGCCACATTTTGCAGAAGAGGCTCATCATTGTTCAGTCACTGCTAATAAAAAGCAAAACTGAGATTTATTTATTTTTTTAAGATTTTACTTATTTGAGAGAGAGAGAGAGTGAGAGAGCATGAGAGGGGGGAGCTGAGCAGGGAGCCCAATGCAATGCAGGGCTCTATCCTGGGACTCAAGGATCATGACCTGAGCCCAAGGCAGATGCTTAACCAACTGAGCCACCCAGGCGCCCCCAAAACTGAGATTTAAACCCAGATTAATCTAACTGCAAAACTGTTTTCTTAATCACTGCCCTATACAAATATTGTAGTTGCTTGTGAGAACCATCTGTGGTATGGTGTCTGAGCCCTAAGTTAGTGCTACATCCCAATAGACATCTCAGGTATCTTAGGACATACTTATTTTTGAAAGCAGCAAATAATGTAAAACCCTGTTCTTCACTATGTCCTGAATGTTTGTCAAGAGACTTACTTTAACATGTACAAAACAGAGCAAAATATTTTCCTTCCAAACCTCTTCCTCTTCTTCTTTTCCTATTTGTTAATAATATCACAATCCTTATGAATTTAGGAACAAAGTGTATTAATCTAGTCAGGAAAGAGAAACCATACAATGATGGAAAAGTTTAATACAAAAGCTATTAACTATGAAAGGGGATAGATGTACTGAGAGATAGGCTTGGGAGAAGAAAGAATTGCTATGAATCCAGGGTAGCAGATATCAGAAGCAGCCACTGTCCCCAGGGCTGAGGCAGAGTGCACAAGGAAGGCCCCAGCACTTTCAGCATGAGACCCAGACGTTGTTGGAGGGGGCATAGCCAGTTCCCTGGATGGCAGAGAAGTCACCATGGTGCAGTGATGGTGGAACTTGCCAGAAATCAGCCCTGTACGGGGCCAAGGAGAGCTGTTCACAGGGGGGTGTCTCACTGGAGGCATTCTGCTGCCAAATTTTCTGAGTGGGGTGAGTGGGGGAGCTGCTGGCTGCTGGCCACCAGCCATGGGGAAGCTGTGCGGGACACAGGAGCAGGTGCTGGAAAGAGACACACACACACACTTCACCAGAACCGAGAAGCAAAAACCTTTCCTCTTGTGCCCTCTACCAACAAACCTGAATCTTGTGCCAGCTGGCAAAGGAAATGTACTTAAAGGGACCACATTCATTTCACAGAGCGGGCTTTGGGTGAATTTGAAGCTGAATGGCTATAGGTGGCTCTACATGGCTAACTGGTGCTCGGGAACCATCCCAGGTTGATCGCCCCTCATCTCACCCCCTGATCAGGCTTGTACCACGTCTTGCAGAGCCTGCCCTGGCAATGTCTGGGCAGCTCCACAGCTAAATCATCATCTCCTGCTCCTCACTGGTCTCCTACTTCTCAGCAGTTCACATTCCAGCTCTCCTTCCCACTACCTCTAGAGATACTTTTCTTAAAGGCAAAAATGCATCTATGGATGGGCTGTGTCAATAGTTCCTCTATGAATTTAGACAGGATGCATGTGAGACCAAGGAGTACAGTACTAATTGGTCTCAAAGGACAGCAAGTGAGCATATAATACTCTATCTGGAAGTTAGCAATTCTCTTCTTGAATTTTCCATCCTGGTTTTTCATCCCATTGAGTTATGGTTTGGAAGCCATCAGTACACTTAGGAATTGTGGGAGACAACTGGCAGGGTGGGGGATGAATGATAACGCTTTGCTCAAACCTGCATTTCAAATACTGAAAAAGAAGTCCTTTTAGACCATGGATTGAAGATAGGAGAAAAGTAGGACTATCATTTGAATTATTGACTAACAAACAATTGAATGATTAACGAGTGCTTGCTATATACACGACACTGGAGGTGCTTATACCTGGGCATCGCTGGCTTCTCTATTAGGGAAAGTGCTGAGGACCCATGATGGAAATGTTTCCATTTCTTTTAAAATCAGAAGGAAAAGAAATGAACTTTTAGGTCAAAGAAAATATTTTAACATATAATAATATATTTTTCTGTATACCAATACAATTATAAAATATACATCCTAACATTTTGTGTAGAGGGAAGGATCCACGAAGGCAAAAGTGCTCAGGACCCATGAAAGCCATAATGTGGTCCAGTGTCCAGGGGCTCAGATGTAAGTTGGGAATCCAGCTCAGTGTTTTCTAGTCTCTGAGCCATGGACTTGCAGAGTTAATGCTCTTGTAGTATTGTTTGTAGACTGAAGAATCTCCGAAAAAAAATTGTGTACCTTTGTGATCAATAAATGGGAACTTATTTTTAAAGTGATTCTGAAGTCATTTTTTCATATATATTCTCAGCAATGATTACTGAGAGAATAGTTACTATGATGTATACCTGAAAAGCATCCATATAGTTTTGTTATGTTAGAAAAGTAATCCATAAACTGGAATGGCTAAAAAAGCATTGATTTAGTAGACCTATATACCAACTATATCAACATTTTATTTTATTTTATTTTATTTTATTTTATTTTATTTTATTTTATTTGACAGAGAGAGACACAGCGAGAGAGGGAACACAAGCAGGGGAAGTGGGAGAGGGAGAAGCAGGCGCCCCGCAGAGCGGGGAGCCCGATGGGGGGCTCAATCCCAGGACCCTGGGATCATGACCTGAGCCAAAGGCAGACACTTAACGACTGAGCCACCCAGGCACCCCTATATCAACATTTTAAAAAACTTTATTATAACTAATACTTTCTGGATTGAGACAGGATGTGTTTATTTAGGTCAAGAGTATACATATACTATAGGGTAAATCTGAGAGATGATGACTGGCCCTGGCCTATACTTGGAAGGGGACAAATCCAGGGTTGATTTATTTTATTTTTTATTTTTTTATTTTATTTTTTTATTTTTTATTTTTTTTTAAGATTTATTTATTTATTTGACAGAGAGAGACATAGCGAGAGTAGGAACACAAGCAGGGGGAGTGGGAGAGGGAGAAGCAGGCTTCCCACAGAGCAGGGAGCCCGATGTGGGACTCGATTCCAGGACCCTGGGATCATGACCTAAGCCGAAGGCAGACGCTTAACAACTGAGCCACCCAGGCACCCCTTAAATTCAGATTTTTAAAATTCTTTCGGTCTAGGGTACAATCCAGGTATTAGACATCAACACAACTGAATAATAAATATTATTTATGATGGAATGATACTGTAATGGAGATGAGAAGAGCTTGGGAACACAGAGGAAGGAAGGATTTGCCTGGGGATCAAAAGGACAGCTTTGGGAAACCTGAAGGGTGATTCCAACTGTTCTCACCCATCATTAATTCAACAAATACATCTGGAACAAAATGTCTCTTTCGGGTATTGTGTTTGATATCATCTGTGAAAAAGAAATGAGCCAAAACAATTTACAATTAAGGGATATAGGGAATAAGACTGGAAGTCAAATAATAATAAGAATTTATAATTATTTTCTAAAGAGAGATAAACAAATACAAAAGCTCCCTGTTTTGTAGAGCCACATACCAGTCCACCTCCAAGTCGTGGGTGAGGCAGATATTTGGAAATAAGATCCGGATTGGCCCTGAATTTTTATTACTCTGATTTTCATTTGCGTCCTGACAGTTTGGCTCAAAGACACAGCTGCAGGCTTTTCTCCCCTCCCCTCGTCCTTCCTGCCAACTGTTGTTTCCTTCCTCAGACCCTTTTTCTTCTCAGCCTATAGTTTAGAGTAGAGTTAGCCTGACAGCTGCAACAGAGGCCCTGCCTCATTTGGAGACCTGGTCTGTCCTTGTAGAAAGGAGGTAATGTCCCCAACAGCAGTGAAATATCAGGACAAGCAGGAAGGAGTGGAAGGAAGGCTGAGAGCAATTTAGAGTAGATGGAGCCCCCCTCTGTCTCCCTCTCCTTAATACCTAACAATGACTTAGTAAATTGCCATATGCCAGAAAGTTGTTATAATTTTACATATATAAATATATATAAATTCATATAAATCTCCATAAATCTATGATTACGATGTGACAAGCATCCTCTAATGTACTACCTCAACTCACCCAACTATTTGAGACTACATTAGCTTCCACCCTTCCATATTCTTCCACCCTTCCATATTCTTTCTACCTTCAGTCTATTGCCTGTCACAACATGCACAACTGTAAGTAGAAATCCTGGTCCTTGTGATAAAACTGCATTTTGTGATATGGGGGGTATGGGGTAGAGGGAGGCTTGATAGAGGGCAGAGCTTGTAGTCCCAAGTTGACAAACTTGAAAAAGGCATTTTAAAGGAGACTGCCTATAAATGAAAGAAGTTATGCTATTTATCCAATAAAATGTTTAAGATCTAAAAATAATTCACATTATTTGTCCAGGGGAGTAAAAACATAAACACTCCATGAAAGAATCACAATGTTTATTACTGAGAGCAGTAGTCTAAGGAAACCTTGTGATTTTTATCTTTTAGGATATACGACAAGAAGTTCTCTTTATTATGTAAGCTGGGTTATTTTCTCCAGAAACTTCCCTGACTTTGTAGTTTATAATCCAGACATACATACCTATATATTTATGAATCTGTCTAGGGGTTATGACTATTAAGTATCATTTCCAGGAATCCTTGGTGGTGTGGGGTGTGATTAGAGGCAGAGAAGGAGGGTCCTTCTGCAGGTGTATTGGCCAGGTGGTTTACCACTGCATACCCAAGTCCTGATATTACTTGTCCTAAGTCTCCCTGAGGAGCATAGATGTTCCCTTGAGATCTTCATTCAGTCTCATGGGGATGCCACAGGATATATTCTTTCTGCCCTCCAGGCTAAAGATGCCAAGTGTTTTTACAATTTCTGGGGAGTGGCGTGGGGAAGGAGTATTATGGCCACAGGACCATGACAAGAAGCTGTATTTTCACATAATCTCCAGTACTACAACTCCATTTTTCTTGATAAGAGCATTATTGAAAAATAATTTATATACCATAAAATTCACCCATTCAAATTATACAATTCCATAGTTTTTAGTGTATTCATAGAGTTGTATACAACCATCACTATAGTCAATTTTAGAATATTTTCATCACCTCAAAAAGAAAAGCCCTTTAGGCACCACCTTTAACCACCACTTCTCCCCCATCCCTCCATGCCTCCATCACCACCAACCCTATGCAACCACTAATCTTTCTCTTTTTGCCTGTCCTGTCCATTATAGGATCTTCATTAAAAACAAAAACAAAAACCAAATTCTATAGACCAACAATTCTTAAATTTCTTCTCTTCCTCCTCCTCTTCTTAATTAGGCCACCTGTAAAAAAAAAATCCTTGAGGACCATGGAGAGCTTTTGTTTATGTAAATTATATCTATCAATATTTAGGGTATAAGAAATTAGAACTGAGAAATTTAAAAGTTGTTTATTCATTGATTCATTTAAAAATAATCCTTTACTTAACATAATTATTTTTATGACAAATAATATTTCCTTCCCAACATTAGTGATGAGAGCTTTTCTTTACATATTTTGAAGCTCTCTTTCATTTCTGGCTTAGAAGATAGCTGGAGTCTCACCTCTGTTTCTTTTTTCAGTCTGTTGTGATATGTTGTTTTGAATAAGTACCTGAAGAGAATCTAGCCCCATGGAGATGTGTAGTTGGAAAAAAGAGGAGTATTTCAGTAGCTTCTTTGGATAATTGTGGCTTTTCTTTTTTGACACTACACCAAACTGGGCAAGTGGTAGTTTCTTAAAGGTTGGTTGTAATGTAGAATCTGAAATAATATCAATGATTTTTTCATACTCTGTACACTCAAGAGAGAATGAGAGTGAAGAGTCAGATGACTTCTTAGTAATTATGGAAACAATTTTGACCTCATAAAATAACTGAGAGAATCTTTTGAAAGGCTGTATTTTGAGAATTGCTGCTGTAGACCAAGGATAATTATGATTTAACATGCACCTAGCAGGGGTGGGATAGCCTTCTTAAAATTTAGATTGAGGAAGACTGATAGAAAACTGAACTAGACAGAGCATCAATAAATAAGCCCCAACATGGGGCTCCATCTCATGACCCTGAGATCATGACCTGAGCCAAAACCAAGAGTTGGATGCTTAACTGACTGAGTCACCCAGGCATCCTAATAAGCCATCTATTTTTAAGGAATTGTATAAGAAAGATTTAAGAAACAGGAAGAGTAACTAAACAAATTAAGTTTATAATTCTCTCCGGGAAACAAAGTCTTTTTGAACAGGATACACCTCAGGAGTAGAGCTTATGCATGGCATTACTGAGGGACCTGCAAATGAGATTTAAGGAAAACCTAGAGTAAGACATCAGGGAGTCCTACCCTGAGCTCACACTGTCTCTGTCCTTTGCTTCACCTCAGCCAACCCCTATGTTTTTGTTGTTTCACAGACAAACAAGGCTACACCAAATCGTTGTGTAAAATGAGACTCAGACTCAAGATTTACAATATGACTTTTTGCTTATCAAAATTCCACCACAGAAAAGGAGAGAGTATATACCAGTCAAAGACTGAGGATCACCCTAATAAACTGTCCTTCATTAATTCATTTTTTAAAAAATGTTACATAAAACTATAGCTTTTATTTCTTTAATTTTTTAAATCTTTTTTAAAAAAATTCCAGTATAGTTAATATACAGTGTTACATTACTTCCAGGTGTACAATATAGTATAGTACAATATAGTGATTCGACGATTCTATACATTACTCTGTGTTCATGATAAGTTGTACTCTTAATTCCCTTCACCCATTTTACCTATTTCACCCATCCCCCCACCCACCTCCCCTCTGGTAACCATCAGTTTGTTCTCTATAGTTAAGAGTCCGTTTCTTGGTTTGTCTCTTTTTTTTTTTCTTTGTTCATTTGCTTTGTTACTTTAGTTCCACATATGAGTGGAATTTGTCTTTCTCTGACTGACTTATTTCACTTAGCGTTATACCCTCTAGATCCATCCATATTGTTGCAAATGGCAAGACTTCATTCTTTTTGATGCCTGAGTAATATTCCACTGTATGTATATGTGTGTGTGTTTGTGTATAATCTTTATCCATTCATCTATCAGTGGATACCTCGGGTGCTTCCATATATTGGCTATTGTAAATAATGCTGCAATAAACATAGGGGTACATATATCTTTTCAAATTAGCATTTTAATTTTCTGTGGGTAAATACCCAGTAGTGGAATTAGTGGATCATATGGTAATTCTATTTGTGATTTTTTGAGGAACTTCCATACTGTTTTTCATGGTGGCTGCACCAGTTTACATTCCCACCAATGATATATGAGGGCTCCTTTTTCTTCACATCCTCACTTTGTGTGTGTGTGTGTGTGTGTGTGTGTGTGTGTTGTTGATTTTAGCCATTCTGACAGGTGTGAGGTGATACCTCATTGTACTTTTGATCTGCATTTTCCTGATAAGAAGTGATGTTGAGCATCCTTTCTTATGTCTGTTGGTCATCTGAATGTCTTCTTTGGAGAAATGTCTGTTCATGTCTTCTGCCCACTTTTAAATTGGATGATGATGATGATGATTTGGTGTTGAGTTGTAGCAGTTCTTTATATATTTTAGATACTAACCCTTTATCAGATATGCCATTCGCAAATATCTTCTCCCATTCACTAGGTTGTCCTTTAGTTTTGTTGGTTGTTTCCTTTGCTGTACAGAAGCTTTTTATTTTGATGTAGTGCCAATAGTTTATTTTTGCTTTTGTTCCCCTTGCCTTAGGAGACATATCTAGAAAAATGTTGCTATGCCCAATACCAAAGAAGTTATTGCCTATGCTGTCTTCTAGGATTTTTATGGTTTCAGGTCTCATATTTAATAAAGATTAGAGCAGAAATAAGTGAAATAGAAACTGAAAAAACAATAGCACAAATCAATGACACCAGGAGCCGGTTCTTTGAAAAGATCAACAAAATTGATAAAACTTTAGGCAGCCTCATTCAAAAAAAAAAGAAAAAAAAAGTATTCCAATAAACAAAATCAGAAATTTAAAAGGAGAAATAACTGGCACCACAGAAATATAAACAATTACAAAAGAATACTATGAAAAATTATATACCAACAAATTATATAACCTAGAAGAAATGGATAAATTCCTAGAAACATATAACCTCCCAAAATTGAATCAGGAAAAAATAGAAAATTTGAACAGATTGATTACCAGCAATGACAATGTATCAGTAATCAAAAAACTCCCAACAAAGAAAATTCCAGGACCAGATGACTTCACAGGTAAATTCCACCAAACATTTAAACAAGAGTTAATACCTCTTCTTCTCAAACTATTCCAAAAAATAGAAGAGGAAGGAAAACTTCCAAATTCATTCTATGAGGCCTACATTACCCTGATACCAAAAACAAAAACAAAAACAAAAACAGAGAGGGAGAGATTTATTTGTAAATGAGATTTAAGGAAAACCTAGAGAATAGATTGAGGAAGACTGATAGAAAATCACAAGGTTTCCTTAAACTACTGCTCTCAGTAATAAACATTGTGATTCTTTCATGGAGTGTTTATGTTTTTACTCCCCTGGACAAATAATGTGAATTATTTTTAGATCTTAAACATTTTATTGGATAAATAGCATAACTTCTTTCATTTATAGGCAGTCTCCTTTAAAATGCCTTTTTCAAGTTTGTCAACTTGGGACTACAAGCACCCCATCTTCCATTTTTATACACTTTCATTACTTTATCACCCCCAATATTGCTAGTTTTTAAATTTGTCTACTTTTTTTTGCCCCTCCATATTTTCCTTCTCTGCAAATATGTTTATGATTTACATATTTCCCTTCTCAGATCCAAACCTAAATTCCATAATATTAATGACTTTCACCAAATGTCTTATTTTCCTTGGCTTTTCATCCTTCTATCTTTGCTGCAAACTATTCTGTATTAACTAGTCATCTGATCCTTCTTATTACTTCACTTCTGATCCTGGCTGCCAAGTAGAAAATAGTTTCCAGCCTTTGTGTGACCTCTTGTCTCTAGTCCTCTTTTTTCACATTTACTTTCTTGGTTATTCCAGACCAAAGCAATATCTGCAAGGCCTTCTCCCAACCCTCTCACTCTTAGCATATTTCTTAAAAGAAAATGGAATCCTTGAAGTACAAGCTCTTCCAATTTCTTTTCTACTCCTCTCTAGGCTTACTTATAACTATACCCATTCTTACCCCTTCTTTCCTATTCTAAAAGAACAGAGGGCTGTCTTCTTGGAGATCAGCCCCTTTTCCTGAATACTGGATTATAATTGTCACCTTATTTCTTCATCTGCCCTCCCCAAAGGTACTTGTTGCATTGTCCCCTCTGCCCTATAATGAGCAAATTTCACTTTTCACATGGTCCTTCCTATAAGTCTGCCTTTGACTATAACCTCATAGTAGGCTACCATCTTCTGTCTTTCCTGTTCTTGCCCAGTGAACTTTCAGGAAGAAAAGCATTTGCATGCTGTGTTTACTTCCTCAGTCTGTATCACTTCTATAATATGCTTTATTGTCTTTTCCAGCTTAAAGGGAATAGCAAAATAGAGGGGAGATGACTAGGCAGGTGGACAGGCTGGCCATCAGATGATCTCATGGGGATATTTTATTTCCTAAAGTCATTTCAGGCGGGGCTTTGAACCTCAGCTTTTCCATCCACAAGTGAAGTTCTCCAAGTGTCCCAGAAGTGGTCAGATCTAGATAGATAGACTCATGGTGACCAAACTCATAATGCCCTGAGTTAAATCAGAATCCAACATACTGCTTTTAAAATAAAAAAAATATATATTTCTATTCTTTGGATAAGAATTCTTTCCCAGTAGTAAAAACACACAAGAAACCAAATTATAAAAGTTGTTTTTGAGTCAGCATTTCAAACAATAAGCTTGATGACTTAAGAGCTTGATATTTTAATGGTTCATGGTTTCAAGTGATCATGTAAGAAGGTAACTATTTTTAGAACATTGATATTCAGAGAGTTTGGACACCTGAGGTTGGTGTGGACTGAGGCCTCAGAGTCACTGAGTCCTCAAAGGCCTAGGATTATGCTGTACAAATAAATTTTGTTTCTTTGAGCAGATTCATGGTTCCCATGTGCACCATTTCATTTTCCTATGAATACCTTAGGACCATCAGTGAGTTAGAGTGAAATCTTTTCTTCTTCTTAGTTTTGACAATGTTGTGCTTGTTAGAATTACATAGTGGGTGCCTGGGTGGCTCAGTCATTAAGCATCTGCCTTCAGCTCAGGTCATGATCCCAGGGTCCTGGGATCGAGCCCCGCATCGGGCTCCCTGCTCGGTGGGAAGCCTGCTTCTCTCTCTCCCACTCCCCCTGCTTGTGTTCCCTCTCTCGCTGTCTCTTTCTCTCTCTCTGTCAAATAAATAAATAAAATCTTTTTAAAAAATGGAAGATGAAGGTGGAAACATGGACTATAACTATAACATAACATAAGGGATCTACAGAGCCAATGCTAGGGTTTCGTTGGTCAATCAAACTTCCTGGAAGATGGAACAGTAGGATGATGCTAAGATCACCTCATCCCATGGGTACACCTATACAGTATCCACATGAGAAATGACCCAAAGTCTGGCACTACAGACTCTCCACAACTAAATGTAGAGAAGAGGCCACATTGAAAAGTATAGGAAGGGAGACACGATCAGGAAACAAACTGACCCATGAGGCTATCTGTAGGAGGGAGGCACACTACAGATGTAGAGAAGGGAGAGAACAGACCCCACACCAGGCACCCTAAGCATGGGGGACCTGAATGGGGGTAGTCCATTACATTTGGCTTTGAAAACCAGAGGGGCTTAACTTTACAAGTTCTTACAGTTGGGGGAGCTTAACACCTGGAACTTTAAAATTCAGCAGGCTTGGCTCTGGGAGAGCCTGAAGGTGATAGAAAACTGAGTCCTCACCTTTAAAGACACAACATAACAAACAGCCCCACTGAGATACAGAGTAGAAGCAGCAGTTTGAAAATGCCTGGGATGTATGAGAAAAGAAAACAGTTACATACAAGGGAAACCCCCTCAGGCAAACAGCTGATTTTTCAGAAGAAACTTTGCAGGCCAGAGGGAGTGGCAGGATATATTTACAAAGTGCTGAATGGGAAAAATCTACAGCCAAGAATACTCTATCCAGCAAGGCTATCATTCAGAATAGAAAGAGATAGACTTTCCCAGACCAAAAAAAGTTAAAGGAATTCATTACCACTAAACCAGCCATACAAGAAATGTTAAAGGGGACTCTTTGAGTGGAAAGGAAAAACCATAACATGGAGTAAGAAAATAGGAAGTACAATAACAAAAAAATTAAGTATATCTATAAAAATTAATGGAAAGATTCACAAAATAAAAGGATCTAAAGCATTACACCATATACCTAAAACATGGATGTGAGAGGACTAAAAATTTAGTGCTTTTAGAATGGGTTCAAACATAAGTGACCATCAACTTAATATAGACTGATTTATGCATGTTATATGTAAACCTAATGATAATCACAAATAAAAAACTGGTAAAAGATACGCAAATAATAAAGAGAAGGGAATCCAAGTGTATCACTGAAGAAAGCCAGCAAACCATGAGAGAAGAGAGCAGGAGAAGAAAGAAATAGAGAAGAACTACAAAATGATAAAACAAGTAACTAAATAGCAATAAGTATATACCTATCAATAATTACTTTGAATGTAAATGGACTAAAAGCTCCCATCAAAAGACACAGGGTGACTGAATAGATGGGAAAAAAAAAAAACAAAAACAAGACCCATCCATATGCTGCCTAGAAGAGACTTATTTCAGACCTAAAGACACATGCATATTGAAAGTGAAGGGATGAAGAAGCATTTACCATACATATGGGTGTGAAAAGAAAGCCAGGATAGCAATACCTGTATCAGACAAAATAGACTTTAAAACAAAGACTGTAACAAGAGACAAAGAAGGACACCACATAATCATAAAGGGAACTATCCAACAAGAACACATAACAATTATAAACATTTATGCACCCAATATAGGAGCACCAAAAAACAAAGCAGTTATTAACAAACATAAAGGAAGTAATCAATTGTAATACTATAATCTAGGGGACTTTAACACCCCACTTACATCAATGGGTAGATCATCCAAACTGAAAATCAACAAGGAAATAGTGGCTTTGAATGATACATTGGACCAGATGGATCTAACATATATTCAGAACATTCCATCCTAAAACAGCAGAATGCACAATTTTTTCAAGTGCACATGGAACATTCTCCAGAATAGATCACATATTAGAACACAAATCAAGTCTCAACAAATTCAGAAAGATTGAAGTGATACCATGCATCTTTTTCTAACCACAGAGCTATGAAACTAGAAAGTGACTACAAACAAATCTGGAAAGAACACAACTCTATGGAGATTCAGTAACATGCTACTAAACAAGAAATGGGTCAACCAACAAATCAAGGAGAAAAATTTTAAAAATGCATAGAGACAATGAAAACACAACAGTCTAAAATCTTTGGGATACAGCAAAAACTTTTCTAAGAGGTAATTTTATAGCAATACAGGCCTACCTCAAGAAGCAAGGAAAATCTCAAATAAACAACCTAACTTTACACCTAAAGGATCTAGAAAAAGAACAATAAACAAGCCCAAAACCAGCAGCAATAATAAAGATTAGAGTAGAAATAAATGAAATAGAAAATAAAACAATGGAACAGATAAAGAAACCAAGAGCTGGTTCTTTGAAAAGATCAACAAAATTGATAAACTTTAGAGTGACTCATTAAAAAAGAAAAAAAAAAAAGGACTCTAATAAACAAAATCAGAAATGAAAGGGGAGAAATAACACTGACACCACAGAAATATAAACAATTATAAGAATACTATGAAAAACTATATATCAACAAATTGAACCACCTAGAAGAAATGGATAAATTCCTAGAAACATATAATCTCCCAAAACTGAATTAGGAACAAATAGAAAATTTGAACACACTGATTACCAGCAATGACCAATGAATCAGTAATCAAAAAACTCCCAACAAACAAAATTCCAGGACCAGTTGGCTTCACAGGTGAATACTACCAAACATTTAAAGAAGAGTAATACCTAGTCTTCTCAAACTATTCCAAAAAAGAGAAGAAGGAGGAAAACTTCCAAATTCATTCTACAAGGCCCACATTACCGAAACCAGATAAAGACACTACAAAAAAGAGAACAAGAGGCTGATATCTCTGATGAACACAGATGCAAAAATCCTCAACGAAATACTAGCAAACCGATTCCAACAACTGGGTGTTGGCTCAGTTGGTTAAGCATCTGCCTTCAACTCAGGTCATGATCCCAGGGTTCTGGGATCAAGACCCGAGTCAGCCTCTTTGCTCAGTGGGGAGCCTCCTTCTCCCTCTCCCTCTCCCTGCTACTCTCCCTGTTTGTGCGCTCTTGCTCTCTGTCAAATAAATAAATAAAATCTTTAAAAACAAAAACAAAAACTCATTCACCTCAATGAAGTGGGATTTATTCCTGGAATGCAAGCATGATTCAATATTTGCAAATCAATCAACATGATACATCACATCAATAAAAGGATAAACAACATATGATCATTTCAATAGATGTAGAAAAAGCATTTGACAAAGTACAACATCCATTCATGATAAAAACCCTCAACAGAGTAGGTTTAGAGGGAGCATACCTCAATGTAATATAGGCTATATATGAAAAACCCACAGCTAACATCATAACCACTGGAGAAAAACTGAGAGCTTTCCCCCAACCTCAGGAACAAGGATGACCACACTCACCATTTTCATTCAACATAGTACTGGAAGTCCTAGCCACAGCAGTCAGACAACAAAAAGAAAGAAAAGACACCCAAATTTGTAAGGAAGAAGTAAAACTTCCACTATTTGCAGATGATGTGATACCATATATAGAAAACCCTATAGACTCCACCAAGAAACTGCTAGAACTGATAAATGAATTCGGCAAGGTCATAGGATGCAAAACCAATGTACAGAAATCCATTGCATTTCCATACACTAGTGATGAAGCAACAGGAAGAGAAATTAAGAAAGTAATCCCACTTATAATTGCACCAAATATAATTTAAAAACCTAGGAATAAACTTAACCAAGGATGTGAAAGACCTGTACTCTGAAAACTATGAAACACTGATGAAAGAAATTGAACATGACACAAACAAATAGAAAGATATTCCATGCTCATTGACTGGAAGAACAAATATTGTTAAAATGTCTATACTACCCAAAGCAATCTACAGATTTAATACAATCCCTATCAAAATACCAACAGCATTTTTCACAGAACTAGAATAAATAATCCTAAAATTTGTATGGAACCATAAAAGACTCCAAGTAGCCAAAACAATCTTGAAAAACAAAGCTGGAGGTATTATAATTCCAGATTTCCAGTTATAATACAAAGCTGTAATAATCAAAACTGTATGGTATTGGCACAAAAATAGATCAATAGAACAGAATAGAAAGCCCACAAACAAACCCCCGATTATTTGGTCAATTAATCTTCAACAAAAGAGGCAAGAATATGCAATGGGAAAGATATCTCTTAAACAAATGGTGTTGGGAAAATTGGACAGCCACATGAAGAATGAAATTGGACCACTTTCTTACACCATGCACAAAAATAAATTCAAAAGGAATGAAAGACCTAAATGTGAAATAGGAATCCATCAAAATCCTAGAGGAGAACATAGGCAGCAATCTCTTTGACCTGGGCTGCAGCAATTTCTTGCTAGGCACGTCTCCAAAGGCAAGGGAAACAAAAGCAAAAATGAACTATTGGGACTTCATCAGGATAAAAAGCTTTTCTCTTTTTCAAAGATTTATTTATTTATTTATTTGACAGAAAGAGAGAGACAATAAGAGAGGGAACACAAGCAGGGGAAGTGGGAGAAGAAGAAGCAGGCCTCCCACCGAACAGGGAGCCTGATGCCGGGCTCGATCCCACGATCCTGGGATCATGACCTGAGCCAAAGGCAGACGCTTAACAACTGAGCCACCCAGGTGCCCCATGGATAAAAAGCTTTTGTACAGCAAAGGAAACAATCAACAAAACTAAAAAGCAACTTGCAGAATGGGAGAAGATATTCACAAATGACACATCAGATAAAGGACTAGTGTCCAAAATCTATAAAGAACTTATCAAACTCAACACTCAAAAAACAAAAATCCTAGTCAGGAAATGGGCAGAAGACATGAACAGACACTTCTCCAAAGAAGACACACAAATAGCTAATAGACACATGAAAAAGTGCTCATCACTTGTCATCAGGGAAATACAAATCAAAACCACAGTGAGATACCACCTCACATGGTTCAGAATGGCTAAAATTAACAACTCAGGAAACAACAGATGTTGGTGAGGATGTGGAGAAAGGGGAACCCTCCTACAATGTTGGTGGGAATGCAAACTGGTGCAGCCACTCTGGAAAATAGTATGGAGGTTCCTCAAAAAGTTAAAAATAGAACTATCCTACAACCCAGCATTTGCACTTAGGTATTTATCCAAAGGATACAAAAATAGTGATTTGAAGGGGCACATGCACCCCAATATTTATAGCAGCAATGTCCACAACAGCCAAAATATGTAAAGGGCCTAGATGTCCATAGACTGATGAATGGATAAAGAAGATATGGTGTGTGTGTGTGTATATATACACACACACGTATACATATAATGGAATATTACTCGGCCATCAAAAAGAATGAAATCTTGCCATTTGCAATGATGTGATGGAACTGGAGGGTATTATGCTAAGTGAAATTAATCAGAGAAAGACATGCCATATGATTTCATTCATATGTGGAATTTCAGAGACAAAAGAGATGAACATAGGGAAAGGAAAGGAAAAATGAAATAAGACAAAAACAGAGAGGGAGGCAAACCATTAAGAGACTCTTAACCATAGGGAACAAACTGAGGGTTGCTGGAGGGAAGGTGGGTGGGAAGATGGGGTAATTGGGTGACAGGCATTAAGGAGGGCACTTGATATAATGAGCACTGGGTGTTACATATGCAATGGATGAATCACTAAATTCTAACCCTGAAACTAATATTACAGTATATGTTAACTAAATTGAATTTAAATAATTTTTTTTTTTTAATCTAGAAGAGAGCACAATGAGTAATTTTTCTGACATTGGCCGTAGCAACACATAGGTCTCCTGAGGAAAGGGAAATAGAAGCAAAAATAAACTATTGGGACTACATCAAAATAAAAAACTTCCGCACACTGCCAGAAACAATCAACAAAACTAAAAGGCAACCTACTAAATGGGAGAAGATAGTTGCAAATAACATATCTGATAAAGGGCTAGTATCCAAAATATATAAAGAACTTATATAACTCAATACCAAAAAATCAAATAATCCCATTAAAAAATAGGCAGAACACATGAACAGACATTTCTCCAAAGAAAATAACCACATGGGGGCACCTGGGTGGTTCAGTTGGTCAAGCATCTGCCTTCAGCTCAGGTCATGATCCCAGGGTCCTGGGATTGAGCCCAGCATTGGACTCCCTGCTCTGCTGGGAGCCTGCCTCTCCCTCTCCCTCTGCCTGCTGCTCCCCCTGCTTGTGCTCTCTCTCTGTCAAATAAATAAAATCTTTAAAAAAAAAAGAAAGAAAGAAAGAAAGAAGACCTACAGATGGCCAAAAGATACATGAAAAGATGCTAAACATCACTCATCATCAAGGAAATGCAAATCAAAAGTACAATGAGAGATCCCTTCACACCTGTCAGAATGGCTAAAATAAAAAACACAAGAAACAACAATTTGGCAAGGATGTGGAGTAAAAGGAACCCTCAGGCACTGTTGGTGGGAATGCAAACTGGTGCATCCACCGTGGAAAACAGTATGGAGTTTCCTCAAAAAATTAAAAATAGAACTACCCTATGATCCATTAGTCAGACTACTAGGTATTTACCCCCAAAATACAAAAACACTCATTTGAAAGGATATATGCACCGCTATGTTTATTGCAGCATTATTTACAGTATCCAAATTATGGAGGCAGCCCGTGTTCATCAATAGATGAATGGATAAAGAAGGTGTGGTGTATACACATACACACACATACACACACACTGGAAAATTATTCAGCCATAAATAGAATGAAATCCTGACATTTACAATGACATGGATCAAGTAGAGAGTATAGTGCTAAGCAAAATAAGTCAGAGAAAGAAAAATACCACATGATTTTATTCCTATGTGGAATTTAAGAAGCAAAACAAATGAACAAAGGAAATAAAAAGAGACAAACCAAGAAACAGACTCATCACTACAGAAAACAAACCGGTGGCTACTAGGGAGGAGGTGGGTGGGAGATGGGTGAATTAGGTGATGGGGATTAAGGACACACTTACCATGATGAGCACTGTGTCATGTATAGAATTGTTGAGGCACTATGTTGTGCACCTGAAACGAACATTGTAATGTTAACTATACTGGAATTAAATGTTTTTTTAAAAAAGGATTTTACTCATGAAAAAAATCAATCAACTAGAGACTAAGAGAAAGAAACAATGGAGATGGCATGTTAAGCTAGGTACGTGAGTCAGGCTGTCCGTAAAGACATGCAGCTCGGAATCATTGAAGAAATTTGGCTTCTGATTTCTCACCTCCACAGAGAATAAGGAGGGGTTGCCTTTTTATACCATTTGGTGATTGCCTGGTTTAGACTTCTGCAAATGCCAGTAACTTTCTTATTTGTTTCTATCTCTTTTGAGGATATTTATTCAACAACTACTTATTCAGACCTTACCATGTGTCAAGAACTGTTCTGAGCCCTCGGGACACAATGAACAAAACAGATGAAAATCTCTGCCCACTGGAGCTAACATGCTAATGAGGAAATTATCACCTATTGTGGTAATTATTCCTCTTATCTCACCACCAGCCCCCTTGTTTGTTAACTGTTCGGCACATTATTTGCCTTCTTTTCCTCTGACCAAATTAAACAAGTATCTGGTAAAGATTTGTTCCTTCAACATTTGTTGACCTGATGAATGGTGACTCCAAAGGAATGGCTGGAATAGTAGAGCACTTTCAGTATGCATATAATGGATTTAGTCAAGCTTTCCCTTTTGTCTATAGGCAAAATTAATACCTCCCTCCTTCGGTAGTCTCAAGCTTTTATTTCAGCTGCTAGCACAGCCCAACTGCAACAAGATTTGATTTAGTTTATACCTTTGTCTCCGTCAGGTTAGGAGGATCTTCTAAGAAAGAAACTCATTGAAGTGCCACTGCATTCACCAGCACTAAGAAGACTCAAAAATTCTTTCAGTTCACTTCAATGTTGATTTTCCTTATATTTAGTTCCTAGGATAATCTCTCTATCCATAGAGTAGAAACTGCAGCTAGGAAATTAGGGAAGACCCTGAGCTCAAGTCTCAAGCAACTTGCATTCCCACCTGAGGTTTCCATGCTTGCCAAACTTTGAGTCCTAATTAATAAACTGTTAAGATTCCTTTTAGCCCTAAAATTCTAAGCACTAAATAGATGTGAGCTAACAAAATACGGCACTCTTAAGTAGGAAAAATACTATTTGTTAATCTTCAAGAGACCAAATTTGTGTAAGTCCCATATTATCTCTTAAGTATTTTATTCCTTTTGAAAATTATTTTTAGTGAGGGACTTCAGGTTCAAAGATCCAACCTGTCCAAGGTCAAAGGGTTGCTCACTGTTCATCCAACATTTGAACCCAAATCTATTTGACTCCAAGCCCAGTGTATTGTCCCTATAGTAGGAGACGGACTTATATAGGGAGTTTCACTAGGATAGAAACCAGTTTCATCATCCCTTTTTCATTACAGGATACAATAGAAAAACAAATTGTCATGTGGTAACAGTATTAAATTATCACTATAATATCACTAAATATTTTTTCCTGACTCCTCCCCATCCACTTATTGGAAGTTATATGTGCTGGAGACATTTTAAAATTCTTTAAATTGTGGTATTCTGAATTGATGAGGAAACAGTAGGCAAGCTGAGGACAAAGCAGAAGCTGACACTCCACAACCTCCAACTCCTGGGTGGGATCTGTGTGAGACAGGTGTGACATTCTTCCAGGAATCTCCCAACTATCTGAATGTTAATGCCTTGCTAGAGGGAAAAGCAGCCTTAACTTGACAATGGCAAGGCCTCCCATATCTTGTAGGTGCTCTTTGGCATATGAAAGTTCTTTTGAAACCTCCCTTTTCCCTTACCTCCCCCAACCCCATTATATATAATCAGCCACCCCTCACAAGCCCCGGGGGCAGCAGCTCTTTCTGCCCAAAGGTCCTGTCCCTGTGCTTTAATAAACCACCATTTTGCATCAAAGACATCTCAAGAATTCTTTCTTGGTCATCAGCTCCAGACTCTACCCCATTGAACCTCACCTATTTTCCAAAACCACATCAAGAATGACCACAGTTCCTACTAATCAAGGGCACTTGAGCTAGCATTACCTCCTTCCCCACGTACTACCTCCCCATACTCCCACATAAAATCAAATTATTATGCAAAACAATCTGCCTTTGGCCTCAGGATTTGCAGTCATGGAGTAATGGTAGCTGAGGAAATTCTCTAGGCTCTGAAACCAAAAGAAGCTCTTGAGACGCTTGCCTTGGGAGCTGACATATAAGAAGTTGCTACCCTAAAACTGCCAATGCTGTAGAGATTTCGTGTAGAGGACCTATAAAGTAGAGCTGCCCAAGGAGCCCCAGATATGGATGCCCTCACCTATTTGAGTCTTCCTAGTATCAACTGATGGACATGTAAGTAAAGAACCTTCTGAGGATTTCAGCCCCAGCCTTCAAGCTGCCCCAGGCAACATCACACAGAGCAGGCACAAGCTGCACACATTGCAGATTTGTGAGCAAACTCGATATTAAACCAGCAACTGTCAGGATGCTTTGTTATGCAGCCATGCTAATTAGGGCAATAGTCCTGCCTCCAAACACACACTGTTGTACCACATCTAAGAAATTTTTTCTAGAATATAATCACCTGAGGCACCTACATTACAAAGATATTCCCAGGCATCCAAAGTTCTTCTGCTCCAATCTTGATTCCTGAATACCTTTGGGACCAACTCACTGCCCTTTAGGGGTCAACCAGCCACACTTATTCCAGAATCTTGGTCCTCTTCAGAACTCATCACCGCAACATGTGCATGAAAGATATTTTCTATCCTTAAGGTCTAACCAACCACCTCAACTTCACTATTCAACCTCAGTGGATATTTCAGTTTTGGAGGACAGTTCAAACATGCTCTTATCGAAGCACCCAATAGTCCAGACAGATTCTCTACTGCTGTACCTCCAAAATCAAATATCACAGGCTCACCCACTCAGGCTTCATTGTCTCTTCAGAGGAAAACATTGCTCTGCCCCATGCAGACCTCCCACTTTCACCAATGCTGGTGACTACCTGATCCATCCTCTACCAATCCTCCAGGTCCCCATTCCTCCTGGACCTGTTGTCACTCAGCCAATTTAGGGACAAAACCTCTCATGTCTCTACTTGCCTTCACCACTAAAATTTTAGAAAAAGCAATCTATGCATGTCTCCGCTTCATTGTTCATTCCTTCTTTACCTCTTAAAGTGGAAGACAGTTCAAAGAACACAGCTAGACAGAGAGGTGAGGTCTAGGCTAGGCTGATTGGACAGCCACCCAAACATGGCCTCAGGGAATGTGTTATTTCTTGAAGACCTCACAATCTGAAATTTGGATCTTTGCTTATGCATCCAAAAATTGTATTTCCAGAACAGAGTTGATAGCATCCACAATTAGGGTCATGGTGATTCAATTAATTCTGATATGTAAACTGGAATTCCAACAGCATAATTTACAGTAAGAAATTATTCCTGCTTTGTGGACCAGAATGCTTGTGCCCACAAGATTTACTATTGCTTTTTTCCTTAATTAGCAACAGGAATCAACAAAAAAAGATGAAATCAGAGAGGGACGCAAACCATAAGAAATCTCTTTTTTAAAGGCCTTATTTATTTATTTGAAAGAGAGAGAGAACACAAGCAGGGGAAGGGACAGAGGGAGAAGCAAACTCCCCGCTGAGTGGGGAGCCCAAGGTGCGGCTCCATCCCAGGCCCCTGAGATCATGACCTGAGCTGAAGGCAGATGCTTAACCAACTGAGCCACCCAGGCATGTGCACCCCTATAAGAGGCTCTTAACTATAGGAAACAAACTGAGGGTTGCAGGAGGAGAGGAGGGTTGGGGGATAGGGTAACTGGGTGATGGACATTAAGGAGAGCACATGATATAATGAGCACTGGGTATTATATGCAACAGATGAATAACTGAACTCTACATTAGAAACTAATGCTACACTATATGTTTAATTGAATTTAAATAAAGTTTAAAAAGAAAAAAACCCAACAGGAGTCAAATTTTTATATCCTTTTACATCAATCCTAAACCACCTTTTTCCCCCAAATTTAACCTGTCCAAAATCAGAATGCTTCTTACAATTGACTGTGTTTTACAAACACAGTCAGCTAGATGGCAGTCATGACATAGTGATTTAAAACTTTCTGTTGATCTGGCAGTTCCTCAAGAAGTTATACATAAAATTACCATTTAGCCCAACAATTCCACTTCTAGGTATATACCCAAAAGGCTTGAAAACACAACACATGTTTACACATTAACTTGTACATGAATGGTTCACAGCAGCATTATTCATACTAGTCAAAAAAGTAAAAACAGTCAAATATCCATCAACTAATGCATGAATTCAACACATTGTGGTACATCTATGCCATGAAATATTATTCAGCCATAAAAAGGAATGAAGTACAGATTCATGCTACAACATAGATGAAAAGTAAAAACATTATGCTAGGGCGCCTGGGTGGTTCAGTTGGTTAAGCGACTGCCTTCAGCTCAGGTCATGATCCTGGAGTCCCTGGATCAAGTCCCGCATCGGGCTCCCTGCTCGGCGGGGAGTCTGCTTCTCCCTCTGACCCTCCCCCCTCTCATGTGCTTGCTCTCTCTCATTCTCTCTCTCTCAAATAAATAAATAAAATCTTTAAAAAAAAAATTATGCTAAATGAAAGAAGCCAGACACAAAAGACTATAAATTGTATGATCTCATTTCCTCATGTACATGTAATGTCCAGAATAGACAAATCCAAAGAGACATTGAGAAAGTAGGTTAGTGGTTGCCAGAGGTTGAGAAAAGTAGGTAATGGGAAGGGACTGCTAATAGCATTAGGATTTCTTGTTGGGATGATGAAAATATTCTGGAATTACATGGTGATCATGGCACAATGTTGTGCATATACAAAAACTGTACTTTACAAGAGTAAATATCATATGTGAATTATATCATAATAAAAAGGGGGGGTTAACAACAAAAAAGTCACAAAACCTATGTCAAAAATGGGAAAAAAACAAGACTAAGAAAGTGCCATCATCGATGTGTCTGAGATTTGATGATGATACACAATTTGTGAGAAATGATGTTTGCCAAGAGCTTCAAGCCCACAGAATGAGATGGATGTTTAAGTGACCAAGTAAAAGGGCTTCAAGTTATCACAGGTGAAGGTATCATCTGCCTTCATTTCTACAGCAGGGGTTAGCAAACTATGGTCCCTGAGCCAAATCTGAAGCCCACATATTTTTGTATGGCCTACAAGTTAAGGCTGCTTTTTACATTTTTAGAGGGATGAAAAATAACCAGAGAAGATTAATGTTAATTATAATTCAAAATTGCATGAAATTCAAATTTTTGTCCAAAAATAAAGTTTTGGGGCGCCTGTGTGGCTCAGTTGTTTAAAGCGACTGCCTTCGGCTCAGGTCATGATCCTGGAGTCCCGGGATCGAGTCCCGCATCGGGCTCCCTGCTCAGCAGGGAGTCTGCTTCTCCTTCTGACCCTCCCCACTCTCATGCTCTCTGTCTCTATCTCATTCTCTCTGTCAAATAAATAAATAAAATCTTAAAATAAATAAATAAATAAAGTTTTGCCAGAACACAGCCTTGCCCATTTTGTAGTACAATAGCTGTGGCAGTGACCATATGGTCCACAAAGCCCAAAATATTATATGGCCCTTTCTAGAAAGTTTGCCCTCCCCTGATCTAAACTACTATTTTACAGAAGGCATTGGATTACTGGTAATAACAGCACTCTGTGTCCAGAGCAATGCAGCTCCAACACATCTTACATCTTTTCCAGATGGGTATTTCTCTGATGACTATTCTAGTTTCTTCCAAACACATTAGCCCAGTAAGTTTGGCTACAAGGATATTTTCCCTTCCTGTTCAATTAAGATCATTGTCCTATGTTTCCTGTTGATTTTAATATTTAAACTCTTAGAGGTCTAGGGGTGCTTTCTGCTGCCTGTGTGCATCATCTTGCCCCTTAGGACAGAGGGTAGCAAACAGAGCCGGTGCCCTCTCGTATCCTTCAGACCTTTTGGTGGGCCCCACATGACTTCCAACTGCTAGCATCTGCCTGTTGGTGCCTGAGAACTTTCATTTCAAAAACACAATAGGCCTCTCTGCCTAAGCTTCTGGCAGGTGGAAAGTACAGAGGAATTAACACCCCTGGGAGTAATCCTCAACTGGTAACTCTTGCAAGTTGGTATACGCATACCATCTCATACACTGGGCATGTATTTTGCATCATTTCCAAGAATGCAAAATTTTCTTTTTTTTTTTAAGATTTTATTTATTTATTCATGAGAGACAGAGAGAAACAGAGGGAGAAGTAGGCTCCCAAGGAGCGGGAAGCCCGATGCGGGACTCGATCCCAGTACCCTGGGATCATGACCTGAGCCGAAGGCAGACGCTTAACCATCTGAGCCACCCAGGCGCCCAGAATGCAAAATTTTCTTAATCCTTATGGGATTAAGCAAGCCCTGGTCTTCCACTGTGGTAGCTCACTTAATATTATCGTTTGATTAGTTGCTTTTTCTTCCCCATTTCACTTCTCCACTTCTTATCAATGTTTCCTGAAATTTCCAAATAACCTGCGTGTACTACAGTCCTTGTGTTAGTCTTGGCTTCTAAAAGAATCCAGATTAACTTTCTAACTAAAATCATCCCTCCTGCAGCCCTTTCATGCTCATCACATGGGGGGCATTGTACTTAGATTTACAGAATCCCCAGAAATGTCAATCTTTCAACAAGGGCCAAGATGGGTACTGACTAGAAGAAAGTTTGCTCTCCTCCCAAGAGGGGTTAAGAACATACCAACCAAGCTTTACCAAGCTTAACCAAGTTAAGATTACAACCAAGCTTTCCCTAGGTCCCTACTTATGCCATCAGGAGAATCTTTTCCTGGTATCTGAAGCTCTAGCTCCTATTGCCTCAGTTTAGATCCACATATATAGCTGCCTAATGCCCACATCTGGTTGTAATCAATCTTTATATATGTTTATATATATTTCAATCATATATATTTACAAACACGCAGGAAGAGAGTATATATAAAATCCATCTCCATTGTCTATATTCTCCCCTATTCCAACCGTTCCCCCCCAAATAAACTAATAAAAAGCCTCTTTCTCATATATTCCTTACTCCTTTCATGATCTCATCCTCCAACACAGTTTCCAAGTTTAGAAATACTCTTGACCATGTCCCCTCTGGTACGCCCCAGATCCAGCTGGTTACTCAGTCTCCAGTGCTGGGGCCAGAGGGATCTCTGCCTCACTGTGGCTTCTGAGATCATCTTCTGCCTTCTAACTGACCTTCTGCTATTGGTCTTTCTACATGCCATTTGGCACTCCGCACTGCTGTCAAAATTATCCTTCAGAAAAGCCATCAATTGAATTCTGCCACTTTGCTTTGAAGCCTCTTTGACTCCATTTTGCCTACAAAATAAATTTCAATCTTCTTGTAGGTCTCTCAAGACCCTTAACAATTGGTCCAGCTCCCTCTAAGTTAGCTATTTTTCACACACATATGAGTGATTACTTTTCAGATGGATATAGATGTTGCTGAGATGAAGAAAATATAAACTCATTTCAAAGCTTTACTGAACTCATACTGATCTTATTCATGTATTTTTCAATCAATGGAATACAAAAAAAGTACAGCTATTATCCTGTGGAGCTGCAATTTTCTGATGTTAAAAGGTGATTCTCATATTTTAAATGTTGGGAGTGAACTGGGTTTATATTTTTGAAGTTTTTTCCAACATTCAACACACGCTAAGTAACTTTTTATGTCAGGGTCATTCCAGTGAGGTAGGCTTTGAGAACAATGGTATGTCTGCCCTGAAAAATAAGCTTGGTTTTGGGCTAGTGGGTGCATGTGTGTAGATAGTGTAGGTGGTGGTGAGCAGTGAGAAGGAGATTAGCCCAGGCCTTATATAAATAGGTCAGGATGTTCTACCTTTTTCACAGTAATTCAATCAAAACAGCTCTGGTTCCTTTGGTAGGCTTCAGCAAGAGAAATGGAGAAAAGTCATCTCGATTATAGCACAACTTATAACACTTTAGTCTTCCTTAATATCCTGTCAGAAAAAGGGAAGATATCAGTCGTCTTCCACCTACTGAAGCCACTAGTTCTTCAGGCAACATCACCAGGATACCACCTTGTATCAGACAGTATCCCATGCTAGAATCAGAACGTGGTAACCGGACGAAGTGAACCCTGGGTTCAAATGTATTTGGGGTCAAATCCTGGGAATGTTCTTGGGTAACTCTGTGAACTTGAACAAATCACTCTGAGTCTCAATTTCTTTATCCAGTATGTGAATAACACATACATTGTATGACCTTGTGAGGACTTTACAAGAAATTAAGTTGTTCTTGTGGGTATTAATGTATTTTTTTCTTTCCCTATTACTATTACTAAAATCACCATGAATATGTTTAAGGCTCATATGTTTAAGGCTTCAAACTCAGTGTCTGAGCTTATTTAGACCATTTTACTTACTTTTCAGATATGGAAACCAAATGAGGTTATATAGGTTGCCTCTCATTATATCATGAACTAATGATATTTATAATAACCTGAAAAGCAAATAGGGAGGGAAAGCTTATGAGAATTGCTAAAAATCATCAATATCAACAGAGGTATAAAACAAAAACAAAAACTCACAAATGTGCATCTGGGAAGGGATTTTCTCCAAAACTACTTGATGGTGAGAACCAGAAATGAAAAAAGCAAATACCAAAGATCCCCCTGCTCCCACTTACTATCAGGAGACAATTCTCCATAGGACTCTCATGTTTTGCTTATCTTTTAAGCAGAGGCACAGACTGCCTTTGTACTCAACAACCTTTTCAAGAACTTTTGTATTGTGAACAGTCTTAGGAAATGTAGCATCTCCCTCCAGAGCAAAGGTTTTGCTTACTGACAATTATAAAAGATGCAGGTTCCCTAAGCTCAGGGTTCCCCTCTGTAATGCCACCAACTTTTGGCATGTGCAGCTGTCACCTAGCCCTCTTTACATTGCCCTGTGGGAATTTGGATTCAGGCAACCATTACAGGAAAGTCAATTGTGTGGCTATTGCTATTATTGTAATTCAATTCTTTGTCTCTGATCCAGCGTCTCTCTTCTACTAGCATTCATGAAACTGTCGGGTTACTTGCTAGTTTACAAGTAAGGGGAAAAAATCTCAGACCTTCCACAGTTCTTGACATTTGCTAAGTATTATTAGCTAGCAAAGCTGCCTTTAAGTCCTTGAAGCAGAAACTTTATATAACAAGCTCCCCTGATGGCTTCATGCAGACCCCTAGCAACAAAGACAGATTCAGAAATAGCAGTAATAACCACTTACTTAGTGTATGCCTCATCACCCTCCCTCCCCTTCTTGGATCTCTTCCAGCAGCTCTGTGCACTAATCCCCCAGCTTTTGAGCATTTTGCTGCTAACTGCTCTTACCTGAGACCTTCAGAGGCTGAACTTGGGCACTGGAGCTACTTTGCCTGTACGGGGAGTACAGGAAGCAGCAGGGACTTGACATTTCTGCCTGGGAGACTTAATGACTAACTGAAATGGAAAGAGGGGAGCCCTGCTCCTTTTCCTCAAGGCCAAACTCTGGAGGCATAATTTACATTTCATAACTTCCTGTGGGACCGGGCTAAGGCTGGGTCTTGCCCTGAAATGGCACCTTTGGCCTGGCCATTTTTCCTTTCCTGTCCTGCTTCCCCACTATCTTACTGGTTTCTCTTTGGAACAGATCTTTAATAAATACATGACAAATGGTTGGCCTACGGGCTTCTTCTAGGAGATCCTGACTAATCTAAGATAACCAGTGATTCTCAAACCTGGTTGTATATTCGATTCAACTGGAGGAACCTTTCAAAAATTATGATAGTATCCCAGCCTAGTACAATTAAATCAGAATCTCAGGCAGTGGGGCCAAGGCATATCATCCCCAGATGATTCTAATGTTCAGCTCTGATTTAGGTCATTTGAGTGCCACCATCTTCAGGTAGTTTAATTTCACCATTTGCTATATTCCCAGCATTCAAACAGGCCTAGCAGAAATCCTAGCTAGAATATTGCCCAGCCCAGAAAATCTTCCAGTCTGATAACTTGGCAGCAACATGGCCCAGCTTAGGCAGCAGCAGAATGCTTTCTCTGGGCAGTCTTGAGATGGGAAAAGCTTAGGGAAAGTCGTATACAGCTGGCAAGCAACAGCAGATCACTAGTCCTCCCCATTACCCTGCAAAGACCACCACTGTTCATGTATAGCTCCAAATCCAGTTTACAGGGACATCTGGTGACACCACATCCATAATGAGTCTCATCTCCACAGCACTCCTTGACCTCTACCTCCTAGTCTAAGGGCGTTGTGATGGTTACATTTTATGTGTCAACTTGGTTAGGCCCAAATGTCTAGTTGTTTGGTCAAATACTGATCTAGATGTTGCTCTGAAGGAATTTTGTAGATGTGATTAATTTCTACAATCAACTGACTTTAAGTGAAGCAGATTACACTTGACAGTGTGAATGGGCCTCATGCCATTAACTGAAGGCCTTAAAAGCAAAAACTGAGGTTTTCTGGAGAAGAGTTCTGCCTCAAGAAATGTAGCATAGATATCCTGAGTTTCCAGTATGCTAACCTGCCCTAGATTTCAGACTTGTCAGCTCCATATAATCACAAGTTAACTCCTTAGAATAAATCTCTTTTCTCTCCCTCTCTCCCTCTCTCCCTGGAGAACCCTGACTGATACAGGTATAATCACCATTCCCAGTCTCAAGAGTCCCTGGAAAACATGGAAAATGTAATATGGCTTTCATTTTAACTAATACCTAAGCCACACTCAACTAATTGAATTTGGCCTAGCCAGCCTCCTAACCTTCCACTTTCAGCTGCCAAGTGTATCTCCCTAATCATCTGTCCACCCAGTGCCCAAATGCAGCCAGGTGTTCTGCACACTCTTTTTAGACAGGTAGCCAATTACATGACTTGGCCACCTATCCAGCCCCCATGCCAAGAGCCAGTCATCACCTTCCTTCACACAACATGCTGTACCCCCAAACTACACTTTCCCCTTTACCATCTCCCAGGTGCCCCATTCTTCCTGGAACCACTGTCACAATCCAATGCTTAGCATACTTCCTGGCATATGGAGGTGCTCAGTAAAAACCTAATGAAGGAAAGGTGATCACTTAGCAAGCTCAGAAACAAGAGGGCTTTTGAGAAATCTTCTGATGGGTCAAAGAAAGTTGGAAAGTCCATCCACCCCTCCCCCAAGTGGTAGACCGGTGGCATCTCAATGGAATGCTATACTGTCAAGGTCAACTTTCTCCACCTGAGTGTACTCATTGGTGTGCAGGTCAAGATTCTACCATTCCTACTGAGGGGGAAGGGGGGATGGGTCTTAAATGGGAGCAGGTAAATGGCCAAGTACAACCATATGGTATCTTGGCAATCATCCTGTCCACCTCCTGCCCCTGTTCCAGCCTCCTCAGTGCCATTTCTTTGGCTATACACTCAAGCATCCTGGATTTTATCCTATGTTTGGCCAGTGCTCTCTACCCAATTTCATGTTCTCACAAGTTGTAATTTTGAGAATCTGCACTTTAGAATCAGAGATATTCATTTTGGAATCCTGGCATTATTACTTACAAGCTAGATGACATTAAGTCTCAGCTCCTTTACCTGTCAAATGAAAACCACATAACAACCTTCCACAACTGTTGGGAGGTTTAGATGGAACCAGAGAATTAGGCAAATCTAACAGTACATTTGCCACACAGGAGTTTTTAAATGTCAGCTATTATCATTTGAATGAAAGTGAATATTTGACATCCAGACATCACCACAAGTATTAAAAAAACAAACAAACAAACAGATCTTACACCTGGGCCAGGATACCCTATCCATCCCACCAGACATGAGAATCTGAGCAGAACACTTCTGAACTACTCCCATAAGTTTCCCCACAAACTGAAGGAAGGTATTAAGAGCTGTTAAAAATGTTTGTATTTTGAAATTGCAATTTTCTTCGTCATTTATAATCTTTAAGCTTAACTTTACTGTATGTGAAAGGAGTTGGCTTGTCAGCTTTCCATCATCATAGCTCACAAAAACAACTTTTCAAGGAAAACGCTACAAAACTGAATTAACTCCTGTGCTTCTCAGTGCTCACTGCACATCATAAGAAACACCTGTATAGCTTTACAAAATGTGCTCAGACTCGCTTTGCAGCCAAGAGAGTTCTACTTCTGTGGGTCTGCTTGTGGCCTGGATGAGCCCATCTTTTCAAAGCCCCCTTGAAGATTCTGCTCACCAACCAGGGTTGAGCACTACTGACCTACTTGGATTACAAATAAGTCAAAATTGTACAAAAGACGTGATGCAAAAATAGAAGCAGATTCGTGCCAAGGGGGCTGTAGGCAGCCCTCAACGGTTTCAGCTTTCTCCCTACCCCACTCCTCCATGTTGTTTGTCTGGCTATATAAGTGTAGACCAGACGTCCCCTCTTTCTGCGGGGCCCCACCTACAAATGGGTGGAGCCTCTGCTGCTGCTAGGCAGATATTGCCTCAGACCAGAAGCCCAGGAAACGAAGGAACATGGGGGCAGGGGCGGTGACAGGACAGGAGGCAGCTGGGTGTGGAGGAGCCCGGAGTGGGCAAGGAGTAAAGCTCCATCTATGTGCCTGGCTGTCAGAAAAGAAATGTGACCCAACAACAGAGGCGGTTCACACAGAAAACGACGAGCCCCATCCCAGCTATTCAGGGGTTTTCGGGTTTACTGCACTGTAAATAATGCTGCTTCCGCTTTTGTTCACAGGTCTTTTAGAGAAAATTATCGCCTAGCGTTGTTTCTGTTTTCCTCTGCATCTTATTCTTGTCCCCACTTTGTGCACATTATCTGGTAGGTTAGTTCTCTTCCTATTCTCAGATCTAGTATCATGACAGTAGTTGCCTGACACAGATTTGTGGCTCCAGAGATTGGTGTCCAATTAATGAATGGTGAGCTGGTAGACTGCCCTCCCCACACGCAGTGCCACAGATTCTAGATACTAATTCTATTTTGTTTCTAGACAAAATGCATCCTTCTTTCCTCTGGGTCTACAGCACTTGACATTTCACTTAAAATTATTCCAACCTAACCTGCTGTACAGATCTTGGGTTACATCCATGTTTCCACCAGGCTGCGAGCACCTCAGATAAAGTGATTGCTCTATCCCACCAGCTCCCAATACAGCATTGAGCAGGCTCTTGAATGTCTGCTACATGCAAACCGGTTTTCTATCTCAGTATTACTTGTCTGGTGTCTGATTTCTTCATCACCAAGAATGCAATCAATGCTAAAAAGGGGAAAAACAGGGTGGGGCCTTGCTCTTATAACTCCTTTTAATGTAACTGCAGATAACCTAAGGCCTCTGAGTTTCTTTATCTATAAACCAAGTGGACTAAATCAGCTCTCAGGACCCTTCTAGTCAGAAATTAAAGCACGAAACATAAAGAAGTTTGAGGCATAAGGTGGTAGAAAAGCAAATGAACCTGTATAAATTCCCCACAGACCAACTTGACTTCATATAAACCTCACCACAACTCTGAAGTGTGGATTTTATTCCTATTTGAAGAAAAAAAAAAAGTCTCAGAGTTTTGATTTGTTGATGGTCGGATGTGTGCGTAGGATTTGAACCCAAATGTTTGAACCCACAGGCCACCGTCTCTAACCTCCACCACTACTTCTCCAGTGCGAGAATGGCCACACAAGACAGTGTGCTGGAGGATCCCGCTGAAATACCAATAGGCTTCTTTAGAATGAAAATAGTTTTCATCTCCCCTGTTATCACAGGACATAAAGACAGAGTTTCACAGCATGACATTACTGTTTTATTCAAAGATGTATTTTTCCTGCCTCTACCTTTATTCCCTGATTGGAGTCTATTAAAAGACCCAGGGGCATTTTAAAAGTATTTTACCTGAATTGAGAAAAAAATAAGATCTTTCCCTGCTTTTTACAGGTCTTAGGGCCAATATTGCTCCACCATCCTACCATACCATCCTCCTCGTCCTCTCTGCAAATATACATTAAAAAACAAATGTATTTGTCTAGGTACATCCTTGAACTTAGAGCCCATACCATTTTACCAGCTTTGGCTAAGATAGTTACTTGCAATAATTAAACTCTAAAACCCAGAAAAAAATATTTCATGAAAATGGGATCTAGTCGGTTCCCATTATTTACATTATAAGAATCCTTTTCCTACCAAACATAAAATCGCAATTTTTCATAATAGTTGTGTTTTTTAGTACCCATTGATTGAGAAAATGTGTGATAAAAAGTCAAAATGAATTCAAGTTTTGAAATGCTTTTATATTCTGCACTTCTACAGCATCTATATCCATCTGAAAAATAATCACTTGTGTATATGTGAAAAATAGCTGACTGTAGGATAGGCTAAGCCAATTGTCAAGGGCCTTGGTGGGGGGGGGGGCATATGAAGGAGATTGGAATTTATTCTGTAGGCAAAAGGGCATCAAAAGAGGTTTTAAAGCAAACTGACAGGACTGGATTGATTTTTTTTTTTTCCTCAGAAGATAATTTTGGCAGCAGTGTAAAGAGCCAATTGTGAAATGGAAAGAACAGTGGCAGGAATCTAAGAAGGACATAGGAGAGGATATCAGGAACCACAGTGGCACAGAGATACCTCTGAGCCCAACATTGGAGGACATGGTGAGCAATCTGAGGTGAGCAGCACGGAAGATGGAGGGCCCAAAGAGGTTTCCTACTTCAGAAACTTTTGGAGATTGTTTCCTTGAAAAGAATAGGAATGCCAAGGGAGGTATGTGTATTTTGGATGAGGTTGGGAAGGTGGAATGGTTGGTGAGACTGATGATACTGACATGGATTTATATATATATTAAGTTTGAAATGATAGGGTACATTTAGGTGATAGCTCTTTAGCAATGCCATTGGATATTTAAGTCTGATAATGAGATCAGAGCTGTATCTTTAGTCAAAAGTAAACCTTAGTTGTTATGACAATAGCTTACAAGTTAGACAGGCCTTGGTTCAAATCCACTTATTAACTGGCTCAAGCAAAATTCCTGAACTTTACCAAGCCTCAGTTTCCCCATTTGAAAATGGAGATCCTTAACACCCACTTTAAGGGTTTCTTACAAAAGATTATAGGTTTTTTATTTTTTTAATGATTTATTTATTTATTTTTGAGGGAGCAGGAGAGAGAGAGAGAGAGAAAGAGAGAGAGAGAGATGTGGGAGGGGCAGAGGGAGAGGGAGAGAGAGTATCTTAAGCAGACTCCCCACTGAGTGTGGAGCCCAACACAGGGCTTGATCCCAAGTCCCTGAAATCATGACCCGAGCCAAAATCAAAAGTTGGACGCTTAACCAACTGAGCCACTCAGGTACCCCTTTAGGTTTTTTTAAGGTTATATATATTAATAAAATGCATGGCATGCAGTAGTTACTCAAAAAAATACCAGGTGCTATTATACAGATGCAAACAATCAGAGTATTGGTCCCATCCCCTGAGATAGTGGAACTTCTCATTCTCAAAGAGAAAAATAAAAGGTGGGGCCCTGGGGATGCAATGCTACAGAAGAACTGAAGGAAAGGCAGGCAAAAAAGACAGAGAAGGAAAGAAATGAATCAGAAAAAGAGGGTGACCTGGCAGTCACAGGAGGAAAGAGTTTCAACAAGCAAAAGATGGGTTTGATTCCTGAGGACAGGACCTCCACATTAATCTTGACTTGATAAGGGAGTCATGATGCCCGAAGAGTGAGATTTGGGATGGGAACATATGAGCAGATTCCAATAAACCTGGGGACCTTGAACCCCCAAATTCTGCTGATCCTCCTTTGCCAGCAGAAGCAGCCCTTCGACCTCTGTCTGAAGAGTTTAGTCTTCCCCAGCCTGAAGAATCTATCATGTTTTCTCCTAAAGTAATTGCCTTGCAGGAAACCACCTATCTTCCTCAGGAGCTACCCACATGCCTCTCATTACTTCTGTACCTATAACTAGACTCAAGTCCCAGCTGGCCTCAGGAAGGACGCTATAAAGCAAGACTCATAAGGAGGTCAACACACACACACACAATTGCAAGATTTTGTCAATTTATATTGACACTTTGCACTAAGTGGATTTGAGGTTTCATAACCTTCTCAGTATACTGATGAAACGATCCCAAGGCTTAAGTGATATGCTTCAGTAGATTTATTATGTAGTACCCTCTATGTTCCTCAGAATGGTCCCAAGGATACACCTTTTACTAAGGCTTTGAGAAATACATTAGGGAAAGAAGCCCTAGCATCCATAAAGAGCTCTGTGGTGGCTGTTGTCTAAAGGTTAGAAATGAAAGGAAGAAATGCTGCCATCAAACGCGGGGGTTCTAATGGGGATGATGAGATCATGCGGTGGCAGGAGTTACTTGGTGGCATTTAATCACAAAAGATGAGGAAGGTGTTGTTACCATAATGGGCAACACAGCTGAAAGGCATCACAAAGGTCTGACCCATAGAGACCTTTGACATTCAAAAGTTGACCACGATGTCCCTAGAACTGAAATAAATGATCACCCTAGGAATGTCTCACTCGATTATAAGCAGTGTGGTGAAAAGAAGTCATACCCTATTTAGCAATAAAGAATTGTGGACCCTCAGCCAATTGCCAGATTTAAGCCAGTTCAAAGACCCAAAGCCCCTCAAATGAAAGGAAAACAGTCTCCTTGAGGTACATTACTACTAGACAATTTAAAATTTATACTCTAAGTCTTCCTTGCAGCCATGGTTGAGGGGTCTTCCACCTGGGGCAGTCTTACCCTCTGGAGAATAGTTGTTAACGTCTGGAGACATTTTGGTTGGTCACAACTCGGAAAGTCCTTCTGGAATTTAATGAGTAGAGGCCAAGGATGCTACTAAACATTCTACAATGTATAGGATAGTCCCCACAACAGAGAATTATGTAGCCCCAAGTACCAAGAGTGTTAAGGTTGAGAAACCCTGGTTTTCCCAAAAGAATTGTGACCACTGAGTTTCAACAAGCAGAAAGTGGGTCAACCTCAATTTGCAGTGATTCAAGACCAAAACTAAATATTATGCTTGGATTTGACATATATAATAAATCTGGGAGTCAAAACACAGATTGAAGAGTGATGTGAGCTCTGAGTGATGTGAGCTCTGAAAGTTTAATTATCTAAAGCATTATATAATTGCAAGAGACAGATTTTATTCTATCTGGAATAAAAATATAAAGAATATAATTAACCATATTAACAGGTTTTTAAAAACTTTGTTTAAACCAAAAATGCTAAGCAATCCTTTCTTTTTTTTTTTTTTTAGATTTTATTTATTTATTCATGAGAGACAGAGAGAGAGAGAGAAGCAGAGGGAGAAGCAGGCTCCCAAGGAGCAGGGAGCCCGATGCGGGACTCGATCCCAGGACCCTGGGATCATGACCCGAGCCGAAGGCAGACGCCTAACCATCTGACCCACCCAGATGCCCAGCAATCCTTTCTTTCACTTACCAAATCCAATTCCATCAGCAACTGCACTCCAAAAATTAGTCCAAATACAACTCTTCTTGTCTCTTCTACTTCTCTTCCGTTCCCCATCCTAGAGGAAGCCACCATCATGTCTCTCCTGGAAAGCTGCTTTAGCAACCTTTTTATTGTTCCTGGAGAATCTATTCTTGATATGCTGCTGCCAAGTGATCCTCTTAAAATGTATATTACTTGCAATGCTCCCGTGCAGCACAGAGTCCATGGGAGGATGTGGGCCATACTATGAGAAATGAAATTGGAGTCTTTTTCATACCTTGAAGGGAAGCCCAGAGGTATGAGTAAAGAAAACACTGATCTAGTTTGCTCTGTTTGACAGAGCACATGTGGAAGGTCTCCCTGCTTCCATGCCTGGTCCTGCACCACTTACACACACACACTCACAGACTACCCTTCACAGGAACATCGTGATCCATTCAAACCATAAATCAGGTCACTCAGCATAAAACACACTCCCCCAAGAGCCTGCTGGAGCAAGCACCTAATCTAAATTGTCCTGAGTGGGGCCTGAGGATCTTAGAGTTTTTAATCTCTCCAGGTGATTCTAATGTCTAGCCAATGCTGAGAACCACTAGCTTACAGCTGTGCTTCTTAAAAATCTAATGTGCATATAGACCACCTGGGAGTCTTGTGAACTTCACTTTCTGACCCCATGGAGCTGGGGTTCGGCCTGAGAAGCTGCAGTTCTAACAAGCTCCCAGCTGTGCTAATGCTGCCTTCTGAGGATCCCATTCTGGATAGCCAGAGCCTAGGAGGGTAAAGCATTGCTCCCCTCTATCCAACTTCCTTGTTCATAATTACTTGCAATCATATTTTTCACCCTCTACTAGTCCTCCAGTTTCCCAGCCTCCTGGACCTACTAATAACTCTGCATTCGGCCTGCTCAGGACTTCCCAACAAGGACCTTCAGGACAGACTTTTGTGCACAAAAGATTGATAGAACGATGGCGCCCACTATGAATAGGCCCAGAATATTTGAATGGGAAACACTATATTTTTTCCCAAGGTACAGTAAGGCTTTCATTCAGGTAAAATTTAGCAAAATTCAGCCCTGTCATGTTCTATTGGAAAATGGATCTTCAGTGACAGGTTAAAACCTAATCATAGTACCCTCCTCTCTCTAATTGTATCTAGAGCAGTGTTTCTTAATTTTTTAGTTATTATCACCTCCCTAGGAGCATTAGACTTTTTCCCCTAATCACAACCCCTTCCCCCATGCAGTGTTAATACCACAACTCCTTCACCTGTCAAACAGCAGTTAAAAAAAAAAAACCACCCCCAGGGCTATTATGGGGGTTGGGACAATTAACACTCAGCAGAGAGCCTGGCTCCCATTTGGGGCCTCTCTAGTGAGAGACTGCCTTGCAAAGATGGTTGCCTTGGTGATGTTGCCTGAAGAATTGGTGGCTTCCCTGGGAAGGGAAATAGTTTCCAGTCTTCCTTCTTTATTTCAGGATTCAACTGATGACCAAGTTGTATCATATTACAGTACAAACTTATCACTAAAGGATTATATTACTTTTTCCTGACTTTAATCTCTTTCCAAATTAGATCCTACCATCAGTGCCAAAGGCCTCTTGAGATTCTACCACATAAGAAAAAAAAATTCTTTAAAATATTTAGTATTTCAACAAATAATTAAAAATAAGTATTTCATAAAAAAATAATTTTTAGCCATTTTCATCATTTAACTTTATTTCTTGAAAAGGAGAAGGGTAATGACTTATGATTTTCCTATTAAATCAGTATATAAAAAGAAATTTTAAATTGAAATTCTAAATCAGAAGTGCATTTGACATTGTCATGGTTCTCAACCCTGATTGGTCTTCAAAATCACCTGTAAAAGATCTTAGAAAGAAAGATGGGTGGCTCAGTCGATTAAGCATCCAACTCTTGGTTTGGGCTCAGGTCATGATCTCACTGGCCGGGGGGAGCTCTGCGCTCAGCAGAAGATTCTCTCCCTCTGCCCCTACCCCTACTCATGCCTGTACTCTCTCTCTCTCAAATAAATAAATCAATCTTAAAAAAAGAAAAAAAAGTTCTTTGGGGCCATAGCAAATGCGCCTCTAAGAACATCTCAGACTCGTCTTTTGCTGCATGTATCTGTTTCTGTAGAGTATATATCAGAGAATAGAATTGCTAAATCATAGGATATGCATGTGATCAGCCCTTGTAGATACTCTCAAAGAGCTTCCCAAAGCAGTTATACAAATTAGTAATCACATCAACAGTGTCTGAGAATTCCCTTTATTCCATACCTTCACCATCACTTGGGATTCTGTCCTTTCTACTTCAACCATTTCAGTGATTGTTTTAATTTGCATATCCTGAAACACTAATGAAGTTGAACATACATTTATTGGTCATTTGCATATTTTCTTTTGAGATGTGTCAAAGTATTTTTTAATTGAGTTGTGTTTTTTTTTACTTATTAATATGTTCTATATATGTATTATATTCAAGGTACAAGTTCTTTGTTTTATATATACATACATGTATTGAGGATATTTTCCTTTATATCTCATGCTATTAGTGGTGACTTTTGTTGATCAGAAGTTCTTAACTTAATATATCTCAATTATCAGTTGTTAGCCATCTAGATGCCCATGAATAGTAAAGTAGATAAATTATAGTTTATTTGCAGAATGAAATATTATATAGCAATAAGAATGAACAAATCTACACTATCTGCAATAATATGGATGAATCTCATATAACATTGAGGGAAAGAAGCTGAGTATATGTTGTTTTAATTCTATTTTTTTTTTTAATTCCCCAAACTATACTAATCCATGATGTTAGAAGTCAGCATGTTGACAACTTTTGCTAGGCTACAATAACTGGAAAGGGGCTCAAATGGTTCTCTTGAATTGCTGGGGATAATCTGTTTCTTGATCTGCAGCTGGTTACCTGAGTTTGTTCAGTTTGTAAAAATTCACCTAGGTTCACATTTGTTATATGTTTACTTCAATAAAAAGTTAACAAAAATGGAGGTACACAAGCCTAAGCCCCAGCCCAAGAGGGCCCAGGAGTCCATGTTTCTTTGTGATTCAGATGGGTAGCCAGGGCTGAAGACTTTTGAACAACACTTTGATTATAAATATATACAGATGTAAGAAGGACTGGAAGCCCCATTTCTGAAAAAAAATGTCTAGTTTATTGGACTCAGTAAAATGATGGGATTATGGAAGTGTTTTTTTCCCTTTATCATTGCCACTTTGTATTCTTGAAATATTGTTTTGTGTAATTATTAAAATCCTATGGATTATACTTCTCTGTCCTCTCATTCATTTTTTGTTGTTGTTGTTGTTGTTGTTGTTGATTCTCCAGCAAGAAACATGTGCTTGTAGGTCCAGATGTGCGGCACAAGGGAGGAGGGACAGAAGCTAGGAGGAAGTGAGAAGATAAACACGACCCTCTTGGTGTTGGCTTTCTCCATCTTTTGCAACTCTGATTAGTTCCAGCCCTCCGCCAAGCAGCCTCCTCTGACCAGGTGTTGGGGGACAGTGGTGATGTACACATCTCAGGAGGGCAGGGTCCAGAATGTATGGGGCTCTGCATATTGCCGGAGGAGAGTGAGGTCCTAAAGAACGGGAGACACAGAGGCGGCCGCAGCTGTTGGGCACGGCCCTTTCATGCCCTGCTTGGCAGTTTGAATGAAGACTAGTCATTTCATCATTTTTTGCAAGGGCCTATGAAAAGGGGCATGGACTCTGATGCAGCTAGGCAGATTCTAATTTAGATTAGAGGCTGGAGAGTAGGGCAGGGGACATGAGAAGGACATGTTAACACTACATTCATGAGCCTGGAAAGAAAGGTGACTCTGGATAATGGAGATGTTGGCCAATGGGGTCAGTTTTTCAGAGAGAGAGAAAGAGCCTTCATTTCCAGGCCTTTGGTGGTTGACTGTTTGTTTTTTTTTTTTTTAAGATTTTATTTATTTATTTGAGAGAGAGAGAATGAGAGAGAGCACATGAGAGGGGGAAGGGTCAGAGGGAGAAGCAGACTCCCTGCGGAGCAGGGAGCCCGATGCGGGACTCGATCCAGGGACTCCATGACCTGAGCCGAAGGCAGTAGCTTAACCAACTGAGCCACCCAGGCGCCCTTGACTGTTTTTTTTTTTTTGCCCCATCATAAGCCCTCCTTTTTATTCCCAGGCAAAACAAATCCCTCCTTCTCCTGCACTTGGCACTTCTGAATATACCAGCTCATCTGCACTATGTTTAGTGGGTTGAGATCCATGACTTGCTCTAGACCCCAGGTTCTCCGAGTGTGGTCCCTGGAGCACTTGTAAGACATGCACATTCTTGGAACCCAGCCCAAACCCACTAAATCAGAAACTCCAGGTATGGGGTCCAGTGATCTGGAGTAAGGAACAAGCAAGCCCTTCAGGTGATCCTAATGCAGGCTGGTGTGGCTCCCAAGCTCTAGCAAGTGGACTTCCTTTTGAGGAGAGCACCTGTGAAGTACATCCTGAGGGACTTGGAGATCAACTGAATGTAGGAAGGTAGAGAAGCAGTAAAAGACAAAGACATTTCTAGTTTGGGAGATTTGATTGATTGGTTGGACCATGAAACCAAATAAGGAATACAAGGAGAGGAGATATTTCAGCCTGTTCCTATTTGTTTGTAGGGTTCACAGAAGGGAGGGAGCAGGTGAGAAGTTTGGTTTCATGCCTATTTTCAGGTGTGTAAGCGACATGCATGTGCTGTTCAGAAGGTGTCTCCAAGTACAGATCTGGAAATGCGAGGTCTGAGCTGGGGCTCCAGGCAGCAGCAAGCCCTGGCCTGGCTTTCAGTCCAAGCCCTGCCTTCTAATTCTTTGAGCTTGGGCAGGTCTTACACCTTCCTGAAACTTTGCTCCTTCATCTGACAATGAGAAAAGTCATACCTGCCCCCAGAGTTCAGGGAAGAATGAAATGAGAGAATGCGCTTAACTCAATTAGCAAAGTCCCTGGCTTATAGGAATGGCTGGTGCTGCTATGTTACAGATTGCGAGAGGCAGAATAGAGCTGGGAAATGCAGACAATGGAGTGGATCTGATGACCCAGGTGGTGCAAGAGGAGAAACACCCCTGAGCCTGGGGGCGCTGGGGCTGGGAGGGCCACGCAGGAGCAGACAGAGATGGATGAGAAAGCACAGGTTGAGAGGCAGGAAGGGGCTCAGGAGAGAGTGGGTGGAGGGGACAGACAGACAACTGCATATGTGCCAGGACTGGAATGGAGACACGGCCATTTTATTAGGCACTAAGAAAGTCAGCGATGACCTGGAAAACAGCACCTCCATGGAGCGGGGCACAAAGAGGTGGAACCCCCCAGCAGTGTCAAGCAATCCTTAAATGCTCTAAGTTTGGTCATTAAAATGGATGCATCATTAGAAGAGAGAAAGGGAATGTAATCCACCTTAAAAATGAGAAGAGCCTAATTAACAGCATTAATACACATGATGGAGTAAGTTTGATTTGCTCAAATCAAAAAGGATGTAGGCATCATCCTCGATTCCTTTTTTTCCTTCACATCTCACGTCTAAGTCATCAGTTACTTCTGTTGGACCTATCACCAAAATAATTCCGGCATCCATCCACTTCTCTGCTCTACTGCTCCCGCCCTACACCAGCCTACTCTCATCTCCCTCCCGGGCAACTGCAGTAGCTGTAACTGTTTCCCTGCTACTGCTCCCGCCTCTCCGGATGGCCTCCCCACCCTGTTCTCTGCCCAGCAGCCCCAGAGATCTTTTCACAATCAATCACTGTAGTTTCCTACTCCAAACCCCCCACGAGAGGCTTCTCACCACACTTAGCCAACGATCCAAACTGCTTACTTCCATGGGCAAAGGCTCCCTGAGCTGTCCCTGCTTTCCCTCTGACCCCATATTGCCCAATATGGTAGCCACTAGCCACATGGTGGCTACTGAGCATTTGAAATGCTAGTGAGAGTTATTAAATAAATACTTAAAAATATTTATATTCATGGAGCCACATGTGGCTAGTATGATTAAAGAGCTGAATTTTAGATTTTATTTAATTACTATAACTTAAATAGCACATGTGGCTAGTGGTTACCATAGTGTATAGCACAGAGGTAGAACATTTCTGTTATAGAAAGTTCTACTGGATGGTGCTGCTCTGGCCTGATCTCCCACCATGATCCCTCTTTCTTATTGGACTTCAGCATCACTGGCCAACCTTCTGTTCCTCACCCACCTCAAGCTCCTTCCCCCAGAGCATTTTCATAAATTGTTCTCTCTGTCTAGACTTTGTGGCCCATTGATCTTCACATGACAGCCTTGTGTCAGCTTCAATGTTACATCCTCAGAAAGGCCTTCCCTTTCCACCCAAATGAAAGTCTCCCTATTGTGTTAGCATCAAAGCATTTCTGGCTAGGTAAAAATATTTTCTATATGGATTATTTGTTTATTGCCATACCCCCCACCCCCTTTTGGCATGTTTATTTTCCCAAGGGCAGGGACCTTGACTCTCCAAACTTGGAGAGGCAGAATTTCTACTTCTCGAGAACAAGAGAGTGGAAAGTGAGCACAGGTGCTTTCTTTGGAAGAAGAAAAATGCATCAAATATTATGCCTCATGATCTCTAAGTTCTTTAAAAAATAAGAGGCAAGGTCATCTGCTGAACGTGAGCCTCCTGGGGATGAAGCAATTTGAGAATCTGGGAAATCTAGTAAGGAACTGCTGAAAAGGACTTAACTAGTTACAACTGAGGGGGACAGCGAGCATCACTGAGGATCCAGAAGAAGGTGGAAGTTATAAGCAGTTTGCGGTACCATCTCTAGTATGATTTTTCTCCAAAAGAGGAACAGCCTGGATGTGCTTATCACATTTAATCCTTATAACAATCCCTGAGATACATGTTAAAGTATCCCCACTTTATAGGTCATTAAACTAAAAGACAGGGAAGTTAAGTAACCTACCTAAGACCATGAAGCTAATAAGTGGAGGAGCTACAATTTGAGCCCTAGCATTCAGAATCCAGAGCCAGAACTCTTAGCCACATTGCCTCCCTCCTTATTAGAGCCACACAGAGTAGGTATTTCATGAAAAATGTAATAAATGTCCACTTTAGGGCTCTGAGACTTCCCATTCCTTCCAAAATGGCAAACCAGGCGTAAGAAACAGGATGGGGTAGAAAACTTAATAACATTTGCATTCATTTACATAAAACAAAACTTTTGCTCACAAACAATACACATTATGCAAGAATGCATACACAAAGACATTACATACTTTAGCATGGTTACATATGGGGGAATTCAGGATAAACAGGAAACTGATCAATAAAACAAGAGAAAGGCCTCGCATGGACGGATAGTGGAAATGCACCATGAACTGACAAAATTCAGCACTCTGCTCCTGAGACCAGGTAGCCTTAGGACTGCCCGGCCCATTTCTCCACACATGAGGACCAGGGGCAGATGCTTTCCTCCTTCCCACAGAGGTTTCCCACCATTCTAACCTCATGGGTCTTGGGGTAAAGCAGGAAAGATTTCAATGCATGTGGAAATGCTTATAAATATGTATTTTTTTTTTACTCTTCCTAGCTTTTGTCACTCAAAAATATGAATACTTAGCAATTTTAGGTGAGGCAAAATGTGGGCCTTCAAATCAAAAGCCTATAAATATTAATGTTACATACATTGATGGTTCTCATCCTTCGAAATGACTCTCAAATACACTTCCATATATTAGGAATCTGCAGCTCTGCAGCAGAGCCCAGGGATCTGGAGTGGTGTGTGTGTCTTTTAAAAGCAGCCCCCAGATGACTGTCATGACCAGCCACTCGGTGAGTGCCAGTCTTCCAGTCAGACGTAGGAGAGAGGGACATTCCAGGCACGGAGAAGGACAATATAGCATGGAAAGTTCTGGTGGGTTCTGGAAAAAGGCATCTACTGGAGCTGGGGTTTGTGGAGATCCGTGGTGGAAGCTGCTGCAATGGGGTCTGACTCTAGAGTCTCTAGGAAGCAAAGCTGGGGGCCCTGCCCCTCGCTCTGGAGACAACAGGGCTTCGCACTGGTGTCTAAGCAGGCGGTGACCTGATCGGGCGTGCTGGTTGTTAGCATAACTGGTAGCCACGTGGACTGGACTGGAGGGCGGTGGGACTGGTGCATACGCTAAAAGGGAAGAAGGAAGGCAGCAGCATGGGCTTTCTGCCCAAGAGATGAGGCAGGTTAAGCATGACTCTGATGTTTCTATCATCAGAGACTGAGGGGAAAGTGGCACGAATAACAGTAGGATCCCCCTGCTTAATTTACAAACTGAACATAGATAAAATCAGGAGGAACCAGGCAGCTGAGCCACCCTAGAAATAAATCCTCTTCTTTTTTGAGTCATGTAAACAAGAATGTTTATGTTTAAACTATCGTGTTCATTTAATCCTGACTCTACCCCTGGGGTGGAAGCCTGGGAGGAAAATAACTATTGCAGCTTATTTGTTCTAAATGCTGTGCAAAGAAGCTCCGCTTACTTGGTATCTTATGCTTGATAATCTAATTTAGCCTTCTGGCTCCCTAGGCCTGTCTGGCCTCCCCATAATTAGTTAGCAAATCTGCCACCTCTTTTCGCCTTGAATCAGCCTGGCAAATACCACTGACCTATCAGACGATATTGTCTGTCATGCCGGTTTCAAGCATCTGTGTCCCTTTGTGTTTCAGTAGCGTTTCCCTCCTGCCCAGATCGTTCTCTTCTCAACTGCCTTGTTAGACTCTTTTTCTCTCTGCTTCAGTCTAGCTGGATAATTATAAAAGCAACAGTTACAGTTTCTTGTATAAAGTACTGTTCTAATAAGCATGTTACAGTTCAGCTCAGAATCCTCCACAGCAGCGGCTGAGGAAGTCCCACGGGGACTGCTTCTAGAGTCTAGAAGTATTCTAAATGCTGCTTCTGCACAGCATTTAGAATAAATAAGCTGCAATAGTTACTTTCCTCCCGCAAAGACAGGATGAGGACCTGCCTGAGGAGGGCTCAGGGAAATGGGAAAAGGGGAAGAGGCCAGAGAAGTCAGGTGGAGAAGGCAAATAAGTTTGTTGAAGGGAGAGACAAAAGATATGCCAAAGATTAGGGATCATGATTCAAGAAAAAAGATGTGATGAAACAAAAGATGAAAAAATAACCACTGGGAGCAGGGGGCGCCTGGGTGGCTCAGTCGGTTAAGTGTCTTCCTCCGGCTCAGGTCATGATCCCAGGATTCTGGGATCGAGCCCCGCATCGGGCTCCGTGCTCAGCGGGGATTCTGCTTCTCCCTCTGCCCCTCCCGCTCGCTTGTGCGCACACTCTCTCAAATACATACATACATACATACATACATACATACATACAAACCACTGGGAGCAGAGATGTAGGTAAAGCAGATATTCCCCCCCACCGATTCTAGTATGGTAGAACCAGGCAACATCTCAAAAACTTGGAAAGATTTAAAAAGAAACAACCTCTTGACAGTAGCAATTCAGCCTATCTTAACTTCTGTGAAGAATTTCACAAGCTGAGGTGACACCCGTCAGACTCCAGCTAAGTTGCCCCTGCTCTTTATTTAGGACCCAAATTGCCTGCCGCCCCCACCCCGCTAAGACATCGACCTCCTTGTTTCTTGCACCCCTGGTGGTTTCCAAAGACCACCCATCTTCCTTTCACACCCTCAGACTTGTTCATCAGTGAACTTCTCTTAAACTTTTTCAGGATACTATATCCTGCTAACTCATTTTTGGGGAGTTTATCATGTGTTGAGCAAAGCACTAAGTACCTTACAGAACTTTTCTAATTTAATGAACACAACTTAGGGAGACAGGCTGTTGAACAAGATGGGTCCATACCTGTGGTTTAGTATGTGGCAAAGGTATATGCCCATCATTAGAGAGGGCTTTGAACAGTCATGGAGTCTGGGTGCTTTATTTAGTAAACATTGTATAAGAACCTTGTATAAGTTCACAGACTTCAGAGCAGGCGGCCTTGATTATAAATGTAAGAAAAATAAATCTTCTAAATATCAGATAGGATCTGAATCTTTCAGGAACATAGTCACAAATTTTGCTATTATGACAGGTTGATAGGAAAAGGTGAGTCCCCTGAAGGAAGTTAAGTGATTTAATGATCAAATAAGACATAAAAGGATAAGCCAACTAGGAAGTCCAGGACAGGGCTTTTAAAAAGTGCTCCAGAGGCGCCAGGGTGGCTCAGTTAAGCGTCTGCCTTCGGCTCAGGTCATGATCCCCGGGTCCTGGGACGAAGCCCTACATCGCTGAGCAGGGAGCCTCTTCTCCCTCTGCCCCTACCCCCCACTCATGCACTCTCTCTCAAATAAATAAATAAATAAATAAATAAAATAAATAAAATCTTAAAAAAAAAACTAAAACAAAAAAAAAAGTGCTCCAGGTGATCACAATGGTGAGTTTAGAGGCTCCTGCTTTGCTTTCCTGTAGCTCACTTTATACATCTCCCAAATGACAAGAACAGAACAAACCAACAGAATATTAATTTATGTTATATGCAAAAAATACAAAGTCTGGAATATAGCAATGGAAGAAGGAAAATGAAATCAATGAGGGTTAATGTCATTAGGGTTGATGCCAGACTCACAGAACTTTGTCCAAATGTAGCATTATTTTCTGCCACATTTTATTTAAAAGATTTTAGTTGATGCATCCATGTCCCCATCTAGGTTATGGAGGCTCACAGGCATATACTGCTTTCTATTTAATCTTTGTATCCCTAGCAACTGATGGTGTACCCAGCACAGAAAAGACTCTCAAAACATATTTGATAAATGAATGTGGTTGGTTTCCTTGACAAAATAATAAAGGTATTTCTCAGCTAGAAAGAAACTCATTCCAAGAATCATAACTGTAGAGACTTAAGGAAATCAGGGTCTGTACACTGAGTTCCTGTCTCTTTAAACAGAGCAGACCCACCCAAATATCCTACCTACTATATTTGGCCTGTAAGATCCAATTGCAGAGAAAATTATTCAGGAAATTTCCCTGGTGTACTCCCCACTCATATACATATCCACTACTGCTTCTGCCATGCTTTGGCTTTCCAGACTCAGGTTTAGATCTCCAACTCTGATAGATGGCTGCTTTGGGCTCCTTCAGGTTTGAGGACACCAAATGTCCCCCCTCTGGTTCATAAAAATCTCTGCTTCCCACCTGGCTCTTGTCCCTACTTGCTCCCCAATGATTATGATTTTATTAGGCTCCAGAAATACCCTCAGGATAATCAAATCAACCCTCAGAGTGCTAAGTGAAAATGGCAGTGAATATACCATGAAATGAATTAATAGAGACACCTGACACCTGACATCACTGGGGTAAGTGACACTCTTCAGTGGTTCTGTCTTGGCTGTTCCTGGAAATCTAAAACTACTGACCCCTAGTTCTCACTCCCATGGATTCTGATGTGATTGGTCTGTGGTGAGGTCTGGGCATCAGAACTTCTTAAAAGCTCCAGGTGATTCCTATGTAAGGTTTTCAAATCATTGCTTTAGGTTGAAAAACAAACTAGTACCATTTCCCCCCCACATTGCAGAGAATAGACATTACTAAATGAAAATGAAACAGTTTCTTAGCTTTGTCTTCTGTTCTCTTGTCTGAGTATACCATAACATCTATTTAAGTATTTCTATATGAATGTAGGTTGACTTAGATGGCATACTTAAAATTACCCTGCAAATAAAATGAGGTAAGTTCCGTGGATAGCTTTCAGACTTCTTAAAACAAACAAAAAGCCTCCAAAATGTTAATACCATAAGGATTGATTCTTCTGTCTAAAGTAAGAACTAGGGTTGAATGTTTTCCCCACTTCCTATCTTAACTGAACACTGCAATCTGTCAATCCTCTCAGGATGTGAGCCAATATCCCCCAACCCCACAAAATTAAGAATTGGCATTCTCTCACTGGACCCTCTCCCACCTGCAGATCATGTGCCCAGGCACTGGCTGTTTTTAGAAATTCTAGTCTGGAGAGACATGGGTCTTAGCTCTTAACTGAGGGGACAAATGCCAGCCTTTGGGTTGGACTCATGCCTAAGAAAAGAAAAGGGAGCCCAGGGGCATGCAGGTCTCTTACATTAGCTGTTCTTTAAAGAGCTGACGGGAGTGTGTCCCTTCCAGATGCAGTAGCTGAGGAACTGTGCCAACTGTGCCAACTCAGCCTCTGTTCCCCAGGCTTCAGAGATAAGGGTAGAGTACACCCTGGATGCTGGCATCTTCTGTCTTAACTCCTATGTGTTGTGTCTCTCTCTCTAGACATAAGGGCCAGCTCATACTTGGTACCAAAGCAAAGCTTCAGTTTCTGGGGGAAAAGGGGGGGGGGGCTTATTAGTCTGAATAGAGTTGTTAACAATGCCATGAAATTTATACTATGTGTAATTTAAATAAGCCACACACAGTGTATTTGTCTTCTTTTATTATGCCCATTATAGAGCTCTCTTGGGACGCTCCTCAGAATCCCCCACCTGGGTAGTCCAGGTCCGAGGCTCGTCTCAGGACAGAGCTGGGAGGAGAGCGGTCACTGTTCACAACTTGCACCATCCCTAACAGAGATCCCGAAGGGGTCCTGCCACAGTCCAGTTCTCACGGCCCCCACGGGGTGTGGCGCTGTCGTTTAGGAAGACTCCTGGCTTTTCTGTGAGGACGCATTTGGACCGACGTTGTGATCGCCTGCCTACTTGCTGGTGGAAGAGAGAGGGCTAGGTCATCCGTTACTGGCTGGCGCTACAACTTGCACAGAATGAGCCAAGCAAAAAGAAGCAGGCAGGCAGGGGACGCCCAGATAGTCTCCACTGCCAGGACCGTCCAAAAGCAAGAGAAAGCTCCCAGCGGGGCTTGCGTGGATTATGGAGAGGGCGAGCATAAACAGCTGACTCCCCGGTATCTTGAACAACAGGCCCCAGCCTGCCTGGTCTGTGGAGTCAGGGATGAACAGGTCTCCTTGGCAACAGAGGCCCTTGCTCTGCGGGGCTCTGCAGCAGGCGTCTGCAAGCCTGGAAGGCGTGCTGTTCCGGCCTTTCCAGACACGCGTCCTCCCACTCCCCTTCAGCGCTGTCATCGACTGCCTTCGGGTCACTCTCTGTCATTGAGGAAAATCCATCCGCCCCCCCGCCCCCCAAAACCTAAGAGATTGCAACCCCTTCAACAGCCAGGGAGCAGTTTCACTTCACAAGTCCTGAATCTCCTTGGCTGCACTGCACTTCAGTCCCCCGATGCAAGGAGCCCATCCAGGATCTTAACATCCTAGAATCCTAGAAATGCCCCAACGCAGGAATTCTAAACCCCAGCCGTCAGCGCGCAGATCGTCTCCTACCCTCTCCGCTTCCTCTGCCTTCATCCCCGTCGTACTTGTTCCCCCAAACTCTCGAATTCCTTCCTGGCAGGCTAGCCGGACCCTCTCAGCCTCTCCTCTCCAGGACTCGGCCCCTTTGTTCTAAATTACCAGCTCGCCGGAAAAAGCCACACCCGCGGTCCACACCACCCGCTGCCTTCTCTGCCACTGGACTCCCGGCCCTGCTGCAGCATTTGCGCACAAGGGCACGCAGTGACTACGGAATCTCGTGCTTGGCCCTCAGTTGAGCCCTGAGCACCGTTTATCAGCCTTTCTGTTGGTGTTTGACAAGCTTCTTCAGGACGTCTTCTCAATGACTGTCAGGTGATTGCTCCACTTCCTACTTTATCCACAAAACTGGCTGCGGCAGAAGCAGCACGATCAATGCCCTACCTCGTTTCGCGCGTACACACTTCAGACGGGCTAGCCAACTCCGCCCGGGTCTCGGTGGGCAAGGTTCCCCACGCCCCCCCAACCACCCAGGGAAGGCTGGCCCCGTCTCCCACCTGCACCCTCCGGAAGTGGCGTCATTGGCCTTCCTCTTGTTTTCCTTGACTTTCAACATCTCCCTCCCCACTGGCCCCTCCTCTTGTGTCTGCAGACCTGCTCCGGTTCCTCTCAACCTCATGTTCCACCCGTTGGCCCAGCAGACCCCCTCTGGGGTTTGGCAAGCGAGGACCCGCAGGAAGCCTGTATTGGTGAACAAAATCTGAGTGGGATATCACCATGCGCATTTGTTTATATAGTGTCTACGGGGGCTTTTGCACTACAACAGCAGAGTGGTTGAGTAAGTTGTGAGAGAGATCATATGGCCCATGAAGCAAAAAAAATCTGCTCCATGGCCCTTTACAGAAAAATTTGTCTGCTCCTTCATATTCACCCCCCACCTTCCCTCCTCTCTACTCCTTGATCCACAGCCACTGGGATCTTACTTCCGTGCCTTACCATCTTCTTAATCTTACCTTACTCAGGCCACTCAGATGATGCATAATTTCCTAATTCCAAGGCAGGGGAGATTTTCTCATTCTTTTTTTTTTTTTTTAAGATTTTATTTATTTATTTATTTATTTATTTATTTATTTATTTATTGGGGAGAGGAGTAGGGGGAAAGGGACAAGCCTGCTCCATGCTGAGTGTGGAGCCTAACATGGGGCCCAATCCCGTGACTGAGATCATGACCCCAGCTGAAACCAAGAGTTGGAGGCCTACCTGACTGAGCCACCCAGGTGCCCCAGATTTTCTCATTTATTTATTCCTTTGCCACATTGGACATTTGTCTATCACACCCTTCTTGAAATTCTATAGAAAGATCCCAAATTCAAATGCCCAGAGGAGCCATGCAGACCATGTCAATGAATGAAGCAGGCCACACTGAGATATGAGTATGTGGGGACCTGGAGAGTCTGTCCCCATAGCAAAAAGGTAGCTCCATGAACTCCTGTAGGTCCCATATACCCAGCTTTTCCAGTGCTTCAAGGGAGGCTATAAATGCAGATTTTTTGTGACATCTCTCGACTCTAAAATGTTGGCAACTATTTAAAAAAATATGAACCCTGATGAGCCAAATAAAACAAAATTTTTGGCCAACCCGGTCTAAAAGCTGTGGATTAGGCTGCCTAGATTCCAAGTCCATGCCTGAATTTCCCTGGTTCTCTTGGAGAATCTCTGATTTTTGCTGCTGGAGGTTCTCTGTGAGACAAACTGCTTCTGCCTTCCCAGGTGGTCATCCCCAGCCCATGGGTTTTTTATTCGCTACACAGGCTCTCTAGGCAAAATCCCAAATTTATATCTCACCCTCACCTATGCCCTTGCTTCTGACTCTCATTTCCAGTACCTGCTAGATCGCTCCACCTGCAAATCCCATGGACACTTCAACATCCACATCAGCCCTCCACCATCCTCAACCCATACCCTTTGCCAAGCCAACACCTATTTATCATTTAAGACTCAGCTTCCCCCCACCCATGAAGCTGCCCTTCTTTCTATCTTTCCATGGAAGGATTGGGGCCCCTTTCTCTATGTCTTTATAATATTTGGTAACTATACTTTCTACAAAATATTATAATTATTTGTCTTTGTGTCTCTCTTAGCCCCCTAGAGTGTGACCTTTCAGTGGGCAGGGGCCATGTCTCATTAATCTCTATATTTCCAGCTTCTAATAGAGTGCAGGCATATAATAATTTCCTAATAAAGGTTTGGCAAATTAATATATGCACAAATAAATAAGAGAGAGATGCACTAAAAATTAAATTGCCAAATTTTCTATGTCTATAGAACACTTGTGCTAGTGTTATTTTGATTTTATGGTATCTTTGGTACGTAACTAGCATTACTGTTAACATTTTAGTATTTATCAGGAAAAGATGTAATTTTCTCTTATGATTGTTGAAAGCATTTGTTTTCATGTTACAGTAAAACTTTATTATGTCCAACAATAAAAAATAATAAAGTTTAGTAAATGGAAGTCAATGAATAAAGTAGGATTTGCCAAATAAATATATCTTTAAGCAAAACATAGTGGGGACACATATCTTTTAATATGTGTGAGATTTACTGGGAAAATTTACTTCTGTACAGAACAGAAAAAATAGCTTTTTGATCTTCGAATCTTGTCATGTGGAAAGATAGCTGACAATGAAACAGGTTTCTCTCAAGCAAATGGCAATGATTCCAGCTTTCAGGAGGCACTTACAGTGCCCTACCATGTCTTTGGTTTTGTGGCATACTTTTAAGAATCCTATGAGCTTTATCTCTGGGGGAATCTGTGGGGGCACAGCAAGGTGAAAATGCTGAAGTAACATTCGTTTTATTTTTGTCCATGGTTAATTGCCTGAGACTCCCCATCATTATTACCACTTGCAGATTAAACATTAAGGTAAAGTTCTCTTTTTCTACCAATAGGTGGCAGTATTGCTTTGGGACAAACAACTTTTTTTTTTAAGACTTCTAGATCTGTTTTATCTTTATTTCATTCCTGGACTCTAGGCCTCAGAGTGCCCAATATGAATAACAATGGAATAAACAAGACACAAACATGATATCTGAAGAAAATTGAAGAAGGCTTACCAATAACACCTCTTCATTCATAACCTTGCTTTTGAAAGAAATGCCCACTAATTTCTCTCCCCCCAGGAAGGCTTCTTTCTCATCAAGTAAACCTAGAGTGACTATTAAGGCAGAAGAAATAGGTTCCATACTGCAAGTGGTAAATTTGCTATCATAGCAAATTGGGTTATATCCAATTCAGTAATCTACTCCCCAGCCTGGCAAGAATCTACTCTGAACATGTATTCACTAAGTCTCTTTCTTACATTGATTGTTAGCATAGGACTAGAGTCAGACTGACCAATTTGTCGATTCTCTCTTAATTATTTTTAAATTTATACATGTATATGTGCCCATGTAACGATCACACTGATTAAGATTAGAATACTACCAACATCTCAGAAGGCTGTCTATGCACTCTTAATTTTTAGAATCGGGAAAACATTTTATTTCTCAAATAATGTGTTTAAAACAAAAGGAAATAAACAAACAAATTCACGAGGCAGAAAATTTGGGGAGAGGAGTTGCCCTGCTTTATACATCAGGTCAGGGTCTCTGTGCAGCCTTGAATGGAAATTCTGCGATAGATGCTTTGGGGCGGATGTGCTCAATGCGAGGCTGGGATGGAACATACCAAGTTACAGTAAGGATGTAGAGCAACTGGAACTCTTGTGCATCAGAGGTAGTTTGATAAATAGGTATAATCACTTAGGACAACTGTTTGGTAGTATCTACATATGCGTACCCTATGACCCAAAACTCCACTCCTGCATACATATGCAACAAAAAGGCAAACATACTTTCACAAAAGACATCTACTAAACTGTTCCAAGAGCAAATGGCCTGTCAGTAGTAGGATGTGTAACCAGATTGTGGTATATTCATGCAATGTAACATCATATAGCCACAATGAGTAAATCGTCCACAAATACATAGAACGATATGAATGAATCTCACAAACATATCAGTATCAGCAGAAGGAATTTAGATACAAAAAAGTGCATATGTTATGATTCCACTTTTATGAAGTTCAAAATTAATGTACCCTCTGAAGTGTGGATGGTAGTTACCCCTGGGTAGGAGCAGTGATGGGAGAAAGATTCCTGGGGTGCTGGTAATGTTCTGATTCTTGGTTACACAAGTGTGTTCAGTTTGTGAAACTTCTTCAACCTGTACACTTACATTTAGGTAAGTATGTTAAGTATGGAAGGAAGTAGATATACTTCAGTTAAACTTCAATTAAAGTTTAAAAAATTAAACTCTAGCCAAGTATAGATAGAAGTCACTTCTACGTAAAATGACAGTGCAACTTGCCCTCAAAGATGGGCAAGTCTTCTGAAGTAGAGACTGAATCCCTGACCATTCTATAAAAAAGCAACGTAAAAAACTGTGATGGTACAAGCAAAAGCATAGAAGGGGGAATGAGTAAGGAACATTTGGAAAATGACAAAATTAACCAAAGAGTAAGGTTGATATAAAAAGCAGGAGAAACATCTCAAAACTAGTCTGAGTCTAAAGAACTTAGTCTTTATTTATTGGGCAACATGAAACTAGTGAAGTCTTTGGTTTTGGTTTTTTTGTTTTGTTTTTAAATGGGAAGCAAAATGATCAAATCTCTACTTCTCGAAGAAAAATGTGCAGGATGCAGTGAAGGAAGGAGAGTCCAGATTGGGTGGGGGTCACATTCAAGGGCACAAAACCTCTGTAATCCAGCCCCTGCCCACCCACCTCTTCAACCCAGTCCTTCACCTAGCCCCACCCAGCTACAAGCCAGTCATCTAACCACTCGCAGCTCCTCAACCAAACCAAGCCCTCCTGGCTTTGGACATGAGGCTCCATCTCCTGGGAAGACCCTTTCTCTGATCCCTCACTACACTTACATTGGAAAAGAGCCATCTCTCTCCCAGCAGCATGCCAAGAACCTCTGCCATAAAATAAATCAAAGTCTGCAAGTACAAAACTTGTCTTCAGGACCACATAAAGAACACAAGATACAAATAGTTTCTATGGCCAAATCACCTGCAAACTCTGAAGGAAAAAAAATCTATTGATTTTCAACATATTAATTTATAAACAATGACGTTTCATCCACTAGTTTCTCAGCACTCCTGAGTCTTACTAATTTCAGTAGTTTGACGGCGGTCTTGATAACCACAGGAACTTGTAGTAATATCTATAATGATAAACCACCAGGATCACCGCAGAATATAACTGCAGCCCAATTTTGTTTTGGTGCACCACACGCTGTCACTCCCCCTTGCCATACTAGCAACCAGAAAAACGCACCCTGCTCGTTGGCAAGAAATTAGAAATTGGGTATTGAGTCACTGGATTTACCAAAAAGGTTCAAATTGTGAAATGTTTGAAGAGAATGTATAAGGGCAAAAGAAAATTATCCGGACATTGTCCAAGGTTCAGAAGGAAATAGGAAAACTTAAGTAGTTCATATCCTGTACACCTTCTAAGCAAAACACACCATTTAACATTTGTCCATTACAAATGCAAATATTGGCAGTGACTCACATGCCAGGCAGCGTAAAATGTGAGGCACAAATATTTGTAGGGAGGCTGCAGTGCCAGGACCCAATCCTGGTGAAGAGGAAGAATGGAAGCCAGCCATTGCCCTCTTGAAACAAGAGGGGCAGCAGTGAGCAGTTCAAATGAAGTGAAGGGGCAGGAAGGATGTTGAGTTTGAGAGGTGCTTTATAGATTTTGGATACTAACCCTTTATCAGGTATGTCATTTGCAAATATCCTCTCCCATTCTGTAGGCTGCCTTTTAGTTTTATTGATTGTTTCCTTCACTGTGCAAAAGCTTTTTATCTTGATGGAAGTCCCAGTAGTTCATTTTTGCTTTTGTTTCCCTTGCTACACACAAAAAACAAATAATCCAGTTAAGAAGTGGGCAGAAGACATGAATAGACACTTTTCCAAAGAAGACATCTAGGTGGCTATCAGACACATGAAAAGATGCTCAAGATCACTCAGCATCAGGGAAATACAAAGCAAAACCATGAGATACCACCTCACACCAGTCAGAATGGCTAAAATTAACAACATGGGAAACAACAGATGTTGAAAAGGATGTGAAGAAAGGGGAGCTCTCTTGCACTGTTGGTGAAATGCAAACTGGTGCAGCCACTCTGGAAGACAGTATGGAGGTTCCTTAAAAAGTTGAAACTAAAACTACCCTACAATCCAGCAATTGCACTACTGGTTATTTACCCAAAGGTTGCAAAAATACAGATTCGAAGGGGTTGCATGCACCCCGATGTTTATAGCAGCATTATCAACAATAGCCAAACTATGGAAAGAGCCCAAATGTTCATTGACTGATGAATAAATAAAGAAGATGTAGTATATATACGTGATGGAATATTACTCAGCCATCAAAAAGAATGAAATTTTGCCGTTCACAATGATCTGGATGGGGCTAGAGTGTATTATGGTAAATGAAATAAGTCAGTCAGAGAAAGACAAATACCATATGATTTCACTCATATGTGGAACTTAAGAAACAAAACAGATGAACATATGGGAGGGGGGAAAAGGGGAGGGAACAAACCATAAGAGACTCTTAAAGATAGAGAACAAACAGAGGGTTCATGGAAGGAGGTGGGTGAGGGATGGGCTAGACAGGTGATGGGTATTAAGGAGAGCACTTATCATGTGAGCACTGGGTATTGTATGTAAGTGATGAACCACTGAATTCCATTCCTGAAACCAAGATTGTGCTGTATGTTAACTAACTAGAATTTAAATAAAATTTTGAAGAAAAAAAGGGGGGGGCAGGAAGGGAATTGCTCATCTTAGCACAAAGGTCTTAGCTGAAGATCAGGATACTAAAATCTTAAAAATACTGATCCTCAGCCCCTACCCTCAGATTAAATTTGTCTAGGGAGGGTCCCAGATATGGAGATTTTCCAGGTGATCCTAAGGTGTAGCAAAGTTTACAAACCACTGCAAAAGCAGAAAGGCAGTAGAGTCAGACCTATGGGAAAAGTTCAGGTTGTATTACTTCCTTGATGAGAACTCATTCTGTTACTCACTCACCCCACCGCTTTCCACCATACCTCACCTCACCGCACCCACACTCACCTTACAAACACCAGCTGGGTTTTGATCTCTCTCAAGTCAGGTCCCTGGGAGTTTCCATCTTTCTCTCCCGAACCCCCAACCCTCACCCAGCACAACTTTCTCAATCAATCAATCAATCACCAAGTTCTGTCTTTTTCTGCATCCTAATTCTCAAATCTACCCTTTCTTCCCCATCTCTATAGTTTCTACCTTACTCTGGGCATTTGTTTGTTCAACAAATAATTATGAGTGCCTACTACTCTGTAGGTGTAGGTATGTATACTGTTTGGGTGAATAAAACAGACATAGCCCCTGCCTTGAAAGGCTTACAGTCTAATGGAGGAGAAAGACCATAACCAAGTAAGTTAACAAATTAATTTAAGATTATAAATGTAAGTACTGAGGAGGAAACAAGCAGGGTGTGGTGAAGGAGACTAGGGGAGGTGGAGGGAATCTGACTGGACAGGGAGGGCAGAAAGGACTTCTAGGAGAGTCACCTAATTTCCTTCTAAACTCTCAGCATTCTAAATAATCCCCAGCAACCACCAGAGTGATTTTTGTAAAAGTCCAGACATTTTAATAAGACTCACAGCCTCTTAGAGACCTAGCTCCCCGCTACCAATCCAGGCTCACATGCCCATGGGGCTCCAACTGCTTCAGGCCACCAGCAGCTGCTAGTGCCCTCTCTCTTTTTTTTGTTTTATAATGTTAAGTTAGTCACCATACAGTACATCATTAGTTTTTGATGTAGTGTTCCACGATTCATTGTTTGCGTATAACACCCAGTGCTCCATGCAATACGTGCCCTCCTTAATATCCATCACCGGGCTAATCCATCCCCCCACCCCCCTCCCCTCTGAAACACTCCATTTGTTTCCCCGAGTCCATAGTCTCTCATGGTTCGTCTCCCCCTCTGATTTCTCCCCCTTCATTTTTCCCTTCCTTCTAATGTCCTCCATGCTATTCTTTATGTTCCACATATAAGTGAAACCATTTGATAATTGTCTTTCTCTGCTTGACTTATTTCACTTAGCATAATCCCCTCCAGTTCCGTCCATGTTGATGCAAATGGTGGGTATTCATCCTTTCCAATGGCTAAGTACTATTCCATTGTATACATGGACTACATCTTCTAGTGCTGTCTTTCAAAGTCAGTGTATACACACTGCCCTCCCTCCAGTGCCCTTTCATGTCTTCCATCTGGCTTATTCCTATTTCTCCTTCAGAACACATCTTATGTTGCCTCCTATGAGAAGCCTCATTGGACCCTCCCTTTCAGCTGGTCCCGGTAAGTCTTAAAGGAAAACAGGGTGATGTTTTCTCATAAGCACTAAAGCCAGGGGTTAAAGCCAACTTCTATCAACAAAACCCATATTTCTTTCCCTTAATGATGTCACAATTTTCTCTACACTGTTTTTAAAATCATTGATACTATCTACATTGCATAGCTACTTAATACATGGTCACATTATAAAACTTTGAAAAATACAGAGAAATAAAAAGAAAAAAGCCACTCAAATGTCATCTCTAACCATAATCACTATTAACCTCAGGGTGGGTATTCTTCCAGACATTGTCCCACACAAAGCCATCATATACAAACATGTACATTTTGTGACCAGGCTTACAGGTATATGTGCGCAGACATTGTTCTCTCCTATAGTTTCAAGGTTATGACTACAGTTGTTTTTTTTTTTTTATCAGAAGAGACTATTCCTTGCTCAGAATTCAAAAGCTGGGATTCAAAAACAGTTGTGCTGGTTGGTTGTTTTGTTTTGTTAGTTTGTTTGTTACACTTCAACATTTGCTTAGAACAGGACATGTTGCTTTTGGACCATGTGCTCTATTCCTTTATTATATCCTCAGTTTTTCAAGCCACTGCAGTCTTATTCTGAGCAATTTCTCTCTGGGGTCCTCCATCCTTCTGCTCCAGTGTAGGCTGGGTGCCCTGTAGCCTGACGCTCAGCAATGATCCTGTGCCCCACACCCCCCTCTTTCTTAGCTCTCTGTCTTTTATGGGTGAAATCCATCCTCAAGTAACTTTTAAAAAGGTATTTTAGAGAAAAAATTCTAATCCTTAAATATTTGAAAATGTCCCCTTCCTCCACCCCCACTCCAACTTAATTCATAGTTTGGCTGAGCATAGCAATCTAAATCTACAGTTATTTTCCCCAAACTTTGAAAGTCTCCATGTTTTTCTCAGCATCTCATGAAGCTGATAAGAAGTTTGATGCAATTAATGGTAACTGTCCTTTGCAAATTTTCTGCTTTTTCTCTCTTAGATTTTAAGGTGTGGGAATTGTGTTTATGTATGTAATTGTTGGGTAAAAGGAAATGTATATTTTATTGAGTCAGACAGAATAATGCTCCCACCCCCTCAAAGATGTACATGCCCTAAACCTCAGAACGTATGAATATGTTCTTTTCCATAGCAAAAGGGACCTGGCAGACATGATTAAGGTTACCAACCTAGAGCTGGGGAGATTATACTGGAATACCTGGGTGGGCCCAACCTAATCACATGAGTCCTCAAAAGCAGAGTGCCTTTTCTGACTGGGTCGGACCTGGGACAGGAGGAGGAAGAGATGTCAAGTGTGAGAGAGACTTGAACTCTGTCACTGCTGGCTTTGAAGATGGAAGAAAGGGGCCATGAGCCAAAGTTTGCAGGTGGACTCTAGGAGCTGGATCTGCCCTCAGCTGACAGCCAGCGAGAAAAATGAGGAACTCAGATTAAACAACTGCAAGGAACTGAATCTGCCAACAAGGGGAATAAGCTAGAAACGGATTCTCCCCTCAAGCCTCCAGAAAGGGACACAGCCCTGATGACACCTCGATTTTAATCCAGTGAGACCGATACTAGACCATGACCTTCAGACCTTAAGTTAATAAGTGTGTGTGTGTGTGTGTGTGTGTTTTAAATATGTATTGTTCAAAGCCACTGAAGTTTGTGGGAATTTGTTACAGCAGCAACAGAAAACCAATACATTTATATTTTGGTAAATGCTGCCAAAACTTCATCCCAAAAGGCTGGATTTATTTATACATACACCTATAGTTGTTGAACAAACTTTCTCAAAACCTTCACTAACAGGGCATATTTTTAATATCTTAATTTTTCCAAGCTGATCCTGAAAAATATTTCATTTTTATTTTCATTTATAGTCCTCTAATGTTTTTTTATTTTTTTATTTTTTAAAGATTTTATTTATTTGACAGAGAGAGATACACAGCGAGAGAGGGAACACAAGCAGGGGGAGTGGGAGAGGGAGAAGCAGGCTTCCCACGGAGCAGGGAGCCCGATGCGGAGCTCAATCCCAGGACTCTGGGATCATGACCTGAGCCAAAGGCAGACGCTTAACGACTGAGCCACCCAGGCGCCACCTCCTCTAATGTTTTAAACAAGGTCAACCATCTTTTATATATTTGTTAAACATGTTTTGTTTTGTTTGAAATTGTACTTTTTTTATCCTTAAATTGCTAACATTTCAACCCTGGCAATCAAGGGGGTGACAGATGTCGCAGCCAGATCGCCCTCACATCCAGATTGCTAACATTTCAAATTGTTATGACTATGTGTATAAAAATGTATCCTGTTAGGTGTTTTTAGGTACTTTTAATTTAATAATTTGTATCTCCTTTCTGCTCTAGAAGCTACATTGCATATTAAACCATGTGCAGAACCTGCTAGCTGCCCCTCAAAGAATCCTTGTCTTTATCTGATCCTATTGCTGCTGAGAATGAAGGACTACAGGTCTTAGCTTTTCTTGCAACTAGGTTTGACAAAAGTGATGTAAGCAAAATTATGAGAAACCTGCTTAAAGATAGTTGCCACAGCTTGGAAGACCTTTTCTTTCTTTTACTTTCTTTCTTTTACCCTTCTTTCCTCCCTCCCTTCCCTCCCTTCCTTCCTTCCTCCCTCCATTCCTCCTTCCTTCCTTCCTTCCCTCTCTCCCTTCATTCCTTCCTTCTTTCTCTTCTTCTTTTCCTTTCATTATTCTTTGGCTTCTCTTGGGTTTTCCTTTTCATATTGGAGACTTTCATCTGATATCTATTAATTCTTGGTTGCTGTTCACATTAAGAATGAGGCAATAACGGGACAAATTAACATCATATGCCTCCTGATAAGATGCACTAAGAAAAACACCTACTTGTGTGGTATTCTGCCAAAAGTGTATAACCTGAATTTAATCATGAGGGAAAACCTGACAGACCCAAGCTGAATTTCTACAAAATAATTAAAGAGTAGTCACAAATGTCAATGTCATGAAACACAAATTGGTGTTTGGTGATTAGCCCTCACTGAAAAAGATTAAAAAAGACATGGCAGCTGAATGCAACATGATCTAGTCATTTCTTTTGCTAAAAAGAAATGTTAAAAAATAATTGGCAAAATTTGATTAAGATCTACAATTAGATAATAGTACTATGTCAATGTTAACTTTCTGATTTTGGTAATTTTTCTATCCTTGCATAAGAGAGTGTTTCAAAGAAATAAATATACACTGAAGTATTTAAGTACATGTCTATAACTGTCTCTAAAATGGTTCAGCAAAAAATAAAATGCATATATATATATATATATATATATATATATATATATACATATACACACACACAGGTGTACCTGTTCATTAAGAAAGAGAGAAAGGGATAAAGTAAATATGTTAAAATGACAATATTACAGGAACTTAGGCATTGTGTATATAGAAATTCTTTGTACTTCTCCAACTCTTCTATAAATCTAAAATTATGCCAAAATTAGAATAAATTTGTGCCAAAATTTTTTTAAAAAAAAGCTTTTTTAAAAAAAAAAAAGAATATGGCAATAGTAAGACTCTCTGGAAGCTGCATGTACATGGGCTGATTGATGGTAGGCTTCAATAGAGTCCATACAGGCATGAAGCCAGCTGTGACTCTGGGAACCCTTAAATGCCAGAATAAGGAGGCATTTACCCTGGGGGTGTTTCCCGTAGTCATCTGCTCTAGTCTTTCTTTGGCAATTTCTCAGGATTATTTAAACCTTCCGATTTTTGTCCTGGCCTAAATGGCTGTCTGCAAATCCTTTCAGTCCAATGTCTCAGTCTCATCCCCTATTACATCTGCTGTGTTAAATTCTAGGGCCTGTCTGGGGCTCTACCAGACAGTCAGCTCCATGGTGTGTTTTCGGCTAAGGCTTCCTCTATTCTGCTTCATCAAACAACACTCACGAATCTGTTTTGTATCTTCCAGAAATTTGTTGAAATCTTTAATTTGCTCAAACTTTTGTCTACCAACAAGCCCTCTCATTCCTTTCATTTGTGTTACTTTTGTTTTCATTTTTTATATATTTTTATTCCTGAGCATGTACTTCATCAGCCATCCTAAATCAGAATTTAGACAATTTAATGTTAATTTTAATCTGTAACTTATTACTCAAGGAACACATCTTTTTTCTTTTTTCTTTTTTTTTTTTTGCATATCTGACAATCCATCAGCTTTTCAAAATTCCATGTTATCATAAGCTTTCTCAGCTCACTATAGGTCACACTGAATTTTTAGACCTTCATATTTTTTTGTCATACTATTTATTTGGTCACCTGGTAAAGTTATATTATTTAATTATTTCATGTGTATTGTCTTCTACAGCTTCACTTTATAGATTTGGGCTTGTCAAGGCCAACCTCAATTTATTCCTTTCTTTATACTTTATCTGAAGTAAGGATATGCCCAGAAGAATGGGGTAGCCCAGCACATCACATGTTACCTCTCCTTCACCCAGCCATGGCTGATCAAACCAGGTATCTGCCCCAAATGGGCAGCCAATCCATTGGTTGATCAGAGACCTTTGATTGGTGTGGCTTGACTAGAACAGATACCTAGACTAATCAGATCCCCTCCACTATGAGTTCAAATTATAAAATACAGAGATTGTTGCTGGTCAGGGGTGGGCATTGAAATGGCAAAGTCATGTCAGCTTAGTGATTGAGGCAGCCATTTACAAACAAATGAAACTGATCTTCAGAGAGATGAAAATGTTATAATTGTGGAAAAAAGCTGCGATTACGTGAGAAAGAGAATTTATCTTGGTTCTGAACAGCTCTCTAGTTTGTGTGAGGCCCAATTGCACAGAATTCTGTGAAATATCTGTAACATTGAAACAAAACTCCCTTCTTAATAATGAAGCTAATTTGGGTGGGTATCTATTCCTTGCAACCAAAAAATAAAAAGCCTTAACTTTATTATCTTCATTCCCTGGTTCTTGTTTTTGAAAACAGAAAGAACTATTTGTTAACAAAGCTATTCATAAAAATTAACAACTGTATCAATTGGTACACAACTTAAAATGTCATAAGAATTAGGAGGGGTTTTTTTAATCCTCTGATAGAATGTGGGGTCTTTTTCCCTAATGCTTGACTCTTTTTAGTCAATTTAATCTAATCCCACCACTAGAGTAAAAATTTCTTAAGGGCGAATTCAGGTTTGTTGTTTCAAGAGTCAGGCTTAGGCATGAATTTTCCATTGTGAACTCTCCTATAAGATTTCCTGCCAACAACACATTAAGGAAACCTAATGCTTCCTCTGCTCCCTTTATTTGTCCTTCATCTTCCTCCAGAAGTAGTAAGGAAAAAACTCGATGACTTCAATATGCTTCCATATTTGCTATTGTGAAATTATGTCTTAATCCAGTACTATCCTCTCTATGCATCTTGACCTTTGAAGCTACAATTTCTTCTTGTTTTTATATCAAATGGATCAGGTATATCATGGGTTTTGGAGAATGAATGCATAGATTTATAAGAATATCCAGCCAGAATAAAATTATTTAAACACACTTAAACAAATCCTACTTTCAAAAGAGTTATAAAAGAGTTCTACAATAGTCTTCTAAAGTGAGTTCCTGAATTCAGAGACCATGTTCTTTAATTTCTTCTACATTCCCTCCAAAAAAACAAAAGATTCAGAACTATGTAACTTTCAGCTATCCAATTAATGTGGTTGAATCGAATCATTTCAATTACCAGAAGAAAATTTTATTAAACTTTAGTGCCAAGTTTTAAAATGAAAATACGTTTAAAACAAAGTTAGGAAATGACATTAAATTTTTTAAATTGCAAAAGTCAGCAGTTAAGAGTAATGTTCCAAAATAAGCACTGCCCATCTTCTGTGAATAAGCAGTTTATTTTGGCAAGTGCAGAAGTTTGTCTTGGGTGGATTCATAATGATCCATGCCATTGCTGTTCTCTTCCAGACCAGCTAGAGATTTACTTCTTGATTCAGCTATCTGATTGCTACAGCTAATACAAATGTGGTTCATATCATCTTCAAACAACAATTTTCTTTCAATTTAAAATAGTTTGTTCATAAAAGAAAATTCTGAAAAAGTATAACAAAATTGGAAAAATAAATTATCCAGAGTTCCACTATCCAAACAGATCCAAACAGATCTGCTCTTAATATATTCTTCTAGTTACTTTCTGTTCATAAACCAAAGAAATATATGTTCATTGCTTTTTGCATAGGATAATAAGCTAATCTGTATGACATGCTGAGGAATTTATGATCTAAATTGTAATGTACCATTTGTCCATGAATTCTCCCAGATTTACTTTTGTGCTCTAGGTCAAAGTTGCCCTGCTGGAAGGAATGCTTTGCCCCCAGTGACAGTATGTTCAGGTGCATGAATGTTGAGGAGGGAGAAGGAAGCTTTCAAAAACATTGCTTCTCAAACTTCACGGTGCATAGGAATCATCTGTTACTCTTGTTAAAATGTAGAGTCAGTTGGCATTTTTAACAAGCTCACAGGTGATGTAGGAGCTACTTTCCATGAACACACTTTTAGCAGCAAAATCCTAATATAACCTGAACATAAGAGAATTTGATGGAAGAAATTTTTGCCTTTACACATCCATCCACCATTAAGCCATTGCCATGTTTCTGACCCATTTCTGGGAAGACATGGGACTATTTCTCACACTTGGAAAGTTTGCCACAGGCTGAGGGTGGAGCAAGGATTTATTTATTGCAACGCAAGTGAAAATATTGAGCAACTATATTGAGTCTCCCCTCTGCAAAAAAAGCCTTGCAGAATTCACAAAGTATCTGTTCATCTCTTCTTCTTTGGTAGCAATATCTATGACATCTGGGCACAGGGTCTCCTAGAATGAAGGCTACCTTTCCCAGCCTCCTTTGAAGCTGAATGTGGTCAGGTTACCAACTTCCAGCCAATGGGATCTAAGCAGCAGTATATGTGCAAGCCATGTTTTGAGGATGGCAATTAAATTAAATCATTTTATTTGTCCTAGTTAGGATAAGCTGCAACCCAGGTGCAGTCAGCTAAAAGTTTAACTGAAAGTGTATACCCCAGAGGTTGTCCCTGATGTTCCAGTCAAAAAACCCATAGCCTACAAGTGACTAAGTGTTTCTGTCATCAATATCTGGATCAACACCAGACTCACTGCTAATGCTTTCAGTGAATTCCAGAAATGGGGTTTTAAGGGTGAAATTAGCAGTCTACTAACTAGTATAATGAATGCTAGAAAGGAACTCTCATTGGTTAATTTAAAGATACGTAAGATATAAGGTTGACTAAACCCTTTTACAGACACTTCCCACCCTTGCATGAATAGAGTAAAAGAATCCAGTGAGGCCTGCAGCCTATACTTTTAGGAATGGTGCCCGAGGTTTGATCTCTAATGATCCTTGGTTTTAGGCTACCTAATGTTGACCACATAGATAACAAATTCCTGCTTCTGGAGTGTTGTCATGCCTGCCTTGATAGAAGTTTTCACTCCAGGTAAGACTGGAGATTGGAATTGAGACTTCATTGAATTGAAAAACTAGATACTATAAACTATTCTTATGCTTGCTTATAAATAAATGTTTTTTTAATAAATATTTGCTTTTGTGGCAGAATTTTTTCTGAGACTTACTTATCACCTGGTATCAAGGTTGGGGAAGCACTTTGAATCTACTGTTATCTACCAAAAAGACCCTAAGAACTGTGTGGGACCTGGTTGGCTGGTGTCAGCTCATGGTAAAGAGAAAGAGGGATAGAAGGAACTGGATTTCCTGAAATCCAATGGAGCAAACATAGAGCTCTGGACTTCTTTCCTCCAGATGTGTTTTCATGTCAGAGAGAAATAAGTGTCCAAGTTATGTCAGACATTATCACCTTACACTTTCTGTTACTCACAGCAGAACCTATCCTGATAGTCAGGGATGCCCCAGTCACCATCCCAGGAAAACCATTCCATGCACAGCTTTTATGATTTCACCTCCCGTTCTCATTCTTATTATCTTCTGTATTAAGGATTCTCTTCTACCACCACCCTCCTCCCTCTACTTTCAGATACTTTGGACCCCCCCTTCAATCCTTTCTTATCAGAAATATCTACTCTCCCAAGGAAGGCTCATCTATGACATTGCTGCCTTGGTCCCCACCAAGGGTTGATCACTCATCCTGACTATTTCAAGGAAAAACAGTTGCTAACCTAACTATTTTCCAATGATAGATGTATCAGAAGTCAGGCATTTTATCCTTAGACTTCACATCTTAGCATATATGATTTTAAAAATAAAAATGATCAATTGTTCAAGATCAAATATAATCCAAAGCCGATATAACATGCTATGGAACTTCTCACCATTTTTCATTTATTTTCTTTATCTCATCCTTTGCATTCATTTCACAGATTTTTTTTCAAAGCGGTTTTTCAAGATTACAAATGCCTCAAGATTATATAACGTTCACAATTACATACATGGCCTTGACAGTTAGAATGCCTTTCAGGCTTATTATCATTCTTTATCCTTCTCTTCATGCTTTCCTTCCTGCTTCTTCAATAAGGTAGAAAATGGAACTAAATAAAGGGCTTTGGATTCCTCAGACCTCTCTTTTTGTACAGCAGAGTACCATAATTTGGATTTGGGGAGATTTCCTCTTCATGCAAAGTGCAGTCCATGAGGAAAGTGGTAGTCTGGGTGCCTGGGTGGCTCAATTGGTTAAGCATCTGCCTTTGGCTCAGATCATGATCCCAAGGGTCCTGGGATCGAGCCCCGCATCGGGCTCCCTGCTCAGCAGGTCTGTTTCTCCCTCTCCTTCCACCCCTCCCCCTGCTTGTGCTTGTGCACTCATGCATGTGTTCTCTCTCTCTTTCTCCCTCTCAAATAAATAAATACAATCTTAAAAAAAAAAAAAGAAAGCAGTCGAGTGAAATGATCTAGCATACGCTCTAGAGTCAGTCTGAGTTTAAATCCTGGCACGAGCTATGCGTCCTTAGGCAGGTAACGTAATTACTCTGTGCCTTAGTTTCCTCATCTAAAAAAAATGGCAATAATAATAAAGCCTCCCTCCCAAGGTTGTTGTAAGAATTAAACAACATAATCAATGTAAAGAGCTTAGTGTAGTGCTTGACATGCAGTAAACGTAATAGCATTCATTTATTCAACAGGTAATTACTTGCTATGTGCTATAAGCAAAGTACTACTTAACACTGTAGCAATTTGAAAGCTGAGGCACAGTGAGTTCCTTCCCTTAAGAAACTTACAGTTCATTGGGAGAAATAAAACAGCAAAGTAGATTACCACAATAGAGATGGATATATGTCAAGATATTCCAAAAAATTATTTATTGCACTATATAGTTGCAATATAGATAGTTGCAAACTCTTTATTATTCCCGACATGGAGTCTAGTTCCTTCCCTTTGAATTTAGGATGGCTTTTGTAACTTGCTTAACTAACAATGTAACAGAAGTGATATTCCAGGACTTTCACCCAGGTCAGCTTTAGAACACTCTCACTCTCAGGGAAGCCAGCCTTCGCACAAGAAGTCCAAGCCTGTGGAATCATCATGCTGTAAGGAAGCCCAAAATATCCACCTAGCGAGTCTGCATAGACAGAGCACAAGGTATGGCTGTTTCAGCCATCCCAGCCCAGCAATCAAACCTGAGTGAATCAGCTGTCCTGGCAGCATCTCGGCAGCCCCAGGAAATGCAATGTGGAGAAGAACCAAGGACCCAAATAAAAGCCACGACGGAGTCTGAAGATCTACAGTCCTAGGTCAAGCCATCCCAACCAACTAACTAGATAGGACTTTAGATAAGCCATGTAAACCATCCTTGCTACAGGTTACTTATTTCAAATGGGTTTATGATAGATAGCTGTCTTTCTTATGTCTCTATATGTGCTGGAATAAAGAAAATAGTATGTGCAGAAAAGAGTTAGCTGAGCAGTCTTGAGACTGCTAGCCTTACAAAGGTTTACTTGCAAAATTGGCCCTGGGCTGGCATCTGGGACCTTGGCTGCTAAACAGTTCCCTACACTGGTATAAAACTTTCCCTATAGGATCAAGGTGGCTCTCTATGGCTAGACTGCTTCTACAAACGGTATGCTTTATGCTGAGCACCTGCTTTACTTCTAGAAGTCTGGGGTTGGGGTATGTAGTGAGCAAAGAGTGCTTCTTTGACCACCCTTGATATAAACCTTGAGCACCAAGTCACCAATGAGATGTCCCATGTGTTGTCACTACTAATTGCTGAAGGAATTAAGCTACCCCACTGTAAAAGGGCTCTTCAAACCTTGAACCTGAGGTTGCCCCCAACTTCACCCTATGCACCTTTTTCTTTTTTTTTCTTTTTTTTTTTTTTTAAGATTTTATTTATTTATTTGAGAGAGAGAGTGAGAGAGAGAGAGAGCACAAGAGGGGGGAGCCGGAGAAAGAGAAGCAGACTCCCCGCCAAGCAGGGAGCCTGATGCGGGACTCGATCCCAGGACTCCAGGATCATGACCTGAGCCGAAGGCAGTCGCTTAACCAACTGAGCCACCCAGGCGCCCCTATGGTAATAAATCTTAACCATGAGTACAAACAGATGCTGAGTTCTGTGGGACCTTTTCTATCAAATCACTGGACCTGGGAGGTGACCTTGGGGACCCCCGATACACAGCATTTTAAAAATTGTGTGAGAAATATTGGAAAGTTCAACTTTCTTTTCTTAAAACGTGGTATCCCTCTTTTTTTTAAAAAAAAGATTTTATTTATTTATTTGAGAGAGAGTGAGAGAGAGAAAGAGCACAAGAGGGGGAGCAGGAGAGGGAGAAGCAGACTCCCTGTTGAGCAGGGAGCCCGATGCGGGACTCGATCCCGGGACTCCTGGATCATGACCTGAGCCAAAGGCAGTCGCTTAACCAACTGAGCCACCCAGGCGCCCCAAACGTGGTATCCCTCTTAACTTTCTCATGTTCTTCCTCGTATCCCGCCTCCCAGAATATGCATATTGAACTTCCTTCCCACCTAAATCCAAAGGGGCATGTGGACATAAACACACTGCTGGTGATCACACTTGGTTCTTCAGGCCTAGAGCAGCTGTGTAACTACTATCTCTCATAAATACAGAACCATGATTGCCTGTGTTTTATTCTTTATCCTATTGTGTTTGCCTTGTGTGGGTGTAGTATAGGAGCTTTTACCTCATTGGGCTAAAGGTATCATTGAAGTTCTTTTTACAATATTTACCCTAAGACTAAACTGGTGCTAAAAAGTATTTTCTTTGCAATAGTATATCAAGACTTTCTAAACTTACGGCTAGTCACAAAAGAACTGGCACCACAACATCGGCAAGAATCTAGATCTCCCTCATAAAATCTATGTGGCATATCCGGCTATGCAGCGTATCTGTCTCACATTGTGTAATATGCATGACTTATTTTCAGATGGTTTTCCTGATAAACTTTATGATTTTACTTGGACAGGGCTGAATATCATTTCTTTAATCTCAGAGAATGACAAGAGCTGAGGCACTATGACAAGCAAAGTCCTTGGATTTGGCTCTAGAAATCCACTGAGCACAGTATATTTTAAGAATTCACACAATAAGCAAGCAAACTGAATATTATGTGCTAAGCACTTAAAATCATACTGTAGGGCGCCTGGGTGGCTCAGCTGGTTAAGTGACTGCCTTCGGCTCAGGTCATGATCCTGGAGTCCCGGGATCAAGTCCCGCATTGGGCTCCCTGTTCAGCAGGGAGTCTGCTTCTCCCTCTGACCCTCCCCCCTCTCATGCTCTCTATCTCATTCTCTCTCTCAAATAAATAAATAAAATCTTTAAAAAAATAAATAAATAAAATAAAATCATACTGTAGACCCAGGACTGAGACTTAGGAGACCAAGTCCTAACCCAATCTATGTTCTAAAAACATGACCTTGATAAATAATTTATTCTTACTGGATCTCTATCACATCAGCTGTAAAATGAGAGCATTCACATGAACAATTTTTTCAATCTCAAACATTCTATGACTCAATGATAATATGAAGTGTGGGAAGGTAAGTGCCAAATAAGAGAGTGCAAGTTTATTTTGTGGAAGGGAGAGGTTCCTGGAGATTAGAATAAGAAAACTTAATTGGCCAGAAAAGAAAGAGAGGGGCACTCCTCTCAGAGGAAGGAACTTGGTTAAAGGTATACAGAAAGAAAATTTTCAATATAAAATAACAATGATAATAATAGCCAACCATTGTTGGGTATTTAGTAAGGTATTATATATCATCTTATTTAATTTCTGTAACTATCCTAGGTATTGTTATTATCCTGTTTTACAGAAGAGAAAACTGAGGCACAGAAAGATTCAGAATTTTCACGAGGTCACATAGCAAGTGGTAGAACCCAGATATGAAGCAATCTGACACTCTAGAGAATAGCTCTAATTGCTATTATGGCAGTCATGTGTGAAAGTCAGCAATAAAACTATCCTCTGAAGCATTGTAGCTTAGATACAATTGACTGGAAAATTAACATAAGCAGAAAATAATAGGCCATCATCAAGAAGAATCATGATAGTTACTTTTCATGGAGTGCCATTTATGAGCTTTTCATTTATGAGCTCTAACCTCTGCAGATGTTTTTTGTTTTTATTTTTGTTTTAAATTACCATTTTACAGTTAGGAAATTTGGGCCCAGGAAGTTCAACTTGTAATAGGTCAAGAGCTGTTAGGTGGGAGAGTTGGGATCCAACCCTGAGTTTGTCTGACTTCAGAGACCCTACGTATTCTACTATGCCATGCTAGATTCTTGGCAAGAAAAAGAAAACTATTTGCAAATATTAAAAACAGCTGTATCCTACTGCATGCTTTTATTTACATGAAACTCTAGAATAGGGAAAAGTAGTCTACAGAGATAGAAAGCAGACCAGTGGTTGCTTGGGGCAAGGGGGATGAGGAGATTGACTGCAAAGAAATATAAAGGAAGTTTTTTTGAATGATGGAAAAATTTTATATCTTGATTATGGTGTTGATTACATTTATACCATATTTGCCCAAACTCATTGAACTGTATTCTTAAAATAGGTGCAGTTTATTATATGCAAATTATACCTTGATAAAGTTGATTTTTTTTTAAATGCAACTGAGGGGCACCTGGGTGGCTCAGTTGGTTAAGCGTCTTCCTTCAGCTCAGGTCATGATCTCAGGGACCTGGGATTCAAGCCCCACCTCTGGCTCCCTGCTCAGCAGGGAGTCTGCTTCTCCCTCTCCCTCTGATCCTCCTCCCCACTTGTGTGAGCTCTCTCTCTCTGTCTCAAATAAAAAAAATAAAAATAAAAATCCAACTGAATCCAGTACTTGGTCCTCTAGACATAAACTTGGACCACTGGCATTATGTGTCTTTTCATATGCATGGATCACCATGGTGGATATGAAATACTGGTTCTTAGCAACCATTCTGAACTCTTCTATGGCTCCTTCTTGTATTGCCATGGCTGAAAAGCTCAAAATCACATTTCTCTGACTCTTTCACAGCTGATGTTCAGACTGTGAGTTAAATACACTCAAGAGACTTGAAAGGAAGGAGTGAGACCAGGGCCATCTCCCTGCTCTGTTATTTGTTGCTACTGGCAAGTAAGATAATGCAGACATTGAGTCTTTTGGCAACCACATTCCAAACATCCAGTGTCTAGCTTCGTGAGGATTAGAAGTTAGTGGCTGCAAGGGTGACAGGGTTTTCATGATCCTCAGATTGCAACTATACAGTGTCTACAAGTTTCAAAAGCTTCCCCCAAAGACGCTTGACTTCACATCTTTATGACTCTGGCAGGAGCAAGAGCTCCCCTGGGAAATCAGATGAATAGTTACCTCCTGGGAGTTACTTCCGTCATTGCAGTTTAGAAACTGCTCCTCCAGCTCTCCAATGATTTTGCAAGCACCTAACTACCTGTATTAAATTTCTTTCTACTTATAATTGCCGGAATGGTTTCTGTTTCCCTAGAACTCTACACTGACATTCCTAGGAAAGATGGTGTGGATTTGTTGGTCAGAATGGCAACTAAAATAGCAGAGCAATAGCAACTTTTTCTGAGTACTGACTTTCTCCCACATGAACTCACTAAGGCCCATGCAGGGCACAGTTTTTTTCTTTTCTCCATCCTACTCAAACTCTGTGGATAGATTTGTCCACTCCTCCTTCCTTTTTCAGTCACTCTCAGATCATAAAAATCCTCCCGTTCATTGCAGTCCTCCAAGTCAACTCATTTCAGTCCTTAAAATGTCCAGTCCAGGGCCATTAGCATATAACTCGAAGCTCTCATCTAGTTTAAAGCGTATTTATGCCCTCAGCTTGAGGTTCCTTTGGGCTGGAAAGTCTGGCATTTCTGAGGACGAGAACACGGTTGGTTTCTGCTCCATTTCTCCATAAAATATTTGTTTCCCTTCTCCTCCCCGTGTCCCCTGCCCACTAGGCTGCTTCAGGATCTTCTGAGGTTTGAATGTGGTTGGGAAGAGGTAAAACTAGTCTCTAAAAAAGTCTCTCAACTGGTCTGAATACAACCTGGCATGTGAGCCCTCTGGGTATGGCAGATTTCCAGCGCTGATACTTTCTCTGCTGGAATGCTGACATAGCTTCCTTAAAGAAATCCCACTGCTGCCTTCCAACCTCCAACCTGCATCTTTCCAGACTGCACAGTCAGGCATCCTCCTCATTTCTGTATAGGATGGTATACTCCAACTTCCTTTTGCTGACGTCCAGTTTGGCACAAAGCCTTCTTAGGCAGTCTTTCCAAAATGACTCCCAGTGAGCTCCATCCTGCCAGCCCACTAGGCACACAAGAAAATTCCCCACCTCCCCACTCTGCTGTCGGTGAGGGAGCATCTGGGTCTCTGTAGCCACCAGGCAGGCAGCTACACCATGGTCTTCCACATTTAATTTCCCAAGGCACGAGTCAAATACCAGTTCCTACTTCTGTCCAGGTCTGAAGGGTCCCTGTCACCTGACTTGAGGTGAGAGGGAAGCACTCCTCTCCCCTCCCACATGAGGAGGAGGAGAACAACTCTCTAAAAATACATTTCTTTGTAGCCTTGTCAGTCTTGGCTCCTTTATCAGTAGAAGGTGGGTGATTGCATACGCCAGCTCAAGCAGTCTCATAGTCTGTGAGCATGTCTGACATCGGTGGTCCAGCAGCTCACTTTAGAATGCGGAGGCACTTTGTAATTGTTTACTTTGTTTTTGGTCTTAAAGCCATGAAATTTTGGTCTTCATGGCCAAAATTGAGACCGATTGTTGTTGAATTATCACAACCACCCTAAAAGGTAATGACTAATGCTCCCATTTTAGAGACAAAGAAACTGAGGTTCGAAGGGCAGAAAATGAGATTTCAACACAAATGAGTATGACTTTAAGGCCTTTGCTGTTAAACATTATGATTATATATTTGACAATGCAAATGCTAATGACTGCTATGGGTTGAATTATGTCCCCCAAAACTCATATATTGAAGTCTTAAGCTCCGGTGCCTCGGAACGTGACCTTATTTGGGTATAGTGTTGTTGCCAATGTCATTCATTAAAATGAGGTCATATTGGAGGGGGGTAGGCCTCTACTCCAATATGATTGGTGTCTGTATTAAAAGGGTAAAATCTGGACACAGACATGCACACAGGGAGAAAGTCATGTAAAGATGAGTTAAGCTGCCACAAGCCACGGGACTGCCAGGAGCTAGGAGAGAGTTCTAGAACAATCCTTCTCTGGTAACTTCAGAGGGACCATGGCCCTGCTAATACCCTGATCATGGACTGTGAGCCTCCAGGCTGTGAAACAATAAATTTCTGTTTCTCAAGCCATTCAGTTTGTGGTACTTTGTTATGGCAGTTCTAGAAAACTCATAAAACAACAGTGTGGCAGCCAGGGAGGTACTGAAATTTTAACTGAAATAAGCATTGTGTGAGAGAACCAAGCTGCTAGGAGAAGAAAAGGTATTGAAGGAGCCAGAGTGGGGCCTGCTATTTGTTCATGTTGGATGACAGAAAATTGGGCTGGTCATTAGGAGCCTTTGAATAGGTTATTAAGTAGAAAGCTTCCAAACAAATTTTACTTCCCTAGGAACAGAGAATGATTACAATACTCACCTTGAAAAACTTTAAGAAAACAAAGCTCAAGCCAGGATTTTGCATGATTGTTTCTGGGAAAGCCTGAAGAAATTTGAAAGTAGGCCAGCAGGAAGTTATACCTGTATCTGAATATACAGAACCAGGAATAAGTAAGTGAAAGGGCAACACAGTAGAAGCTTATATTTCATATTTCATACTCCTGACGGCTTTGAGAATAGGAGTACTAAGAGACAAGAATACCTTAATAAAATTTGCTTATACATTAATGGGACCTCAAAACATATAAATTATAAAGATTTTCAAATTGTAATCGTGCAGAATGTGAAGACACATCTGCATGTCCTAAGCAACACACACACACGCAATATTGTTTAGAGATTTTAAGTTTTAGATTTTAATTTCCAAAAATGTTGGTCCAAGTAGCATAGGTATACAATTAAATATTAATAAAAATACCTCAAAAACTATTAATAAAAATATCTCAAAATTTCAATGGCTTGTCACAATAAAGTTGGCTTTTGGGGTTTTTTTTCACTACCATCGCAGTCCAGTGTGAGTCAGGTGGCCCTCCTGAAGCTTGTAGCTCTGCCATCCGGAATGCCTGGCCTCCACTGAGGGGAAGGGAGCGATAGAAAAGGCACACTGGTTCTTAATTGTCTTGGTCTAGAAGAAACACACACCACTTCTGCCCATAGATCATTGGTGAGAACAAGTCACATGACCCAACCTAACTGCAAATGAGGCTGGGTAACATTGGAGAACACCTGGAATATTTAGGGAACAATAATTATCTCTGCCATAAAACTATACAGGGAATAAGTGTATAAAAGGCGCTGACCCCAAAAGTGAGATGTTTGTTAGATGATAAATCCAATGAGAATCTGATCTCATTAATCTTAATGAGGGGCACTCTGATGCCTTCCTATCTATATGCAAATTACTATGGCCTGGTAATTTGACTGTTCAAATTTAGTGCTGCTCAAGAGCTCCCTGTTACTTCTGATAAATCCCAGAAGAGTGCCTCACATGTAACCCCCAAACTGAATTGCTTCATATATAAAACAAAAGGAAGCAAGGATTTGGGAGGGGTCAGTGAAGGGAGAGAGCAGTGAGAGTCCCAGGACTTGGAAGAGATGTGAAAAGATTGAGGAGAAGATCTAAGCAGAGGGAGGGAGGCCGAGTCAGATGGCAACTGGCAGGAGGTCTGGAGCAAAGGGTAGCTAGTGTACATCCCCCATGTCAGGACAGTGATACCCAATATTCAAGTTTCTTTTTTTTTTTTCCTATTTATTTATTTTTTGCTGTAGTGTTCCATGATTCATTGTTGGCGTATAACACCCAGTGCTCCATTCAAATACGTGCCCTCTTTAATACCCATCACCAGGATAACCCATCCCCCCACCCCCCTCCCCTCTAGAACCCTTAGTGTGTTTCTCAGAGTCCATAGTCTCTCATGGTTCATCTCCCCCTCCGATTCCCCCCCTTCATTTTTTTCCCTTCCTACTATCTTTTTTTTTTTTTTATTTAAACATATAATGTATTATTTGTTTCAGAGGTACAGGTCTGTGATTCATCAGTCTTACACAATTCACAGTGCTCACCATAGCACATACCCTCCCCAATGTCTATCACCCAGCCACCCATCCCACCCACCCCCCACCACTCCAGCAACCCTCAGTTTGTTTCCTGAGATTAAGAATTCCTCATATCAATGAGATCATATGATACATGTCTTTCTCTGATTGACTTATTTCGCTCAGGATAATACCCACTAGTCACTTAGCATAATACCCTCTAGTTCCATCCACATTGTTGCAAATGGCAAGACTCCGGGGTTTTTTGATGGCTGCATAATATTCTATTGTAGATATATATATATATATCTATCTACATATCACATCTTCTTTATCCATTCATCTGTTGATGGACATCTTCACTCTTTCCATAGTTTGGCTATTGTAGACATTGCTGCTATAAACATTGGGGTGCATGTACCCCTTCGGATCACTACATTTGTATCTTTGGGGTAAATACCCAGTAGTGCAATGGTCGTAGGGTAGCTCTATTTTCAACTTTTTGAGGAAGCTCCATACTGTTTTCCAGAGTGGCTGCACCAGCTTGCATTCCCACCAACAGTGTGGGGGTTTCCCTTCCTCCGCATCATCGCCAACATCCGTTGTTTCCTGACTTGTTAATTTTAGCCATTCTGACTGGTGTGAGGTGGTATCTCATTGAGGTTTTCATTTGGATATCCCTGATGCCAAGCGATGTTGAGCACTTTTTCATGTGTCTATTGGCCATTTGGATGTCTTCTTTGGAAAAATGTCTGTTTATGTCTTCTGCCCATTTCGTGATTAGATTCTTTGTTCTTTGGGTGTTGAGTTTGATAAGTTCTTTATAGATTTTGGATACTAGCCCTTTATCTGATATGTCATTTGCAAATATCTTCTCCCATTCTGTCGGTTGTCTTTTGGTTTTGTTGACTATTTCCTTTGCTTTGCAAAAGCTTTTTATCTTGATGAAGTCCCAATAGTTCATTTTTGCCCTTGCTTCCCTTGCCTTTGGTGATGTTTCTAGGAAGAAGTTGCTTCAGCTGAGGTCAAAGAGGTTGCTGCCTGTGTTCTCCTCTAGGATTTTGATGGATTCCTGCCTCACATTTAGGTCTTTCATTCATCTTGAGTCTACTTTTGTGTGTGGTGTAAGGAAATGGTCCAGTTTCATTTTCCTGCATGTGGCTGTCCAATTTTCCCAACACCATTTATTGAAGAGATGGTCTTTTTTCCACTGGACATTCTTTCCTGCTTTGTCAGAGATTAGTTGACCATAGAGTTGAGGGTCCATTTCTGGGCTCTCTATTCTGTTCCATTGATCGATGTGTCTGTTTTTGTGCCAGTACCATAATGTCTTGATGATGACAGCTTTGTAATAGAGCTGGAAGCCTGGAATTGTGACGCCACCAGCTTTGCTTTTCTTTTTCAACATTCCTCTGGCTATGCGGGGTCTTTTCTGGTTCCATACAAATTTTAGGATTATTTGTTCCATTTCTTTGAAAAAAGTTGACGGTATTCTGATAGGGATTGCATTAAATGTGTAGATTGCTCTAGGTAGCACTGACATCTTCACAATATTTGTTCTTCCAATCCATGAGTATGGAATGTTTTTCCATTTCTTTGTGTCTTCCTCAATTTCTTTCATGAGTATTTTATAGTTTTCTGAGTACAGATCCTTTGCCTCTTTGGTTAGATTTATTCCTAGGTATCTTATGGTTTTGGGTGCAATTGTAAATGGGATCAACTCCTTAATTTCTCTTTCTTCTGTCTTGTTGTTGGTGTATAGAAATGCAACTGATTTCTGTGCATTGATTTTATATCCTGCCACTTTACTGAATTCTTGTATGAGTTCTAGCAGTTTTGGGGTGGAGTCTTTTGGGTTTTCCACATAAAGTATCATATCTTCTGCAAAGAGTGAGAGTTTGACTTCTTCTTTGCCGATTCGCGTGCCTTTTATTTCTTTTTGTTGTCTGATTGCTGTGGCTAGGACTTCTAGTACTATGTTGAATAGCAGTGGTGATAGTGGACATCCCTGCCATGTTCCTTACCTTAGGGGGAAAGCTCTCAGTTTTTCCCCATTGAGAAAGATATCTCTGTGGGTTTTTCATAGATGGCTTTTATGATATTGAGGTATGTACCCTTTATCCCCTATACTCTGAAGAGTTTTGATCAAGAAAGGATGCTGTACTTTGTCAAATGCTTTTTCTGCATCTATTGAGAGGATCATATGGTTCTTGTTCTTTCTTTTATTAATGTATTGTATCACGTTGATTGATTTGCGGATGTTGAACCAAACTTGCAGCCCAGGGATAAATCCCACTTGGTCGTGGTGAATAAACCTTTTAGTGTACTGTTGGATCCTATTGACTAGTATTTTGGTGAGAATTTTTGCATCCATGTTCATCAGGGATATTGGTCTGTAATTCTCCTTTTTGATGGGGTCTTTGTCTGATTTTGGGATCAAGGTAATGCTGTCCTCATAAAATGAGTTTGGAAGTTTTTCTTCCATTCCTATTTTTTGGAACAGTTTCAGAAGAATAGGTATTAATTCTTCTTTAAATGTTTAGTAGAATTCCCCTGGGAAGCCATCTGGCCCTGGGTTCTTGTTTGTTGGGAGATTTTTGATTACTGCTCCAATTTCCTTACTGGTTATGGGTCTGTTTAGGTTTTCTATTTCTTCCTGGTTCAGTTTTGGTAGTTGATACATCTCTAGGAATGCATCCATTTCTTCCAGATTATCTAATTTGCTGGTATACAGTTGCTCATAATATGTTCTTATAATTGTTTGTATTTCTTTGGTGTTGGTTGTGATCTCTCCCCTTTCATTCAGGATTTTGTTGATTTGGGTCCTTTCTCTTTTCTTTTATAAGTCTGGCCAGGGGTTTATCAATCTTGTTAATTCTTTCAAAGAACCAGCTCCTAGTTTCGTTGATCTGTTCTACTGTTCTTTTGGTTTCTATTTCATTGATTTCTCCTCTGATCTTTATTATTTCTCTTCTCCTGCTGGGTTTAGGCTTTATTTGCTGTTCTTTCTCCAGCTCCTTTAGGTGTAGGGTTAGGTTGTGTACTTGAGACCTTTCTTGTTTCTTGAGAAAGGCTTGTATTGCTATATACTTTCCTCTTAGGACTGCCTTTGCTGTGTCCCAGAGATTTTGTACAGTTGTGTTTTCACTTTCATTGGTTTCCATGAATTTTTAAAATTCTTCTTTAATTTCCTGGTTGACCCATTCATTCTTTTTTTAAAGATTTTATTTATTTAAATTTCAGAGAGAGAGACAGAACACAAGCAAGGGGAGAGGCAGAAGAGGGAGAAGCAGGCTCCCTGCTGAGCAAGGAGCCCGATGTGGGACTCGATCCCAGGACCCTGGGATCATGACCTGAGCTGAAGGCAGCCACTTAACCAACTGAGCCACCCAGGTGTCCCGACCCATTCATTCTTTTTTTTTTTTTTTAAAGATTTATTTATTTTGAGAGAGAGAGAATGAGAGAGAACACATGAGAGGGGATAGGGTCAGAGGGCAAAGCAGACTCCCTGCCGAGCAGGGAGCCCGATGCGGGACTCGATCCCGGGACTCCAGGATCATGACCCGAGCCGAAGGCAGTCGCTCAACCAACTGAGCCACCCAGGCGCCCCCGCCTCATTCATTCTTTAGTAGGATGCTCTTTAGCCTCCATGTATCTGAGTTCTTTCCGACTTTTGTCTTGTGATTTGAGTTCTAGTTTCAAAGCATTGTGGTCCGAAAATATGCAGGGAATGATCCCAATCTTTTGGTACTGGTGGAGACCTGATTTATGACCTAGGATGTGATCTATTCTAGAGAATGTGCCGTGGGCACTAGAGAAGAATGTGTAATCTGTTGCTTTGGGATGGAATGTTCTGAATATATCTGTGAAGTCCATTTGGTCCAGCGTGTCATTTAAAGTCTTTATTTCCTTGTTGATCTTTTGCTTAGATGATCTGTCCATTTCAGTGAGGGGGGTGTTAAAGTCCCCCACTATTATTGTATTGTTGTCAATGTGTTTCTTTGCTTTTGTTATTAATTGCCTTATATAATTGGCTGCTCCCATGTTAGGGGCATCGATATTTACAATTGTTAGATCTTCTTGTTGGATAGACCCTTTAAGTATGATATAGTGTCCTTCCTCATCTCTTATTATAGTCTTTGCTTTAAAATCTAATTTGTCTGATATAAGGATTACCACCCCAGCTTTCTTTTGATGTCCATTAGCATGGTAAATTGTTTTCCACCCCTTCACTTTCAGTCTGGAGGTGTCTTTGCATCTGAAATGAGACAGCATATCGATGGGTCTTGTTTTTTTATCCAATCTGATACTTTGTGTCTTTTGATTAGGGCATTTAGCCCATTTACATTCAGGGTAACTATTGAAAGACAGGAATTTAGTGCCATTGTATTGCCTATAAGTTGACTGTTACTGTATATTGTCTCTGTTCCTTTCTGGCCAATGTTACTTGTAGACTCTCTCTTTGCTTAGAGGACCCCATTCAATATTTCTTGTAGGGCTGGTTTCGTGTTTGCAAATTCTTTTAGTTTTTGTTTGTCCTGGAAGCTTTTTATCTCTCCTTCTTTTTTCAGTGACAGCCTAGCTGGATATAGTATTCTTGGCTGCATATTTTTCTCGTTTATTTCTCTGAATATATCATGCCAGTCCTTTCTGGTCTACCAGGTCTCTGTGGATAGGTCTGCTGTCAATCTAATGTTTCTACCATTGTAGGTTACAGATCTCTTGTCCCAAGCTGCTTTCAGGATTTTCCTTTTGTCTCTGAGACTTGTAAATTTTACTACTAGATGTCAGGGTGTTGACCTATTTTTATTGATTTTGAGGGGGGTCCTCTGTGCCTCCTGGATTTTGATGTCTGTTTCCTTCCCCAAATTAGGGAAGTTCTCTGCTATAATTTGCTCCATTATACCTTCTGCCCCTCTCTCTCTTTCTTCTTCTTCTGGGATCCCAATTATTCTAATATTGTTTTGTCTTATGGTATCGCTTATCTCTCAAATTCTGCCCTCATGTTCCAGTAGTTGTTTATCTCTCTTTTTCTCAGTTTCTTTATTCTCCATCATTTGGTCTTCTATATCACTAATTCTCTCTTCTGCCTAATTTATCCTAGCAGTTAGAGCCTCCATTTTTTATTGCACCTCATTAATAGCCTTTTTGATTTCGACTTGGTTAGATTTTAGTTCTTTTATTTCTCCTGAAAGGGTTTCTCTAGTATCTTCCATGCTTTTTTCAAGCCCAGCTAGTATCTTTATAATCGTCATTCTGAACTCTAGTTCCGACATCTTACTAATGTACGTATTGATTAGGCCCTGGCAGTCGGTACTGCCTCTTGCTCTTTTTTTTGAGGTGATTTTTTCCCTCTTGTCATTTTGTCCAGAGGAGAATAGATGAATGAGAGAACAAAATGCTAACAGGGTAACAATGACCCCAGAAAAATATACACTAAACAAATCAGAAGAGACCTGAAACTGGGGGAAAAGAAAGGGAAAGAAAGAAAAAAGAAAGGAAAAAGAAAAAAAAGGATATAATCAGTTATGATCAGGCTAGTGAATAGATCAGTGCCACACACTAGATTTTGGGCATATTTTGGTCTGTTAGAAGAAACTGCCTCCCAAAATTTTAAAGAAAGAAAAACTTACATATGTACAAAAATAAGGGTAAATACGATGAAGGGATGGAATATGACTGTAAAGATGAAAATTATAAAAGATTTATAAAAGGAATTGATAAAATAAGAAGTTGGTTGAAAAAAGAAAGAAGAGAAATTTAAAAAAAAATGGAGAGAATGTGATCAGGCAGGAGACTAGAACAAAGCTATATACTACAGATTTAGGGTATATTTTGGTCTGTTAGAAGAAACTGTATCCCAAAATTTTAAAGAGAGAACAACTTATATATACCAAAAATAAGGTTAACTACAATGAAGGGATAGAATATGACTCTAAAAATGAAAAATAAAAAAGATTTTAAAAAAGGGATTGATAAGATGTTGGTTGAAAAAGGGAAAAAGAAAAATTCAAAAAAAAAGAAAAAGAATGTTAAAAAAAATTAACTTTGAAAGACTAAAGAATCATGTTAAAAAAGCCATGGATTCTATGTGCATTATTCCCCTAGTGCTGGAGTTCTGCCATTCTCATTGATCAGTAAACTTGGTCTTGGCTGGCTGTTCTCGCTGATCTTCTGGGGGAGGGGCCTGTCATCGTGGTTCTCAATGTCTTTGCCAGAGGCGGAATTGCCGCGTCCTTGCCAGGGGCCTGGCTAAGTAATCTGCTCTGGTTTGCTCTCGGGAGCTTTTGTTCCCTGCAAGCTTTCCCTACAGCTTTGGAGGATGAGAGTGAAAATGGCAGCCTCCCAATCTCTGCCCTGGAGGAGCCAAGAACTCAGGCCCCACTCCTCAGTGCGCCCCCAGAGAAAAGAAGTCAATCACTCCCATCTCCCCAGTCTCTGGGTGCACTCCGTGCTCACCCGGCCTGTGCCCGATCATTTCTATCTCTGGCACATGACCCCATGTGGAGTCTCCAAGCCCAGCAGATCCCTGTGGTGAGCTCCCGTGCCGCTCCTCCTGGGGGAGGAAGGGGGGTCTCCCTGGATCTGCCACTTCTTGGGTCCCTGCTGGAAAAGCAGTGGCCCTACTGTGCTGCAGATCACAGTTTATGGCAACCCCGAGCTGAGAGCCCACTACTCTGCTCCATCTCTGCAGCCCGCTTCCCCGCTCCCATACGTGGGAGCTCTGCCGCACTCAGGCACTCCCGGTCTTTCTGTGACTCCAAGGGTCCTGAGACCACACTGTCCCAGCAAGGGTCCACCCCCAGCTTAGCCACTGGAGCAACGTCCCTCAGCGGAGTCGACTTCTAAAAGTTCCAATTTTATCACTTGCTGGTAGTTGCTGACGGAGGCTCCATACCCCCATGGTCTATCTTCCCGTATATCACCTCGGATTCACTTCTCTGCACATCCTACCTTCCAGAAAATGGTTCCTTTTCTGTTCAGAGAGTTGCTGCTATTCTTTTCTTCAATCTCCTGTTGAGTTCGTAGGTGTTCAGAATGGTTTGATCCCTATCTAGCTGAATTCCTGGGACCAGACGAAATTTAGGTTTCCTACTCCTCTGCCATCTTGCTCCTCCCCTAATATTCAAGTTTAAATTATTTTCAATTCTTTCCTGAGCTGTCAGCCTAACTACTACTAAAAGACTGCTATTCCAGAGGAGCCTGGCCTTCAGTATTAAGGAGGGTTGGAATAACTATAGAGATGTTGGTCCCACATTTTCTAGTGCAAACCCATGATCTGGACCCATATTTTACACAAATTCACTTCTTAGACCATGTGCCCCAAGTTTTGTTTTCAAAAAATATTGTCACTGTGTGAATCATCCCTGTAGGAAAATGGAAAAGAAAGGATTTTTCTGGGCAGGGGTAAGGCCCCGCTGAGAGCAGATGACAGCACAGATTTGAAAGTGGGTCCAGGCAGCCTATTTTCATAGCTTTTGCCAGCAATGTTCAGCACGAAAAAAAAAAGCTTTCTATATTTGCATTGTGTTATATTTGCATAAGTAAATCCTAGAGGGATACCAAAAAAAGCTAATAAAATAGCTACTTGGGGTGGGAAATGGGGAGAAATAGAACAGACAAGTGCAGGGGCAGGAGTGAGAATTTTCACTAGGTACCCTCCTGTATAATTTGATTTTTAAACCATGCAAATATATTATCTATTCAAAACTGTAAACACAACTGGGGGAGAAAAGTCTTCCAACCACCCCAGCCTTGTGTTCAAGCTACTTTGGGAGAACAAAAGACTTGAAGCAAAATCAAGAGTAAAGCAGTGTGAAGTAGCCACTGGAAGAATGACACTGTGAGCACAAGCAGGAAATAGGAGGAACCGGTAACTAAGGGAGCAAAGAGCCCCTGATTCTACTCCTCATTCCTTAAAGCTCCTGAGATATTTGGGGGGAAAACCCAAGGAAGAGGAGGGTGATGGTGGGCTCTCTGTACAGTGTGGAATGCAAGGTAAACACTTTGTCATTTTGAATATGAGAGGGTGGGCCGAGAAGGGGAGGACGTGGGGACATCCAGGTAGCAGACACTTGGATTATAATTAGCATGACATTCAAGGCTCTTGACGATTTTGACCCACTTCTTTACTGGAGCACTTCTCTCATTAAGGACCAGCCCAGGCTAAGTGTTAGTGTTTTATTCATCCAGCAATGAATAAAAAATTAAGAAGCTCACAGTCGGGTTGATAAAAACTGACTTAAAAACAACCAGGTATTACTTGTGCTCTGCTAGGAAAGTGTACAGTTTCCATGGGGCCATGAGTGAGGAGTGGACAACTGTGCCTGGAGGAGACCAGGTCATGAGGCTTCATGGTCAAGGTAAACCTTGAGTTAAGTCCTGGAGGGCGAACGGATATGCTGGGAGGTGGGGGAGGCAAGGAGGGCATTCCTGGCCCAGCCATCTGTGCATAAGCTCAGACAGAGGACACAAAATGGGGTTTTGAATCTGTGCTGTGCAAGCAACTCCACATGGCAAAAAGATAAATGAAGGTGCGAAGAGCTGCAGCTGGAGAAGCAGGAAGAGAGACTTTGTATGCCATGGGCTTTTATCCTATAGACAGCCAGGTGTTAATAAGGGTGAACCAAAGAGCCCACAGTCATCTGATAACACTGGCTTCACTAGTGAGAACTGATTGGATCCACTGGAGGGATGTGAGACTGAAGCTGGTGAGATGCAGGAGCGACCACTGCCATAGAAAGAGGAAAATTGGAGAAAGCCTGAAATGAGGCATTTGCCCTCCACCTGACCATCCTGCAATGACTGTGCTCCCCATGAGGCCTTGAGCAAGTTACTTAACATCTCTGCAGTTTAGCTTTCTCCTCTGCCAAATTACCTGCCATACAGGGTTACCGTGGGGGTTAAATAAAACAAAACAATGGGGCGCCTGGGTGGCTCAGTGGGTTAAGCGACTGCCTTCGGCTCAGGTCATGATCCTGGAGTCCCAGGATCGAGTCCCGCATCGGGCTCCCTGCTCGGCGGGGAGCCTGCTTCTCCCTCTGACCCTCTCCCCTCTCGTGCTCTCTGTCTCTCATTCTCTCTCTCAAATAAATAAATAAAATCTTAAAAAAAAAAAAAAAAAAAAACAATGTATGTAAAGTACCATGCACATAGAAATACTTGATTATGGGTAAAAATGAATATTCCCTAATATGCCTTTAGCCCAGGACTTCGATACTCTCACCTCTAGGAAGCCATGGTGCACCGTGGGTGTTTGAGTTACCTATGGCTACATAGTAATAAATTATCCCAAAATATAGTGGCTTCAAACAACCACCACGATTCTGTTGATCTTTTGGGGGCTCCCTCATAGGGCTGCACATAGCTGGTGGCAAAGCTATCCTAGGAGGCCTAAGGAGGTGGCTTTACCCATAAGCCTGGGGCCTTGGCAGAAATGACTGGAAGACTGGGACTGAACTTTCTCCACATGGTCTCTCATTATTCCATTATGTAACCCAAGCTTTATATATGGTGGCTGACTTCCAAGATGGTGACAATGGAAGCTGCAAGCCCTCTTTTGTTCCAGGGATTTAATTCTATGACACAAACCATCCCAAACAACCCCAACCATTTATTTGATTTATTTGCTTATGATTCTGCAACTTGGGCAGATTGGCAACTTAACTCTGTCCACATGGTATTGGCTGGGGCAGCTCAACAAAAGCCAAAGGATCCAGGGTGCCAGGCTTCACCCACATGACTGACACCCAGCTGAGGTAACTGAAATGGTAGCAGACTGGCTGGGTTTCTCTCTCTCCACTCCCCGTCTCATCATTCAGTAATCCAGCCTCAGCTGCCTTACATGGAGGCCACATCCCGAAAGGGCAATAATGAAATCTGCAAGGCCTCCTAAGGTCAGGGTGTGTAAGTCATGCCACATCATTTTCACCGCATTCTGTTGGTCAAAGCCAGTCATGGGGCTAGTCTAAATTCAAGGTAAAGGAAATAGACTCCATCTCTTGATGGGAGGATTGGAAAAGTAATATTGCAAAAAGGTGAGTGGAATGGGAGTGGTTAGCTGGCTTTCAGTTAGGAAGCACTGGTGTGGGAGGGAGATCCTCATTCCACCACTCAGTAACCATTTTCTCTCAAATTTACTAAACTTAGATTGACCATCCAGTATCTAGATTGTCTTTTTAAATATGGGGTATCCCCCCTTCTGAGCACAATCTTTTATGATCCACCACTAGATGTGAATACATTAAAGGAAAGATTCTCTGGTAATCGTCTCTCTACATTCAGAGTTTTTCATGGTGCCTGGCACTTAGTAACAGTACAGTGCTCAGTAAGTACATGTGTTGAACTACTAAATAAGTAATAAATAAATAAATAAGCACCAATATTAGCTCTTTACTGGGCACTTCCCATATACCAAGAACTGTTCTAAACACATCACATGTATTGATGATTCATTTAAATAGTAAAACCCTAGGAGGTAGGCACTATCATTCCCTGTGTTCAGATCAGGAATCCGAGGCATGAAAGGCCATGGAGTCCACCCAAAACTATACAGCTAGTATGTGGTGGCTCTGGATCTGGACCCACTTGACCTGGCTCCAGAGTCTGGCTCTGAACCACCAGGCTTTGCTGCCTTTGTAAAAGTATAAACAATTGCAAGGAAGACAGGATTGAAAACTGAGGAAACAATGGACTTGGAAAGGGATAATTATGCAAGGCATGAATCATTCTAGAAGCATTATAGCATGCTGGTGAAGTGTATACAGTCTTGAGTCAGACAGATACTGATTCCAAGTGCAGCTCCACTGAGTACTACTCTCTTACTTTGGATGGGATACTCCCCAAGTCTCACTTTTCTCACCTGAAAAATAAGTCTAAGAATAATACCTATCTCAGAGGGCTGTGGTGAGGCTCCAAAGAGAGAGGGCAGGTGCAGTCCTTACTTCAGTGTTCATACGTAAATATTCCCACAGACAGGGAACAGGGAAATGACATGGTATGGCAATGCAAAAAAGAAAAAAATTAGGGTCAGATGCAGGTACATGTACACTCCCAAAAAAGTTTCCTTTTAACTTGTACTTAATACAAGAAAATAGAAGAAGTTGGAAAAGGAAAAACAATTAAGAGTCTTCATTAGAAAGTTAAGAGGGGCGCCTGGCTCAGTTGACTGAGCATCCAAGCCTTGATTTTGGCTCAGGTCATGATCTCTGGGTTGTAAAACTGAGCCTCCTGAGGGGCTCCATGCTGAGTGTGGAGCCTGCTTAAGATTCTATCTTTCCCTCTCCCTCTGCCAACCCCCCCATCTAAAAAAAAGATAAAAGGAAAAGAAAGTCAAGAGAAGTTTGAACATTAAAAATGTCATTTTTTAAATCCAGAATGCTATGTTGACCTTTTGGTAGAGGTAGATTATATCGATAGTTTTTAAAGGGCTACTATAAGCAGAAAGAAAAGGCTAGGTAAAATAGTAAAGCATTATAAATCTTGAGTCAAGGGGACTACCCAAAAGAGCAAAACACAGAAAATGATTGATCTCTATAAGAAAAGAAAGAAAACTCCAGCATGCTAAAAGCTAATGCCAGTTTTCAAATTGTTTCAAGAACACCATAAAGAAAATCAATATGTAAACGCCAAGTGATGAAAGGTTTGCAACCTATTGGCCCAGGTTTTATTAAAAGATCATGCTAGCTAAGTTGAATAAGTCTGTGATTGATATCTGATGAAAGAAAAGTCACAGACATGGTCACCAGGGTTGTCTAAATAATTTTTTTTTTGGCACATCAATGAAGCCTTTATTAGAAAATTAGCAGGCAACTGCTGTAGAAATAGAAAATGATGCATCTTAAATTTCACTGGCAAAGATGACAGTTGAGAGAATCCTCCTGTCCTCAGGCGAGGGAGGTCAGTGGGAAGAAGAATCTGAGTGACAACAGTGATGGTGGGGAGGAGGTGGGTTGAAGCTTCTGAGCCTACTCCTTCCTTGCTTCTACCACACATAACAACAACCAAGGGTTTGTTTTTCATGCATAAACTAGATCTCTTTTTCGTTTCAAATTATAAATACAAGTTGAACTAGATGATTATAAAACTGCAATAGATCTTTCATAAGAAGACTTTCATAAAAGAATTGGCTCTGCAAAGCTCTGGAAAACTAGAGACTCTACAAGGTATACAGTGTTCCTTTTTTACTTCACCTGTTCATTATTTAGCTCCATAGACTATAAATGATCCAGCATAAGCATTTTTTGGAAAAGAGGCAGAAAAGACAATATTTACTTTAGGTATAAAAGCATAAGAGTATTTTAGAAAGAGAAGATAAAATAATATACAAGGCTGCTTGACTTTCATGGACTAAAACAATGGGATTCATTCAATCATTTATGCAGCAAATATTTGTCAAATACATAATATGTGCCAGGCACTGTTCTAGAAACTGGGGAGACAGCAATAAACAAGACAAAATTTCTGCTCTCTTGGGCCTTGCATTCTAACAGTAAAACAGACAATAAACAAAGAGACATATAAAAAGTGATTGGGGCACCTGGCTGGCTCAATCAGAAGAGCATGTGACTCTTGATCTTGGGGTCATGAGTTTGAGCCCCATATTGGGTATAGAGATTATTAAAAAAAATTAATAAACTTAAAAAAATTTTTTAAGTGACTGAGTTCTATGAAGAAACTTAATTCAGAGTAAAAACATGAGGGGAGAGGTTGTGAACCTTTTTGGGTTTTGCCCTCCCCCTTTCAAAGGTCTAACCCCACACCAAGATTCTGGCATATGGTAATCTTTGAATAACCTTTGAAGATCCTGGCATATAGAAATTTTTGTTGAATGACTACCAGGGCTATCAGTGGTCCCTGGTGAGCACAAGTCTCCAGGGTATTTGCTTGTGAGCATGTTAGAGCCCCATGACAAGTCACAGAGACCAGGGGGATTGAAGAACCTACAAAGGAAACATAAACTGTCTGGGGTCTTTTTCATGCAGTTCCTGTCTGATGAAGACATCTTTCTACCTCCATAAGTGACCCTAAGAACACAGGGCTGGGCAGGCTTCCTCATCTGGCCACCACAAGAAATTTCTGTGAGTACTCACAGAAATTTCTTTCATTGTGCACAAATCCTGACACTTCCTGGGCCTCAACTAATCCCCACGACACCCCACCCCCTCTCCTTTAGACCCTAAGGCACAAAAGATCTCCTATTTCCCTAAAACAGAATTACACTACCTTTGAGAAAGGGCTCAGAACTGAGAAAAGCCAGTTTATCCTCCCTGAGAAGTAAAAAGGGCCAAAATTTAGAAGCTTTGAAGGACAGAGTTTCTTTTACTCTCTCCCAACACTGAGTGTGAGTGTAAGTGTGAGTGTGTCTGAGTGACTGTGTGTGCGTACCTACTGATCCTCTCCTTCAGTCACCTACCTGTTCCTCCCTTCTGTAGTGAGCCATCACCTTGCTAATCCTATTATTTGAACACTGGGGGCAACTGAAACGGTACTGGAAGTCATAGTGACATAACTGAATTAGGTTTTTTCATATAAACAATAATGAGGAAAAGATTTGGTTTTTGACCAAGGGCCTATGGAATGACCAGGAAGACCAATTGTTTAATCAATTATAAATTATAGAGCTATGTCAAAGGAGTATATATACCTAGATAGAGGCTTTTAGTAATAAATCTAATATGTTGGTTTCTTGAACTTTTGTGTTAAAGGCTACAACATAAATGGCTCTTTACCAGTTGAAGAATCAATCATGTTTATTTTTTAAAAGATACTATTATTAAAATGTTCATTGCGGGCGCCTGGGTGGTTCAGTCGGTTAAGCGACTGCCTTCGGCTCAGGTCATGATCCTGGAGTCCCTGGATCGAGTCCCACGTCGGGCTCCCTGCTCGGCAGGGAGTCTGCTTCTCCCTCTGACCCTCCTCCTTCTCATGCTCTCTCTCTATCATTCTCTCTCTCTCAATAAATAAATAAAATCTTAAAAAAAAAATAAAAATAAAAAATAAAAAAAAATAAAATAAAATGTTCATTGCATTAAAACACATTTTTAATTGACGTTTCTTCTGAAAGAAATATGGAGACAGAAGTACCGCATTTATTATTATTAAAAAGAAAACCTCAAGCCCAAAATGGTGTCATTTAGGTTAAGGCCACAAGTCAGTAACTGGGGCTTAATACCTAATCTAATTGTAATTTCAACCTCTCGCATAAAGATGAGTCTTACCCAGATCAGTCAGGAATTTTCTGATAAGCACCAATGAGGTAATCTGCCTGGACTTTCTCTATCCCCCACAAAGAAACATGAGGTCATCTGCATAATAAGATCTCCTGTCCTTCCCCCTAAATGAAGGTGATCTTATCTGAAACAATCTTCCTCTATTTTGCTTATAACTTTCTTACTTCACCCTCCTTCCTAGGAAAACCTTCCATTTTGTACAACTCCTCTGAGAGCTCCTCTACTTGCCAAACAGGACGCTGCCTGATTCATGAATCATTTAAAAAAGCCAATTACATCTTCAAATTTACTCAGTTGAATTTTTTTTTAACATTATAAAGGGCAAAATGAGTTGACTGAATTGTTACACTCAGCAAAGGTGGTACTTGGCCAACCAAGAAACAAGGGCATTTCCATGTTGAGGAACCAGTACAACTTAATTAAAGGTAATCGAACAAGCTAATGGTTATGTCAAGTAATAAATAAATCAGAAAGTGAGTCAAGGTCAAGTACATAGAAACAAATGGCTCCAAGAAAAGCAACTGCCTAAGGAGGAATACAAAATGAGATAACGGGCTCACCTATGTAATAGCGATATTCTAATGCTAGAAAATAATCATCTCTGCCATTCAAATATGACAATAAAACAAATTTGAAATCATTGTTATTCCTGTCTCTTTTGCAACCTTTGAACTGCAATAGTGAAAGAGAAAGAAGGATGCAAAGGTGTAAACCTAAACTCATGCAAATATAAATATACAAAATAAAGATGGAAACTAACATTTCAGAGTATCTACTTTTTACCAGGCATATCCATTATCCTATTTCATCCTCCTCAAAACTGAGGAGATTGGGCATTAACTTATCCATTTTACACATGCTAAAACTGTCACAGAGAGGTCTTGTAATGGATCTAAGTAATAAAACTAGCAATCAATCAATCTAGCAAATAGTGGTACTGGAATTTGAACCCAGGTCTGCCTACTTCCAAAACGCTTGTTTATCCTGCTCCATGGACCCAGCCTCTTTTCTGATCCCAACTAAATAGGTCCTGGTAAGTGAGATGTCAGCACAGGTTCTGGGAGCCTGAGTCTGGAGTGGAACAGGACTGAACTTTGGGCCTCAGAGCCAAGAACCAGATACCAAATAACAAAAACAACAACAATAATGATAATAATATACCAGACACTGAGTCAGAATAAAGAGCCAAGAAGACAGCCACAAAATCTATCAGAAAGATACCAACTAGTGTTTCAAGAAATACTGGGCTCTTGTTGGACAGTCATCCTTTCAAAACAACCCATGAAAAAAAAAAGGAATCTTTAAGACCCAGAGGTATGAGATGGTGTAGAAGGGAAAGCTACCATCACCTGTAAGATTGGACAGTGACAAAACCCAAATAACCACAGGAAGCCAAGGGCAGGGGAGAACTGGGGCATTCACATCTCTCAGATGAGACGACGGTAGTAGTAAGAATACCAACCACAGCAGGAACAACAGCAGCTCATGGAATAGAGAGGAGGCCCAAGTAGGGATTGCAGAACCTTCCTACCCATTGCACTGGGCAGTACAGGCACAGTGACCAGGCTCACAAGCATTTCAAGGGTCTGAAAAATGGTTTTATGCCTGAAGAAGAAAAGAAAGTATTGGGCCCACAATACAAAAGAAGAAAAAAATGGAAAAATTAGAATTAACAAATATTGAATTAAATATCTAAGGGTAATATCAAGTCAAGTGGTCAAATGCTGCTAAACCTTCACTTGGTTATATGGGAATGTCTTTGATGAGAAATGGCTGCCCTTTAATATGTTTGATGACACTGGGTGGAACCAACAAAGGAAGAGGGGCTGAGTGGTGCTCCACTCCCAGTCTCCAGGATGCAAGCTGGGGCTGCCCTCTGTAGCTTCTCCAGACTTCTTCAGCACTAGGCCATATACAGGAGGTCTCTTTCTTCCCCAGAGCCACATCTAATTATGGCATCTCCATAAGAGGCCTGATCAAAATGGCAAAACATATTTACTTCCAGTTTATCACTCACGGCTACTTTTCCCTCAGCATATAGTAGTTCTCTCCACTTCTTGACTCCTCTCTTTTTCCCCACCAAAGGAAAAATCCCATCTGATGACATTGACTCCAGGTTTCAGGAGGACCTAAGGACCTGTAACTTATCAGCTTGGCAAGTTTAAGATCTATGTCAACTAAATATAAAGGGAGAATATAAATTAGGGACAAAAGTTACACTACTTATAAATGACATCAAATGAATTGAAATTATACACTACTCAGGAAAAGAAAACATAAGGTAAACATTAGAATGGACATTTCTACTGATGTAAGATCCATTTTAAAGTATTTTTCCTGTGTTTAGTTCTATATTTTTTTTTGATTCATTAAAATATTTATTGAGCAGCTAGGGAGATACAAAAGTGATTAAAACATTGTCAAAGAGGTGAGGCAAATGCACACATCATAGAAAGCCAAGTGTAAGGGGTCACTGAATCACAGCAGTCAAAAGAAAAGTGCTTTAGGAGATCAAGAATGAGATTGCTTCCAGTGTTTAGTTCTATATTTGATCATGAAAGATGATCATGACTGATATATCAGGTATGTCATGAAAAAGACTATAAAACAATATGACCATATAATTCTAGTTCTGTTTTAAACACCATGTGTGTTTGTTCAAAGAATGAAAAAGTCTAAAAAAGTGAAAACAAAAATGTTTGTAACTGATAAGAGTTTTGTTTGGGTGACAGGATTATAAGTAAAGTTTTTTTTCTAATTTTTCTATAATAAACATATTGTTGCTGTAAAAGTTAATGAAAGGAAAAGTTATGACCTAGTCTTCAAGAAACATTTTACTATGGGATACAGAGAACAGGATGAGTTTATTTTGGCGGGAAAATGAATGATGCTATTTAAAAATTTATACTTTGTCAGCAAATGAGTTTTTAAAGAGAAATTCAATAAGTTTCAGAAAACTCTGGATCCATTTCCTGGCTCATCCATGGGCCATTTGTGCATCTTGGGCAAATCACTCTGAGACAGTTTATTCATCTTGATCTAAAATTTCCCCAGAACTAACATTCTTTGACTTCACATTGCTAGCTCTCTGGTAACTAGTAATATGGATAGCTCTTTCCTTTTCCCTACCAGGTATAGCCTGAAAATCACAAATTTATTCTTTAAATGTATCCATACATCTATCCATCTGTTCAACTAACATTTATTGGCAAGCTATTATGCTCCTAGAACTCAGTTGAAGAATCTCATGATTACTTGATTGCCTGAATCTTGTTTTCTAGGTAGATTTTTCAGGGAAAAATATTCCATGAGTTCTTGCATGTTCACAACTGCTTTGTTGTACTATAGTTTATACTTAAAAGCAACTTTGCACGTGTATAAAAATCACTGTTTCATGTGTTCTTTCCTTGAGTCTCTTAAATATGTTGCTCTATTATCTTATGTTGTGGATAAATCTGATGAAAATATGATTTTATTTTTTCTTTATAAGTAACTTTGTCTTTATGCTCAGATGTCCAAAAAGTGCTTTCTTTACTGTCCAGTTTTAATAGACTATGTCTTCGTGTTTACAATTCTGAGTTCATTTGCCAGGGTTAATTGGGTGATCTTTCAATGTAGATGTTCCAATTTTTTTTTAAAGAAAATCTTCTTGCATTATGGATTTTTGTATTTGTTTTGTTCTATTGCTTTCATCTTCTTCTTATGCTTATGTTGGATCTTCTTTTCCTATCTTCTATAGCTCTCATTTTTCTCTTGCTTTCTCTCTCTCTCTCTCCTTTTCTTTCTTTCTAGCTCCTCTTCTTTCTCTCTTTCCTTCCTTCCTTCCTTTTCCTCCTTTATAAACTATATTTTCCAATTTCTATTTCTGACAATGGTGGACTAGATTGTCTTAGAACAATGTGAAGGTATTTGAAGAATCCTCATTCAGGCAGTGAGGATATATGGGGACTTAATCCAGAAAATGAGGGAATCTGAGAAGAGTAACTGAAAAGATGAGAATTTGAGCAAAAATTTTCATAGATTCAAGTTATAGGGAGAAAATTAGAGTTCAGAACCATGCAGGAAAGGGGAATCTATAAATTTCAATTAGGACCAAAAAGGGACACAGTTTATAAGTAAGGGTAAGCTGGAAATGGGGCCAGCCTTCACATGACTTGAGCCCAGTTCTGAATGTTACCAATCCCCAATCGATGTTTAGCCACCTCATTTCTCAGTTTCCTAATTATAATGTATGCTGTTCTTTCAGTTTTTTTGTTTTTAATTTTTTTAATTTTATTTATTTATTTGACAGAGAGAGAGACAGTGAGAGAGGGAACACAAGCAGGGGGAGTGGGAGAGGGAGAAGCAGGCTTCCCGCCGAGCAGGGAGCCCGATGTGGGGCTCGATCCCAGGACCCTGGGACCATGACCTGAGCTGAAGGCAGACACTTAACAACTGAGCCACCCAGGTGCCCCTGCTGTTCTTTCAGTTTTTATTTATTGTTTCCTTAAGTTCTTTTAGATAATTGTATTATTTAGTTTTCATCTGCTTTTTGTTGTATATTTTCTAGAATACATTAATTATCCAGTTTCATCTTGTAGCCCATTTTTTCTTAAAGATTTTATTTATTTATTTGACAGAGAGAGAGAGCACAACCAGGGGGAGCAGTAGAGGCAGAGGGAGAAGCAGGCTCCCCGCCAAGCAAGGAGCCTGATGTGGGACTCGATCCCAGGACCAAAGGCAGATGCTTAATCGACTAAGCCACCCTGTAGCCCATTTTTTTAAATACTAGTATATTTAGTGCTTGACAATATTCTTTTCCATTGTTCATGTATAAATAAGCCCAAGTGTTCCATGTCTTTAGAAAAATGATTCCCTTGTAGGGGATTAAGATGCACTATGATAGCTTTCCTACCTCCACTGCTTCAGAGCTTTCTCCTGTATTGTTATTACAAAGACTATAGGTAGATAGATAAAGATACAACAAACAAAGATATAAATAGCCTCTCTGTGTAGTCATACCCACTTTCTGAGATCTGCCATCTTTGGAATCCTACCTTCCCCCAAAGTGTTTGATCCTTTTCTCCCATCTGCCCTAAGAGTTCCTGTCCTGCTCAATTTGAATTCTCTTCACAGGAGCATTTTCCTTAGGACAGGAATTTTATTAGATATTTTTGAGTTCTTTGAGCATTTGAGCCACAGCATACCTTCTTATCTCTCCATAGTGCCTGAGTGTGTAGCTGTGCTCTTCTCATTCCACTCACCCATAACTGGAGCCTGGAGTCTTCTCCTTTCCACTGTTATTCTCACAATATTCAATTTCTGAGAATTCCATTCCAGGAGGGACTCTCTCTCCTTTGGAGTATATCTTGGCAATCGCTGTAGTTTTCCCCTCACAATCTGATAGTAGAATGTTCCCATGAAAGCTTTCATAAACCAAAATGCCATAAAGTGAGGAAGTAGTTATCATAACTTATATGGAAAACTTTTTAGAGTTCCCAGACCCCCCCAGAAAAAAAATAACCTCTCTTAGGCTTTTCTGATACCTTACGACACATCTTGCTAACAAATGCACAAAATAAATTGAGATAAAGCACAGATGCTCATGGATAGAATTCAAAGCTATGGCAGCTGGATGCTGAGATGCTAAGTGTAGCTCCCAGGGAAGGAGCTTCAGGGTGCCACTCTCACTGCTCTGGGTTCTCACTTCACCTATAAACACTGAACACTATTTTTGCTTTTTACCTTTCTTCATAAAAGTGAAAACCCTCTTTGGATTTCTTTTGGTTAGCAAAAATAGGTACTAATGTGGGTCTTTTGTACAAGTGAAATGGCCTAACATGAACTTTCTAAAAGCAGAGGAAATTTGTATTCCAGTGTTCATAGAACAATTAAAACTCTCTTTCTCTCCCCTCCACTACCTCTGCATAGCTGCTAGGCCTAGACATGTCCTGTATGGGTCCTGCATTGTTTGTGGTTTGGGTAAGGTAAGCCATAATCTGAAAGGGTATTCTGAGATCCATGGGATGTTTTGTTAGTTGAAGATGTTGTGAGGATGTTGTAAATAGAATTTTTCTTTTGCTATTCTAGTTATTTAGTATGTTTTTAGAAAGGAGAATTGGAGAAATTTAAAAATTATGCATCATGAACTTGCCTTGACCTGAAGTCAATATGGGCTTATTTTTAAATCATGAATACTATCAAGCAAGGGAACATAATCACTGATTCTTCATTATTTCACTGTCTTGACTGGCTTCTAAGATGACAGTTACTTCTGAAGTACTTTCTGCTCAACTTTGTTAAGTGTTTATTAGCTTCCCTAAAAGTATTCTTTGGAAATATAACCAGCCTCTATCTGAGAGTTGTCCACATTCTGATATTGCTTTCATTTTCCTCATCAACTTCTCTTCAAATTATGGCTTCCATCATTAGCTAGCCTCAGATTGAGTACATATACATACATTCTGAACAATTTATTAAATCAATGATATTCTTTTTCCTTTAAAATCAGACTTCATTTGAGAACTTCCTTAGGCTCCAATTGCTGTATTTTCCTCCTAGGCATGTTTCAAATTGTTCTTTATATTTCAGGAGCTTCAGTCAGAATGCCTTCTTTAATGTTCAGAGGACTTACTAAATCAAAAATGGCTTCCTCAAGTTAATATTGTATTAACTTCGCAGTAATTCCTTCCAAATGAAAATTGGCACATTCAAGCCCATTACCCTCACACTGCCAGAACTGACATATTCCTCTGATGAACAGAAGAAAATTACTATATTTCTCTGCAATTTTGTAGATTCTCTATACTCTTCAGAACTTGTTAAAATGCCCCCTTCCTTTTCTCTAAAGAAATGAAATTAAATGGTGAATAGGAGTGGGGAGAGTGGCTTCAAGCCTCCAATGATCTACTGCAGGGTTCTGTACTTTACTCTGTTTGATTTAATTCAATCAACACTCCAACCTTCCATGAATACCTCCAATGTGCTAAGTTTTATGTTCAACAGAAAAGATAAGTAAGAAATTATCTTCCAAGGGAGCCTTAGAGTTAGATGTGGGTTAGAATCCTTATCTATATCTACTAATTGGTGGCTTGAGTTAGCTATTTGATCTCTCTGAGCCCCAATTTCCTTATCTCAATGTAAATCCTACATGATACAGCTGTTGTGAAAATTTAACATGTATATAACATTTTATATTATTATACTTTATATATTACATACACACATATATTTGTATATATGTGTACATATATAATTTTTATAGCAGCTGTATCATGTAGGAATTTTATATATAGGTATGTTTGTGGTCAGCAGTGCTCAATAAATGTTTGTTCCTTTTGGATGATGTTACAATCTACTTATAATTTGATAACATTTCTTCCCCATTTACCTCTCCAACCACACAAAATGGCTGCTATATAGCCTATTGATTTTCTTAACAAAATGAATTAAAATTGATTATGTTCTATGATGTTTTACAATTCTTCCTATATCAAATTGAGTGACATTTGTGAAATGTATTGCAACAACCGGCAGGGTTCTTGATCTGAGGTCATACACTCCTAAGGGGTTCAGGGAGTTTTTGAACATTCTGAAATTGCATACAAATCGATTATGCCCATTATGCCCATGACTTAGGCATTTTTGGAAGGAGGCAGTTCGTTGCTACCACCAGATTTTTAATGGGACTAAAAAACAGACAAACTCAAAGCCAAGAATCATGACGGTGTTATAAAACCACAGTCTACACTGTATACTTCAGATGTCAGACACTGTCTATGCAATTTCCTTTTTATAATGCTTAGCACAGATCCAGAAAGGGCAAAGAACTTAAACTTTTCTTTTAATCAAAGTAATAATGACATCCCTTTCTCTACTAGGAGGGGCAGATATAAAAGATATAAAAACAAGAACTGAAAAATAAAAAGAAAGAGACTGAAAGGAGACAGACCAAACACTGAGGACAGTGAAAGAGCAGGAAGCAAAGAAAAAGAAAAGAAAAACAACCCCTGCCACCTTACTTTCCCCCATCCCCCAAACACATGCAAATGAAAACAGAAGGAGAGGGAAAGGGAGAGGAGGAGGAAAGAGATAGATGGAAAGAGAAGTAGAAATGCAAAGCAGTTGAGAGAGAAAGGAAAAGAAAGTGATCTTTCTGTCAAACTGTGGTTAGTTTGTTCCGTTCCCGACTCCATCCCCCTCCACCAATACTGTCTTCGAGGCAAAGGCTCCCCAGAGATCCGGTAGAAAAAGAAGTTTCACAGATTGAATGAAGGTGCATGAAATTCTAATTTTAGTTCAATTTGATCATAATGCCTTTCGCAAGTCACTGTTTTACCTGAATTTTCCTTATCTGCAACATCTAGATAGTTAACATTAGTAAACTAGAAAAAGTCTCCTGTCTCCATGTGAGCTGTATCCCAAAAATTCATTTTAAGGTGATCCAATTTGAAGAATGCACTTTCCTACAGAAATAGTGTTAAAACATTATCTAACAGTTCACAAAAACATATTTAACATAGAGTGGAAGAAAAGGGAATTGGCCTTTCAGTCATCAGCTGGATAAACTGGAGTACAACATCTCTCCTCGTTTCCTTTCTCACACTCTAGGGAGCTTTATACATGCCCATGTTGCTAAGTTGGGGGATATGTCTTCACTTAAAAGATAAAAGGCAGCAATACTATAAAAGACCACTGATACAAGAGAAGCAAACCAGCTAAATTTCCTGCTGCTTATTCCTTCCTTCAACTCCTTTCTGCCCCACATGTGTCTTTCTTGCCCCTATTATCTTTGTGTGGGGGGGGAAGGGGGTGTGGAAAGCATCTTTCTTTTTTTATTTAAATTCAATTAGCCAACATAAGTACATCGTCAGTTTCAGATGTAGTGTTCAATGATTCTTTAGTTGCGTATAACACCCAGTGCTCATCACATCACCTGCTCTCTTTAAGGCCCATCACCCGGTTACCCCATCCCCCTCACCCACCATCCCTTCTGCAACCCTCAGTTTGTTTCCTGGAGTCCAGAGTCTCTCATGGTTTTTCTCCCTCTCTGATTTCTTCCCATTCAGTTTTCCCTCCCTTCCCCTATGATCCTCTGAACTATTTCTTATATTCGGCATGAGTGAAACCACATGATAATTGTCTTTCTCTGATTGACTTATTTCACTCAGCCTAATATTACCCTCCAGTTCCATCCATGTCGATGTAAATGGTAGGTATTCATCCTTTCTGATGGCTGAGTAATATTCCATTGTATATATAAACCACATCTTCTTTATCCATTCATCTGCTGAAGGACATGTCGGCTCCTTCCACAGTTTGGCTATTGTGGACATTGCTGCTATGAATATTAGGGTGCAGGTGCCCCTTCGTTTCACTATATCTGTATCTTTGGGGTAAATACCCAATAGTGCAACTGCTGGGTCATAGGGCAGCTCTATGAGTAGAGTAGACAGTGTAGGAGGGTTCCAACAGTGTAGGAGGGTTCCCCTTTCTCCACATCGTCGCCAACATTTGTTGTTTTCTGTCTTGTTAATTTTAGCCACTCTAACTGGTGTAAGGTGGTATCTCATTGTGGTTTTGATTTGTATTTCCCTGATGACAAGTGATGTGGAGCATATTTTCATGTTTCTGCTGGCCATTTGCATGTCTTCTTTGGAGGAATGTCTGTTCATGTCTTCTGCCCATTTCTTGACTGGATTATTTGTTTTTTGGGTGTTGAGTTTTCTTTATGGATCTTGGATACCAGCCCTTTAACTGTAGTGCCATTTGTAAATATCTTCTCCCATTCAGTGGATTGCCTTTTAGTTTCGTTGACTGTTTCCCTTGCTGTGCAGAAGCTTTTTATCTTGATGAAGTCCCAATAGTTCTTTTTGCTTTTGTTTCCCTTGCCTTATAGACATGTCTTGCAAGAAGCTGCTGCAGCCGAGGTCAGAGAGGTTGCTGCCTGTGTTCTCCTCTAGGATTTTGATGGATTCCTGTCTCACACTTAGGTCTTTCATCCATTTTGAGTTTATCTTTGTGTATGGTGTAAGAGAATGGTCCAGTTTCATTCTTCTGCATGTGGCTGTCCAGTTTTCCCAGCACCATTTATTTGAAGAGACTGTCTTTTTTCCATTGGATATTCTTTCCTGCTTTGTCGAAGATTAGTTAACCATAGAGTTGACAGTCCATTTCTGAGCTCTCTATTCTGTTCCATTGACCTATGTGTCTGTTTTTGTGCCAGTACCACGCTGTCTTGATGATCACAGCTTTGTAATAGAGCTCGAAGTCAGGCATTGTGATGCCCCAGCTTTGGTTTTCTTTTTCAATATTCCCCTGGCTATTCAGCGTCTTTTCTGGTTCCATACACATTTTAGGATTGTTTGTTCCAGCTCTGTGAAAAATGTGGATGGTATTTTTTTTTTAAGATTTTATTTATTCATTTGAGAGAGAGAGAGAGAGAGAGCACAAGCAGGGGGAGAGGCAGAGAGAGAAGCAGACTCCCTGCTGAGCTGGAAGCCCGATATGGGGCTTGATCCCAGGACCTGGAGATCACAACTTGAGCTGAAGAGACGCCTAACCATCCGAGGTTGGTTAAGCGCCCCGGTATTTTGATAGGGATTGCATTGGATGTGTAGATTGCTCTGGGTAGCATAGACATTTTAACAATGTTTATTCTTCCAATCCATGAGCATGGAATATTTTTCCATCTCTTCGTGTCTTCCTCAATTTCTTTCGTAAAAGTTCTCTTGGTTTTAGAGTACAGATCTTTTACCTCTTTGGTTAGGTTTATTCCTAGTTATCTTACGGTTTTGGGTACAAATGTAATTTCTCTTTCTTCAGTCACATAGAAATGCAACTAATTTCTGTGCATTGATTTTGTTTCCTGCCACATTGCTGAATTGTTGTATGAGTTCTAACAATTTTGGGGTGGAGTCTTTTGGGTTTTCCACATAAAGTATCATGTCATCTGCGAAGAGTGAGACTTTGACTTCTTCTTCGCCAATTTGAATGTCTTTTCTTTTTATTATCTTATTGCTGAGGCTAGAACTTCTAGTACTATGTTGAACAATAGTGGTGAGAGTGGGCATCCCTGTCATTTTCCTGACCTTAAAGGAAAAGCTCTCAGTTTTTCCCCACTGAGAATGATATTCGCTGTGGGCTTTTCATAGATGGCCTTTATGATATTGAGGTATGTTCCCTCTATCCCTACACTTTGAAGGGTTTTAATCAAGAAAAGATGCTATATTTTGTCAAATGCTTTTTGGGCATCAATTGAGAGGACCATATGGTTCTTGTCTTTTATCAATGTGATCTATCATACTGATTGATTTGCAAATGTTGAACCACCCTTGCATCCCAGGAATAAATCCCACTTGGTTGTGGTGAATAATCCTTTTAATGTACTGTTGGATCCTATTGGCTAGTATCTTGGTGAATATTTTGGTATCCATGTTTGTCAGGGATACTGGTCTATAATTCTCCTTTTTGATGGGGTCTTTGTCCGGTTTGGGGATCTCGGTAATGCTGGCCTCATAGAACAAGTTTGGATGTTTTCCTTCCATTTCTATTTTTTGAAACAACTTCAGTAGAATAGGTATAATTTCTTCTTTAAATGTTTGGTAGAATTCCCCTGGGAAGCCATTCGGCCCTGGACTCTTGTTTTTTTGGGAGGTTTTTTATTTTTTATTTTTTAAAGATTTTATTTATTTATTTGACAGAGAAAGACACAGCGAGAGAGGGAACACAAACAGGGGAGTGGGAGAGGGAGAAGCAGGCTTCCCGCGGAGCAGGGAGCCTGATGCAGGGCTTGATCCGAGGACCCTGGGATCATGACCTGAGCCGAAGGCAGACACTTAACAACTGAGCCACCCAGGTGCCCCTGGGAGGTTTTTTATTATTGCTTCAATTTCCTTGCTGGTTATTGGTCTGTTCAGATTTTCTATTTCTTCCTGTTTCAGTTTTGGTAGTTTCTAAGTTTCCAGGAATGCTTCCATTTCTTCCAGATTGCCTAATTTGTTGGCATACAGTTGTTCATAATATGTTCTTAAAATTGTCTGTTATTTTCTTGGTGTTGGTCGTATCTCTCCCCTTTCATTCATGATTTTATTAATTCAGGCCCTTTCTCTTTCTTTTGGATAAGTCTGGCTAGAGGTTTATCGATCTTATTCTTTCAAAGAGCCAGCTTCTAGTTTTGTTTATCTGTTCTACTATTCTTCTGGTTTCTATTTCATTTATTTCTGCTCTAATCTTTATTATTTCTTTTTTTTTAAAACTTTTTTTTTAACATTTTATTTATTTATTTGACAGAGAGAGAATGAGAGAGAGTGAGCACATGAGAGGGGGGAGGGTCAGAGGGAGAAGCAGACTCCCCGCTGAGCAGGGAGCCCGATGCGGGATTCGATCCCGGGACTCCAGGATCATGACCTGAGCCGAAGGCAGTCACTTAACCAACTGAGCCACCCAGGCGCCCATAATCTTTATTATTTCTCTTCTCCTGCTTGGTTTAGGCTTTATTTGCTGTTCTTCCTCCAGGTCCTTTAGGTGTAAGGCTAGCTTGTGTATTTGAGATTTTTCTAATTTTTTGAGAGAGGCTTGTATTGCAATGTACTTCCCTCTTAGGACTGCCTTTGCTGTATCCCAAAGGTTTTGAACAGATGTGTTTTCATTCTTATTAGTTTTCATGAATTTTTTTAAATTCTTCTTTAATTTCCTGGTTGGCCCATTCATTCTTTAGCAGGATACTCTTTAGTCTCCAAGTGTTTGAATTCTTTCCAAATTTCCTCTTGTGATTGAGTTCAACTTACAAAGCATTGTGGTCTGAAAATATGCAGGAGATAATCCCAATCTTTTGGTATTGGTTGAGACATGATTTGTGACCCAGTATGTGATCTATTCTGGAGAAAGTTCCATGTGCGCTCGAGAAGAATGAGTATTCTGTTGCTTTAGGATGGAATGTTGTATATATATCTGTGAAGTCTATCTGGTCCAGTGTGTCATTCAAAGCCCTTATTTCTTTGTTGATCTTCTGCTTAGATGATCTGTCCATTGCTGTGAGTGGGGTATTGAAGTCCCCTACTATTAATGTATTATTATCAATATGTTTCTTTACTTCGGTTATTAATTGGTTTATATAATTGGCTGCTCACATGTTGGGGGCATAAATATTTGCAACTGTTAGATCTTCTTGTTAGATAAACCCTTTAAGTATAATATAGTGTCCCTCTTCATCTCTTACTACTGTCTGGTTTAAAATCTAATTTATCTGATGTGAGGATTGCTACCCCAGCTTTCTTTTGAGGTCCATTAGCATGGTAAATGGATCTCCACCCCCTCACTTTCAGTCTGGAGGTGTCTTTAGGTCTAAAATGAGTCTCTTGTAGACAGCATATGGATGGGTCTTACTTTTTTATCCAATCTGATACTCTGTGCCTTTTGATTGGGACATTTAGCCCATTTACATTCAGAGTAACTATTGAAAGATATTAATTTAGTTCCATTGTATTGCATGTAAATGTAAAGTCCCTGTTTCTGTAGGTTGTCTCTATTTCTTTCTTGTCTATGTTACTCTTGGAGTCTCTCTTTGCTTACAGTATTTCCTTTAATATTTTTGCAGGGCTGGCTTGGTGGTCACATATTCTTTCTGCTTCTGTCTGTCCTGGAAGCTCTTTATCTCTCCTTCCATTCTGAATGACAGCCTTCCTGGATAAAGTATTCTTGGCTGCATCTTCTTCTCATTTAGTTCCCTGAATGTATCATGCCAGCCCTTTCTGGCCTGCCAGGTTTCTGGGACTAGGTCTGATGTTAGTCTGATGTTCCTTCCTCTGTAGGTAAGGAGGCTTGCTTGAGCTGCTTTCAGGGATTTTCTCTTTTTCTTTAAAATTTGCAAGCTTCACTATTTTATGTCGGGGTGTTGATCTATTTTTATTGATTTTGGGAGGGGTCCTCTCTGCCTCTTGGACATGAATGCTTATTTCCTTCCCTATATTAGGGAAGTTCTCAACTATGATTTGCTCAAATATACCTTGTGGCCCTCTCTCTTCTCTTTTCACCCTCAGGCACCACAATAATTCTGCCATTGGTACATTTCATGGCATCATTAATTTCTTGAAGCCTTTCCTCCTGGGCTATTAGTTGTTTTTCTCTCTTTTCCTCAACTTCCTTCCTTTCTATCAGCATGTCTTCTAGATCACTTATTCTCTCTTCTGCCTCATTCACCCTAGCTGTTAGAGCATCCAATTTAGACTGCACCTCAGTTATAGCATTTTGAAGTTCAGCCTAATTAGATCTCATTTCTGTACTAAGAGATTCTCTAGTGTCTTTTATGCTTTTTTCAAGCCCAGCAATTAACTTTATAATTGTTATCCTGAATTCCATATCTGACATCTTACTTATATCTATATTGATTAGATCTGTGGCAGAGAACATTACATCTGGTTTTTCTTTTGTTGTGAACTCCTCCTTCTAGTCATTTTGCCCAGAGAAGAATGGATGAGTGAGTGAGCAGAATCAAAAATATCAACCACGACCCAAGCAAAATACACACTGGACGAATCCGAAGTGGTCAGTAACCAAAACAGAAAAGCAAACAAAAACAAAACAAAAGGGGCGTGGGTAGAGAGAATATAACCTCACAGGGTCAACAAAACAGGGTGATCCACTCGTTCCTGAGTGAATTTTGATCTGTGTGTTACAGACACTAACTCCCAAAATCGCAAAGAAAGCAAAACTTATATATATACAAAAATAAAATTATTCAAGAGAAAAAAGGCCAAAAATGAAGCATGTCTATAAAATGTAGATGTAAAAAATAAAAGTAAAAAAGTGACTTAAAAACAAAGAGTTGATAAAATAAGAAACTAGTTGAAAAGGAAAATAAAAGGAAAAAAAGAAATGGGAAATTTTAGACTGAAAGATAAATGAATCATGAGAAAAAAAACCTCGAGTTCTATATACTATTTTCCCCTAGCTCTGGAGTTTTATAGTCTTGTGGGATCCATAAACTAGTTGTGCACCTGTTCTTCCAGTTGGTCTTCTGGGGTAGGAGCCTGCTGTGCTGCTTCTCAGGCATCTTTGCCTTGGCAGACTTGCACCACCCCTTGCCAGGGGGCTGGGCTCAGTGTGGCTTTTGTTCCCTGAAGGCTTTCTGTGCTTTAGAGGATCAAAATAAAAATGGCCATGCCCCAATCTCCAGCCCCAGAGCAGAAAGATCGTGATCCCCTCTCTTCACTAAACCCTCTGGGACAAACAGTCTTCACTTTCCTGTGTGCCAAACTCTGCAGACTCCTGTAGTGCGTGCCCACAGTGATTCTCCTGGGGGGAGCGCAAGGGTCCTGCGTTACTGCCCTTTGTAGTGCCCTGGGGCTGAGAGCAGTCGCAGGCTTGTGCACATACCCACTCAGCAGCTCCCAGGGTAGAGCTGAGTGTCACCGTACTGTCCTTTATGGGGCTGCCACCCTGAGAGCTATTGCCTGGTTGTGGCACACCCATTCCAACCCTCCTGGGCAATGGCAGATGGTCCACGTGTTCCAGTCCTTTCAGTGTTTCCAGGCGGAGAGCAGTCACCTGATGGGCCTGGCTGGTGCTTTATGGTGACCTTAACGGAGAGTCACACCCTGGGCTTATTAACCATAACCAGTTTCCCTGCTCCAGTGCTTGGGCACTTTACCGGCTCAGGCACCCCAGTTAGTTCTGTGACTCCTGGGATCTTGAGACCACACTGACCCACCTAGAATTCTGCCCTTTTCATCCCCTGAGCCCCTTTCAGACAGGGATGTCTCTCACTGGAGCAGATTTCCAATGGTTCTAATTTTGCCTTCTGGGGCTATATCCTTTTCTGGTAGCCAGCTTATGGAAGCTCCCTCCTCACTCTGTTTATCTTCCAATATCTCCCCTCAGATTTACGTCTCCGCAATTCCTACATTGCAAAAAGCAGTCACTTTTCTACTTGTAAAGTTCCAGATATTTTTTTCTTACAGTTCAGGCTGAATTCATGGGTGTTTAGAATGGCTTGATAGTTATCTAGCTACATTCACGGCACTAGATGAAATGAGGTCCCCTACTCTACCACTATCTTGCCTCTGACCCTGCCCCCATTGTCTTTCCACATTTTATATTGGGCACAAATTCTATTCTCCTCATAGAACTAGAGTTCTGATTCTCCTGAACTCTGAAGTTTCTATTGTTTCTGTATACCACCTTCACCTTTCATTTAGATCTGTCAAGCTTCAACTATAAAAGTGTTACCTCCCTACTCAGCCTCTACCTTCCACCCTCAACCCCTGGCCTCTGCCATTTTCTTCCATTATTTATATCCTTGGCAAAAGTTCAATGTATAAGGGGGTAGGTAATGTTATCTTGATTGGCAATGTTCTAGTACTTATATTAGATGGTTGAAGTAGGGTGAAGTAGGGTGAAGTAGGGTAGGGAGAGAGACAAAATGCTACCCTATTTCCTGTGAGAAAGCAGGTCAGATTCCTCTTCTTAGGCAGAAAGTAAAAAGATGGATGTAGAGATAGATATTTAGAAAGGGAGGAAAATAAAGATCGTCTTATGTGTCTGCTAGCCTGGACCCACTCAGTAAGAGAAGACAAGTCCAACTCAAAGTAGAGGTAAGGCTTGACTGTAAATTGTTTCTAGAGGATGGACATATGTATACAACTCATTCCAGAGACAAAAGATGAAATGGGGGGTGGGGGCCACATGCCCTAGGACATGTCCAAAGATGTAAGGTAGCTGCAGGAACTGTATCAGAGAAACTAGTCCCTGGGGGAACCCTGTTAACAGATGACAGAGGGAAAGCTAAACCCTTCCCTTCTGTTCCCTTCTGTTTATACACAGAACTGCCTCTGTGTATAAATTCACTAATCAGCAGAAGGAATTAGTATTGAGAGAAAAATAATGAGCCATAATATATAATCAATTTAAATAGAGTTTAAGCAACTGTAAGGCTAGGGATAAATACTGGAAAGGTACTTCCATTTTTATAATAATGTAATCACTACTGACTGCTTCTATACTGACAGGTATTTTGTACACACAATGGTATAACAGATTGAGAGTCTGAATTATTTGCAAAAAAGACTATTAGTCAAGGAGACTTAGAACTAAAGTTCTGTTGACATGCAGCCACCCTCAACAGAGAGAGCTTCAAATCCCAGAAATAGTTGCTTCTATTTTTGGAGGGTCATCCTAATCCATAGACTCTTGAGGCTGTAAGCACTGAAAAAAGACTTAGAAATCATTTATTCCAACTCCTTTTCTTTAGAGATAATTGCTTCTTAGATGAAGATCATTTATGCACATTTCAGTATAGAGATCTTTATAGTGAACATCTTTATCAATTAATATTTGATACTAGGAGTCTAAAAATGTGGCAATAAATCGAAATATTTTTTGAAAAGGTATTTCCTTTTAAAATTTTTAGCCAATCCACTTGTCATTATTATACTTGTTTATAAAAATAGCTACCATTATATCACGTGCCCTCTTTAATTCCCATCACCCAGTTAGCACTGGGTGTTATATTCAACTAATGAATCATTAAACATTATATCAAAAACTAATGATGTACTCTACCTTGGCTAATTGAATTTAAATTTTAAAAAATTAAGTAAAAATAAATAGCTACCATTTATCGAAAACTTGAATGTGGTAGGTCCTTTGCAAATATCCTCTCATTTAACCAACACAATCACTCTAAAAGATGGGCATCATTACCTCTCCTTTATAGGTAAGAACGACGAGGCTCAAAAAACAGCTAGTGAGTGACAGAGCAAGGATTAGAACACATTTTGTCCAATATCTACTACTCTATCGGGTGTATCACCATGGAAACATTTTAAAAATATACCAGAAAAAACAGGAAAACTGTCTCTAATATGTAATCTTTCAAGTGTCCCTAAAATATGTGTACAAGTGAATACTTTATTGAGGTTTACCCTAAGGCAAATATGGTTATAAAGAGGGCTGACATACTGGAAGTATTTCAAAATTCTACCTCTGATTAAATGTGAAAATTTTAAAAACCAGTAATTATCTAAATCAACATTGAACAGCATGGTAAAATGACTAAGCTCATTTGTGGACAGAGAACAAGACTGACGGGTTCACTGGTTCTATTTCTCTTCATTTCTCATGTGGAACACTGGTGTCAGTGCATGAAGAACTAGCTCTAGGTAGGGAGAAGTCACTCAAAATTATATCACCTATTGACCTTCGATACTTAGAAAAGAGCTTGGATTTCGAGGGGGTTGAGAAATAGCTCTCCTCTTGCTTTAGGTGTTGTCATTGGTGGAACTCCCCAGAAAACAGACTCTGAAACAGAGATCAGCATGCATAAAGATTATTAGGAAGTGCTTTTGAGGTCGATGCCTGTGAAAGAGAAGAGGAGGAAGCAGGATTGTAGAGAGGAAGAAGTTGGGCTATGTGTAGTCTTTCTATGGGGAACTCTGATGTTGGAATGGCCCTAGGGAATACCACAGGTTGAAGCTGGGAGGCTGAGTTTCTATATCCTTATGTTGATCAGTCCTTGTGTGTGGGTGCCCTGAAAGGAGGCATGACCTTGAGTTAAGTCAGGTGTTTGCACCTGAGGCAGTTCCCTGAGAGGGCAGGCAGCTGTGGGTTGTCTGCTGCCAGCACTCCCAACAGCTAGGGGAATAAATCTTTCAGTCCTAAAGGGGGGGATCAGAACAATGCATCACAGCGTCCACCTCAGGTTTGCTGCCTTTCATCACATGTACAGTTTCATTTTTATTATTTAAGATGTCTGGGGTGAGTCATCATAAAATGTCCCAAGAATGCCCAAGCCTGGTGAAGATTAACCTTGCCTATCAATTTATTTCCTTTAGACCCTGAGACCCTCAAAAGAAGGACAGAACGGTGTCTAGTTAGTTAGAATTTCAAGAGTCAGGCTTGTAGTTTTCTGTGAGCAAGACAAGAAATCACAGAAGTCAGTGAGAGAAAATGGTCAGATAACTGAAAAACAGGAGGCAGGTTAGGAAGTAGCTCAGACCAGGTTGTGCCCACCCATTTGTGTGAGAGGATGTGATTCTTGTACAAGCAGGTCTGGGACTAAATAAAGCTCTTTTGTGGGCTGGATTTAGCCCAAAGGCTGTAGTTTGCTGACGTTTGATTTTTAAAATTAGCATTAGAATCGCAGGTCCAGGAATCTATTTGGTTCCATTTGCATTTAGTACTATAAGATTTCTATCTGTGTGACCTTGGGCAATATCCCAGAGCCCTGTCTGTCTCAATATCCATATCTGTTAAGTGGGTGTAATAATAGTACTGGCCTTCCAGGGTTATTTAGAGAAGGAGACAGTCCCAGTTAAACATCCAGCAGGTAGTCTGGCACTTATCAGGTATTCAGTAAACAACTTTTGGAATTGTTATTGTTGTTATATTTGTTATCATACTGAGTTAATTGAGTATTTTCTGCCAAAGCCACTATTAGCCTAAATTTTGGAGGCAAGAGAATAAGAGAATAGTTTAAATGAGTTGTTAAAGTTGTAAAGTAATAATCAAGGAAAAGGTTGTGTCAAGACTCTTTATACTATTCCTGCAACTTTCCTGTAAAATCTGAAATTGTCAAAATAATAACTGAAAGTTAAAAAAAAGAAAAAAAAAAACCAAAGCTCTTTGACTTACTTTGCTGGGATTATTTGGGAGAGAAGCATGCTCTGGAACTCTTGACTATTTCTACACTGTTTGGTTTTATATACTTATGCCCTTTTAATTTATCCTTTAATTTTTGTGAAAACATCATTCTATTTCAGCCATGGTATGAGAATAAGAAAAAGAATTTGTGTCCATATTTGGATTAGAGAGAAAAGGGGAACATCATCTCCATGAGGTGCAGACAGGATGTAAGCAGGAGAAATTAAATCAAGCAATCTGCAAGAATGAGATGAAACTGCAGGAAGAAAGACTCAAGAAAGGCATATACTGCTATATTTTTTTCTCTTTTCCTTCCTGGAGATATTTCTTTCCTGGAGAATATGACTATTTATAAGCACCAACTGTATGCCAGGCACAGTACTAGGTGCTTTCACATGTTATCTCACTAATAACGATCCTGTTGGGAAAAATATTATTGCCATTTTTACAATGAGAAAAACTGAGGCTCAGAGAGAATAGTTAGGTTTCCCAAGACCACACAGTATGTGAAGGAGCTGGGGAAAGAGTGTGGCATGGGTTTAGGGTCAGAAACAACTGGGTTAATTGTCCATCAGCAAGTGAATGGATACACAAATTGTGGTATATCCTTATAATGGAACACTACTCAGCAATAACAAGGAATAAACTATTGATGAACAAAACAACATGGTTTAATTTCAATGTAATTATACTGAGTGAAAAAAAGCCAGATAAAAAAAGAGCACACATTGTGTGATTCCATTTATAGAACTCTAGAAAATGCAAACTAATCTATAGAGACAGAAATCAGGTCAGTGGTTGTTTAGATATGGGGAGGGGTCAGGAGCAGCAGGAGAAAACTTTGGAGGGGGAGCAATAGATATGTTCAATATCTTGATTGTGGTTATGTTTACATATGTCAAAACATCATATCATATATCTTACATACACCTTATTGCATATCAATTATACCTTAATAAAGCAAAAAAAAAAAAAACAGAGTGGAATCCCTTTTACTATTTACAAGGGCTTAATCTCTGAGACTAGTTTATTAGTTGGTAATGCCTCCTCAGAGAGTCGGTGTGAAGATGAAAATAAATCAGTGAGGAAAGTGTTTAATATAGTGCCTAATATGATAGTAAGTGAGCAGCAGAAGTTATGTAAGTCCTAGACTCTGAGTTCTTCCTTCTTAGAGCTTTCTCTACTTCAATTAGTAATGCTAGTCATTGTTATTTTTATTTATAGCTATAATTCAAGCACATCAATCTTAATCCAAAGCACAACATCTTTCCACTAAACCACACCAAACCATGCCAAATTTTATGATTTGAGTTCAGAGACATCATCTCCTGATGGGGGACCAGGCCAGAATCTTCTGCAAAAAAGCTGTTTTGTCTTAGAGCCAATAGTTTGTCCAAGCTGTTGCTATCATACTCTTCAGTCCCAGAATTTTTCTTTTGTTCCTTTTTATAATTCTATTTCTTTATAGATATTCTAATTTTGTTCATACATCATTTTCCTCATTTCCTTTAGTTCTCTGTCCATTTTTTTCTATTGGTTCTTTGAGCATATTTAAGACAGTTATTTTAAGATCTGTCTAGTAACTTCAATGTCTGGACTTCCTCACAGACGGTTTCATTCCTTTGAATGAGCCATTCTTTGTTTCTTTGTATGTCTTGTAATTTTTTTTTTTTTTTTTTTTTTTTTGGTTAGAACTGACATTTGGCTATTATAATGTCATAACTAGAAGTCAAATTCTTCCTCTTTCACAGGGTTCACTATTTTTTGGTTGTTGGAAGGCTGTAGCAATCAGTTGATTTAATGTCCTTGCCAAACTATTATTGCAAAGACTGTATTCCTTGTCACATGTGGTCACTGCAGTCTCTGCTCCTTAGCTTGTGTTCAGCAAGGATTGTGATAGAAATATTCTTGAATGCTAGGAACTCCCAGTCTTTGCAAACTGGCTCTGAGCCAGGGCCCTCCTTCAACTTGCCAGCTTTCAATGTACCAAGGGATGAGGCCAAGGTGAAAGCATAGGGTCTTCTTGAGTGTTTGAGTATGTGTCTTGCCCTGAGCATGCACATGGCTTTCTAAATTCCCCCATTTACATAGTTGCTTTTGAATGTCTTAATTTCCCAAAGAAACTCTACCCAGCTTTTGTCTTAGGCAGTCTGTTGTATGTTTCAGCCATAATCTCTGCCTCAGGTGTTTGAGGATTGTTAATTCGGTTTTCAGCATTTTCAAGCTTTTTTCACCTGAGTTCTGAATTAGGCAAAATAGGGCAGAACATCTTGCATCAGAGCCTGCCCCATATTAGTCTGCTTGGGATGCCATATCAAAATATCACAGCCTGGATGGTTTAGACACAAGAAATTTATTTCTCACAGTTTGGGAGGATAGAACAGCCAAAATCAAGGCACCCACCAATTCAGTTTCAGATGAGGATTATTCCTGGTTTGCAGACAGCTGCCTTCTCACTGTGTCCTCACATGATAGAGAGAATGAGCTTTGGTGTCTATTCTTTTTTCTTTTTTTTAAGATTTTATTTATTTATTTGAGAGAGAGAGCATGAGAGGGGTGAGGGTCAGAGGGAGAAGCAGACTCCCTGCTGAGCAGGGAGCCTGATGCGGGACTCAATCCCGGGACTCCAGGATCATGACCTGAGCCGAAGGCAGTCGCTTAACCAACTGAGCCACCCAGGCGCCCTTTGGTGTCTATTCTTACAAGGGCACTAGCTCTACTAGATGAGGGTCTTATCCTTACGGCCTCTTTTAACTTTTATCACCTCTTTATAAGCCCTAAAATTACACTGGGGTTAAGGCCTGAACATATGAATTTTGAGAGACACAATTATCTATAGCAGCCCCAGATAGATTAGAACAGACATCGTAGTAATCTCTGAACAAGGTCAGTTTGCTCCCTTCAGAACCAGGGAAACAGCACACATTTAAATACAACTTAAAAGGAATGAGGGGAAAAAAGATATCACAACATGCAGCTAAGATTTGTAAGTCAGTTAGTTCTTTACAATAAAAGAAGTAGCATACACATTTATAATTTACTGCTTAGGGATTTTAAACTAAAGCCAGCTTCACCTATTCCATTTAAAACAAATGCTTTCTGCTCTTGTTGAACCACGAGGGAAAACAATTAAGGAATATTTTGATTCATATTCTAGGAAACTAGAGAAAGTCAGGGTAAGTAATCCCAGAGAGCCCAATCTCATAAATTGAGAATCTTTCTCTAGAAGACACAAGTTCCTCAGTGCAACCGTGGCAGTCTCTGCTTTCAAGCTAATATGTTGTGAGTCATGCTGAGTCCTCTTCCCTTGAGGTTAAAAGTATTTCCTAAACTTTCTTTTTTTTTTCCTTATCTTCTCCTCTCCTCCGTTCTCTACCTTCATCCCCTTTACATGTCTATCAACTTAGAAAATAACATTAGCCTTTCCAACTGTTTCAAATCTTGGTAGATTTTGTGAAGATGCAGGTGTAAGGAATAAAAACTGTTTGGAAATGCTCTTTTAGTTTCTGTAGGATGAAAGTACTTTATCTTGGCAGGTATTTTCAATATGAAATGAGAAGCCCTGCTTGAAAAGCACACCATCACCAGAAAAGAAAGCTCTGTCCTTTTTTCTAGAATTCTTCTACTTCCTATTCAAGTTAGTAAAGATGGTAGGTAGCGGGGGTCATCTACAACTACAAATAACCTGATGTTTAGTTAAGCCAGTAGTTAAAATCGATGTGGAGTCATACTGGATACCAGAAAGCAAGAAAGAACAATACAATAAAACCAGGGAATTTGGATAATTCACCCACTACATATTTTCTTGCTGTTGGGTGCAATTTTGCTTTAGGATAAACTCTTAGACTCAGACCAACTTATTGGTTAAATGTATATTTATTACTAAGTATGCTTAACTACCACTATTACCACAAAGAGGGGCACACACCCAACCGCAATTACAAATTAATTCATGGAAAGGAAAAGGAGGCAGTTATAATTATGTATTCTTTTTAAAGTGCAATAAATTTTCAACAGGCTAATAAAATGAGATCTGACATATAATAACCTACCATCCTGCCATACTCCTAAATCTTAACTGCTCACTATGAATGATGCTAATATTTTACAAAGGTACACAGTAAAATCAGTAATAAGTTATCACCTCTTGAAAGAAAACTCTTCATAGTATACACATCTAAAATATTTAATACTTAATTGCTTAAACATACAATAGGATCTCATGAGCCTAATGTAATTAAAAGAACGTCCATGCTTTTCAATTACACTGTCACATATAATCTGATTAACCACCTTTTGAGGTAGGTTGGGATTATTTTCCACAATTTACAGATATGAAAATTGAGATTTAGAAGGTTTAGATGACTTGCCATGGGCCACTCAGCTAATCAGTGATAATAGCGGGAGCACTATACAGGTCTCAAGGGTTCCACTGCTCTATTCACTATATGTTTCCTCCAGGATTGTCAATGTTTAGATTTTAGTAAGATCCACAATTGATTTCTCTATGATCACATCAGAAAACCCTTATATAACACAGGTGTCAGGGAGCAAAGATAATACCAGCCTTGTATGCTATCCTTTAAAGTGAAAAAATATATATTCTACTTCACTGAATTGTTTGTTAATTCAAACAACAAATCATTAAACACCTACATATGTGCCAGCCATTGTGCTAGGTTCTATTATACCCAGCTGTATTATTTTCTTTGCTGCATGACAAATTATCCCAAAATTTAATGGCTTGAAACAACAAACATGTATTATCTTACAGTTTCTGTGGGCCAGGAATTTGGGAGCACCTTAATGGAGTGGTTCTGGCTCAGGATCTCTCCTAAAGTCAATAAAGATGTTGATGAGGGAGGCAGTCATCTGAAGGCTTGACTAGGACTGGAGCAGCTGCTTCCAAGTTCACTTACATGGCTGTTGTCAAGAGTCTTTGGTTCCTTACTGACTGTTGGCAGGAAGCCTTAATTACTGATAATGTGGGCCTCTCTATAAAGTTGCCTGAGAGTCCTTAAGACTTGACAACCATCTTTCCCTAGTAAGAAGTCCCAGAGAGAGAAGAAGAAAAAAACTCGTGTAGGTTTTATTTTTTGGCATATGTTTTATAATCTCCTCTAAGAAGTCACACAAGTCTATTCATGAGAACAAGTCACTAAACACAGTCCAAACTCAAGGTGAGAGGAATTAAGTCCCACCGTTTGAAGGAAGAAGCATCAAAGAACTTGTGGACATATTTTAAAACCACTGTATCAGTGAATATAATTTAACTTACAGAATTTAATCAAATTATTATAAAATGATTTGTTAATCTCATTGTAACATTTGGGTATTTAAAGAGAAACTAAGTGTATTGAGAGTGGTTTGTGTGTGTGTGTGTGTGTGTGTGGTTGTTGCTTATTTGTTTCCATTTTGTGTCCCCATTTTTATTTTGCCCTATTAAAAAATTCTACATACAATGCTAAATAAATGCTGACTTGTCCTATCTTGTTCTATCATTAGGAATTGCATTCACTGCTTATAAGAGAAAACCCAAATAACAAAACCTTAAATAGCAGGTATTTATTTTCCCTTACATAACAACAAATCCAGAAATGGGTGGGTCCAAAGCTAATAAGCTAGCCCTCTAACGCAATCACAAAGCCTGGCACCTCTGGCTTCCTACACTGTTAATACTATGTGGGGCTTTGGTTATTATGGTTGAAATATGGCTGCTCCACCTCCAGCATTGTATCATTGTTCCAGGTAAGAAAAAAAAAAATGGGTACAGGTCCAATGGCTAAAAGGACATTTCTTCCATAAAGCTTTGAGCCTCTCCTAACAATATCCATTTTCATTTTATTGATCAGTCACACAGCCAGCCATGGCTTACAGAAATCTGGAGAAGTAAATATTTTTAACTAGACACACTGTCACCCTGAAAAAAATCAGAGTTCTGCTAGTAAGGAAGAAAGGATTTGGGCTTAAACAACTAGCAATGTCTACCAACCTGTTCCAAGGAGCCTCACCACACATTACTCTGCTCCACCAAGCTTCGACACACATTATTGAAACACCACACCAGACGGACAAACGTACTGCCCAAGATTTATGTGTGTTTCAAATGGGAGAATTTAGTCCTTGAGTCCCATATATAAAGTATATTTTTCAAAGTAACTACAACTTTCTTTTTTCTAGTTGATAACATTGAAGAATTGGCTGACATTAATGTCACATAAGGGAGTTTATCAGAGTTGTTTATTATATTAAAAATTTGGAAAAAAAACAAATAGCAATAGAATATTGGTTAGACAAATGATAGTACATCCATTTATCTTTTAAAAATGATGTTAATCATGATATATTGTTCAGTGAGAAAAGAACTATATCCATAATAAAATCCAGTTTATGAAATATTGTGTTTATATGTCTTTATGTGTTTTTTATTCTTTATATCTGGAAGACTACAACATACACTTTAAAAAATGGTTACCTGTAGATTATGGGATTTGGATAAATTTTTGTTGTTGTTGTTTGAATAACTATGTATTGTTTTCATGAAAATAAAAGCTATTTTCAAATACCCAAAATGATGGGAGGGACTTACTTGATCTGGTTTTGTTCGTATCAATAGTGTTTCCTGCCAGTAATTTTCTGAGACCTGCTATGGCTGAACCTATCTTTGGAAGGGTTTCTTATCTTTGCTCAATGGAAAAAACAAAGTTATTCCTTATTCATTAAAAATTTCAATAAAATTAAAATGAGGTAAGGGATCTTGCAATTTTGTTTGTTTTGCTTTCTATTTGGAACACTGTGACCTCTGCAAGGGTCTCCTTTTCCTGTTACAGTGGTTGTGGAAGGGAAGGGGATGAGGCTGGGCAATTAACTATACACAAATTAGAAAAGAAAGAAGAGAATATAAGTAAGGATGTAAGGGAGAGAAGTCTGGAGTATGGGCCAGGAAAAGAGCACTAACCTGAACATCAGGATACTTGCACTTCTAGCTTGGGCCCATCAGTTTATCTTTCTGACCTGTTTTCTCAACTGAAAAATAAAAGGTTTAAATAAGAATCATTAGATGTGCTTAAATTCTTTTGGAAGATTCTCTTGGATCTATTAATGGCATATCATGGCAAACTACACTAGAGCTGAATCTAAACAAAGGAAAAAGAACAATAATAACTTACATACATTGTTCATTATTTCTCTCAGGCACATTAAGTAACTTGCCAAGGTTGCACAGCAAATAGGTGGAGGAACCAAGATTCCAGCCCAGAGCCCACACTCCTAAGGGCTATGCTTAAAGGCACTAAAGAACTGACAGAGAGGGGCTTTTAAAAGAAGCTGGATAGTTTTCTCACCCTCAAGCTAAGGCATTGTAGATGATGTTAAAGCCAAGACCTTATCCCCACCTCCTGACTGCTGTTGGGTTGCCTCAGGGGCTCACAGGCTCCTCCCTCTAACCAAAAACACTTTCTGATTCAAAGTCCTTTAGCCAACTAAAAGGAAGATGATTTTTGGAAAACCCTAAGGAAGGTCTTCCTGTTATTGCCTGACAGAAGCGAAGTAACGACAGACCAAACCACGTGTGATACGGAAGGCTTTGTGGTACCACTGTTTTCAACCCTTTCGGGTTCATGTATCTGGTTACCCAGCACCCGTTTGCATACCTCATCTTGCTGTATTTATTTAGGCCAGAGAGATACTGACTACAGAGTACGGGGGGGGGGGGGGAGGAGGGGAGTGGGGGTCAGGAGAAAAAAGAACGGGAAGCAGGCTAGAGGCCAAAAGACTTCTGCAGGGTTAGAGCCTGTCCCTCACACGGAGGTCCTCAGGTACCTCTAGCCTCAGTCCCTGTAGTTTCACTGCTTTAGTTTCTCTTCAAAGTCCGGAAGCTAATGCAAAACCCTACAGCAGAAGCAGGAAGGAGAAGGCCAACAGCGAGAAGCCGCAAGTGGGCTGCGACTATTGCTCGCAGAACACCCGACTTCCCAGACCGCTTCGCAGAAGGGCGGGGCGTGAGCTGGGCGGCCAATCCCCACGTCCGCACGTCACCATAGCCCCGCCCCACCCTGCCCCCTCTCGCTCCGCCCTTCCCTGGGGCTGGTGCGGCGGCGGAGACGTCAGCGCTAGGAGACCCCTGGGTGGCGGCTGCGCCGTCGGCGGGCCGCGGCCTGGACGCGCTGCGGGGGAAGGGGCGGAGCGAGCGAACGAACGAGCGGGCGGGGGGGAGGGAGGGTGAGCTGGGTCCGCCTCGGCCGCCGCCAGGGAATGATCTGGGCGGCAGCGGGCGGCCCCAACCAGCGGCTGCGAGCCACTTCTGCGGGTACCGGGAGGAGCTAAGGTTGCCGGTCTCGAGTCGTCCCCCTCTCCGCCCCCCAGGAGGGGCGAGAGGGAGCCGCAGCTGATGTCAGGTACGGCCGGCGGAGGCGCCCTCAGGCTGCGGGTCCAAGGTCTCGGTTCCCCTTGTCCTCACCGCTCGGAGTGTGTGTTTGCGGGAGCGTAGAGGGTGGAACCAAACCTGGGCGCAGCCAAACAGGTGTCTCGGGGTCGCCGCGGGGGCCGGGGACTTGCGGGCTCCTGAGGGAGGCGTGGAGCACTCCTGCCCCCGGCGCCTCTGTGAACTGCCATTGGGGCCGTCTGCCCATCGGGCCGCTAGTTTGTTGACGAGTAGCCTCTTCGTGGTGGGTTCTTCCTTTCTGCCCCCGGGTGCCCCTCACCTCTTCCTCGAGCCTCTGTCCTCCTTTTCGCGCGCTGCCCGCGGGCGGGCGGCGGCCGTGAGGCGCGGGGCTGCGGCGGGTCGCGTTCTGACCACTTAGAGGTCCTGCCCGCCGGGCCCCCGCGCCCCCGGACCTGTGGGTCAGGCGAGACGCAGGGCTCAGGTGTGGGCACCTTCCGCGAGAGCCGCCGGGCTGCGGGGCAGCCGGAGTGCCGGGCGAGTGGGCGTCTACCACAAATGCCGGGGGACTTCCTCGGGGCTTTCTTGGATCATCAGGTTTGTCTGTGGCTGATGTATTTTTTTAAATTTCACTGCATCTGGCCGAATGAGCAAGCCAGGTGCGTTTGACTCACTTGCTGCGTTGAGGGGGAAAAGAGTTTTTTTCTCCCCCCCCACCCCCCCCGCGAGTGTGATGTGAGTAGTAGGTGCTGACAAGTTGGCCATACAGCTTTGAATTTGGAGAAATTGTATACTCTAACAGAAGAACGTAATTTGGGAATGGGGATTTAGTCTTCCCTAGCTCGTACTCTCTTATTTTTAAAAATAATAAACAAGCACCACATGCTCTGGAAAAGTTGATTGGCTTTATAATCTTGTTCTCTAAGTTCGTTATAGATATTGTAGTATATGTTTTTAACGCTTTTCAATTTGGAAACTATTATGCTAACCATGAATTGACTTCATTATGAATTAGAAAGTTATAAAGGTAGAACTTTAACGCATTAAAGTGAATAATTAGGCCAGTGTGATTGGGACAGAAATATGTTCATTTACTGAAAGTTAGGCACAGAATATAGGTAGGTCGGCCTGGGTGCCAGGAAAAAGCGTTGTGCATGATTTCAACTTGTTTAATTTTGGTGTAGGTTTAGACAGTGGGAACCTGAATCTTTAGGAGATATTTAGACAGCTCTCCATACCTTTAGCGGATAAATGTCAGGTGAACCTTATGCACATGATGTTGTGTGTTCTAAGTATTGTATAAAGTAAACTATATATACTTATTTTCCACTAGCCTTAGTATATATTGATGTGCACTTTAAGTGAATATAAAGTTTCAAGTTACCAAACAGTTAACTCTTTTCACCATATGTTAAGTAAAACAGTGATTTAGTAAGGAAAGTATGACTCATTTAAAATTCTTCATAGGAAAAGAGCATGGTTTTTCAGTATTCGTGGAGAACTATTAAATATCTGTCTTAAATTTGCCTGTAATTTGTGTTTTTCTGTATCTTTTTATTTAGGCTTCCTCATTTTAAAAATATTTTGTGATTAATACCCATTGAGGGATAGATATGGTTTGTTGTTTTTTTTTTAAAGATTTTATTTATTTGACAGAGAGCGAGAGAGGGAACACAAGCAGGGGGAGTGTGAGAGGGAGAAGCAGGCTCCCCGCTGAGCAGGGAGCCGGATTTGGCGCTCAATCCCAGGATGCTGGGATCATGACCTGAGTCGAAGGCAGACGCTTAATGACTGAGCCACCCAGGCGCCCCTTGATATGGTTTTTCTTAAATATGCTATTTTAGGGGGCATAGGTTAGTAGTACGTACAGTGGATTAATTTTAATTTTCACCCAGTCATAGAAATACAAAACTGTGTCATTTAGGCATATGCAATTTACTATTTGTATATTGATTTGTGCTAAGATAAAAATTGCATCTTACAGCTTATAAACCTTGTAAACCATGGTAATTTAAAATAGAGTCTCTGGGGACGCCTGGGTGGCTCAGTCGGTTAAGCGACTGCCTTCGGCTCAGGTCATGATCCTGGAGTCCCGGGATCGAGTCCCGCATTGGGCTCCCTGCTCAGCGGGGAGTCTGCTTCTCCCTCTGACCCTCCCCCCTCTCATGCTCTCTCTATCTCATTCTCTCTCTCAAATAAATAAATAAAATCTATAAATAAATAAATAAATAAATAAATAAATAAATAAAATAGAGTGTGATGAAATTATTGATCGGAATTCTTGTGACATCGCAGCAGTAAACAAACGTTAAATGGAAAGGGGAAAATTTGATGAAATTAATTTCAGATTCATTTAAAATTTTAAGCTTCCCAATACAACCATGTTACTTTTAGAAGATTTGTTGAGATTGGAATAAAGACACTAGTGTACAAACTGTAACAAGATGGCAAGAAAAGTATGACAAAATTTTTTTGCTCAAAATTTTTTAGGATTAAGGTCATTACTTGAAGGAAGGAAGAAAAGGAAAAAAAAAAAGACTTGTTCTCTAAAAGAGAAGATAGCATTTTATGTTAAATCTAAATGTATATCTAATGTGTACTTAAATTTTCACTTTGCAACTAATTCAAATAGCTAAGGGGAAAATATATACCGGAATGTATAATGTGTGAAAAGTGTTCCTTGAAGAAAAAATAAATAAATAAATTGATATTAGTGAAATAGGGACGCATGTAAGAAGGTAGGAGAAACAAACAAAAAAACTGAATAAACTATCTAGAACCTGTAATATGAACTGCCTTGCACATTGAAGGCAGGGAGAGACAAGTTAAGTTGGAGAGATTCTGAAACAGGCAACCTGATTAGTTTACAACTAAAGCTGTATGGCTTTATGGAGGGAAGATAGTGTTGTATAGACAGAGAAAACAGTAGGAATAGGGGAGCCCACTACATTGGGATATTTAGTGAACTATAGATAGTTCACGATTGCTGAAGAGTAAGTAATAAGGCATGGAGTATCTTGGTCCTTCTATTGGTTTCCTAGGGCTGCCATAATAAAGTACAGCAAACTGGGTAATTTAAAACAACAAATTTATCATCTCAGTTCTGGAGGCTAGAATTCTGAAATCAAGGTGTTGGCAGGGCCATGGTCTCTAGGTTCTAGGGGAGAATCTATCTGTTCATGTCTCTTAGCTTTTCGTGTCACTGGCAGTCCTTGGTATTCCTTGACTTGCAGCTTTACCACTCTAGTCCGTTCTGTGTCTCATCATATGGCATTCTCCCTTTTTTATAAGGACACCAGTCATATTGGATTAGGGTCCACCCTGATGATTTCGTCTTAACTTGATTACATCTGCAAAGACCCTATTTCCAAATAAGGTCCCATTTATAGGTACTGGGGTTAGGACTTCAACCTCAGTCTTTTGGGCGGGGGGGGAACACAACTTAACCCATCACAGTCATATGATTTATCTTATACAGTGTTCGGCAAATTTTTAGCACTATATGGCAGGCCAAATCAGGGGGGTGTGGTAGGAACAGAGAAGGGAACATCTATATATACTTATTTGTCATTTACTTATCTTAGTGCTTACTCTGAACCAGGTTGCAGAGTGAAAGCAAACAGGCAGACAAAAATCTCTGTCCTGGAGGAGCTTGTATTCTAAAACATTGGTTCTCAGAATGTGGTCCCTGGATTTGCAGTATCCACATCATCCTGGAACTTGTTAGGAATCCAGACCTCTTGATTCAGAAACTATTTTTAAAGAAAACTTTCAGGTGATTCTGATGCAGACTCAGGTTTGAGAACCAATGAACAAGATGGAGAAAAGAGACAATAAACAAGATGAGGAAGTAAAATATGTAATATATTAGATGTTAATAGGTGCTGTGGGTAAGAATAGGGTGACCAGGGAAGACCCCCTGAGAAGTAAAGGCCTGAAGGAGTTGGGGAGTAAGCCATGTGAGTATGTAGGTGAGTTGTGTTCCCAGCAGAGAACAGCAGATGCAAAGAGCCTCAGGTGTTTGAGAAACAACAAGGAATCCAGAGAGAACACAGCAAGGGAAACAGTAATAGGTTCAGTTTATGAAATTTCTGTTTGTTCCTTTTTGACCTATAAAAACCAAATACTAGGAGGAGAGATCAGAAAAAGAGTGGGGATAGGATGGCAGACCATTGAGGTTCATCTTAAGGCTTTTGCTTTGTCTCTGAGTGAGATTGGGAAGACACTGGAGGATTTTGAGCAACTAAGTGATACAATCTTTTTAAAAGGATCACCGGTGAAATGGGTAAAAATGGATTGAAGAAAGAAGGATGTAAAGGGAAAAGTTGATTAGGAATCGGTTATGATAGTTGAGGATGGGAGAGGAAAAGAGAGAAAAGGAGGTGACTTGGACTAGGACAGTAGCAATGGAGAGGTTAGAAGAGAGGTACAAGATCAAAAGCATATGAGATGGTAGTGAAAAATAAGGATTTTTTCCCCTCCTACTCTAGTTACTTCAGTTACCTAGTTGCCTGCCTCAAAAGCAACTGATGTTATAATTAGTCTTTGTATATTCTTCCTGAGATACTTTATGTATATATGATAAACTAGGTTTTAACAGTTTAGTAGAGTGGTTCTTAACTGGAGCTGAGTTTGTCCCTCGGGACATTTGACAGTGTCTAGAGAGGTTTTTCGTTGTCACAACCTGGGGAAATACTGCTGGCATCTAGTTAGTGGAGGCCACAAATGCTACTAAACATCCTACGGTGAACAGGACAGCCAATCACAAGAGCGAATTATCCAGCTCAATATGTCATTGGCTTAATGGGAGTTACAGAGGTTGAGGCATAGATGGTGGAGGGAAGATAGTGTTGTATAGTCAGAGAAAACAGTAGGAATAGGGGAGCCCACTACATTGGGATATTTAGTGAACTATAGATAGTTCACGATTGCTGAAGAGTAAGTAATAAGGCATGGAGTATCGAAATATGAGGCTGAAAATTTGGACAGAGTCTAGGTGAAGGAGAATCTATATATATCATGTTAATTAAAGATGCTTAGTTTTTGTCTTATAGGCAGTAGGACTCCATGGAGGATTCATGGAGTGACTTGGTCAGCTTTTCATTTCAGATTGGTCGTTCTGGTGGCAGAATGGGGATGAGTTGAGGAGAGATAGCACTTGAGTGAGGGAGACAGATTAAATATTGCAGTTGCTTAGGGGAGAGAGGAGGGTCTGAAATAGAGATGATGAATAAATAGATGAATAAATGGAGATGAGAGGATGGATTAAAAAAAAATTAGGAAATAAAATTGGCCAGATTTGGTAATTGGATATGGGGTAAGGGGAGTGAGGAGTGTTAGAGAGACACTCTGATTTCTAGTTTAGATAAACAGATGGCTCCTGGTAAAATAGGAACCCATTGGTGAGTAATTTAGATGATCGCCAGTAATTTTAGTTAAGATGAGCATGTAAGAAGGAAATTAAAGGAGGAAGGTAATGAGTCACTTTTGGACATGTTGAATTTGAGATGCCTATAGTCAAGGTGGAAATGTTTAATGTATATGTGAGTCAAACTTCGAGAAGTCTGAAAAGGATCCCCAAGTGTGGGGATTTTAGTGCACTTTGTTTTTCCTAGATTATCTCTATAGATGAAGTAGCCTACCTTTATTTAATTTTTGTGATTATACTATACAGACTGTAGTAGTTTGTCTTAAAAAATAAATCTTTTATCTTACACAGTTTTAATGAATGAAGTTGTGTTATGGAAGAAAATAAAGGAAAAGGGTAAAGTGAAGACTAACAGATATAGCATCATCTCTTTGATTAAAGTAAAAGATGCAAATACACAGAGAAATGGGGAAGAAAACATACTCTTTTCTGTATGTACATATTTTTTATCTATGGTTTCAGTTTTGGTTTTTTCATTTGTTTTCTTTACGTTTTTCTGATTTAAAAAGTAGCCACTACACCTTACTAGCAAAAAGTCATAATTGCCAAATATGCAGAGATTTTCCTTATTAGCACATATAGCTTATTTCCTTATTAGCTGCAGAGTATTCTGTGGTATGGATGTATCATGTTTGTTTATTTAGCTAGCTCCTTATCAACAAGCAAACATCTGTGGCAGTGGCTGCCATGAATATCTTTGCAGACTTCTATGTTCGTGTCCATAGAGAAATTTCTGATGATGAAATGATGGGTCACATCATACTCATTTAAAAATTTTAAAATATATTGCCAAATTGCCCTTCCAAAAGACAGTAAATATGTATATTGTGAGAAAGAATGCATGAGTGCCAGTTTCTTTTTCCATGTCATTACTGGGTGTTACTAAACATTTTTTGCTAGTATGTTAGGTTAAAAATAGTATTTCTGCATTTGAATTACTTTAATGTGAAATTTGAACATCCTTGGCCATTGTATTTTCTTCTTCTGCAAATCCTTTATTTCATCTGTTTTTATATTAGATTGATCTTTTGTCTTTTTCATTATGATATTTTTTGGCATTTTTTGCTGTACAGATTTTTTTTTTAACATTTTATACAGAAACATCTCTGAACCAGCAGTTTCACTGCCAGAAGTTTAGCCAATGAATAATTTCATACAATTTTCCTATAGTCATAGCTTCTGAGTTTTGAGAAGATGTCAATTCATGTTATAAAAATATAAAAAGATATTTTCATCTAGTTTTGTTATAATTTCATTTTTTTTAATATTGAAATCTTAGAAACATTTGGAATTTGAAAGAGAAAGGTAGGAATCCAGCTGGCTGATTTTTATCTTTTTCCCAAAAGATTATTTCAGTATCATTACTTGAATAAACCATCTTTTTCTTGATTTGAAATGCTATGTATATTATGTATTAAATTTCCATATGTACTTGTTTTTTTAATAGACTCTTTATTTCAGTCTGGTAAAGACCACCAGGGATATGTATCTTTAGGCTGACAAAGGTTAATTAACTTGCTGCTGTGAGGAAGACCACACACCAGAGGAACTGCCAGCATTTTACTAAATAAAGAAAGGACAGGGTTATTATAGGATTTTGGAGAAGGGTGGAGTTTAGACAAAATTTAAACGAAGCAATATTTGATAGGTTTGAAGTACAGCAAGGCTGTGTGTCAAGGGGTTAATTAACATCAGGCCTGGGCTGAGAGGCAAACTCGAAGTCCTGTTTCCTTAGAGACTACACAGTTAAGATAAATGTGGAATGTTGTGTCTGGGAAACCCTATCTGAAACTCTGAGTTGGAAATTAAGGCTGCTGCTGTTGATGAACGATCCATCATCCATGCAAGAATGGGATGTTCCAGTCTCACTGATACACTTTGAGATAGCTTAGTTCTGATGGCATGGTTGTAGAGAAAAAGTTTCTCAGCATTATGTCTGTAGTATTAATTAAAAGCATTAAAAATGTTTTTTAACTGATTCATAAATAAATTGATATGCCTGTTTGGCCTGAATATCAAATTGTTATAATTACTATACCACTGTTTATTGTAGGTAACATTTTAATCTCTGGTAGGCTTAATCTACCCTCTAACCTGCAGTGCTCCTTTCAGGTTATACTCATATTTATTTTCCAAACAACATTAAGAATAATTTTTTACTACATTACTTAATTTTTAAAAATCTTGTATTTTAATTGGGTCCATTAGACTTAGTCTACCCCCACACTCCTTTCCAGAATTTCCCAGGTATACTCACATACTTATTTTTACAAATCTTTTGAATGCTTTTACTGAGTTATTTAACTTTCTAAAATCTTTTTGTATTTAAAAATAATAAATAAAAATAAAATCTTGTATTTTAGTTTGGATAATGTTACATATGTAGATTAATTTGGAGAATATCAACATTGTTATTCTTTTTTTCCAATTTTTTATTGTAAAATACACATAAAATTTACCAGTCTAATCATTTTTAAGTGTACATTTCAGTGATACTAAATACATTTATATTGTGCAACTGTTACCACCTTCTATCTCCAGAACTCTTTGTCTTACAAAACTGAAACTCTATACACATTAAACAGTAATTTCCCATTCCCCTCTGGCAACCACCATTCTGCTTTCTGTCTCTCTGATTTTAACTGAGTGTCTCCTGTCTCTGGCAACCCCCAGTGTCTGGCAACCACCATTCTACTTTCTGTCTCTATGGTTTTAACCGAGTATCTTCTGTAAGTGGAATTATATAGTCTTTGTCTTTTTGTGCCTGGCTTATTTCATTTAGCATAATGTCAGAGTTCATCCAAGTTATAGCACACATCAGAATTTCCTTTCTTAAATTTTAAAGGCTGAATAATATTCCATTGTATGCACATAACACATTTTGCTTATCCGTTCATCCATTGATGGACACTTGGATTATTTCCACATTTTAGCTATTGTGAATAATGCTATAAACATGGGTATACAGATAACTCTTTGAGACCCTGCTTCCAATTCTTTTGGTCATATACCCAGAAGTGGAAGTACTAGATCCTATGGTAACTGTAAATTTTTTTTTTTTTTTTAAAGATTTCATTTATTTATTTGACAGAGAGAACAAGTAGGCAGAGAGGCAGGGAGAGGGAGAAGCAGGCTCCCCGCCGAGCAGGGAGCCCGATGCGGGGCGGTAACTGTAAATTTTTAATTTTTTGTGAACTACCATACTATTTTCCACAGTGGCAGTACATTTTACGTTTCTGTACATTTTACATTACAATGCACAAGTGTTTGCATTTCTCCACATCCTTGCCAACACTTACCATTTTGATAGTGGCTATCCTAATAGTTGTGAGGTGGTGGTATCTCATTGTAGTTTTGATTAGCATTTCCCTGAATTTCAGTGATGCTGAGCATCTTTTCATCCTCAACATGTTCATGCTTATCAGCCAGTAGTATATCTTGTTTGGAGAAATGTCTTTTCAAGTCCTTTGCCCATTTTACTGGTTTTGTTAAGTTTTAGGAGTTCTTTATATATTCTGGACATTAATCCCCTATCAGATAGATGACTTGCAAATATTTCTTCCATTCTGTGGGTTGCCTTTTTACTTTGTTTATAGTGTTTTTTGATACACAAAATTTTAAAATTTTCATGAAGTCCAATTTGACTAATTTTCTTTTGTTGCTTGTGCCTTTGATGTCCTATCAAAGAAACCATTGCCAATTCCAATATCAGGAAGTTTTCATCTTATGTTTTCTTCTAAGAGTTTTATAGTTTTATATTTATATTTTATATTTATATTTATATTATAAATATATAGTTAAATATTTATATTTATATTTATTTATATTTATATTTGATCTATTTTCAGTTGATTTCTGTATATGATGTTAGATAAGGGTCCAGTTTCATTCTTTAGCATGTGGGTATCCTGTTTTCCCAGCACCTTTGTTGAAAGATTGTCCTCTGCTTGTTGAATGCATGTGGCCAATTTGTTGAAAATATTTTGCCCGTAAATGCATGGGCTTATTTCTGAGCTCTCTACTCTATTCCATTGGTCTATATGCCTGTCTTTATACCAGTGCCACTGTTTTGATTACTATAGCCTTTGTAGTAAGTTTTAAAATTAAGAACTGTGAGTCCTCTGGTTTTATTCCTCTTTTTCAAGATTTTTTTTTTTTTTTTGGCTCCTTGGGGTCCCTTGACAATTCCATATGAATTTTATGATGGATATTTCTATTTCTGCAAAAAAATCATTAGATTTTGATAGAGATTGCATTAAGTTTGTAGATCACTTTGGGTAGTATTGATATCTTAACAATATTCTTCCAATCCATGAACGTGGGATGTCTTTCCATTTATTTATGTCTTCTCTAATTTCTGTTGAGGATGTAAAAAAATATTTATGTTCTCATGGAACAGTAACAAAAGGTATTCTCACTTTTGATTTTCTGTATCTGAAATTGTGGGAATATTTTTAAAAATAGAATTATAGCTCGAGACAATACAATTTGATTTTAACTTGGTTGTGAACTGTTACATAATTTTTGGAAGGTTATTAATTTGTTTCTTATCCTACATTTTCAGGATTCATAAAATTCTGCGGTCTTTTCTATGCTAAGGTTGTGTAACTGTAATGCTTATAAAATACTTCAGGGTCATTAGGTGATAGCTGTGTGTTAATTTTTTCTATTTCTATCATTTTAATAAATTAGTAATAGAAGATGCTTTTAGTCTTTCTGTCTCAGAATTAATATGTACTTGTATTATACTTCATATGAGTTGAATACACACCAAAAGAAATAATATATAGGTCATATTATATATCTATTTTAAGCTTTTGGGTTAAAGAAGTGTAAAAGCTTCAAATGGTGGAACCATACATGATTTTTTTACTTAGTAAATTAGGTGGTATAAGTATAGATCTCTGTTTGCAAAACTCATTTCAACTCTGTTCCCCCTTTCAGTAAAACAAATACACAAACATTTGAGTGCATTATATAAGCCAGGCAGTGTGTTAGGTGCTAGAGATATAGAGATAAGAGCCATAGCCACTTTTCCTGAGGAACTCATAGTCTAGTGGGAAAAAGATGCACATACTTATTATTATGCAGTATGACATATACATAGTAGGAAGTGTGAGTAAAGGCACAAGGAAACATTCAAGGGAGCGCAGTTAATTTGACCATGGGCAGTAGGGAAGAGTGGTCATGGAAAGTACTGAAACTAAAGTAACCTTGAAAGAATTATGTATCTGCCCAGTAGACGAAATTGGGGAAGGCACACCCAGCAAAAAGAATAGAATGGCCAAAGTCATCCATATGAAAGGTCATGGCAAACTTGGAGAATGGCTGAATGGTCTTTGCAGTAAGGGAGTATGAGAAATAAGAAAGCAGGAAGGTGAACTAGAGCCAGTCTTGGGTACCAAGTAAGCGATATGGATTTGATCCTTGGATAGTTTGGCTGTGTCTAAAATTCTAGGTTGGAAATAATTTTTCCTCAGAATTTTGAAGGATTTTATCCATTGCCTTCTAGCTTTCAGTGTTGCTGTTTGAAAGTCTAAAACCATTTAATTCTTGGGGTGCCTCAGTGGCTCAGTTGATTAAGTGTCTGCCTTAGGCTCAGGTCATGATCCCGGGCTCCTGGGATCAAGCCCCGTGTGGTGTTGGGCTCCCTGCTCAACGGGGAGTCTGCTTCTCCCCTCTGCCTCTGCCCCTCCCCCTCTGCTCATGCTCTGTCTCTCACTTTCTCTCTCAAGTAATAAAATCTTTTTAAAAAATTAAAATAAAAAAAAAAAACATTTAATTCTTGTCTCTGCCTCTTTCCCTTTCTCTGCAAGCTTGCAGAATGGTTTCTTTGGCCAAATTGTTCTGAAATTACCTGATACTGTATCTTTGTGGGTCTGTTTTTGTTCAGAATATTAGCTGTCATTGGAGCCTTTCAATCTGGAAATGTCTTTGAAGTATTTGATTGTAGATTTCCTTCACTCTTTTTTATCTGTACCAGTAAACTGATCTTTAGTTATCAATTTTCTCTCTTTATTTTCCATCACCTTATCTTTTTGTTTTGCTTACTTTGAGGGTAACTTCCTTAACTTTATCCTGCGGCTGTTCTATTCAGGTTTTTTATTTTCTTAAGTTTAATTTGTTGTGGAGTTCTTTTTGTCCTCATAATTTTTTTAAAGCTATTAACTTATTTCATGAATAAAATGGCATGACATTTTTTAATCTCTCAGGATATCAATGATTGGGATTTTCTTAGTTTTCATCTCATTATATCATCTCTTCCAAGTTGCTTTAAATTGGACTTTGTTGATTTTTTTCTTTCGTATTAGAGGCTTCCCTTAAAATACCTGGTGATTCTTAAGTGGCTATTTATATTTTAGAGTAGATACTAAAAAGCTAATTAAAATTTCTATACGCATTGTTAGGCTGTGCAGTATTCTTCACTATACAATGATTGAACTAGAATGATTGATTGCTGAACCTTTTGGGGATTCCATAGAGCAAAACCAAACCAAGTGATTTTTAACTTTCCAAATCATAAAGTTGCTGTAGCAGATGATGCTAATACTTTGTCCAAGGGCCTGTATCTCCTTTCTGTTCACAGGCTCCTAATGTATATTCATTCCCATTATCTATTTCCTAAGGTTCTTTGTTGCTGGGCTGCCCTCACACTGCCAGAGCCAGTTTTGCCAATGTACAAGCTATGAGAGTGTCTGGAAAGCTTATTTCCTAAGAACAGCCCTTAACCAATGTTTAATTATGTGAGTACAACTCTGAGATGCGGCTTGCATTGCCTCTAAAACTACCGTAGGGGATGGAGCTAAAATTACTTCCCATGGAACTTTGCATGACTTCTTTCCTTCCCTGTCCTACTTCCCTAGAAGTTTTTCCAGGGAATACTTTTTTTTTAATTCTTTTTTTTAAGATTTTATTTTATTTATTTGCCAGAGAGAGAGAGCACGCACAAGCAGGGGAAGCAGCAGACAGAGGGAGAAGCAGGTTCCCCACTGAGCAAAGAGCCTGATGTGGGACTCCCTCCCAGGACCCTGGGATCATGACCTGAACCAAAAGCAGATGCTTAACTGACTGAGCCACCCAGGTGTCCCCAGGGAATATTTTCTAATAAAACACTTTCACACAAAGGCCTCATTTCATGGTTTCCTTTCTGAGGACCCAACTTAAGATAACCATTAATGTTTGGGCTGCATTCCCTTTGATGGTGTATTATTTTGGAGTGAGATTAGACTGATTTTTTTTTTTTAATTCTATCTATATTTTGGGCTCTGTCAGAGATTGGTATCAAACTTTTACATAAAAGAAGGATTTAAGTTCTGCTTAACTTCCTGAATGATTCATATAGTACAGGAATACCTCAGAAATATTGCGAGTTCAGTTCCAGACCACTGCAGTAAAGCAAATATCACAGTAAAGCAAGTCAGATGAATTTTTGGTTTCCCCATGCATATAAAAGTTATGTTTATACTGTAGTGTAGTGTGTTAAGGATGCAGTAGCATTATATCTTAAGAAACAATGTACATACCTTAATTTACCTTATTAAAATATACTTTATTGCTAAAAAATGCTAACCATCATCTGAGCTTTCAGTGAGTCATAATCTTTTTGCTAGTGGTGGGTCTTGCCTTCATGTTGATAGCTGCTGACTGATCAGGGTGGTGGTGGTTGAAGGTTGGAGTGGGGGAGAGTATATATGTGCTGATTTCCACATTTCTCACAGCAAGAAGTTAATAGGAACTATCTAAAATTGAAATAGGTAGTTTTAAAAAAGGGCCTCAGATTGCTTTATATTTTTCATAGTCTTTTTCTTGTCTTTAGAAGGATCATTTAGAGGAGAGGAGTCATATTAAAAATGCTTAGCTGACTTTCAGAGTTCATTTAGATTCATTTAATTTCCGTTTTTTCCTATACATTCAAGTAAATCTAACTTACGTTAAATCTTTAAAATAGCATGAACTAACATTCATTCCAATTCTGTAAAACTACTGTAAAATGGTTAAGAATCTGAATTCTTGATTCATATTGCTAGTGTGACCCTGGGAAGTTTACAAACCTTTCTGTCTGAGTTTGTAAAATGAGATTGATAGTCCCTCGTTTATGGTTTACAGTTAACCCACATAAAGCTCTTAATACAGGGCTCAACTGTTAGCCACAGTTATCTCCTTCCATCTCTGTTATTTATAAAGATGTTATTCATATCTATAATATTACTAAATGTTAATGATAGTTGTTTCTGAGTGATGGGATTTGGGGTGATTTTTATCTTTTTCACATTGTTCTATATTGCTTGATTTCTTTTTTACAATGAATAACACAAAGCTGTCCCTTAAAAAATAAAGTAAAAAATACAAATTTTAGTTGTCCCAGACCTTCTTTTGCAAATGAAATCTCAATTGTGATGCCTGAAAATCTATATTTTTAAAATGCTCCTCAGATAATTCTGATTACATACCAGGTTTGGAGAACAGTTGGCAATGAGAACTTCCCTCCTCTTAATTTTAATATCTTAGAAGCCCCTGTAATGTGCAACTTAGTTACACAAGGTCTTCCTGTCTGGCCTATTTCAGCACTCTTGTTAAGAATCTGAAGAGTTGAGGGTGCTGATTTTTGTCAAAAATCAGAGTAAGGTTTTGGGTGCGTTGTACCCATTTGAGATGGCTATTTTATCCCAGGAACAAGAAAGAAAAATCAGAGTAAACAGAAATTTAGTCTAAAGGCAAGAGTCTTTGAAATTGGAAGAGTATGGAGTAAAGCAACAGGGATGAGCCAGCATATGCAGGTTGATAATGCTCTGGAGGAGGAGGGGTAAGAGGATGGTAGCCATCCAATAGCATCACAAGATATTTTTTAATTAAAAACAAAATTTTAACATCAGGAAGTCAATTTTCCCTCCACTCACCCCATAACAGGTGTGTTGCTAAAAAAGTGCCACCTCAGCTAAGAAAACCGTATCCATAAATATGTCACTAGTTTACTACAAACAATAAATCCTCCATGCTGCAGAAGTAGACTTGTTCTGAAACTCAATGTCTTTTGGAAAATGGTGGGGTGGCAGGTTAGTTTTCATAGTTACTGGAGCTGGATCAGCACTTATTTGATATAGTCACTGTCTCGCAGTGCTTCTCCTTCTCAGTCACAGTGCTCTGTGTGACTGTTGCTTCTGTAGCAGTGGAGAATTCATTTGGACTGTGCCCTTCTGAGACTGTGAAGTGATTGTATCTGGTATTAAGGTGAGGAAAGTCACGGCCAGTACAAAAAGAAAATCAAAACCAGTGTGCTAGAAGGCAGAGTGTCAGAGAATCAGATGTGGGAAATTACACAGTGTGGCTCTTAGAGGATATCTCAGTTTAAGTGTCTGCTAATGTTACCTTAATAGCCTTCCTTCAGGGTTATTGCTTCAGTCTTACTCTGCTAATCTTTTTACATTTACCATAAGAAAATTGGCATTATGACACCTTTCATTCACTTCTCTTGGCTTCATGTTTGCAATTTATGGAATTTTCAAATTACCTCTCTTGTGGGTAAATTCTTAGTAATATACACTCTTACTTTAAAGAATTCCAGGTTCTTGAATAGTTCTCTTCAGCTTTTCTTTCTTATATAATGATTCAACAATTCTATACATTACTCAGTACTCATCACAATAAGTGTACTCTTAGTTTCCTTTATCTGTTTCACCCATCCCCCCCACCTCTTTTCTGCCAACCACCAATTCTCTGTATTTAAGGCTCTGTTTCTTGTCTCTTTTTTTCTTTGCTTGTTTTGTTTCTTAAATTACACATATGGGTGAAACCATATGGTATTTGTCTTTCTCTGACTTATTTCATTTAGCATTATACCCTCTAGATCTACCCATGTTGTTGGAAATGGGCAGACCTCATTCTTTTTCACTGCTGAGTAATATTCGTGTGTGTGTCCGTGTGTCCCCATCCATCTGTCCATCCCACATCTTCTTTATCTTGTCATCTATGGATGGGCACTTGGGTTGCTTTCATATCTTGGCTATTATAAATAATGCTTCCGTATACATAGGGGTGCACATATCTTTTCCTACTAGTATTTTTTATTTTCTTTGGATAAATATCCAGTAAGTGGAATTACTGGATCATATGGTAATTCTATTTTTAATTCCTTGAGGAACATCCATACTGTTTTCCACAGTGGCTGCACCAGCAGTATACAAGGGTTCCTTTTTCTCCGTATCCTGACCAACACTTGTTATTTCTTGCCTTTTGATTCTGGCCATTCTAACAGGTGTGAGGTGATCTCTCATTGTGGTTTTGACTTGCATTTCCCTGATGATTAATGATGTTTAGCATCTTTTCATGTATCTGTTGACTATTTATATATCTTCTTTGGAAAAATATCCCTTCAGGTCCTCTGCGCATTTTTAATCAGATTATATGGAGTTTTTTGATGTGGAGTTGTAGAAGTTATTTCTATATTTCAGATATTGACCCTTTATCAGATTATATCATTTGCAAATAATCTTCAGGTTTTTAGAGTTTCAAAAGAATCACTTAAACCAGGAGGGATATTTTCCCTGGAATTGCAGATTACACCTTTTGTGTATAAGGATTTCACTAAAAACCAATCTAAGTGGGGAAAAGAAGACAGTAGCAAAGGAGAATTTGAGACCTCCTCTCAGGGAAAATAGCAGCAAGACTGGGTAATCTTGTTTCTGCTTTTCCTCTGGGAAATTTTATATAGGGGAGTTGGTGGAACATACATAGTCTTCACCCATGAAGGCCTACCTTTCTGAACCTTAGAATGCAAGTTAATAGAGCAAAGGAAGTAAGTAAACAAGTGCCTGCCAGTTTCATGTGGGTAATTTACATCTCCTGTATTACTGAGCAACTTTGCTCATACTCTGTCTCCTTTACCTTGGCTTCCCCCTGGGGTCATCCTTCTCAAACTTGAAAAACTATTCAAGAGAGAGCCTGAGATCCGAGATATAAGATGAGCATGGTGTAGTTCCATGACATGACAATTTTACTTATAGATTTGAGGATAAATATATTTGCATTAAATATACATATATTAAACATGTATTAAAAGGGATAAAGTAAAAGGTCACATGAAGGTATTTTTATATAAATTTTTTACTATAGTATATATTAATACAAAAAAGTATGTAAATAAAAAATGTAAAGCTTGGTGAATATCAGGAAGATAAACTATGTAACCACTAATTTATTTTGATAACTGCATACTTTATTTTTGTAAGTGATCTTTTCCCATTCTTTTGCTCTTAACTTTCTGAATATACTTAATGTGTCTCCTATTAGCAACATGTAGTTGGGTTTTTTTTTTTCTGTAGTCTGGCTGGCCATCTTTATCTTTTACATATATTTGCGTTAAAATCAATCATATCACTATTTGTTTTCTATTTATTTCATCTATTCTTTATATACTGCTCTTTTTTCCTTGTCTTGCTTTTGATTATTTTATTATTTCATTTTTTTCTGTTTTAGTTATATATTCATTTACTATTTATTGTAATGATTATACTAGCAATTACATTATACATCCTTAGTCTTTTAAAGTTTAACATTAGTACTTTCACCACTTCTGGACAACAAAATGATTTTAGAACACAAACTCTCTGTGTCCTCCTCACAATTTTGTACCACTTATGTCATTTGTTTTAATGATAATAGTAATATCTTGTGGGATATTATATCATACATATTAATTTATATATAATATATACCATATAATATAAAAGAGAAAAAAGGTAAATTTAAGTATTTTGACAGCAAAAAAGAAAAAGAACATGGAAAGCAGGCTTGGGTTCACAGAGGATTCTGATGGGAAGAAGAGGAAATTCTGTGTGTAAATACTGACCTATTTACCCATGCCCCACCTACAATGATTCTCCAACTTATTACTCATCTATTTTATTGAATTGTCCACAAGGTGTGCTTTAGCATCAACTAAAGGGATAAAAGTTAAATATTCTCAGAAATGTTCTCCTATATGGAAGGAATTAACTTTCCCATATGGCTCAAAGTTATCAACTTGTTTTTTTGTGTGTTTTTTGTGGTTTTTTTTTTTAAGTTATCAAGTTTTTTACTCATGGTATGTATATTTGCTTTATAATTTATAACATGCTGCTAATTTTTTTCTTACAGAAATACACTTTCGGGAAATGGCCTCTAAATCTTGGCTGAATTTTTTAACCTTCCTTTGTGGATCAGCAATTGGATTTGTTTTATGTTCTCAGCTATTTAGTATTTTGTTGGGAGAACAGGGTGATACCCAGCCTAATATTCTTCATAATGATCCTCATGCTAGGCACTCAGATGATAATGGACAAAATCATCTAGAAGGACAGATGAACTTCAATGAAGATTCTAGCCAACATAAAGGTATGGTTCACTTTATTAAGGAGTAAACAAATAGTATTTTTCAGTCTGTGTGTTCTGAGAATTGGAAAAAGCTATTTATGTGAATTTTGTTGTACACAATATTTTTTGATGAAAATGAGCTTAATTCCCAATATTTAATGACAGCTCTTGGTTTGCCTCAGGAAGGAAATTGCTAAAACCCAGATTTATTTAGGGAGTAAGATATTAATTTTGAATTTATTTTTAAATAGAGACAGTTCAGAAACTGTAATTTGGGGGAAGGCAAAACTTTTCAGATTAGATTTTTTTTGAAAATACTTATTTAGTCTGATTTTGTTGTCATGGTTTATATCTGTGTCTTTAGTGTTTTTGCTATTGTCTTGTTTTGGTCTTAGTTTTTGCTTAGTCTTGTTCTAGAGAAACTCAAGAGGTATATATAAATCTCAATTTATATTTTTTCAACTTATATTTTTATCAGTAACTAATATAACTAGTCTTTTCACCTTTTAAGAGGCATAAAAATCTAGGGAGGTAGAAACTAAGGATATGTTATAATGACTTCATTTTCTTTTGGTTACCTACCTCTAACCGGATGTTCTCAATTGCGTCCCCTACGTGCCAACATTTAAATGTTGGTTTTCTCCAAGTTTCTGTCCCTTAGCTGTCTCTTTGCTTGTGTGATATCATCAATTCCCATAGTTTTGGCTTCCATCTATTCTTTACTGTCTTTATCTTAGCCCAGTTCCAAACACTGTGAAAAAACATTAACGTAATTCAAAGATCTCTACAAATGTTATTTATTTGACAATAAAGAATACAGCAGCTTGGAAACAATTGGAATTCTGAGTTGCAGAGGGTCGCTCCATTAAGAATTGTTTCTTTTATCTTTTTGGTAGTAAATACCAAGCAGAGGCTGAGGGATGAAGTGTACTACATCCTGGTTGAGTTATATGAACTAGCAAGCACATGCATACTATTACAAATTATGTCATGTTATATAAATGTTTATATAACTGATTCAGCTCTGAGTAGGTGCTCTGTGTTCTTATCATAGAGCAGTTCGATCACTGGACACTTGCTCTATAGCCTTGCTCTGGATTGTTAAAGGATTGGCGCCATGCTTCTCTACCAGTAGGGTGTGTCAGGTCAGTGCAGGCACATTTATTAGGTCCCTACTTGTCCTGCGTAATGGTCCACATCTGTCTAAGCTAGAAACTATGAAGTCATGGTAGGTATTTTCCTTCACTTACCAATCAATCCCATTTGTCATAAGTTCCAGCATTCTGCCTCTTTACCATTTTTCAAATTTCCTCTCTCAGTTCATTTCCCCTAGTTCAGGCCTTCAGTTATACCCATGTACCTGCACTCAACCAAACTTCACTATACCTTTTGTCCTTTCTTACTGTGTAAAATGTAAAATGAGCTTCTGCTCATTTAAAGACCTATTTTCTGCATCATCTCTGTTTTCCCTGATTTTACTTTATCTCTTCTCTGTTCCAGCCAGGTTCCCGTTTCATTGCTCTATAGGATTTATCAGCCACTGCTTTCTTTTTCTGCAGCACATTGAATCCTTTTACATACCTCTATTTTAGCATGCCAAGGTCCACTACAAGACTGAGTTCTTCTGTAGCAGGACATGTGTCGTACTCATCTTTTCATCTCCTGAGCCAGCACATGCCTACAAAGTAATTAATGAAGGAATAATTACAGAATGAGAAAGAATATCTACCAGATCCCAGCAGTGGGGAGAAGGTTGTCTTGTTCAAATTGAAACATTGAGAATTCCTGAATCTACCATTTTCCCTCTGCATCCAGTATTTAGTTTATCTATAGCCAGGAGATTGGGCTCCTCAAGTACATGAAATGTGAATGCTCTCTGACTGAAGGGTGGTGATTCTGTCTGTTTTTGAATTGTGAATTATTGATTTTCAGAAGGATATGAGAATATTTTCGAAAATTCCATGCCCAACCTCACCCAACCATCAGTTAACTAGAAATTTATGCCTCCAGTTGCTAATTTTTCACAGGACTAAGTTTTTGTAACTCACTGGTTGACTTTAACTTTAAGGATATGCTTCCTTAGGATTCTGCCTACAGCATTACTACAAAAAGTGTGGTTTTGCAGACTCGTGCTGGTCCACAACTACATAAGTATTGAAAATGGGACTACACAGAAACTTTCAGGGTAATTTAACAGAGTAATTTTGTCTAAATCAAAACATAAGAATTAGGATTTGTATTTTATATTTCTTTTTTTAGTTTTGTTTTTCTAGTAATTCATTTTTAGCATATTTATAAAAGTATAGGTCTCTAACTATTAGAAATAAAAATTGATCCTTCACCAAGCACTGATCTAGAATCTTAAAATTGGACTCTTCCTTTAAACCAGTGATACTCAATATGTGATCCTGGCCTGATGGTCTGAATTGTTTGTTACCAGTCTGCACCCAGATAAGGAGCTTGCACCAGGATGTAGCTCATTTAAGCTCACTGCTTAGTTAAGTGGACTTTTTTGGAGGAAGAAGTAATATGTGCTTTATATTCTGGCATGGCTCCCTATTTCTTTACAAAGGAGTACTTTGAAAAACACTGCTCTAGACAATCTTGGAAATACTATTGCTACCTGTTCTGTTTCTGACTGATGGATTTGCATGTTAGAATGAAATATGTTACTATCAAAAGTAACCTCAATGCTGCATTAACTCCTCTTCTTCAAACTGGGGTAGTCATGAGAGCCTTTTTTAAAGCCACCTAAAGATACTTGTATAAATTCGTAATAGTGAATCTTGTGGACTCCAAAATGAATTATTTCAGCAGCATGTCTTTTCTGTCCTTCAGAAGTTTATTTAGAGGTGCAAGAAATTCCTGTCAGTGTTCTGTTGAGAACTAGTTGAAGCTTTCTTTGTCGAATGAAGTGAAAAGCAGATACTGTGTAAGACCGTGCTTTATATGTATACCAATCTCCAGGAGAACTTGTTAAAATGCAAATTCAAATCGAGTAGGTCTAGGGTGGGGCCTGAGATGTTGCATTTCTAACAAGCTCCCAAGTGATGCTGATGCTGTTTGGTCAATGAACCACAGTTCAAATAGTAAGAATTTAAGTTATAGTGGCAATTCTTGTTAACTGCAATGGATCTCCTGGATAAAACTGACATGAAACCAATAAATCAGAATGTCAGTTCATATAAGGTTGAGTTTTACTTTGTTTCAGCTAAATTACTGATGGTAGAAAGGTGAACAGGAGGGGGTTTTTGAAATTGTTTAAGAAAATTTTTCTTCAATATAATTTATTTGAATTTTACATCTATGTAAATATAACTCTAAAAATTTTTTGTTTAATAGATGAGAATACAGACATCGCTGAAAACCTCTATCGAAAGGTTAAAATTCTTTGCTGGGTTATGACAGGGCCTCAAAATCTAGAGAAAAAGGCCAAACACGTCAAAGCTACATGGGCCCAGCGTTGTAATAAAGTGTTGTTTATGAGTTCAGAAGAAGATAAAGACTTCCCTGCTGTGGGATTAAAAACCAGGGAAGGCAGAGACCAACTATACTGGAAAACAATTAAAGCTTTTCAGTATGTTCATGATCATTATTTAGAAGATGCTGATTGGTTTATGAAAGCAGATGATGATACATATGTTATACTGGATAATTTGAGATGGCTACTCTCAAAATATAATCCTGAAGAACCCATTTACTTTGGGAGAAGATTTAAGCCCTATGTAAAGCAGGGCTACATGAGTGGAGGAGCAGGATATGTACTGAGCAAAGAAGCGTTGAAGAGATTTGTTGATGCATTTAAAACAGAGAAATGTACACATAGTTCCTCCATCGAAGACTTAGCATTGGGCAAGTGCATGGAAATTATAAATGTAGAAGCGGGAGATTCCAGAGATACCATTGGAAAAGAAACTTTTCATCCCTTTGTACCAGAACACCACTTAATCAAGGGTTATCTACCTAGAACCTTTTGGTATTGGAATTATAACTATTATCCTCCTGTAGAGGTAAGTTTAAAAATTTTATTACTGTATAAATACTTAGACTAACTTTTGTTTACTTAAAAAAAAAAACTAGAAAATAATGTGTTTCTTTGGTACCAAAAACTAAGAATCTCCTTTACTCCTTTTATATAGAGTGGCGATGTATAACAAAATAGATGAGAACATGAGTGTCAGCACTAGTAACTCAGTAAATATTGCTACTGTTACCTACTATTTATTGCCTATGTCACGCATTAAAAACATAGCAATAAATATGGCCAAGTTCCAGTTCTTGTGAACCTTATAACAGTATATTATGAATCTACATTCTGGATACAGAGACATACAGTAAACAGGCAGACTAATAAAGATAAAATATGATTTGAGGTAGTGATAAGTGTCCTAAGGTAAAATAAAGCCAAGTGAGGGGATAGAGAATGACCCAGAGTGGAGTGGGGCACCCTAGTTTGGGTGATTAAAGAAGGTGTCTCTAAGAGGTGACTTCTGAACAGAAATCTGAGTGAGGTTAGAGAGTAGGCTGTGTGAAGAGCCTCCTGGGCTTTAGGAACAATATGTGAAAAGACTTTGAGGTTTAGAAAGACCTAGATTCAAGTTTTCTCCCGCTTAATAGTTCAGTGACCTTCGATGGACAGAATTTGCCCAATTTCTGAGCCTGAGTTGCCTCATTTGTAAAATGGACCAGATTTACCTGTTTCATTCAGTTGTGATTACAGTATAATACAGTGCCTATCACACTGTAAGCATGTAATAAGCCTTACCTCTCATTTGACACCTTAGCCTCCATTCCTGAGGATTTTATCTAAAATACATTATTTTATTAAATATCTCAGCTAAATGTTTAAGAAGAATTAATATCTTATACCCACCAACTAGCTTTACCATATGTTAATCTTTTGCCACATTTGCTTCCTTTTTTAAAAGAAAAAGGTATAGGGGCGCCTGAGTGGCTCAGTCGTTAAGCATCTGCCTTCGGCTCAGGTCATAATCCCAGGGTCCTGGGATCGAGCCCCGCATTGGGCTCCCTGCTCCGCGGGAAGCCTGCTTCTCCCTCTCCCCCTGCTTGGGTTCCCTCTCGCTGTGTCTGTCTCTGTCAAATAAATAAAATCTTTAAAAAAAAAGAGAAGGTTATAGATACAGTTGAGGCCTGTGTATACCTCCCCAATCTAGTTTTCTTATCTTCTTCCTCAGTGCTAACCACTATCATGAATTTAATATTCGTCATCACCATGTACGTTTGTATCTTTTTTCATACATGTTTATGTATCCGTAAGTAATATATAGTATTGTTTTTTAGGTTTTTAAATAAATAGAATTAATCCATAAATATCCTTGAACATTTGCCCTTTTCATACAACATTAAAATGTATCCACATTATTATATGTATGTGCTTCATTAATTTAGGCTGCTCTGTAATCTAACATGAGCATATGTAATTTATCCATTCACCTACTGATACACATTTAGTAGATTGTTTCCCATTCATCACTGTTAGGAGCATTGCAGCAGTGAGTGACTGACTGAAGGACATCAGGAATCACGAAACCTAGCTTTTAGATTCAGATCTGTTATTGATTAATAATGCATATAGGCAAGTCATTAGTACTCTATGCCACCTTTTTTCTGGCCCTAAGATACAAATAATACACTTCATGCTAGCATTTTCATTTTCACAAGCCAGTGTTTTCAAATCATTATCTAGGACAGTGCTTCTCAACTGCAGGCTTTTTTGCCTCCCAGAGCACATTTGGCAAATTCTGGAGACATTTTTGGTTGTTAACTGGGAGACTGGCATTGGGTGGAGGTTGCTACTGGCATCTAGTGGGTAGAAACCCACAAGATTGTAAACCCACTAGATGCCAAACATCTCACAATGCACAGGATGGCTCCCCACAATAAAGAATTATCTGGACTAAAATGTCAGTAACACTGAGGTTAAGAAACTTTGACCTAGAACATTTGACCCAATCTTTAGACAATCAGCTTTAAAAGGAAATGTTGAAGCAAATCACTACTGCAATTACCAGTATGTTCTTGGTACTTACACAGACACAGTAATTCCTAACAGTAGTTCTGCATTTAATAGGTGACAGAACTGAGGATCAGAAAAGTCAAGTAGTTTGTCCTGAAAAATAGTCTAGGCAATATTACAAACCATGCTGATTATAAACTCTTGTGATTTCATCATGAGTTCCCCTCCATGATTAATGTGTGCCCCAAAGGGTTGGGGGGTGGGGCTGAGGGATGTTAGAATAAATATTCTGCTGTTGGGATAAAATTCCACTTTAATAAATAGTTTAAAGTTCAGTTCTACGTAATGAATCTGTTTGAAACCTTATGCTAGCATTTTATTGCTCTTGTGGATGCAACAGTTTCCTAGACTGTAAAACAGATGTATTCCTAATTCTGGTCTGTGATAGTCTATTTTTGTTTTGTTCTAGTGAGGTACTACTTTGATTTTTTTTTTAAAGATTTTATTTATTTGAGAGAGAAGGAGAGAGAGCATAAGCGAGAGAGAGCACAGTGGGGGCGGGGGGAGTGGCAGAGGGAGAGGGAAAAGGAGGAGCAGACTCCCTACTGAGCAGGGAGCCCAACGCGGGGCTTGATTCCAGAACCCTGGGATCATGACCAGAGCCAAAGGCAGATGCTTAACCGACTGAGCTACCCAGATGCCCCTGAATTTTTTTTTTTGATGTAAACTTTTCTTAGTATAATCTGACCATTCCAAGATTACTTGACCTCTTCCCTTCTTAATGCTGTACCCTTTCCCACATAAAAATATATCCAAATTTAAGAACATTACAAATAGATATAACAAAGACACCTAAATGCACATTTTACTGAGAGTATCTGCTACATACAGTAATAGCAAAGGGACATGATAATTGTCACTATTTTGTAACCAGTAAAATATCCTTCTTTCCTTTAAGAGTGCTACACACAGTTCCCACCTACAGATAGAGTATACCTAACAATATACTTTATATGAACAAAATAAATATTTCTATGGTGCATCTTTTATTTAAATTGTAGTGGTTTTTAAAATGGATGCAAAATTTTATGTTCTTTCTATAAAAATTTATTCAGTTATATAGAAGACAATAAAATAGACTTGGAAGGACCAAAATTGACCCAGCTTTCTAATGTTGCCTCTTCTCTCCCAGGAGGTTCAATACAAACACATGTGAAATCCAACTTCTATTAATACTTATCCATCATTTAATAAATTTTGTTTTCCATAAGTAAGTTACTATTTTCAGAGTTATTCTAAATTTCATACATACACTTTTGCTCTGTAGTAATCATGGAAAACACAGTGTGGAAAATTTTTATTTTAGCAAGTCAGTGTGTGAGATATACAGCTGATCAAAGAGTTATGTTCTTAAATTGGTTGTTTAGAACTTACTCTTCATGCAGTTCCCTTTTCACACCACCTTCTCACTTCCCTAGAAGTGAGTTTATTCCCTAGGACTAAAGTCTGCTCCCTAGGAATAGACTTCATCAGAGAATTTATAATCAGTCTTAATACAGAGGATTTAAAATAGTGTATATGTGTGTAATAGTCTTCATGTAATAGTGTGTATATATATATACACACACACATATACACACACACATGTACACATACACACATATGTACATATGCCCCTATATGTGAAATTGCCTTTTTTATAGGTCAGAAATGATCAAATAGGGTTTATTCTGTTCCTCAGTTCTAACTACATTAACTATAACCCATCTGAAACTTACTGATATATGGTTAAGGTTGAGAGCTCCTGATTTTTCCAAATTGTTAACTGATTTTTCCAGTACCATTTTTTAACCAAATCTTATTTTCAGTAGTGATTTAAAATAATCCCCTTTATCATATACTGTAGTGTTACTTACAGTAGTAGGATTGGTGTCTGGTATTACAGTTCTGTTCTGTCATCCTATTTGGTTTTGCCTCAGCACCATATCGTCTTAAACCTTGTAGCTTTACAGAATTTTGAAATTATTACTCTAAGAGTGTATATTCCTATACTTTATATCTCTTTTTCTTTCAAATTGTCTTGGTAACACTCATGCCTTTATGTTTATGTATTAATTTTTCAATTTAGGGACAATACCTTTGCCTGGGATTTTTAAAATTTATTTTAGGTCTTTTAGTAACTTTATAGATTTCTCCAGATTTTATTTCTTCTTAAGTATCTTATGTTTTTAATATTTTCACTACTGTTCTACTTGGGCTCCTTTGTAATTAACTAGTATATATATAAAAGCTGTTGTTTCTTAAAAGCATCTTTAAAATCTGGCTCTGTTCCTGGATTCTCTATATCTGATGATTTTTTACTTGACTCTCTTGAGTTTAGGTAGTAGCCATTATTATATGCAAAGAACTGTTTTGTTTCTAATAGTTATAGCTGTTTTCTTTTACTGTGTTTTTATTGCTTATAAATCGTAGTAACAGTATCCTCGTCATCTAGTAAAAAAAACAGTAATGCAATAGAATGAAACATAATGCAGTAAATCTTACCAAAAATATTATTATAGTGTTTCAGGGTCATATAAAGTTGCTTTCAGAGAGGATCAGCAATTTAAAATTCACTGCTATTGGTCTAGTCTTTTTAGTTTAATATGTACTGGCCAGTATAGTAGCCAGTAGCCAGGTGTGACTGTTGCGTACTTGAAATGTGGCTAGACCAAATTAAGATGTGCTGTCAGTATAAAATTCATTCCTGATTTCAAGAACCTAGCACAAATAAAAAGAATGATTTCATTAATAATTTTTAAGATATTGATTGCATATTGAAAAAAGAATAATAGGATTTATTCATTTGAAATATATTCAAATTAATTCCTTTTTTTTTCTTTTTAAATCTGGCTTCTAGATTTTGAACTGCATCATGTGGCTCACGTATATCTATTGGACAGAGCTGGTTTGATGATCACAAGTTGACTTATCATTTTACTTTTCAGATTTGTTCCTATCCTTACATTGCCTAACGGTGTTAAGAAGTAGGCACCAAATAATTTTCTAGTGCCTACGTGGTTGTCCAGAAACTCCACATATCCGGTGTTTGTTTCAAAGGAAAGTTCAGAGAGAAAGCCAGAGAAAATACAGTGGACAATTCCCTTATAATTTATACTGCATCGTAAGCTACCTACTTCCAGACATGAATTATTAAATGTTCAGTATGAATCTTCTCTGGGAACTTGCCAGAATATCTTTCTTCTTAGGTCCTTGCAAAGACACTAGATAGAGTCTGAAGTTTTGTTGAAATCACCTGGGTGAAACATTTTCTAGATACCAAAATAATCTTTTTTTTTTTTTTTAAGATTTTATTTATTTATTTGACAGAGAGAGAATGAGAGAGAGAACACATGAGAGGGGATAGGGTCAGAGGACAAAGCAGACTCCCCACCGAGCAGGGAGTCTGACGCGGGACTCGATCCGGGGACTCCAGGATCATGACCTGAGCCGAAGGCAGTCGCTTAACCAACTGAGCCACCCAGGCGCCCCTAGATACCAAAATAATCTTACAACTGTTTAATTCTGGGGCCAGTTTTGTTTTTTGTTTTGTTTTTGTTATGTTCTTGCCTTTTTTTATGTTGTATTTTTTTTATTATCTTGTTTTTGTCTTTTTTAGACCTGTTCTCATACCAACTCTGTTAGGAATCTATATCTGGACAAATGTTTAACTTTGACCTACTTACTGAGGACCACCTAAATGTGATTATTTTGTCAATAATGTCAACATTTATTGAGAATTTACTATAGGCCAAGCTGATTCCAAGCATTTTATATACATTATCTCCTTTAAGTAACCATCTTTTGCAGATGGGGAAATTGAAGCTTATAGAGATTAAGTAACTTGCCCAAGGTCATACACTAGTAGGCAGAATTTGACCCTAGTAGACAAACTTTGAATTCAAACTTAGATTTGACTCAGTACTTCCTCTCTTAAATATTGTACTGTTTGGGTTGATGTGCAGATGAAGTATTAGTTTCAGACACATAATGGGCAAGGGTTTTGTAGTCATTGAATGCTCCAAAGGTGTCTTTGTGAGGTTGAGCCACGCAAAAAGTTAGGGTGAGAACATGTGAAGTTTGAAAGCAAAACTTGGAAATAGAGCTTCATCCTTTGTATAGCTGCCCCTTTCATTTGAGGAAGTCTCAAGATTTTTTTCAGTGAAAACACTATAGAATATGAAAGAATATTATTTCAGGTCGATATATTTTAGTGGTTTTCATGTTTAGTTTTAAATCATTAAGAACTCTAAAAACTCTTGGTTTCTTCCACAGGTCTAATAAATAAGGTGCCTCTGCTTTACCTTGCCAACTTTAATGCTTGGATTCTGTTAAAATTAATGTTTCCTTTATCAGTATGTGAATATTGTGTGTTAATTATGTACTGTTTCTTAATAATGCCTGTTTCTGCTACTTTTTTAGGGTCCTGGTTGCTGTTCTGATCTTGCAGTTTCTTTTCACTATGTTGATCCTACAACTATGTATGAGTTAGAATACCTCGTTTATCATCTTCGTCCATATGGTTATTTATACAGATATCAACCTGCCTTACCTGAGAATATACTAAAAGAAATAAGTCGAGCATACAAAAATGAAGACCCAAAAGTAAAATGAGAACTCTTGAAAGAAAAACATAAATGAAGAGGTAAAATGTCTAGCATTGCACTGAAGAACTTCTACATTTCTGATACAGAACACTGGAATCCCAGTGAGGAATTCTTTCTAAGTGAACATTCCATATTAGAAATCTTTCATATGAATGACTGTAAACTGAAGCTTTAAGTGAGCTGTGAAGTCTGTTAAAATGTGTTTTGATACAGTAATATATAAATATATCTGAAAAACTTGTGTTTTTAAAATGTGGCCAGGCAGAGGGACTAGAAACAAGATTTTTGTTTTCTCTTCTTGACCACATGTATTATTTTCACTGAGAAACTAGAACATTTAAATTTTCTAAAACTACACTGCACATATTAATAACACAGATGATGCTAAATAGATCTGCCTTAAAGAAAATTTTAGAAGGAAACAGTGTTGCTTAATGTTATTTATAAACTCAAGACATGAGCAGTATGATATAAATGAACAAAACCCCCCCCACACACACTCATACATGCAGGTTTTGTCTAATGAAAATTTCCTGTGACTGTAATTGGCAGTATTTCTTCCAGACAAGGTAAAATAAGAATGGCACTTATCCTAAAGTGCATTAATAAAACCACATTTTGAAATTATATGGTCTTTGACTGTATTATATACTTGGTTCTAATTAGTAGTTAATGTTTTACTGAGTCCCCGTTGTCTCTCTTCTAAATATGTTTATTTTGAATACAATTTTAATTATTAATATTTATTTACTCAAAGTATTAATAGCATTCTATAAACATGCATTTTAAAATATTTTGTTCCCAAATTTACCCATTGTTAATTGTGGGTAATTAATAAATAGTAAATTTAATGCTATTTGGGGATGCTTTTCTTAGATCAGTTCCACTCTCAGGAATTACTAAGTGACATTTTAAATTGATTATTTAAAACTCTTTCCAACTACATAATTATAGTTCCTTTTGTTATCATCCTGTTGAGAGATGAGAATTTGTTTGTGCCTTTAATAACTTATTTAAAGCAAAGTTTAGACATTCATTTTTAGGCTCTGAGGTGGCTATTAGTTACACTGGCAAAATAATTTGAATGTACAATTTTGACGAGAGTTGACTAAAAACATTAGAAAAACAGAGTGCTTAAGGAAACTGAAATATGCCAGATATTAAAAGACCAAATACTTAATTCATGCATAACTGCCTGAATTTTGATGCTGACTTATTATTTGGGGTGGTTTTTTGTTTGTTTGTTTGGGGTTTTTTTTGGTGTTTGGTTTTGCCAGTGGATAATTCTAACAGCAGAATACCCAATTCAACACTGTCATCAAAAATATATTCATAAATATTTCATTCTAATTTTAGTGACTTTCTATTTAAAGAATTTCTGGAAGGAAAGAAAATTTTAAGTTTTGTTTTCTTTAGCAATATTATCTGAGTATATCATACAAGAATATTTTGCAGACTTTCTGTAAGATTATCTTAAATGTTACAAATGATTTACATTGTTTATGTTTATCATTATGCTAATTTTACATGGTTGTCATGCCATTGAATCTGCTGCTTAGCTAAAGAGTTTATATTTATTGTGCCAAAACATGTCAAAATCGTCATCTCTTTGGGTGGTATATTGAAAGGATGTTCATCTTGGTGACAATTAGTGGTAATTATGGATTACTCTGTCCACACAGTGAAAAGTCACACCAGTTTTTACCTTAAATTGTCTTTTGTTGTTTTCATGACACTATCACCTGCCAGAATTTCAAGGCATTCATTCTATTCTTTGAACAACTCTTCACCTTGGTGTGGATATGAATTTTACAGTCCATGTATACTACTTTCTATAAAAACCTTAAAATTTACTCATAGGAAGTTAACATTGTGATGAATCCTGGGGTCTGGAGTCAGACTGCCTGGGTTTAAATTCTTGATCTATCACTTACTAGTTTTGTAACCTTGAGCAATTTACTTAATCTCTCTCTGTGCCTCAATTTTCTCATCTTAAGGGACAGTAATACTATCTACCTCACAGGATTTTTATGAGGATTAAATGAGTGAATATATGTACAACTTTTAGAATACTTGTCTGGCCCAGACTATGGAGCAATAAGTATAAGGTTTTACTATTCTGTTACCTTAGAGTGTAAATATTTGTTCTAAATGAATGAAAAAAATCTGCTTTAATCAAATTAGATATTGAAGGACTTATTTCATACATTTCTTATAATAAGTAATAGCTAGTTTTTATCTAATGCCTACTGTGTGCCACGTAGTGTGCTTTAGATATTCTGTGTACATTAGTGTTAATCTTCACAAATTGGGTGTTCTTCCTGTATCGTAGATGAGAAAACTGAGGCTCAAAGAATTAAAGTAATTTTTCCACTGTCACAGAGCAAGTAAGTAACAGAGCCAGGATTTATGCTGAAAGCCTGTGTATTCTTTGTACCATGTCAGCCTTGAGGTTAGTCATTTAGCACTATTTCTTTCCATTTTTACTTATTAACATGTGTGATCTCATACATCAGCCAGTAATAGACAAATTAACCAGCCAGATTGTCATAGTGACTCTCAAATTGTGGTTCTTCTACTCTTCCCTGGGAACTTGTTAAAATGCAGATTTCAAGACTCCAGTCCCAGAAATTCTGATTCTAGCATGAGGCCCATTAGTATGCATTCTTACCAGATTCCTTTGGTCAGTGGTTCTCAAAGTGTTGTTCCCAACTAGTAGTATTTGCATCATCTGGGAACTTGCAAATGCAACCTCTCCTGGGCCCCACCTCAGACCTGAGTCAGAAGCTCCAGGGGTAGAGGCTAGCAGCTGTCTTTTAAACAAGCCCTCCAGGTGAGTCCTATTCATTCTAGTTTGGGAACCAATCTGATGCAAATTGATTGTTGGAATGTGCTAAAGATTTATTGCCCCACAAGTAGGGTATCTTTCAAAGATTTAGATGAAGGATGTTTTAAATCTGTGTCCTCCCAAGATCACACCATATTAAATGTGAGAGACTTTAAAGATAACTTAAAGGGTCCGTGGATCATTCATTTTTTGACAAAATTCTTTAGCTTTTTCAGATTGACTAATACCAGGGCCCACAGTAACATATGTAATTCTCCAAGTTTAGTAATTTAACAATTGGGGCAGGAAGAGTTTAAGTACTGTACGTAATTCTTTAAAAGCATACCTAAATGAGTGTCCTCACTTGTTAGTAAAAAAAACTTTCCAATTGTTAGTAAAAAACTTTAAATGGAGGTAGCAAAATACTGCTTTATAATATGCAGAATGTTTTTCTGCTAATTCAATATGATCAAAATTTCATCACTTTCAAGAGTCAGTTGACTGTCCTAATACAGCAAAAAATTATCCAAGTATTCAGTAGAGAACATACAAGCAGATTTCATGATGGTAACTTACCATCTTTTAAATTAAGATCTTTGTCATTTGGATAAATTATTTTAGTGTGGTCTCAAAACATAAGGCTTTTGCTATCTTTATGTTTCCCAGTAACAGTAAACTTATATTTCAAGTGAGAAGTTCATAGATGATACAAAGCAGATTTTTGTCCCAGAGTTCAATTATTTGTTTTTAAATATCTTAAATTTCAGAGGAATTTTTGTTACTGTAAGAATTCAAAATAAATTACTGGCCAGTTTTTAGTATTTTTTGAAATACAGTAATTGCATTTGAGCATTAAATTTGTTAACTGATTATTTTCATAATTGTTTCTTGAGTATGAATTTTTCACTTCCTTGAGCCTATCGAACTATAGTATTTCCAGATTGAGACTTGAAAAAAAATGCCTCACTTTATTGATTAGATCAAGTCTATCCTTTTGTTCTTCATTTGATTCAGTTCATTAGAGTATTCTGTCTTTGACAATTTCTTCTTCTTTGTATTTGTTGCCCTTTATTTTCTTTACAACTAATTTCCATTTCCTAACTACCCCTAATGCTGCTTTTGCAAGGTTAATTTGGCTGTAATTAGTGATTAGAATTTGTATCACTTACTAATAATTTTATACCTATTAACTTTAGATTTCCCTAGGAGATTGGAAATAAAAAGTCTAAGAATAATGCCTGCTGGCTCTAAGGATATTTGCCCTACTTAAAAGTCTACAGTTTTAAACTAATTCTAGATAAATGATTACTAAATGAACTAAAGTTATTTGGATTCCATTTCCTCTACACCTTTTTCTCAAAAACAAACCAAAAAAACTCATTTGCCTCATTTCTCTACTTTATTGTAGGGCTGACAGAAACATTCTTAAGCAATCTGGGGAACAACCTGTGGTTTATTTTATGCTAAATATAACCTCTATTGATTTAAGAATATGACTACGTTTATATATTGGAGTTGAAATAGAAGTTTTAATACAGATTTTAAAAACTTTACAAATTCTGTCTAGAGAAACCAACTCTAAAACTAGTTTCAGAAGTGAATAGTGCTCTGTCTCAACTCCTTTTACCTCTAGTTTTTAGTTTATATCAGTTCAGTTTAAATAACTTTGCAGAGCCCTACCAATTAATATTCCATATACAGTATTTATTAGAGGGAAACTAATCTTACTGCTAAGCAGTGTGTTACATTACACAGTGAATATTTGTGTTTTGGAATTTAAAAGTTATGTAAGGTAGTAGTGTTATGAATGGTTTAAAAATGTGTGGTGACTTGCTTATTTTAAGTGATCCACCAATAAATCAGAAAAGATGTATTTTTAAATATGTTTTTTAAAGTGCCTTTTGAACATTTTTAAACAATGGATTTAAACAACTGCATAAAATAAATTACCATGTTTAAAGCTGTTTTATCTGATTATTTTTAACTGATATAAGAGTTATGGGAGACACTAAGGGGTAGTTTTGGGGTTATTTTACCAAAAATATTAATTTAAAGTATTTTCCCATCAAAGTTACTCAATTTGAATAGACTTAAGTAATTTTTACTGCAATATATATCATTTGTCTTTAAAGCAGCAAAATATTCCACCTCTGATTTAGAATAATAACCTTAAAAAAATTAGAAACACTATGTCATCCAGGTAAGTGTGTGTATGTGTACATGGTGGGGGATGCTTTTCTATCTCTTGGTATATTTTGATATATCATATACACTGGAATTCATTTATTCAACTGATTATTCAAATAATATTCAAATAATGCCTAGCAGCTACTAGAAATACAGTGGTGAGCAATACCTATAGGATTTCTGTTTTCACAGAGCCTTAATTCTATAGCTAGACAATAAACAAGTTAATAGATGAATGAACAAGATATTTCAGAGAATGGTGTTAGGAAAAGAAAACAATGATTCATTCAGTAGAACAGTTTTCTGGGTAGGGTGTCAAGGAAGATCTCTAAGGAGGTAGTATTTGAACTGAGACCTGATGACAGACATTTTATATACTTCAAAAGTTATTTATATTTATGAGGCTCTTTGCCCCTACTGTGTAAAAAAAATAATAATAACTTTCCACCTTTGCTTAATTATGCTCTGGGCATATGTAAAGACTCAGTGAAATGCATTTTATGGGCCAAAAACTTTGTGGTTTTAGGTATATTTCATCCAGAGCTCAGGTCTATCTATTGATACTAGATCAGTCTGGTACTTTTAAGATAGAAATAAAAATTGACCTACCTCTTCCTTAAGCAGATGATTGCAGATGTTCATAAGGTCCTTGAGTCTAGCCTGTCTGCCTCAATTTTCAGTAACATGCCACCCAATATGTTCCTTATTAGTGCATATGTACATGTATGTGTGTATATGTGTATATATATACACACTGTCATTTGGATTCACCAGCTTTAGAAAAGTTGAGGAAATGAATGCCACTTTATATTGTTTTAGTAGTGGAGTTGTACAATTTAATTTATTCAGATAACCCTATGTTTTTATAGTTGTACTGCTAATTGAGAAGTCATTTGAGAGGAAACTGATTTACCTAAATACATACATATTTACTATTACCTATTTTAAGTTTTCCAAAGGTATAATCCTGGAAAGAATACAGAATTATTGCTTAATTTATCTTCTTACTAAAGGGAGGGACTCTACCTCAAACATATTTTACTTCAGATTATCCAAATAGAAATTCCTATAGTGTTTAAGACTGAATGAACATTTAACAACCAAAGTTCGGCAACATCGACATTCTCCAGATAAATCTATCAGAATTAGTAAGACATGGAAGTAAACTGTTTTGCCATGAGTTTGTTACTCATTATTGAATTTAGTATTGCTATCTAGAACTTTAACTATTTTAGTTCTTAAAACTATCTTTGTGTTGCATCATTTCTTCTGCCTAAAGAACCACCAGGTGTTTAGTAGTGCTCCTCATTCTGTTACTGATAGCTCTTTTTTTTCCGGGGCTGAAAATTTGTGCAGGGCATTTCTACCCTTTCTGTATTGTATATTGCCTCTGTATAGTGCACTAGAATACAACCACTTTTCTCCCAATAATGAAATATTCATTGTCTTTTTTTATGAAATTCAGTCCTAGGACTTCAGCTATTTGGGTTTTCTAATGAATGTCTAGTGACAGATTAACAGTACTTCCTCATTTGTAGAACAGCTAGGTGATATGCCATCTTAAAACTAATTTGAGTAGCAATGTCTTAGTCTTAACAAGTCATGAAGTTTTGACTTTTGTCAGCTTCAAATCTTTTTTCATAGAACTCTAAACCACATTGTCTTTCCTCTTTCTATTTCTAGACTACCAGAATTATACTCCTGGTAGCATTTAGGTTGAATTTCACTTTCTCTTCATTTTGTTGTTAGACTGTAGAAAGTTGGTGATAAAATCCAGAAAGTAGTTTGAAAAAGAATAATGATCCACTCTTACCTTTAGTTCTATACAAGGCTATCTTCCATGTATTTGCCCTGTTCAGTGCTGTGTGTGTCAGAGATACAGGAATAGTAAGGTATGGTATGGTTATCTTAATACTTGGATTTTTCTTTAATCAAAATACTAAACCTTAATTTTTCATGCTAATTAGGTGTATATAATAAGTAATTTTATTCAAAAAAAGTGATTTTATTCTCTGAGGTGAAGGTAACTATGTGCTTAGACTAGTAAGACATAAAAATGATTTATTGTTTATAAAAAGTAATTTTTACAGGGGCACCTGGGTGGCTCAGTTAAGCCTCTGACTCTTGGTTTGGGCTCAGGTTATGATCTCTGGGTTGTGGGATCAAGTCCCACCTTAGCTACCCGCTCAGCTGGGAGTCTGCTTGAGATTCTCACCCTCTCCCTTGGCCCCTCCCCCCCTGCTTATGTGTGTGCGCATGCATGTGCGCACACGCTCTCTCTCAAATAAATCTTTTATTTAAGATTTTATTTATTTATTTATTTGACAGAGTTAGACACAGCGAGAGAGAGAACACAAGCAGGGGGAGTGGGAGAGGGAGAAGCAGGCTCCCCGCTGAGCAAGGAGCCCAATGCGGGGCTGGATCCCAGGACCCTGGTATCATGACCTGAGCCAAAGGCAGACGCTTAACAACTGAGCCACCCAGGCGCCCCATAAATAAATCTTTTAAAAACATTTTTTAAAATAATTTTTACAGACCTATTTGCCTGGTTACAAAAGCAGAAAAAAAAGGGAAATAATTGAATCACCTATATTTTCTTAATGATCCTAAATTAGACATGTAGCTAGCTATTTCTGAGATCCTAAAGTAATCATGCTATTTGGTTTTTTTCTCATCTGAAAGTTTCAACCTTTACCAGGTTACACCTTCATTTTATGTTTTATTGTCTTTAGACCCTCTTAGACTGCTAAATCCTCAGATTTACCAAATGGAAAACTGGTGTTCAGAAGTCGAATGACTCAGAACAAGTGAAGCAGAACAGTGGTGAGATTGAACCTGAGTCTGAAGTTTGAAAACACGTCAAGATCCAGTCTTCTTTATAATATACTGACTTAGAGGGTAGAAAGACAAAAAACTGGGTGCACATAATTTTAATTTAAGATCACCAATGACTTTATTTAGGGCTATTCACTTACCTCATAATAATGTAAAATAGTGCTCATTAAAGAATATTAATAGAATTTTTGCTGTATATTAAATAGTAGAAATTTGTCTTACTAATTCAGTAGTCATTACAAATTCTAAACTTACAGTGTATTTTCTAAATTTACTCTTTGGTAACTCTAGATTACTGCCTAGCATTACTTAAAACTCACTTTGTCAGGGTGTCTTTAAAAGGGTTTTCTTTTTTCCTCTTTGCATCTAAAACTTTTGATGTAAAATTACCCAAACTTCCTGTTACTACTAAAACTGAAATAAATGAAACAAGAGAAATAGATAGGAAAATGTGAAGCAGGCACTTTACCCAAAAGCATAGTTATTTACGTCAGTGAGATTATTTTTTTAAAGAAGTTAAAGTAGGTTGGTTTCCTTTGACACCCGTTTTTCTCCAGACTCCACCTTATGTGACAGGATGGTAGTGGTTTCCTCCCTAAGTTGTTATTCTTACACCTAAGAATTAAATATTAGCCTCACTCCCTGACATATCATGTTAAAATTAGGAGTTGTCTTGTTTACTTCTTTCACCTCTCCCACAGGTAATTTTTCCTAAGATTCCACCCACGCTTTGTACACAAAAGGTCAGCAAACATTTGATTTATTTCATTGACTTATTAAATATATCAAAATCACACCCAGGATCTCAGAGTGTGGTACTACAGACGTCAAATCTCTTCCTACCCTAATTCTAAACCAGTCAGTGCACACCCTTTTTCATATGAGAAATAATGACAGAAACAATCTGACAAGTAACAATGGGGCTTCTAGAGCCAAGGGTGATTGCAGTTAAATTAAATCTTCACTGTTCTTGACACTTCAGAGCTATCTTCTAGGAATACTTGCCCTCCCTTGTTAACAAAACAGGGAACAAAACTCCTTCTTCAGGGACCTCACTTTTCATTTAGTTCAGCAGTTGGTACTGGGAGCTGTACCTTGAGGCAACACAAGTATTTGAGTGACCCCGTTTTCCACTTAATGGATTGCACACAGGAAAGGTCAGTAATTTGATTCACCACTTTTTTTGCTTCAGTATTTTAGTCTTGAGTCTTGAGTAATTAAAGAGTAATTTTACTTCACTTATGTATTGTGATCCCACAGTGTCCTTCCCACTGAATAAAATTTAGCTCTCTGCTAAACATGTAAGATGGGCGAAGGGTTACCATTAAGAGAAATGGGAACAGATCAGCCCCCTGCTCCATACCACCAGTCAGGACTTTGGCGGACTTCCCACTTTTTATGATTCTAACAGAAAAATCAATACCTTTCCATAATGAGAGGAGGATCACGCTCTCTATCACTGTGAAGGGAGGACTGGCCAGGAGAGGGAAGCTTGAGCTAGGCTTCTGCCTTGAGAGGAAAAGCAGCTTCCAAGTGGTGTGTAGTTCAGCCCTTTGCCTAGGTCTTGTTTTTTCCAAGTCTCTCAGTAGCCCTTCCTTCATTTTCCTTCTACTCTTCAAGTCCAATTCTTGGATTCAGAGGAGTGACTATTTTTACCCCCAGGTAGTTTGCTGGCCCTAGGGTTGCAGAGAGGAAAAGATACAGTCTTGCCCCCGGGGAACTGAATGTTTAGGGAACACTCCTCTAACTTAATGTAACAGAGCCAACGACAGTCTTCAAATATGTCAAAGCAAAATGGGCAATGAAGGGCTTAAAGAGCAAAACTCAGACAACAGATGCCTGTTCACGGAAATAAAGCCCTGCCAGGTGCACTGTCCAGGGCAAAGAAAGTTGCCTTTTGGAGATTAAGCTTTTTATGAGATTAGAATTTGAGAGAGGTCTCCCAGTGACTTCTCTAATAAGTTTTGTTGGTAGTATTGGCTCACTATTAAGCCCATCTATTGAGTTCTTGGTTTCATTTATCAAATATTTCAGTTCTAGAATTTCCATTTGTTTATATTGTATAATTAACTATAATTAATAATCCAGGTCTCTGCAAATGTTCTCAGTCTTATTTTTTTACATCCTTAAACATATTAAGTATAGATGTTATGGAGTATATGTCTGCTACCCCCATTATCTGGACCACCACCACCACCACCATGGGTCTATTTCTATCAGTCCCTTCTTTTGGTATTCAGTTACATTTTCTTATTTATTTTTTAATACCGTCTTTGGTAGGAACATCACACTTCTTGGTAGTCTTTTGAATAGGACAAATGAACCTGTGTCTCACCTTATAGAAACCATAAAATCTGTGCTATCCCAAAGTCTGTGTAACCATCAACCCAAGCACCCCACTGACCTGCTGACTGGCCTCCTAGTGAAGTGAAGAAGTTACACAGAGAGGTCAGCCAACGATTCCCCTCAGAGAACCAAATGAGAGAGGAGCCTACTCTGATTCCTGTGATGTGTATAATACCCACATTGTACTAACTAGGATTCAGCCTAAGCAAATCTCTTCATTTTAGACAATCAAGGATGAGCAAAACCCGCATGGTCTTAAAGGATAAACTTGCGTTTAATGCCTTAACAGTCATACTTCAGTGAGGGCTCCATGAACTCAAATTTAGGCCAAGTAGCTTACATTTCTTCAGCATTATTTAGTCTTAGAAGCAACCCACACACGGCAGGCCTAGCTGACCTAAATTCATTAAAAGCCAGATTTGGAGAAACTTCTAGGTATTCATCTAGATAGTAAAAGCTAAGGGTTGGATCCTGTGCACTTCTGAACAGATACTGTCTCAGCTCTAAAGGAGTTTCTAAAGTTAAACATATCCTTAGAAGGCTGCAAGTTCTCAGATTTTAAAGTCAAGTCTTAAAATACAGAATACCCTCCAGGTCCGGGCTTTTCTTGCTGGAGTTAGAACCTTGATGTTGGGGCCGCCTGGGTGGCTCAGTCGTTAAGCGCTGCCTTCGGCTCGGGTCATGATCCCAGGATCCTGGGATCGAGCCCCTCATCGGGCTCCCCGCTCAGCGGGAAGCCTGCTTCTCCCTCTCCCACTGCCCCCTGCTTGTGTTTCCTCTCTCGCTGTCTCTCTCTCTCTGTCAAATAAATAAATAAAATCTTAAAAAAAAAAAAAAAAAGAACCTTGATGTTGTATCTCTAAGGACTCCCTGAAACAGTTAATAGGCTGAGACACCCTCACACCAACAAATCGATAGTAATGTATGACATACTGCACTTGGGGAATAAGCACAGACCCTTTGACTGTATTAACTTTGATTTTGTATGTTAAAGCCACATGCCTGATAACATTTCAGTCTGATAGCAGGGTAGGTTGGAATTACTGCTATTCACCAACTCATCTGTTCACCATCCTGGTCTTGATCTTAGAGTAGGGAGATAAATTGAGAGCAAAAAGTAAAATTACTAGTTGAATTTTACGAGCATTATATTAAATGACATCCAAGAGACAATCTTACATGAAGAGATATTAAGAATAAAAACAGATTTGGGGAAAGGTTGAATTACATATTTAGTTGAAAATTAGACGACATTTTAGATTCACAGAGAGCAAGAATTATGTCTCATTTATCTTTGTATCTTCCAGAGATTTGCAGAGAGTAGGTCATTCAAACTAAGAGGATCTCAGATTTTCATTAAGTTTTATATCGTAGCATATCCATGTGCCTTGGTCACAGTCCAAGGGGTTTGGGCTAGATTTATCTTTGAAGACTTCTCTAGCCCTAAAGCTAATCATCCTATTATGCCAGTTTTTCTTACATTTCAGTGTGCCCAGGAATCACCTAGTGCGCTAGTTACAGCTCAGAATCCTAGGCCAAGTAGGTCAGGAGTGGGGCCCAGGAATCTGAATTTTCAAAGTCATTCCAGATAACTCTAATGCAGGCAATATGAAGCCTCACTTCAGAAGCATTGAATTATACTGTATAGTCTCATGTTTCCAGTGTTTGCTTAAAATGTAGCAATTTATTATCACTCTAAAGAATATAATTTTTAACCTCGGATGATTCTCTCTAAAAATGTACATTTTATATTTTTAAATATCTTTTGAAGCCAAATTTTTACCCAGGATTAATAGCACAGGACCCAGAATCTTTCACGCACCTCTTACCCACAGATAGCCTTCTTGATTTCCCACCACACTTAAGAGCACTTTGCGCTCTCACTCTTTAACGTTGGGTTAAGAAGTGCTCTTTTCAGATTATCCCAATTTCCACAAAAACCAAAGGTATCAGATGACCTAGAAAATGTTTATAGAATTGTCTACTTTGGAGCATGAAATAGACATTTAGATACATGAATCTGACCTATGTCTTAACATCCAGACTGATTCTACCTTACCCTATTCTTAGATAACTGTTATTCTCTCTAGGGAAGTTTTCAGATACTAGCTCAGCATCAGTGTCAGTTCCAGCCAAATTAATACTCTAAAAGATGCAGAATGGAGGTCCATGGGTCAAGGCTCTGGCTGCTCTCCAGAAGAGCCCATTCTTACCCTCAGGAGTAGCTCTTCCAGCAGGGCTGCCTCTCAAGGCCATGTTCCCACCTCCCACTGCAGACCCTACAGAAAAACTAAGAGATGAATTTTGGGAGAATAATTTCCTTGAATCATTTTTCTAAAGATGATGGAATATTCTTAAATGTTGCTAATTTGAACTTTGAAATGGTTCCATTATTTTGTAAGTACCATATCCTGGATAGTTAACTATGGCTGACAATCCACCCCTTGTCTTGACTGCACCCAAATCGTGTCTAGTGCATCAGAGAAGGAAATGAATTTGATGCACTTACTGTCTCTCTGAATTTTTCACTTTTCTATCGTTAGCTTTTATAACTCTTCTTGGCAGATGAAATTGAGACTTGAAGAAAGGAAAATTAAAGCTCATGATGAAATTTGAAAATCCAGTAAATTTCTTTTCTGGTCATATTTTAAACTGCTAGATCATTTGCTCATTCTTTATTTCTCAAGCTAAACACCAGAACACACAGATACACCCTATGCAGGCATAAAGACAGACACATCCTCAAGGTTGATGGGACTAATTAGAATCTTCTGCCGGCCTGAGATGAGCATGCAGGAAAGTGGTCGGGAAGTGGCTGTGGAATTCACGCCTCTGGGGAGGTAGAGGGACAGCTTTGTGCTGAGGCAGGCATTGAACTGTAAGGTGGCCCTAACAGAGGCTTACACTGGTCTCAGGGAAACTCTGGAACTGGGATGGCCCTTCATTCTTGTCCTGCTTGGGGCAAGGCTGCCTGGCCTTCATATACCAATATTTACCCATCACTGGATGAGGACTGCCCGGGGAGGAGGCATGATCTTGCACAAGGTAGCTCTCATCAGCCAAAGGTAATTCGGAGAGGAACTTGGCTGAGAGCCCTCAGCTGCCAACCCTCCCAGCAGCTGGGGCATGGGTGCCTCAGACTTGAAGGAAGGACTGGACCACACCCCACAGTGTCCACTACGGAACCACAGTAAAAACGTGGATATGAAAGCTCACCTCTGGCAGCTGTCTTCAGGCCTTTATTTTTTTATTTTGTTTTGGTTTTTCAAGACTATCCAGACTTTCCTCCTCTCTCCACTCTTTACACTTTGATTTTCAGTACTTTTAAGTTTTCCCAAGCTAATGATTAAAAATCAAGCTAAAACAATACTTGGCCTGAGACTCCTAAAAAATACTCTGGGTAACTAAGAGGTGGTAGGCTTTGCTCCAAAGGAGTCATTTTCTGAATCAATTTGGGCTTCTGAAAAAAGTTAATTGAGTTTAGGAGGCAGGGAAGGTGGGGGCTGCCTGTGCTATGTGATTGGAATGGTCATGGAAAGATTGCCCAGGTCCTGCAGCTCTGAAGTAGTCTCCGTTTATAACTAGCTCTGAACCCCCATGGTGCTTACTGTCAGTGTCCCTCACCTGGCCCTTGGAATGAACTGTCTCCTCTTGTTTATCACTTTGTGTCTAACTGGAATTCTCAGGCGTGACTGCCTGGTGCCTCCAACCCCTCGAGGTCAGGCCAGACTCCTAATTCTCCATGTCCATGCCCAGGGCATACATGACATGTGAAGCTGACATCACTCCTATCCTGGTTTTTGCCTAATATGGGAAATAAGTTATACCTAATCGAGCTTCAGTAAAATACCTAACAGGTACTAACAGTTCACCTGGAGATTGCTAAATACTGGCTGATAGCAAGATTGAAGGATGGGTGAGAGCCCTTAGGATAAAGGGTGCTTGAACCAGGGAAGTAGATGGGCAGCTGTGGTAGGCAGAATTTCTAAAGTAGTTCCCCTCCCCAAAGATATCCCATCCTAATCCCCAGAACCTGTGACTATGACAAAGTATCACTTCCATGATTCTGTTGTGATAAAGCACAGTTTACATACAATAAAGGGATCATCCTGCATTATCCAGAGGGGCCCAATGAAATCACAGAAGCCTCTACAAATGGAGAGCTTTCTCCAACTGGAGCAGAAAAGGAAGGCAGAGAGCATGGAAGAATGTGCCTCACTGTTGTTGCCTTGAAGATGGAGGGGACCACGTGAGAAAAAATGTGAATGGCTTCTGAGAACAGAGAGAGAACCCCAGCTGACATCCAGCAAGAAAACGGCGCCTCAGTCCTACAGCTGCAAGGGACTGAATTTTGCCAACCCCCTCAATGAGCTTGGAAGTGTGTTCTTTACCCAAGCCTCCAGATAGGAGCCCAGCCCAGGCAACTCCCTAAATTTGGCCTGAGACCCTGAGCATGGGACGCAGCCTAGCCTGCCTGGACTTCTAACCCACAGAACTGAGATAATACGTTGGTGTTTTAAGCTACGGAATTTGTAGTAATCGGTTACTACAGCAATAGAGAACTAGTACAGTAGCCAAGATAACAAGTCTACTCAGTATTTTGAAAAGTGCTGTTTCTCTGGGGAAAATGAGAATTTTTTTTTTTTAAGATTCCACGTGTAAGTGATACCATTCAACATGTTGCTTTGGCTTATTTCACTTAGCATAATGCCCTCCAGATTTATTCATGTTGTTGCAAGTGGCAAGATGTTCTTTTTTATAATGGCTGAATAATAGTCCTATATATGTTATATATATTCTTCTCTCTCTGTATATTCCTATATAGAGACATTTCAATATATATATTCCTATATATTATAGTGTGTGTGAACACACACACACACACACCACATTTTCTTTATCCATTCATCTGTCAATGTCTACTTCGGTTGTTCCCATGTCTTGGCTGTGGTAAATAATGCTTCTATGAACAGGGGTGTGCAGATACCTCTTCAAAATAGTGATTTCAGTTACTTTGCATATATACCCGGGAGTGGGAATGCTAAATTATGTGGTAGTTTAATTTTTTGAGAAACTGCCATATTATTTCCATGACATTCTCCCTGGGAAAAAAGAGAGAAAACAACTATGTTAACTCTGATGATGATGAGGTGAAGTGAGGCAAGGGATGTGTTAATTATCTCGACTTTGGTAATCATTCTACAGTATATATGTATACCAAATCATCACACTGTACACTTCAAATATATATGATTATATTCATCAGTTATCCCTCGATAAAGTTATAAATAAATACTTTAGAGAAAGAAAAGAAAAAGGAAACTAGAATCTGCCTCTAAAACCAATCTGGTGGAAGATGGGGAGGGGTAGAGTAAGATCCAAAGCTTACGACGCGCACCTATTATGTGCTGGCTTGAGCTTTGACTTTATAGATGCCTACCCATTTATTTCTAATACTTATCCTATGTGGCAAATACTATTGTTAACCTAATATTATAGCCATAGGCTGCCAACTGGTGTTCAGAGAAATTAACTGATTGGTCCAATGAGTTCTTAATCCTAGCTGCACACCAGAATCACCTAATGAGCTTTTAAAAAAAAAAAATCCAGATGTTCAGGCCTTACCTCTGACCCACTCAATCAGTGGAATCCAGGCCTCTGGCACTTTTTAAAGCTCCTTGGATGCTTCTGATGTAACCCAGATGATGTTTGGCAACCATCTGTTTAAAGTGTGGTCCATGGAATCCCCTCGGGGCTAGGGAAGACACCAGTGGTGGTCTCCTGACAGCCATCCCCTTCTTCCTTTACAACAGAACTCCAGTTATGTTCAGGTGGCAAAGTGCCTAGCCTTAAGGGATACATCACAGTTGTCTGAATTTTACACTCTAGTCAATCTCACCTTTCACTTTCCCAAATACTTCCCATCTCTCCGTAGCTCGAGGCAACCAGTAACAGTCTGACCAAAAACATCTAAGGAGACCCTGCCGGGAATGGGGAATTTCTGGGAAGGATTTTACTTCTGAAAAGGGATGCAAGTGCCCAAGGAGAGCTGCCTGGTACCATTCCTTGGGCATGGTAGTGAGAGGATGTGCTACTGGGAGCAGCAGTCCCCTGTGGCCATGAGGTGAGCCGTCTAACATGAAAAGCTAACATGCTGAGAAGTTAAAGCAGGAAGAAAGCCCGGGGCTCTGATGACACCACTGAGCCTCAAAAACCCTAGAACAATTATTAGGAGACTTCATACCATGTGAGATAATTAGATTATGCAGTATTTTGTTATTACAGTGAAAAGCCTTTCCAAACACACACAGGACTAATTTAGAATACAAATCAGAATTTCTGCTAATGGGGCCTAGATTACTGCACAGTCACCCAATTCACTGTGCCCTGAAGTAAACGCACGGATCCAGGATCACCTACCCAGAAAGTGATGAAGCTCCTTCTAACTGGCCTGTTTTTTCCACTTTACTATGCTGCAAATGAATGGAAAACATCTGTATTCTTGTTACTACAGTCCCCAAGGGAATGTTGGTCTTAGTTATATCAGAAAATAAGAAGTAAGGAAATAACCCGAAGAAAACACATCTACAAGTTTTTTGTTAAAGAAAAAGTCTGTAAAACCCATGTTTGCACATGAACTGGGAAGTAATGGGTATGTGGGGAGGGATGGTAGAGGTTGGGGAGGGGAGTGAAGACAGGGCTCACTTTTCATATTAATTACAAAGGACCTGCTGAAGGCCAGTAGCTTCCAGAATCTCTGAAAATCCGCACAGTAATCAGTTTATATGACTTTTCTTTTTTTTTTAAGATTTTTATTTATTCGTTTGAGAGAGAGCGAGAGAGAGTATGAGCAGGGGTAGGGGCAGAGGGAGAAGCAGACTCCCCGCTGAGTGCAGAGCCTGAAGCAGGGCTAGATGCCAGCACCCTGGGATCATGACCTGAGTTGAAGGCAGATGTCTAACTGAGCCACCCAGGCACCGCTATACAACTTTTCATAAATATGTTGACTCTGCATATCAGAGTACACCCTAATAACCTAGATATATAGAGAGACACAATCTCCTTATCTAAAATTGCTTCCAGACTTCTCATTTAGAGTGTCTTTGTATCTTCATCATGACCCCTAGAATTGTCTCTGATATTTCTTGTTTGGAAATTATTTCCTGCGTAGTAAGTTGTATGTGTGCTCCTGAAGTGAGTAGCCGTCTCCCTTTTGTTCCCTGTCCTATCCATAGTCTAAAGCATAATGCTTTGAACATAGTAGGAGGTATTCAGCCATTGTCAACTGCAAGATCTCAAAAGATCCAGCAGGTGGACACCTTCTAAGAACTGGTGTTTTGTGAGGCATCTGGAACATATCATTAGATTATTCTCTCAGATGAGGCCAAAAGCAAAGCACTGTCCTAAAGGTCACAGAGCTAAGCAGCTGCAGAGCCAGCTATCTGAATTTATTCCTGTGCTCTTTCTCCGGGTTCATTCCTCAAAATGCCCAAATCATACTATTATTATTAAGTTGTGTACTTGAACCAATCAGATCTATGCTGGAAAACAGCAAATTAGAATGAACCACACTCTAGTTTCTTATATTTTCATTCTCAAGATTTAACCCTAAGCTAAGCCATCTCAGCCCTCATCCATGTGACTGGAGTTTTATTTCTCCAGAAAATGGGGCCCAAGGATCTTACTTGCCACTATAAGTGATCATGTTATAACATTTTGCTCAGTCTCTGAATCATGATCAAGTTGCAAAGACATCTACTCATAGTATTAAGAAAGAAAGAAGGAAGGAAGGAAGGAAGGAAGGAAGGAAGGAAGGAAGGAAGGAAGGAAGGAAAGAAGAAAGAAAGAAAGAAAAGAAAAGAAAGAAAGAAAGGAAGAAAGGAAGAAAGAAAGAAAGAAAGAAAGAAAGAAAGAAAGAAAGAAAGAAAGAAAGAAAGAAAGAAAGAAAAAGAAAGAAAGAAAAAGAAAGAAAGGAAGAAAGGAAGAAAGGAAGAGAGAGAGAGAAAGAAAGGAAAGGAAAGGAAAGAAAGGAAAGGAAAGGAAAGGAAAGGAAAGGAAAGGAAAGGAAAGGAAAGGAAAGGAAAGGAAAAAGAAGAAAGAAGGAAAGATAAAATGGGTCCTCTATCTCCATTTCTTATCTATGATTCCCTGAGTCTATGATGGTATGAGCCTTGCATCTATGCTCTCCATAGTCCCATGGAATATCAGTTATAAGGAGCTCTAGCCTTTTGTAGGGTGATGAACTAGATTTTTTTTCCTCAATAAACTCCATTAACACATGGCCACTCAGAGAGAGGAGAAAACTTTTCTAGGGTCTGTCTTCAGAGCCAGGTTAAGAAGGCCACCTGGGCATCTGGCAGGGACACTAATCTATAAGGGGCACCAAAACATTTCTGGAGACGTAATAAGATTAATAAAACCATGTTGACCAGAGCTCACCCCAGGGAGAGTATGTAAATGTAGGCAATACTTTGTTAGACCATTGAAAATAAGACCTAAGTCATCCGGGAGCATTCTGGAGTAACATGAGATGTTCACCGAAATACCAAGTGTTGGTTCAGTTAACTGAATGCTTACTGTTTTGCTCTTGGGGTATAAGGGATTGATACTTGAGCTGGGTACTGCTCACCAGCGTCCCACCTCCTCCACCCTTTCTCCATGCAAAACTCAGCCTCACCAAAAACCAGTGTTGAAAAATAGTTGGAGAGAGGCCCTGGGTGGCTCAGTCATTGGGCATCTGCCTTCAGCTCGGATCATGGTCCCAGGGTCCTGGGATCCAGCCCCACATCGGGCTCCCTGCTCCGCGGGAAGCCTGCTTCTCCCTCTCCCACTCCCCCGCTTGTGTTCCCTCTCTCGCTGTGTCTCTCTCTGTCAAATAAATAAATAAAATCTTTAAAAAAAATTCATATGCCGAGGAAAAGAAGCTCCTGTAATGGGTAAATTTCTGTGCATTAGAAATGTCGTTAAAAGGAGATATTGAAAGGAGATGCACCAAAGAAGCTTCAGATTGTTCTCTTGTCCAATGATAAGATTTGTTCTAAAATTTATGTGAATATCTGGAAGTAAGTTATAGAAAATGAAAAATCTATCCTCCCTCTTAAAGTAGATATTAGTTGACAAGCCATGTGATAATAATGGCTGTAGTCAGCTGTTGGTAATTTTGCAGTATTTAAGGGAGAGAGTATAAACGAATTCTTCTTTTGTGTACTGCTTCCGTTAACTATGAAAGGAATCAATGGTTCAATCTCATCCAAGATTTCTTTTTGAACTATAAGCTAACCCTTCATGTGTGTGTATCGGTTTGCACTGATAGTACCCCCTGCTATGCTTGGTAAACTGGTCAAGCTTTTCTACCTATACACAGAAAGGAGTAGCTATTTGTATAATACACTATCATGCAGTTGCTGCAAGAAATTTGTTTACAAAAACAAAAAAATGCTCAGTCTTTATATAGTAACAAAATCTCCACCAGGAGATAAAAACCAAATCTTTGCTTCTTCCATGGTTTTTGTTAAGGAATTGGTAGCTGGCACATCATCTGTTTCTATGTAGGAGGTGACTTCCAATGGCAGTATGTTTATTTTGTAACAGGGTAAAATTATGAAAATTAGAAATGAGTTTCTTTCTTCGTCTCTCTGAGAGGGTGGTCTTCACCTAGTTGGCCTGAATGCCCATCTAATTGAAGGAGGTGGGGGGTGGGGTGCAGTGGTGGAGATTGGGATTTATAGTAAGAAAGAATGCAAAAAATATTATTCAGATACTGGCATAAGAAATAAGATTATGCAGAAAACAAATAAAAAGGACTTCCAATTCAGGCTATTGCCTTAGAGAGGATTTTCCAAATACTCTTATCTCTTCTCTTTAACATATCACAGTCTCAGCCTGGACAATCCAGTTTATAGAGTTCTGTGAGCTAGAGAACAAACCTTTGCTACCTGACAACAAAGCTCCAAGACCTGCTGCTACACAAAAGAAGATACAACATCACAAAATGGAAGGCAGCCCACCCATCTTTCTTCCCAGGGGATGGCAGAAAGAGGGAAAAAGGATGGAAAAGGCAAACTAAGACAGCAAAGTACAGGGCTGGCATATGCCCCCCTACCCCAGCTTGATGAGCAAGGAAAACTTGGAAGGAGAGGTGGGCAGAGGGATTCTTGCCCCAACTCTTCACTTGAAACTCTGAGAGGGATTGCCTCACAGACTGCTCTGCACCAACCTGGAAAGAACCCACATCATTTAGCTGTGCAGAAGGTCAGGAGGAGGTCGTGGTTTCCCCAAGTGGCCTTGGTTCCCATGTGGTGTATATATAGGATCCTGCAGTTGCTGAGACTGGGTGGAGAGAGTCCCAGTGGGGGTTGCTGTCATGGGGTTGGGTGTTCTGTAGAGAGGGTTACAGAGCAAGTCTCCAGGCCAGGGACTCAGAAGTGTTGGTAGCCCCTGAGAAACCGAAGTGGGACTGAGTCAGTAAAGGGGAGACCAGATGACAGAGTGGCCACAGATCCCTCAGATGAGCTCTAACCACATAAAGACCTTGAGAACTGCTCTAATGATTCCTAACCATTGACATTGAAGAAGAGGTCCAGAAGAATATGAAAAAGTGAAAACTTGTGTGGGGAGCAGAGAGGAGTGTGCAAATAATGTCAAAACAGCAGCCAAAGGGACTTTGGGGACACTCTATTCTGTTCAGTAGCCACACAATTGAGCCACAAGTATCAACTGGGCAAGAACCAACCAAGGGAAGTGGGTCCATCACCCCAAAGACTACTGTCCCAGGAGTCATGAAAACTACACCCATAATCCACAGAAGCCATTTTGGAAAGGAGTTAGGGGGACACACAATATAAGAGATCACAGAGGCTCTTTGTTTTTTTGTCTTTTCCCCTAAAGCTGAGCATTATTTAAAGGGATTGTTTCCTTTATTCATTTGAACTAAGATTTCACACAGATAAGGGCTAAAAGTTAATGATCCCCCTCCCCCAACTACCAGAAGTCAGGGGGAAGTCCACAATATTTATGGATAAAAATAAAGGAATATGGGGTATCTGGGTGGCTCAGATGGTTAAGCATCTGCCTTCAGCCCAGGTCATGATCCCAGGGTCCTGGGATCGAGTCCCTGCATCGGGCTTCTCCCTCTGCAGCTCCCCCTGCTTGTGCTTGCTCTCTCTCTCTGACAAATAAATAAATTAAATCTTTAAAAAATAAATAAAAATTTTAAAAATAAATAAAAATAAGTAACAAATCTCAGTTGTAGTGTAAGTTAAATCTGCAACCATGTTATATTTGCTTTTGAAAGCTGGAAGAAATATGTGTTTATGTACACCAAAGTAATACTTTAGTTGACAATTTAAAAACACAAAGTTTATCCTTTACCCGGCATATATAGCAACTCTACTCAAACATGAAAATGAACACAAATAATTCCTCTAAATAGTTATCTAATAAGAACATGGTATAGACAGAGAGAAATTATTTGCTTTTACAGGAAATTTCTAGTTGGGTTAAAAGCATGTTGAAATGACTTTCCTTTTCTTGGACAGTTTTAGAGAATGAAGAATTGACCATCACAACTAATGTGACAACATATTTGCAACAATTGAGTGACCTTTTCCATTGGAGATTTTGTGTAGAAAAAAGAAAAACAAAAAAAAAAAAAAAACAAGGATATCCGGGGCCATTTAAGAAAAACGACCCTCAATTCCATCAATATGTAAACAATAATCTTATTGAATTATGACACAATGAATATATCTTAGCAAAAAAAGCCTTTGGAATTTCTGGTGATATCCTATAAATGGCAAGAACAGCAGTAGAGATTATGTGATAGATTTTTTCTACTTTTTTTTTTTTTAAAGATTTTATTTATTTGACAGAGAGAGACACAGCGAGAGAGGGAACACAAGCAGAGGGAGTGGGAGAGGGAGAAGCAGGCTTCCCACAGAGCAGGGAGCTCAATGCGGGGCTCGATCCCAGGACCCTGGGATCATGACCTGAGCTGAAGGCAGACGCTTAAGGACTGAGCCATCCAGATGCCCCAAATTTTTCTACTTCTATACATCTAAAAAGATCTTGCGTGAATCACACCATCTTGAACAAATCCACCATGATGATCACTCTGTGACCTGAAGCCTTCCTGAACACATCCTTCTTAAGTACATCCTCGGGGCATAACATCTTTGATCTGCCCTGGAGATGAACTATGACACACACCTGTTCTCAAACATTCCCCTCCCAGATGGTTTTCTAGTGTGTACTCTCCAGCCTGTAGGGCTATAAAAGCAGATCTTACCAGAGGTGGAGTTGTGGAGATCTACTTGTTTTGTGGCAGCCTAAGACATGTTTCCATATATAAGTCACCTTAATAAACCATTTCTTGTCAAGCTGGACTTGCTGACCTTTTTTCCGGTCTTACAATTCTTTCAGCCTTTGGAGGTCATTTTGCATATATCTTCCTTTCATAGAAGACTAGAAACTGATAATGATACCAATATAGCTATTTTTAAGTAAAATGTCTTTATTTCTTAAATATCTTTGAACAAAAGCTACAGGAGAATATATTGTTTTTATAGGGCCAAAATTTTAATGTGTTACTAACTTAGGATTATAACAAACACTAATTATATTTCATTCTATAGTTATAATTATCTAAAGTGTATTATCCTCTTTCAGAGGTTTGTAACACATGGTGAAAGACCACATTCTGAGAGCAAAAGGATGCCAGTTGCCATCAAGGTAAGGACCAGGGTTCAATATCCAAACTGTCAGTACAGGCTTCCAAAGATCTGAAGCTTATGTTCCAACAGCAACTCATTGCAAAGCCCAATGCCTTCATCTAAATGTAACTGAAACCTAATGAAGGTATCCACTTCCCTTTCATTTTAAACCATGTCTTATATGATTTGATAGAGTGTAATGTGTGTTAAGGAGCAACTCGAAAAGCTGGGCATTACATAGTCACTCTTACTGAAATAAAACAAATGTAATGACAGTCTAAAGTGTAAGAGTACATGTTGAATATAAAATCACTTCAAGTAGTCATTCTTGTCATGAGCTATTAGATCTTGAAAGCTCAACGTGCCTGAGCTTTTATTGAGCTTTCCATGTCTAATATATTAGCTCAGTATCATTCCCCCTTCCCGCCAGCGTGTTTCCAGTTGGCATTCCTTGGACATCCATCTACTCAGAGCAGCTCCGTTCCCTTCTTCAGTAGCAACGGGGAAAATGGTGGAACCTGCACCTGACATCCCAGCTTATCTCTCTCCTTTACTATCCCTCTTCTTGTCCAATCATTGTATCTTCTCACATGCCAGTGGAGCACCAGATGCATTTTCAAGGTCTCTACCATGAGAAGATGCAGGGAGTGTGGAAAATCCTCATATGAATAGTATGTTCTTAAAGCATACACTGGCTAGAGTTGTGCAATTGGCAAGATTATCTGGATTCAATGTCAGTTTTGCTGCCAAAAAGTTTGAATACAGCCAGAGCCTGCCAAGGTTTCCCTATTTTTCGGTACAAAGTTTTAAGTTCTTCCCCTCAAATAGTACTTTCTTGAGTGTTTTTGAGGAACCTAAGTCTGCATGGAGAAGATCTATTGCATGATAATCCTCTAGTACCTTTTTTTAAAAAAAAGATTTATTTATTTATTTTAGAGGGGGAAGTGGAGAGAGAGAAAGGGGGGGACAGAGGGAGACAGAGAGGGAGAGAATCCCAAGTGGAGTCCCCGCTGAGCATGGACCCTGACCTGGGGTTCTCACGACCCTGAGATCATGACCTGAGCCGAAATCAAGAGTCGGATGCCCAACTGACTAAGTCACCCATGTGCCCCCTCTAGGACTTTGAGCTCAGGTATATACACATCCCAGCAATCACAGTCTCCAAGCACAGGTTCTATTCTCCTTGCAGCTTTTGGAGTTTGGGTGTAACCTCTCAGAAACGAAGCTATTAGCTGGATAAGAAACAAACATCTCCAAAAATGTGATTCACCCTGAAGGTTCCTTAAACTCTCTGTTGTCCAGACAAATCCTAGTGATATATACCCAAGGTGAGTTATAGAGAATTAATTACAGACTCCTGAGAATCTAAGAATGGGATGGCAGCCCAGTTGTTCTGATCCCTGAATTATGCCGTTGCATAGATTCAACCTACCTTAGGGAAATTTGATGTTTATTTTGGATAATGCAGCAAGTATGAACATAGGACACACTTCGAAGTGACCTTCTTTAGGAAATTTGAGTATGTGTTTATTAACACTAATATGTAGTAAAAAGATTGTGCCTTCTAAAATTTGGGCAACAAACTGAAAAAGTGGCATTTCTGTTCTTTGAATAAAAAGCAAATGCATTTAAAGTACATATATATGTATATATATACACACCCTATATATATATATATATATACACATTATATACTATACTATATATATACTATGTACTAAATATACTATGTACTTAGAGTGTACACATACATACACATATATGTGTAAACATATATGTAACATATAGTATATAAGTAGGTAAGAGAAATTTATCAGAAGGAAAAAATAATCAATTCTATTTAAACTACCTGTTTCAGACTTATGTGAGTCTGTTATTCAGAAATATAGTAGGTCAACTTAAATACTATTTATTATAATCAGAACTACCAACACCCTTGTCAGCACGTTTGGAAGAAACAACAGGGATCAGATGTCAGTTCCACCTTAAATAAAATAAGTCATTTTCTTCCATTTTAATAGTTGAAATTTAAGGAAGAAATGGACCTGATGGCCGTATGATCCCATAAGCAGAAGATGAACGTGTTCCAGATGGCGGGGTAGTTCCAAGGAGACCTTCAGGTTTTTATTCCGAGGGTTGGCTCAATACTTCATTACCCAGAAAGTGTGTTTTATCAGGCGAGACCTTCAAATCTAAACTCCTCTTTAGTCAAGGGAATGCTAATGACCGTCTGACAGCTTGTCACAGACTTTGGATTTTTTCCCCCTATCATCCCTGGCCAGTTTTCCCTCTGTCTGGCGGCCGCCGTGGGGCAGACTGCCAGCAGGCACCATACCCATGATCTTCGGAGGAGTCTTATCTCCGTCAAGCCTTCTTTTACTGTCATCTCTATCTTGCATCTCTATTCCAGGTCACTCTAGAATTTATAGGCAGGCTAGTATGGTTTTAATTTGCACTCGTTTGTTATATTGCTTTACATGACTCCTTTTCATGAATCTGTGTCTGATCTCCCCATGACATCAAAGTGCCTGTAAGGTCAGATTCTCAGAGGCCATGCCTCTGATTTAGTTTATGATCCTTTAGGACATGGTTTCCACCCCAGACTCTCCTGCAGACCAGGAAATGACCAAATTATTGAAGGCTACAAGCCCTCACCTTTTGAGGGCTTGTAACAAAACAAGGCCTGAGCAGGTGGCATGTGTGCCAGGAAGGGGGAGTGGAACCTCAGGCCTCGGTTCTTGGTTAAATCCTAAAAACTTCTGTTGCAGTCAATGCATAGGAATGAATGGGGCCGAGAGTGAGACTGTGAGGATGAGTAAGAATGAGCACAGCTTGGCAGATCCTGAGTGCACAGGGAGTCAAGAATGAGTGGCTGGTTTTACCAATGGTTCCATGTTGGCAGAGCATGGGGATGAGAAGCCAACGACATGCAAACATGTCAAATGGTGATTATTTGGGTCAAGGTTACCAGAAGGATCAGTGCTACCAGGATGTTGGCTTTTTACTCTTTAGAATGTTTATCCCCCACCCCAACCCAGAATATGAGCTCCTTGACTTGTTCACTGCTGTCTCCCCTGCTCCTGGAATACCCTGGCACATAGCAGGTGTGCAATAAATATTTCTCGAATGCATGATGAATGAAACTGGCTGGTATTCCTTCTCAGTCTCATTAGTGGAGAGATCAAGAGCCAGCCAGCCTACAAAACTCGTTCTGGATTTAGAAGCAATATAAAGCCATGCAGTCCAGTAAAAGCAGAGAATCACTCTTGTGTTTCTTCCATTCTCTACCTTTCCCTGTCCCCAACACCATCGCCCACCCCAACCCCCGACCTGCAAAGGACCTTTTCTGTCCATATTGAGTCCCAACACAAGCCTTCAACAGGATTCCCCCCAACTCACCCGACACTATTTTACCACACGGTGGGGCGTCACCCTGCACCTCCATGCCAGGAGCTTTTCTCAGCACCACTAAGTTTGCTGGTAAGTGGAGGTGATTGTTCCCAATGCAGAAAAAGCCTAGATGAAAAGCAGAGACAGGGGCTAGAGGTAGATGAAGCCTTTCTGGAGGACATTTTATATCTTCCTGAATTTCATCCATTATTAAGCCATGAACCAGCCCTACTGATTTAATGCCTAGGCTTGCTGCACAACTATATTTAGCAATGCTTCAGAAGAGCGCAGTAGTTGGCACATCGTCTGATGATGTCAGATTCTTTACTGTACAGGTCTCTTTTATTCAACTCTTTACTGGGGACCCTTCGCTGCTAGCTCACAACCTCTTTGAAAATAGTGATACATAAGATAATTTGCTATATCGGGCGCCTGGGTGGCTCAGTCGTTAAGCGTCTGCCTTCGGCTCAGGTCATGATCCCAGGGTCCTGGGATCGAGTCCCACATCAGGCTCCCTGCTCGGCAAGAAGCCTGCTTCTCCCTCTCCCATTCCCCTTGCTTGTGTTCCTGCTCTCGCGGTCTCTCTCTCTGTGTCAAATAAATAAATAAATAAAATCTTTAAAAAAAAAAAAAGATAATTTGCTATAGATAGCTTTATCCAAAAAAAGTATTAGCAAATATGGAGAATCCACTGTATGTACTCCTTTGGTTTCCTGAGGTCCCTTGGTCAATACGGAATTCTTTAAAATGTAAGAGACATTTTGATACCATCACAATCAGGATTCTATTATATCATTAATGGGCACTAGACTAAATTTTGTGAGCTATCCCCCTCTCCGCAAGCCCTAGACCTTACCCAGAGCCTAACATGGTGACTAGTTCATAGTCCTCGGCAGACTGGTACTGGCCAGATTAAAGAAAGCACTCATTAATCAATATGACAGGAAGAATTTGAATAAATAATTCCTATTTCTCTCAGTCTAACAAGAGGGACACAGCTCAAACACATTTGTTTGGAGGAATTTTTTTGTGTGGTTAGGTACTTTTGGTATTTTGGGGCATTTTCTTTATTAACCAGTTTGGTGTCCTTTTCTCTTGGTTTTCACTATAGTATTCATGAATCTTATTAATTTTTTTTTCTTAAAAGATCTTTTTTAAAGAAAGCAAAGGAACTAAGTCACCCCCATGGTGAGGCCGGGGATGGTGGTAGAAATGGAGGAGAGGAGGGATTGCCAGATATAACTAGATAGGTTTTGATTTGCAGGAGGGCTCGCTCACATGTGGATATCCTCCACTCCTGTCACCTTTGCGTTGGCAGAAGGTAGTCAGAGCAATATGCAAATGGAAAATTCTAAGATGAATGTGCCAGAGGAAGAAAAGATACATTTGGATGTTGCTTTTTTCATTTTTTCAATGATGATCCTTTGGTGCTTTACATGGTCCCCTCCCAACTTTTTCTGGAGCTGTGGTTGAGGATGTGCCCTAATTACAAGATTCCGTGCTATAGAAGTTGCTGTTTATGCCTGAATAACTGCTCAGAATATCGTTGTAATTGCACGTCTGCCTTTCTGACTTCTTCAGAAATGGGAGCATGACTTACATGTTTGGAGAAGGTTAAAAGAGTGCTTGGGGGGTGCCTGAGTGGCTCAGTCATTGAGCCTCTGCCTTCGGCTCAGGTCATGATCCCAGGGTCCTGGGATCGAGCCCCGCATTGGGCTCCCTGCTCCGTGGGAGGCCTGCTTCTCCCTCTCCCACTCTCCCTGCTTGTGTTCCCTCTCTCGCTGTGTCTCTCTCTGTCAAATAAATAAAATCTTAAAAAAAAAAAAAGTGCTTAGGGCTAAAGGAAAAATAAAAAGCACTGAAAACTTGCTAGTATTTCACTAGAATTCTGTTTTAAGGTTGCCTTTATCACAGTAGCAATACTTTGAATTTATAAAATTCTGTAATGTTTTAACCCTTGTGGTGCATACTTCCCCCCTAGAAATATGAGGTGGGCTTGAGGGTTATCATTACACGAAACTTGCAGTTTAGAAAAGAGAAATGACTTGTCTTGCCCTCTGTCTTCTCTCTGTGTCCCTGGTCTCTGTGGGAACCCTTCTGTCCCTAGGGTCCTGTCACCTTTTACATGTGGGAGGAAGACTGATAAATCCTCTTCTGCAGCTTAGACCTCTCTGTAGATTTCTTGCCCCACATATCCTCCTAGTCATTGTCCACAGACATCCCCTAGGTACCTTGAAATGAGTATTTGAAAACTGAGCTCATCCTCTTTACTCTGATGTTGTCCTGTATTTGCATATGAATCTACCATTGTCTCAAAAAGTCTAATGAAAAAATAGCGGATACAAACATTTTAATAAACATATGTTGATTTGACTAAATATTTCCAAGATTATTGAAGACCAGCTCTCAGCACCACTGTTTATTAGCAACAGCCCCACTATTTATTAGGTCCTCATGAGCTATGTAGCCTTAACTTTCCCAAACCTCAATTTCCCTCCCATGTATAGTGGGGAACAATAATACTTTACAGCAAAACTTCCAACTGATGTTCTGAGACACCATGGTATCCCAAATGTAGAAATAATAAAATGTGGGGATAGATAATTTTCCCTTTACTCCTCAAGGTTCTTGGTTGAGACCCCAATAATAAAAGACAGATTAACAGGAGGAAAAAAACAATTTTAATTAAGTGCATACTTCATTTTAATTAAAACTAATTATGCAGTTAATTCCATTAATTTTAAATAATTTAACATTTTAATTAATTAATTAATTATGGAGTCCCACAAAGATCTGAGACTCAAGAGGCTTTGAGGCTAGAGAAAAAGATAGTGTTCTGGGGCTTCACAGGCAGGGAGGGCAATTCAAAAGAAGGTGAGAAGAGGAAATACTGGATAAACAATGCAGATAAGTCTTTCCAGTGAAAAAGTGATCTCTGGTAATAGCCCTTTTCCTCACACGGACCCCCTTTCTAATGTAAATTTCCCTTACAAAAGGGTAACTTCTATTCTGCTCTTAGAGCTTCTCCTGTGTCTGCAGTTTCTCAAAATTATCAGGTCAAAATAATCCTTTTGTCAAAAAGGCATGTTTTGGGGTAGCATTCTGCTACCCTTTACAAATGCATTACAAAGATGCCAAGATATTGGCTGGAGCCCCTCGGCTGCTCGCCTTTGGCTTTGGGCAACCTTATCTGCTGACCCCAGTGTACTGCCACAATTCCCATTTTGTATGTGTGTCATAACCTGAAAGGTCATATGTAAAAAGCCAACATAGGGTCTGCAGTACAGGAGGCATTAAAATGCATGTTACTTACTATTTTGTAAATGGGTGTCTTTTTCTCAAAGGAAGATAGTATCTCATGTTCAATGAGCATTTGCTATGCATCAGGCATTTTATGTACTGTACCTTATCTCATCTAAACCTCAAAGTGATTTTATGAGCTCAATAGTATTATCCAGAAGAAACAAAGCTCAGAGAAGTTTACTAACTTGCTCAATACCTCACAGTCAGTGAATGGTTAGCCCAGGGGTTGTCATGTCAGATCCCAAGTTCTTAACATGGAGTAATTGCCTCTTACTGGGGAGGTCCTACAATCTGCAAAGTCCAGTGCTACCGGTGCATGAGAAACTGGTCTTTATACATATGAGAAAGTCTGAAGACTGTGACTCAAGTTATGCCAGAGACCCACAAGGGCTTCATTTCTATTGTCAAATAAATACAGTGCAAATACCTATCTATGAGAAGTAATACTTTAGATACTAGTAGTAAATGGTCTTTGGTAAGAGGTAATATTTCCTATTTTGCAGGGAAGAAAGGTCCCTCAGCTCTGGGACCTCTATGAGGAAAACAGGTTGGTGTTTTTGCAGCCTCACAGCAGACAGAAATAAGCTGAGTGGGGGAAGACAGAATGCAGAAAGAGGAAATGTAGTGCTCTAGTGCTACTTCACTAATTTCCCAAGCAAAGACGAATTCTCTTTTTAGACAGAATGGGACCGGGGAGATGTGAGCACCTTATAAATATGTAATCAAAGTGGTTATTATTTCTTTCCAACCCTTTCAACATCCTCACCTCCTGATACAGACTAACTGGCAGTTTTCTAAGAAATGGTGGAGAATATTCTAGCTAAGTTAATAGACAATATACCAAAGGGGGTGGGGAACCCTGCACAGCCTCCAAGTGATAAGAGCGAAATAAAATATAATCATCAACTTCATGAAGAGTACTTTTTTTGAATTACCACACAATGTGAGCAATTTTCATCCAATTAACAGTTGCTTTGGATAAAGAGTGACTAAGTCAGCAAGCTTCTGGTTTTCCTGTAGGTAGAAAACATATTGCACCGCAGATGTTTCATGAGCTATCAGTAGCTTGATTTTCAATAGAAAGATTCCTTTCCTTTGCAGGGAATTCAGTGCAATCCACTTTAACCCAACAAATACTTAATGACTACCTACTATGTACAAGGCAATCTGATAAGCCTAAGAAGAGAAAAAAAATAAGTCTCGATACTTCCTCTCAAGAAGACAATAAAAAGGAACAATATGTGTGCATATATTATGATAATCCATGGTAGAATAAATGAGTGAGGACATCTGGTCCAGGTGGAAAAGATTTGTTTTGCCTTTGAGATGACCTGGAAGATAGGCAAGATTCCAAAGACTGAGACAGGGGAAGGAATTTTCAAGAAAAGAAAATACTGTCTATTAAAATACAAGGCATTGGATTATAACGGAGAAAAAATATTTTTATTTTTATTTTTCCTCTTCTCACCTTAGATCCGTTAGCTGGGGCCCTGAAAATTAGACAGATTAACAAGACAAAGACAAGCAGGATTTTATTTTTATTTTTATTTTTATTTTTTTAAAGAATTTATTTATTTATTTGACAGAGAGAGACACAGCCTGAGAGGGAACACAAGCAGGGGGAGTGGGAGAGGGAGAAGCAGGCTTCCCGCGGAGCAAGGAGCCCGATATGGGACTCGATCCCAGGACCCTGGGATCATGACCTGAGCCGAAGGCAGATGCTTAACAACTGAGCCACCCAGGCGCCCAAGCAGGATTTTATTAATTCGTGCATTGCACATACGCACGTGGGTACTCAGTGATGAATAACTCAAAAGAGTGGTTAGAACTTAAGCTTATAGGGGTGCCTGGGTGGCTCAGTCGTTGAGCGTCTGCCTTCGGCTCAGGTTGTGATCCCAGGGTCCTGGGATCGAGCCCCGCATCAGGCTCCCTGCTCCACGGGAAGCTTGCTTCTCTCTCTCCCACTCCCCCTGCTTGTGTTCCTGCTCTCACTGTGTCTCTCTGTCAAATAAACCAATAAAATCTTAAAAAAAAAAAAAAAGAACTCAAGCTTATATAGCGTCTTAACAAAGAATAACTAGTTTGTGGAGAAGTGACAAGACAAAGGAAAGGGACTTTGAGCTTCCAGAGTTGGCAAATTGTGGGAAGGCAAATATATGAAGAAACTAATGGAAGATAAGGATTTTTTTAAGCAACATTTGTGTTGATTCCTTTGGTGCCACTTCTGGGCTGTTAAGAGTCTAGACTTGTCTCCACGAGTTAAGAATCATCCTTCCTTTTCTAAGAGAAAGGGGGAGGGCAGAGAGTTGTTCTTACTGCCTTCGGCAACAACAATCCTTATGTCAGCATGGCATATTTTGGGGTGGCATGCTCTGAACCCCCCCCAGGATATATTGGATTAAATAAAATATAATATTAAAATTAAGTCCATGTATTTCTTCTTACTTTTTAGATGTGACCCCTAGAAAATTTGAAGTTACGCATATTATTTTTCTATAGGATAGGGCTGGGCCAAATTATGGCATACCTTGAATATCAGACAAAATGTTTAAAAGGTGTTTCTCCCTCAGCACCAGATTTTGGCAATGTGAGGTGTATATGATGCCATCAGCGAGGTAGGGCACATGCTGCTATTATAATGATATGATGCAGGAAAGAGGACTAAGAATTGGAAGGAGGCTGGAAAACGAGCTGCTCTATTTGCTCTGTTTCAGTAGGTGGTCTGGGGTTTTATTCATAATAGAAATAAATGACAAAGGCAGTAACTCTCAAGAGAAACTAGAGGTAATCCAGTACCAGATTTGCTCTGTTTCAATTTTATAGAAAATACCTCATCATTGAAATTTCCATAGGAAAAACATCTGTTACTACTAGTCTAAATCTCTCTAGACTGTAACTTCCATTTTCCCCTTGAAATGATAGTTTTTAATGGAATTGTTAAAAACTGAAGGTTACTTAGGGACCCAGTTACTGAGTTTTTACACTATGTGAAATTTACCTGAAGTACTTCAGAATAGATAGTGTGATGTGTAGGTGTCTGTTTAAATTAGTTTTAATCTATACCCAAGGAGATATTTGTTAACACCTGCAGTATTCTAATCATAAATGCATACTTGAAAAGTGGGTAGCATGTGAAAGATGCTGTCTGGATGACATTTCTGCAAGAAGTTCAAAAATTGCCATCTGCATCTGCACCTAAGGGGACTGAAAGGGAAAACCGAAGGGTAAAGTGAATGACATGCCGTGCCAGGAGCCTGGCAGCTAACACCTTGGGGAGAAAATCCTAGATTTAGAATTCTGTCCTGCATTCATTCTTTTAATGGAGGATTCTCTTGTCTGATCCAATTAGAAAGTTAGTTGATCTTCAGTCAGAACATGTTCTCAGGTTCCTGAGAGCCAGCCTTTCAGGCAAAGTGCTCATTGGAGTTCCTAGATGATCAGGGAGTTAGAATTCCACTGAGCTTCCAGAGCAAGAAGGATGAGTGTTCGAGAGTCCGTTTGTAATAGATATTTACACACACGTCTTGGTCTGAGACTTATTTCCATGAGAGGTTATGGGAACACCAGTAGCCAAGTGACCATACATCCTGATTTGCCTGGGAGAGCCCCAGTTTACACTTACTATCCAGCCTTGATATTAATATCACCACCTTTCACTCTTAGAAGTGCCTGAATTTGAAAGATAAATTATATAGTTACTCTTCTGTGGTGGCTTTAAAATATGCTCACAGATTCTTTGCTATTCCTTCCTTTAAGAGGTGGAACCTAATTTCCCACCTCTTGACTATGGGCTGGATTAGTGACCGGCTTTTAAGAAATAGCATGAGGCAGAAGCGATGGTGTGTTGACCTCAGGGCATAAAGGCACTTACTCCTTGCTCTCTTTTGGATCACTCACTCTGGGGAAAGCTAGCTGCCATGTTGTGAGCATTTTGTAAACAAGGAATCTGAGATTCTGGTAAAGCGGCTTGCCTAAATCCTCACAGCCAGGGTGGTGGACCCAGCTCTCAAACTGTGTCCATCTGACTCCAAACCCACACTCTTAAAAGAACAGAAGTATGTTCTACTGCTTTGCAAAAAAGAATCCAGAAAAATGATATAACAGAAAATTTGGCAAAAGGCCACAAGCAAATGCAGAAAGACTCTGTCTGAGATTGCAAACCTAGGGTTTTTACATGCTGTTTTTACCACATATTTTTTCAGAATGTATAATACATTCACATGGTTCAAAAGACATGAAAGATATTTCAGTGAAATATCTCTCTCTCACCTCTGTTCCCAGCCACCTACTGCCCCTTCCTAAAGACAACCAACATTACTAGTTTCCTGCATATCTTTCCAGAAATATTCTATGCTTGTACAAGGCCATATAGACATATATCCTTACCACTGCCATTTTTTTTACACAAATGATAGCATAGAATAGATACTGTTTGGCACTTTATTATTTTTTTTTACCTGACAATGAATTGTGGATGTCATTAAGTATCAGTACATTAAAAAAGCGTTGTTTTTATAGCGTCATTATATTCTAGTGAATTGTGTAACAGGATGTATTGTAATAAATACTCTTTTGATAATCATTTTCATTATTTTCAATCCTTTCTTATTTATTTTTTTTTTTAAGTAGGCTCCACACCCAGCCTGGAGCCCAGTGCAGGGCCCAAAACCACAACCCTGAGATCAAGACCTGAGCCAAGATCAAGAGCCAGACGCTCAACTGACTGAGCCACCCAGGCAACCCCTTTTCTTATTTAAAAAACAATGCTGTGATGAATACCTGTGTCCACCTGTCATTTCTAGATGCAGGTCCCTAGTGTCATAGCCCACCTCACTGCACTGATTTGCAGAAGGGTCAGTCCAAGGGCATTATGGACTAAACTACCCGACAGCTCAAAGTTAAAACTGTGATGGGTACTGAAACTTTTGTTTTCCTTTTCTATTATTTGGGGAATGGGAAGAGAGTAAAAGAGCAGAATTTTTTTTCATCTTAAATAAATGCGTAAGTGTTTATCCTCTAACCCACCATAGCAGAAAATAGCCGAGAAGATGATTTAAACTTGGCAGGCTTACCAGTTTGGGTATTCAACATATTTTCATTTGTCTGTGCACCAAGGATATAGTGGATGTTTTCTTTAATACCTTTAAGTCTTTTCTTCAAATTTCCCCTTTCCTCCCTGTCCTCTTTTTGCCTACTCCTTTCCTCCTCCTCCTTTAGATGTCCAATTGTCCAGGCCCAAAAGCTGGGATTCATCCCCACTTCTGCCTTCTTTCTCACCCCTGCCCTGTGGTGCCATGGTCAGAAGAGCTGGAAGTGACCCACATGCTCATTCTTGGTTGCCAGGACAGTGGCCAGCCGGAGGCTGGAGGCTGGAGCCTGGAGGCTCCTTCTCACTCAAAGAGGCTGCCCAAAGGGGCAGTCCCCTCCTCCCACCTCCCAACCACTCCCAGCAGCTTCCCAGGAGCCCAAGGTTTCCCTCCCGGGAGGGACAACCAGCATTCCCAGGCAAGTTCTTCAAACAATACCCTCCCACAGTGTATTTCCCCAGCACCTGGCAACAGGCTGCTTCCTCACATCGGCCCAATAAAAAGGAAGGGTATTGATGGGGTTCAGGACATGCTACCCCAAAATATGGCACTGTGACATATTGAATATTTTAAACTGAAGGAGTTTGAGAAATGGCAGAAGCAGGAAGGTCACTCTGACCTCCCCAACCCTCCTTTTGCCCCTGAAGCAGCACCAAACCCTCCTGTGGGAGGTGCCCGCCCTACACCTGGCAGAAAGTGCATCCTTATCCCGGAAGAAAGAGGGACTGCGAGAAGGATCCTAACAAACAGGCCTTGCTAAGTTTCTCCTTGTTCGCTACACTTACCTCACTCCTCAGTCTATCGTATTTCTTCACGACAGCTCACCCTTCATCAAACCTAGAATAAAAATACTCAGGTCTAGCTGTTTCTTCGGGTCTTCAGCTCCTTATGAAGGCTCCTGTGTTACATAAAACTTATATTAAATAAATTTGTATGCTTTTATCCCATTAATCTGTCTTTGTCAGTTTAACTTTCAGATCCAACCAGGGACCCAGAAGCACTGAGGAAAGTATTTTCTTCCCCTGCAGCCTCAGGGGGCAGTTCCATCACATACCCAGCACAGCACCCTGCCCACAACTCCTCCCTGTGGGGTGATAGGAACACGGAAGCCTCCTGTTCTTCCTTGATGACACAGCTCAGTAATTCTCCCCCCAGTAATGCCTCTTGCCTAACTCATGCTGTGTAGCATTGTGGAATTTCTCCTGAACCCTGACACAGATAAGGGGTCACCACAAAGAGACCCATCTTGCACGACAGGTGACCAATCAGTCCCCAAATCCTCCTAATCCCAAGTAGCTGGTTTTTGAATGAGCTGGACGTGGTAGGTACAAGTAGAGTGTAGTGTTTTTCCTTCTCACCTGTTCCCCTCCAACCCACCCTCAGGATCCATTCTAGGTAAGCTCTGGATGAAATCTCAGGCAAATTCTGTCATCTTTCTGGTGACTGTCACATAATAAAAAGTCCACTCTGGCTGACCTAACTGCAGGCTGGGGAGACACAATGGAAGTTGCTGTCGCCACCCCTCCCCCTACTCCCCATGGTGGCAAGTCTTTCAAGCAGCTCCACACCTTCCAACAGAGAGTAGAAGGTGATGGACTGATCCAAAAGCAGCATCCTACCAAAATCCTGGGGGTAATAAGAAGATACAAGAGTGAGAAGCAGATTCCTGGACTGGATAAAACCAAGCACCACGGACCAGATCATGTCAACACGAGTGATTAATCAGAATAAGCCGAAGGATGTACAGCTGAATGTTAATTAAACTGCTTCCTTCTGGTCACAGACACTGAGTGGGGAGCATTTCCACTTGGGTTCTGAAGCCCACCAAAGTGAGAAGGATAAAGGATTCCTATATGTGGTACACGCTTCTCAGGAGACATTCAGAAAGAAAAGGCTCGTGTAAGCCTAGCAAAATGAATTTATTTTAGAATGTTTTAAACCCTTGCCAAGGATAACAGGGATGCTACCAACTGTGACTGATCAATTCGCCTAATCACAGGTTATCAAAGCGTAGTGTTCCCACCTAAGAGTTTTAGGAAGTTGCTTTGGTATTTCAAGCAGAACAACTGAGTTCCAAATAAGCACATTCAGCTTTGGAGAAACTACATTATTTAGCCAATGGTGCTCTCTTGTTTTCAAATTTTAAAAGCTTAAAAATAAAATACTTTGCATTTTAAGTTGCCAATAAAATAGAACTTAGAGTTACTTTAATGCTCTTTTTTCCCCAATAGGAATATGCAATGCAAACAGTAAGTTAGAGGCTTTCACAAAGACATTGTCTTTAGGCTCACAGAACCTGCTGACTTTATAGAAGGGTTTCTATTCAACTAGAGAAATCTCCATAAGAAGATCCAAACTCATTTGCCATAGTAGTTGGTACAAAGCAGGATATATAGGGATGTATACATATATATTAAAAAAAAAAAAAACCCTGACTCTGAATGGCTGTTCAAGGTTCCTGATTCCTTATAGAAAGTTTACCAAAAGTTAACTTTCTCACAGTGTTAGCAAGTTCTTATCTAGTTTGTTCTCTGAAATGATAACACACAGAGAACAAAAAACAAGAAACAACAGGGACACCTGGGTGGCTCAGTCCTTTAAGCCTCTGCCTCTTGGTTTAGGCTCAGGTCTTGATCTCAGGGTCCTAGGATTGAGCTCTGCATCGGGCTCTGTGCTCAGCGTGGAGTCTGCTTGGGATTCTCTTTCTCCCTCTCTCTGCTCACATGCTGTCTCTCTTTCTCTAAAATAAATCTTAACAACAACAACAACAAAAAACAAAAACAAACAAGAAACAACAACAAAAGCACTGCTTAAGAGAAACCTTGAAAAATTTATAATTTTGGTCTAGCTTCTAAAAAGTTCCAGAGGTAAAGGGAGTAGCATTTGTTCTGCTTTTGCATTTTTCTAAGAACTCAGACTAGTGCCTGACTGGTAAATAAAAAGCAGTTTTATCAGTTTCATCAGCGGTAGAAACTACAGATTACCAAAACTAAAAGTATTACAATTCAGATGCACTCCCATCATGTTACATGTTAAGTGAGTGACTAAAATATGTTATTAAAACATTGTCACATATTTCAGAGTACTTCAGTAATTTCCATTAGATGCAACGGCCACCAAATCCCCCCATCCTAAGTGCATGTCATTTGTGAAGTAAATGCTGCAAAAGGAGATATATGCCCTTTACTTTATGGGAATGTCAAGGGCTAAACATCCTTTAGGTTCAAACTAAATAAACAACTTGATGCTTCTTGCTCTTTGCTGGTGTTCTCTTGACTCTTTTCATGGGAGTATCACAGAAAATTCACAGTACTCTCACTTTAGATTATATCAATAGCAGGTCAAAACTCATGCTTGTGTATTTAGGTGTGTGTAGAATGTAGAACCCATCTGTGAGTGAGTTGTTTACTGTCATGGAGGGCGCAAGGCAATGGCCCCATGTATGAGCACTTGGTGGATCATACAGGGATCCCCCACCTCCTCTCACATGCTCTTCTGACTCCATGCATCTGTCCACATGGCTAATAGTTATTATGTATATTTTTTACATTAGGTAAGTCCTTAATCAGCCTGTCTTATTTAGATTGAATATATCATTATATCTGACCTTCTTATAACTACTGTGTGAGTAATAAGCTTCCAATTAGAAATATTGCCTTAAAAAAATACCGTGCTGAGAAGGGTGACCTAAATCCTGCATTAGTGTGTAGGCACTTTATTTATAGGGTCTTTAAAACAATTACATTTTTAATGAACTAGAGTGAATAAAGGCAGGACTAGTAACTATCTAAAAAGAAAAAAAAATGTCCAGTCCAGGGTAATAGTGAAACTCAAAAGTCCCTACCAATTTAGAACTTTCCCCTTGCCTTCATCAGGCTTCCTCGAGGCTGAGAAATGTGCAATGGAGAGGGTCATTTAGCTTTCAGATTCTTCTGGAGTGTTTGTTCTACCACCTTCCCACCACTTGGACACTGTGTTGGGCAACCCTGGGGATAAAGCACTTGAAGATTGGCAGTTAGAGGGAAGAGGCAAAAAACACTGAAACTGAAAGGGGCAGCTGTAAGCTTTCGAGGTGTCCCTGGGGCATGATGAAAAGCTGGAGCCAACCCTATTTCACTGGCACTCCCGGGGGGCCTTTGGAGATCCCCCTGTTGCTGCCGGCTCACCTGACTGTTTGGGGGGATAAGTAATACCTTTCCTGGGTATCTGTTTGCAAGTCCCCATTAAGTTCCAGGTTGCCCTGGGACTTAGGTTCATCAGTCGTTGGAATCACTCCGCGGCCCCAGCCTCCCCGCAGCTTGCCTGTTTGGATGGGGCTTCCTCTTAGAACGACCGGATCCGGCTGCCTTGCTGTGTGTGTGGCCCACAGGACGCCCCGGGTCATCCTTGCCCTGCCACACCATGGAAGTGCAGGCCTTTCCCAAGCAGCCCCCCTCCTCCCGCCGCTGCTGCCCCGTGGGGCCTCAGCCTCCTGGTGTTGGCTTCCCAGGCACGAGGGCCAGCACATTTCCAATGACTCTCAACCGTCAAGGCAACAAGTTCAAGGGCTCCAAAGGGGGTGTTCGCTGAGCTCCTCTCATTAGCTTAAAGTGAGTTGGAAACCACCACCACACCCTGTTTTGAGGAACACAGTACCTTTCTGCAAGAAAATCCTCCTGGGAGCCTCTTCAACCTCCCAATGACCCTTCACCATCTCTTTTATACTCAACGTGGGCGATGGGCTAACCCTGGTAAAACTATTTCACAATCTCTTCCCGGGCTGTGTGTAGGCGATCCACTACCTTGCTTTGGAACAAGGGAGTACTTGGCATTTACTCTTGTTTCCTCCAAAATTGGGCCCTCTGCTGAGGTTTCCAGACAAAAAGAAGAGTCCATTTTAACACCTTGTTTTACTTTATGTTCTCAATTCTTAGATGACATCTTTTGTAACTCTGTCTATGTAGTTAGAGTTTTGTTTTGTTTTGTTCATTTTACTATTACTCAATAGCTGGAAGTTCTCTGAACAATTCCGTTTTTTTTTTTTTTTTTTAATGTAGTAAGAGTTTTGAGTGACTGGGGAGAGAGAAGCAGCACGGTGCTGTGTGCATGACTGACAAGGAGATGATCCACTTCAGGATCTCAGAGACTAAGAGGGAAGAGTCTGCCCTTAAATACAGAAAATGCATATTTCTTACGCCTCTCTGCTTATCTCCATCCTCACTACCCACCTTAGCTTTAGACCCCATTCCCTCTTACCTGTGTGGGGGATAATCTCTCCACTTAGTAATCTCAGTGACAATGTGTGTCCCTTCCTCTGCTCTCACCAGACTGTTTCTAACATATGACTCTATTTGTTCCCTAGGGTTGCAGAAACAAATGACCACAAAGCTGGTGGCTCTAAACAATAACACTTCCTTGTCTCATGGTCCTGGAGCCCAGAGGCCAAAATCAAGGTGTCCTCAGGTTTAGTTCCTTCCGGAGGCTCTGAGGAAGGAACCACCCCATGCCTCTCTCCCAGCTGCTTCTGGCTGCAGCAAGCTCTGGCATCCGGGGGCTGGTAGAGACATCATTCCAACCTCTGTCTCCATCTTCACTGGACTTCTCTGTGAGTCTCTGTCTCAAATCTCCTTCTTCTCGCTCTTATGAGGACACCGGTCATTGGATTTGGACCCCCTATCTAAGTCTCTACATAAGTCTCTAAAAACCATCTCATTTCGAGATCCTTCACTTACTTAGGTCTGCAAAGACCCTATTTTCAAATAAGGTCACATTCACAGCTACTGGGATTAGGACTTGGATGGATCTTTTTTCAAATAAGGTCACATTCACAGCTACTGGGATTAGGACTTGGATGGATCTTTTTTCAAATAAGGTCACATTCACAGCTACTGGGATTAGGACTTGGATGGATCTTTGGGGCCGGGGGCAGGGGGCGGGGAGTTGAGAGCACCACTTAGCCACAGCCATAACAAAGGGCTTCACCCACACAGCCTGCCCTCTCCTCTTTACTCAGCATTCACCATCCGACCTCCAAACAGGAAAGCTGAGAATGCTTCTGAAAGACTGAAATGTACACTGGCGGACCAGTTGTTTTCTTGTTGTTTTGCTTTGCACAGACTGGGTGAATGAGAATGGGCGTGGAGAACACAAAGTAGAGAAACCTCAGTCCTAGAAGGGGGAGCAGGACACAGCACGCGGAGGCTGACTCGGGGGGAGCCAACGGCCACTAGCCGGCAACTCCTCTGGAGTAAGCCGTAATCTGTTCAGGCTGATCCTCGTCCATGCTCTGGAAACCCTGCCAATACACACACAGACACACACACACGCCACACACATGCACTGTACCCACATACCAGACACACACGCCTCCCGCCCCGGTGCCCCCCACCCTCCCACACCTCCCCCCCCACACCATACCCCCCCACACCATACCCCCCACACATCATACCCCCCACATACACCATACCCTCCCCCCCCACACACCGTACCCCCCCACACACCATACCCCCCCATCCCCCACACACACCTCCCCCCCACACACCATACCCCACACACCCCATACCCCCCACACACCATACCCCCCCACACACACCATACCCTCCCCCCACACACACCATACCCCCCCACACACCATACCCCATACACACCATACCCTCCCCCCACACACACCATACCCCCCACACACCATACCCGCCCACACACCATACCCCATACACACCATACCCTCCCCCCACACACACCATACCCCCCACACACCATACCCCCCCACACATCATACCCCCACACACCATACCCCCCACACACCATACCCCCCACACACCATACCCCCCACACACCATACCCCCCCACACCATACCCTCCCCCCACACACACCATACCCCCACACACCATACCCCCCCACACATCATACCCCCCACATACACCATACCCCCCCCACACACACACACATACACCATACTTTCACACATACCACAAAACCGACTGTATGGTGACCCTGGATTGGAGGTAGGGCTCTGGGACACTGATGGTGTGATGGTGAGAAGAAGAGAAAGCCTGGCTCCATGGCCAGAGTGAAATTCACACCCTGTGTGCCTTAATAACCACCACAAAGTCCTCGCCTCCTTGATCTCCTGGCTTCCCATTCATTCCACACCGTGTCCTATAGTGACCTTCCTAAAAAATCAAATTTGACTCCAAGGGCACTCTGGCTTAAACCTGTCAGGGACTTCTCAGAGCCTTCAGAATGTAATCCTATCAAGTTCTTTTTTTTTTTTATTCTTATGTTAATCCCCATACATTACATCATTAATTCTAGATGAAGTGTTCCATGATTCATTGTTTGTGCATAACACCCAGTGCTCCACGCAGAATGTGCCCTCCTCAATACCCACCACCAGGCTAACCCATCCTCCCACCCCCCTCCCCTCTAGAACCCTGTTTGTTTTTCAGAGTCCATCGTCTCTCATGGTTCGTCTACCCCTCCGATTTCCCCCGCTTCATTCTTCCCCTCCCGCTACCTTCTTCTTCTTCTTTTTTTTTTTCTTAACATATATTGCATTATTTGTTTCAGAGGTACAGATCTGAGATTCAACAGTCTTGCACAATTCACAGGGCTTACCAGAGCACATACCCTCCCCAGTGTCTATCACCCAGTCACCCCCTCCTCCCACCCCACCCCCCACTCCAGCAACCCTCAGTTTGTTTCCTGAGATTAAGAATTCCTCATATCAGTGAGGTCATATGATACATGTCTTTCTCTGTTTGACTTATTTCGCTCAACATAATACCCTCCAGTTCCATCCACGTCATTGCAAATGGCAAGATCTCATTCCTTTTGATGGCTGCATAATATTCCATTGTATATATATATATATACCACTTCTTCTTTATCCATTCATCTGTCGATGGACATCTGGGCTCTTTCCACAGTTTGGCTATTGTGGACATTGCTGCTATAAACATCGGGGTGCACGTACCCCTTCGTAATCCTGTCAAGTTCTAACCACACAGACTCCTCGCAGTTTCCCTGAATACTGTGAGCACACCCTGCCACCACACCCCTGCACACGCTGCTCCTTCAGCCTGGGGTTTGCTTCCATTTTTTTTCACCCCTCACCCACACCGAACCCATATCCGCTCATCGTGAGCAGCTTTGCCCTTTAGGTGTCAAGGGAAGTGGGCAATTTGGATGAGCAGCACAGTGTGCCCAGACTGACCATCAGCCTGCGAGTTGGTCCGAGGTCCCAGCATCGTGGTGTGCACACTGCCAGGCCAGATTGCCCCTGTTCCGGGAAGCCCTCCCCACACCAAAGGCTGGTTTCCTTGCAGCGGCCGTGTGCACACGTGTGCATGACATCCTGTGCATGTTACTACCAGCCCTCATCACGCCGTTCTGAAACTGTCTCCTCCAGGAGACTGTGGCCCCTTGAGAGCACTCATCTGGACCTATTTGTCGTTGTGTTCATAGCGCTGGGACAAAGTCAGTATTTCTTACGGTTAGATGCCTAGAAAGGGAGCAATAACCTCCCAGCAGCTTCCTTGTTCTCCCCCAAGTGAGTAGCAGCAGTGCCTACATTTCCTGTGGGGCAACACTAGGGAGGATTGGAGATGGTCCCTGTGTACTCAGCTCCTTGGACTCCAGCTGTGGGGGGTGGGTCAGCATATCGACATTCTGTGGCCTTGATCCAGCCCCAGACACCATTGTCTACACCCACAACTCCAGGTGATTGCCTCCCTAAAGATAATTACAATGTGCTTTTTAAAAAATCATTATTATAGAGATACTAATTGTTTATTATAGAAAATTAGGAAAACAGAAAAGCCAGGAAGACTACTTATATCCCTCTTTAAAATTCTGGTGTATTTATCTCCAGATTTGGAAAGGTAATTCTATTTTTGTTTTTTTAGGTTTGCTACTTTAGAGAGGACTGTAAGACAGAGATGGTGTTATATTTATCATTTCACGTCTGGCTTTTTTGCTGTAATGTCTTAACAGAAACTTTCCAACTTGAATATAAACTGTTGGCAAGCATTTGTGGTTGATACTGAACTTTTTTGTGTCTCAGGTCTGCACTATCTTCTTTTTTTTTTTTTAAGATTTTATTTATTTATTTGAAAGAGAGAGAGAGGGGGAGAGAACAAAAGCCGGGGGAGCAGCAGAGGGAGAGAGAGAAGCAGACTCCCCACTGAGCAGGGAGCCCGATGCGGGGCTTAATCCCAGGACCCCGAGATCATGACCTGAGCCAAGGACAGATGTTTAACCGACTGAGCTACCCAGGCATCCCTGCACTACCTTCTTTACTCCCTGGTCCCTTCCCAAGGAGAAAGGCTGATGAAAATAAAAAGGTCAGGGTGATATTTATCTCCCAGTATTTCCTGCTCAACCGGAAATTCAAGTACTAGAAATCTCCTTAGTCTCTCTAATTCTTTAGTTCCTCATTTATTAAACCCATTACTTTTCTTTATTTTCAAAATTTCTTTTTTTTTTTTTTTAAGATTTTATTTACTTATTTGACAGGGAGAGAGATAGCTAGAGCGGGAACACAAGCAGGGGGAGTGGGAGAGAGAGAAGCAGGCTTCCCAACGAGCAGGGAGCCCGACTCAGCTCAATCCCAGGACCCTGGGACCATGACCAGAGCCGAAGGCAGAAGCAGACGCTTAATGACTGAGCCGCCCAGGGGCCCCTAAACCCATTTCTTAATGTAGTTCTGAAGGTTAAATGAGATCATCTGCAACAGATTCCTATACATTCCTGAAGATGGCCAGCACTCAAATCGGGGAAGTTTCCATTCCTTCTCTAGAACCAGGTCAGTCCCAGGGGGGCCAGAGATCAGTAAATGCACAAGGGACCTCTGTAGAAAGCAAAATGGAGTCTCCCATGTCAAGTAGGGGCCCGTGTCAAGCAATGACACAAGCAGCTAGGAGATATTCCTGGGATCAACGTTAGCTGACACCGCAGAACTGATAATGAGCAGAAGCGGAGGAGGTCTGCGGGGGCCCAAGACCCCTTAAATCCCTTTAAAAAGGGAGGATTTGGGCAGCAAACTGTTGGAGTCCTCAGACATGACCCCTCTATGTCTGACCACTTTAAAAAGGCAACTGCGGCGGGAGGCTGTGCCCGATGGATCTCCGAACAGAACTGAGATCCTTCCCTGCTTGAACTTCAGAAGCAGTCAGTGCTGAGGGCAGACCCGGACCTGACGGAGGCCTGATCTCAGCCGCGGGCCCACAGTCTGACTTCACGTGTGGTTCGTTCACTTCCTGCACCGTTCTGTTATCTTGTTTGTCATGTGGTTTGTCTTCTGCCCTGCTCTGTGTGCCGTGTAGGAAGCCAAGTTCAATCACATGGGGGAAATGTCCTTGAGTTTGGGATCCTGAACCTGCTTTATCATTGTGATTTCACTTTGCTTTATGATTGAATACAGCTGATGTCGTGGAAAGACATAGCTCGTGTGCGCACCTGCCTAGCGTGCTCATGACCTTCCAAGACCTCCCACGTCACCTTCTCGCTTGTCAGGTCAAAACCTGGCTCAGAGCTCCCTGGCTTAGCAGAGCGACAGAACCAGAGCTACTGCTCTGACTTCCAAACTGGACTTCTCCTCTTCCCTGGCATTTAAATTTAAATGAAAATGAATTTATCAGTCATTCAGATATTCACAGTTGAGAGCTTTATAAGGAAATTCTTAATAAGCATCTATTCTATTATCTCTAGAGAGATGAGTTGTTTTGCACTTAGCGAACATTTTTTGTTGGGGGTGGCAGAAATTGGGGAACAAGTGGGGTAGAGCATTATATAATCCCAGAATAAATTGCTTCTGCTCCCCCCTTCCTTTCATGGGCTCTGCTAATTGCATTTCCGCTCGTGGTAAGAAATTATGCAGTGGTCAGTTCTGTGCCAGTTGAGGGAGACACTGGGTCAGGAGAATCCCAGGTTGAAAGTGAAAAGGGCAATTCTTGACCCAGTCATTCTGGCCTCTTCCAGGCCCTGGGCCAGCTTCCTGTTTATGCATTTGTGAGATGGATGGACAAGGCAAGCAGCCAGCAGCGTATCCTAGCCTATCTGCACGTCCTCCCCGGAAATGGGCAGAAATCTGGGAGAGAAATAGAAAGGCGGCTGGGTGCCACCCTTGTGCCTCCTGGGCCGGCCAGGGTCACCTTGAAAGACAAACAACTTGTTCCTGGTAGCCTGTGGGTGACTAGTTCTCTTCCAGAGAAGTGCACCAGGAAAGCCTTCCCCGCTGCCTGGGGCCAGGCTCCCCTCAGTAATCTGGAAGAAGGCCCTGCTAGGAGGCACAACAGTGGGATGGAGTCTCCACATCTCTCAGGCTTGTTTCCTCACCACTAAAAAGAATATTCTCCCTGGACTCTTTTACCCTAGCTCTTGAAGTTTGGCAGAACAAATTGTTAAAGCAGCTTTGTGAAGAAGACAGGGATGATACACAGCCAGTGGGGTTCTGGAGGTAAAAGTCAGGAGTGCAAGGCAGCTTCAGGACCACCCTGACCCCCCTGGGAGTGCCCCTTCCCTCTCTGTGGTGGCTTCAGGCTCCTCTCTCTCCTTCTCACTGCCTTGGCTTCTGTCCAGATGACTCCTGCGGGCAGATGGCTTTCGGCCATCTTGGCCCAGATTTCAGCTCATCACATCATCTTACTGTGAACTCCACGACCTGCTGTTTAGTTCCATGTGTCTCCTCATTCATAGGCCCAGGACAAGCACTTGGCTGGACCCAGGGTTTGGGGGGTTGAATTGTGTCCCCCCTCCAAAGGATATACTCAGGTCCCAAACCCTGGTACCTGTGAATGTGACCTTATTTGGAAATGGGATCTTTGCAGATGTAATCAAGTTAAGAGGAGATTATACCGATTAGAGTGGGTCCTAAATCTCATATGAATGGTGTCCTTAAAAGAAGAGGTCATATTTGGGGGCGCCTGGGTGGCTCAGTGTGTTAAACGTCTGCCTTCAGCTCCGGTCATGATCCCAGGTTCCTGGAATCAAGCCCCACATCAGGTTTCCTGCTCAGCGGGGAGCCGGCTTCTCCCTCTCCCTCTGCTGCTCCCCCTACTTGTTCTCTCTCTCTCTCTGTAAAATAAATAAAGAAGATCCTTAAAAAAAAAAAAAGAAGTGGTTATATTTGGACACAAGAGAAAAGATGCACAGGGAGAGCACCACGTGACAACAGAGGCAGGGACCCAAGTGATGCACCTCAGGGCCAAGGAACAAGGACTGTTGGCAACTACCCGAAACCACAAGAGGCAAAGACAGAACCTTCCTTAGAGCCTTTGGAGCTTGATTTCAGACATTCAGTCTCAGAACAGTAAAAGAATACATTTCTGTTATTTTAAGCCACCCAGTTTGTGGTAAGTTGTCAAAATAGCCCTAGGAAACTAATACATCCGGCCTAGGTTTTGGTGCCAGGCCAACCTCGGGATGTGGCCATCTCGGATGGGATCGTCACTCTTTGCCTGGTCAGCCGTGGCCCAGAGAGATAGGGTGATGTCATCCAATTGCGGCCACCTAGGCAGCAAGGCTGTGGACAGAGCAGTATCCTGGAGAAGGAGGCATGAGCGTGGATAGGGGTTTGCTGGTGTGACCTCTCCGGGACCAACTAGGTGGCTTTTACGTGAACTTGCCTTGCTGAAGGCACACACTGCCCTGGATTGCATGCCATCTCTGGCTGTAGTCCAGCCCAAGGAATATTTCTGTTATTGTCTTTGTTTGCCAAAGCAGTATTTTTAATATAAATTGTTTTCCCCATCTGCAATTCCCAAGGGATAGTTTCTTCAAACAGAAGGAATACTGATGACTCTCCAGACCCGCTCTTGGTCCCAGGTGAGCCCAGTGGCAGTGCCACCCACAGCAGCCAGCAGTGAGGCAGAACAGTTATAGGCCGACCTTGAAGGCACGTTTAGCTGACCCAGCCAGAGGTAGTTACTTCCTTAAGGAGAACCAAGGATCTGACTCAGATAACTGAACAGCGCCAACAGTCATGTCAAGTGAGATAAAGAAAAGCAAGAAGCATTGTCCAAAGCCTAAGGGCTTGAAAGCTTGATGGACCCAGGTGACAAGAATGAAGAAGAAAGCAATTTAAAACCAAGACCGTGAATGGTAAGTGTATGCAGAATTTTCTTTCCTGCCTAAACAGTGTGTATGTCCAGGGTGGATGTGGTATCTTAGCCCAGGGTAGACAGCCTAAGTCTCTCTATTCCTAAAAAATGCTTTTTCTGGGGCACCTGGGTGGCTCAGTTGTTAAGTGTCTGCCTTCGGTTCAGGTCATGATCCCAGGGTCCTGGGATCGAGCCCCGCATCGGGCTCCCTGCTCTGCGGGAAGCCTGCTTCTCCCTCTCCCACTCCCCCTGCTTGTGTTCCCTCTCTCGCTGTCTCTCTCTGTCAAATAAATAAATAAAATCTTTTTTAAAAAATGCTTTTTCTGTGAAATTAACTTTTGTCTTAATGAATAAGCCATTTTGACATATTAGGACTCTATATTTTGATGAGAGCCCTGAATATTTGTTCAAAAAAACCAATTCTTAATTTAGGAACAATAGCAGAGACTGTAAGTTACTGACAGGGTTGACTAGAGCTAAGCTTTGCCACTTATCTAGATCTAATCTACTATATATAACTTGTTTTCATGAATGTGAAAGTTATACCTATTCACTGTAGAGATTTACGATAGAAACTTGTTTTAAAAAATGTTTAGGGTCTGATTCCAGAAGTGGTTTAGAAATGGTTCTTCCAATCAGATCTTTGTTTAGGGTCTGTCCCTGTTAGCACTTCTCTCTTTCCACTCCCTGAAACTCTAGCTTTGCTCAAACCTTAGTATTGTCCCCGCACCACCCCCACAAAAGCACTGTTTTTACTCATCCTAGTTCCTCTATTAAGACAACTCTTAGCAAAATCTGTCAGCTTATAGGAATATCTTACATTGCCTTTGCATACCTCTTATGAAGAACCTTGGAAAAGATCCCCATATGGAGTTGGAGATGCTTTGACCCCACAGTCATGCTTCCTGTTCTCTGGGAAGGAGATGGTATTAGCTGACTCTGATTATTGTCTCTGGTTCTTAGGCAAGGTACAACAAGAGCAGTGTGCCACCTCTTAGACATGACTAAATTTCTGCAAAAGAGAGATGTCATGCTGCAAATTGACTATCAAAAGTCCCTCTTTATTTAGGAATAGTCCTTGCTTACTTTTAATGTTTTCACTTTAAAAATGGAGAAAAAACTGTCTACACAATGCCTCACATAAGGCAAGAGATTTCTATTATCATGGCCGTGGTGAAGGTAATAAGAAGGTTATAGCACTTTTATTTCAACCTTTTCCTCTAGTCACTTGTTTACCCCCACAGAGGCATGCCTGCGGCTGATGGATAACTAGGGTCCTTGGGGTTGTGTAAATCCGTTGGTCTTGAGCCACTTGTATGAGCCCACATGTAGGCTCCTGCCCATTGGTGTTCTGACTGTGATTTGGCCTATGGGCTCCAAACCTGAGGGCAGGTGGTGGTGGCAGGTGTTCTTTCCCTGTGTGCATTCTCCCAGTGCACCCAGGGTAGTCGCCCTATCCCCTCTACAGGTTTCACACCCTGTGGCAGTCAGCTCCAGGGATGGCTACAACTGTCTCCTCTAAGGGCTTTTGAGATTATTGCCCCACCTTCCCAATGAGTCCTTCTGAAGACAGTCCTTTCTTGTCTTCCATGAATGTGGTGACACCATACTCTTCTGGGTTGATCAGGTAAGTGAAGGACATTCTTTGTGTGAATGGGACTACCCTTCCAGTTTTGCCCATAGGTCCTTCTCCTATCCTCCTTGTTGGTGGTAGTGTATGGAAAGAAATAGTGAATTCAATGCTAAAAAAGATCATATTCAAGAAATGTAGTCATTATAGCCTAAAAAAGTCCAAGAGAAGACATGGTTGGAAGACATGTTCTACATTTATGCTATAAAATTCCAAATGATAAATTTAACATGACCAAAAAATGAGTTATCACTCACATTTTCCCTCATACTCTGCCTGAGACTTGCATTTGTGGTCATCATCAGCAAAGCATTGGTAACAACCTTTGAGAGAGCCATTGTAAGACAGTATTCATGGGCAGCATGATGAATGATGCTACATCATGAGTAATGATGCAAACATCATTAAATCATTGGTATCAGGGAACTGCACAGGCCAGAACATCTATATTGTTTCAATCCTGAGAGTTTCTAGAGCCATAGCATTGTAAGAAATTGGCCAAGAATGGTGCATTTTGACAGTAAAGAGAACAAAGGAATGGTTCCTGGATCTAAACAGGGAGAGATAGTACAAGGAATCTTCATGTGCACTGATTGGATAACAAACAAATGGATAAATACTTCTTTACCATTATTCTAAATCTTCATTGATAGATTAATAATGATACCTTACGTAAATCCATGAATTTTGTAAGACATTTCTCAATCAAATTGCTTATGTAAACAGAGACCTTGCAGAAAATGTTTGCCCAAGGCCTCCCACACCTTACCTTTACCCTATTTTCACTCATCTTTCTTGGAACAAAGAGGTGACACAGTTTCTTTGTAAGAGTAATTATTTGGTCTATGACCTTGATCTCATAACATCCCATTAGTCATACTTCGTCTTTTCTGTATGCTCAGTTTCTCCAACTCCATTGCTTCTTTTCCTCTACTATTCACACAATTGAGTTCTCATTTTTTAGTGTAATCCTCTCTGACTTTTCTATTCCAGTGAGTCACCATACCAATGTACTTTCTTTTCATCATCACCCTTACTGAAAGGATAATTCATAGCCTCTCCACCCACCTGCATTAATTTCTTGTAGTCTGGGTTCTACTCCTGTTATTATCCCCCTTTTCCCTTTTCCTTCAAGCTCTGTTCATGTGTTTGTGTGTTTTTGATTTATTCATTAGTAAGTCAGTACTGACCCCCTCTTTTGAACTTCAGATCTGCATTTCCACCTGCCCATGAGACAGCTCTTTCCTGAAGTCTTCATGATCATTCAAACTGGACAAACTTAAAACCAAATCTACCATTAAGCCCATATCTTACTACTCCCATTTTCCATCCTCACCCAAAATGCTATTGCAGGCTTTCCTGTTTTGATGATGATTAGAGATTTTTTTTTCTTCCTCCCTTTTCCTGAGTTCCTGAATCCTCCCGCTCTGAAAAGTCGTTAACATCTGTTTTAACATTCATTCCCTCTGGCTTGGGAGAATGCAATTGGTTTCTAACCAGTATTTTCACTCCTAGTCTTTTGCTCCATTCTTCACCAAGATAATTGGTCAATATATTTATCATACATTAATAATTGTTTCCTCTTGCTGCATTAGAAATAATTGGGATGTAGAAAAAGTTTCCATTGAATTCTGAGATATGTCTCAAGGAAGATTCATTAAAAAGGGGGGGGGGGAACTTCTATATTTTCCTCTATAGTTCAAAATTAACAAAGAGGGTTGGAAGTTGAGGGAATTCAGGAAATCCCCAGGAGAGAAGAAGAAACAGACAAATAAATGAAAATAGGAGGAAAAAAATGGGTAAAGTAAGAGATTAATCCAGGAGTCCTCAAGATCTAAGAAGGAGCCAAGGAAACAGAGGAAGTGACACTTAAATGAGGAGGGGCAAAGGCCCATTGGAGGTGACCCGGCCTTGGGACCACTGCTAGCAGCTCTCCAGAGTGGTGTCAGGATTCACATGCTGCCTATGCGGAACACCCCTAGGCCGAGTCGGCCACTTGGCAGATGTCAGTTTCTTTTTAGAATGTCTATAGAACCAGACAATTGGGTAGAGGTAGTTCAGAGGCATGAAGTCAACCATTAAGTCAGGAACCTCACTATCAGATAGTAAAAGATAATGAAGACTAAAATCTGCTAGTAAAGCTATCTCTGACCAAGAAGACACAAGTTGTCCTCCAACAGCTTGCTGGGATCTGGAAGAGGCCTCTCTTTCTTTACCTTGAAGAGCACTGGCTAGCAAAGTTACTGCAAGTCTGAGCAATGTGACACCGTGACATGGCAGGGTAGGAGGCCTTCTAGGTGACCCAGATGGGGTGGGGAGGCGGGGAACAGCTGGATAGAATCTTCTGTCAAGGCCAATGAGTTTGGTGCCACAAACTAAGCCCCACTAGCACAGATGCCATTGTATCCCTAAGTGTTAGTAAATATATCCAGTTGTGCTACCATCAAAATTGACTTTTTGAATATTTCCATTACCCTAAAAATTTCTCTCATGCTCATGTGCAGTCAGTCCCATTCTTACTCCCATCTGCTTTCTATCTCTATCAATTTGGCCTTCTCTAGAAATTTCAGGTAAATGGAATCATGCACAATTTGTGTTTGGCTTATTTTACTTATCATAATGTTTTTGAGGTTCATCCATGTTGTCACAAGTATAAGCAGTCTGTTTTTTGTTTTTTGTTTGTTTGTTTGTTTGTTTCCTTTTATTTTATTATGTTATGTTGATCACCATACAGTTCATCATTAGTTTTTGATGTAGTGTTCCATGATGCATTGTTTGCATATAACACCCAATGCTCCATGCAATATGTGCCCTCCTTAATATGCATCACTGGGCTAATCCAACCCCCCACCCCTTTGCTTTTGTTTTTACTGCTGAGTGGTATTCCATGCATGGATATACCACCATTTGTTTATTTATTCTCCAGATGCCAGCACATTTGATTGCTTCCAGTTTGGGGCTATTATGAATAATGTCATTATCAACATTCCTGTACAAGTCTTTGTGTAGACATATGTTTTCATCTCCCTTCGGTCAATACCTAGAAATGGAATTGCAGAATCAAATGATATGTCTATGTTTAACTTTTTAAGAAACTGTCAGACTATTTTCCAAAGTGGCTATACCAATTTACAGTCTAACCAGTTCCAATTTCTCCACATCCTCACCGACACTTGGTACTGAAAGTTCTTTTTACTCTAGCAAATCTAATGGGTGTGAAGTGGTGTCTCCTGATTTTAATTTGCATTACCTAATGACTAATGATATTGAGAGTATTCTGGTGTGCTTATTATCCATATGTATATTTTCTTTGATGAAATGTCTTTTCCAATATCTTGCTAGTTTTTAAAATTAGATCATTATTTTATTATAGAACTAAAAAATTCTTTATACTAGAAGCAAGTCCTTAATCAAACATAATTTATAAATAGGTCTCCCAGTCTTGGCTATCATTTCATTTTCTTAATGGTATCCTATGAAAACTAAGTTTTCCATTTTAATGGAATTCATTTAATCAGTTTTTTTTCTTTTATGGATCATGTTTTTTATATCTAAAAAATCTTTGTATATCCCAGGATCATGTAGGTTTTTCCCCTGTTATCTTCCGGGAGTTGGCTAGCTCCGGCTCTTACATTTAGGTCTATAATTCATAGTGAGTTAGTTTTTGTGTATAGTGTGTGTGGTAAAGGTCTCAGGTTTGGCTCTTTCTTGGTTTTGTTTGGGGGTTTTTTTTGCATATGTATATCCCATCATGCAGCACAGAGAGTTAAGATACTATCTTTTCAACATGGAATTGCCTTGGCACCTTTGTCAATTATTAATTTACCATAAATGTGTGGGCTCATTTCTGAACTCTCTATTATGTTCCTTTAACCTACATGCCCATACTTTCACCAATACCACATTGCCTTGATGACTGTAGCTTTACATTAAGTTTGAAATTTGTTCCTTTTACAAAAAAATATTTTGGCTATTCTAGGTCCTTCGTATTTAAACATACAATTTAGAATCAGCTTGTCAATTTATAGAAAGGAAGGAATGAAAGAAAGAAAGAAAGAAAGAAAGAAAGAAAGAAAGAAAGAAAGAAAGAAAGAAAGAAAGAAAGAAAAAGAAAGAAGGAAGGAAAAGAAAAGAAAAAAAGAAAGGAAAAGAAAAGAAAAGAAAAACTTGCTGGGATTTTGATTGGGATTATGTTGAATGTATAGATCAATTTGAGGAGAATTGCAATCCTCATAATATGGAGTCTTCTATTCCATGAGCATGATATATCTTCCCATTTATATAGACCTTTTGAAGTTTTTTCAGCAATGTTATGTTGTTTTCATTAGATAGGTCTTGCATTTCTTTTGTTAAATTGATTCCTAGGGATTTTATTCTTTTTGATGCCATTATAAATATATTTGGTTTTTTTTTAAAGATTTCATTTATTTATTTGAGAGAGAGAGAATGAGAGCACGAGAGGGAAGAGGGTCAGAGGCAGAAGCAGACCCCCCGCTGAGCAGGGAGCCCGACTCAGGACTCGATCCCAGGACTCCAGGATCATGACCTGAGCTGAAGTCAGTCGCTTAACCAACTGAGCCACCCAGTTGTTTTCTAATTTCATTTTCAGATTGTTGGTTGCTAGTAAATAGAAGTACAATTGTTTTTTGTGCACTAATCTTGCAGTCCTATGACATTGCTAAGCTCACTTAATAGATCTAATAGATTTTATGGGTTCTTTGTGGCTTTCTACACAAAAGATTATGTCATCTGCAAATACCTACAATTTACCTCTTTTTTTCAATATATACGCTTCTACATTCCAATATATATGCTCTTTACATTATTTTTCTTGCCTTGTTGCCTTACATATGGATATGTATAGAGAGAAGACATATAGATAGGAGATATATAGATAAAAGAGATATAGTTAGATGATTTATTATGAAGAACTGCTTCACATGATTATGGAGGCTGAAAAGTCCTATGATCTGTCATCCGCAAGCTGGAGACCCAGGAAAGCCAGGAATATAATTCCTGAGTCTAAAGGCCTGAGAACCAGAGGAACTGATGATGTAAATCCCCAGCTCAAGCAGTAGGCAAGAAATGAATGAATCCTCATTTCCTCCACTTTTTGTTCTATTCAGGCCTTCAACAGATTGGAGGATGCTCACCCACCGTGGGGGGAGGGGCACATAATATACTTTATTGAGTCCACCAATTCAAATACTAATCTCTTCTGGAAAGACCCTCACAGACACACCCCAAGATAATGTTAATTTTGGCACTCTACTACCCAGTCAAGTTGATGTAAAATTAATTGCCACATGTGATTGGAGTGGATGTCTTTGTCTTCCTAATCTAAGGGGAAAAACATTCAACCTTTAACATTAAGAATGTTGTTAGCTGTAAGTTTTTATAAGCCCTTTATCAGATTATGGAATTTGTCAAGTAATTTTTCTGCTTCATTGTAGTGATCTTTTTTCTCTTGTCTTCTATTTATAAGTGTATTACATTAATTGATTTTTGAGTGTTAAACCAATCTTGCAATTCTGGGATACATCTCACTTGTTCATAGTATATAATTCTTTTTATATTTTCCTTTATTTGTTTTGTTCATATTTTATTAGAGATTTTTTTGCATCTGTGTTCATGAGCCTAGTTTTCTTTCCTTGTGATGCCTTTAATCTTGCTTTGGTATCAGGCTAATACTTACCTGATAAAATGAATTGAGAAGTGTTCTGTCCTCCTCTATTTTTTAAGAGTTTGTTGGTGTTGGTATTATTTCTCCCTTAAATATTTAATAGAATTAACCAGTATAGCCAAATGGGCCTAGGCTTTTCTTGGTGGAAAAATTTTTGCTAATTTAACTTTTGGGGGTTTTTTGTTTCGTTTTCGTTTGGTTTTTTTGCTTGTTATGGGTATATTCAAATTTTGTTTCTTCTTGTGTCAGATGGGGTAATTTGTATCTTTCTGCAAATTTGTACATCTCATCTAAGAGATGAGATACTGAGCAGCTTAACGAGGGCAGGGTTGAACTTCTGGAGATGATTTTATGTTGATGGTGGGGTCTAGCAGTGGGTGAGACATGCTGCATGGCCCTTCTCTTGGTGGAAAATAAAATTGTTACTTTAACATGGGAGGAAGCTAAGGAGAGAGATAATCATTAGGAAGATACTCCTTGTGGAGCCATATGGTCTCACACTGTAGGAGCAATAGCCCGCATACAGTTTTAAGTTTTCTTTTTTGGACAGTAATTCCTTATTGTTGTCTTCCATCTTCAGTAAATTTTTTGAAACCTTAATCCTGCTTTTAGCTGTATCTTGGAGAGCTAACAAAGGGGCATGAAGGAAAGTGGTGAAGAAGAAGAGAAGGAGAAGCAGCAATCCACAGAAGCAGAAGCAGAACAGCAGAATTTACAAGATGTCAAGAGGTGACCTTGGTACAGGGTACAGCAAAGGTGGCAAGCAACAGTCAGAATCTGTGGACCATGTAGGCATTCCTCAATGATTTCCAAAAATTCCTCTAGGGAGGGAAACTTGGGAGGGAAAAAAAAAGGAATAGGTTAGGGTTATGTCCCAGTAACAAATCCAAAACTTTCAGTGGCTTAAGACCACAGAGTTTATTTTTTACTCACACTACATTTTCACTGTGAGTCAGCTAGAGGGCTCTAATTTAAGTCACCCTCCCTCTGGGATCAAGGCTGAAAAAAAAAAAGAAATTTCTAGAATCTAAGGGATGAAGATTCTATATCTTTGAGTTATGGGTACCTAAAAAAAAAAAAAGTGGCCCTATTTGATAACCTCAGGCACATTAAGACGGGGACATATTAGTTACACACCATCTTCCCAATAATCACTATCTACATTTCCCAGGGCGCTGGTGGAGTTAGGGTATTAGCTGCTCCTTTCAAATTAAAAGCAATCAGATAAAATCACATCACATAAAAGTGTCCCTTTCCCAAGGTTAATAACTGCATTTTTGAAGGACACATTAGCTATCCCAGAGACATTGCTTATTACAAAGAAATAAATGGTTAACTAGCAGAATTTCAAACAGCAATGATGGTAGATAATCTTTTTCTTTGGGGCAAAATTTTTGAACTCCTTAGATCACACAAATATATGATGCTATAACTTGCCTATTCATAAATAAGTCCTATCCTGAGCCAAGAACGGCAGCTAGTCAGGCAAGCCAAAGAGAAAATGTAAAAGAAGTATTTAAACTCCATTAGCTGAGCACTTAGACATCTACTCTTGTCTAATTATTTTACTATTAAATGCCTGTGCAACCAACCAAAGAGAAAGCTTCAAAGTAGATACATTAGTGATTTACTCACAGACCTCAGAAGTAAAGGATTATTTAAAACGGAGTCCTTCTTATCATTCTGCATGGAGCCTTGTTCACACTGAGGTTGGTATCTAATGCCTCCTTATAGGAAATCCCAGGCCAGCACACCATACTTCCTAGGAAATGTGCTCGATGCCACATTGTGAGGGGCACCCTACCGGTCAGGGTGATTTAAGCACTGAGTGAACAGAGCACAAGACCAAGACTTGCTTGGAAATATTTTGGTGAATTGATTGTTACTGACTCCGTACTTTCCTATTTTCTTATCTTCTCCACCTCCATCCATGCTCCTAACAGGCTCTGAGGTCATTGCCTCCAAAGGGGCAGGAAGAAGCATGGAAAGCAGAGGCCTGTGGAAGCTTGGGGACTTCTTGGGTTTGTTTTCCAAGAAAATTGTATCTGTTGGGAAGATTAGGGCTTAAGGAGCAGGGGCAAGGCCATCCTGGGGAGAGAGACAGAAGCACCAAAAAGACTGATGGCCTAGGAGCAGGATGGAAGTGAAGAGAAGGGCCAGGCTTGAAATGATTGCCAGGTTAGCTTCATGAGGACTCAGAATGAAAACTAAATTAATATAATTTTGATACAGAGATGAGATTTCCCGTAAACTTTGTGAACTGAGGTTTATGTCAATGTACAGGTATATTCTTCTCTAGATACAAATGGAAAGCTTGAGGCTTTGGGAGTATGTATGGTAGGTTTCTTACTACAAAAATTTTTGATAGAGGTAAGGAAAGAAAACAGGTTACAATCAGAGAATTGCTTTCAAGGCTACTGCCCGGTCAGCTAAAAGAACAGTTTCATTTTAGGGTTTTTCTGCCTTTGGAGTAGGGAGTGGCCCAACTACACTTGACTGGAAGGATGCATGGGAGGAGGGAGAGCTCCTTTCCAGAACATTACCTACCCCATTTCCTGACTGCTAATGAATAGTTAATACATTTTGTTCTTGATTTCAAGCTTTTAAAAACTAAGTTTCAAAATAAAAATGTATTAAAAAGATCCTCACCATAGCAGGTAGGATTTTCCAATGTCCCATCTCACTGAAAGTTCCCTTGGAACTGGAGGAGGAGGAGGAGGGTGCAGCATAGGAAGCCTTATCAGGAAGGGCACTGAAGTGGACCTACTCTCCCTGAGGCTGCAGCCGGGGTGCAGGGCTGCAAGAGCACCTGGCTCCTGGCGTCCCAAACCGATCAGGATCGGCCACTCACCACTGACAGAACCCAAAGGCAGAGAAGCGAGTGGTGGTAAAACAAGAAAGGAATTTAGTTCAGCAAGGCCCACACTGGAAAGACAGCGGACTAACGTCTCACAGATTGCCTCCCAAGCAATGAAAATACTTCCGGGTTTATATAAGGAAAATGTGCGACCAAGGCCAGTGGTTTACTAACTTGGGGCCTAACCTAAGTGACACCATTAGGCCCCAAGTCAGTAAACCAAGGTCCATGCAGGTGGGCGGTGAAGGTCAGATCCATCATTGTCTTGGAGTCAGTCACACAGGCTCAGGCAGTCCCTATTGCTTGAGGGGTAGTTTCAGTTCCCATCAGGGGATGTTACTCCCGTAGGGTCTTCCTCCTGAGCTGAGAGACAAGCTAGAAAGAACCCAACTAGAAAGTCTGAGGTTAAAATGGAGGCAGCCCAAGTCCTCGTTCAAGGTTGATGTGAGGGTGTGTGTGTGAGAAAGAGGTCAGGCCTTCCTTAGACCTCCCAGAGCCATGACTCTGTGGGTCTCAACAATCAAATGATCGTCCCCTGGAGAGTCGGGTCCAGCCATCTTCCCCATTTATGGAAACAAAGCCAATCAGTAGTAGAGCAGCTATCCAGAGGAAGGGGCAACCTTGCCCGGGGCAGAAGCATTCCTGCCTGCCTCCTTCTAGGCACAGAGCAGAAGTCCCCGGGCAGCGTGTGTGAGACCCCAGGTCACACCCTCCTCCACTCCCAGCCTCCACTCAGCCTGCACCAGAGGGGGAGGAGCAGGTCGAACAGGACACTGAAGTTTCATAAATCAAGATTTTCATTGCATAGGAGATTGAAGTTTGTTGAATGAACATGACCAAAATATAAGAACTCGAATGAGATTGTTTTAATGTTTAATTTCTTCTAGTACTTTCTTTTCATGTTTATAAATGCCATTTTGAGAATGTGAACCAGCCTTGAAGAGACAGCATTCGTTATTGCTCTAACACACAATGAATCTTTTGTGACTTTTTCTTCCGGCACTTTTCCACTCATGCTTGGGTATACTTTTCATTATCATTTAGGTCCTGACTTGCTGTGGTTTATTGACCTTTCTAGAACCATGACCATCAAGCTAATTGCTCTGCACATGCCACATGCCACATGATCTGCCACATGCCACATTGAGCTAATTGCCACAGGAATACTCTGATTCCTACTCTACATATGTACCCTTCTTAGAATTACCCTAAATCTTTGTTCAAAAAGCAGCTTGATCGGAAACCCAACTCTAGAGAGAGTTTGATGTGAGGAACCCAGTCAGTTCCTAAAATTCAAGATCAGCAACAACCTCAGTGGATTAGAACATAACCCTTTCTCGTGTTTCTTGGGTTTATACTTGTGTTATGCTTTCAATGCCATCAGAAGGATAAAGCAACACCTTTACATTCTACTTTCCAGAATTTCCAGCACCTGCAGCTTAGGGATTATATTGTTGAAAGGCAGCAGTGTTCATTATAAGATGGAAGGCATTGGTATTAACGTAAATAGGGCACATTATGTCTTTCATCAGAGGATCACTAGGTTATTGCCCACTTGATCCACCTGTCTCTTGGGATTTCTGTGTAGGTTAAAGAATATTCTAAATATTCTTTAAGAATATTCTAAATGTTCTAAAGCCCTAAATAAGTCTCCCTAAGAAAGACTCAAAAGTCATGTTATGATTAGTGTCTCCTGAACAGTTTTTTTTTTTTTTTCTATTATAAATTCACTCATTCATTCCAGGAATCTTCATTCAGTGCCTATGTCTTAGTGAGTTCAGGCTGTTATAACAAATTACCATAGCCTGGATGGCTTAAACAATAAACATTTATTTCTCACAGTTCTGGAGGCTAGGAGTCTAAGATCAGAATGCTAAAATGGTTGGGTTCTGGTGAAAACCTGCTTCCTGGATCACAGACAGCCATCTTCTTGTATCCTTGCATGGCAGAAAGAGGGTGAGAGACAGCTCTGGGTCCCTTTATAAGGTCACTAATCCCCTTCATGGGAGCTCCACCCTCATAATACTGAAGATTCAGCCTCCTAACACCATTACATTAGGCATTATGGCTTCAGCATATATTCAGACACAAATATTCAGTTCGTTACAACCAGTATGTAACAAGGCACTGGGGATAAAGTAATGTTGAACAAAACCAATTCCCTGCTTTTACAGAGTATACATGGAGAAGAGAAGGAAAGAAAGAAAGAGAGAGAGAAAGAGAGAGAGAGAAAGAAAGAAAGAGAGAGAAAGAAGAAAGAAAGAGAAAGAAAAAGAAAGAAAGAAAGTAAGAAAGAAAGAAAGAAAGAAAGAAAGAAAGAAAGAAAGAAAGAAAGAAAGAAAGAGGGAGAAGGGAGGGAGGAAGAAAGAAAAGAAAGACCAAGTAAATAAATCAATATATACCATAATATTAGATAGTAATAGATGCTATGAAAATAAAATGAGGCAGAATAAGAGGATGAAGAATGGTAAGAATCAGGCCAGCAGGGAAGACCTCTCTGAAGAAACATATCAGAGTAGAGACCTGAATCAACTTGGGGAATGAGCAATGTAGAGATCTGAGGGCAAAGTGTTCCAGGAATAGGGACCAGCAGGTGCAAAGACTTTTCAGCAGGAATATGCTTGGTGTGTGTGTAAGAAACAGCAATCAGGACAAGTGTGGCTGGAGAAATAGTAGTGAGGGGAAGAACAGAGATACAGTTAAAGAGGATAATGAAGATCCTATAAGCCATTGGCTAGTATTGAGCAAAAGGACATAACCTGATTTACATTTTAGAAGGCTGTTCAAAGGAAAACCACAGGAATAGTGTCACTTAGGTTAGGCCCCAAGTCAGTAAGCCAAGACTTAATCCCAAATCTAACTGCAGTTTCAGTTTCCCAGTAAGGTAACATCTAACCAGTCAATCTGGGAATTTCCTGCTCAGCACTAGGAAGTTTCCTGCTAGACCCCTTCCGTCCACCCTTAAGTGGGCAACCATACCTAGAACAATGGATTTCTTGCTAATCATTTCCGTTTTTCCACTCCCTTGATGGAGCTTGATGGAGCTCCCCTCTACTTGCTAGGTGAGATGCTGCTTGAAACATGAATCAATTAGTAAAGCCGATTAGATCTTTAAAATTTACGCAGTTGAATTTTTATTATTTAATGAGCCTCACTCTGGCTGCAGTGTGAAGAACGGACTACAGAAGAGGCGGGATGGAGGCGAAGTTTATTAGTCTGTGTTCTTCAGAGAAACAGAACCAATAGAATTTGTTTATTTCAGTTTACTTATTTATTCATTTATGCATTTATTTAATATAAGGAATTGGCCCACACAGTTATGGAAGTTGAGAGGCCCCCAATCTACAGTCTCAGGCTGGAGGCCCCAAGTCCAAGTCCACAGTCAAGAGAAGACCAATGACCTGCTTAGTGGCAGTCAGGCAGAGAGCTCGAATTCTCCCTTGCTCAGCCTTTTTTGTTCTATTCTGGCTTCCAGTGGATAGGATGAGGCCCACCCCTCATTGGGGAGGGAAATGTGCTGTATTCAGTCTACGATTTAAACATAAATCTCATCCAGAAACACTGTCACAGACAAACCCAGAAAAATGTTTAAACAAATACCTGGATCCCCCGGCCCAGTCAAGAAGACACATAAAATTAACCATCACACAAGGAGACCAGTAAAGAGGCGATTGCATAGACCTGGCCAGAGATGATGTGGTAGTGTCTTGGACCAGGAACGTAGCACTGAAATTGGTGAGAGGTGGTGAGATTCCAGATGCACCGTGAAGGTCTGGCATTGGGGTGAAAGGGTGACCCTGAGGTTTTGGCATGCAATGTAAATGCTGTTGTTATTACAGAGGTGGAGAACACTGGAGAAAAAATCAGTTTGGGGAACTGAATCCAAAATTTGGAGTATGAAGAGACCTACTAGCATCTAAGTGGAGATTTCAGGCCACCAGAAAGATGAGACTAGAAGATCAAGGATAGGGCTAGGGATAAGAACTGGGGAGTCTTTGGCATATCAAGAGAATATAATCAGGGGCTAGACGAGACCTCCAGGGAGAAGATTAGATCGAGAAGCCATCTAAGGCCTGAGCCCTGGGTCTCTCCAGTATCAGAGGTCGGGAAGGGAAAAGGACCCAGCCAAGGACACTAAGAAGAAATGGCCAGTGTCAGAGGAGGAAACCAGGGTATGATTTCCTGGAAACCAAAGGAAAAATAGGGGCTTAACAAGGAGAGAGTGATCAAGTGTTTGAAAGGCTGCCAAGAGATTAAGTAAAATGGAAGCCTGGAGGTTTTCTACTGGATTTGGCTCCTTCCTCCACGTTTCTTCCCATGTGATAGAATCGGATTGATCCCTCGTGGCACCTAAAGCCAACCGTTCCAGTTCAGGGAGACTGCTAGTTGCCTCTTAATGATGGTTTCCTCTTCTTTACTCACAGAACCCCAGTTTTATCCAAGGTCATAATGTGTCTACCTCCTCTAAGCTAGAAATAATCATATGGCACAGGACTAGTCAATTAAGGGCAAATAGAAGGCATGGAATGGCAGTTTTTGGAGAATCCTTTAAAGTAGACTAACTCAGCTGACATCGTTGCAGGATTTCTCATCCTTTAGTGCCCGTGGTGCTTGGTCACACCGCTGGGAAGAATAAAGAGGTGGACCGGACGAAGAGTGGTGGGCAGCAAAGCAAGGTTTATTTGAGTGATAATAAAGTGATAGTACAAAGCTCCCGAAGAGGGAGGGGACCCGAGAGGTTTGCCCCCAGAGTTTCTAAGTCTAGGGGTTTTTAATGGGCTTGTTGGTGGGCTGTTTTAATCTGATTAACCCTCCCTGCGAAGGTCGCCCGGTCAAGTTTTTGTCCACGCGCTCATCTACCTATCAGGTAGTTATTCACCTGGGAAAGGGTGGTGGGCTCCTTCCAGGCTGGTGTAGAATAATAGGATGGGGTGTTTTTCCTCTTTTGCCTTTTAATGGTAGTTTCCTCTTGGGTGGTGGGGGGAGCAGGCTCGGCCCTTGCCCCTGCCTGCTTTTCTTCCGACTATGCTCCATTGGCATGAGTGTCTGTTTCCCTTTGTTGCTCCCTCTCTTCCAGCCTGAAGCATGGATATGATGGCTGGAAATCTGGCAGCCATCTTGACAGCAAAAGGACTGTGAACACACTCTACAGAAGCTGAACAGAGGATCTGGACAGAGCCCGGATCACCCGATGACCTCCACACAGGTCTTGGACTTTTTACCTTTTGATTTTCTTTTTGTAGAAACATATAGATTTACTGTCTTGCACTTATTTTCTGTTATTTGACAACTGAACTTAATCCTAAGTGATACGCTCGTCGCGTAGTCCTTACCTTGGCCCTCCCTGCAAAAGCAGCCCTGTTACCTCACACAGTGGAAACAACGTGAGGCCGGAGGCACAGGCCATGGTTCTAGGACCATCTCTGCTAGTCTTATATAGCGGGGAGCCTTTGGTCAAATCACTTGAGCAATCTTCAGATTTCACCTTCCTCATCTGTAAAATGGGTATTTAGAAGAGCCAGTCCCTGCCCTTGTTTTATGACTTCATATTTTTTCTTCAGAATTAACTGTTTCTTATCAGTGATCTGTTCTGGTGATGCTGCTTGAAGTAACTGTGAATGCAGTACATCTCTAGGACTTGGATTTCATCAAGGCTGTGGGAGAGAATCCATGGGCTACAAAAAAAGAAAAGAAAAGAAACTCTCCCAGAGCTTTACTACGAAAATAGAACGCTTCATGTCTTTTAGTGGCTTGAAAACCAAGCCTGATAAAGCAAGAAAAGCAAGAGCAAAAAACTTCAGGCGTAAAGGAAAACTAGGCTTGATGCATTTCAAGGGCTGGTTGTATCACCGAATGAAAACACCTGCACCGAAGGGCTGGCCGGTTTGCACCAGCATGGGCTTGCCGAGGACTGCAGTCCTAACTGCTGGCAGTACTGGCGGAAGCCCGGTGCCCCAGGGCATGGGCAGGTACCCGTAGGTTGGCCTGGATGAGAATTGGCTTCCTGCTCAAGACTGATGCTTCTTCAGGTCAGTGGGGCTGACTTTGGAACCCACGCAGAGAGGAGGGAGAACGGGAGAGGGGCGTAGGCGTGGGGCGAAGGAGAAATGAGAAGCCCAAGAGCAGGAGGGGCAGAAGCGTTACCTCTTCCAAAGAGTGATTTTCAAAGCTCACCTACAAACACTGATGGTCGCAAAGCTAAAGTGCCTCCTACAATGTGCTGTTGGCCAGAATGGTGTCCATCTGGGTCGAAGTTTTGTGTGTGTGTGTGTTTCTTGTTGGAAATGCTTCAAAGTAATTTGAGAGACAGAGGAAGGAACAGCCCCAGGGGGCAGAACTGCTTAAGTCAATGTCAATGCTTACATTTGTATAACTCAGGACAGATTGCAGCCTTTATCATATTCCATCTTCATAATGACCTTGTGAGGCAGATTGGGCAGGTTCAGGGCTATTATCTGGTCCAGGGCTGTCGTTCTTACCCTTGGGGAGGAGGAGGCCTCCAGGAGAAGGTAGGGGAAGCTAAACTCTTACAGCTGGCTGTTTGTGAGGGGGGCACCCGTGATGGGGGGCCCATCAGTCTGATCTGTAGTTGGGCTGGTGCTGGGCTTCAGTTGGATTCCATTCAGCACTCGCTTCAAATATTTTGTTTGTAAATGATCATTTTGTACCATGATTATCAGGCTTGTTATGGAGGTCTCTTGGGACTGTTTTTTTAATCTGGCAAAGGAGAGTCACGTGGCTCTGCTTTAGTCCCAGGCGGGAGCCGGCAGCCCCTGGGATGGGGCAGCTCTAGACAACGCTCTGTGACATGAATGGTAAGGAGCTGCTGACAACTTTTTGTGTTACCCTGCCCGGAGCCGTTCACATTTGGAAAAAGGAGGACTCAGGAGGCAATGTCTTAGCTTAAAAGTGAAAAGCATGACTCTGATTCTAATGGAAGGATTTCAGACCATGTGATGTCAATTATATTTCAGTTTTTTTTTAAAAAAGACAATGTGGCAAGCAGATGGATAGATATTTCTGGGTCAGAGAACATTTGCCAATCCCTCTCTAACCCAGCACCTCAGAACTGCTCCGTGTATGTCAAAGACTGCATGGCTGTCTGTGACCTCTTCTGGTAACTCAATCAGCTCACATACTAGGTAAAGGGTGTCGAGTCAAGGGTCGGGGGGTGAAAAGAGGGTTGGCCCGAAGGGATGCAGAATGAAGGGGTGATGGTTCAGAATCCCTTGCACAAAGCAGAGACCTGCTGGTCCTACTCCTCCCATCCTATCCCCCACCTCCTAAGAATTCTTCCATTCATCCATTCACATACGCAAGTTTATCTGAGCACCTACTCTGCACAAGACACCGCGCTGGATTCTGGCGATATCGTGAGCCAGATGTGCAAGGCGCACGCCCTCAGAAGAGAGAATAGAAAGTACACAAACATTGTGGGGAAGTGGGCGAATGTACTAAGGAGTCAGCGGGGGAGGGTGAACAGAGGTCGGGGCGACCACTGAGCCAGACCCGACATATGGAGGCTGAAGCAGCCACTCAAGGAGCTGGCGAGAGGACATTCCCTCGGGGGCGGGGGGGGCAGCACTCACAGAGGCTCTGCGATGGGGCCAAATCTCGTTTGTGTAGGCACAGGAAGGGTCCATGTGGCTGCAGTGCATGGGAAGTGACCAGGAAGAGGTGGGAATGGCTCGGGTAGGGGAGCAGGAGCCCGAGTGTGCTAGGCCCTGGGGTGTAGGTCGCAAGAACCCACCGAGTGATCTGTGGTGGGAGAGTAGCTCCATGTAATGTCTATGAGCCGAGACTCCAGGGGCGGCCGTGGGAGAGTGTACCCCGAGCCACGCAGGTTTGAACTGCGCTGCTCCCCTTCTATGCGGATTTTTTTCCATAAACAATACAGTACTTCTATAGATACATGTATCTTCTCCACCTTAGGATTTTCTTAATAACACTTTCTTTTCTCTAGCTTACAGTATCATAAGAAATATGGTATATAATACATGTGACATAAAATACGGGTTAATTGTTTATGTTATCACTGAGGCTTCTCAGTGGTCTGAGAGACTGGTCAACAGTAAACTATTAGTAGTTAAGTTTTGAGGGAACCAAAAGTCGTATATAGATTTTTGACTGTGCAGGGGTCAGTGCCCCTAACCTCCACGTTGTTCAAGGGTCAACTGCATTGTGCGTTGGAGCTGGAGGGGAGGGGGTGTCCAAGGATTGTGGGAGCGCAAGGAGGTCCTGCCCGGTCTTCACGGGACTGCAGTAGCTGAGCGTCCGCACTCGGGCCAGCCTGCAGGTTTTTCATCCCTACCCTGAACGCGGTCCCCGGTTCTTGTCAGTGGTGTTTGGTTTTCCTTAGTAGCTATTGTGCCTTTGGGGCTGGGGGTACATGGCCACGTTTTCGTTGTTGTTTACTGAGCCCCTAGCAACATCTGCAGCCGTCTGTACAGTACACTCATATTTTCCCTTCTCGTGTTGCTGCCACTTGCCGTCCAGTTGCTGCAGAAACTGTTCGTGGACAGGGAGTGCTGGAGACGTTGCCTCAGGATTAGAGAAGTTTCACTTGGCGAGAATGTGCAGGAAAAAAAAAAAAATCAGGTCAAAGGGCATTTGAAGGTCATTACCAGCTGCCACGTAGAACATAACTAAGTGTTTTGCTTTGGGGCTGTCCTGCGTCTGGTTCTTTGAGTGGCCCCAACCAAGCCACTTTCTACCTTCCTGCTAACCACCGACATTCGGGAGTTACCTGGGCAGCCATCATGACCTCCTTGCCTAGTCCCATCCTGCTCTCAATCTGATCTAGTATAATTCTAGCCCTCAACTCTGTGGACCTGTTGTCCTTGATAAGGACCAGTGGTGGATGGTGTTTTCAGACCCTGACTCTCGGCTTTTCCTCATGACCTCTCACCTGGTTTGTCCTTCCACTTCTTTGCCATTCTGGAAACTACAGGTAGCCCCAGCTGCTTAACTGACCCCTGGGTCTCCCCGAGAGAGGCCTGGGAGCTGCCTGGCTGCATCCTCTGCCCCGTTGAGACTCTCCACCCCCTGGGAATCAGATCATTAGCTTGAAAGTTGCTTTTGCCTTTACTCACAGGACATGAACTTTATATAAGCTAAGATGTAAGTCTTAAGAAGAAAAAGTCTAGGCCTGGTTCATTTGCAACTCGTATTTCTCAAATGATTCAATTAAATCAGTCTTCGAGTTATAAATAAAGGTGTTTAACTGATAGAGAAGCCTTTTCAGATTTCCTTAATAATACACACTTAACAGAAACCTCCAATTTTTTTTAAGTTAGAATAAAATTGTGGTATTGGATGAAAAAGTTTACATTATACAAAAGTTCTTTAGGGTAGCACCTGACAGTCCCTAATAATGACAGTTTTATGAAATATTATCATAATTGACTTGCTGTCTACATGTGGGCTTAAACTTACTTCTTTAGCATATAGGCTCAATGAGAGTGCAGCATCTTCTTTTTTCAGTCCCAGCAACACCGAATTCAGTACTCTAAATATAGTCCGCATTCAATAAAAATTTAATTATTGACCGCATCTAGGCTGTCGGGGGGAAAAGGACATTGCTCCTTGTTTGGACATGCCCCTCTGATTAAATGTCACTTTTGCCTTTCTAGCTAATCAGTTAACTAAATGTGGTGCACATTTGACCTTCTCCCTAACAGAAGGTGAGTGGCTGAAAATGAGATCCAGTAGGATCATATTAGAAGGATTTTCATGTGTACTCCATTAAGGAGATTAAATGTCCAGGTGCCTCCCACATTTCCCCTTAGAACTTGTTCTTACAGTCTCAACATTTCAAGAGTAGCACCAACACATTCCTTGTCACTTCCCAATGATGTTTGCAAAAGGTTCATATTAGGGTCCTTCAGAGAAACAGAACCAATAGGATATATATACATAGAGAGATTTATTTTCAAGAAGTGGCTCACTGATTGTGGGGGCTAGTAAATCCAAAATCTGCAGGGTGGACCGGATGCACCAGGTGGCCCAGGGAGGAGTTGCAGCTCAAGCCTGGAGGCAAATTCCTTCTTCCTCAAGGGACCTCAGTCTTTTCTCTTAAGGTCTTCAACTGATTAGATGAGGCTCACCCACATTATGGAGAATAACCTATCTTCCTCAAAGTCTACTGATTTAATTAATTAAATATTAATCACATCTAAAAAAACCCTTTCTCAATAACATCTAGATTGGTGTTTGACCAAACATCTGAGCTCCAAAACCAAGCTAAGCTGACGCACAGAATTAACCATCACACACATCAAAGCAGAAAAAAGGTTTTGCACCCCTGCAGTTATCTTCTAAAAGTTCACTAATCTCTTTCACTATTTAAAATAGTTCTCAAATAATGAATTGTTCTTATGTTGGTGCTTTTCTTTTTTTTTTAATTTTAGAAGGAAAAAATTTTTTCAGATCTTTCATTGCTCTTCCCACTGAATCCTCCTTCAAATCGTGTTCGTAGCCTCCATAATTATTACACATGGGTGCTCAGGATACACGGAAGAAAGAGCATGGTTTCCAACTCATGGAGTTATAGTCTGGGAAGAGAAAAGTGTGCAAGCTGTTGCCAGGCTATCCGCTTGCGGCTCTGAGTTGCACAGGACAACAGAGGAAGAAAGAGTTTGATAAGTACATTTGCATGTTGGTGGTGCTCTCATATCTAAGTCCTGTTGGTTTTCTCTTATGTGCCATGTGCGTCCTCCCTGTATAATGGTTCACAATTGGATTTCCTCTGGAGCTGAGTCTGAGGGCATGTGACCCAAAAAAGGTTTGTAAACTCATCATTGATTCTCATCTCTCTAGCACACGCTCAGCTAAATAAATTTGTTCTCCCAGTAAAACTTGTCTTCCAAGGCCACCACATTACCTTGGTGGCAGTTTCTCTTCACTTCCGCTCTTAACTATACTCTTCACTCCCAACATTATGTTCATTAAGCTCCAGATCTTTTTTTCATTGTGTTAAGGTACACATAAAATTTGCCATCTTCACCTTTCCGAGCTGTACAGTTCAGTCGTATTTTGCATCCATGCCGGTGACTCTTTTCATCTTGTAAATCTGAAACTCTGTCCCAAGAACAATGCCCCAGCCTCCTTTCCCCCAACCTCCTCCCTTCCCCCAGCCCCAGCTCCCTTCCGTCTTTATGATTTCGGCCACTCCATCATATAAGTGGAATAGAATAGTATTTGGCCTTTTTGTGACTGTAGTTAAACGCCAAATTTCAAAATAGGCTGTAGAGCTACATGTGTAGTCGATGACGCTGTGTCCGGTGCTGGAGGGGATGACGTGTGGGCCTATGGCACTGAGCCCCGAGGCAAAATCTCCTTTCCCACAGTGGCCCTGGGATTTGACAATGCCACCCAGAGCCAGCAGGGTATCAAATAAGCCCAGACTTTGAGTGAGCCGTTATCCTCCAGGCACTGCCAAGAAGCCACTGCCCACGGGAGGTGTTCAAGAGACTGGCATGCTAGCAGACATACATCCAGGCATTGTGAGCACCTGACAGTGGTTTTGGCAGGCTTCCCTTGGCCCCATTGACATCAGTGGTAGGAAGGGACAGAGAGGCTGAGGGGGCAGATGGCCTCATGGATGGAGACCAGAACCTTTCAGAGATGTCCAGTTCTAGACCACAGACAGCACCTTTGGTTTGCTAGCCCTGTGTTCTAGACCCCTCCAAGAGAGTGAAGAAAGCTGTCATCCCTTCCATTTCTCTTTTCATATTTTTCTTTGCTCTGAGACACATGCCCCATTCATTGTCTGTGGCCACGACACAGAGGTTAAGAAATCCTGCATTCTGCTCAAAGTGTGGAGGGCTCTGGGTATTAGATGGTGCCAGACAGGTCTATAATTGCTTTCTGAGGTTTTGGGGGAAGCATACAGAACCTAAGCTTCTCAGTCCTTCTCATCATGTGCCTAAAATCCCAGTGTACTAGTAGATCCCAGAACGGTTCAATGTGAGAATTCCAGGGAAAATGGAATTATTAAAAGCAGAGCCTGAGGCATATACCATTTAATAAAGCTACAGAACAGCCTCAGATTCTGCAAGTAGTGGGGGAAATGGTTAGTATAAGACTTATGCTCTGGCCTTTTTAAAATGGTCTTCCCATATTCTTTACACATTCTGGAATTACATATTTATTATTCCGTTTAGATGACTTGTGCACATTAACCATCCAGAGCCAATCCTCTGTGCTTCCCCCCCCCCTTTATTTTGTTCTCCCAGCTCTTCAGAGGAATTGCATTAGCTCGAATCATTAAAAAGATTACCAAAATTAAGAAATGTCGGTCCCTCGTGTTCTATACTGGGCAAATAAATGCACAATCAGATCCATTTCTCCCCGTGGCCCCATCTCATGGGGATCTTAATTAGGGAGATGTGTCAGGAGCCTTGAATCAGAGCAAGGAGCCTTCGTGGGATGCTGCAGATGCCTGCCAGAGTTAGCGTGTGGCAGCCTGGTGTGTCTGTTCACAGCAGGGGCGAGTCTGGGCACCAGACAGGACCTGGAGCTGATTCGCCCCCACCCCCTCTAGCGGGGCAGGCTGGGCACCACCATGTGCAGTTTCAAGGCAAATTTAAAATATTTTTGCCCTGCAAATATCTGAAGCATTGTGAACGATCTTTGAGATTCTTTGGCAGACGCAGCAGCAGGATTGAAGGTTGCTGTGTAAGTCCCTCTCATTGGTCCGCAATCAGCTCATCCTAAATGCTCTTGATGCTGGTGCAAAGGTAGCGTTTCGCTAAGCTGCATGGAAATGCCACAGGGTTATTTGGGAGGTAGAAATCGCCTTTAAAAACTGCTCCTGGGATCGTGGTTCCTCCCAGCAACTTAGGCTACGTGAATATCTGAGCTGAACAAACCACACATCCTAATCCCAGGTTGATCTAACAAGAATGCCTTAGACAAGTTGCTACCTTGCTGTGTATTTTTCCTCCGTAATCTCAAGATAACTGGTATTCACGAAGTGGAATGAAAATAGAGACATGACTGGCCATAATGGTGTCCGGCCAAACTTCTGGTTGCTTTTCCTCAGCTGTGTCCTTCCTTCTTTTTTTTTAAGATTTTATTTATTTATTTGACAGAGAGAGAGAGAGCACAAGTAGGCAGAGTGTCAGGCAGATGGAGAGGGAGAAGCAAGCCTCCGCTGGGCAGGGAGCTGGATGTGGGGCTCGATTCCAAGACCCCAGGATCATGACCTGAGCCGAAGGCAGCCGCTTAATGGACTGAGCCACCCAGGCGCCCTTGTGTCCTTCCTTCTTTGTCTTTCTTTGCCATGAAGTATTGGCACCCACCTATTTAGCTGTAGAGACAACCTCCAAAGCAAACCAGACGCTAACCAACGAAACACACCAAAATTGCTCAGAACATACTATGCCAGAAAACTCATCTATACATTTCTTCGGGTTTAAGCATTATTGTCAAGAGACTAGGAAACAAATAACCTCATTCAGCACTATATGCTAGGTTATACATCCATGGTCTGATTGGGGTTTTGTCCAAACTTGCTCGATTGGTATCACTTTCTCATTTTACAGATGTAGAAACATTTCAGAGAGCTCAACTGTAATGAATGTTGGCATGGTTTTGCAAACCCATATCTCTGATTTGAACCTTCAATTCCTAATACCAGTTACCAAGGTCAGGGAGTATTCTTTGAAGAATCAATTGAGGGACATACAATACACGTATAATATGATTCACAGGATGGACTTATTGAGTAATGTGACCTAGGGCCTACAATTACTTCACCTTCCTGTGCATACATTTCTTCATCTCTAAAATTAGGTTAATAATGGTAACCTCACAACAACAAATAAAGCAATGGAACACAATAAACAATCCAGAAACATATCACCCATGTCTGCTCACCAGATGATAAAGGGGGCACTGCAGAAAAGATCATCACTTCATTAAATGGGGCTCGGTTAACTGGATAAAAATATGGGGGAAAAAACTTGGTCTTGACTTCACACTATATCTCAGAGTCAGTTTCAAGTGGATTAAAATTTTTTAGAACAATAAAAAGAGAACACCTTTATTTCTTTAAGCAAAGGTTTCTTTTTTTTTATTTTAAAGATTTTATTTATTTATTTGAGAGAGAGAGAGTGAGAGAGAGCACATGAGAGGGGGGAGAGTCAGAGGGGGAAGCAGACTTCCTGCTGAGCAGGGAGCCCGATGCGGGACTCGATCCAAGGACTCCAGGATTATGACCTGAGCCGAAGGCAGTTGCTTAACCAACTGAGCTACCCAGGCGCCCTTAAGCAAAGGTTTCTTAAACAGAATAGGAAAAGTGTTACAAACAGGAGAAAAGAAAGGTAATAAATAGGACTATAATGTAAGATTAAGCACGTGGAAGGCACTATTGAGAGAGAGAATAGGTAACCCACAGTACAGAAGAAAAAGATTTGTGCAAAACATGACTGACTCAAATAAAAATACAGAGCACCTAAGAGTCAGTTTGAAAAAGCAGATTGTTATAATGATTACATATATTAATACAGGTTTAGAGAAGAATTTGGCTCATAATATGCATTCACTTCATATATGCTATTATTTTTATTATGAATCTGAACAAAGGTTCAGGACTCTCCTGTTTTGAATTTCTGTCTATTGCCAGCCTGAGGGTCTCAGTTTTGGATTTGGAAAACATGGTAACCATAGTAATAAGGCACTAGAAAGGTAAATCTATAGAATGGGATTCAAAATATATGATTCAACAAACACGGAGAGGAGCATTTATTTTCCCAGTGTTTCAGTATTTACTTCCCACTTTCTATTGCTGTGTGCCGATGGGAAAGGTGTGAAGTGAGGAGTAATGTTACAATCTAAATTCAGCTCAAGGAGCAAAGCATGCCCCCCGTGCCTCCACCCCTTCCACGGGGATCACAACCATCTCACAGACCTCTCATTCCTGGGGTACCTCCAAGCCCCACAGAGCCTCCCATCTAAGAATCCCGAGTTCAGGGTCTCTCCCCTGAGTCCTCAGACTCAAGCTAGTCTGAAGCTCCAGAGGGACCAGAGTCTCCCCACCTACTTTGTATCTGATCTCTCCCAAGGCCTTCTAGAAGGAAGCACTCTGTCCCCACATCTACCAAAGGGCTTTGAGGACTCATTCCCTCACAGTCTTGCCTGTACCCCTGTTATTGGTACCTACCTTCCACCCCAAGTTGACCTAAG